>NW_027182433.1:20000000-22403628 GCF_040938575.1 Ambystoma mexicanum
AGTTGGATATTCCCATCTCATGTTATAGGAAGGGTCTCAGGTTTGGTATTAGAAGCATTGAGATATCACATCTCATGCTATAGGAAGGGTCTCAGGATTGGAATGGGAAGGACTTGGATATCACATCTCATGCTATAGGGAGGGTCTCAAGTTTGATATTAGAAGCTTTGAGATATCACATCTCATGATATCGGAAGGGTCTCAGGATTGGAATGGGAAGGAGTTGGATATCACATCTCATGATAAAGGAAGGGTCTAAGGTTTGGAAGGGGAAGGATTTGGATATCACATCTCATGTTATATTACGGGTCTCAGGTTTGGTATTAGAAGCATTGAGATATCAAGTCTCAGAGTATAGGAAGGGTCTCAGAATTGGAATGGGAAGGAGTTGGATATCACATCTCAAGCTATAGGAAGGGTCTCAGGATTGGAATGGGAAGGACTTGGATATCAAATCTCATGCTATAGGAAGGCTCTCAGGTTTGGAAGGGGAAAGAGTTGGATATCACATTTCATGTTAGAGGTAGGATCTCAGGTTTGGTATTAGAGGCATTGAGATATCACATCTCATGCTATCAGAAGGGTCTCAGGAATGGAATGGGAAGGAGTTGGATATCACATCTCATGCTAAAGGGAGGGTCTCAGGTTTGGAAGGGGAAGTATTTGGATATCACATCTCATGTTATAGGAAGGATCTCAGGTTTGGTATTAGAAGCATTGAGATATCACATCTCATGCTATCGGAAGGATCTCAGGTTTGGTATTAGAAGCATTGAGATATCACATCTCATGCTATCAGAAGGGTCTCAGGATTGGAATGTGAAGAAGTTGGATATCACATCTCATGCTAAAGGGAGGGTCTCAGGTTTGGAAGGGGAAGGATTTGGATATCACATCTCATGTTATCGGAAGGATCTCACGTTTGGTATTAGAAGTATTGAGATATCATATCTCATGCTATAGGAAGGGTCTCAGGATTGGAATGGGAAAGAGTTGGATATCACATCTCATGCTATAGGGAGTGTCTCAGGATTGGAATGGGAAGGACTTAGATATCACATATCATGCTATAGGGAGGGTCTCAGTTTTGATATTGGAAGCATTGAGATATCACATCTCATGCTATCGGAAGTGTCTCAGCATTGGAAATGGGAAGGAGCTGGATATCACATCTCATGCTAAAGGAAGGGTCTCAGGTTTGGAACGGGAAGGATTTGGATATCACATCACATGTTATAGGAAGGGTCTCAGGTTTGGTATAAGCATTGAGATATCACATCTCTGCTATCGGAAGTGTCTCAGGATTGGAATGGGAAGGAGTTGGATATCCCATCTCATATTATAGGACGGGTCTCAGGTTTGTTATTAGAATCATTGAGATATCATATTGCATGCTGTAGGAAGGGTCTAAGGGTTGGAATGGGAAGGACTTGGATATCACATCTCATGCTATAGATATGCTCTTAGGTTTGGAAAGGGAAGGAGTTGGATATCACATTTCATGTTAGAGGAAGGATCTCAGGTTTGGTATTAGAAGCATTGAGATATCACATCTCATGCTATAGGAAGGGTCTCAGGATTGGAATGGGAAGTAGTTGGATATCACATCTCATGCTATAGGAAGGGTCTCAGGTTTGGTATAAGCATTGAGATATCACATCTAATGCTATAGGACGGGTCTCAGGATTGGAATGGAAGGAGTTGGATATCACATCTCATGTTATAGGAAGGATCTCAGGTTTGGTATTAGAAGCATTGAGACATCACATCTCATGCTATAGGAAGGGTCTCAGGGTTGGAATGGGAAGGAGTTGGATATCACCTCTCATCCAATAGGAAGGGTCTCAGGTTTGGAATGGGAAGGAATTTGGATATCACATCTTATGTTATAGGAAGGATCTCAGGTTTGGTATTAGAAGCATTGAGATATCACATCTCATGCTATAGGAAGGGTCTCAGGATTGGAATGTGAAGGATTTGGATATCACATCTCATGCTAAAGGAAGGGTCTCAGGTTTGGTAGAAGCATTGAGATATCACGTCTCTGCTATCGGAAGGGTCTCAGGATTGGATTGGGCAGGAGTTGGATATCCCTTCTCATGCTATAGGAAGGGTCTCAGGATTTGAATGGCAAGGAGTTGGATATCACATCTCATGCCATAGGAAGGGTCTCAGGTTTGGTATAAGCATTGAGATATCACATCTCTGCTATCGGAAGGGTCTCAGGATTGGATTGGGAAGGAGTTGGATATCCCTTCTCATGCTATAGGAAGTGTCTCAGGTTGGAATGGGAAGGAGTTGGATATCACATCTCATGTTATAGGAAGGGTCTCAGGATTGGAATGGGAAGGATTTGGATATCACATCTCTTGCTATAGGAAGGGTCTCAGGATTGGAATGGGTAGGAGTTGGATATTACTTTCTTGCTATAGGAAGGGTCTCATGTTTGGAATGGGAAGGAGTTGGATATCACATATGCTATAGTTAGTGTCTCAGGTTTGGAACGGGAAGGAGTTGGATATCACATCTCATGTTATAGGAAGGGTCTCAGGTTTGGTATAAGCATTGAGATATCACATCTCTGCTATCGGAAGCGGCTCAGGATTGGAATGGGAAGGAGTTGGATATCCCATCTCATGTTATAGTAAGAGTCTCTGGTTTGGTATTGGAATCATTGAGATATCACATCGCATGCTGTAGGAAGGGTCTAAGGATTGGAATGGGATGGACTTGGATATCACATCTCATGCTATAGGTAGGCTCTCAGGTTTGGTATAAGCATTGAGATATCACATCTCATGCTATAGGAAGGGTCTCAGGATTGGAATGGGAAGGATTTGGATATCACATCTCATGCTATAGGAAGGGTCTCAGATTTGGTATAAGCATTGAGATATCACATCTCATGCTAAAGGAAGGGTCTCAGGATTGGAATGGGAAGGAGTTGTATATGACATCTCAGGCCATAGGAAGGGTCTCAGGTTTGGTATAAGCATTGAGATATCACATCTCTGCTATCGGAAGGGTGTCAGGATTGGAATGGGAAGGAGTTGGATATCCCATTTCATGTTATAGGAAGGGTCTCAGGTTTGGTATTAGAAGCATAGAGATATCACATCTCATGCTATAGGAAGGGTCTCAGGATTGGAATGGGAAGGACTTGGATGTCACATCTCATGCTATAGGGAGGGTCTCAAGTTTGATATTAGAAGCATTGAGATAACAAATCTCATGATATCGGAAGGGTCTCAGGATTGGAATGGGAAGGAATTGGATACCACATCTCATGATAAAGGAAGGGTCTAAGGTTTGGAAGGGGAAGGATTTGGATATCACATCTCATGTTATAGGACGGGTCTCAGGTTTGGTATTAGAAGCATTGAGATATCAAGTCTCATGGTATAAGAAGGGTCTCAGAATTGGAATGGGAAGGAGTTGGATATCACACCTCAAGTTATAGGAAGGGTCTCAGGATTGGAATGGGAAGGAGTTTGATATCACATCTCATGCCATAGTATGGGTCTCAGGTTTGGTAGAAGCATTGGGATATCACATCTCATGCTATCGGAAGGGTATCAGTATTGGATTTGGAAGAAGTTGGATATCCCATCTCATGCTATAGGAAGGGTCTCAGGTTGGAATGGGAAGGAGTTGGATATCACATTTCATGTTATAGGAAGGGTCTCAGGATTGGAATGGGAAGGACTTGGATATCATATCTCATGCTATAGGACGGGTCTCAGGTTTGTTATTAGAATCATTGAGATATCATATTGCATGCTGTAGGAAGGGTCTAAGGATTGGAATGGGAAGGACTTGGATATCACATCTCATGCTATAGATAGGCTCTTAGGTTTGGAATGGGAAGGAGTTGGATATCACATTTCATGTTATAGGAAGGGTCTCAGGATTGGAATGGGAAGGACTTGGATATCATATCTCATGCTATAGGACGGGTCTCAGGTTTGTTATTAGAATCATTGAGATATCATATTGCATGCTGTAGGAAGGGTCTAAGGATTGGAATGGGAAGGACTTGGATATCACATCTCATGCCATAGATAGGCTCTTAGGTTTGGAAAGGGAAGGAGTTGGATATCACATTTCATGTTAGAGGAAGGATCTCAGGTTTGGTATTAGAAGCATTGAGATATCACATCTCATGCTATAGGAAGGGTCTCAGGATTGGAATGGGAAGTAGTTGGATATCACATCTCATGCTATAGGAAGGGTCTCAGGTTTGGTATAAGCATTGAGATATCACATCTCATGCTATAGGACGGGTCTCAGGATTGGAATGGAAGGAGTTGGATATCACATCTCATGTTATAGGAAGGATCTCAGGTTTGGTATTAGAAGCATTGAGATATCACATCTCATGCTATATGAAGGGTCTCAGGATTGGAATGTGAAGGATTTGGATATCACATCTCATGCTAAAGGAAGGGTCTCAGGTTTGGTAGAAGCATTGAGATATCAGGTCTCTGCTATCGGAAGGGTCTCAGGATTGGATTGGGAAGGAGTTGGATATCCCTTCTCATGCTATAGGAAGGGTCTCAGGATTGGAATGGAAGGAGTTGGATATCACATCTCATGTTATAGGAAGGATCTCAGGTTTAGTATTAGAAGCATTGAGACATCACATCTCATGCTATAGGAAGGGTCTCAGGGTTGGAATGGGAAGGAGTTGGATATCACATCTCATCCAATAGGAAGGGTCTCAGGTTTGGAATGGGAAGGAATTGGATATCACATCTCATGTTATAGGAAGGATCTCAGGTTTGGTATTAGAAGCATTGAGATATCACATCTCATGCTATAGGAAGGGTCTCAGGATTGGAATGTGAAGGATTTGGATATCACATCTCATGCTAAAGGAAGGGTCTCAGGTTTGGTAGAAGCATTGAGATATCAGGTCTCTGCTATCGGAAGGGTCTCAGGATTGGATTGGGAAGGAGTTGGATATCCCTTCTCATGCTATAGGAAGGGTCTCAGGATTTGAATGGGAAGGAGTTGGATATCACATCTCATGTTATAGGAAGGGTCTCAGGATTGGAATGGGAAGGATTTGGATATCACATCTCTTGCTATAGGAAGGGTCTCAGGATTGGAATGGGTAGGAGTTGGATATTACTTTCTTGCTATAGGAAGGGTCTCATGTTTGGAATGGGAAGCAGTTGGATATCACATATGCTATAGTTAGTGTCTCAGGTTTGGAACGGGAAGGAGTTGGATATCACATCTCATGTTATAGGAAGGGTCTCAGGTTTGGTATAAGCATTGAGATATCACATCTCTGCTATCGGAAGCGGCTCAGGATTGGAATGGGAAGGAGTTGGATATCCCATCTCATGTTATAGGAGGAGTCTCTGGTTTGGTATTAGAATCATTGAAATATCACATCGCATGCTGTAGGAAGGGTCTAAGGATTGGAATGGGATGGACTTGGATATCACATCTCATGCTATAGGTAGGCTCTCAGGTTTGGTATAAGCATTGAGATATCACATCTCATGCTATAGGAAGGGTCTCAGGATTGGAATGGGAAGGAATTGGATATCACATCTCATGCTATAGGAAGGGTCTCAGATTTGGTATAAGCATTGAGATATCACATCTCATGCTAAAGGAAGGGTCTCAGGATTGGAATGGGAAGGAGTTGTATATGACATCTCAGGCCATAGGAAGGGTCTCAGGTTTGGTATAAGCATTGAGATATCACATCTCTGCTATCGGAAGGGTCTCAGGATTGGAATGGGAAGGAGTTGGATATCCCATCTCATGTTATAGGAATGGTCTCAGGTTTGGTATTAGAAGCATAGAGATATCACATCTCATGCTATAGGAAGGGTCTCAGGATTGGAATGGGAAGGACTTGGATGTCACATCTCATGCTATAGGGAGGGTCTCAAGTTTGATATTAGAAGCGTTGAGATAACAAATCTCATGATATCGGAAGGGTCTCAGGATTGGAATGGGAAGGAGTTGGATATCACATCTCATGATAAAGGAAGGGTCTAAGGTTTGGAAGGGGAAGGATTTGGATATCACATCTCATGTTATAGGACGGGTCTCAGGTTTGGTATTAGAAGCATTGAGATATCAAGTCTCATGGTATAAGAAGGGTCTCAGAATTGGAATGGGAAGGAGTTGGATATCACACCTCAAGCTATGGGAAGGGTCTCAGGATTGGAATGGGAAGGAGTTTGATATCACATCTCATGCCATAGTATGGGTCTCAGGTTTGGTAGAAGCATTGGGATATCACATCTCATGCTATCGGAAGGGTATCAGTATTGGATTTGGAAGAAGTTGGATATCCCATCTCATGCTATAGGAAGGGTCTCAGGTTGGAATGGGAAGGAGTTGGATATCACATTTCATGTTATAGGAAGGGTCTCAGGATTGGAATGGGAAGGACTTGGATATCATATCTCATGCTATAGGACGGGTCTCAGGTTTGTTATTAGAATCATTGAGATATCATATTGCATGCCGTAGGAAGGGTCTAAGGATTGGAATGGGAAGGACTTGGATATCACATCTCATGCTATAGATAGGCTCTTAGGTTTGGAAAGGGAAGGAGTTGGATATCACATTTCATGTTAGAGGAAGGATCTCAAGTTTGGTATTAGAAGCATTGAGATATCACATCTCATGCTATAGGAAGGGTCTCAGGATTGGAATGGGAAGTAGTTGGATATCACATCTCATGCTATAGGAAGGGTCTCAGGTTTGGTATAAGCATGGAGATATCACATCTCATGCTATAGGACGGGTCTCAGGATTGGAATGGAAGGAGTTGGATATCACATCTCATGTTATAGGAAGGATCTCAGGTTTGGTATTAGAAGCATTGAGACATCACATCTCATGCTATAGGAAGGGTCTCAGGGTTGGAATGGGAAGGAGTTGGATATCACATCTCATCCAATAGGAAGGGTCTCAGGTTTGGAATGGGAAGGAATTGGATATCACATCTCATGTTATAGGAAGGATCTCAGGTTTGGTATTAGAAGCATTGAGATATCACATCTCATGCTATAGGAAGGGTCTCAGGATTGGAATGTGAAGGATTTGGATATCACATCTCATGCTAAAGGAAGGGTCTCAGGTTTGGTAGAAGCATTGAGATATCACGTCTCTGCTATCGGAAGGGTCTCAGGATTGGATTGGGAAGGAGTTGGATATCCCTTCTCATGCTATAGGAAGGGTCTCAGGATTTGAATGGGAAGGAGTTGGATATCACAACTCATGTTATAGGGAGGGTCTCAAGTTTGATATTAGAAGCATTGAGATAACAAATCTCATGATATCGGAAGGGTCTCAGGATTGGAATGGGAAGGAGTTGGATATCACATCTCATGATAAAGGAAGGGTCTAAGGTTTGGAAGGGGAAAGATTTGGATATCACCTCATGTTATAGGACGGGTCTCAGGTTTGGTATTAGAAGCATTGAGATATCAAGTCTCATGGCATAGGAAGGGTCTCAGAATTGGAATGGGAAGGAGTTGGATATCACATCTCAAGCTATAGGAAGAGTCTCAGGATTGGAATGGGAATGAGTTTGATATCACATCTCATGCCATAGTATGGGTCTCAGGTTTGGTAGAAGCATTGGGATATCACAATTCATGCTATTGGAAGGGTATCAGTATTGGATTTGGAAGGAGTTGGATATCCCATCTCATGCTATAGGAAGGGTCTCAGGTTGGAATGGGAAGGAGTTGGATATCACATTTCATGTTATAGGAAGGGTCTCAGGATTGGAATGGGAAGGACTTGGATATCATATCTCATGCTATAGGAAAGCTCTCAGGTTTGGAAGGGGAAGGAGTTGGATATCACATTTCATGTTAGAGGAAGGATCTCAGGTTTGGTATTAGAGGCCTTGAGATATCACATCTCATGCTATAGGAAGGGTCTCAGGTTTGGAAGGGGAAGGAGTTGGATATCCAATCTCATGTTATAGGACTGGTCTCAGGTTTGGTATTAGAAGCATTGAGATATCACATCGCATGCTGTAGGAAGGTTCTCAGGTTTGGTATTCCAAATCTGAGACCCTTCCTATAGCATGAGATGTGATATCCAACTCCTTCCCATTCCAATCCTGAGACCCTTCCTATAGCATGAGATGTGATGTCTCAATGCTTCTAATACCAAACCTGAGATCCTTCCTATAACATGAGATGTGATATCCAACTCCTTCCCATTCCAATCCTGAGACCCTTCCTATAGCATGAGATGTGATGTCTCAATGCTTCTAATACCAAACCTGAGAACCTTCCTACAGCATGCAATGTGATATCTCAATGCTTCTAATACCAAACCTGAGACCAGTCCTATAACATGAGATTGGATATCCAACTCCTTCCCCTTCCAAACCTGAGACCCCTCCTATAGCATGAGATGTGATATCCAACTTCTTCCCATTCCAATCCTGAGACCCTTCCTATAACATGAGATGTGATGTCTCAATGCTTCTAATACCAAACCGGAGATCTTTCCTATAACATGAGATGTGATATCCAACTCCTTCCCATTCCAATCCTGAGACCCTTCCGATATCATGAGATCTGTTATCTCAATGCTTCTAATATCAAACTTGAGACCCTCCCTATAGCATGAGATGTGACATCCAAGTCCTCCCCATTCCAATCCTGAGACCCTTCCTATAGCATGAGATGTGCTATCTCAATGCTTCTAATACCAAACCTGAGACCCTTCCTATAACATGAGATGTGATTTCCAAATCCTTCCCCTTCCAAACCTGAGACCCTCCCTTTAGCATGAGATGTGATATACAACTCCTTCCCATTCCAATCCTGAGACCCTTCTGATAGCATGAGATGTGATATCTCAATGCCTCTAATACCAAACCTGAGATCCTATCTCTAACATGAAATGTGATATCCATCTCCTTCCCTTTCCAAACCTGAGACCCTGCCTATAGCATGAGATGTGATATCCAAGTCCTTCCCATTCCAATCCTGAGACCCTTTCTATAGCATGTGATGTGATATCTCAATGCTTATACCAAACCTGAGACCCTTCCTATGGCATGAGATGTCATATACAACTCCTTCCCATTCCAATCCTGAGACCCTTCCTATAGCATGAGATGTGATATCTCAATGCATATACCAAACCTGAGACCCTTCCTATAGCATGAGATGTGATATCCAACTTCTTCCCATTCCAATCCTGAGACCCTTCCTATAACATGAGATGTGATGTCTCAATGCTTCTAATACCAAACCTGAGATATTTCCTATAATATGAGATGTGATATCCAACTCCTTCCCATTCCAATCCTGAGACCCTTCCTATAGCATGAGATGTGATATCTCAATGCTTATACCAAACCTGAGACTCTTCCTATAGCTTGAGATGTGATATCCAACTCCTTCCCATTCCAATCCAGAGACCCTTCCTATAGCATGAGATGTGATATCTCAAGACCTCTAATACCAAACCTGAGATCCTTCCTCTAACATGAAATGTGATATCCAACTCCTTCCCCTTCCAAACCTGAGAGCCTTCCTATAGCATGAGATATGATATCCAAGTCCTCCCCATTCCAATCCTGAGACCCTTTCTATAACATGAAATGTGATATCCAACTCCTTCCCATTCTAACCTGAGACCCTTCCTATAGCATGAGATGGGATATCCAACTCCTTCCAAATCCAATACTGATACCCTTCCGATAGCATGAGATGTGATATCCCAATGCTTCTACCAAACCTGAGACCCATACTATGGCATGAGATGTGATATCAAACTCCTTCCCATTCCAATCCTGAGGCCCTTCCTATAGCTTGAGGTGTGATATCCAACTCCTTCCCATTCCAATTCTGAGACCCTTCTTATACCATGAGACTTGATATCTCAATGCTTCTAATACCAAACCTGAGACCCGTCCTATAACATGAGATGTGATATCCAAATCCTTCCCCTTCCAAACCTCAGACCCTTCCTTTATCATGAGATGTGATATCCAACTCCTTCCCATTCCAATCCTGAGACCCTTCCGATATCATGAGATTTGTTATCTCAATGCTTCTAATATCAAACTTGAGACCCTCCCTATAGCATGAGATGTGACATCCAAGTCCTTCCCATTCCAATCCTGAGACCCTTCCTATAGCATGAGGTGTGATATCTCTATGCTTCTAATACCAAACCTGAGACCCTTCCTATAACATGAGATGGGATATCCAACTCCTTCCCATTCCAATCCTGAGACCCTTCCGATAGCAGAGATGTGATATCTCAATGCTTATACCAAACCTGAGACCCTTCCTATGGCCTGGGATGTCATATACAACTCCTTCCCATTCCAATCCTGAGACCCTTCCTATAGCATGAGATGTGATATCTCAATGCCTATACCAAATCTGAGACCCTTCCTATAGCATGAGATGTGATATCCAATTCCTTCCCATTCCAATCCTGAGACCCTTCCTATAGCATGAGATCTGATATCTCAATGCTTATACCAAACCTGAGAGCCTACCTATAGCATGAGATGTGATATCCAAGTCCATCCCATTCCAATCCTTAGACCCTTCCTACAGCATGCGATGTGATATCTCAATGATTCTAATACCAAACCAGAGACTCGTCCTATAACATGAGATGGGATATCCAACTCCTTCCCATTCCAATCCTAAGCCACTTCCGATAGCAGAGATGTGATATCTCAATGCTTATACCAAACCTGAGACCCTTCCTATAACATGAGATGTGATATCCAACTCCTTCCCGTTCCAAACCTGAGACACTAACTATAGCATATGTGATATCCAACTCCTTCCCATTCCAATCCTGAGACCCTTCCTATAGCAAGAGATGTGATATCCAAATCCTTCCCATTCCAATCCTGAGACCCTTCCTATAACATGAGATGTGATATCCAACTCCTTCCCATTCCAACCTGAGACACTTCCTATAGCATGAGAAGGGATATCCAACTCCTTCCCAATCCAATCCTGAGACCCTTCCGATAGCAGAGATGTGATATCTCAATGCTTATACCAAACCTGAGACCCTTCCTTTAGCATGAGATGGGATATCCAACTCCTTCCAAATCCAATACTGATACCCTTCCAATAGCATGAGATGTGATATCCCAATGCTTCTACCAAACCTGAGAACCATACTATGGCATGAGATGTGATATCAAACTCCTTCCCATTCCAATCCTGAGACTCTTCCTATAGCTTGAGATGTGATATCCAAATCCTTCCCATTCCAATTCTGAGACCCTTCCTATACCATGAGACTTGATATCTCAATGCTTCTAATACCAAACCTGAGACCCGTCCTATAACATGAGATGTGATATCCAAATCTTTCCCCTTCCAAACCTTAGACCCTTCCTTTATCATGAGATGTGATATCCAACTCCTTCCCATTCCAATCCTGAGACCCTTCCGATATCATGAGATTTGTTATCTCAATGCTTCTAATATCAAAATTGAGACCCGTCCTATTACATGAGATGTGATATCCAAATCTTTCCCCTTCCAAACCTTAGACCCTTCCTTTATCATGAGATGGGATATCCAACTCCTTCCCATTCCAATCCTGAGACCCTTCCGATAGCAGAGATGTGATATCTCAATGCTTATACCAATCCTGAGACCCTTCCTATGGCCTCAGATGTCATATACAACTTGTTCCCAATCCAATCCTGAGACCCTTCCTATATCATGAGATGTGATATCTCAATGCTTATACCAAATCTGAGACCCTTCCTATAGCATGAGATGTGATATCCAACTCCTTCAAATTCCAATCCTGAGACCCTTCCTATAGCATGAGATGTGATGTCTCAATGCTTCTAATACCAAACCTGAGATCTTTCCTATAACATGAGATGTGATATCCAACTCCTTCCATTTCCAATCCTGAGACCCTTCCTATAGCATGAGATGTGATGTCTCAATGCTTCTAATACCAAACCTGAGAACCTTCCTACAGCATGCGATGTGATATCTCAATGCTTCTAATACCAAACCTGAGACCAGTCCTATAACATGAGATTGGATATCCAACTCCTTCCCCTTCCAAACCTGAGACCCTTCCTATAGCATGAGATGTGATATCCAACTTCTTCCCATTCCAATCCTGAGACCCTTCCTATAACATGAGATGTGATGTCTCAATGCTTCTAATACCAAACCTGAGATCTTTCCTATAACATGAGATGTAATATCCAACTCCTTCCCATTCCAATCCTGAGTCCCTTCCTATAGCATGAGATGTGCTATCGCAATGCTTATACCAAACCTGAGACCCTTCCTAAAGCTTGAGATGTGATATCCAACTCCTTCCCATTCCAATCCTGAGACCCTTCCTATAGCATGATATGTGATATCTCAATGCCTCTAATACCAAACCTGAGATCCTTCCTCTAACATGAAATGTGATATCGAACTCCTTCCCTTTCCAAACCTGAGAGCCTACCTATAGCATGAGATGTGATATCCAAGTCCTTCCCATTCCAATCCTTAGACCCTTCCTACAGCATGCAATATGATATCTCAATGATTCTAATAACAAACCTGAGACCCGTCCTATAACATGAGATGGGATATCCAACACCTTCCCATTCCAATCCTGAGACACTTCCGATAGCAGAGATGTGATATCTCAATGCTTATAACAAACCTGAGACCCTTCCTATAACATGAGATGTGATATCCAACTCCTTCCCGTTTCAAACCTGAGACCCTTCCTATAGCATATGTGATATCCAACTCCTTCCCATTCCAAACATGAGACCCTTCCTATAGCAAGAATGTAATATCCAACTCCTTCCCATTCCAATCCTGAGACCATTCCTATAGCATGAGATATGATATCTCAATGCTTCTAATCCCAAAACTGAGATCCTTCCTATGACATGAGATGTGATATCCAATTCCTCCCCATTCCAAACCTGAGAACCTTCCTACAGCATGCAATGTGATATCTCAATGCTTCTAATACCAAACCTGAGACCAGTCCTATAACATGAGATTGGATATCCAACTCCTTCCCCTTCCAAACCTGAGACCCTTCCTATAGCATGAGATTTGATATCCAACTTCTTCCAATTCCAATCCTGAGACCCTTCCTATAACATGAGATGTGATGTCTCAATGCTTCTAATACCAAACCTGAGATCTTTCCTATAACATGAGATGTGATATCCAACTCCTTCCCATTCCAATCCTGAGACCCTTCCTATAGCATGAGATGTGCTATCTCAATGCTTATACCAAACCTGAGACCCTTCCTAAAGCTTGAGATGTGATATCCAACTCCTTCCCATTCCAATCCTGAGACCCTTCCTATAACATGAAATGTGATATCCAACTCCTTCCCATTAAAACCTGAGACCCTTCCTATAGCATGAGATGGGATATCCAACTCCTTCCAAATCCAATTCTGATACCCTTCCAATAGCATGAGATGTGATATCCCAATGCTTCTACCAAACCTGAGAACCATACTATGGCATGAGATGTGATATCAAACTCCTTCCCATTCCAATCCTGAGACTCTTCCTATAGCTTGAGATGTGATATCCGAAATCCTTCCCATTCCAATTCTGAGACCCTTCCTATACCATGAGACTTGATATCTCAATGCTTCTAATACCAAACCTGAGACCCGTCCTATAACATGAGATGTGATATCCAAATCTTTCCCCTTCCAAACCTTAGACCCTTCCTTTATCATGAGATGGGATATCCAACTCCTTCCCATTCCAATCCTGAGACCCTTCCGATAGCAGAGATGTGATATCTCAATGCTTATACCAATCCTGAGACCCTTCCTATGGCCTGAGATGTCATATACAACTCCTTCCCAATCCAATCCTGAGACCCTTCCTATAGCATGAGATGTGATATCTCAATGCTTATACCAAATCTGAGACCCTTCCTATAGCATGAGATGTGATATCCAACTCCTTCCCATTCCAATCCTGAGACCCTTCCTATAGCATGAGATGTGATGTCTCAATGCTTCTAATACCAAACCTGAGATCCTTCCTATAACATGAGATGTGATATCCAACTCCTTCCCATTCCAATCCTGAGACCCTTCCTATAGCATGAGATGTGATGTCTCAATGCTTCTAATACCAAACCTGAGAACCTTCCTACAGCATGCGATGTGATATCTCAATGCTTCTAATACCAAACCTGAGACCAGTCCTATAACATGAGATTGGATATCCAACTCCTTCCCCTTCCAAACCTGAGACCCTTCCTATAGCATGAGATGTGATATCCAACTTCTTCCCATTCCAATCCTGAGACCGTTCCTATAACATGAGATGTGATGTCTCAATGCTTCTAATACCAAACCTGAGATCTTTCCTATAACATGAGATGTAATATCCAACTCCTTCCCGTTCCAATCCTGAGACCCTTCCTATAGCATGAGATGTGCTATCTCAATGCTTATACCAAACCTGAGACCCTTCCTAAAGCTTGAGATGTGATATCCAACTCCTTCCCATTCCAATCCTGAGACCCTTCCTATAGCATGATATGTGATATCTCAAGGCCTCTAATACCAAACCTGAGATCCTTCCTCTAACATGAAATGTGATATCCAACTCCTTCCCATTCCAACCTGAGACCCTTCCTATAGCATGAGATGGGATATCCAACTCCTTCCAAATCCAATACTGATACCCTTCCAATAGCATGCAATGTGATATCCCAATGCTTCTACCAAACCTGAGACCCATACTATGGCATGAGATGTGATATCAAACTCCTTCCCATTCCAATCTTGAGACTCTTCCTATAGCTTGAGATGTGATATCCAACTCCTTCCCATTCCAATTCTGAGACCCTTCCTATGCCATGAGACTTGATATCTCAATGCTTCTAATACCAAACCTGAGACCCGTCCTATAACATGAGATGTGATATCCAAATCTTTCCCCTTCCAAACCTTAGACCCTTCCTTTATCATGAGATGTGATATCCAACTCCTTCCCATTCCAATCCTGAGACCCTTCCGATATCATGAGATTTGTTATCTCAATGCTTCTAATATCAAACTTGAGACCCTCCCTATAGCATGAGATGTGACATCCAAGTCCTCCCCATTCCAATCCTGAGACCCTTCCTATAGCATGAGATGTGATATCTCAATGCTTCTAATACCAAACCTGAGACCCTTCCTATAACATGAGATGGGATATCCAACTCCTTCCCATTCCAATCCTGAGACCCTTCCGATAGCAGAGATGTGATATCTCAATGCTTATACCAATCCTGAGACCCTTCCTATGGCCTGAGATGTCATATACAACTCCTTCCCAATCCAATCCTGAGACCCTTCCTATAGCATGAGATGTGATATCTCAATGCTTATACCAAATCTGAGACCCTTCCTATAGCATGAGATGTGATATCCAACTCCTTCCCATTCCAATCCTGAGACCCTTCCTATAGCATGAGATGTGATGTCTCAATGCTTCTAATACCAAACCTGAGATCCTTCCTATAACATGAGATGTGATATCCAACTCCTTCCCATTCCAATCCTGAGACCCTTCCTATAGCATGAGATGTGATGTCTCAATGCTTCTAATACCAAACCTGAGAACCTTCCTACAGCATGCAATGTGATATCTCAATGCTTCTAATACCAAACCTGAGACCAGTCCTATAACATGAGATTGGATATCCAACTCCTTCCCCTTCCAAACCTGAGACCCTTCCTATAGCATGAGATGTGATATCCAACCTCTTCCCATTCCAATCCTGAGACCCTTCCTATAACATGAGATGTGATGTCTCAATGCTTCTAATACCAAACCGGAGATCTTTCCTATAACATGAGATGTGATATCCAACTCCTTCCCATTCCAATCCTGAAACCCTTCCTATAGCATGAGATGTGCTATCTCAATGCTTATACCAAACCTGAGACCCTTCCTAAAGCTTGAGATGTGATATCCAACTCCTTCCCATTCCAATCCTGAGACCCTTCCAATAGCATGAGATGTGATATCTCAAGGCCTCTAATACCAAACCTGAGATCCTTCCTCTAACATGAAATGTGATATCCAACTCCTTCCCCTTCCAAACCTGAGAGCCTTCCTATAGCATGAGATATGATATCCAAGTCCTTCCCATGCCAATCCTGAGACCCTTCCTATAACATGAAATGTGATATCCAACTCCTTCCCATTCCAACCTGAGACCCTTCCTATAGCATGAGATGGGATATCCAACTCCTTCCAAATCCAATACTGATACCCTTCCAATAGCATGAGATGTGATATCCCAATGCTTCTACCAAACCTGAGACCCATACTATGGCATGAGATGTGATATCAAACTCCTTCCCATTCCAATCCTGAGACTCTTCCTATAGCTTGAGATGTGATATCCAACTCCTTCCCATTCCAATTCTGAGACCCTTCCTATGCCATGAGACTTGATATCTCAATGCTTCTAATACCAAACCTGAGACCCGTCCTATAACATGAGATGTGATATCCAGATCTTTCCCCTTCCAAACCTTAGACCCTTCCTTTATCATGAGATGTGATATCCAACTCCTTCCCATTCCAATCCTGAGACCCTTCCGATATCATGAGATTTGTTATCTCAATGCTTCTAATATCAAACTTGAGACCCTCCCTATAGCATGAGATGTGACATCCAAGTCCTCCCCATTCCAATCCTGAGACCCTTCCTATAGCATGAGATGTGATATCTCAATGCTTCTAATACCAAACCTGAGACTCTTCCTATAACATGAGATGGGATATCCAACTCCTTCCTATTCCAATCCTGAGACCCTTCCGATAGCAGAGATGTGATATCTCAATGCTTATACCAATCCTGAGACCCTTCCTATGGCCTGAGATGTCATATACAACTCCTTCCCAATCCAATCCTGAGACCCTTCCTATAGCATGAGATGTGATATCTCAATGCTTATACCAAATCTGAGACCCTTCCTATAGCATGAGATAGGATATCCAACTCCTTCCAAATCCAATACTGATACCCTTCCAATAGCATGAGATGTGATATCCCAATGCTTCTACCAAACCTGAGACCCATACTATAGCATGAGATGGGATATTCAACTCCTTCCAAATCCAATACTGATACCCTTCCAATAGCATGTGATGTGATATCCCAATGCTTCTACCAAACCTGAGACCCATACTATGGCATGAGATGTGATATCAAACTCATTCCCATTCCAATCCTGAGACTCTTCCTATAGCTTGAGATGTGATATCCAACTCCTTCCCATTCCAATTCTGAGACCCTACCTATGCCATGAGACTTGATATCTCAATTCTTCTAATACCAAACCTGAGACCCGTCCTATAACATGAGATGTGATATCCAAATCTTTCCCCTTCCAAACCTTAGACCCTTCCATTATCATGAGATGTGACATCCAAGTCCTCCCCATTCCAATCCTGAGACCCTTCCTATAGCATGAGATGTGATATCTCAATGCTTCTAATACCAAACCTGAGACCCTTCCTATAACATGAGATGTGATTTCCAAATCCTTCCCCTTCCAAACCTGAGACCCTCCCTTTAGCATGAGATGTGATATACAACTCCTTCCCATTCCAATCCTGAGACCCTTCTGATAGCATGAGATGTGATATCTCAATGCCTCTAATACCAAACCTGAGATCCTATCTCTAACATGAAATGTGATATCCATCTCCTTCCCTTTCCAAACCTGAGACCCTGCCTATAGCATGAGATGTGATATCCAAGTCCTTCCCATTCCAATCCTGAGACCCTTTCTATAGCATGTGATGTGATATCTCAATGCTTATACCAAACCTGAGACCCTTCCTATGGCATGAGATGTCATATACAACTCCTTCCCATTCCAATCCTGAGACCCTTCCTATAGCATGAGATGTGATATCTCAATGCATATACCAAACCTGAGACCCTTCCTATAGCATGAGATGGGATATCCAACTCCTTCCAAATCCAATACTGATACCCTTCCAATAGCATGAGATGTGATATCCCAATGCTTCTACCAAACCTGAGACCCATACTATGGCATGAGATGTGATATCCAACTCCTTCCCATTCCAATTCTGAGACCCTTCCTATGCCATGAGACTTGATATCTCAATGCTTCTAATACCAAACCTGAGACCCGTCCTATAACATGAGATGTGATATCCAAATCTTTCCCCTTCCAAACCTTAGACCCTTCCTTTATCATGAGATGTGATATCCAACTCCTTCCCATTCCAATCCTGAGACCCTTCCGATATCATGAGATTTGTTATCTCAATGCTTCTAATATCAAACTTGAGACCCTCCCTATAGCATGAGATGTGACATCCAAGTCCTCCCCATTCCAATCCTGAGACCCTTCCTATAGCATGAGATGTGATATCTCAATGCTTCTAATACCAAACCTGAGACCCTTCCTATAACATGAGATGGGATATCCAACTCCTTCCCATTCCAATCCTGAGACCCTTCCGATAGCAGAGATGTGATATCTCAATGCTTATACCAATCCTGAGACCCTTCCTATGGCCTGAGATGTCATATACAACTCCTTCCCAATCCAATCCTGAGACCCTTCCTATAGCATGAGATGTGATATCTCAATGCTTATACCAAATCTGAGACCCTTCCTATAGCATGAGATGTGATATCCAACTCCTTCCCATTCCAATCCTGAGACCCTTCCTATAGCATGAGATGTGATGTCTCAATGCTTCTAATACCAAACCTGAGATCCTTCCTATAACATGAGATGTGATATCCAACTCCTTCCCATTCCAATCCTGAGACCCTTCCTATAGCATGAGATGTGATGTCTCAATGCTTCTAATACCAAACCTGAGAACCTTCCTACAGCATGCAATGTGATATCTCAATGCTTCTAATACCAAACCTGAGACCAGTCCTATAACATGAGATTGGATATCCAACTCCTTCCCCTTCCAAACCTGAGACCCTTCCTATAGCATGAGATGTGATATCCAACCTCTTCCCATTCCAATCCTGAGACCCTTCCTATAACATGAGATGTGATGTCTCAATGCTTCTAATACCAAACCGGAGATCTTTCCTATAACATGAGATGTGATATCCAACTCCTTCCCATTCCAATCCTGAAACCCTTCCTATAGCATGAGATGTGCTATCTCAATGCTTATACCAAACCTGAGACCCTTCCTAAAGCTTGAGATGTGATATCCAACTCCTTCCCATTCCAATCCTGAGACCCTTCCAATAGCATGGGATGTGATATCTCAAGGCCTCTAATACCAAACCTGAGATCCTTCCTCTAACATGAAATGTGATATCCAACTCCTTCCCCTTCCAAACCTGAGAGCCTTCCTATAGCATGAGATATGATATCCAAGTCCTTCCCATGCCAATCCTGAGACCCTTCCTATAACATGAAATGTGATATCCAACTCCTTCCCATTCCAACCTGAGACCCTTCCTATAGCATGAGATGGGATATCCAACTCCTTCCAAATCCAATACTGATACCCTTCCAATAGCATGAGATGTGATATCCCAATGCTTCTACCAAACCTGAGACCCATACTATGGCATGAGATGTGATATCAAACTCCTTCCCATTCCAATCCTGAGACTCTTCCTATAGCTTGAGATGTGATATCCAACTCCTTCCCATTCCAATTCTGAGACCCTTCCTATGCCATGAGACTTGATATCTCAATGCTTCTAATACCAAACCTGAGACCCGTCCTATAACATGAGATGTGATATCCAGATCTTTCCCCTTCCAAACCTTAGACCCTTCCTTTATCATGAGATGTGATATCCAACTCCTTCCCATTCCAATCCTGAGACCCTTCCGATATCATGAGATTTGTTATCTCAATGCTTCTAATATCAAACTTGAGACCCTCCCTATAGCATGAGATGTGACATCCAAGTCCTCCCCATTCCAATCCTGAGACCCTTCCTATAGCATGAGATGTGATATCTCAATGCTTCTAATACCAAACCTGAGACTCTTCCTATAACATGAGATGGGATATCCAACTCCTTCCTATTCCAATCCTGAGACCCTTCCGATAGCAGAGATGTGATATCTCAATGCTTATACCAATCCTGAGACCCTTCCTATGGCCTGAGATGTCATATACAACTCCTTCCCAATCCAATCCTGAGACCCTTCCTATAGCATGAGATGTGATATCTCAATGCTTATACCAAATCTGAGACCCTTCCTATAGCATGAGATAGGATATCCAACTCCTTCCAAATCCAATACTGATACCCTTCCAATAGCATGAGATGTGATATCCCAATGCTTCTACCAAACCTGAGACCCATACTATAGCATGAGATGGGATATTCAACTCCTTCCAAATCCAATACTGATACCCTTCCAATAGCATGTGATGTGATATCCCAATGCTTCTACCAAACCTGAGACCCATAGTATGGCATGAGATGTGATATCAAACTCATTCCCATTCCAATCCTGAGACTCTTCCTATAGCTTGAGATGTGATATCCAACTCCTTCCCATTCCAATTCTGAGACCCTACCTATGCCATGAGACTTGATATCTCAATTCTTCTAATACCAAACCTGAGACCCGTCCTATAACATGAGATGTGATATCCAAATCTTTCCCCTTCCAAACCTTAGACCCTTCCATTATCATGAGATGTGACATCCAAGTCCTCCCCATTCCAATCCTGAGACCCTTCCTATAGCATGAGATGTGATATCTCAATGCTTCTAATACCAAACCTGAGACCCTTCCTATAACATGAGATGTGATTTCCAAATCCTTCCCCTTCCAAACCTGAGACCCTCCCTTTAGCATGAGATGTGATATACAACTCCTTCCCATTCCAATCCTGAGACCCTTCTGATAGCATGAGATGTGATATCTCAATGCCTCTAATACCAAACCTGAGATCCTATCTCTAACATGAAATGGGATATCCATCTCCTTCCCTTTCCAAACCTGAGACCCTGCCTATAGCATGAGATGTGATATCCAAGTCCTTCCCATTCCAATCCTGAGACCCTTTCTATAGCATGTGATGTGATATCTCAATGCTTATACCAAACCTGAGACCCTTCCTATGGCATGAGATGTCATATACAACTCCTTCCCATTCCAATCCTGAGACCCTTCCTATAGCATGAGATGTGATATCTCAATGCATATACCAAACCTGAGACCCTTCCTATAGCATGAGATGTGATATCCAACTTCTTCCCATTCCAATCCTGAGACCCTTCCTATAACATGAGATGTGATGTCTCAATGCTTCTAATACCAAACCTGAGATATTTCCTATAATATGAGATGTGATATCCAACTCCTTCCCATTCCAATCCTGAGACCCTTCCTATAGCATGAGATGTGATATCTCAATGCTTATACCAAACCTGAGACCCTTCCTATAGCTTGAGATGTGATATCCAACTCCTTCCCATTCCAATCCAGAGACCCTTCCTATAGCATGAGATGTGATATCTCAAGGCCTCTAATACCAAACCTGAGATCCTTCCTCTAACATGAAATGTGATATCCAACTCCTTCCCCTTCCAAACCTGAGAGCCTTCCTATAGCATCAGATATGATATCCAAGTTCTTCCCATTCCAATCCTGAGACACTTTCTATAACATGAAATGTGATATCCAACTCCTTCCCATTCCAACCTGAGACCCTTCCTATAGCATGAGATGGGATATCCAACTCCTTCCAAATCCAATACTGATACCCTTCCGATAGCATGAGATGTGATATCCCAATGCTTCTACCAAACCTGAGACCCATACTATGGCATGAGATGTGATATCAAACTCCTTCCCATTCCAATCCTGAGGCCCTTCCTATAGCTTGAGGTGTGATATCCAACTCCTTCCCATTCCAATTCTGAGACCCTTCTTATACCATGAGACTTGATATCTCAATGCTTCTAATACCAAACCTGAGACCCGTCCTATAACATGAGATGTGATATCCAAATCCTTCCCCTTCCAAACCTCAGACCCTTCCTTTATCATGAGATGTGATATCCAACTCCTTCCCATTCCAATCCTGAGACCCTTCCGATATCATGAGATTTGCTATCTCAATGCTTCTAATATCAAACTTGAGACCCTCCCTATAGCATGAGATGTGACATCCAAGTCCTTCCCATTCCAATCCTGAGACCCTTCCTATAGCATGAGATGTGATATCTCTATGCTTCTAATACCAAACCTGAGACCCTTCCTATAACATGAGATGGGATATCCAACTCCTTCCCATTCCAATCCTGAGACCCTTCCGATAGCAGAGATGTGATATCTCAATGCTTATACCAAACCTGAGACCCTTCCTATGGCCTGGGATGTCATATACAACTCCTTCCCATTCCAATCCTGAGACCCTTCCTATAGCATGAGATGTGATATCTCAATGCCTATACCAAATCTGAGACCCTTCCTATAGCATGAGATGTGATATCCAATTCCTTCCCATTCCAATCCTGAGACCCTTCTTATAGCATGAGATGTGATATCTCAATGCTTATACCAAACCTGAGAGCCTACCTATAGCATGAGATGTGATAACCAAGTCCATCCCATTCCAATCCTTAGACCCTTCCTACAGCATGCGATGTGATATCTCAATGATTCTAATACCAAACCAGAGACTCGTCCTATAACATGAGATGGGATATCCAACTCCTTCCCATTCCAATCCTGAGCCACTTCCGATAGCAGAGATGTGATATCTCAATGCTTATACCAAACCTGAGACCCGTCCTATAACATGAGATGTGATATCCAACTCCTTCCCGTTCCAAACCTGAGACACTAACTATAGCATATGTGATATCCAACTTCTTCCCATTCCAAACATGAGACCCTTCCTATAGCAAGAAGGTAATATCCAACTCCTACCCATTCCAATCCTGAGACCCTTCCTATAGCAAGAGATGTGATATCCAAATCCTTCCCATTCCAATCCTGAGACCCTTCCTATTACATGAGATGTGATATCCAACTCCTTCCCATTCCAACCTGAGACACTTCCTATAGCATGAGAAGGGATATCCAACTCCTTCCCAATCCAATCCTGAGACCCTTCCGATAGCAGAGATGTGATATCTCAATGCTTATACCAAACCTGAGACCCTTCCTATAGCATGAGAAGGGATATCCAACTCCTTCCCAATCCAATCCTGAGACCCTTCCGATAGCAGAGACGTGATATCCCAATGCTTCTACCAAACCTGAGACCCTTCCTTTAGCATGAGATGTGATATCCAAATCCTTCACATTCCAATCCTGAGACCCTTCCTATAGCATGAGAAGGGATATCTCAATGCTTCTAATACCAAACCTGAGATCCTTCCTATAACATGAGATGTGATATCCAATTCCTTCCCATTCCAATCCTGAGACCCTTCCGATAGCAGAGATGTGATATCTCAATGCTTATACCAAACCTGAGACCCTTCCTATGGCCTGAGATGTCATATACAACTCCTTCCCATTCCAATCCTGAGACCCTTCCTATAGCATGAGATGTGATATCTCAATGCTTATACCAAATCTGAGACTCTTCCTATAGCATGAGATGTGATATCCAACTCCTTCCCATTCCAATCCTGAGACCCTTCCTATAGCATGAGATGTGATGTCTCAATGCTTCTAATACCAAACCTGAGATCCTTCCTATAACATGAGATGTGATATCCAACTCCTTCCCATTCCAATCCTGAGACCCTTATGAAAGCATGAGATGTGATATCTCAATGCTTCTAATACCAAACCTGAGATCCTTCCTACAACATGAGATGTGATTTCCAAATCCTTCCCCTTCCAAACCTGAGACCCTCCCTTTAGCATGAGATGTGATATCCAACTCCTTCCCATTCCAATCCTGAGACCCTTCTGATAGCATGAGATGTGATATCTCAATGCCTCTAATACCAAACCTGAGATCCTACCTCTAACATGAAATGTGATATCCATCTCATTCCCTTTCCAAACCTGACACCCTGCCTATAGCATGAGATGTGATATCCAAGTCCTTCCCATTCCAATCCTGAGACCCTTCCTATAGCATGTGATGTGATATCTCAATGCTTATACCAAACCTGAGACCCTTCCTATGGCATGAGATGTCATATACAACTCCTTCCCATTCCAATCCTGAGACCCTTCCTATAGCATGAGATGTGATATCTCAATGCTTATACCAAATCTGAGACCCTTCCTATAGCAAGAGATGTGATATCCAACTTCTTCCCATTCCAATCCTGAGACCCTTCCTATAACATGAGATGTGATGTCTCAATGTTTCTAATACCAAACCTGAGATCTTTCCTATAACATGAGATGTGATATCCAACTCCTTCCCATTCCAATCCTGAGACCCTTCCTATAGCATGAGATGTGATATCACAATGCTTATACCAAACCTGAGACCGTTCCTATAGCTTGAGATGTGATATCCAACTCCTTCCCATTCCAATCCTGAGACCCTTCCTATAGCATGAGATGTGATATCTCAAGGCCTCTAATACCAAACCTGAGATCCTACCTCTAACATGAAATGTGATATCCAACTCCTTCTCCTTCCAAACCTGAGAGCCTTCCTATAGCATGGGATATGATATCCAAGTCCTTCCCATTCCAATCCTGAGACCCTTCCTATAACATGAAATGTGATATCCAACTCCTTCCCATTCCAACCTGAGACCCTTCCTATATCATGAGATGGGATATCTCAATGCTTCTAATACCAAACCTGAGACTCTTCCTATAACATGAGATGGGATATCCAACTCCTTCCCATTCCAATCCTAAGACCCTTTCGATAGCAGAGATGTGATATCTCAATGCTTATACCAAACCTGAGACCCTTCCTACGGCATGAGATGTCATATACAACTCCTTCCCATTCCAATCCTGAGACCCTTCCTATAACACGAGATGTGATATCTCAATGCTTATACCAAACCTGAGACCCTTCCTCTAGCATGAGATGTGATATCCAACTCCTTCCCATTCCAATCCTGAGACCCTTCCTATAGCATGAGATGTGATATCCAACTCCTTCCCATTCCAATCCTGAGACCCTTCCTATAGCCTGAGATCTGATATCTCAATGCCTCTAATACCAAACCTGAGATCCTTCCTCTAACATGAAATGTGATATCCAACTCCTTCCCTTTCCAAACCTGAGAGCCTATCTATAGCATGAGATGTGATATCCAAGTCCTTCCCATTCCAATCCTGAGACACTTCCGATAGCAGAGATGTGATATCTCAATGCTTATACCAAACCTGAGACCCTTCCTATAACATGAGATGTGATATCCAACTCCTTCCCGTTCCAAACCTGAGACCCTTCCTTTAGCATGAGATGTGATATCCAGCTCCTTCCCATTCCAATCCTGAGACACTTCCGATAGCATGCGATGTGATATCTCAATGCTTCTAATATCAAAACTGAGACCCTCCCTATAGCATGATATGTGATATCTAAGTCCTTCCCATTCCAATCCTGAGACCCTTCCTATAGCATGAGATGTGATATCTCAATGCTTCTACCAAACCTGAGACCCTTCCTTTAGCATGAGATGTGATAACCAACTCCTTCCCATTCCAATCCTGAGACCCTTCCTATAGCATGAGATGTGATATCTCAATACTTCTAATACCAAACCTGAGATCCTTCCGATAACATGAGATGTGATATCCAAATCCTTCCCCTTCCAAACCTGAGACCCTCCCTTTAGCATGAGATGTGATATCCAACTCCTTCCCATTCCAATCCTGAGAACCTTCTGATAGCATGAGATGTGATATCTCAATGCTTCTATACCAAACCTGAGATCCTTCCGATAGCATGAGATGTGATATCTCAATGCTTCTAATACCAAACCTGAGATCCTTCCTATAACATGAGATGTGATATCCAAATCCTTCCCCTTCCAAACCTGAGACCCTCCCTTTAGCATGAGATGTGATATCCAACTCCTTCCCATTCCAAACCTGAGAGCCTTCCTATAGCATGAGATGTGATATCCAAGTCCTTCTAATTCCAATAATGAGTTGGATATCACATCTCATATTATAGGAAGGGTCTTAGGATTGGAATGGGAAGAAGTTGGATATCACATCTCATGCTATAGGAAGGGTCTCAGGTTTGGTATAAGCATTGAGATATCACATCTCATGCTATAGGAAGGGTCTCAGGATTGGAATGGGAAGGAGTTGTATATGACATCTCATGCCATAGGAAGGGTCTCAGGTTTGGTATAAGTATTGCGATATCACATCACATGCTATAGGAAGGGTCTCAGGATTGGAATGGGAAGGACTTGAATATCACATCTCATGCTATAGGCGGGGTCTCAGGTTTGGAAAGGGAAGGAGATGGATATCACATTTCATGTTAGAGGTAGGATCTCAGGTTTGGTATTAGAGGCATTGAGATATCACATCTCATGCTATCAGAAGGGTCTCAGGATTGGAATGGGAAGGAGTTGTATATCACATCTCATGCTAAAGGGATGGTCTCAGGTTTGGTAGGGGAAGGATTTGGAAATCACATCTCATGTTATAGGAAGGATCTCAGGTTTGGTATTAGAAGCATTGAGATATCACATCTCATGCTATCGGAAGTATCTCAGGTTTGGTATTAGAGGCATTGAGATATCACATCTCATGCTATCATACGGGTCTCAGGATTGGAATGGGAAGGAGTTGGATATCACATCTCATGTTATAGGAAGGATCTCAGGTTTGCTATTAGAAGCATTGAGATATCACATCTCATGCTAAAGGAAGGGTCTCAGGATTGGAATGGGAAGGAGTTGGATATCACATCTCATGCTATAGGAAGGGTCTCAGATTTGGTATAAGCATTGAGATATCACATCTCATGCTATAGGAAGGGTCTCAGGATTGGAATGGGAAGGAGTTGGATATCACATCTCATGCTATAGGAAGGGTCTCAGGTTTGGAACGGGAAGGAGTTAGATATCACATCTCATGTTATAGGAAGAGTCTCAGGTTTGGTATAAGCATTGAGATATCACATCTCTGCTATCGGAGGTGTCTCAGGATTGGGATGGGAAGGAATTGGATATCACATCTCATGCTATAGGAAGGGTATCAGGTTTGGAACGGGAAGGAGTTGGATATCCCATCTCATGTTATAGGACAGGTCTCAGGTTTGATATTAGAAGCATTGAGATATCATATCTCTGCTATTGGAAGGGTCTCAGGATTGGAATGGGAAGGACCTGGATATCAGAATTCATGTTATAGGAAGGGTCTCAGGTTTGGTATTAGAAGCATTGAGATATCACATCTCATGCTATAGGAAGGGTCTCAGGCTTGAAATGGGAAGGACTTGGATATCACATCTCATGTTATAGGAAGGGTCTCAGGTTTGGTATTAGAAGCATTGAGATATCACATCTCATGCTATAGGAAGGGTCTCAGGAATGGAATGGGAAGGACTTGGATATCACATCTCATGATAAAGGAAGGGTCTAAGGTTTGGAAGGGGAAGGATTTGGATATCACATCTCATGTTATTGGACCGGTCTCAGGTTTGGTATTAGAAGCATTGAGATATCAAGTCTCATGGTATAGGACGGGAGTTTGATATCACATCTCATGCCATGGTATGGGTCTCAGGTTTTGTAGAAGCATTGGGATATCACATCTCATGCTATCGGAAGGGTATCAGGATTGCTTTTGGAAGGAGTTGGATATCCCATCTCATGCTATAGGAAGGGTCTCAGGTTGGAATGGGAAGGAGTTGGATATGACATCTCATGTTATAGGAAGGGTTTTAGGATTGGAATGGGAAGGACTTGGATATCACATCTCATGCTGTAGGAAGGCTCTCAGGTTTGGAAAGGGAAGGAGTTGGATATCACATTTCATGTTAGAGGTAGGATCTCAGGTTTGGTATTAGAGGCATTGAGATATCACATCTCATGCTATCAGAAGGGTATCAGGATTGGAATGGGAAGGAGTTGGATATCACATCTCATGCTAAAGGGAGGGTCTCAGGTTCAGAAGGGGAAGGATTTGGATATCACATCTCATGTTATAGGAAGGATCTCAGGTTTGGTATTAGAAGCATTGAGATATCACATCTCATGCTATCGGAAGGATCTCAGGTTTGGTATTAGAAGCATTGAGATATCACATCTCATGCTATAGGAAGGGTCTCAGGATTGGAATGGGAAGGAGTTGGATATCACATCTCATGATAAAGGAAGGGTCTAAAGTTTGGAAGGGGAAGGATTTGGATATCACATCTCATGTTATAGGACGGGTCTCAGGTTTGGTATTAGAAGCATTGAGATATCAAGTCTCATGGTATAGGAGGGGTCTCAGAATTGGAATGGGAAGGAGGTGGATATCACATCTCAAGCTATAGGAAGGGTCTCAGGATTGGAATGGGAAGGAGTTTGATGTCACATCTTATGCCATAGTATGGGTCTCAGGTTTGGTAGAAGCATTGGGATATCACATCTCATGCTATTGGAAGGGTATCAGTATTGGATTTGGAAGGAGTTGGATATCCCATCTCATGCTATAGGAAGGGTCTCAGGTTGGAATGGGAAGGAGTTGGATATCACATTTCATGTTATAGGAAGGGTCTCAGGATTGGAATGGGAAGGACTTGGATATCATATCTCATGCTATAGGAAGGCTCTCAGGTTTGGAAGGGGAAGGAGTTGGATATCACATTTCATGTTAGAGGAAGGATCTCAGGTTTGGTATTAGAAGCATTGAGACATCACATCTCATGTTATAGGAAGGGTCTTAGGATTGGAATGGGAAGAAGTTGGATATCACATCTCATGCTATAGGAAGGGTCTCAGGTTTGGTATAAGCATTGAGATATCACATCTCATGCTATAGGAAGGGACTCATGATTGGAATGGGAAGGAGTTGTATATGACATCTCATGCCATAGGAAGGGTCTCAGGTTTGGTATAAGCATTGAGATATCACATCACATTCTATATGAAGGGTCTCAGGATTGGAATGGGAAGGACTTGGATATCACATCTCATGCTATAGGCAGGGTCTCAGGTTTGGAAAGGGAAGGAGATGGATATCACATTTCATGTTAGAGGTAGGATCTCAGGTTTGGTATTATAGGCATTGAGATATCACATCTCATGCTATCAGAAGGGTCTCAGGATTGGAATGGGAAGGAGTTGGATATCACATCTCTTGTTATAGGAAGGATCTCAGGTTTGGTATTAGAAGCATTGAGATATCACATCTCATGCTATCGGAAGTATCTCAGGTTTGGTATTAGAGGCATTGAGATATCACATCTCATGCTATCATAAGGGTCTCAGGATTGGAATGGGAAGGAGTTGGATATCACATCTCTTGTTATAGGAAGGATCTCAGGTTTGGTATTAGAAGCATTGAGATATCACATCTCATGCTATAGGAAGGGTCTCAGGATTGGAATGGGAAGGAGTTGGATATCACATCTCATGCTATAGGAAGGGTCTCAGATTTGGTATAAGCATTGAGATATCACATCTCATGCTATAGGAAGGGTCTCAGGATTGGAATGGGAAGGAGTTGGATATCACATCTCATGCTATAGGAAGGGTCTCAGGTTTGGAACGGAAAGGAGTTAGATATCACATCTCATGTTATAGGAAGAGTCTCAGGTTTGGTATAAGCATTGAGATATCACATCTCTGCTATCAGAGGTGTCTCAGGATTGGGATGTGAAGGAATTGGATATCACATCTCATGCTATAGGAAGGGTATCAGGTTTGGAACGGGAAGGAGTTGGATATCCCATCTCATGTTATAGGGCAGGTCTCAGGTTTGATATTAGAAGCATTGAGATATCACATCTCTGCTATTGGAAGGGTCTCAGGATTGGAATGGGAAGGACTTGGATATCAGAATTCATGTTATAGGAAGGGTCTCAGGTTTGGTATTAGAAGCATTGAGATATCACATCTCATGCTATAGGAAGGGTCTCAGGATTGAAATGGGAAGGACTTGGATATCACATCTCATGTTATAGGAAGGGTCTCAGGTTTGTTATTAGAAGCATTGAGATATCACATCTCATGCTATAGGAAGGGTCTCAGGAATGGAATGGGAAGGACTTGGATATCACATCTCATGATAAAGGAAGGGTCTAACGTTTGGAAGGGGAAGGATTTGGATATCACATCTCATGTTATTGGACCGGTCTCAGGTTTGGTATTAGAAGCATTGAGATATCAAGTCTCATGGTATGGGACGGGAGTTTGATATCACATCTCATGCCATGGTATGGGTATCAGGTTTTGTAGAAGCATTGGGATATCACATCTCATGCTATCGGAAGGGTATCAGGATTGGATTTGGAAGGAGTTGGATATCCCATCTCATGCTATAGGAAGGGTATCAGGTTGGAATGGGAAGGAGTTGGATATGACATCTCATGTTATAGGAAGGGTCTCAGGATTGGAATGGGAAGGACTTGGATATCACATCTCATGCTGTAGGAAGGCTCTCAGGTTTGGAAAGGGAAGGAGTTGGATATCACATTTCATGTTAGAGGTAGGATCTCAGGTTTGGTATTTGAGGCATTGAGATATCACATCTCATGCTATCAGAAGGGTATCAGGATTGGAATGAGAAGGAGTTGGATATCACATCTCATGCTAAAGGGAGGGTCTCAGGTTCGGAAGGGGAAGGATTTGGATATCACATCTCATGTTATAGGAAGTATCTCAGGTTTGGTATTAGAAGCATTGAGATATCACATCTCATGCTATCGGAAGGATCTCAGGTTTGGTATTAGAAGCATTGAGATATCACATCTCATGCTATAGGAAGGGTCTCAGGATTGGAATGGGAAGGAGTTGGATATCACATCTCATGTTATAGGAAGGATCTCAGGTTTGGTATTAGAAGCATTGAGATATCACATCTCATGCTATAGGACTGGTCTCAGGATTGGAATGGGAAGGAGTTGGATATCACATCTCATGCTAAAGGAAGGGTCTCAGTTTTGGTAGAAGCATTGAGATTTCACATATCATGCTATAGGAAGGGTCTCAGGATTGGAATGGGAAGGAATTGTATATCACATCTCATGCCAAAGGGAGGGTCTCAGGTTTGGAAGGGGAAGGATTTGGAAATCACATCTCATGTTATAGGAAGGATCTCAGGTTTGGTATTAGAAGCATTGAGATATCACATCTCATGCTATCGGAAGTATCTCAGGTTTGGTATTAGAGGCATTGAGATATCACATCTCATGCTATCATAAGGGTCTCAGGATTGGAATGGGAAGGAGTTGGATATCACATCTCTTGTTATAGGAAGGATCTCAGGTTTGGTATTAGAAGCATTGAGATATCACATCTCATGCTATAGGAAGGGTCTCAGGATTGGAATGGGAAGGAGTTGGATATCACATCTCATGCTATAGGAAGGGTCTCAGATTTGGTATAAGCATTGAGATATCACATCTCATGCTATAGGAAGGGTCTCAGGATTGGAACGGAAAGGAGTTAGATATCACATCTCATGTTATAGGAAGAGTCTCAGGTTTGGTATAAGCATTGAGATATCACATCTCTGCTATCGGAGGTGTCTCAGGATTGGGATGGGAAGGAATTGGATATCACATCTCATGCTATAGGAAGGGTATCAGGTTTGGAACGGGAAGGAGTTGGATATCACATCTCATGCTATAGGAAGGGTCTCAGGTTTGGAACGGAAAGGAGTTAGATATCACATCTCATGTTATAGGAAGAGTCTCAGGTTTGGTATAAGCATTGAGATATCACATCTCTGCTATCGGAGGTGTCTCAGGATTGGGATGGGAAGGAATTGGATATCACATCTCATGCTATAGGAAGGGTATCAGGTTTGGAACGGGAAGGAGTTGGATATCCCATCTCATGTTATAGGACAGGTCTCAGGTTTGATATTAGAAGCATTGAGATATCACATCTCTGCTATTGGAAGGGTCTCAGGATTGGAATGGGAAGGACTTGGATATCAGAATTCATGTTATAGGAAGGGTCTCAGGTTTGGTATTAGAAGCATTGAGATATCACATCTCATGCTATAGGAAGGGTCTCAGGATTGAAATGGGAAGGACTTGGATATCACATTTCATGTTATAGGAAGGGTCTCAGGTTTGGTATTAGAAGCATTGAGATATCACATCTCATGCTATAGGAAGGGTCTCAGGAATGGAATGGGAAGGACTTGGATATCACATCTCATGATAAAGGAAGGGTCTAAGGTTTGGAAGGGGAAGGATTTGGATATCACATCTCATGTTATTGGACCGGTCTCAGGTTTGGTATTAGAAGCATTGAGATATCAAGTCTCATGGTATGGGACGGGAGTTTGATATCACATCTCATGCCATGGTATGGGTATAAGGTTTTGTAGAAGCATTGGGATATCACATCTCATGCTATCGGAAGGGTATCAGGATTGGATTTGGAAGGAGTTGGATATCCCATCTCATGCTATAGGAAGGGTATCAGGTTGGAATGGGAAGGAGTTGGATATGACATCTCATGTTATAGGAAGGGTCTCAGGATTGGAATGGGAAGGACTTGGATATCACATCTCATGCTGTAGGAAGGCTCTCAGGTTTGGAAAGGGAAGGAGTTGGATATCACATTTCATGTTAGAGGTAGGATCTCAGGTTTGGTATTAGAGGCATTGAGATATCACATCTCATGCTATCAGAATGGTATCAGGAATGGAATGAGAAGGAGTTGGATATCACATCTCATGCTAAAGGGAGGGTCTCAGGTTCGGAAGGGGAAGGATTTGGATATCACATCTCATGTTATAGGAAGTATCTCAGGTTTGGTATTAGAAGCATTGAGATATCACATCTCATGCTATCGGAAGGATCTCAGGTTTGGTATTAGAAGCATTGAGATATCACATCTCATGCTATAGGAAGGGTCTCAGGATTGGAATGGGAAGGAGTTGGATATCACATCTCATGTTATAGGAAGGATCTCAGGTTTGGTATTAGAAGCATTGAGATATCACATCTCATGCTATAGGACTGGTCTCAGGATTGGAATGGGAAGGAGTTGGATATCACATCTCATGCTAAAGGAAGGGTCTCAGTTTTGGTAGAAGCATTGAGATTTCACATATCATGCTATAGGAAGGGTCTCAGGATTGGAATGGGAAGGAGTTGGATATCACATCTCATGCTATAGGAAGGGTCTCAGGTTTGGTATAAGCATTGAGATATCACATCTCATGCTAAAGGGAGGGTCTCAGGTTCGGAAGGGGAAGGATTTGGATATCACATATCATGTTATAGGAAGTATCTCAGGTTTGGTATTAGAAGCATTGAGATATCACATCTCATGCTATCGGAAGGATCTCAGGTTTGGTATTAGAAGCATTGAGATATCACATCTCATGCTATAGGAAGGGTCTCAGGATTGGAATGGGAAGGAGTTGGATATCACATCTCATGTTATAGGAAGGATCTCAGGTTTGGTATTAGAAGCATTGAGATATCACATCTCATGCTATAGGACTGGTCTCAGGATTGGAATGGGAAGGAGTTGGATATCACATCTCATGCTAAAGGAAGGGTCTCAGTTTTGGTAGAAGCATTGAGATTTCACATATCATGCTATAGGAAGGGTCTCAGGATTGGAATGGGAAGGAGTTGGATATCACATCTCATGCTATAGGAAGGGTCTCAGGTTTGGTATAAGCATTGAGATATCACATCTCTGCTATCGGAAGGGTCTCAGGATTGGAATGGGAAGGACTTAGATATCACATCTCATGCTATAGGGAGGGTCTCAGTATTGATATTAGAAGCATTGAGATATCACATCTCAAGCTATCGGAAGGGTCTCAGGATTAGAATGGGAAGGAGTTGGATATCACATCTCATGCTATAGGAAGGGTCTCAGGTTAGGAACGGGAAGGAGTTGGATATCACATCTCATGTTATAGGAAGAGTCTCATGCTAAGACCTGATAGACCCTTCCTATAACATGAGATGGGAATATCCAACTCCTTCCCATTCCAATCCTGAGACCCTTCCGATAGCAGAGATGTGATATCTCAATGCTTATCCCAAACCTGAGACCCTTCCTATAGCATGAGATGTGATATCCAACTCCTTCCCATTCCAATACTGAGACCCTTCCTATAGCATGAGATGTGATATCTCAATGCTTCTAATATCAAACTTGAGACCCTCCCTATAGCATGAGATGTGATATCCAAGTCCTTCCCATTCCAATCCTGAGACACTTCCTATAGCATGAGATGTGATATCTCAATGCTTCTAATACCAAACCTGAGACTCTTCCTATAACATGAGATGGGATATCCAACTCCTTCCCATTACAATCCTGAGACCCTTCCGAAAGCAGAGATGTGATATCTCAATGCTTATACCAAACCTGAGACCCTTCCTATGGCATGAGATGTCATATACAGATCCTTCCCATTCCAATCCTGAGACCCTTCCTATAGCATGAGATGTGATATCTCAATGCTTATACCAAACCTAAAACCCTTCCTATAGCATGAGATGTGATATCCAACTCCTTCCCATCCCAATCCTGAGACCATTCCTATAGCATGAGATGTGATATCCAATGGCTCTAATATCAAACCTGAGATCCTTCCTCTAACATTAAATGTGATATCCAACTCCTTCCCTTTCCAAACCTGAGAGCCTACCTATAGCATGAGATGTGATATCCAAGTCCTTCCCATTCCAATCCTTAGACCCTTCCTACAGCATGCAATATGATATCTCAATGATTCTAATAACAAACCTGAGACCCTTCCTATAACATGAGATGGGAATATCCAACTCCTTCTCATTCCAATCCTGAGACCCTTCCGATAGCAAACATGTGATATCTCAATGCTTATACCAAACCTGAGATCCTTCTTATAACATGAGATGTGATATCCAACTCCTTCCCATTCCAATCCTGAGACACTTCCTATAGCATGAGATGTGATATCTCACTGCTTATACCAAACCTGAGACCCTTCCTATAGCATGAGATGTGATATCCAAGTCCTTCCCATTCCAATCCTGAGACACTTCCTATAGCATGAGATGTGATATCTCAATGCTTCTAATACCAAACCTGAGACTCTTCCTATAACATGAGATGGGATATCCAACTCCTTCCCATTACAATCCTGAGATCCTTCCGAAAGCAGAGATGTGATATCTCAATGCTTATACCAAACCTGAGACCCTTCCTATGGCATGAGATGTCATATACAGATCCTTCCCATTCCAATCCTGAGACCCTTCCTATAGCATGAGATGTGATATCTCAATGCTTATACCAAACCTAAAACCCTTCCTATAGCATGAGATGTGATATCCAACTCCTTCCCATTCCAATCCTGAGACCCTTCCTATAGCATGAGATGTGATATCCAATGGCTCTAATATCAAACCTGAGATCCTTCCTCTAACATTAAATGTGATATCCAACTCCTTCCCTTTCCAAACCTGAGAGCCTACCTATAGCATGAGATGTGATATCCAAGTCCTTCCATTCCAATCCTTAGACCCTTCCTACAGCATGCAATATGATATCTCAATGATTCTAATAACAAACCTGAGACCCGTCCTATAACATGAGATGTGATATCCAACTCCTTCCCATTCCAATCCTGAGACACTTCCGATAGCAGAGATGTGATATCTCAATGCTTCTAATACCAAACATGAGACCAGTCCTATAACATGAGATGGGATATCCAACTCCTTCCCGTTCCAAACCTGAGACCCTTCCTATAGCATGAGATGTGATATCCAACTCCTTCCCATCCCAATCCTGAGACACTTCCGATTGCAGAGATTTGATATCTCAATGCTTATACCAAATCTGAGACTCTTCCTATAACATGAGATGTGATATCCAACTCCTTCCCGTTCCAAACCTGAGACCCTTCCTATAGCATGAGATGTGATATCCAACTCCTTCCCATTCCAATCCTGAGACCCTTATTATAGCATGAGATGTGATATCTCAATGCCTCTAATACCAAATCTGAGATTCTTCCGATAGCATGAGATGTGATATCTCAATGCTTCTTATACCAAACCTGAGATCCTTCCTATAACATGAGATGTGATATCCAAATCCTTCCCCTTCCAAACCTGAGACCCTCCCTTTAGCATGAGATGTGATATCCAACTCCTTCCCATTCCAACCTGAGACCCTTCCTATAGCATGAGATGGGATATCCAACTCCTTGGAATTCCAATCCTGATACCCTTCCGATAGCATGAGATTTGATATCCCAATGCTTATACCAAACCTGAGACCCATACTATGGCATGAGATGTGATATCAAACTCCTTCCCATTCCAATCCTGAGACCCTTCCTATAGCTTGAGATGTGATATCCAACTCCTTCCCATTCCAATTCTGAGACCCTTCCTATACCATGAGACTTGATATCTCAATGCTTCTAATACCAAACCTGAGACCCGTCCTATAACATGAGATGTGATATCCAAATCCTTCCCCTTCCAAACCTTAGACCCTTCCTTTATCATGAGATGTGATATCCAACTCCTTCCCATTCCAATCCTGAGACCCTTCCGATATCATGAGATGTGATATCTCAATGCTTCTAATATCAAACTCGAGACCCTCCCTATAGCATGAGATGTGATATCCAAGTCCTTCCCATTCCAATCCTGAGACGCTTCCTATAGCATGAGATGTAATGTCTCAATGCTTCTAATACCAAACCTGAGACCCTTCCTATAACATGAGATGGGAATATCCAACTCCTTCCCATTCCAATCCTGAGACACTTCCTATAGCATGAGATGTGATATCTCAATGCTTCTAATACCAAACCTGAGACTCTTCCTATAACATGAGATGGGATATCCAACTCCTTCCCATTACAATCCTGAGACCCTTCCGAAAGCAGAGATGTGATATCTCAATGCTTATACCAAACCTGAGACCCTTCCTATGGCATGAGATGTCATATACAGATCCTTCCCATTCCAATCCTGAGACCCTTCCTATAGCATGAGATGTGATATCTCAATGCTTATACCAAACCTAAAACCCTTCCTATAGCATGAGATGTGATATCCAACTCCTTCCCATCCCAATCCTGAGACCATTCCTATAGCATGAGATGTTATATCCAATGGCTCTAATATCAAACCTGAGATCCTTCCTCTAACATTAAATGTGATATCCAACTCCTTCCCTTTCCAAACCTGAGAGCCTACCTATAGCATGAGATGTGATATCCAAGTCCTTCCCATTCCAATCCTTAGACCCTTCCTACAGCATGCAATATGATATCTCAATGATTCTAATAACAAACCTGAGACCCTTCCTATAACATGAGATGGGAATATCCAACTCCTTCTCATTCCAATCCTGAGACCCTTCCGATAGCAAACATGTGATATCTCAATGCTTATACCAAACCTGAGATCCTTCTTATAACATGAGATGTGATATCCAACTCCTTCCCATTCCAATCCTGAGACACTTCCTATAGCATGAGATGTGATATCTCACTGCTTATACCAAACCTGAGACCCTTCCTATAGCATGAGATGTGATATCCAAGTCCTTCCCATTCCAATCCTGAGACACTTCCTATAGCATGAGATGTGATATCTCAATGCTTCTAATACCAAACCTGAGACTCTTCCTATAACATGAGATGGGATATCCAACTCCTTCCCATTACAATCCTGAGACCCTTCCGAAAGCAGAGATGTGATATCTCAATGCTTATACCAAACCTGAGACCCTTCCTATGGCATGAGATGTCATATACAGATCCTTCCCATTCCAATCCTGAGACCCTTCCTATAGCATGAGATGTGATATCTCAATGCTTATACCAAACCTAAAACCCTTCCTATAGCATGAGATGTGATATCCAACTCCTTCCCATTCCAATCCTGAGACCCTTCCTATAGCATGAGATGTGATATCCAATGGCTCTAATATCAAACCTGAGATCCTTCCTCTAACATTAAATGTGATATCCAACTCCTTCCCTTTCCAAACCTGAGAGCCTACCTATAGCATGAGATGTGATATCCAAGTCCTTCCATTCCAATCCTTAGACCCTTCCTACAGCATGCAATATGATATCTCAATGATTCTAATAACAAACCTGAGACCCGTCCTATAACATGAGATGTGATATCCAACTCCTTCCCATTCCAATCCTGAGACACTTCCGATAGCAGAGATGTGATATCTCAATGCTTCTAATACCAAACATGAGACCAGTCCTATAACATGAGATGGGATATCCAACTCCTTCCCGTTCCAAACCTGAGACCCTTCCTATAGCATGAGATGTGATATCCAACTCCTTCCCATCCCAATCCTGAGACACTTCCGATTGCAGAGATTTGATATCTCAATGCTTATACCAAATCTGAGACTCTTCCTATAACATGAGATGTGATATCCAACTCCTTCCCGTTCCAAACCTGAGACCCTTCCTATAGCATGAGATGTGATATCCAACTCCTTCCCATTCCAATCCTGAGACCCTTATGATAGCATGAGATGTGATATCTCAATGCCTCTAATACCAAATCTGAGATTCTTCCGATAGCATGAGATGTGATATCTCAATGCTTCTTATACCAAACCTGAGATCCTTCCTATAACATGAGATGTGATATCCAAATCCTTCCCCTTCCAAACCTGAGACCCTCCCTTTAGCATGAGATGTGATATCCAACTCCTTCCCATTCCAACCTGAGACCCTTCCTATAGCATGAGATGGGATATCCAACTCCTTGGAATTCCAATCCTGATACCCTTCCGATAGCATGAGATTTGATATCCCAATGCTTATACCAAACCTGAGACCCATACTATGGCATGAGATGTGATATCAAACTCCTTCCCATTCCAATCCTGAGACCCTTCCTATAGCTTGAGATGTGATATCCAACTCCTTCCCATTCCAATTCTGAGACCCTTCCTATACCATGAGACTTGATATCTCAATGCTTCTAATACCAAACCTGAGACCCGTCCTATAACATGAGATGTGATATCCAAATCCTTCCCCTTCCAAACCTTAGACCCTTCCTTTATCATGAGATGTGATATCCAACTCCTTCCCATTCCAATCCTGAGACCCTTCCGATATCATGAGATGTGATATCTCAATGCTTCTAATATCAAACTCGAGACCCTCCCTATAGCATGAGATGTGATATCCAAGTCCTTCCCATTCCAATCCTGAGACGCTTCCTATAGCATGAGATGTAATGTCTCAATGCTTCTAATACCAAACCTGAGACCCTTCCTATAACATGAGATGGGAATATCCAACTCCTTCCCATTCCAATCCTGAGACCCTTCCGATAGCAAACATGTGATATCTCAATGCTTATACCAAACCTGAGATCCTTCCTATAACATGAGATGTGATATCCAACTCCTTCCCATTCCAATCCTGAGACACTTCCTATAGCATGAGATGTGATATCTCACTGCTTGTACCAAACCTGAGACCCTTCCTATAGCATGAGATGTGATATCTCAATGCTTCTAATATCAAACTTGAGACCCTCCCTATAGCATGAGATGTGATATCCAAGTCCTTCCCATTCCAATCTTGAGACACTTCCTATAGCATGAGATGTGATATCTCAATGCTTCTAATACCAAACCTGAGACTCTTCCTATAACATGAGATGGGATATCCAACTCCTTCCCATTGCAATCCTGAGACCCTTCCGATAGCAGAGATGTGATATCTCAATGCTTATACCAAACCTGAGACCCTTCCTATGGCCTGAGATGTCATATACAACTCCTTCCCATTCCAATCCTGAGACCCTTCCTTTAGCATGAGATGTGATATCTCAATGCTTATACCAAATCTGAGACCCTTCCTATAGCATGAGATGTGATATCCAAATCCTTCCCATTCCAATCCTGAGAACCTTCCTATAGCATGAGATGTGATATCTCAATGCTTATACCAAACCTGAGAGCCTACCTATAGCATGAGATGTGATATCCAAGTCCATCCCATTCCAATCCTTAGACCCTTCCTACAGCATGCGATGTGATATCTCAATGATTCTAATACCAAACCAGAGACTCTTACTATAACATGAGATGGGATATCCAACTCCTTCCCATTCCAATCCTGAGCCGCTTTCGATAGCAGAGATGTGATATCTCAATGCTTATACCAAACCTGAGACCCTTCCTATAACATGAGATGTGATATCCAACTCCTTCCCGTTCCAAACCTGAGATACTAACTATAGCATATGTGATATCCAACTCCTTCCCATTCCAAACATGAGACCCTTCCTATAGCAAGAAAGTAATATCCAACTCCTACCCATTCCAATCCTGAGACCCTTCCTATAGCAAGAGATGTGATATCCAAATCCTTCCCATTCCAATCCTGAGACCCTTCCTATAACATGAGATGTGATATCCAACTCCTTCCCATTCCAACCTGAGACACTTCCTATAGCATGAGAAGGGATATCCAACTCCTTCCCAATCCAATCCTGAGACCCTTCCGATAGCAGAGATGTGATATTTCAATGCTTATACCAAACCTGAGACCCTTCCTATGGCATGAGATGTGATATCCAACTCCTTGCCATTCAAATCCTGAGACCCTTCCTATAGCATGAGAAGGGATATCCAACTCCTTCCCAATCCAATCCTGCGACCCTTCCGATAGCAGAGACGTGATATCTCAATGCTTCTACCAAACCTGAGACCCTTCCTTTAGCATGAGATGTGATATCCAAATCCTTCACATTCCAATCCTGAGACCCTTCCTATAGCATGAGATGTGATATCTCAATGCTTCTAATACCAAACCTGAGATCCTTCCTATAACATGAGAAGTTATATCCAATTCCTTCCCATTCCAAACCTGAGACCCTTCCTATTGGATGAGATGTGATATCCAACTCCTTCCCATTCCAACCCTGAGACCCTTCCTATAGCATGAGATGTGATGTCTCAATGCTTCTAATACCAAACCTGAGATCCTTCCTATAACATGAGATGTGATATCCAACTCCTTCCATTCCAATCCTGAGACCCGTCCTATAGCATGAGATGTGATATCTCAATGCTTATACTAAACCTGAGACCCTTCCTATAGCATGAGATGTGATATCCAACTACTTCCCATTCCAATCCTGAGACCCTTCCTATAGCATGAGATGTGATATCTCAATGCTTCTAATACCAAACCTGAGATCCTTCCTCTAACATGAAATGTGATATCCAACTCCTTCCCTTTCCAAACCTAAGAGCCTATCTATAGCATGAGATGTGATATCCAAGTCCTTCCCATTCCAACCCTTAGACCCTTCCTACAGCATGCAATATGATATCTCAATGATTCTAATAACAAACCTGAGACCCGTCCTATAACATGAGATGTGATATCCAACTCCTTCCCATTCCAATCCTGAGACACTTCCGATAGCAGAGATGTGATATCTCAATGCTTATACCAAACCTGAGACCCTTCCTATAACATGAGATGTGATATCCAAATCCTTCCCGTTCCAAACCTGAGACCCTTCCTTTAGCATGAGATGTGATATCCAGCTCCTTCCCATTCCAATCCTGAGACACTTCCGATAGCATGAGATGTGATATCTCAATGCTTCTAATATCAAAACTGAGACCCTCCCTATAGCATGATATGTGATATCTAAGTCCTTCCCATTCCAATCCTGAGACACTCCCTATAGCATGAGATGTGATATCCAACTCTTTCCCATTCCAATCCTGAGACCCTTCCTATAGCATGAGATATGATATCTCAATACTTCTAATACCAAACTTGAGATCCTTCCGATAACATGAGATGTGATATCCAAATCCTTCCCCTTCCAAACCTGAGACCCTCCCTTTAGCATGAGATGTGATATCCAACTCCTTCCCATTCCAATCCTGAGACCCTTCTGATAGCATGAGATGTGATATCTCAATGCTTCTAATACCAAACCTGAGATCCTTCCGATAGCATGAGATGTGATATCTCAATGCTTCTAATACCAAACCTGAGATCCTTCCTATAACATGAGATGTGATATCCAAATCCTTCCCCTTCCAAACCTGAGACCCTCCCTTTAGCATGAGATGTGATATCCAACTCCTTCCCATTCCATTCCTGAGACCCTTCTGATAGCATGAGATGTGATATCTCAATGCCTCTAATACCAAACCTGAGATCCTACCTCTAACATGAAATGTGATATCCAACTCTTTCCCCTTCCAAACCTGAGAGCCTTCCTATAGCATGAGATGTGATATCCAAGTCCTTCCCATTCCAATCCTGAGACCCTTCCTATAGCTTGAGATGTGATATCCAACTCCTTCCCATTCCAATTCTGAGACCCTTCCTATACTCTGAGACTTGATATCTCAATGCTTCTAATACCAAACCTGAGACCCGTAATATAACATGAGATGTGATATCCAAATCCTTCCCCTTCCAAACCTTAGACCCTTCCTTTATCATGAGATGTGATATCCAACTCCTTCCCATTCCAATCCTGAGACCCTTCCGATATCATGAGATGTGATATCTCAAAGCTTCTAATATCAAACTTGAGACCCTCCCTATAGCATGAGATGTAATATCCAAGTCCTTCCCATTCCAATCCTGAGACCCTTCCTATAGCATGAGATGTGATATCTCAATGCTTCTAATACCAAACCTGAGACCCTTCCTATAACATGAGATGGGAATATCCAACTCCTTCCCATTCCAATCCTGAGACCCTTCCGATAGCAGAGATGTGATATCTCAATGCTTATACCAAACCTGAGACCCTTCCTATGGCATGAGATGTGATATCCAACTCCTTGCCATTCAAATCCTGAGACCCTTCCTATAGCATGAGAAGGGATATCCAACTCCTTCCCAATCCAATCCTGAGACCCTTCCGATAGCAGAGACGTGATGTCTCAATGCTTCTACCAAACCTGAGACCCTTCCTTTAGCATGAGATGTGATATCCAAATCCTTCACATTCCAATCCTGAGACCCTTCCTATAGCATGAGATGTGATATCTCAATGCTTCTAATACCAAACCTGAGATCCTTCCTATAACATGAGATGTGATATCCAATTCCTTCCCATTCCAAACCTGAGACCCTTCCTATTGGATGAGATGTGATATCCAACTCCTTCCCATTCCAACCCTGAGACCCTTCCTATAGCATGAGATGTGATGTCTCAATGCTTCTAATACCAAACCTGAGATCCTTCCTATAACATGAGATGTGATATCCAACTCCTTCCATTCCAATCCTGAGACCTGTCCTATAGCATGAGATGTGATATCTCAATGCTTATACCAAACCTGAGACCCTTCCTATAGCATGAGATGTGATATCCAACTACTTCCCATTCCAATCCTGAGACCCTTCATATAGCATGAGATGTGATATCTCAATGCTTCTAATACCAAACCTGAGATCCTTCCTCTAACATGAAATGTGATATCCAACTCCTTCCCTTTCCAAACCTAAGAGCCTATCTATAGCATGAGATGTGATATCCAAGTCCTTCCCATTCCAATCCTTAGACCCTTCCTACAGCATGCAATATGATATCTCAATGATTCTAATAACAAACCTGAGACCCGTCCTATAGCATGAGATATGATATCCAAGTCCTTCCCATTCCAATCCTGAGACCCTTCCTATAACATGAAATGTGATATCCAACTCCTTCCCATTCCAACCTGAGACCCTTCCTATAGCATGAGATGGGATATCCAACTTCTTCCAAATCCAATACTGATACCCTTCCGATAGCATGAGATGTGATATCCCAATGCTTCTACCAAACCTGAGACCCATACTATGGCATGAGATGTGATATCAAACTCCTTCCCATTCCAATCCTGAGACCCTTCCTATAGCTTGAGGTGTGATATCCAACTCCTTCCCATTCCAATTCTGAGACCCTTCTTATACCATGAGACTTGATATCTCAATGCTTCTAATACCAAACCTGAGACCCGTCCTATAACATGAGATGTGATATCCAAACCCTTCCCCTTCCAAACCTTAGACCCTTCCTTTATCATGAGACGTGATATCCAACTCCTTCCCATTCCAATCCTGAGACCCTTCCGATATCATGAGATTTGTTATCTCAATGCTTCTAATATCAAACTTGAGACCCTCCCTATAGCATGAGATGTGACATCCAAGTCCTTCCCATTCCAATCCTGAGACCCTTCCTATAACATGAGATGTGATATCCAACTCCTTCCCATTCCAACCTGAGACACTTCCTATAGCATGAGAAGGGATATCTAACTCCTTCCCAATCCAATCCTGAGACCCTTCCGATAGCAGAGATGTGATATCTCAATGCTTATACCAAACCTGAGACCCTTCCTATGGCATGAGATGTGATATCCAACTCCTTGCCATTCAAATCCTGAGACCCTTCCTATAGCATGAGATGTGATATCTCTATGCTTCTAATACCAAACCTGAGACCCTTCCTATAACATGAGATGGGATATCCAACTCCTTCCCATTCCAATCCTGAGACCCTTCCGATAGCAGAGATGTGATATCTCAATGCTTATACCAAACCTGAGAACCTTCCTATGGCCTGAGATGTCATATACAACTCCTTCCCATTCAAATCCTGAGACCCTTCCTTTAGCATGAGATGTGATATCTCAATGCTTATACCAAATCTGAGACCCTTCCTATAGCATGAGATGTGATATCCAATTCCTTCCCATTCCAATCCTGAGACCCTTCCTATAGCATGAGATGTGATATCTCAATGCTTATACCAAACCTGAGAGCCTACCTATAGCATGAGATGTGATATCCAAGTCCATCCCATTCCAATCCTTAGACCCTTCCTACAGCATGCGATGTGATATCCCAATGATTCTAATACCAAACCAGAGACTCTTCCTATAACATGAGATGGGATATCCAACTCCTTCCCATTCCAATCCTGAGCCGCTTCCGATAGCAGAGATGTGATATCTCAATGCTTATACCAAACCTGAGACCCTTCCTATAACATGAGATGTGATATCCAACTCCTTCCCGTTCCAAACCTGAGACACTAACTATAGCATATGTGATATCCAACTCCTTCCCATTCCAAACATGAGACCCTTCCTATAGCAAGAAAGTAATATCCAACTCCTACCCATTCCAATCCTGAGACCCTTCCTATAGCAAGAGATGTGATATCCAAATCCTTCCCATTCCAATCCTGAGACCCTTCCTATAACATGAGATGTGATATCCAACTCCTTCCCATTCCAACCTGAGACACTTCCTATAGCATGAGAAGGGATATCCAACTCCTTCCCAATCCAATCCTGAGGCCCTTCCGATAGCAGAGATGTGATATCTCAATGCTTATACCAAACCTGAGACCCTTCCTATGGCATGAGATGTGATATCCAACTCCTTCCCAATCCAATCCTGAGACCCTTCCGATAGCAGAGACGTGATATCTCAATGCTTCTACCAAACCTGAGACCCTTCCTTTAGCATGAGATGTGATATCCAAATCCTTCACATTCCAATCCTGAGACCCTTCCTATAGCATGAGATGTGATATCTCAATGCTTCTAATACCAAACCTGAGATCCTTCCTATAACATGAGATGTGATATCCAATTCCTTCCCATTCCAAACCTGAGACCCTTCCTATTGGATGAGATGTGATATCCAACTCCTTCCCATTCCAACCCTGAGACCCTTCCTATAGCATGAGATGTGATGTCTCAATGCTTCTAATACCAAACCTGAGATCCTTCCTATAACATGAGATGTGATATCCAACTCCTTCCATTCCAATCCTGAGACCCGTCCTATAGCATGAGATGTGATATCTCAATGCTTATACCAAACCTGAGACCCTTCCTATAGCATGAGATGTGATATCCAACTGCTTCCCATTCCAATCCTGAGACCCTTCCTATAGCATGAGATGTGATATCTCAATGCTTCTAATACCAAACCTGAGATCCTTCCTCTAACATGAAATGTGATATCCAACTCCTTCCCTTTCCAAACCTAAGAGCCTATCTATAGCATGAGATGTGATATCCAAGTCCTTCCCATTCCAACCCTTAGACCCTTCCTACAGCATGCAATATGATATCTCAATGATTCTAATAACAAACCTGAGACCCGTCCTATAACATGAGATGGGATATCCAACTCCTTCCCATTCCAATCCTGAGACACTTCCGATAGCAGAGATGTGATATCTCAATGCTTATACCAAACCTGAGACCCTTCCTATAACATGAGATGTGATATCCAAATCCTTCCCGTTCCAAACCTGAGACCCTTCCTTTAGCATGAGATGTGATATCCAGCACCTTCCCATTCCAATCCTGAGACACTTCCTATAGCATGAGATGTGATATCTCAATGCTTCTAATATCAAAACTGAGACCCTCCCTATAGCATGATATGTGATATCTAAGTCCTTCCCATTCCAATCCTGAGACCCTCCCTATAGCATGAGATGTGATATCCAACTCCTTCCCATTCCAATCCTGAGACCCTTCCCATAGCATGAGATATGATATCTCAATACTTCTAATACCAAACGTGAGATCCTTCCGATAACATGAGATGTGATATCCAAATCCTTCCCCTTCCAATCCTGAGACCCTCCCTTTAGCATGAGATGTGATATCCAACTCCTTCCTATTCCAATCCTGAGACTCTTCTGATAGCATGAGATGTGATATCTCAATGCTTCTAATACCAAACCTGAGATCCTTCCAATAGCATGAGATGTGATATCTCAATGCTTCTAATACCAAACCTGAGATCCTTCCTATAACATGAGATGTGATATCCAAATCCTTCCCCTTCCAAACCTGAGACCCTCCCTTTAGCATGAGATATGATATCCAACTCCTTCCCATTCCATTCCTGAGACCCTTCTGATAGCATGAGATGTGATATCTCAATGCCTCTAATACCAAACCTGAGATCCTACCTCTAACATGAAATGTGATATCCAACTCTTTCCCCTTCCAAACCTGAGAGCCGTCCTATAGCATGAGATGTGATATCCAAGTCCTTCCCATTCCAATCCTGAGACCCTTCCTATAGCTTGAGATGTGATATCCAACTCCTTCCCATTCCAATTCTGAGACCCTTCCTATACTATGAGACTTGATATCTCAATGCTTCTAATACAAACGTGAGACCCATAATATAACATGAGATGTGATATCCAAATCCTTCCCCTTCCAAACCTTAGACCCTTCCTTTATCATGAGATGTGATATCCAACTCCTTCCCATTCCAATCCTGAGACCCTTCCGATATCATGAGATGTGATATCTCAAAGCTTCTAATATCAAACTTGAGACCCTCCCTATAGCATGAGATGTGATATCCAAGTCCTTCCCATTCCAATCCTGAGACCCTTCCTATAGCTTGAGGTGTGATATCCAACTCCTTCCCATTCCAATTCTGAGACCCTTCTTATACCATGAGACTTGATATCTCAATGCTTCTAATACCAAACCTGAGACCCGTCCTATAACATGAGATGTGATATCCAAATCCTTCCCCTTCCAAACCTTAGACCCTTCCTTTATCATGAGATGTGATATCCAACTCCTTCCCATTCCAATCCTGAGACCCTTCCGATATCATGAGATTTGTTATCTCAATGCTTCTAATATCAAACTTGAGACCCTCCCTATAGCATGAGATGTGACATCCAAGTCCTTCCCATTCCAATCCTGAGACCCTTCCTATAACATGAGATGTGATATCCAACTCCTTCCCATTCCAACCTGAGACACTTCCTATAGCATGAGAAGGGATATCTAACTCCTTCCCAATCCAATCCTGAGACCCTTCCGATAGCAGAGATGTGATATCTCAATGCTTATACCAAACCTGAGACCCTTCCTATGGCATGAGATGTGATATCCAACTCCTTGCCATTCAATTCCTGAGACCCTTCCTATAGCATGAGATGTGATATCTCTATGCTTCTAATACCAAACCTGAGACCCTTCCTATAACATGAGATGGGATATCCAACTCCTTCCCATTCCAATCCTGAGACCCTTCCGATAGCAGAGATGTGATATCTCAATGCTTATACCAAACCTGAGAACCTTCCTATGGCCTGAGATGTCATATACAACTCCTTCCCATTCCAATCCTGAGACCCTTCCTTTAGCATGAGATGTGATATCTCAATGCTTATACCAAATCTGAGACCCTTCCTATAGCATGAGATGTGATATCCAATTCCTTCCCATTCCAATCCTGAGACCCTTCCTATAGCATGAGATGTGATATCCAACTCCTTCCCGTTCCAAACCTGAGGCACTAACTATAGCATATGTGATATCAAACTCCTTCCCATTCCAAACATGAGACCCTTCCTATAGCAAGAAAGTAATATCCATCTCCTACCCATTCCAATCCTGAGACCCTTCCTATAGCAAGAGATGTGATATCCAAATCCTTCCCATTCCAATCCTGAGACCCTTCCTATAACATGAGATGTGATATCCAACTCCTTCCCATTCCAACCTGAGACACTTCCTATAGCATGAGAAGGGATATCCAACTCCTTCCCAATCCAATCCTGAGACCCTTCCGATAGCAGAGATGTGATATCTCAATGCTTATACCAAACCTGAGACCCTTCCTATGGCATGAGATGTGATATCCAACTCCTTCCCAATCCAATCCTGAGACCCTTCCGATAGCAGAGACGTGATATCTCAATGCTTCTACCAAACCTGAGACCCTTCCTTTAGCATGAGATGTGATATCCAAATCCTTCACATTCCAATCCTGAGACCCTTCCTATAGCATGAGATGTGATATCTCAATGCTTCTAATACCAAACCTGAGATCCTTCCTATAACATGAGATGTGATATCCAATTCCTTCCCATTCCAAACCTGAGACCCTTCCTATTGGATGAGATGTGATATCCAACTCCTTCCCATTCCAACCCTGAGACCCTTCCTATAGCATGAGATGTGATGTCTCAATGCTTCTAATACCAAACCTGAGATCCTTCCTATAACATGAGATGTGATATCCAACTCCTTCCATTCCAATCCTGAGACCCGTCCTATAGCATGAGATGTGATATCTCAATGCTTATACCAAACCTGAGACCCTTCCTATAGCATGAGATGTGATATCCAACTGCTTCCCATTCCAATCCTGAGACCCTTCCTATAGCATGAGATGTGATATCTCAATGCTTCTAATACCAAACCTCAGATCCTTCCTCTAACATGAAATGTGATATCCAACTCCTTCCCTTTCCAAACCTAAGAGCCTATCTATAGCATGAGATGTGATATCCAAGTCCTTCCCATTCCAACCCTTAGACCCTTCCTACAGCATGCAATATGATATCTCAATGATTCTAATAACAAACCTGAGACCCGTCCTATAACATGAGATGGGATATCCAACTCCTTCCCATTCCAATCTGAGACACTTCCGATAGCAGAGATGTGATATCTCAATGCTTATACCAAACCTGAGACCCTTCCTATAACATGAGATGTGATATCCAAATCCTTCCTGTTCCAAACCTGAGACCCTTCCTTTAGCATGAGATGTGATATCCAGCACCTTCCCATTCCAATCCTGAGACACTTCCTATAGCATGAGATGTGATATCTCAATACTTCTAATACCAAACGTGAGATCCTTCCGATAACATGAGATGTGATATGCAAATCCTTCCCCTTCCAATCCTGAGACCCTCCCTTTAGCATGAGATGTGATATCCAACTCCTTCCTATTCCAATCCTGAGACCCTTCCTATAGCATGAGATGTGATATCTCAATGCTTCTAATACCAAACCTGAGATCCGTCCTCTAACATGAAATGTGATATCCAACTCCTTCCCTTTCCAAACCTAAGAGCCTATCTATAGCATAAGATGTGATATCCAAGTCCTTCCCATTCCAACCCTTAGACCCTTCCTACAGCATGCAATATGACATCTCAATGATTCTAATAACAAACCTGAGACCCGTCCTATAACATGAGATGGGATATCCAACTCCTTCCCATTCCAATCCTGAGACACTTCCGATAGCAGAGATGTGATATCTCAATGCTTATACCAAACCTGAGACCTTTCCTATAACATGAGATGTGATATCCAAATCCTTCCCGTTCCAAACCTGAGACCCTTCCTTTAGCATGAGATGTGATATCCAGCACCTTCCCATTCCAATCCTGAGGCACTTCCTATAGCATGAGATGTGATATCTCAATGCTTCTAATATCAAAACTGAGACCCTCCCTATAGCATGATATGTGATATCTAAGTCCTTCCCATTCCAATCCTGAGACCCTCCCTATAGCATGAGATGTGATATCCACTCCTTCCCATTCCAATCCTGAGACCCTTCCTATAGCATGAGATATGATATCTCAATACTTCTAATACCAAACGTGAGATCCTTCCGATAACATGAGATGTGATATGCAAATCCTTCCCCTTCCAATCCTGAGACCCTCCCTTTAGCATGAGATGTGATATCCAACTCCTTCCTATTCCAATCCTGAGACTCTTTGGATAGCATGAGATGTGATATCTCAATGCTTCTAATACCAAACCTGAGATCCTTCCGATAGCATGAGATGTGATATCTCAATGCTTCTAATACCAAACCTGAGATCCTTCCTATAACATGAGATGTGATATCCAAATCCTTCCCCTTCCAAACGTGAGACCCTCCCTTTAGCATGAGATGTGATATCCAACTCCTTCCCATTCCATTCCTGAGACCCTTCTGATAGCATGAGATGTGATATCTCAATGCCTCTAATACCAAACCTGAGATCCTACCTCTAACATGAAATGTGATATCCAACTCTTTCCCCTTCCAAACCTGGGAGCCTTCCTATAGCATGAGATGTGATATCCAAGTCCTTCCCATTCCAATCCTGAGACCCTTCCTATAGCTTGAGATGTGATATCCAACTCCTTCCCATTCCAATTCTGAGACCCTTCCTATACTATGAGACTTGATATCTCAATGCTTCTAATACAAACGTGAGACCCGTAATATAACATGAGATGTGATATCCAAATCCTTCCCCTTCCAAACCTTAGACCCTTCCTTTATCATGAGATGTGATATCCAACTCCTTCCCAGTCCAATCCTGAGACCCTTCCGATATCATGAGATGTGATATCTCAAAGCTTCTAATATCAAACTTGAGACCCTCCCTATAGCATGAGATGTGATATCCAAGTCCTTCCCATTCCAATCCTGAGACCCTTCCTATAGCATGAGATGTGATATCTCAATGCTTCTAATACCAAACCTGAGACCCTTCCTATAACATGAGATGGGAATATCCAACTCCTTCCCATTCCAATCCTGAGACCCTTCCGATAGCAGAGATGTGATATCTCAATGCTTATACCAAACCTGAGATCCTTCCTATAACATGAGATGTGATATCCAACTCCTTCCCATTCCAATCCTGAGACACTTCCTATAGCATGAGATGTGATATCTCACTGCTTATACCAAACCTGAGACCCTTCCCATAGCATGAGATGCGATATCCAACTCCTTCCCATTCCAATCCTCAGACCCTTCCTATAGCATGAGATGTGATATCCAACTCCTTCCCATTCCAATCCTGAGACCCTTCCTATAGCATGAGATATGATATCTCAATACTTCTAATACCAAACGTGAGATCCTTCCGATAACATGAGATGTGATATCCAAATCCTTACCCTTCCAAACCTGAGACCCTCCCTTTAGCATGAGATGTGATATCCAACTCCTTCCCATTCCAATCCTGAGACCCTTCTGATAGCATGAGATGTGATATCTCAATGCTTCTAATACCAAACCTGAGATCCTTCCGATAGTATGAGATGTGATATCTCAATGCTTCTAATACCAAACCTGAGATCCTTCCGATAGCATGAGATGTGATATCTCAATGCTTCTAATACCAAACCTGAGATCCTTCCTATAACATGAGATGTGATATCCAAATCCTTCCCCTTCCAAACCTGAGACCCTCCCTTTAGCATGAGATGTGATATCCAACTCCTTCCCATTCCATTCCTGAGACCCTTCTGATAGCATGAGATGTGATATCTCAATGCCTCTAATACCAAACCTGAGATCCTACCTCTAACATGAAATGTGATATCCAACTCTTTCCCCTTCCAAACCTGAGAGCCTTCCTATAGCATGAGATGTGATATCCAAGTCCTTCCCATTCCAATCCTGAGACCCTTCCTATAGCTTGAGATGTGATATCCAACTCCTTCCCATTCCAATTCTGAGACCCTTCCTATACTATGAGACTTGATATCTCAATGCTTCTAATACAAACGTGAGACGCGTAATATAACATGAGATGTGATATCCAAATCCTTCCCCTTCCAAACCTTAGACCCTTCCTTTATCATGAGATGTGATATCCAACTCCTTCCCATTCCAATCCTGAGACCCTTCCGATATCATGAGATGTGATATCTCAAAGCTTCTAATATCAAACTTGAGACCCTCCCTATAGCATGAGATGTGATATCCAAGTCCTTCCCGTTCCAATCCTGAGACCCTTCCTATAGCATGAGATGTGATATCTCAATGCTTCTAATACCAAACCTGAGACCCTTCCTATTACATGAGATGGGAATATCCAACTCCTTCCCATTCCAATCCTGAGACCCTTCCGATAGCAGAGATGTGATATCTCAATGCTTATACCAAACCTGAGACCCTTCGTATGGCATGAGATGTGATATCCAACTCCTTGCCATTCAAATCCTGAGACCCTTCCTATAGCATGAGAAGGGATATCCAACTCCTTCCCAATCCAATCCTGAGACCCTTCCGATAGCAGAGACGTGATATCTCAATGCTTCTACCAAACCTGAGACCCTTCCTTTAGCATGAGATGTGATATCCAAATCCTTCACATTCCAATCCTGAGACCCTTCCTATAGCATGAGATGTGATATCTCAATGCTTCTAATACCAAACCTGAGATCCTTCCTATAACATGAGATGTGATATCCAATTCCTTCCCATTCCAAACCTGAGACCCTTCCTATTGGATGAGTTGTGATATCCAACTCCTTCCCATTCCAACCCTGAGACCCTTCCTATAGCATGAGATGTGATGTCTCAATGATTCTAATACCAAACCTGAGATCCTTCCTATTACATGAGATGTGATATCCAACTCCTTCCATTCCAATCCTGAGACCCGTCCTATAGCATGAGATGTGATATCTCAATGCCTATACCAAACCTGAGACCCTTCCTTTAGCATGAGATGTGATATCCAACTACTTCCCATTCCAATCCTGATACCCTTCCTATAGCATGAGATGTGATATCTCAATGCTTCTAATACCAAACCTGAGATCCTTCCTCTAACATGAAATGTGATATCCAACTCCTTCCCTTTCCAAACCTAAGAGCCTATCTATAGCATGAGATGTGATATCCAGGTCCTTCCTATTCCAATCCTTAGACCCTTCCTACAGCATGCAACATGATATCTCAATGATTCTAATAACAAACCTGAGACCCGTCCTATAGCATGAGATATGATATCCAAGTCCTTCCCATTCCAATCCTGAGACCCTTCCTATAACATGAAATGTGGTATCCAACTCCTTCCCATTGCAACCTGAGACCCTTCCTATAGCATGAGATGGGATATCCAACTTCTTCAAAATCCAATACTGATACCCTTCCGATAGCATGAGATGTGATATCCCAATGCTTCTACCAAACCTGAGACCCATACTATGGCATGAGATGTGATATCAAACTCCTTCCCATTCCAATCCTGAGACCCTTCCTATAGCTTGAGGTGTGATATCCAACTCCTTCCCATTCCAATTCTGAGACCCTTCTTATACCATGAGACTTGATATCTCAATGCTTCTAATACCAAACCTGAGACCCGTCCTATAACATGAGATGTGATATCCAAATCCTTCCCCTTCCAAACCTTAGACCCTTCCTTTATCATGAGATGTGGTATCCAACTCCTTCCCATTCCAATCCTGAGACCCTTCCGATATCATGAGATTTGTTATCTCAATGCTTTTATATCAAACTTGAGATCCTCCCTATAGCATGAGATGTGACATCCAAGTCCTTCCCATTCCAATCCTGAGACCCTTCCTATAGCATGAGATGTGATATCTCTATGCTTCTAATACCAAACCTGAGACCCTTCCTATAACATGAGATGGGATATCCAACTCCTTCCCATTCCAATCCTGAGACCCTTCCGATAGCAGAGATGTGATATCTCAATGCTTATACCAAACCTGAGACCCTTCCTATGGCCTGAGATGTCATATACAACTCCTTCCCATTCCAATCCTGAGACCCTTCCTTTAGCATGAGATGTGATATCTCAATGCTTATACCAAATCTGAGACCCTTCCTATAGCATGAGATGTGATATCCAAATCCTTCCCATTCCAATCCTGAGACCCTTCCTATAGCATGAGATGTGATATCTCAATGCTTATACCAAACCTGAGAGCCTACCTATAGCATGAGATGTGATATCCAAGTCCATCCCATTCCAATCCTTAGACCCTTCCTACAGCATGCGATGTGATATCTCAATGATTCTAATACCAAACCAGAGACTCTTACTATAACATGAGATGGGATATCCAACTCCTTCCCATTCCAATCCTGAGCCGCTTCCGATAGCAGAGATGTGATATCTCAATGCTTATACCAAACCTGAGACCCTTCCTATAACATGAGATGTGATATCCAACTCCTTCCCGTTCCAAACCTGAGACACTAACTATAGCATATGTGATATCCAACTCCTTCCCATTCCAAACATGAGACCCTTCCTATAGCAAGAAAGTAATATCCAACTCCTACCCATTCCAATCCTGAGACCCTTCCTATAGCAAGAGATGTGATATCCAAATCCTTCCCATTCCAATCCTGAGACCCTTCCTATAACATGAGATGTGATATCCAACTCCTTCCCATTCCAACCTGAGACACTTCCTATAGCATGAGAAGGGATATCCAACTCCTTCCCAATCCAATCCTGAGACCCTTCCGATAGCAGAGATGTGATATCTCAATGCTTATACCAAACCTGAGACCCTTCCTATGGCATGAGATGTGATATCCAACTCCTTGCCATTCAAATCCTGAGACCCTTCCTATAGCATGAGAAGGGATATCCAACTCCTTCCCAATCCAATCCTGTGACCCTTCCGATAGCAGAGACGTGATATCTCAATGCTTCTACCAAACCTGAGACCCTTCCTTTAGCATGAGATGTGATATCCAAATCCTTCACATTCCAATCCTGAGACCCTTCCTATAGCATGAGATGTGATATCTCAATGCTTCTAATACCAAACCTGAGATCCTTCCTATAACATGAGATGTGATATCCAATTCCTTCCCATTCCAAACCTGAGACCCTTCCTATTGGATGAGATGTGATATCCAACTCCTTCCCATTCCAACCCTGAGACCCTTCCTATAGCATGAGATGTGATGTCTCAATGCTTCTAATACCAAACCTGAGATCCTTCCTATAACATGAGATGTGATATCCAACTCCTTCCATTCCAATCCTGAGACCCGTCCTATAGCATGAGATGTGATATCTCAATGCTTATACTAAACCTGAGACCCTTCCTATAGCATGAGATGTGATATCCAACTACTTCCCATTCCAATCCTGAGACCCTTCATATAGCATGAGATGTGATATCTCAATGCTTCTAATACCAAACCTGAGATCCTTCCTCTAACATGAAATGTGATATCCAACTCCTTCCCTTTCCAAACCTAAGAGCCTATCTATAGCATGAGATGTGATATCCAAGTCCTTCCCATTCCAACCCTTAGACCCTTCCTACAGCATGCAATATGATATCTCAATGATTCTAATAACAAACCTGAGACCCGTCCTATAACATGAGATGTGATATCCAACTCCTTCCCATTCCAATCCTGAGACACTTCCGATAGCAAAGATGTGATATCTCAATGCTTATACCAAACCTGAGACCCTTCCTATAACATGAGATGTGATATCCAAATCCTTCCCGTTCCAAACCTGAGACCCTTCCTTTAGCATGAGATGTGATATCCAGCTCCTTCCCATTCCAATCCTGAGACACTTCCGATAGCATGAGATGTGATATCTCAATGCTTCTAATATCAAAACTGAGACCCTCCCTATAGCATGATATGTGATATCTAAGTCCTTCCCATTCCAATCCTGAGACACTCCCTATAGCATGAGATGTGATAACCAACTCTTTCCCATTCCAATCCTGAGACCCTTCCTATAGCATGAGATATGATATCTCAATACTTCTAATACCAAACGTGAGATCCTTCCGATAACATGAGATGTGATATCCAAATCCTTCCCCTTCCAAACCTGAGACCCTCCCTTTAGCATGAGATGTGATATCCAACTCCTTCCCATTCCAATCCTGAGGCCCTTCTGATAGCATGAGATTTGATATCTCAATGCTTCTAATACCAAACCTGAGATCCTTCCGATAGCATGAGATGTGATATCTCAATGCTTCTAATACCAAACCTGAGATCCTTCCTATAACATGAGATGTGATATCCAAATCCTTCCCCTTCCAAACCTGAGACCCTCCCTTTAGCATGAGATGTGATATCCAACTCCTTCCCATTCCATTCCTGAGACCCTTCTGATAGCATGAGATGTGATATCTCAATGCCTCTAATACCAAACCTGAGATCCTACCTCTAACATGAAATGTGATATCCAACTCTTTCCCCTTCCAAACCTGAGAGCCTTCCTATAGCATGAGATGTGATATCCAAGTCCTTCCCATTCCAATCCTGAGACCCTTCCTATAGCTTGAGATGTGATATCCAACTCCTTCCCATTCCAATTCTGAGACCCTTCCTATACTCTGAGACTTGATATCTCAATGCTTCTAATACCAAACCTGAGACCCGTAATATAACATGAGATGTGATATCCAAATCCTTCCCCTTCCAAACCTTAGACCCTTCCTTTATCATGAGATGTGATATCCAACTCCTTCCATTCCAATCCTGAGACCCTTCCGATATCATGAGATGTGATATCTCAAAGCTTCTAATATCAAACTTGAGACCCTCCCTATAGCATGAGATGTGATATCCAAGTCCTTCCCATTCCAATCCTGAGACCCTTCCTATAGCATGAGATGTGATATCTCAATGCTTCTAATACCAAACCTGAGACCCTTCCTATAACATGAGATGGGAATATCCAACTCCTTCCCATTCCAATCCTGAGACCCTTCCGATAGCAGAGATGTGATATCTCAATGCTTATACCAAACCTGAGACCCTTCCTATGGCATGAGATGTGATATCCAACTCCTTGCCATTCAAATCCTGAGACCCTTCCTATAGCATGAGAAGGGATATCCAACTCCTTCCCAATCCAATCCTGAGACCCTTCCGATAGCAGAGACGTGATATCTCAATGCTTCTACCAAACCTGAGACCCTTCCTTTAGCATGAGATGTGATATCCAAATCCTTCACATTCCAATCCTGAGACCCTTCCTATAGCATGAGATGTGATATCTCAATGCTTCTACTACCAAACCTGAGATCCTTCCTATAACATGAGATGTGATATCCAATTCCTTCCCATTCCAAACCTGAGACCCTTCCTATTGGATGAGATGTGATATCCAACTCCTTCCCATTCCAACCCTGAGACCCTTCCTATAACATGAGATGTGATGTCTCAATGCTTCTAATACCAAACCTGAGATCCTTCCTATAACATGAGATGTGATATCCAACTCCTTCCATTCCAATCCTGAGACCTGTCCTATAGCATGAGATGTGATATCTCAATGCTTATACCAAACCTGAGACCCTTCCTATAGCATGAGATGTGATATCCAACTACTTCCCATTCCAATCCTGAGACCCTTCATATAGCATGAGATGTGATATCTCAATGCTTCTAATACCAAACCTGAGATCCTTCCTCTAACATGAAATGTGATATCCAACTCCTTCCCTTTCCAAACCTAAGAGCCTATCTATAGCATGAGATGTGATATCCAAGTCCTTCCCATTCCAATCCTTAGACCCTTCCTACAGCATGCAATATGATATCTCAATGATTCTAATAACAAACCTGAGACCCGTCCTATAGCATGAGATATGATATCCAAGTCCTTCCCATTCCAATCCTGAGACCCTTCCTATAACATGAAATGTGATATCCAACTCCTTCCCATTGCAACCTGAGACCCTTCCTATAGCATGAGATGGGATATCCAACTTCTTCCAAATCCAATACTGATACCCTTCCGATAGCATGAGATGTGATATCCCAATGCTTCTACCAAACCTGAGACCCATACTATGGCATGAGATGTGATATCAAACTCCTTCCCATTCCAATCCTGAGACCCTTCCTATAGCTTGAGGTGTGATATCCAACTCCTTCCCATTCCAATTCTGAGACCCTTCTTATACCATGAGACTTGATATCTCAATGCTTCTAATACCAAACCTGAGACCCTCCCTATAGCATGAGATGTGACATCCAAGTCCTTCCCATTCCAATCCTGAGACCCTTCCTATAACATGAGATGTGATATCCAACTCCTTCCCATTCCAACCTGAGACACTTCCTATAGCATGAGAAGGGATATCTAACTCCTTCCCAATCCAATCCTGAGACCCTTCCGATAGCAGAGATGTGATATCTCAATGCTTATACCAAACCTGAGACCCTTCCTATGGCATGAGATGTGATATCCAACTCCTTGCCATTCAAATCCTGAGACCCTTCCTATAGCATGAGATGTGATATCTCTATGCTTCTAATACCAAACCTGAGACCCTTCCTATAACATGAGATGGGATATCCAACTCCTTCCCATTCCAATCCTGAGACCCTTCCGATAGCAGATATGTGATATCTCAATGCTTATATCAAACCTGAGAACCTTCCTATGGCCTGAGATGTCATATACAACTCCTTCCCATTCCAATCCTGAGACCCTTCCTTTAGCATGAGATGTGATATCTCAATGCTTATACCAAATCTGAGACCCTTCCTATCGCATGAGATGTGATATCCAATTCCTTCCCATTCCAATCCTGAGACCCTTCCTATAGCATGAGATGTGATATCTCAATGCTTATACCAAACCTGAGAGCCTACCTATAGCATGAGATGTGATATCCAAGTCCATCCCATTCCAATCCTTAGACCCTTCCTACAGCATGCGATGTGATATCTCAATGATTCTAATACCAAACCAGAGACTCTTCCTATAACATGAGATGGGATATCCAACTCCTTCCCATTCCAATCCTGAGCCGCTTCCGATAGCAGAGATGTGATATCTCCAATGCTTATACCAAACCTGAGACCCTTCCTATAACATGAGATGTGATATCCAACTCCTTCCCGTTCCAAACCTGAGACACTAACTATAGCATATGTGATATCCAACTCCTTCCCATTCCAAACATGAGACCCTTCCTATAGCATGAAAGTAATATCCAACTCCTACCCATTCCAATCCTGAGACCCTTCCTATAGCAAGAGATGTGATATCCAAATCCTTCCCATTCCAATCCTGAGACCCTTCCTATAACATGAGATGTGATATCCAACTCCTTCCCATTCCAACCTGAGACACTTCCTATAGCATGAGAAGGGATATCCAACTCCTTCCCAATCCAATCCTGAGACCCTTCCGATAGCAGAGATGTGACATCTCAATGCTTATACCAAACCTGAGACCCTTCCTATGGCATGAGATGTGATATCCAACTCCTTCCCAATCCAATCCTGAGACCCTTCCGATAGCAGAGACGTGATATCTCAATGCTTCTACCAAACCTGAGACCCTTCCTTTAGCATGAGATGTGATATCCAAATCCTTCACATTCCAATCCTCAGACCCTTCCTATAGCATGAGATGTGATATCTCAATGCTTCTAATACCAAACCTGAGATCCTTCCTATAACATGAGATGTGATATCCAATTCCTTCCCATTCCAAACCTGAGACCCTTCCTATTGGATGAGATGTGATATCCAACTCCTTCCCATTCCAACCCTGAGACCCTTCCTATAGCATGAGATGTGATGTCTCAATGCTTCTAATACCAAACCTGAGATCCTTCCTATAACATGAGATGTGATATCCAACTCCTTCCATTCCAATCCTGAGACCCGTCCTATAGCATGAGATGTGATATCTCAATGCTTATACCAAACCTGAGACCCTTCCTATCGCATGAGATGTGATATCCAACTGCTTCCCATTCCAATCCTGAGACCCTTCCTATAGCATGAGATGTGATATCTCAATGCTTCTAATACCAAACCTGAGATCCTTCCTCTAACATGAAATGTGATATCCAACTCCTTCCCTTTCCAAACCTAAGAGCCTATCTATAGCATGAGATGTGATATCCATCTCCTTCCCATTCCAACCTGAGACACTTCCTATAGCATGAGAAGGGATATCCAACTCCTTCCCAATCCAATCCTGAGACCCTTCCGATAGCAGAGATGTGACATCTCAATGCTTATACCAAACCTGAGACCCTTCCTATGGCATGAGATGTGATATCCAACTCCTTCCCAATCCAATCCTGAGACCCTTCCGATAGCAGAGACGTGATATCTCAATGCTTCTACCAAACCTGAGACCCTTTCATTAGCATGAGATGTGATATCCAAATCCTTCACATTCCAATCCTGAGACCCTTCCTATAGCATGAGATGTGATATCTCAATGCTTCTAATACCAAACCTGAGATCCTTCCTATAACATGAGATGTGATATCCAATTCCTTCCCATTCCAAACCTGAGACCCTTCCTATTGGATGAGATGTGATATCCAACTCCTTCCCATTCCAACCCTGAGACCCTTCCTATAGCATGAGATGTGATGTCTCAATGCTTCTAATACCAAACCTGAGATCCTTCCTATAACATGAGATGTGATATCCAACTCCTTCCATTCCAATCCTGAGACCCGTCCTATAGCATGAGATGTGATATCTCAATGCTTATACCAAACCTGAGACCCTTCCTATCGCATGAGATGTGATATCCAACTGCTTCCCATTCCAATCCTGAGACCCTTCCTATAGCATGAGATGTGATATCTCAATGCTTCTAATACCAAACCTGAGATCCTTCCTCTAACATGAAATGTGATATCCAACTCCTTCCCTTTCCAAACCTAAGAGCCTATCTATAGCATGAGATGTGATATCCAAGTCCTTCCCATTCCAACCCTTAGACCCTTCCTACAGCATGCAATATGATATCTCAATGATTCTAATAACAAACCTGAGACCCGTCCTATAACATGAGATGGGATATCCAACTCCTTCCCATTCCAATCCTGAGACACTTCCGATAGCAGAGATGTGATATCTCAATGCTTATACCAAACCTGAGACCCTTCCTATAACATGAGATGTGATATCCAAATCCTTCCCGTTCCAAACCTGAGATCCTTCCTTTAGCATGAGATGTGATATCCAGCACCTTCCCATTCCAATCCTGAGACACTTCCTATAGCATGAGATGTGATATCTCATTGCTTCTAATATCAAAACTGAGACCCTCCCTATAGCATGATATGTGATATCTAAGTCCTTCCCATTCCAATCCTGAGACCCTCCCTATAGCATGAGATGTGATATCCAACTCCTTCCCATTCCAATCCTGAGACCCTTCCTATAGCATGAGATATATCTCAATACTTCTAATACCAAACGTGAGATCCTTCCGATAACATGAGATGTGATATCCAAATCCTTCCCCTTCCAATCCTGAGACCCTCCCTTTAGCATGAGATGTGATATCCAACTCCTTCCTATTCCAATCCTGAGACTCTTCTGATAGCATGAGATGTGATATCTCAATGCTTCTAATACCAAACCTGAGATCCTTCCGATAGCATGAGATGTGATATCTCAATGCTTCTAATACCAAACCTGAGATCCTTCCTATAACATGAGATGTGATATCCAAATCCTTCCCCTTCCAAACCTGAGACCCTCCCTTTAGCATGAGATGTGATATCCAACTCCTTCCCATTCCATTCCTGAGACCCTTCTGATAGCATGAGATGTGATATCTCAATGCCTCTAATACCAAACCTGAGATCCTACCTCTAACATGAAATGTGATATCCAACTCTTTCCCCTTCCAAACCTGAGAGCCTTCCTATAGCATGAGATGTGATATCCAAGTCCTTCCCATTCCAATCCTGAGACCCTTCCTATAGCTTGAGATGTGATATCCAACTCCTTCCCATTCCAATTCTGAGACCCTTCCTATACTATGAGACTTGATATCTCAATGCTTCTAATACAAACGTGAGACCCCTAATATAACATGAGATGTGATATCCAAATCCTTCCCCTTCCAAACCTTCGACCCTTCCTTTATCATGAGATGTGATATCCAACTCCTTCCCATTCCAATCCTGAGACCCTTCCGATATCATGAGATGTGATATCTCAAAGCTTCTAATATCAAACTTGAGACCCTCCCTATAGCATGAGATGTGATATCCAAGTCCTTCCCATTCCAATCCTGAGACCCTTCCTATAGCATGAGATGTGATATCTCAATGCTTCTAATACCAAACCTGAGACCCTTCCTATAACATGAGATGGGAATATCCAACTCCTTCCCATTCCAATCCTGAGACCCTTCCGATAGCAGAGATGTGATATCTCAATGCTTATACCAAACCTGAGATCCTTCCTATAACATGAGATGTGATATCCAACTCCTTCCCATTCCAATCCTGAGACACTTCCTATAGCATGAGATGTGATATCTCACTGCTTATACCAAACCTGAGACCCTTCCCATAGCATGAGATGTGATATCAAACTCCTTCCCATTCCAATCCTCAGACCCTTCCTATAGCATGAGATGTGATATCTCAATGCTTCTAATATAAAACATGAGACCCTACCTATAGCATGAGATGTGATATCCAAGTCCTTCCCATTACAATCCTGAGACACTTCCTATAGCATGAGATGTGATATCCAACTCCTTCCCATTCCAATCCTGAGACCCTTCCTATAGCATGAGATATGATATCTCAATACTTCTAATACCAAACGTGAGATCCTTCCGATAACATGAGATGTGATATCCAAATCCTTCCCCTTCCAAACCTGAGACCCTCCCTTTAGCATGAGATGTGATATCCAACTCCTTCCCATTCCAATCCTGAGACCCTTCTGATAGCATGAGATGTGATATCTCAATGCTTCTAATACCAAACCTGAGATCCTTCCGATAGCATGAGATGTGATATCTCAATGCTTCTAATACCAAACCTGAGATCCTTCCTATAACATGAGATGTGATATCCAAATCCTCCCCCTTCCAAACCTGAGACCCTCCCTTTAGCATGAGATGTGATATCCAACTCCTTCCCATTCCATTCCCGAGACCCTTCTGATAGCATGAGATGTGATATCTCAATGCCTCTAATACCAAACCTGAGATCCTACCTCTAACATGAAATGTGATATCCAACTCTTTCCCCTTCCAAACCTGAGAGCCTTCCTATAGCATGAGATGTGATATCCAAGTCCTTCCCATTCCAATCCTGAGACCCTTCCTATAGCTTGAGATGTGATATCCACCTCCTTCCCATTCCAATTCTGAGACCCTTCCTATACTCTGAGACTTGATATCTCAATGCTTCTAATACCAAACCTGAGACCCGTAATATAACATGAGATGTGATATCCAAATCCTTCCCCTTCCAAACCTTAGACCCTTCCTTTATCATGAGATGTGATATCCAACTCCTTCCCATTCCAATCCTGAGACCCTTCCGATATCATGAGATGTGATATCTCAAAGCTTCTAATATCAAACTTGAGACCCTCCCTATAGCATGAGATGTGATATCCAAGTCCTTCCCATTCCAATCCTGAGACCCTTCCTATAGCATGAGATGTGATATCTCAATGCTTCTAAAACCAAACCTGAGACCCTTCCTATTACATGAGATGGGAATATCCAACTCCTTCGCATACCAATCCTGAGACCCTTCCGATAGCAGAGATGTGATATCTCAATGCTTATACCAAACCTGAGACCCTTCCTATGGCATGAGATGTCATATACAACTCCTTCCCATTCCAATCCTGAGACCCCTCCTATAGCATGAGATGTGATATCTCAATGCTTATACCAAACCTGAGACCCTTCCTATAGCATGAGATGTGATATTCAACTTCTTCCCATTCCAATCCTAAGACCCTTCCTATAACATGAGATATGATGTCTCAATGCTTCTAATACCAAACCTGAGATCTTTCCTATAACATGAGATGTGATATCCAACTCCTTCCCATTCCAATCCTGAGACCCTTCCTATAGCATGAGATGTGATATCTCAATGCTTATACCAAACCTGAGACCCTTCCTATAGCTTGAGATGTGATATCCAACTCCTTCCCATTCCAATCCTGAGACCCTTCCTATAGCATGAGATGTGATATCTCAAGGCCTCTAATATCAAACCTGAGATCCTTCCTCTAACATGAAATGTGATATCCAACTCCTTCCCCTTCCAAACCTGAGAGCCTTCCTATAGCATGAGATATGATATCCAAGTCCTTCCCATTCCAATCCTGAGACCCTTCCTATAACATGAAATGTGATATCCAACTCCTTCCCATTCCAACCTGAGACCCTTCCTATAGCATGAGATGGGATATCCAACTCCTTCCAAATCCAATACTGATACCCTTCCAATAGCATGAGATGTGATATCCCAATGCTTCTACCAAACCTGAGACCCATACTATGGCATAAGATGTGACATCAAACTCCTTCCCATTCCAATCCTGAGACCCTTCCTATAGCTTGAGATGTGATATCCAACTCCTTCCCATTCCAATTCTGAGACCCTTCCTATACCATGAGACTTGATATCTCAATGCTTCTAATACCAAACCTGAGACCCGTCCTATAACATGAGATGTGATATCCAAATCCTTCCCCTTCCAAACCTTAGACCCTTCCTTTATCATGAGATGTGATATCCAACTCCTTCCCATTCCAATCCTGAGACCCTTCCTATAGCATGAGATGTGATATCTCAATGCTTCTAATACCAAACCTGAGATCCTTCCGATAGCATGAGATGTGATATCTCAATGCTTCTAATACCAAACCTGAGATCCTTCCTATAACATGAGATGTGATATCCAAATCCTTCCCCTTCCGAACCTGAGACCCTCCCTTTAGCATGAGATGTGATATCCAACTCCTTCCCATTCCAATCCTGATACCCTTCTGATAGCATGAGATGTGATATCTCAATGCCTCTAATACCAAACCTGAGATCCTACCTCTAACATCAAATGTGATATCCAACTCCTTCCCTTTCCAAACCTGAGAGCCTTCCTACAGCATGAGATGTGATATCCAAGTCCTTCCCATTCCAATCCTAAAGCCCTTCCTATAACATGAGATGTCATATCCAACTCCTTCCCATTCCAACCTGAGACCCTTCCTATAGCATGAGATGGGATATCCAACTCCTTCCAAAACCAATCCTGATACCCTTCCGATAGCATGAGATGTGATATCCCAATGCTTCTACAAAACCTGAGACCCATACCATGGCATGAGATGTGATATCAAACTCCCGTCCTATACCATGAGACTTGATATCTCAATGCTTCTAATACCAAACCTGAGACCGGTCCAATAACATGAGATGTGATATCCAAATCCTTCCCCTTCCAAACCTTAGACCCTTCCTTTATCATGAGATGTGATATCCAAGTCCTTCCCATTCCATTCCTGAGACCCTTCCTATAGCATGAGATGTGATATCTCAATGCTTCTAATACCAAACCTGAGACCCTTCCTATAACATGAGATGTGATATCCAAGTCCTTCCCATTTCAATCCTGAGACCCTTCCTATAGCATGAGATGTGATATCTCAATTCTTCTAATACCAAACCTGAGACCCTTCCTATAACATGAATTCTGATATCCAAGTCCTTCCCATTCCAATCCTGAGACCCTTCCAATAGCAGAGATGTGATATCTCAATGCTTCTAATATCAAACTTGAGACCTGTCCTATAACATGAGATGGGATATCCAACTCCTTCCCATTCCAAACCTGATACCCTTCCTATAGCATGAGATGTGATATCCAATTCCTTCCCATCCCAATCCTGAGACACCTCCGATAGCAGAGATGTGATATCTCAATGCTTATACCAAACCTGAGACTCTTCTTATAACATGAGATGTGATATCTAACTCCTTCCCGTTCCAAACCTGAGACCCTTCCTATAGCATGAGATGTGATATCCAACTCCTTCCCATTCCAATCCTGAGACCCTTCCTATAGCATGAGATGTGATATCTCAATGCTTATACTGAATCTGAGACCCTTCCTATAGCATGAGATGTGATATCCAACTCCTTCCCATTCCAATCCTGAGACCCTTATGATAGCATGAGATGTGATATCTCAATGCCTCTAATACCAAACCTGAGATACTTCCGATAGCATGAGATGTGATATCTCAATGCTTCTAATACCAAACCTGAGATCCTTCCTATAACATGAGATGTGATTTCCAAATCCTTCCCCTACCAAACCTGAGACCATCCCTTTAGCATGAGATGTGATATACAACTCCTTCCCATTCCAATCCTGAGACCCTTCTGATAGCATGAGATGTGATATCTCAATGCCTCTAATACCAAACCTGAGATCCTACCTCTAACATGAAATGTGATATCCATCTCCTTCCCTTTCCAAACCTGAGACCCTGCCTATAGCATGAGATGTGATATTCAAGTCCTTCCCATTCCAATCCTGAGACCCTTCCTATAGCATGTGATGTGATACCTCAATACTTATACCAAACCTGAGACCCTTCCTATGGCATGAGATGTCATATACAACTCCTTCCCATTCCAATCCTGAGACCCTTCCTATAGCATGAGATGTGATATCCAACTTCTTCCCATTCCAATCCTAAGACCCTTCCTATAACATGAGATGTGATGTCTCAATGCTTCTAATACCAAACCTGAGATCTTTCCTATAATATGAGATGTGATATCCAACTCCTTCCCATTCCAATCCTGAGACCCTTCCTATAGCATGAGATGTGATATCTCAATGCTTATACCAAACCTGAGACCCTTCCTATAGCTTGAGATGTGATATCGAACTCCTTCCCATTCCAATCCCGAGACCCTTCCTATAGCATGAGATGTGATATCTCAAGGCCTCTAATACCAAACCTGAGATCCTTCCTCTAACATGAAATGTGATATCCAACTCCTTCCCATTCCAGCCTGAGACCCTTCCTATAGCATGAGATGGGATATCCAACTCCTTCCAAATCCAATACTGATACCCTTCCAATAGCATGCGATGTGATATCCCAATGCTTCTACCAAACCTGAGACCCATACTATGGCATAAGATGTGATATCAAACGCCTTCCCTTTCCAATCCTGAGACCCTTCCTATAGCTTGAGATGTGATATCCAACTCCTTCCCATTCCAATTCTGAGACCCTTCCTATACCATGAGACGTGATATCTCAATGCTTCTAATACCAAACCTGAGACCCGTCCTATAACATGAGATGTGATATCCAAATCCTTCCCCTTCCAAACCTTAGACCCTTCCTTTATCATGAGATGTGATATCCAACTCCTTCCCATTCCAATCCTGAGACCCTTCCGATATCATGAGATTTGTTATCTCAATGCTTCTAATATCAAACTTGAGACCCTCCCTATAGCATGAGATATGATATCCAAGTCCTTCCCATTCCAATCCTGAGACCCTTCCTATAACATGAAATGTGATATCCAACTCCTTCCCATTCCAGCCTGAGACCCTTCCTATAGCATGAGATGGGATATCCAACTCCTTCCAAATCCAATACGGATACCCTTCCAATAGCATGCGATGTGATATCCCAATGCTTCTACCAAACCTGAGACCCATACTATGGCATAAGATGTGATATCAAACGCCTTCCCTTTCCAATCCTGAGACCCTTCCTATAGCTTGAGATGTGATATCCAACTCCTTCCCATTCCAATTCTGAGACCCTTCCTATACCATGAGACGTGATATCTCAATGCTTCTAATACCAAACCTGAGACCCGTCCTATAACATGAGATGTGATATCCAAATCCTTCCCCTTCCAAACCTTAGACCCTTCCTTTATCATGAGATGTGATATCCAACTCCTTCCCATTCCAATCCTGAGACCCTTCCGATATCATGAGATTTGTTATCTCAATGCTTCTAATATCAAACTTGAGACCCTCCCTATAGCATGAGATGTGACATCCAAGTCCTCCCCATTCCAATCCTGAGACCCTTCCTATAGCATAAGATGTGATATCTCAATGCTTCTAATACCAAACCTGAGACCCTTCCTATAACATGAGATGGGATATCCAACTCCTTCCCATTCCAATCCTGAGACCCTTCCGATAGCAGAGATGTGATATCTCAATGCGTATACCAACCTGAGACCCTTCCTATAACATGAGATGTGATATCCAACTCCTTCCCATTCCAAACCTGAGACCCTTCCTATAGCATATGTGATATCCAACTCCTTCCAATTCCAAACATGAGACCCTTCCGATAGCAAGAATGTAATATCCAACTCCTTCCCATTCCAATCCTGAGACCCTTCTGATAGCATGAAATGTGATATCTCAAAGCCTCTAATACCAAACCTGAGATCCTACCTCTAACATGAAATGTGATATCCAACTCTTTCCCCTTCCAAACCTGAGAGCCTTCCTATAGCATGAGATGTGATATCCAAGTCCTTCCCATTCCAATCCTGAGACCCTTCCTATAGCTTGAGATGTGATATCCAACTCCTTCACATTCCAATTCTGAGACCCTTCCTATACTATGAGACTTGATATCTCAATGCTTCTAATACAAACGTGAGACCCGTAATATAACATGAGATGTGATATCCAAATCCTTCCCCTTCCAAACCTTAGACCCTTCCTTTATCATGAGATGTGATATCCAACTCCTTCCCATTCCAATCCTGAGACCCTTCCGATATCATGAGATGTGATATCTCAAAGCTTCTAATATCAAACTTGAGACCCTCCCTATAGCATGAGATGTGATATCCAAGTCCTTCCCATTCCAATCCTGAGACCCTTCCTATAGCATGAGATGTGATATCTCAATGCTTCTAATACCAAACCTGAGACCCTTCCTATAACATGAGATGGGAATATCCAACTCCTTCCCATTCCAATCCTGAGACCCTTCCGATAGCAGAGATGTGATATCTCAATGCTTATACCAAACCTGAGATCCTTCCTATAACATGAGATGTGATATCCAACTCCTTCCCATTCCAATCCTGAGACACTTCCTATAGCATGAGATGTGATATCTCACTGCTTATACCAAACCTGAGACCCTTCCCATAGCATGAGATGTGATATCCAACTCCTTCCCATTCCAATCCTCAGACCCTTCCTATAGCATGAGATGTGATATCTCAATGCTTCTAATATAAAACTTGAGACCCTACCTATAGCATGAGATGTGATATCCAAGTCCTTCCCATTACAATCCTGAGACACTTCCTATAGCATGAGATGTGATATCCAACTCCTTCCCATTCCAATCCTGAGACCCTTCCTATAGCATGAGATATGATATCTCAATACTTCTAATACCAAACGTGAGATCCTTCCGATAACATGAGATGTGATATCCAAATCCTTCCCCTTCCAAACCTGAGACCCTCCCTTTAGCATGAGATGTGATATCCAACTCCTTCCCATTCCAATCCTGAGACCCTTCTGATAGCATGAGATGTGATATCTCAATGCTTCTAATACCAAACCTGAGATCCTTCCGATAGCATGAGATGTGATATCTCAATGCTTCTAATACCAAACCTGAGATCCTTCCTATAACATGAGATGTGATATCCAAATCCTTCCCCTTCCAAACCTGAGACCCTCCCTTTAGCATGAGATGTGATATCCAACTCCTTCCCATTCCATTCCCGAGACCCTTCTGATAGCATGAGATGTGATATCTCAATGCCTCTAATACCAAACCTGAGATCCTACCTCTAACATGAAATGTGATACCCAACTCTTTCCCCTTCCAAACCTGAGAGCCTTCCTATAGCATGAGATGTGATATCCAAGTCCTTCCCATTCCAATCCTGAGACCCTTCCTATAGCTTGAGATGTGATATCCACCCTTCCCATTCCAATTCTGAGACCCTTCCTATACTCTGAGACTTGATATCTCAATGCTTCTAATACCAAACCTGAGACCCGTAATATAACATGAGATGTGATATCCAAATCCTTCCCCTTCCAAACCTTAGACCCTTCCTTTATCATGAGATGTGATATCCAACTCCTTCCCATTCCAATCCTGAGACCCTTCCGATATCATGAGATGTGATATCTCAAAGCTTCTAATATCAAACTTGAGACCCTCCCTATAGCATGAGATGTGATATCCAAGTCCTTCCCATTCCAATCCTGAGACCCTTCCTATAGCATGAGATGTGATATCTCAATGCTTCTAAAACCAAACCTGAGACCCTTCCTATTACATGAGATGGGAATATCCAACTCCTTCGCATACCAATCCTGAGACCCTTCCGATAGCAGAGATGTGATATCTCAATGCTTATACCAAACCTGAGACCCTTCCTATGGCATGAGATGTCATATACAACTCCTTCCCATTCCAATCCTGAGACCCCTCCTATAGCATGAGATGTGATATCTCAATGCTTATACCAAACCTGAGACCCTTCCTATAGCATGAGATGTGATATTCAACTTCTTCCCATTCCAATCCTAAGACCCTTCCTATAACATGAGATATGATGTCTCAATGCTTCTAATACCAAACCTGAGATCTTTCCTATAACATGAGATGTGATATCCAACTCCTTCCCATTCCAATCCTGAGACCCTTCCTATAGCATGAGATGTGATATCTCAATGCTTATGCCAAACCTGAGACCCTTCCTATAGCTTGAGATGTGATATCCAACTCCTTCCCATTCCAATCCTGAGACCCTTCCTATAGCATGAGATGTGATATCTCAAGGCCTCTAATATCAAACCTGAGATCCTTCCTCTAACATGAAATGTGATATCCAACTCCTTCCCCTTCCAAACCTGAGAGCCTTCCTATAGCATGAGATATGATATCCAAGTCCTTCCCATTCCAATCCTGAGACCCTTCCTATAACATGAAATGTGATATCCAACTCCTTCCCATTCCAACCTGAGACCCTTCCTATAGCATGAGATGGGATATCCAACTCCTTCCAAATCCAATACTGATACCCTTCCAATAGCATGAGATGTGATATCCCAATGCTTCTACCAAACCTGAGACCCATACTATGGCATAAGATGTGACATCAAACTCCTTCCCATTCCAATCCTGAGACCCTTCCTATAGCTTGAGATGTGATATCCAACTCCTTCCCATTCCAATTCTGAGACCCTTCCTATACCATGAGACTTGATATCTCAATGCTTCTAATACCAAACCTGAGACCCGTCCTATAACATGAGATGTGATATCCAAATCCTTCCCCTTCCAAACCTTAGACCCTTCCTTTATCATGAGATGTGATATCCAACTCCTTCCCATTCCAATCCTGAGACCCTTCCTATAGCATGAGATGTGATATCTCAATGCTTCTAATACCAAACCTGAGATCCTTCCGATAGCATGAGATGTGATATCTCAATGCTTCTAATACCAAACCTGAGATCCTTCCTATAACATGAGATGCGATATCCAAATCCTTCCCCTTCCGAATCTGAGACCCTCCCTTTAGCATGAGATGTGATATCCAACTCCTTCCCATTCCAATCCTGATACCCTTCTGATAGCATGAGATGTGATATCTCAATGCCTCTAATACCAAACCTGAGATCCTACCTCTAACATGAAATGTGATATCCAACTCCTTCCCTTTCCAAACCTGAGATCCTTCCTACAGCATGAGATGTGATATCCAAGTCCTTCCCATTCCAATCCTAAAGCCCTTCCTATAACATGAGATGTCATATCCAACTCCTTCCCATTCCAACCTGAGACCCTTCCTATAGCATGAGATGGGATATCCAACTCCTTCCAAAACCAATCCTGATACCCTTCCGATAGCATGAGATGTGATATCCCAATGCTTCTACAAAACCTGAGACCCATACCATGGCATGAGATGTGATATCAAACTCCCGTCCTATACGATGAGACTTGATATCTCAATGCTTCTAATACCAAACCTGAGACCGGTCCAATAACATGAGATGTGATATCCAAATCCTTCCCCTTCCAAACCTTAGACCCTTCCTTTATCATGAGATGTGATATCCAAGTCCTTCCCATTCCATTCCTGAGACCCTTCCTATAGCATGAGATGTGATATCTCAATGCTTCTAATACCAAACCTGAGACCCTTCCTATAACATGAGATGTGATATCCAAGTCCTTCCCATTTCAATCCTGAGACCCTTCCTATAGCATGAGATGTGATATCTCAATGCTTCTAATACCAAACCTGAGACCCTTCCTATAACATGAATTCTGATATCCAAGTCCTTCCCATTCCAATCCTGAGACCCTTCCAATAGCAGAGATGTGATATCTCAATGCTTCTAATATCAAACCTGAGACCTGTCCTATAACATGAGATGGGATATCCAACTCCTTCCCATTCCAAACCTGATACCCTTCCTATAGCATGAGATGTGATATCCAATTCCTTCCCATCCCAATCCTGAGACACCTCCGATAGCAGAGATGTGATATCTCAATGCTTATACCAAACCTGAGACTCTTCCTATAACATGAGATGTGATATCTAACTCCTTCCCGTTCCAAACCTGAGACCCTTCCTATAGCATGAGATGTGATATCCAACTCCTTCCCATTCCAATCCTGAGACCCTGCCTATAGCATGAGATGTGATATCTCAATGCTTATACTGAATCTGAGACCCTTCCTATAGCATGAGATGTGATATCCAACTCCTTCCCATTCCAATCCTGAGACCCTTATGATAGCATGAGATGTGATATCTCAATGCCTCTAATACCAAACCTGAGATACTTCCGATAGCATGAGATGTGATATCTCAATGCTTCTAATACCAAACCTGAGATCCTTCCTATAACATGAGATGTGATTTCCAAATCCTTCCCCTACCAAACCTGAGACCATCCCTTTAGCATGAGATGTGATATACAACTCCTTCCCATTCCAATCCTGAGACCCTTCTGATAGCATGAGATGTGATATCTCAATGCCTCTAATACCAAACCTGAGATCCTACCTCTAACATGAAATGTGATATCCATCTCCTTCCCTTTCCAAACCTGAGACCCTGCCTATAGCATGAGATGTGATATTCAAGTCCTTCCCATTCCAATCCTGAGACCCTTCCTATAGCATGTGATGTGATACCTCAATACTTATACCAAACCTGAGACCCTTCCTATGGCATGAGATGTCATATACAACTCCTTCCCATTCCAATCCTGAGACCCTTCCTATAGCATGAGATCTGATATCTCAATGCTTATACCAAACCTGAGACCCTTCCTATAGCATGAGATGTGATATCCAACTTCTTCCCATTCCAATCCTAAGACCCTTCCTATAACATGAGATGTGATGTCTCAATGCTTCTAATACCAAACCTGAGATCTTTCCTATAATATGAGATGTGATATCGAACTCCTTCCAATTCCAATCCTGAGACCCTTCCTATAGCATGAGATGTGATATCTCAATGCTTATACCAAACCTGAGACCCTTCCTATAGCTTGAGATGTGATATCGAACTCCTTCCCATTCCAATCCCGAGACCCTTCCTATAGCATGAGATGTGATATCTCAAGGCCTCTAATACCAAACCTGAGATCCTTCCTCTAACATGAAATGTGATATCCAACTCCTTCCCCTTCCAAACCTGAGAGCCTTCCTATAGCATGAGATATGATATCCAAGTCCTTCCCATTCCAATCCTGAGACCCTCCCTATAACATGAAATGTGATATCCAACTCCTTCCCATTCCAACCTGAGACCCTTCCTATAGCATGAGATGGGATATCCAACTCCTTCCAAATCCAATACTGATACCCTTCCAATAGCATGCGATGTGATATCCCAATGCTTCTACCAAACCTGAGACCCATACTATGGCATAAGATGTGATATCAAACGCCTTCCCTTTCCAATCCTGAGACCCTTCCTATAGCTTGAGATGTGATATCCAACTCCTTCCCATTCCAATTCTGAGACCCTTCCTATACCATGAGACTTGATATCTCAATGCTTCTAATACCAAACCTGAGACCCGTCCTATAACATGAGATGTGATATCCAAATCCTTCCCCTTCCAAACCTTAGACCCTTCCTTTATCATGAGATGTGATATCCAACTCCTTCCCATTCCAATCCTGAGACCCTTCCGATATCATGAGATTTGTTATCTCAATGCTTCTAATATCAAACTTGAGACCCTCCCTATAGCATGAGATGTGACATCCAAGTCCTCCCCATTCCAATCCTGAGACCCTTCCTATAGCATAAGATGTGATATCTCAATGCTTCTAATACCAAACCTGAGACCCTTCCTATAACATGAGATGGGATATCCAACTCCTTCCCATTCCAATCCTGAGACCCTTCCGATAGCAGAGATGTGATATCTCAATGCGTATACCAACCTGAGACCCTTCCTATAACATGAGATGTGATATCCAACTCCTTCCCATTCCAAACCTGAGACCCTTCCTATAGCATATGTGATATCCAACTCCTTCCAATTCCAAACATGAGACCCTTCCCATGGCAAGAATGTAATATCCAACTCCTTCCCATTCCAATCCTGAGACCATTCCTATAGCATGAGATGTGATATCTCAATGCTTCTAATACCAAACCTGAGATCCTTCCTATGACATGAGATGTGCTATCCAATTCCTTCCCATTCCAAACCTGAGACCCTTCCTACAGCATGCAATGTGATATCTCAATGCTTCTAATACCAAACCTGAGACCAGTCCTATAACATGAGATGGGATATCCAACTCCTTCCCGTTCCAATCCTGAGACACTTCCGATTGCAGAGATTTGATATCTCAATGCTTATACCAAACCTGAGACTCTTCCTATAACATGAGATGTGATATCCAACTCCTTCCCGTTCCAAACCTGAGACCCTTCCTATAGCATGAGATGTGATATCCAAATCCTTCCCATCCCAATCCTGAGACACTTCCAATTGCAGAGATGTGATATCTCAATGCTTATACCAAACCTGAGACTCTTCCTATAACACGAGATGTGATATCCAACTCCTTCCCGTTCCAAACCTGAGACCCTTCCTATAGCATGAGATGTGATATCCAACTCCTTCCCATTCCAATCCTGAGACCTTTCCAATAGCATGAGATGTGATATCTCAATGCCTCTAATACCAAACCTGAGATCCTTCCTATAACATGTGATGTGATATTCAAATCCTTCCCCTTCCAAACCTGAGACCCTCACTTTAGCATGAGATGTGATATACAACTCCTTCCCATTCCAATCCTGAGACCCTTCTGATAGCATGAGATGTGATATCTCAATGCCTCTAATACCAAACCTGAGATCCTACCTCTAACATGAAATGTGATATCCATCTCCTTCCCTTTCCAAACCTGAGACCCTGCCTTTAGCATTAGCTGTGATATCCAAGTCCTTCCCATTCCAATCATGAGACCCTTCCTATAGCATGTGATGTGATATCTCAATGCTTATACCAAACCTGAGACCCTTCTTATGGCATGAGATGTCATATACAACTCCTTCCCATTCCAATCCTGGGACCCTTCCTATAGCATGAGATGTGATATCTCAATGCTTATACCAAACCTGAGACCCTTCCTATAGCATGAGATATGATATCTCAAGGCCTCTAATACCAAACCTGAGATCCTTCCTCTAACATGAGATGTGATATCCAACTCCTTCCCGTTCCAAACCTGAGACACTTCCTATAGCATATGTGATATCCAACTCCTTCCATTCCAAACATGAGACCCTTCCTATAGCAAGAATGTAATATCCAACTCCTACCCATTCCAATCCTGAGACCCTTCCTATAGCAAGAGATGTGATATCCAAATCCTTCCCATTCCAATCCTGAGACCCTTCCTATAACATGAGATGTGATATCCAACTCCTTCCCATTCCAACCTGAGACACTTCCTATAGCATGAGAAGGGATATCCAACTCCTTCGCAATCCAATCCGGAGACCCTTCCGATAGCAGAGATGTGATATCTCAATGCTTATACCAAACCTGAGACCCTTCCTATGGCATGATATGTGATATCCAACTCCTTGCCATTCAAATCCTGAGACCCTTTTATAGCATGGGAAGGGATATCCAACTCCTTCCCAATCCAATCCTGAGACCCTTCCGATAGCAGAGATGTGATATCTCAACGCTTCTACCAAACCTGAGACCCTTCCTTTAGCATGAGATGTGATATCCAAATCCTTCGCATTCCAATCCTGAGACCCTTCCTATAGCATGAGATGTGATATCTCAATGGTTCTAATACCAAACCTGAAATCCTTCCTATAACATGAGATGTGATATCCAATTCCTTCCCATTCCAAACCTGAGACCCTTCCTATAACATGAAATGTGATATCTCAAGGCCTCTAATACCAAACCTGAGATCCTTCCTCTAACATGAAATGTGATATCCAACTCCTTCCCATTCCAAACCTGAGACCCTTCCTATAACATGAAATGTGATATCCAACTCCATCCCATTCCAACCTGAGACCTTTCCTATAGCATGAGATGGGATATCCAACTCCTTCCAAATCCAATACTGATACCATTCCGATAGCATGAGATGTGATATCCCAATGCTTCTACCAAATCTGAGACCCATACTATGGCATGAGATGTGATATCAAACTCCTTCCCATTCCAATCCTGAGACCCTTTCTAAAGCTTGAGATGTGATATCCAATTTCTTCCCATTCCAATTCTGAGACCCTTCCTATACCATGAGACTTAACATCTCAATGCTTCTAATACCAAACCTGAGACCCGTCCTATAACATGAGATGTGATATCCAAATCCTTCCCCTTCCAAACCTTAGACCCTTCCTTTATCATGAGATGTGATATCCAACTCCTTCCCATTCCAATCCTGAGACCCTTCCGATATCATGAGATTTGTTATCTCAATGCTTCTAATATCAAACCTGAGACCCTCCCTATAGCATGAGATGTGACATCCAAGTCCTCCCCATTCCAATCCTGAGACCCTTCCTATAGCATGAGATGTGATATCTCAATGCTTCTAGTACCAAACCTGAGACCCTTCCTATAACATGAGATGGGATATCCAACTCAGATGGGATATCCAACTCCTTCCCATTCCAATCCTGAGACCCTTCCGATAGCAGAGATGTGATATCTCAATGCTTATATCAAACCTGAGACCCTTCCTATGGCCTGAGATGTCATATACAACTCCTTCCCGTTCCAATCCTGAGACCCTTCCTATAGCATGAGATGTGATATCTCAATGCTTATACCAAATCTGAGACCCTTCCTGTAGCATGAGATGTGATATCCAACTCCTTCCCATTTCAATCCTGAGACCCTTCCTATAGCATGAGATGTGATGTCTCAATGCTTCTAGTACCAAACCTGAGATCCTTCCTATAACATGAGATGTGATATCCAACTCCTTCCCATTCCAATCCTGAGACCCTTATGATAGCATGAGATGTGATATCTCAATGCCTCTTATACCAAACCTGAGATCCTTCCGATAGCATGAGATGTGATATCTCAATGCTTCTAATACCAAACCTGAGATCCTTCCTATAATATGAGATGTGATTTCCAAATCCTTCCCCTTCCAAACCTGAGACCCTCCCTTTAGCATGAGATGTGATATCCAACTCCTTCCCATTCCAATCCTGAGACCCTTCTGATAGCATGAGATGTGATATCTCAATGCCTCTAATACCAAACCTGAGATCCTACCTCTAACATGAAATGTGATATCCATCTCCTTCCCTTTCCAAACCTGAGACCCTGCCTATAGCATGAGATGTGATATCCAGGTCCTTCCCATTCCAATCCTGAGACCCTTCCTATAGCATGTGATGTGATATCTCAATGCTTATACCAAACCTGAGACCCTTCCTATGGCATGAGATGTCATATACAACTCCTTCCCATTCCAATCCTGAGACCCTTCCTATAGCATGAGATGTGATATCTCAATGCTTATACCAAACCTGAGACCCTTCCTATAGCATGAGATGTGATATCCAACTTCTTCCCATTCCAATCCAGAGACCCTTCCTATAGCATGAGATGTGATATCTCAATGCTTATACCAAACCTGAGACCCTTCCTATAGCTTGAGATGTGATATCCAACTCCTTCCCATTCCAATCCTGTGACCCTTCCGATAGCATGAGATGTGATATCTCAAGGCCTCTAATACCAAACCTGAGATCCTTCCTCTAACATGAAATGTGATATCCAACTCCTTCCCTTTCCAAACCTGAGAACCTTCCTATAGCATGAGATATGATATCCAACTCCTTCCCATTCCAACCTGAGACCCTTCCTATAGCATGAGATGGGATATCCAACTCCTTCCAAATCCAATACTGATACCCTTCCGATAGCATGAGATGTGATATCCCAATGCTGCTACCAAACCTGAGAACCATACTATGGCATGAGATGTGATATCAAACTCCTTCCCATTCCAATCCTGAGATGCTTCCTATAGCTTGAGATGTGATATCCAACTCCTTCCCATTCCAATTCTGAGACCCTTCTTATACCATGAGACTTGATATCTCAATGCTTCTAATACCAAACCTGAGACCCGTCCTATAACATGAGATGTGATATCCAAATCCTTCCCCTTCCAAACTTTAGACTCTTCCTTTATCATGAGATGTGATATCCAACTCCTTCCCATTCCAATCCTGAGACCCTTCCGATATCATGAGATTTGTTATCTCAATGCTTCTAATATCAAACTTGAGACCCTCCCTATAGCATGAGATGTGACATCCAAGTCCTTCCCATTCCAATCCTGAGACCCTTCCTATAGCATGAGATGTGATATCTCAATGCTTCTAATACCAAACCTGAGACCTCATGCTAAAGGGAGGGTCTCAGGTTTGAAAGGGGAAGGATTTGGATATCACATCTCATGTTATAGGAAGGATCTCAGGATTGGTATTAGAAGCATTGAGATATCACATCTCATGCTATCGGAAGGATCTCAGGTTTGGTATTAGAAGCATTGAGATATCACATCTCATGCTATCGGAAGGATCTCAGGTTTGGCATTAGAAGCATTGAGATATCACATCTCATGCTATAGCAAGGGTCTCAGGTTTTGAACGGGAAGGAGTTGGATATCCCATCTCATGTTATAGGACTGGTCTCAGGTTTGGTATTAGAAGCATTGAGATATCACATTGCATGTTGTAGGAAGGGTCTCAGGTTTAGAATGGGATGGAATTGGATATCACATCTCATGTCATAGGAAGGATCTCAGGTTTGGTATTAGAAGCATTGAGATATCACATCTCATGCTATAGGAATGGTCTCAGGATTGGAATGGGAAGGAGTTGGATATTACATTCTTGCTATAGGAAGGGTCTCATGTTTGGAATGGGAAGGAGTTGGATATCACATATGGTATAGGAAGGGTCTCAGGTTTGGAACGGGAAGGAGTTGGATATCACATCTCATGTTGTAGGAAGCGTCTCAGGTTTGATATAAGCATTGAGATATCACATCTCTGCTATCGGAAGTGTCTCAGGATTGGAATGGGAAGAAGTTGGATATCCCATCTCATGTTATAGGATGGGTCTCAGGTTTGTTATTAGAATCATTGAGATATCATATTGCATGCTGTAGGAAGGGTCTAAGGATTGGAATGGGAAGGACTTGGATATCACATCTCATGCTATAGGTAGGCTCTCAGGTTTGGAAAGGGAAGGCGTTGGATATCACATCTCATGCTATAGGAAGGGTCTCAGGATTGGAATGGGAAGGAGTTGGATATCACATCTCATGCTATAGGAAGGGTCTCAGGTTTGGTATAAGCATTGAGATATCACATCTCTGCTATCGGAAGGGTCTCAGGATTGGAATGGGAAGGACTTAGATATCACATCTCATGCTATAGGGAGGTCTCAGTATTGATATTAGAAGCATTGAGATATCACATCTCAAGCTATCGGAAGGGTCTCAGGATTGGAATGGGAAGGAGTTGGATATCACATCTCATGCTATAGGAAGGGTCTCAGGTTAGGAACGGGAAGGAGTTGGATATCACATCTCATGTTATAGGAAGAGTCTCATGCTAAGACCTGATAGACCCTTCCTATAACATGAGATGGGAATATCCAACTCCTTCTCATTCCAATCCTGAGACCCTTCCCATAGCAGAGATGTGATATCTCAATGCTTATACCAAACCTGAGACCCTTCCTATAGCATGAGATGTGATATCCAACTCCTTCCCATTCCAATACTGAGACCCTTCCTATAGCATGAGATGTGATATCTCAATGCTTCTAATATCAAACTTGAGACCCTCCCTATAGCATGAGATGTGATATCCAAGTCCTTCCCATTCCAATCCTGAGACACTTCCTATAGCATGAGATGTGATATCTCAATGCTTCTAATACCAAACCTGAGACTCTTCCTATAACATGAGATGGGATATCCAACTCCTTCCCATTACAATCCTGAGACCCTTCCGAAAGCAGAGATGTGATATCTCAATGCTTATACCAAACCTGAGACCCTTCCTATGGCATGAGATGTCATATACAGATCCTTCCCATTCCAATCCTGAGACCCTTCCTATAGCATGAGATGTGATATCTCAATGCTTATACCAAACCTAAAACCCTTCCTATAGCATGAGATGTGATATCCAACTCCTTCCCATTCCAATCCTGAGACCATTCCTATAGCATGAGATGTGATATCCAATGGCTCTAATATCAAACCTGAGATCCTTCCTCTAACATTAAATGTGATATCCAACTCCTTCCCTTTACAAACCTGAGAGCCTACCTATAGCATGAGATGTGATATCCAAGTCCTTCCCATTCCAATCCTTAGACCCTTCCTACAGCATGCAATATGATATCTCAATGATTCTAATAACAAACCTGAGACCCGTCCTATAACATGAGATGTGATATCCAACTCCTTCCCATTCCAATCCTGAGACACTTCCGATAGCAGAGATGTGATATCTCAATGCTTCTAATACCAAACCTGAGACCAGTCCTATAACATGAGATGGGATATCCAACTCCTTCCCGTTCCAAACCTGAGACCCTTCCTATAGCATGAGATGTGATATCCAACTCCTTCCCATTCCAATCCTGAGACCCTTATGATAGCATGAGATGTGATATCTCAATGCCTCTAATACCAAATCGGAGATTTTTCCGATAGCATGAGATGTGATATCTCAATGCTTCTTATACCAAACCTGAGATCCTTCCTATAACATGAGATGTGATATCCAAATCCTTCCCCTTCCAAACCTGAGACCCTCCCTTTAGCATGAGATGTGATATCCAACTCCTTCCCATTCCAACCTGAGACCCTTCCTATAGCATGAGATGGGATATCCAACTCCTTGGAATTCCAATCCTGATACCCTTCCGATAGCATGAGATTTGATATCCCAATGCTTATACCAAACCTGAGACCCATACTATGGCATGAGATGTGATATCAAACTCCTTCCCATTCTAATCCTGAAATCCTGAGACCCTTCCTATAGCTTGAGATGTGATATCCAACTCCTTCCCATTCCAATTCTGAGACCCTTCCTATACCATGAGACTTGATATCTCAATGCTTCTAATACCAAACCTGAGACCTGTCCTATAACATGAGATGTGATATCCAAATCCTTCCCCTTCCAAACCTTAGACCCTTCCTTTATCATGAGATGTGATATCCAACTCCTTCCCATTCCAATCCTGAGACCCTTCCGATATCATGAGATGTGATATCTCAATGCTTCTAATATCAAACTCGAGACCCTCCCTATAGCATGAGATGTGATATCCAAGTCCTTCCCATTCCAATCCTGAGACCCTTCCTATAGCATGGGATGTGATGTCTCAATGCTTCTAATACCAAACCTGAGACCCTTCCTATAACATGAGATGGGAATATCCAACTCCTTCCCATTATAATCCTGAGACCCTTCCGATAGCAAACATGTGATATCTCAATGCTTATACCAAACCTGAGATCCTTCCTATAACATGAGATGTGATATCCAACTCCTTCCCATTCCAATCCTGAGACACTTCCTATAGCATGAGATGTGATATCTCACTGCTTATACCAAACCTGAGACCCTTCCTATAGCATGAGATGTGATATCCAAGTCCTTCCCATTCCAATCCTGAGACACTTCCTATAGCATGAGATGTGATATCTCAATGCTTCTAATACCAAACCTGAGACCCTTCCTATGGCATGAGATGTCATATACAGATCCTTCCCATTCCAATCCTGAGACCCTTCCTATAGCATGAGATCTGATATCTCAATGCTTATACCAAACCTAAAACCCTTCCTATAGCATGAGATGTGATATCCAACTCCTTCCCATTCCAATCCTGAGACCCTTCCTATAGCATGAGATGTGATATCCAATGGCTCTAATATCAAACCTGAGATCCTTCCTCTAACATTAAATGTGATATCCAACTCCTTCCCTTTCCAAACCTGAGAGCCTACCTATAGCATGAGATGTGATATCCAAGTCCTTCCATTCCAATCCTTAGACCCTTCCTACAGCATGCAATATGATATCTCAATGATTCTAATAACAAACCTGAGACCCGTCCTATAACATGAGATGTGATATCCAACTCCTTCCCATTCCAATCCTGAGACACTTCCGATAGCAGAGATGTGATATCTCAATGCTTCTAATACCAAACCTGAGACCAGTCCTATAACATGAGATGGGATATCCAACTCCTTCCCGTTCCAAACCTGAGACCCTTCCTATAGCATGAGTTGTGATATCCAACTCCTTCCCATCCCAATCCCGAGACACTTCCGATTGCAGAGATTTGATATCTCAATGCTTATACCAAACCTGAGACTCTTCCTATAACATGAGATGATATCCAACTCCTTCCCGTTCCAAACCTGAGACCCTTCCTATAGCATGAGATGTGATATCCAACTCCTTCCCATTCCAATCCTGAGACCCTTATGATAGCATGAGATGTGATATCTCAATGCCTCTAATACCAAATCTGAGATTCTTCCGATAGCATGAGATGTGATATCTCAATGCTTCTTATACCAAACCTGAGATCCTTCCTATAACATGAGATGTGATATCCAAATCCTTCCCCTTCCAAACCTGAGACCCTCCCTTTAGCATGAGATGTGATATCCAACTCCTTCCCATTCTAACCTGAGACCCTTCCTATAGCATGAGATGGGATATCCAACTCCTTGGAATTCCAATCCTGATACCCTTCCGATAGCATGAGATTTGATATCCCAATGCTTATACCAAACCTGAGACCCATACTATGGCATGAGATGTGATATCAAATTCCTTCCCATTCCAATCCTGAGACCCTTCCTATAGCTTGAGATGTGATATCCAACTCCTTCCCATTCCAATTCTGAGACCCTTCCTATACCATGAGACTTGATATCTCAATGCTTCTAATACCAAACCTGAGACCCGTCCTATAACATGAGATGTGATATCCAAATCCTTCCCCTTCCAAACCTTAGACCCTTCCTTTATCATGAGATGTGATATCCAACTCCTTCCCATTCCAATCCTGAGACCCTTCCGATATCATGAGATGTGATATCTCAATGCTTCTAATATCAAACTCGAGACCCTCCCTATAGCATGAGATGTGATATCCAAGTCCTTCCAATTCCAATCCTGAGACCCTTCCTATAGCATGAGATGTGATGTCTCAATGCTTCTAATACCAAACCTGAGACCCTTCCTATAACATGAGATGGGAATATCCAACTCCTTCCCATTCCAATCCTGAGACCCTTCCGAAAGCAGAGATGTGATATCTCAATGCTTATACCAAACCTGAGACCCTTCCTATGGCATGAGATGTCATATACAGATCCTTCCCATTCCAATCCTGAGACCCTTCCTATAGCATGATATGTGATATCTCAATGCTTATACCAAACCTAAAACCCTTCCTATAGCATGAGATGTGATATCCAACTCCTTCCCATTCCAATCCTGAGACCATTCCTATAGCATGAGATGTGATATCCAATGGCTCTAATATCAAACCTGAGATCCTTCCTCTAACATTAAATGTGATATCCAACTCCTTCCCTTTCCAAACCTGAGAGCCTACCTATAGCATGAGATGTGATATCCAAGTCCTTCCCATTCCAATCCTTAGACCCTTCCTACAGCATGCAATATGATATCTCAATGATTCTAATAACAAACCTGAGACCCGTCCTATAACATGAGATGTGATATCCAACTCCTTCCCATTCCAATCCTGAGACACTTCCGATAGCAGAGATGTGATATCTCAATGCTTCTAATACCAAACCTGAGACCAGTCCTATAACATGAGATGGGATATCCAACTCCTTCCCGTTCCAAACCTGAGACCCTTCCTATAGCATGAGATGTGATATCCAACTCCTTCCCATCCCAATCCTGAGACACTTCCGATTGCAGAGATTTGATATCTCAATGCTTATACCAAACCTGAAACTCTTCCTATAACATGAGATGTGATATCCAACTCCTTCCCATTCCAAACCTGAGACCCTTCCTATAGCATGAGATGTGATATCCAACTCCTTCCCATTCCAATCCTGAGACCCTTATGATAGCATGAGATGTGATATCTCAATGCCTCTAATACCAAATCTGAGATTCTTCCGATAGCATGAGATGTGATATCTCAATGCTTCTTATACCAAACCTGAGATCCTTCCTATAACATGAGATGTGATATCCAAATCCTTCCCTTTCCAAACCTGAGACCCTCCCTTTAGCATGAGATGTGATATCCAACTCCTTCCCATTCCGACCTGAGACCCTTCCTATAGCATGAGATGGGATATCCAACTCCTTGGAATTCCAATCCTGATACCCTTCCGATAGCATGAGATTTGATATCCCAATGCTTATACCAAACCTGAGACCCATACTATGGCATGAGATGTGATATCAAACTCCTTCCCATTCTAATCCTGAAATCCTGAGACCCTTCCTATAGCTTGAGATGTGATATCCAACTCCTTCCCATTCCAATTCTGAGACCCTTCCTATACCATGAGACTTGATATCTCAATGCTTCTAATACCAAACCTGAGACCCGTCCTATAACATGAGATGTGATATCCAAATCCTTCCCCTTCCAAACCTTAGACCCTTCCTTTATCATGAGATGTGATATCCAACTCCTTCCCATTCCAATCCTGAGACCCTTCCGATATCATGAGATGTGATATCTCAATGCTTCTAATATCAAACTCGAGACCCTCCCTATAGCATGAGATGTGATATCCAAGTCCTTCCCATTCCAATCCTGAGACCCTTCCTATAGCATGAGATGTGATGTCTCAATGCTTCTAATACCAAACCTGAGACCCTTCCTATAACATGAGATGGGAATATCCAACTCCTTCCCATTCCAATCCTGAGACCCTTCCGATAGCAAACATGTGATATCTCAATGCTAATACCAAACCTGAAATCCTTCCTATAACATGAGATGTGATATCCAACTCCTTCCCATTCCAATCCTGAGACACTTCCTATAGCATGAGATGTGATATCTCACTGCTTATACCAAACCTGAGACCCTTCCTATAGCATGAGATGTGATATCCAACTCCTTCCCATTCCAATCCTGAGACCCTTCCTATAGCATGAGATGTGATATCTCAATGCTTCTAACATCAAACTTGAGACCCTCCCTATAGCATGAGATGTGATATCCAAGTCCTTCCCATTCCAATCTTGAGACACTTCCTATAGCATGAGATGGGATATCCAACTCCTTCCCATTCCAATCCTGAGACCCTTCCTATAGCATGAGATGTGATATCCAACTCCTTCCCATTCCAATCCTGAGACCCTTATGATAGCATGAGATGTGATATCTCAATGCCTCTAATACCAAATCTGAGATTCTTCCGATAGCATGAGATGTGATATCTCAATGCTTCTTATACCAAACCTGAGATCCTTCCTATAACATGAGATGTGATATCCAAATCCTTCCCCTTCCAAACCTGAGACCCTCCCTTTAGCATGAGATGTGATATCCAACTCCTTCCCATTCCAACCTGAGACCCTTCCTATAGCATGAGATGGGATATCCAACTCCTTGGAATTCCAATCCTGATACCCTTCCGATAGCATGAGATTTGATATCCCAATGCTTATACCAAACCTGAAACTCTTCCTATAACATGAGATGTGATATCCAACTCCTTCCCATTCCAAACCTGAGACCCTCCCTTTAGCATGAGATGGGATATCCAACTCCTTCCCATTCCAATCCTGAGACCCTTCCTATAGCATGAGATGTGATATCCAACTCCTTCCCATTCCAATCCTGAGACCCTTATGATAGCATGAGATGTGATATCTCAATGCCTCTAATACCAAATCTGAGATTCTTCCGATAGCATGAGATGTGATATCTCAATGCTTCTTATACCAAACCTGAGATCCTTCCTATAACATGAGATGTGATATCCAAATCCTTCCCCTTCCAAACCTGAGACCCTCCCTTTAGCATGAGATGTGATATCCAACTCCTTCCCATTCCAACCTGAGACCCTTCCTATAGCATGAGATGGGATATCCAACTCCTTGGAATTCCAATCCTGATACCCTTCCGATAGCATGAGATTTGATATCTCAATGCTTATACCAAACCTGAAACTCTTCCTATAACATGAGATGTGATATCCAACTCCTTCCCATTCCAAACCTGAGACCCTTCCTATAGCATGAGATGTGATATCCAACTCCTTCCCATTCCAATCCTGAGACCCTTATGATAGCATGAGATGTGATATCTCAATGCCTCTAATACCAAATCTGAGATTCTTCCGATAGCATGAGATGTGATATCTCAATGCTTCTTATACCAAACCTGAGATCCTTCCTATAACATGAGATGTGATATCCAAATCCTTCCCCTTCCAAACCTGAGACCCTCCCTTTAGCATGAGATGTGATATCCAACTCCTTCCCATTCCAACCTGAGACCCTTCCTATAGCATGAGATGGGATATCCAACTCCTTGGAATTCCAATCCTGATACCCTTCCGATAGCATGAGATTTGATATCCCAATGCTTATACCAAACCTGAGACCCATACTATGGCATGAGATGTGATATCAAACTCCTTCCCATTCTAATCCTGAAATCCTGAGACCCTTCCTATAGCTTGAGATGTGATATCCAACTCCTTCCCATTCCAATTCTGAGACCCTTCCTATACCATGAGACTTGATATCTCAATGCTTCTAATACCAAACCTGAGACCCGTCCTATAACATGAGATGTGATATCCAAATCCTTCCCCTTCCAAACCTTAGACCCTTCCTTTATCATGAGATGTGATATCCAACTCCTTCCCATTCCAATCCTGAGACCCTTCCGATATCATGAGATGTGATGTCTCAATGCTTCTAATATCAAACTCGAGACCCTCCCTTTAGCATGAGATGTGATATCCAAGTCCTTCCCATTCCAATCCTGAGACACTTCCGATAGCAGAGATGTGATATCTCAATGCTTCTAATACCAAACCTGAGACCCGTCCTATAACATGAGATGTGATATCCAACTCCTTCCCATTCCAATCCTGAGACACTTCCGATAGCAGAGATGTGATATCTCAATGCTTCTAATACCAAACCTGAGACCAGTCCTATAACATGAGATGGGATATCCAACTCCTTCCCGTTCCAAACCTGAGACCCTTCCTATAGCATGAGATGTGATATCCAACTCCTTCCCATCCCAATCCTGAGATACTTCCGATTGCAGAGATTTGATATCTCAATGCTTATACCAAACCTGAAACTCTTCCTATAACATGAGATGTGATATCCAACTCCTTCCCATTCCAAACCTGAGACCCTTCCTATAGCATGAGATGTGATATCCAACTCCTTCCCATTCCAATCCTGAGACCCTTATGATAGCATGAGATGTGATATCTCAATGCCTCTAATACCAAATCTGAGATTCTTCCGATAGCATGAGATGTGATATCTCAATGCTTCTTATACCAAACCTGAGATCCTTCCTATAACATGAGATGTGATATCCAAATCCTTCCCTTTCCAAACCTGAGACCCTCCCTTTAGCATGAGATGTGATATCCAACTCCTTCCCATTCCGACCTGAGACCCTTCCTATAGCATGAGATGGGATATCCAACTCCTTGGAATTCCAATCCTGATACCCTTCCGATAGCATGAGATTTGATATCCCAATGCTTATACCAAACCTGAGACCCATACTATGGCATGAGATGTGATATCAAACTCCTTCCCATTCTAATCCTGAAATCCTGAGACCCTTCCTATAGCTTGAGATGTGATATCCAACTCCTTCCCATTCCAATTCTGAGACCCTTCCTATACCATGAGACTTGATATCTCAATGCTTCTAATACCAAACCTGAGACCCGTCCTATAACATGAGATGTGATATCCAAATCCTTCCCCTTCCAAACCTTAGACCCTTCCTTTATCATGAGATGTGATATCCAACTCCTTCCCATTCCAATCCTGAGACCCTTCCGATATCATGAGATGTGATATCTCAATGCTTCTAATATCAAACTCGAGACCCTCCCTATAGCATGAGATGTGATATCCAAGTCCTTCCCATTCCAATCCTGAGACCCTTCCTATAGCATGAGATGTGATGTCTCAATGCTTCTAATACCAAACCTGAGACCCTTCCTATAACATGAGATGGGAATATCCAACTCCTTCCCATTCCAATCCTGAGACCCTTCCGATAGCAAACATGTGATATCTCAATGCTTATACCAAACCTGAGATCCTTCCTATAACATGAGATGTGATATCCAACTCCTTCCCATTCCAATCCTGAGACACTTCCTATAGCATGAGATGTGATATCTCACTGCTTATACCAAACCTGAGACCCTTCCTATTGCATGAGATGTGATATCCAACTCCTTCCCATTCCAATCCTGAGACCCTTCCTATAGCATGAGATGTGATATCTCAATGCTTCTAATATCAAACTTGAGACCCTCCCTATAGCATGAGATGTGATATCCAAGTCCTTCCCATTCCAATCTTGAGACACTTCCTATAGCATGAGATGTGATATCTCAATGCTTCTAATACCAAACCTGAGACTCTTCCTATAACATGAGATGGGATATCCAACTCCTTCCCATTGCAATCCTGAGACCCTTCCGATAGCAGAGATGTGATATCTCAATGCTTATACCAAACCTGAGACCCTTCCTACGGCATGAGATGTCATATACAACTCCTTCCCATTCCAATCCTGAGACCCTTCCTATAGCATGAGATGTGATATCTCAATGCTTATACCAAACCTGAGACCCTTCCTATAGCATGAGATGTGATATCCAACTCCTTCCCATTCCAATCCTGAGACCCTTCCTATAGCATGAGATGTGATGTCTAAATGCTTCTAATACCAAACCTGAGATCCTTCCTATAACATGAGATGTGAAATCCAACTCCTTCCATTCCAATCCTGAGACCCTTCCTATAGCATGAGATGTGATATCTCAATGCTTATACTAAACCTGAGACCCTTCCTTTAGCATGAGATGTGATATCCAACTCCTTCCCATTGCAATCCTGAGACCCTTCCGATAGCAGAGATGTGATATCTCAATGCTTATACCAAACCTGAGACCCTTCCTACGGCATGAGATGTCATATACAACTCCTTCCCATTCCAATCCTGAGACCCTTCCTATAGCATGAGATGTGATATCTCAATGCTTATACCAAACCTGAGACCCTTCCTATAGCATGAGATGTGATATCCAACTCCTTCCCATTCCAATCCTGAGACCCTTCCTATAGCATGAGATGTGATGTCTAAATGCTTCTAATACCAAACCTGAGATCCTTCCTATAACATGAGATGTGAAATCCAACTCCTTCCATTCCAATCCTGAGACCCTTCCTATAGCATGAGATGTGATATCTCAATGCTTATACTAAACCTGAGATCCTTCCTCTAGCATGAAATGTGATATCCAACTCCTTCCCTTTCCAAACCTGAGAGCCTATCCATAGCATGAGATGTGATATCCAAGTCCTTCCCATTCCAATCCTTAGACCCTTCCTACAGCATGCAATAACACTACTCACTTCAGACCTGGGAACGCCAAGTGCACGAATCATGTGAGAGTGACAAGGACTCGATATACTACACAACCTGGCGGCGGTTACAGAGCAAGACTCCTGTGTAGGCTGGTCAGTCTGCTGGATGGCCCAGAGACGCTTCCGAAGGCTTACTAGCAGGAGATGGTGAAAATGCCGAGAATAGCTGTCCCCGCTATTCCAAGGGTCGAAGTACCAGTACAGGCCTTCTGGTTCGATCAAAGGTGAAAAGGGTTTCACAAGGCGACAGCAGTGCAGAGGAGCAGTCCTTCAGCGGGTCACCAGCGATTCCTCGGTTCAGCCTCTTGGTTGCAGGATACTTGGCTCCTGTATTCCTTCGTTCGTGAGAACTCAGGAGATCGACATGGTAGTGGTGTTTCCAGCCCCCTCTTATCCACGGTTCCCTTCGCGCCAAAACGGAGGGGACCCAATGGGAGATCCGCTCATCAACACTCACACCATTCGTGGACCTATCACGGACCACGGTGGTCCCAGGCATTCACACCACCCTAGACTCTCTGGCACCCAGGATGTGTATTGGGACCAGACATCCCAGCCCACATCCTGGAGGCACACACAAGACATGTAGAAGCCTGCGAAAGCATCTGTGTTTCGCGGGAAAGCACATGCCCAAATAAGGAAGGCCCCAGGTCGGCTCGACCTGGGGAAGGTGAAGGGAGCAAGACGGTCAGCGGACAGGACAAAGGAGCCTCGTGGTCTGGCCATTTTGGGATCTAGGCCACCATTTTGGGTTAAGCGCGAGAAACGCGCTTAGCACGCCAAAAGGATCTCAAAACACAAGAAACGATCGCTGCCACCATTCCCGTCCGTGAATCACTTGCACCGATCAGTTACAATCCTGAAAGAGTATCTAGGGCCTGTAGAAGGCTAGAGACCCAAGAGAGCAGTAACTTAGCTTACAGTGCCCTCTTGTGTCATGTTGCACGAAAGCTGCAACATGATACAAGAAACTACGGAAACCAGCGTTTCCTGGTACTGACTGTCTTAAGGGCATGACAGTTTCCCCGTAAGAAAGGAGCGAAAGCCCAGAGGAGTGCGGCAGAAGGCTGCACTTCTCGGGCAAAGTCGAGAACAAGGTGAAAAACAACAGCAAAAAGTTTAGGGGTTGCCACATGGAAGGAAAATTACCTACAATTACGAAATCTTTCCTAACACTCGCCCCTCCCAGACTATGGACAGGGGGAACTAATCCACCCCTGGATGAGTCTCTTGTTCAGGTCGGTTAAACATTCTCCACAACCCATCAGCATTGCTATGTTGGACACCTGGCCTATGCTCAATAGTGAAGTCGAAGCCTTGTAGACTTATGGACCACCTAAGCAACTTTGGATTCTCCCCCTTCATGTTTATTAGCCACTTTAAGGGCTTATGGTCAGTTTGCACAGGGAAGTGGGTCCCATAGAGGTAGGGCCTCAGCTTCCTTAGGGCCCACACAACAGAGAAACATTCTTTCTCTACCGTGGACCATCTGAGCTCTCTGTCCTTAAACTGGCGACTAATAAAACCAATAGGGTGTTCCTTACCCTTCTCATCTACTTGCGATAGTACAGCTCCTATCCCAGTGTCAGAGGCGTCCGTCTGCACGATAAAAGGTCTTTGATAATCAGGGGCCCTGAGGACAGGGGCCTGGCACAAGGAGTCTTTTAAGCCATTGAAGGCCTTCTCACACTCGTCGGTCCAAGTTACCTTCTTGGGTTTCTTCAGAGTTGTGAGGGCAGTCAGAGGGGCAGCTATGGTGCCATAGTCTGCCACAAAATTGCGGTAATACCCCGTGAGTCCTAAGAAGGCTCTCACTTGGGTTTGTGTAGTGGGGGTAGGCCAGTCTTGTACTGCTTGTACTTTACTGGGTAGAGGCTGTATCCTCCCTCCACCTACTTCATGTCCAAGGTAAAACACTGAGCCTTGTCCAATCTGGCGTTTACTAGCCTTTATGGTCAAGTGTGCTTTCTGAAGAGCCTGGAGCACAATCCCGAGGTGTTTCACATGGTCAGGTGGCACTGAAAACTGCTATATCGTCCAGATATGCAAGACAGAATTCGTCCAACCCATTCAAAACATGATGCATAAGCCTCTGGAAAGTGGCAGGTGCATTCTTCAACCCGAACGGCATTACCCGGAATTGGTAAAGGCCGTCTGGAGTAGAAAACGCTGTCTTCTCCTTGGCATGTTCTGCTAAAGCTATTTGCCAATAGCCAGCAGTGAGGTCAAACGTGCTGAGGTACTTGGAGGCACCCAAAGTATCCACCAGCTCATCTGTTCGAGGCAAGGGGTGTGCATCTGTCTTGGTGACAGCATTCAGAGCCCTGTAATCCACACAGAACCTCAATTCAAAAGTGCCTGCCTTTGGAACGAAAACCACAGGGCTGGACCAAGGACTACTAGAGGGTTCAATCACCCCAAGGTCTAACATCTTGTTGACCTCGGTCTTAATATAAGACCGTACTTTGTCTGACATCCTGTATCCCCTACTTTTGGTAGGTACACTGTCTCCTGTGTCTATGTTATGTTTGCACCAAGGTGTCAAACCAGGCGACTGTGAAAACAGGGGGGAAAACTGCCTAAGCAAACTTTTCACCTCAGCCTGCTGATCAGAAGTCAGGTGAGGGGCCACTCGGACACCCTCAAAGGAGCTATCTGAAGGACCGCTTTGGAACAGGTCGGGGAGAGGTTCAGACTACTCTTCCTCAACATCTGAAGCCAGTAACAGTGCTGCGATTTTGACTCTTGGGACGAAAGCCTTCAGCCTATTCACGTAAAACACTTTTGGAGCCTGTCCAGGCCTTCCAAGGTCCACTAAATAGTTAACCTCACCCAGGGGCTCCACCACTGTGTAAGGGCCTGACCATTTGTCCTGTAAAGCTCAAGGCCTTATGGGATTCATGATCAGGACTTGCTGACCAGGTGTAAAGTTGATGAGGGAAGCTTTCTGGTCGTACCAATGTTTCACCAGCGCTTGTACTGCCTTCAATTTATCACTAGCCAAGCCATCAGAAGTACCATCCGTTTTCTGAGCCCTAGCACATAATCAACTACGTTGGTAGTAACAGGGGGAGTGGGCATCTCCCATCCCTCTTTGACTATGGCTAAGGGTCCCCGTACAGGATGACCAAACAGAAGTTTGAAGGGGCTGAAGCCAACACCCTCCTGTGGTACCTCTCGGTAGGCAAACAGTAAGCATGGTAAAAGAAGATAATACCAAACCTGAGATCCTACCTCTAACATGAAATGAGATATCCAACTCTTTCCCCTTCCAAACCTGAGAGCCTTCCTATAGCATGAGATGTGATATCCAAGTCCTTCCCATTCCAATACTGAGACCCTTCCTATAGCTTGAGATGTGATATCCAACTCCTTCCCATTCCAATTCTGAGACCCTTCCTATAGCATGAGATGTGATATCTCAATGCTTATACCAAACCTGAGAGCCTACCTATAGCATGAGATGTGATATCCAAGTCCATCCCATTCCAATCCTTAGACCCTTCCTACAGCATGCGATGTGATATCTCAATGATTCTAATACCAAACCAGAGTCTCTTCCTATAACATGAGATGGGATATCCAACTCCTTCCCATTCCAATTCTGAGACCCTTCCTATACTATGAGACTTGATATCTCAATGCTTCTAATACCAAACCTGAGACCCGTAATATAACATGAGATGTGATATCCAAATCCTTCCCCTTCCAAACCTTAGACCCTTCCTTTATCATGAGATGTGATATCCAACTCCTTCCCATTCCAATCCTGAGACCCTTCCGATATCATGAGATGTGATATCTCAAAGCTTCTAATATCAAACTTGAGACCCTCCCTATAGCATGAGATGTGATATCCAAGTCCTTCCCATTCTAATCCTGAGACCCTTCCTATAGCATGAGATGTGATATCTCAATGCTTCTAATACCAAACCTGAGACCCTTCCTATAACATGAGATGGGAATATCCAACTCCTTCCCATTCCAATCTTGAGACCCTTCCGATAGCAGAGATGTGATATCTCAATGCTTATACCAAACCTGAGATCCTTCCTATAACATGAGATGTGATATCCAACTCCTTCCCATTCCAATCCTGAGACACTTCCTATAGCATGAGATGTGATATCTCACTGCTTATACCAAACCTGAGACCCTTCCCATAGCAGGAGATGTGATATCCAACTCCTTCCCATTCCAATCCTCAGACCCTTCCTATAGCATGAGATTTGATATCCCAATGCTTATACCAAACCTGAGACCCATACTATGGCATGAGATGTGATATCAAACTCCTTCCCATTCCAATCCTGAGACCCTTCCTATAGCTTGAGATGTGATATCCAACTCCTTCCCATTCCAATTCTGAGACCCTTCCTATACCATGAGACTTGATATCTCAATGCTTCTAATACCAAACCTGAGACCCGTCCTATAACATGAGATGTGATATCCAAATCCTTCCCCTTCCAAACCTTAGACCCTTCCTTTATCATGAGATGTGATATCCAACTCCTTCCCATTCCAATCCTGAGACCCTTCCGATATCATGAGATGTGATATCTCAATGCTTCTAATATCAAACTCGAGACCCTCCCTATAGCATGAGATGTGATATCCAAGTCCTTCCAATTCCAATCCTGAGACCCTTCCTATAGCATGAGATGTGATGTCTCAATGCTTCTAATACCAAACCTGAGACCCTTCCTATAACATGAGATGGGAATATCCAACTCCTTCCCATTCCAATCCTGAGACCCTTCCGAAAGCAGAGATGTGATATCTCAATGCTTATACCAAACCTGAGACCCTTCCTATGGCATGAGATGTCATATACAGATCCTTCCCATTCCAATCCTGAGACCCTTCCTATAGCATGAGATGTGATATCTCAATGCTTATACCAAACCTAAAACCCTTCCTATAGCATGAGATGTGATATCCAACTCCTTCCCATTCCAATCCTGAGACCATTCCTATAGCATGAGATGTGATATCCAATGGCTCTAATATCAAACCTGAGATCCTTCCTCTAACATTAAATGTGATATCCAACTCCTTCCCTTTCCAAACCTGAGACCCGTCCTATAACATGAGATGTGATATCCAACTCCTTCCCATTCCAATCCTGAGACACTTCCGATAGCAGAGATGTGATATCTCAATGCTTCTAATACCAAACCTGAGACCAGTCCTATAACATGAGATGGGATATCCAACTCCTTCCCGTTCCAAACCTGAGACGCTTCCTATAGCATGAGATGTGATATCCAACTCCTTCCCATCCCAATCCTGAGATACTTCCGATTGCAGAGATTTGATATCTCAATGCTTATACCAAACCTGAAACTCTTCCTATAACATGAGATGTGATATCCAACTCCTTCCCATTCCAAACCTGAGACCCTTCCTATAGCATGAGATGTGATATCCAACTCCTTCCCATTCCAATCCTGAGACCCTTATGATAGCATGAGATGTGATATCTCAATGCCTCTAATACCAAATCTGAGATTCTTCCGATAGCATGAGATGTGATATCTCAATGCTTCTTATACCAAACCTGAGATCCTTCCTATAACATGAGATGTGATATCCAAATCCTTCCCCTTCCAAACCTGAGACCCTCCCTTTAGCATGAGATGTGATATCCAACTCCTTCCCATTCCAACCTGAGACCCTTCCTATAGCATGAGATGGGATATCCAACTCCTTGGAATTCCAATCCTGATACCCTTCCGATAGCATGAGATTTGATATCCCAATGCTTATACCAAACCTGAGACCCATACTATGGCATGAGATGTGATATCAAACTCCTTCCCATTCTAATCCTGAAATCCTGAGACCCTTCCTATAGCTTGAGATGTGATATCCAACTCCTTCCCATTCCAATTCTGAGACCCTTCCTATACCATGAGACTTGATATCTCAATGCTTCTAATACCAAACCTGAGACCCGTCCTATAACATGAGATGTGATATCCAAATCCTTCCCCTTCCAAACCTTAGACCCTTCCTTTATCATGAGATGTGATATCCAACTCCTTCCCATTCCAATCCTGAGACCCTTCCGATATCATGAGATGTGATGTCTCAATGCTTCTAATATCAAACTCGAGACCCTCCCTTTAGCATGAGATGTGATATCCAAGTCCTTCCCATTCCAATCCTGAGACACTTCCGATAGCAGAGATGTGATATCTCAATGCTTCTAATACCAAACCTGAGACCCGTCCTATAACATGAGATGTGATATCCAACTCCTTCCCATTCCAATCCTGAGACACTTCCGATAGCAGAGATGTGATATCTCAATGCTTCTAATACCAAACCTGAGACCAGTCCTATAACATGAGATGGGATATCCAACTCCTTCCCGTTCCAAACCTGAGACCCTTCCTATAGCATGAGATGTGATATCCAACTCCTTCCCATCCCAATCCTGAGATACTTCCGATTGCAGAGATTTGATATCTCAATGCTTATACCAAACCTGAAACTCTTCCTATAACATGAGATGTGATATCCAACTCCTTCCCATTCCAAACCTGAGACCCTTCCTATAGCATGAGATGTGATATCCAACTCCTTCCCATTCCAATCCTGAGACCCTTATGATAGCATGAGATGTGATATCTCAATGCCTCTAATACCAAATCTGAGATTCTTCCGATAGCATGAGATGTGATATCTCAATGCTTCTTATACCAAACCTGAGATCCTTCCTATAACATGAGATGTGATATCCAAATCCTTCCCTTTCCAAACCTGAGACCCTCCCTTTAGCATGAGATGTGATATCCAACTCCTTCCCATTCCGACCTGAGACCCTTCCTATAGCATGAGATGGGATATCCAACTCCTTGGAATTCCAATCCTGATACCCTTCCGATAGCATGAGATTTGATATCCCAATGCTTATACCAAACCTGAGACCCATACTATGGCATGAGATGTGATATCAAACTCCTTCCCATTCTAATCCTGAAATCCTGAGACCCTTCCTATAGCTTGAGATGTGATATCCAACTCCTTCCCATTCCAATTCTGAGACCCTTCCTATACCATGAGACTTGATATCTCAATGCTTCTAATACCAAACCTGAGACCCGTCCTATAACATGAGATGTGATATCCAAATCCTTCCCCTTCCAAACCTTAGACCCTTCCTTTATCATGAGATGTGATATCCAACTCCTTCCCATTCCAATCCTGAGACCCTTCCGATATCATGAGATGTGATATCTCAATGCTTCTAATATCAAACTCGAGACCCTCCCTATAGCATGAGATGTGATATCCAAGTCCTTCCCATTCCAATCCTGAGACCCTTCCTATAGCATGAGATGTGATGTCTCAATGCTTCTAATACCAAACCTGAGACCCTTCCTATAACATGAGATGGGAATATCCAACTCCTTCCCATTCCAATCCTGAGACCCTTCCGATAGCAAACATGTGATATCTCAATGCTTATACCAAACCTGAGATCCTTCCTATAACATGAGATGTGATATCCAACTCCTTCCCATTCCAATCCTGAGACACTTCCTATAGCATGAGATGTGATATCTCACTGCTTATACCAAACCTGAGACCCTTCCTATAGCATGAGATGTGATATCCAACTCCTTCCCATTCCAATCCTGAGACCCTTCCTATAGCATGAGATGTGATATCTCAATGCTTCTAATATCAAACTTGAGACCCTCCCTATAGCATGAGATGTGATATCCAAGTCCTTCCCATTCCAATCTTGAGACACTTCCTATAGCATGAGATGTGATATCTCAATGCTTCTAATACCAAACCTGAGACTCTTCCTATAACATGAGATGGGATATCCAACTCCTTCCCATTGCAATCCTGAGACCCTTCCGATAGCAGAGATGTGATATCTCAATGCTTATACCAAACCTGAGACCCTTCCTACGGCATGAGATGTCATATACAACTCCTTCCCATTCCAATCCTGAGACCCTTCCTATAGCATGAGATGTGATATCTCAATGCTTATACCAAACCTGAGACCCTTCCTATAGCATGAGATGTGATATCCAACTCCTTCCCATTCCAATCCTGAGACCCTTCCTATAGCATGAGATGTGATGTCTAAATGCTTCTAATACCAAACCTGAGATCCTTCCTATAACATGAGATGTGAAATCCAACTCCTTCCATTCCAATCCTGAGACCCTTCCTATAGCATGAGATGTGATATCTCAATGCTTATACTAAACCTGAGACCCTTCCTTTAGCATGAGATGTGATATCCAACTCCTTCCCATTGCAATCCTGAGACCCTTCCGATAGCAGAGATGTGATATCTCAATGCTTATACCAAACCTGAGACCCTTCCTACGGCATGAGATGTCATATACAACTCCTTCCCATTCCAATCCTGAGACCCTTCCTATAGCATGAGATGTGATATCTCAATGCTTATACCAAACCTGAGACCCTTCCTATAGCATGAGATGTGATATCCAACTCCTTCCCATTCCAATCCTGAGACCCTTCCTATAGCATGAGATGTGATGTCTAAATGCTTCTAATACCAAACCTGAGATCCTTCCTATAACATGAGATGTGAAATCCAACTCCTTCCATTCCAATCCTGAGACCCTTCCTATAGCATGAGATGTGATATCTCAATGCTTATACTAAACCTGAGATCCTTCCTCTAGCATGAAATGTGATATCCAACTCCTTCCCTTTCCAAACCTGAGAGCCTATCCATAGCATGAGATGTGATATCCAAGTCCTTCCCATTCCAATCCTTAGACCCTTCCTACAGCATGCAATAACACTACTCACTTCAGACCTGGGAACGCCAAGTGTACGAATCATGTGAGAGTGACAAGGACTCGATATACTACACAACCTGGCGGCGGTTACAGAGCAAGACTCCTGTGTAGGCTGGTCAGTCTGCTGGATGGCCCAGAGACGCTTCCGAAGGCTTACTAGCAGGAGATGGTGAAAATGCCGAGAATAGCTGTCCCCGCTATTCCAAGGGTCGAAGTACCAGTACAGGCCTTCTGGTTCGATCAAAGGTGAAAAGGGTTTCACAAGGCGACAGCAGTGCAGAGGAGCAGTCCTTCAGCGGGTCACCAGCGATTCCTCGGTTCAGCCTCTTGGTTGCAGGATACTTGGCTCCTGTATTCCTTCGTTCGTGAGAACTCAGGAGATCGACATGGTAGTGGTGTTTCCAGCCCCCTCTTATCCACGGTTCCCTTCGCGCCAAAACGGAGGGGACCCAATGGGAGATCCGCTCATCAACACTCACACCATTCGTGGACCTATCACGGACCACGGTGGTCCCAGGCATTCACACCACCCTAGACTCTCTGGCACCCAGGATGTGTATTGGGACCAGACATCCCAGCCCACATCCTGGAGGCACACACAAGACATGTAGAAGCCTGCGAAAGCATCTGTGTTTCGCGGGAAAGCACATGCCCAAATAAGGAAGGCCCCAGGTCGGCTCGACCTGGGGAAGGTGAAGGGAGCAAGACGGTCAGCGGACAGGACAAAGGAGCCTCGTGGTCTGGCCATTTTGGGATCTAGGCCACCATTTTGGGTTAAGCGCGAGAAACGCGCTTAGCACGCCAAAAGGATCTCAAAACACAAGAAACGATCGCTGCCACCATTCCCGTCCGTGAATCACTTGCACCGATCAGTTACAATCCTGAAAGAGTATCTAGGGCCTGTAGAAGGCTAGAGACCCAAGAGAGCAGTAACTTAGCTTACAGTGCCCTCTTGTGTCATGTTGCACGAAAGCTGCAACATGATACAAGAAACTACGGAAACCAGCGTTTCCTGGTACTGACTGTCTTAAGGGCATGACAGTTTCCCCGTAAGAAAGGAGCGAAAGCCCAGAGGAGTGCGGCAGAAGGCTGCACTTCTCGGGCAAAGTCGAGAACAAGGTGAAAAACAACAGCAAAAAGTTTAGGGGTTGCCACATGGAAGGAAAATTACCTACAATTACGAAATCTTTCCTAACACTCGCCCCTCCCAGACTATGGACAGGGGGAACTAATCCACCCCTGGATGAGTCTCTTGTTCAGGTCGGTTAAACATTCTCCACAACCCATCAGCATTGCTATGTTGGACACCTGGCCTATGCTCAATAGTGAAGTCGAAGCCTTGTAGACTTATGGACCACCTAAGCAACTTTGGATTCTCCCCCTTCATGTTTATTAGCCACTTTAAGGGCTTATGGTCAGTTTGCACAGGGAAGTGGGTCCCATAGAGGTAGGGCCTCAGCTTCCTTAGGGCCCACACAACAGAGAAACATTCTTTCTCTACCGTGGACCATCTGAGCTCTCTGTCCTTAAACTGGCGACTAATAAAACCAATAGGGTGTTCCTTACCCTTCTCATCTACTTGCGATAGTACAGCTCCTATCCCAGTGTCAGAGGCGTCCGTCTGCACGATAAAAGGTCTTTGATAATCAGGGGCCCTGAGGACAGGGGCCTGGCACAAGGAGTCTTTTAAGCCATTGAAGGCCTTCTCACACTCGTCGGTCCAAGTTACCTTCTTGGGTTTCTTCAGAGTTGTGAGGGCAGTCAGAGGGGCAGCTATGGTGCCATAGTCTGCCACAAAATTGCGGTAATACCCCATGAGTCCTAAGAAGGCTCTCACTTGGGTTTGTGTAGTGGGGGTAGGCCAGTCTTGTACTGCTTGTACTTTACTGGGTAGAGGCTGTATCCTCCCTCCACCTACTTCATGTCCAAGGTAAAACACTGAGCCTTGTCCAATCTGGCGTTTACTAGCCTTTATGGTCAAGTGTGCTTTCTGAAGAGCCTGGAGCACAATCCCGAGGTGTTTCACATGGTCAGGTGGCACTGAAAACTGCTATATCGTCCAGATATGCAAGACAGAATTCGTCCAACCCATTCAAAACATGATGCACAAGCCTCTGGAAAGTGGCAGGTGCATTCTTCAACCCGAACGGCATTACCCGGAATTGGTAAAGGCCGTCTGGAGTAGAAAACGCTGTCTTCTCCTTGGCATGTTCTGCTAAAGCTATTTGCCAATAGCCAGCAGTGAGGTCAAACGTGCTGAGGTACTTGGAGGCACCCAAAGTATCCACCAGCTCATCTGTTCGAGGCAAGGGGTGTGCATCTGTCTTGGTGACAGCATTCAGAGCCCTGTAATCCACACAGAACCTCAATTCAGAAGTGCCTGCCTTTGGAACGAAAACCACAGGGCTGGACCAAGGACTACTAGAGGGTTCAATCACCCCAAGGTCTAACATCTTGTTGACCTCGGTCTTAATATAAGACCGTACTTTGTCTGACATCCTGTATCCCCTACTTTTGGTAGGTACACTGTCTCCTGTGTCTATGTTATGTTTGCACCAAGGTGTCAAACCAGGCGACTGTGAAAACAGGGGGGAAAACTGCCTAAGCAAACTTTTCACCTCAGCCTGCTGATCAGAAGTCAGGTGAGGGGCCACTCGGACACCCTCAAAGGAGCTATCTGAAGGACCGCTTTGGAACAGGTCGGGGAGAGGTTCAGACTCCTCTTCCTCAACATCTGAAGCCAGTAACAGTGCTGCGATTTTGACTCTTGGGACGAAAGCCTTCAGCCTATTCACGTAAAACACTTTTGGAGCCTGTCCAGGCCTTCCAAGGTCCACTAAATAGTTAACCTCACCCAGGGGCTCCACCACTGTGTAAGGGCCTGACCATTTGTCCTGTAAAGCTCAAGGCCTTATGGGATTCATGATCAGGACTTGCTGACCAGGTGTAAAGTTGATGAGGGAAGCTTTCTGGTCGTACCAATGTTTCACCAGCGCTTGTACTGCCTTCAATTTATCACTAGCCAAGCCCATCAGAAGTACCATCCGTTTTCTGAGCCCTAGCACATAATCAACTACGTTGGTAGTAACAGGGGGAGTGGGCATCTCCCATCCCTCTTTGACTATGGCTAAGGGTCCCCGTACAGGATGACCAAACAGAAGTTTGAAGGGGCTGAAGCCAACACCCTCCTGTGGTACCTCTCGGTAGGCAAACAGTAAGCATGGTAAAAGAAGATAATACCAAACCTGAGATCCTACCTCTAACATGAAATGAGATATCCAACTCTTTCCCCTTCCAAACCTGAGAGCCTTCCTATAGCATGAGATGTGATATCCAAGTCCTTCCCATTCCAATACTGAGACCCTTCCTATAGCTTGAGATGTGATATCCAACTCCTTCCCATTCCAATTCTGAGACCCTTCCTATAGCATGAGATGTGATATCTCAATGCTTATACCAAACCTGAGAGCCTACCTATAGCATGAGATGTGATATCCAAGTCCATCCCATTCCAATCCTTAGACCCTTCCTACAGCATGCGATGTGATATCTCAATGATTCTAATACCAAACCAGAGACTCTTCCTATAACATGAGATGGGATATCCAACTCCTTCCCATTCCAATTCTGAGACCCTTCCTATACTATGAGACTTGATATCTCAATGCTTCTAATACCAAACCTGAGACCCGTAATATAACATGAGATGTGATATCCAAATCCTTCCCCTTCCAAACCTTAGACCCTTCCTTTATCATGAGATGTGATATCCAACTCCTTCCCATTCCAATCCTGAGACCCTTCCGATATCATGAGATGTGATATCTCAAAGCTTCTAATATCAAACTTGAGACCCTCCCTATAGCATGAGATGTGATATCCAAGTCCTTCCCATTCTAATCCTGAGACCCTTCCTATAGCATGAGATGTGATATCTCAATGCTTCTAATACCAAACCTGAGACCCTTCCTATAACATGAGATGGGAATATCCAACTCCTTCCCATTCCAATCTTGAGACCCTTCCGATAGCAGAGATGTGATATCTCAATGCTTATACCAAACCTGAGATCCTTCCTATAACATGAGATGTGATATCCAACTCCTTCCCATTCCAATCCTGAGACACTTCCTATAGCATGAGATGTGATATCTCACTGCTTATACCAAACCTGAGACCCTTCCCATAGCAGGAGATGTGATATCCAACTCCTTCCCATTCCAATCCTCAGACCCTTCCTATAGCATGAGATTTGATATCCCAATGCTTATACCAAACCTGAGACCCATACTATGGCATGAGATGTGATATCAAACTCCTTCCCATTCCAATCCTGAGACCCTTCCTATAGCTTGAGATGTGATATCCAACTCCTTCCCATTCCAATTCTGAGACCCTTCCTATACCATGAGACTTGATATCTCAATGCTTCTAATACCAAACCTGAGACCCGTCCTATAACATGAGATGTGATATCCAAATCCTTCCCCTTCCAAACCTTAGACCCTTCCTTTATCATGAGATGTGATATCCAACTCCTTCCCATTCCAATCCTGAGACCCTTCCGATATCATGAGATGTGATATCTCAATGCTTCTAATATCAAACTCGAGACCCTCCCTATAGCATGAGATGTGATATCCAAGTCCTTCCAATTCCAATCCTGAGACCCTTCCTATAGCATGAGATGTGATGTCTCAATGCTTCTAATACCAAACCTGAGACCCTTCCTATAACATGAGATGGGAATATCCAACTCCTTCCCATTCCAATCCTGAGACCCTTCCGAAAGCAGAGATGTGATATCTCAATGCTTATACCAAACCTGAGACCCTTCCTATGGCATGAGATGTCATATACAGATCCTTCCCATTCCAATCCTGAGACCCTTCCTATAGCATGAGATGTGATATCTCAATGCTTATACCAAACCTAAAACCCTTCCTATAGCATGAGATGTGATATCCAACTCCTTCCCATTCCAATCCTGAGACCATTCCTATAGCATGAGATGTGATATCCAATGGCTCTAATATCAAACCTGAGATCCTTCCTCTAACATTAAATGTGATATCCAACTCCTTCCCTTTCCAAACCTGAGACCCGTCCTATAACATGAGATGTGATATCCAACTCCTTCCCATTCCAATCCTGAGACACTTCCGATAGCAGAGATGTGATATCTCAATGCTTCTAATACCAAACCTGAGACCAGTCCTATAACATGAGATGGGATATCCAACTCCTTCCCGTTCCAAACCTGAGACCCTTCCTATAGCATGAGATGTGATATCCAACTCCTTCCCATCCCAATCCTGAGATACTTCCGATTGCAGAGATTTGATATCTCAATGCTTATACCAAACCTGAAACTCTTCCTATAACATGAGATGTGATATCCAACTCCTTCCCATTCCAAACCTGAGACCCTTCCTATAGCATGAGATGTGATATCCATCTCCTTCCCATTCCAATCCTGAGACCCTTATGATAGCATGAGATGTGATATCTCAATGCCTCTAATACCAAATCTGAGATTCTTCCGATAGCATGAGATGTGATATCTCAATGCTTCTTATACCAAACCTGAGATCCTTCCTATAACATGAGATGTGATATCCAAATCCTTCCCCTTCCAAACCTGAGACCCTCCCTTTAGCATGAGATGTGATATCCAACTCCTTCCCATTCCAACCTGAGACCCTTCCTATAGCATGAGATGGGATATCCAACTCCTTGGAATTCCAATCCTGATACCCTTCCGATAGCATGAGATTTGATATCCCAATGCTTATACCAAACCTGAGACCCATACTATGGCATGAGATGTGATATCAAACTCCTTCCCATTCTAATCCTGAAATCCTGAGACCCTTCCTATAGCTTGAGATGTGATATCCAACTCCTTCCCATTCCAATTCTGAGACCCTTCCTATACCATGAGACTTGATATCTCAATGCTTCTAATACCAAACCTGAGACCCGTCCTATAACATGAGATGTGATATCCAAATCCTTCCCCTTCCAAACCTTAGACCCTTCCTTTATCATGAGATGTGATATCCAACTCCTTCCCATTCCAATCCTGAGACCCTTCCGATATCATGAGATGTGATATCTCAATGCTTCTAATATCAAACTCGAGACCCTCCCTATAGCATGAGATGTGATATCCAAGTCCTTCCCATTCCAATCCTGAGACCCTTCCTATAGCATGAGATGTGATGTCTCAATGCTTCTAATACCAAACCTGAGACCCTTCCTATAACATGAGATGGGAATATCCAACTCCTTCCCATTCCAATCCTGAGACCCTTCCGATAGCAAACATGTGATATCTCAATGCTTATACCAAACCTGAGATCCTTCCTATAACATGAGATGTGATATCCAACTCCTTCCCATTCCAATCCTGAGACACTTCCTAAAGCATGAGATGTGATATCTCAATGCTTATACCAAACCTAAAACCCTTCCTATAGCATGAGATGTGATATCCAACTCCTTCCCATTCCAATCCTTAGACCCTTCCTAGCATGAGATGTGATATCCAATGGCTCTAATATCAAACCTGAGATCCTTCCTCTAACATTAAATGTGATATCCAACTCCTTCCCTTTCCAAACCTGAGAGCCTACCTATAGCATGAGATGTGATATCCAAGTCCTTCCATTCCAATCCTTAGACCCTTCCTACAGCATGCAATATGATATCTCAATGATTCTAATAACAAACCTGAGACCCGTCCTATAACATGAGATGTGATATCCAACTCCTTCCCATTCCAATCCTGAGACACTTCCGATAGCAGAGATGTGATATCTCAATGCTTCTAATACCAAACCTGAGACCAGTCCTATAACATGAGATGGGATATCCAACTCCTTCCCGTTCCAAACCTGAGACCCTTCCTATAGCATGAGATGTGATATCCAACTCCTTCCCATCCCAATCCTGAGACACTTCCGATAGCAGAGATGTGATATCTCAATGCTTCTAATACCAAACCTGAGACCAGTCCTATAACATGAGATGTGATATCCAACTCCTTCCCGTTCCAAACCTGAGACCCTTCCTATAGCATTAGATGTGATATCCAACTCCTTCCCATTCTAATCCTGAGACCCTTATGATAGCATGAGATGTGATATCTCAATGCCTCTAATACCAAATCTGAGATTCTTCCGATAGCATGAGATGTGATATCTCAATGCTTCTTATACCAAACCTGAGATCCTTCCTATAACATGAGATGTGATATCCAAATCCTTCCCCTTCCAAACCTGAGACCCTCCCTTTAGCATGAGATGTGATATCCAACTCCTTCCCATTCCAACCTGAGACCCTTCCTATAGCATGAGATGGGATATCCAACTCCTTGGAATTCCAATCCTGATACCCTTCCGATAGCATGAGATTTGATATCCCAATGCTTATACCAAACCTGAGACCCATACTATGGCATGAGATGTGATATCAAACTCCTTCCCATTCCAATCCTGAGACCCTTCCTATAGCTTGAGATGTGATATCCAACTCCTTCCCATTCCAATTCTGAGACCCTTCCTATACCATGAGACTTGATATCTCAATGCTTCTAATACCAAACCTGAGACCCGTCCTATAACATGAGATGTGATATCCAAATCCTTCCCCTTCCAAACCTTAGACCCTTCCTTTATCATGAGATGTGATATCCAACTCCTTCCCATTCCAATCCTGAGACCCTTCCGATATCATGAGATGTGATATCTCAATGCTTCTAATATCAAACTCGAGACCCTCCCTATAGCATGAGATGTGATATCCAAGTCCTTCCCATTCCAATCCTGAGACCCTTCCTATAGCATGAGATGTGATGTCTCAATGCTTCTAATACCAAACCTGAGACCCTTCCTATAACATGAGATGGGAATATCCAACTCCTTCCCATTCCAATCCTGAGACCCTTCCGATAGCAAACATGTGATATCTCAATGCTTATACCAAACCTGAGATCCTTCCTATAACATGAGATGTGATATCCAACTCCTTCCCATTCCAATCCTGAGACACTTCCTATAGCATGAGATGTGATATCTCACTGCTTATACCAAACCTGAGACCCTTCCTATAGCATGAGATGTGATATCCAACTCCTTCCCATTCCAATCCTGAGACCCTTCCTATAGCATGAGATGTGATATCTCAATGCTTCTAATATCAAACTTGAGACCCTCCCTATAGCATGAGATGTGATATCCAAGTCCTTCCCATTCCAATCTTGAGACACTTCCTATAGCATGAGATGTGATATCTCAATGCTTCTAATACCAAACCTGAGACTCTTCCTATAACATGAGATGGGATATCCAACTCCTTCCCATTGCAATCCTGAGACCCTTCCGATAGCAGAGATGTGATATCTCAATGCTTATACCAAACCTGAGACCCTTCCTACGGCATGAGATGTCATATACAACTCCTTCCCATTCCAATCCTGAGACCCTTCCTATAGCATGAGATGTGATATCTCAATGCTTATACCAAACCTGAGACCCTTCCTATAGCATGAGATGTGATATCCAACTCCTTCCCATTCCAATCCTGAGACCCTTCCTATAGCATGAGATGTGATGTCTAAATGCTTCTAATACCAAACCTGAGATCCTTCCTATAACATGAGATGTGAAATCCAACTCCTTCCATTCCAATCCTGAGACCCTTCCTATAGCATGAGATGTGATATCTCAATGCTTATACTAAACCTGAGACCCTTCCTTTAGCATGAGATGTGATATCCAACTCCTTCCCATTCCAATCCTGAGACCCTTCCTATAGCATGAGATGTGATATCTCAATGCCTCTAATACCAAACCTGAGATCCTTCCTCTAACATGAAATGTGATATCCAACTCCTTCCCTTTCCAAACCTGAGAGCCTATCCATAGCATGAGATGTGATATCCAAGTCCTTCCCATTCCAATCCTTAGACCCTTCCTACAGCATGCAATAACACTACTCACTTCAGACCTGGGAACGCCAAGTGTACGAATCATGTGAGAGTGACAAGGACTCGATATACTACACAACCTGGCGGCGGTTACAGAGCAAGACTCCTGTGTAGGCTGGTCAGTCTGCTGGATGGCCCAGAGACGCTTCCGAAGGCTTACTAGCAGGAGATGGTGAAAATGCCGAGAATAGCTGTCCCCGCTATTCCAAGGGTCGAAGTACCAGTACAGGCCTTCTGGTTCGATCAAAGGTGAAAAGGGTTTCACAAGGCGACAGCAGTGCAGAGGAGCAGTCCTTCAGCGGGTCACCAGCGATTCCTCGGTTCAGCCTCTTGGTTGCAGGATACTTGGCTCCTGTATTCCTTCGTTCGTGAGAACTCAGGAGATCGACATGGTAGTGGTGTTTCCAGCCCCCTCTTATCCACGGTTCCCTTCGCGCCAAAACGGAGGAGACCCAATGGGAGATCCGCTCATCAACACTCACACCATTCGTGGACCTATCACGGACCACGGTGGTCCCAGGCATTCACACCACCCTAGACTCTCTGGCACCCAGGATGTGTATTGGGACCAGACATCCCAGCCCACATCCTGGAGGCACACACAAGACATGTAGAAGCCTGCGAAAGCATCTGTGTTTCGCGGGAAAGCACATGCCCAAATAAGGAAGGCCCCAGGTCGGCTCGACCTGGGGAAGGTAAAGGGAGCAAGACGGTCAGCGGACAGGACAAAGGAGCCTCGTGGTCTGGCCATTTTGGGATCTAGGCCACCATTTTGGGTTAAGCGCGAGAAACGCGCTTAGCACGCCAAAAGGATCTCAAAACACAAGAAACGATCGCTGCCACCATTCCCGTCCGTGAATCACTTGCACCGATCAGTTAAAATCCTGAAAGAGTATCTAGGGCCTGTAGAAGGCTAGAGACCCAAGAGAGCAGTAACTTAGCTTACAGTGCCCTCTTGTGTCATGTTGCACGAAAGCTGCAACATGATACAAGAAACTACGGAAACCAGCGTTTCCTGGTACTGACTGTCTTAAGGGCATGACAGTTTCCCCGTAAGAAAGGAGCGAAAGCCCAGAGGAGTGCGGCAGAAGGCTGCACTTCTCGGGCAAAGTCAAGAACAAGGTGAAAAACAACAGCAAAAAGTTTAGGGGTTGCCACATGGAAGGAAAATTACCTACAATTACGAATTCTTTCCTAACACTCGCCCCTCCCAGACTATGGACAGGGGGAACTAATCCACCCCTGGATGAGTCTCTTGTTCAGGTCGGTTAAACATTCTCCACAACCCATCAGCATTGCTATGTTGGACACCTGGCCTATGCTCAATAGTGAAGTCGAAGCCTTGTAGACTTATGGACCACCTAAGCAACTTTGGATTCTCCCCCTTCATGTTTATTAGCCACTTTAAGGGCTTATGGTCAGTTTGCACAGTGAAGTGGGTCCCATAGAGGTAGGGCCTCAGCTTCCTTAGGGCTCACACAACAGAGAAACATTCTTTCTCTACCGTGGACCATCTGAGCTCTCTGTCCTTAAACTGGCGACTAATAAAACCAATAGGGTGTTCCTTACCCTTCTCATCTACTTGCGATAGTACAGCTCCTATCCCAGTGTCAGAGGCGTCCGTCTGCACGATAAAAGGTCTTTGATAATCAGGGGCCCTGAGGACAGGGGCCTGGCACAAGGAGTCTTTTAAGCCATTGAAGGCCTTCTCACACTCGTCGGTCCAAGTTACCTTCTTGGGTTTCTTCAGAGTTGTGAGGGCAGTCAGAGGGGCAGCTATGGTGCCATAGTCTGCCACAAAATTGCGGTAATACCCCGTGAGTCCTAAGAAGGCTCTCACTTGGGTTTGTGTAGTGGGGGTAGGCCAGTCTTGTACTGCTTGTACTTTACTGGGTAGAGGCTGTATCCTCCCTCCACCTACTTCATGTCCAAGGTAAAACACCGAGCCTTGTCCAATCTGGCGTTTACTAGCCTTTATGGTCAAGTGTGCTTTCTGAAGAGCCTGGAGCACAATCCCGAGGTGTTTCACATGGTCAGGTGGCACTGAAAACTGCTATATCGTCCAGATATGCAAGACAGAATTCGTCCAACCCATTCAAAACATGATGCACAAGCCTCTGGAAAGTGGCAGGTGCATTCTTCAACCCGAACGGCATTACCCGGAATTGGTAAAGGCCGTCTGGAGTAGAAAACGCTGTCTTCTCCTTGGCATGTTCTGCTAAAGCTATTTGCCAATAGCCAGCAGTGAGGTCAAACGTGCTGAGGTACTTGGAGGCACCCAAAGTATCCACCAGCTCATCTGTTCGAGGCAAGGGGTGTGCATCTGTCTTGGTGACAGCATTCAGAGCCCTGTAATCCACACAGAACCTCAATTCAGAAGTGCCTGCCTTTGGAACGAAAACCACAGGGCTGGACCAAGGACTACTAGAGGGTTCAATCACCCCAAGGTCTAACATCTTGTTGACCTCGGTCTTAATATAAGACCGTACTTTGTCTGACATCCTGTATCCCCTACTTTTGGTAGGTACACTGTCTCCTGTGTCTATGTTATGTTTGCACCAAGGTGTCAAACCAGGCGACTGTGAAAACAGGGGGGAAAACTGCCTAAGCAAACTTTTCACCTCAGCCTGCTGATCAGAAGTCAGGTGAGGGGCCACTCGGACACCCCCAAAGGAGCTATCTGAAGGACCGCTTTGGAACAGGTCGGGGAGAGGTTCAGACTCCTCTTCCTCAACATCTGAAGCCAGTAACAGTGCTGCGATTTTGACTCTTGGGACGAAAGCCTTCAGCCTATTCACGTAAAACACTTTTGGAGCCTGTCCAGGCCTTCCAAGGTCCACTAAATAGTTAACCTCACCCAGGGGCTCCACCACTGTGTAAGGGCCTGACCATTTGTCCTGTAAAGCTCAAGGCCTTATGGGATTCATGATCAGGACTTGCTGACCAGGTGTAAAGTTGATGAGGGAAGCTTTCTGGTCGTACCAATGTTTCACCAGCGCTTGTACTGCCTTCAATTTATCACTAGCCAAGCCCATCAGAAGTACCATCCGTTTTCTGAGCCCTAGCACATAATCAACTACGTTGGTAGTAACAGGGGGAGTGGGCATCTCCCATCCCTCTTTGACTATGGCTAAGGGTCCCCGTACAGGATGACCAAACAGAAGTTTGAAGGGGCTGAAGCCAACACCCTCCTGTGGTACCTCTCGGTAGGCAAACAGTAAGCATGGTAAAAGAAGATAATACCAAACCTGAGATCCTACCTCTAACATGAAATGAGATATCCAACTCTTTCCCCATCCAAACCTGAGAGCCTTCCTATAGCATGAGATGTGATATCCAAGTCCTTCCCATTCCAATACTGAGACCCTTCCTATAGCTTGAGATGTGATATCCAACTCCTTCCCATTCCAATTCTGAGACCCTTCCTATAGCATGAGATGTGATATCTCAATGCTTATACCAAACCTGAGAGCCTACCTATAGCATGAGATGTGATATCCAAGTCCATCCCATTCCAATCCTTAGACCCTTCCTACAGCATGCAATGTGATATCTCAATGATTCTAATACCAAACCAGAGACTCTTCCTATAACATGAGATGGGATATCCAACTCCTTCCCATTCCAATTCTGAGACCCTTCCTATACTATGAGACTTGATATCTCAATGCTTCTAATACCAAACCTGAGACCCGTAATATAACATGAGATGTGATATCCAAATCCTTCCCCTTCCAAACCTTAGACCCTTCCTTTATCATGAGATGTGATATCCAACTCCTTCCCATTCCAATCCTGAGACCCTTCCGATATCATGAGATGTGATATCTCAAAGCTTCTAATATCAAACTTGAGACCCTCCCTATAGCATGAGATGTGATATCCAAGTCCTTCCCATTCCAATCCTGAGACCCTTCCTATAGCATGAGATGTGATATCTCAATGCTTCTAATACCAAACCTGAGACCCTTCCTATAACATGAGATGGGAATATCCAACTCCTTCCCATTCCAATCGTGAGACCCTTCCGATAGCAGAGATGTGATATCTCAATGCTTATACCAAACCTGAGCTCCTTCCTATAACATGAGATGTGATATCCAACTCCTTCCCATTCCAATCCTGAGACACTTCTTATAGCATGAGATGTGATATCTCACTGCTTATACCAGACCTGAGACCCTTCCCATAGCAGGAGATGTGATATCCAACTCCTTCCCATTCCAATCCTCAGACCCTTCCTATAGCATGAGATGTGATATCTCAATGCTTCTAATGTCAAACTTGAGACCCTACCTATAGCATGAGATGTGATATCCAAGTCCTTCCCATTCCAATCCTAAGACACTTCCTATAGCATGAGATTTGATATCTCAATGCTTCTAATACCAAACTTGAGACTCTTCCTATAACATGAGATGGGATATCCAACTCCTTCCCATTCCAATCCTGAGACCCTTTTGATAGCAGAGATGTGATATCTCAATGTTTATAACAAACCTGAGACCCTTCCTACGGCATGAGATGTCATATTCAACTCCTTCCCATTCCAATCCTGAGACCCTTCCTATAGCATGAGATTTGATATCCAACTCCTTCCCATTCCAATCCTGAGACCCTTCCTATAGCATGAGATGTGATGTCTCAATGCTTCTAATACCAAACCTGAGATCCTTCCTATAACATGAGATGTGATATCCAACTCCTTCCATTCCAATCCTGAGACCCTTCCTATAGCATGAGATGTGATATCTCAATGCTTCTATTACCAAACCTGAGATCCTTCCTCTAACATGAAATGTGAGATCCAACTCCTTCCCTTTCCAAACCTAAGAGCCTATCTATAGCATGAGATGTGATATCCAAGTCCTTCACATTCCAACCCTTAGACCCTTCCTACAGCATGCAATATGATATCTCAATGATTCCAATAACAAACCTGAGACCCGTCCTATAACATGAGATGGGATATCCAACTCCTTCCCATTCCAATCCTGAGACACTTCCGATAGCAGAGATGTGATATCTCAATGTTTATACCAAACCTGAGACTCTTCCTATAACATGAGATGGGATATCCAACTCCTTCCCATTCCAATCCTGAGACCCTTTTGATAGCAGAGATGTGATATCTCAATGTTTATACCAAACCTGAGACCCTTCCTACGGCATGAGATGTCATATTCAACTCCTTCCCATTCCAATCCTGAGACCCTTCCTTTAGCATGAGATGTGATATCCAGCTCCTTCCCATTCCAATCCTGAGACACTTCCGATAGCATGAGATGTGATATCTCAATGCTTCTAATATCAAAACTGAGACCCTCCCTATAGCATGATATGTGATATCTAAGTCCTTCCCATTCCAATCCTGAGACCCTTCCTATAGCATGAGATGTGATATCTCAATGCTTCTACCAAACCTGAGACCCTTCCTTTAGCATGAGATGTGATATCCAACTCCTTCCCATTCCAATCCTGAGACCCTTCCTATAGCATGAGATGTGATATCTCAATACTTCTAATACCAAACCTGAGATCCTTCCGATAACATGAGATGTGATATCTCAATACTTCTAATACCAAACCTGAGATCCATCCTATAACATGAGATGTGATATCCAACTCCTTCCCTTTCCAAACCTGAGAGCCGTTCTATAGCATGAGATGTGATATCCAGGTCCTTCCCATTCCAATCCTTAGACCCTTCCTACAGCATGCAATATGATATCTCAATGCTTATACCAAACCTGAGAACCTTCCTATGGCCTGAGATGTCATGGCCTGAGATGTCATATACAACTCCTTCCCATTCCAATCCTGAGACCCTTCCTTTAGCATGAGATGTGATATCTCAATGCTTATACCAAATCTGAGACCCTTCCTATAGCATGAGATGTGATATCCAATTCCTTCCCATTACAATCCTGAGACCCTCCCTATAGCATGAGATGTGATATCTCAATGTTTATACCAAACCTGAGAGCCTACCTATAACATGAGATGTGATATCCAAGTCCATCCCATTCCAATCCTTAGACCCTTCCTACAGCATGCGATGTGATATCTCAATGATTCTAATACCAAACCAGAGACTCTTCCTATAACATGAGATGGGATATCCAACTCCTTCCCATTCCAATCCTGAGCCGCTTCCGATAGCAGAGATGTGATATCTCAATGCTTATACCAAACCTGAGACCCTTCCTATAACATGAGATGTGATATCCAACTCCTTCACGTTCCAAACCTGAGACACTAACTATAGCATATGTGATATCCAACTCCTTCCCATTCCAAACATGAGACCCTTCCTATAGCAAGAAAGTAATATCCAACTCCTACCCATTCCAATCCTGAGACCCTTCCTATAGCAAGAGATGTGATATCCAAATCCTTCCCATTCCAATCCTGAGACCCTTCCTATAACATGAGATGTGATATCCAACTCCTTCCCATTCTAACCTGAGACACTTCCTAAAGCATGAGAAGGGATATCCAACTCCTTCCCAATCCAATCCTGAGACCCTTCCGATAGCAGAGATGTGATATCTCAATGCTTATACCAAACCTGAGACCCTTCCTATGGCATGAGATGTGATATCCAACTCCTTGCCATTCAAATCCTGAGACCCTTCCTATAGCATGAGAAGGGATATCCAACTCCTTCCCAATCCAATCCTGAGACCCTTCCGATAGCAGCGACGTGATATCTCAATGCTTCTACCAAACCTGAGACCCTTCCTTTAGCATGAGATGTGATATCCAAATCCTTCACATTCCAATCCTGAGACCCTTCCTATAGCATGAGATGTGATATCTCAATGCTTCTAATACCAAACCTGAGATCCTTCCTATAACATGAGATGTGATATCCAATTCCTTCCCATTCCAAACCTGAGACCCTTCCTATTGGATGAGATGTGATATCCAACTCCTTCCCATTCCAACCCTGAGACCCTTCCTATAGCATGAGATGTGATGTCTCAATGCGTCTAATACCAAACCTGAGATCCTTCCTATAACATGAGATGTGATATCCAACTCCTTCCATTCCAATCCTGAGACCCGTCCTATAGCATGAGATGTGATATCTCAATGCTTATACCAAACCTGAGACCCTTCCTATAGCATGAGATGTGATATCCAACTGCTTCCCATTCCAATCCTGAGACCCTTCCTATAGCATGAGATGTGATATCTCAATGCTTCTAATACCAAACCTGAGATCCTTCCTCTAACATGAAATGTGATATCCAACTCCTTCCCTTTCCAAACCTAAGAGCCTATCTATAGCATGAGATGTGATATCCAAGTCCTTCACATTCCAACCCTTAGACCCTTCCTACAGCATGCAATATGATATCTCAATGATTCTAATAACAAACCTGAGACCCGTCCTATAACATGAGATGGGATATCCAACTCCTTCCCATTCCAATCCTGAGACACTTCCGATAGCAGAGATGTGATATCTCAATGCTTATACCAAACCTGAGACCCTTCCTATAACATGAGATGTGATATCCAAATCCTTCCCGTTCCAAACCTGAGACCCTTCATTTAGCATGAGATGTGATATCCAGCTCCTTCCCATTCCAATCCTGAGACACTTCCGATAGCATGAGATGTGATATCTCAATGCTTCTAATATCAAAACTGAGACCCTCCCTATAGCATGATATGTGATATCTAAGTCCTTCCCATTCCAATCCTGAGACCCTCAATATAGCATGAGATGTGATATCCAACTCCTTCCCATTCCAATCCTGAGACCCTTCCTATAGCATGAGATATGATATCTCAATACTTCTAATACCAAACGTGAGATCCTTCCGATAACATGAGATGTGATATCCAAATCCTTCCCCTTCCAAACCTGAGACCCTACCTTTAGCATGAAATGTGATATCCAACTCCTTCCTATTTCAATCCTGAGACTCTTCTGATAGCATGAGATGTGATATCTCAATGCTTCTAATACCAAACCTGAGATCCTTCCGATAGCATGAGATGTGATATCTCAATGCTTCTAATACCAAACCTGAGATCCTTCCTATAACATGAGATGTGATATCCAAATCCTTCCCCTTCCAAACCTGAGACCCTCCCTTAAGCATGAGATGTGATATCTAACTCCTTCCCATTCCATTCCTGAGACCCTTCTGATAGCAAGAGATGTGATATCTCAATGCCTCTAATACCAAACCTGAGATCCTACCTCTAACATGAAATGAGATATCCAACTCTTTCCCCTTCCAAACCTGAGAGCCTTCCTATAGCATGAGATGTGATATCCAAGTCCTTCCCATTCCAATACTGAGACCCTTCCTACAGCTTGAGATGTGATATCCAACTCCTTCCCATTCCAATTCTGAGACCCTTCCTATAGCATGAGATGTGATATCTCAATGCTTATACCAAACCTGAGAGCCTTCCTATAGCATGAGATGTGATATCCAAGTCCATCCCATTCCAATCCTTAGACCCTTCCTACAGCATGCGATGTGATATCTCAATGATTCTAATACCAAACCAGAGACTCTTCCTATAACATGAGATGGGATATCCAACTCCTTCCCATTCCAATTCTGAGACCCTTCCTATACTATGAGACTTGATATCTCAATGCTTCTAATACCAAACCTGAGACCCGTAATATAACATGAGATGTGATATCCAAATCCTTCCCCTTCCAAACCTTAGACCCTTCCTTTATCATGAGATGTGATATCCAACTCCTTCCCATTCCAATCCTGAGACCCTTCCGATATCATGAGATGTGATATCTCAAAGCTTCTAATATCAAACTTGAGACCCTCCCTATAGCATGAGATGTGATATCCAAGTCCTTCCCATTCCAATCCTGAGACCCTTCCTATAGCATGAGATGTGATATCTCAATGCTTCTAATACCAAACCTGAGACCCTTCCTATAACATGAGATGGGAATATCCAACTCCTTCCCATTCCAATCTTGAGACCCTTCCGATAGCAGAGATGTGATATCTCAATGCTTATACCACACCTGAGATCCTTCCTATAACATGAGATGTGATATCCAACTCCTTCCCATTCCAATCCTCAGACCCTTCCTATAGCATGAGATGTGATATCTCAATGCTTCTAATGTCAAACTTGAGACCCTACCTATAGCATGAGATGTGATATCCAAGTCCTTCCCATTCCAATCCTGAGACACTTCCTATAGCATGAGATGTGATATCTCAATGCCTCTAATACCAAACCTGAGATCCTACCTCTAACATGAAATGAGATATCCAACTCTTTCCCCTTCCAAACCTGAGAGCCTTCCTATAGCATGAGATGTGATATCCAAGTCCTTCCCATTCCAATACTGAGACCCTTCCTACAGCTTGAGATGTGATATCCAACTCCTTCCCATTCCAATTCTGAGACCCTTCCTATAGCATGAGATGTGATATCTCAATGCTTATACCAAACCTGAGAGCCTTCCTATAGCATGAGATGTGATATCCAAGTCCATCCCATTCCAATCCTTAGACCCTTCCTACAGCATGCGATGTGATATCTCAATGATTCTAATACCAAACCAGAGACTCTTCCTATAACATGAGATGTGATATCCAACTCCTTCCCATTCCAATTCTGAGACCCTTCCTATACTATGAGACTTGATATCTCAATGCTTCTAATACCAAACCTGAGACCCGTAATATAACATGAGATGTGATATCCAAATCCTTCCCCTTCCAAACCTTAGACCCTTCCTTTATCATGAGATGTGATATCCAACTCCTTCCCATTCCAATCCTGAGACCCTTCCGATATCATGAGATGTGATATCTCAAAGCTTCTAATATCAAACTTGAGACCCTCCCTATAGCATGAGATGTGATATCCAAGTCCTTCCCATTCCAATCCTGAGACCCTTCCTATAGCATGAGATGTGATATCTCAATGCTTCTAATACCAAACCTGAGACCCTTCCTATAACATGAGATGGGAATATCCAACTCCTTCCCATTCCAATCTTGAGACCCTTCCGATAGCAGAGATGTGATATCTCAATGCTTATACCACACCTGAGATCCTTCCTATAACATGAGATGTGATATCCAACTCCTTCCCATTCCAATCCTCAGACCCTTCCTATAGCATGAGATGTGATATCTCAATGCTTCTAATGTCAAACTTGAGACCCTACCTATAGCATGAGATGTGATATCCAAGTCCTTCCCATTCCAATCCTGAGACACTTCCTATAGCATGAGATGTGATATCTCAATGCTTCTAATACCAAACCTGAGACTTCCTATAACATGAGATGGGATATCCAACTCCTTCCAATTCCAATCCTGAGACCCTTTTGATAGCAGAGATGTGATATCTCAATGTTTATACCAAACCTGAGACCCTTCCTACGGCATGAGATGTCATATTCAACTCCTTCCCATTCCAATCCTGAGACCCTTCCTATAGCATGAGATTTGATATCCAACTCCTTCCCATTCCAATCCTGAGACCCTTCCTATAGCATGAGATGTGATGTCTCAATGCTTCTAATAGCAAACCTGAGATCCTTCCTATAACATGAGATGTGATATCCAACTCCTTCCATTCCAATCCTGAGACCCTTCCTATAGCATGAGATGTGATATCTCAATGCTTATACCAAACCTGAGACCCTTCCTATAGCATGAGATGTGATATCCAACTCCTTCCCATTCCAATCCTGAGACCCTTCCTATAGCCTGAGATGTGATATCTCAATGCCTCTAATACCAAACCTGAGATCCTTCCTCTAACATGAAATGTGATATCCAACTCCTTCACTTTCCAAACCTGAGAGCCTATCTATAGCATGAGATGTGATATCCAAGTCCTTCGCATTCCAATCCTTAGACCCTTCCTACAGCATGCAATATGATATCTCAATGATTCTAATAAAAAACCTGAGACCCGTCCTATAACATGAGATGGGATATCCAACTCCTTCCCATTCCAATCCTGAGACACTTCCGATAGCAGAGATGTGATATCTCAATGCTTATACCAAACCTGAGACCCTTCCTATAACATGAGATGTGATATCCAAATCCTTCCCGTTCCAAACCTGAGACCCTTCCTTTAGCATGAGATGTGATATCCAGCTCCTTCCCATTCCAATCCTGAGACACTTCCGATAGCATGAGATGTGATATCTCAATGCTTCTAATATCAAAACTGAGACCCTCCCTATAGCATGATATGTGATATCTAAGTCCTTCCCATTCCAATCCTGAGACCCTTCCTATAGCATGAGATATGATATCTCAATACTTCTAATACCAAACGTGAGATCCTTCCGATAACATGAGATGTGATATCCAAATCCTTCCCCTTCCAAACCTGAGACCCTCCCTTTAGCATGAGATGTGATATCCAACTCCTTCCCATTCCAATCCTGAGACCCTTCTGATAGCATGAGATGTGATATCTCAATGCTTCTAATACCAAACCTGAGATCCTTCCGATAGCATGAGATGTGATATCTCAATGGTTCTAATACCAAACCTGAGATCCTTCCTATAACATGAGATGTGATATCCAAGTCCTTCCCATTCCAATCCTGAGACCCTTCCTATAGCTTGAGATGTGATATCCAACTCCTTCCCATTCCAATTCTGAGACCCTTCCTATACTCTGAGACTTGATATCTCAATGCTTCTAATACCAAACCTGAGACCCGTAATATAACATGAGATGTGATATCCAAATCCTTCCCCTTCCAAACCTTAGACCCTTCCTTTATCATGAGATGTGATATCCAACTCCTTCCCATTCCAATCCTGAGACCCTTCCGATATCATGAGATGTGATATCTCAAAGCTTCTAATATCAAACTTGAGACCCTCCCTATAGCATGAGATGTGATATCCAAATCCTTCCCATTCCAATCCTGAGACCCTTCCTATAGCATGAGATGTGATATCTCAATGCTTCTAATACCAAACCTGAGACCCTTCCTATAACATGAGATGGGAATATCCAACTCCTTCCCATTCTAATCCTGAGACCCTTCCGATAGCAGAGATATGATATCTCAATGCTTATACCAAACCTGAGACCCTTCCTATGGCATGAGATGTGATATCCAACTCCTTGCCATTCAAATCCTGAGACCCTTCCTATAGCATGAGAAGGGATATCCAACTCCTTCCCAATCCAATCCTGAGACCCCTCCGATAGCAGAGACGTGATATCTCAATGCTTCTACCAATCCTGAGACCCTTCCTTTAGCATGAGATGTGATATCCAAATCCTTCACATTCCAATCCTGAGACCCTTCCTATAGCATGAGATGTGATATCTCAATGCTTCTAATACCAAACCTGAGCTCCTTCCTATAACATGAGATGTGATATCCAATTCCTTCCCATTCCAAACCTGAGACCCTTCCTATTGGATGAGATGTGATATCCAACTCCTTCCCATTCCAACCCTGAGACCCTTCATATAGCATGAGATGTGATGTCTCAATGCTTCTAATACCAAACCTGAGATCCTTCCTATAACATGAGATGTGATATCCAACTCCTTCCATTCCAATCCTGAGACCCGTCCTATAGCATGAGATGTGATATCTCAATGCTTATACCAAACCTGAGACCCTTCCTATAGCATGAGATGTGATATCCAACTACTTCCCATTCCAATCCTGAGACCCTTCCTATAGCATGAGATGTGATATCTCAATGCTTCTAATACCAAACCTGAGATCCTTCCTCTAACATGAAATGTGATATCCAACTCCTTCCCTTTCCAAACCTAAGAGCCTATCTATAGCATGAGATGTGATATCCAAGTCCTTCCCGTTCCAATCCTTAGACCCTTCCTACAGCATGCAATATGATATCTCAATGATTCTAATAACAAACCTGAGACCTGTCCTATAGCATGAGATATGATATCCAAGTCCTTCCCATTCCAATCCTGAGACCCTTCCTATAACATGAAATGTGATATCCAACTCCTTCCCATTCCAACCTGAGACCCTTCCTATAGCATGAGATGGGATATCCAACTTCTTCCAAATCCAATACTGATACCCTTCCGATAGCATGAGATGTGATATCCCAATGCTTCTACCAAACCTGAGACCCATACTATGGCATGAGATGTGATATCAAACTCCTTCCCATTCCAATCCTGAGACCCTTCCTATAGCTTGAGGTGTGATATCCAACTCCTTCCCATTCCAATTCTGAGACCCTTCTTATACCATGAGACTTGATATCTCAATGCTTCTAATACCAAACCTGAGACCCGTCCTATAACATGAGATGTGATATCCAAATCCTTCCCCTTCCAAACCTTAGACCCTTCCTTTATCATGAGATGTGGTATCCAACTCCTTCCCATTCCAATCCTGAGACCCTTCCGATATCATGAGATTTGTTATCTCAATGCTTCTAATATCAAACTTGAGACCCTCCCTATAGCATGAGATGTGACATCCATGTCCTTCCCATTCCAATCCTGAGACCCTTCCTATAGCATGAGATGTGATATCTCTATGCTTCTAATACCAAACCTGAGACCCTTCCTATAACATGAGATGGGATATCCAACTCCTTCCCATTCCAATCCTGAGACCCTTCCGATAGCAGAGATGTGATATCTCAATGCTTATACCAAACATGAGACCCTTCCTATGGCCTGAGATGTCATATACAACTCCTTCCCATTCCAATCCTGAGACCCTTCCTTTAGCATGAGATGTGATATCTCAATGCTTATACCAAATCTGAGACCCTTCCTATAGCATGAGATGTGATATCCAAATCCTTCCCATTCCAATCCTGAGACCCTTCCTATAGCATGAGATGTGATATCTCAATGCTTATATCAAACCTGAGTGCCTACCTATAGCATGAGATGTGATATCCAAGTCCATCCCATTCCAATCCTTAGACCCTTCCTACAGCATGCGATGTGATATCTCAATGATTCTAATACCAAACCAGAGACTCTTACTATAACATGAGATGGGATATCCAACTCCTTCCCATTCCAATCCTGAGCCGCTTCCGATAGCAGAGATGTGATATCTCAATGCTTATACCAAACATGAGACCCTTCCTATAACTTGAGATGTGATATCCAACTCCTTCCCGTTCCAAACCTGAGACACTAACTATAGCATATGTGATATCCAACTCCTTCCCATTCCAAACATGAGACCCTTCCTATAGCAAGAAAGTAATATCCAAATCCTTCCCATTCCAATCCTGAGACCCTTCCTATAACATGAGATGTGATATCCAACTCCTTCCCATTCAAATCCTGAGACCCTTCCTATAGCATGAGAAGGGATATCCAACTCCTTCCCAATCCAATCCTGAGACCCTTCCGATAGCAGAGATCTGATATCTCAATGCTTCTACCAAACCTGAGACCCTTCCTTTAGCATGAGATGTGATATCCAAATCCTTCACATTCCAATCCTGAGACCCTTCCTATAGCATGAGATGTGATATCTCAATGCTTCTAATACCAAACCTGAGATCCTTCCTATAACATGAGATGTGATATCCAATTCCTTCCCATTCCAAACCTGAGACCCTTCCTATTGGATGAGATGCGATATCCAACTCCTTCCCATTCCAACCCTGAGACCCTTCCTATAGCATGAGATGTGATGTCACAATGCTTCTAATACCAAACCTGAGATCCTTCCTATAACATGAGATGTGATATCCAACTCCTTCCATTCCAATCCTGAGACCCGTCCTATAGCATGAGATGTGATATCTCAATGCTTATACCAAACCTGAGACCCTTCCTATAGCATGAGATGTGATATCCAACTACTTCCCATTCCAATCCTGAGACCCTTCCTATAGCATGAATGTGATATCTCAATGCTTCTAATACCAAACCTGAGATCCTTCCTCTAACATGAAATGTGATATCCAACTCCTTCCCTTTCCAAACCTTAGACCCTTCCTACAGCATGCAATATGATATCTCAATGATTCTAATAACAAACCTGAGACCCGTCCTATAGCATGAGATATGATATCCAAGTCCTTCCCATTCCAATCCTGAGACCCTTCCTATAACATGAAATGTGATATCCAACTCCTTCCCATTCCAACCTGAGACCCTTCCTATAGCATGAGATGGGATATCCAACTTCTTCCAAATCCAATACTGATACCCTTCCGATAGCATGAGATGTGATGTCCCAATGCTTCTAATACCAAACCTGAGACCCGTCCTATAACATAAGATGTGATATCCAAATCCTTCCCCTTCCAAACCTTAGACCCTTCCTTTATCATGAGATGTGGTATCCAACTCGTTCCCATTCCAATCCTGAGACCCTTCCAATATCATGAGATTTGTTATCTCAATGCTTCTAATATCAAACTTGAGACCCTCCCTATAGCATGAGATGTGACATCCAAGTCCTTCCCATTCCAATCCTGAGACCCTTCCTATAGCATGAGATGTGATATCTCTATACTTCTAATACCAAACCTGAGACCCTTCCTATAACATGAGATGGGATATCCAACTCCTTCCCATTCCAATCCTGAGACCCTTCCGATAGCAGAGATGTGATATCTCAATGCTTATACCAAACCTGAGACCCTTCCTATGGCCTGAGATGTCATATACAACTCCTTCCCATTCCAATCCTGAGACCCTTCCTTTAGCATGAGATGTGATATCTCAATGCTTATACCAAATCTGAGATCCTTCCTATAGCATGAGATGTGATATCCAAATCCTTCCCATTCCAATCCTGAGACCCTTCCTATTGCATGAGATGTGATATCTCAATGCTTATACCAAACCTGAGAGCCTACAATCCTGAGACCCTTCCTTTAGCATGAAATGTGATATCTCAATGCTTATACCAAATCTGAGACCCTTCCTATAGCATGAGATGTGATATCCAAGTCCATCCCATTCCAATCCTTAGACCCTTCCTACAGCATGCGATGTGATATCTCAATGATTCTAATACCAAACCAGAGACTCTTACTATAACATGAGATGGGATATCCAACTCCTTCCCATTCCAATCCTGAGCCGCTTCCGATAGCAGAGATGTGATATCTCAATGCTTATACCAAACCTGAGACCCTTCCTATAACATGAGATGTGATATCCAACTCCTTCCCGTTCCAAACCTGAGACACTAACTATAGCATATGTGATATCCAAATCCTTCCCATTCCAAACATGAGACCCTTCCTATAGCAAGAAAGTAATATCCAACTCCTACCCATTCCAATCCTGAGACCCTTCCTATAGCAAGAGATGTGATATCCAAATCCTTCCCATTCCAATCCTGAGACCCTTCCTATAACATGAGATGTGATATCCAACTCCTTCCCATTCCAACCTGAGACACTTCCTATAGCATGAGAAGGGATATCCAACTCCTTCCCAATCCAATCCTGAGACCCTTCCGATAGCAGAGATGTGATATCTCAATGCTTATACCAAACCTGAGACCCTTCCTATGGCATGAGATGTGATATCCAACTCCTTGCCATTCAAATCCTGAGACCCTTCCTATAGCATGAGAAGGGATATCCAACTCCTTCCCAATCCAATCCTGAGACCCTTCCGATAGCAGAGACGTGATATCTCAATGCTTCTACCAAACCTGAGACCCTTCCTTTAGCATGAGATGTGATCTCCAAATCCTTCACATTCCAATCCTGAGACCCTTCCTATAGCATGAGATGTGATATCTCAATGCTTCTAATACCAAACCTGAGATCCTTCCTATAACATGAGATGTGATATCCAATTCCTTCCCATTCCAAACCTGAGACCCTTCCTATTGGATGAGATGTGATATCCAACTCCTTCCCATTCCAACCCTGAGACCCTTCCTATAGCATGAGATGTGATGTCTCAATGCTTCTAATAGCAAACCTGAGATCCTTCCTATAACATGAGATGTGATATCCAACTCCTTCCATTCCAATCCTGAGACCCGTCCTATAGCATGAGATGTGATATCTCAATGCTTATACCAAACCTGAGACACTTCCTATAGCATGAGATGTGATATCCAACTACTTCCCATTCCAATCCTGAGACCCTTCCTATAGCATGAGATGTGATATCTCAATGCTTCTAATACCAAACCTGAGATCCTTCCTCTAACATGAAATGTGATATCCAACTCCTTCCCTTTCCAAACCTAAGAGCCTATCTATAGCATGAGATGTGATATCCAAGTCCTTCCCATTCCAACCCTTAGACCCTTCCTACAGCATGCAATATGATATCTCAATGATTCTAATAACAAACCTGAGACCCGTCCTATAACATGAGATGGGATATCCAACTCCTTCCCATTCCAATCCTGAGACACTTCCGATAGCAGAGATGTGATATCTCAATGCTTATACCAAACCTGAGACCCTTCCTATAACATGAGATGTGATATCCAAATCCTTCCCGTTCCAAACCTGAGACCCTTCCTTTAGCATGAGATGTGATATCCAGCTCCTTCCCATTCCAATCCTGAGACACTTCCGATAGCATGAGATGTGATATCTCAATGCTTCTAATATCAAAACTGAGACCCTCCCTATAGCATGATATGTGATATATAAGTCCTTCCCATTCCAATCCTGAGACCCTTCCTATAGCATGAGATATGATATCTCAATACTTCTAATACCAAACGTGAGATCCTTCCGATAACATGAGATGTGATATCCAAATCCTTCCCCTTCCAAACCTGAGACCCTCCCTTTAGCATGAGATGTGATATCCAACTCCTTCCCATTCCAATCCTGAGACCCTTCTGATAGCATGAGATGTGATATCTCAATGCTTCTAATACCAAACCTGAGATCCTTCCGATAGCATGAGATGTGATATCTCAATGGTTCTAATACCAAACCTGAGATCCTTCCTATAACATGAGATGTGATATCCAAATCCTTCCCCTTCCAAACCTGAGACCCTCCCTTTAGCATGAGATGTGATATCCAACTCCTTCCCATTCCAATCCTGAGACCCTTCCTATAGCATGAGATGTGATATCTCAATGCTTCTAATACCAAACCTGAGATCCTTCCTCTAACATGAAATGTGATATCCAACTCCTTCCCTTTCCAAACCTAAGAGCCTATCTATAGCATGAGATGTGATATCCAAGTCCTTCCCATTCCAACCCTTAGACCCTTCCTACAGCATGCAATATGATATCTCAATGATTCTAATAACAAACCTGAGACCCGTCCTATAACATGAGATGGGATATCCAACTCCTTCCCATTCCAATCCTGAGACACTTCCGATAGCAGAGATGTGATATCTCAATGCTTATACCAAACCTGAGACCCTTCCTATAACATGAGATGTGATATCCAAATCCTTCCCGTTCCAAACCTGAGACCCTTCCTTTAGCATGAGATGTGATATCCAGCTCCTTCCCATTCCAATCCTGAGACACTTCCGACAGCATGAGATGTGATATCTCAATGCTTCTAATATCAAAACTGAGACCCTCCCTATAGCATGATATGTGATATCTAAGTCCTTCCCATTCCAATCCTGAGACCCTTCCTATAGCATGAGATATGATATCTCAATACTTCTAATACCAAACGTGAGATCCTTCCGATAACATGAGATGTGATATCCAAATCCTTCCCCTTCCAAACCTGAGACCCTCCCTTTAGCATGAGATGTGATATCCAACTCCTTCCCATTCCAATCCTGAGACCCTTCTGATAGCATGAGATGTGATATCTCAATGCTTCTAATACCAAACCTGAGATCCTTCCGATAGCATGAGATGTGATATCTCAATGGTTCTAATACCAAACCTGAGATCCTTCCTATAACATGAGATGTGATATCCAAATCCTTCCCCTTCCAAACCTGAGACCCTCCCTTTAGCATGAGATGTGATATCCAACTCCTTCCCATTCCATTCCTGAGACCCTTCTGATAGCATGAGATGTGATATCTCAATGCTTCTAATACCAAACCTGAGATCCTTCCGATAGCATGAGATGTGATATCTCAATGCCTCTAATACCAAACCTGAGATCCTACCTCTAACATGAAATGTGATATCCAACTCTTTCCCCTTCCAAACCTGAGAGCCTTCCTATAGCATGAGATGTGATATCCAAGTCCTTCCCATTCCAATCCTGAGACCCTTCCTATAGCTTGAGATGTGATATCCAACTCCTTCCCATTCCAATTCTGAGACCCTTCCTATACTCTGAGACTTGATATCTCAATGCTTCTAATACCAAACCTGAGACCCGTAATATAACATGAGATGTGATATCCAAATCCTTCCCCTTCCAAACCTTAGACCCTTCCTTTATCATGAGATGTGATATCCAACTCCTTCCCATTCCAATCCTGAGACCCTTCCGATATCATGAGATGTGATATCTCAAAGCTTCTAATATCAAACTTGAGACCCTCCCTATAGCATGAGATGTGATATCCAAGTCCTTCCCATTCCAATCCTGAGACCCTTCCTATAGCATGAGATGTGATATCTCAATGCTTCTAATACCAAACCTGAGACCCTTCCTATGACATGAGATGGGAATATCCAACTCCTTCCCATTCCAATCCTGAGACCCTTCCGATAGCAGAGATGTGATATCTCAATGCTTATACCAAACCTGAGACCCTTCCTATGGCATGAGATGTGATATCCAACTCCTTGCCATTCAAATCCTGAGACCCTTCCTATAGCATGAGAAGGGATATCCAACTCCTTCCCAATCCAATCCTGAGACCCGTCCTATAGCATGAGATGTGATATCTCAATGCTTATACCAAACCTGAGACACTTCCTATAGCATGAGATGTGATATCCAAGTCCTTCCCATTCCAATCCTGAGACCCTTCCTATAGCTTGAGATGTGATATCCAACTCCTTCCCATTCCAATTCTGAGACCCTTCCTATACTCTGAGACTTGATATCTCAATGCTTCTAATACCAAACCTGAGACCCGTAATATAACATGAGATGTGATATCCAAATCCTTCCCCTTCCAAACCTTAGACCCTTCCTTTATCATGAGATGTGATATCCAACTCCTTCCCATTCCAATCCTGAGACCCTTCCGATATCATGAGATGTGATATCTCAAAGCTTCTAATATCAAACTTGAGACCCTCCCTATAGCATGAGATGTGATATCCAAGTCCTTCCCATTCCAATCCTGAGACCCTTCCTATAGCATGAGATGTGATATCTCAATGCTTCTAATACCAAACCTGAGACCCTTCCTATGACATGAGATGGGAATATCCAACTCCTTCCCATTCCAATCCTGAGACCCTTCCGATAGCAGAGATGTGATATCTCAATGCTTATACCAAACCTGAGACCCTTCCTATGGCATGAGATGTGATATCCAACTCCTTGCCATTCAAATCCTGAGACCCTTCCTATAGCATGAGAAGGGATATCCAACTCCTTCCCAATCCAATCCTGAGACCCGTCCTATAGCATGAGATGTGATATCTCAATGCTTATACCAAACCTGAGACACTTCCTATAGCATGAGATGTGATATCCAACTACTTCCCATTCCAATCCTGAGACCCTTCCTATAGCATGAGATGTGATATCTCAATGCTTCTAATACCAAACCTGAGATCCTTCCTCTAACATGAAATGTGATATCCAACTCCTTCCCTTTCCAAACCTAAGAGCCTATCTATAGCATGAGATGTGATATCCAAGTCCTTCCCATTCCAACCCTTAGACCCTTCCTACAGCATGCAATATGATATCTCAATGATTCTAATAACAAACCTGAGACCCGTCCTATAACATGAGATGGGATATCCAACTCCTTCCCATTCCAATCCTGAGACACTTCCGATAGCATAGATGTGATATCTCAATGCTTATACCAAACCTGAGACCCTTCCTATAACATGAGATGTGATATCCAAATCCTTCCCGTTCCAAACCTGAGACCCTTCCTTTAGCATGAGATGTGATATCCAGCTCCTTCCCATTCCAATCCTGAGACACTTCCGATAGCATGAGATGTGATATCTCAATGCTTCTAATATCAAAACTGAGACCCTCCCTATAGCATGATATGTGATATCTAAGTCCTTCCCATTCCAATCCTGAGACCCTTCCTATAGCATGAGATATGATATCTCAATACTTCTAATACCAAACGTGAGATCCTTCCGATAACATGAGATGTGATATCCAAATCCTTCCCCTTCCAAACCTGAGACCCTCCCTTTAGCATGAGATGTGATATCCAACTCCTTCCCATTCCAATCCTGAGACCCTTCTGATAGCATGAGATGTGATATCTCAATGCTTCTAATACCAAACCTGAGATCCTTCCGATAGCATGAGATGTGATATCTCAATGGTTCTAATACCAAACCTGAGATCCTTCCTATAACATGAGATGTGATATCCAAGTCCTTCCCATTCCAATCCTGAGACCCTTCCTATAGCTTGAGATGTGATATCCAACTCCTTCCCATTCCAATTCTGAGACCCTTCCTATACTCTGAGACTTGATATCTCAATGCTTCTAATACCAAACCTGAGACCCGTAATATAACATGAGATGTGATATCCAAATCCTTCCCCTTCCAAACCTTAGACCCTTCCTTTATCATGAGATGTGATATCCAACTCCTTCCCATTCCAATCCTGAGACCCTTCCGATATCATGAGATGTGATATCTCAAAGCTTCTAATATCAAACTTGAGACCCTCCCTATAGCATGAGATGTGATATCCAAATCCTTCCCATTCCAATCCTGAGACCCTTCCTATAGCATGAGATGTGATATCTCAATGCTTCTAATACCAAACCTGAGACCCTTCCTATAACATGAGATGGGAATATCCAACTCCTTCCCATTCCAATCCTGAGACCCTTCCGATAGCAGAGATATGATATCTCAATGCTTATACCAAACCTGAGACCCTTCCTATGGCATGAGATGTGATATCCAACTCCTTGCCATTCAAATCCTGAGACCCTTCCTATAGCATGAGAAGGGATATCCAACTCCTTCCCAATCCAATCCTGAGACCCCTCCGATAGCAGAGACGTGATATCTCAATGCTTCTACCAATCCTGAGACCCTTCCTTTAGCATGAGATGTGATATCCAAATCCTTCACATTCCAATCCTGAGACCCTTCCTATAGCATGAGATGTGATATCTCAATGCTTCTAATACCAAACCTGAGCTCCTTCCTATAACATGAGATGTGATATCCAATTCCTTCCCATTCCAAACCTGAGACCCTTCCTATTGGATGAGATGTGATATCCAACTCCTTCCCATTCCAACCCTGAGACCCTTCCTATAGCATGAGATGTGATGTCTCAATGCTTCTAATACCAAACCTGAGATCCTTCCTATAACATGAGATGTGATATCCAACTCCTTCCATTCCAATCCTGAGACCCGTCCTATAGCATGAGATGTGATATCTCAATGCTTATACCAAACCTGAGACCCTTCCTATAGCATGAGATGTGATATCCAACTACTTCCCATTCCAATCCTGAGACCCTTCCTATAGCATGAGATGTGATATCTCAATGCTTCTAATACCAACTCTGAGATCCTTCCTCTAACATGAAATGTGATATCCAACTCCTTCCCTTTCCAAACCTAAGAGCCTATCTATAGCATGAGATGTGATATCCAAGTCCTTCCCGTTCCAATCCTTAGACCCTTCCTACAGCATGCAATATGATATCTCAATGATTCTAATAACAAACCTGAGACCTGTCCTATAGCATGAGATATGATATCCAAGTCCTTCCCATTCCAATCCTGAGACCCTTCCTATAACATGAAATGTGATATCCAACTCCTTCCCATTCCAACCTGAGACCCTTCCTATAGCATGAGATGGGATATCCAACTTCTTCCAAATCCAATACTGATACCCTTCCGATAGCATGAGATGTGATATCCCAATGCTTCTACCAAACCTGAGACCCATACTATGGCATGAGATGTGATATCAAACTCCTTCCCATTCCAATCCTGAGACCCTTCCTATAGCTTGAGGTGTGATATCCAACTCCTTCCCATTCCAATTCTGAGACCCTTCTTATACCATGAGACTTGATATCTCAATGCTTCTAATACCAAACCTGAGACCCGTCCTATAACATGAGATGTGATATCCAAATCCTTCCCCTTCCAAACCTTAGACCCTTCCTTTATCATGAGATGTGGTATCCAACTCCTTCCCATTCCAATCCTGAGACCCTTCCGATATCATGAGATTTGTTATCTCAATGCTTCTAATATCAAACTTGAGACCCTCCCTATAGCATGAGATGTGACATCCAAGTCCTTCCCATTCCAATCCTGAGACCCTTCCTATAGCATGAGATGTGATATCTCTATGCTTCTAATACCAAACCTGAGACCCTTCCTATAACATGAGATGGGATATCCAACTCCTTCCCATTCCAATCCTGAGACCCTTCCGATAGCAGAGATGTGATATCTCAATGCTTATACCAAACATGAGACCCTTCCTATGGCCTGAGATGTCATATACAACTCCTTCCCATTCCAATCCTGAGACCCTTCCTTTAGCATGAGATGTGATATCTCAATGCTTATACCAAATCTGAGACCCTTCCTATAGCATGAGATGTGATATCCAAATCCTTCCCATTCCAATCCTGAGACCCTTCCTATAGCATGAGATGTGATATCTCAATGCTTATATCAAACCTGAGAGCCTACCTATAGCATGAGATGTGATATCCAAGTCCATCCCATTCCAATCCTTAGACCCTTCCTACAGCATGCGATGTGATATCTCAATGATTCTAATACCAAACCAGAGACTCTTACTATAACATGAGATGGGATATCCAACTCCTTCCCATTCCAATCCTGAGCCGCTTCCGATAGCAGAGATGTGATATCTCAATGCTTATACCAAACATGAGACCCTTCCTATAACATGAGATGTGATATCCAACTCCTTCCCGTTCCAAACCTGAGACACTAACTATAGCATATGTGATATCCAACTCCTTCCCATTCCAAACATGAGACCCTTCCTATAGCAAGAAAGTAATATCCAAATCCTTCCCATTCCAATCCTGAGACCCTTCCTATAACATGAGATGTGATATCCAACTCCTTCCCATTCAAATCCTGAGACCCTTCCTATAGCATGAGAAGGGATATCCAACTCCTTCCCAATCCAATCCTGAGACCCTTCCGATAGCAGAGATCTGATATCTCAATGCTTCTACCAAACCTGAGACCCTTCCTTTAGCATGAGATGTGATATCCAAATCCTTCACATTCCAATCCTGAGACCCTTCCTATAGCATGAGATGTGATATCTCAATGCTTCTAATACCAAACCTGAGATCCTTCCTATAACATGAGATGTGATATCCAATTCCTTCCCATTCCAAACCTGAGACCCTTCCTATTGGATGAGATGCGATATCCAACTCCTTCCCATTCCAACCCTGAGACCCTTCCTATAGCATGAGATGTGATGTCTCAATGCTTCTAATACCAAACCTGAGATCCTTCCTATAACATGAGATGTGATATCCAACTCCTTCCATTCCAATCCTGAGACCCGTCCTATAGCATGAGATGTGATATCTCAATGCTTATACCAAACCTGAGACCCTTCCTATACCATGAGATGTGATATCCAACTACTTCCCATTCCAATCCTGAGACCCTTCCTATAGCATGAGATGTGATATCTCAATGCTTCTAATACCAAACCTGAGATCCTTCCTCTAACATGAAATGTGATATCCAACTCCTTCCCTTTCCAAACCTTAGACCCTTCCTACAGCATGCAATATGATATCTCAATGATTCTAATAACAAACCTGAGACCCGTCCTATAGCATGAGATATGATATCCAAGTCCTTCCCATTCCAATCCTGAGACCCTTCCTATAACATGAAATGTGATATCCAACTCCTTCCCATTCCAACCTGAGACCCTTCCTATAGCATGAGATGGGATATCCAACTTCTTCCAAATCCAATACTGATACCCTTCCGATAGCATGAGATGTGATGTCCCAATGCTTCTAATACCAAACCTGAGACCCGTCCTATAACATGAGATGTGATATCCAAATCCTTCCCCTTCCAAACCTTAGACCCTTCCTTTATCATGAGATGTGGTATCCAACTCGTTCCCATTCCAATCCTGAGACCCTTCCGATATCATGAGATTTGTTATCTCAATGCTTCTAATATCAAACTTGAGACCCTCCCTATAGCATGAGATGTGACATCCAAGTCCTTCCCATTCCAATCCTGAGACCCTTCCTATAGCATGAGATGTGATATCTCTATACTTCTAATACCAAACCTGAGACCCTTCTTATAACATGAGATGGGATATCCAACTCCTTCCCATTCCAATCCTGAGACCCTTCCGATAGCAGAGATGTGATATCTCAATGCTTATACCAAACCTGAGACCCTTCCTATGGCCTGAGATGTCATATACAACTCCTTCCCATTCCAATCCTGAGACCCTTCCTTTAGCATGAGATGTGATATCTCAATGCTTATACCAAATCTGAGATCCTTCCTATAGCATGAGATGTGATATCCAAATCCTTCCCATTCCAATCCTGAGACCCTTCCTATTGCATGAGATGTGATATCTCAATGCTTATACCAAACCTGAGAGCCTACAATCCTGAGACCCTTCCTTTAGCATGAAATGTGATATCTCAATGCTTATACCAAATCTGAGACCCTTCCTATAGCATGAGATGTGATATCCAAGTCCATCCCATTCCAATCCTTAGACCCTTCCTACAGCATGCGATGTGATATCTCAATGATTCTAATACCAAACCAGAGACTCTTACTATAACATGAGATGGGATATCCAACTCCTTCCCATTCCAATCCTGAGCCGCTTCCGATAGCAGAGATGTGATATCTCAATGCTTATACCAAACCTGAGACCCTTCCTATAACATGAGATGTGATATCCAACTCCTTCCCGTTCCAAACCTGAGACACTAACTATAGCATATGTGATATCCAAATCCTTCCCATTCCAAACATGAGACCCTTCCTATAGCAAGAAAGTAATATCCAACTCCTACCCATTCCAATCCTGAGACCCTTCCTATAGCAAGAGATGTGATATCCAAATCCTTCCCATTCCAATCCTGAGACCCTTCCTATAACATGAGATGTGATATCCAACTCCTTCCCATTCCAACCTGAGACACTTCCTATAGCATGAGAAGGGATATCCAACTCCTTCCCAATCCAATCCTGAGACCCTTCCGATAGCAGAGATGTGATATCTCAATGCTTATACCAAACCTGAGACCCTTCCTATGGCATGAGATGTGATATCCAACTCCTTGCCATTCAAATCCTGAGACCCTTCCTATAGCATGAGAAGGGATATCCAACTCCTTCCCAATCCAATCCTGAGACCCTTCCGATAGCAGAGACGTGATATCTCAATGCTTCTACCAAACCTGAGACCCTTCCTTTAGCATGAGATGTGATCTCCAAATCCTTCACATTCCAATCCTGAGACCCTTCCTATAGCATGAGATGTGATATCTCAATGCTTCTAATACCAAACCTGAGATCCTTCCTATAACATGAGATGTGATATCCAATTCCTTCCCATTCCAAACCTGAGACCCTTCCTATTGGATGAGATGTGATATCCAACTCCTTCCCATTCCAACCCTGAGACCCTTCCTATAGCATGAGATGTGATGTCTCAATGCTTCTAATAGCAAACCTGAGATCCTTCCTATAACATGAGATGTGATATCCAACTCCTTCCATTCCAATCCTGAGACCCGTCCTATAGCATGAGATGTGATATCTCAATGCTTATACCAAACCTGAGACACTTCCTATAGCATGAGATGTGATATCCAACTACTTCCCATTCCAATCCTGAGACCCTTCCTATAGCATGAGATGTGATATCTCAATGCTTCTAATACCAAACCTGAGATCCTTCCTCTAACATGAAATGTGATATCCAACTCCTTCCCTTTCCAAACCTAAGAGCCTATCTATAGCATGAGATGTGATATCCAAGTCCTTCCCATTCCAACCCTTAGACCCTTCCTACAGCATGCAATATGATATCTCAATGATTCTAATAACAAACCTGAGACCCGTCCTATAACATGAGATGGGATATCCAACTCCTTCCCATTCCAATCCTGAGACACTTCCGATAGCAGAGATGTGATATCTCAATGCTTATACCAAACCTGAGACCCTTCCTATAACATGAGATGTGATATCCAAATCCTTCCCGTTCCAAACCTGAGACCCTTCCTTTAGCATGAGATGTGATATCCAGCTCCTTCCCATTCCAATCCTGAGACACTTCCGATAGCATGAGATGTGATATCTCAATGCTTCTAATATCAAAACTGAGACCCTCCCTATAGCATGATATGTGATATCTAAGTCCTTCCCATTCCAATCCTGAGACCCTTCCTATAGCATGAGATATGATATCTCAATACTTCTAATACCAAACGTGAGATCCTTCCGATAACATGAGATGTGATATCCAAATCCTTCCCCTTCCAAACCTGAGACCCTCCCTTTAGCATGAGATGTGATATCCAACTCCTTCCCATTCCAATCCTGAGACCCTTCTGATAGCATGAGATGTGATATCTCAATGCTTCTAATACCAAACCTGAGATCCTTCCGATAGCATGAGATGTGATATCTCAATGGTTCTAATACCAAACCTGAGATCCTTCCTATAACATGAGATGTGATATCCAAATCCTTCCCCTTCCAAACCTGAGACCCTCCCTTTAGCATGAGATGTGATATCCAACTCCTTCCCATTCCAATCCTGAGACCCATCCTATAGCATGAGATGTGATATCTCAATGCTTCTAATACCAAACCTGAGATCCTTCCTCTAACATGAAATGTGATATCCAACCCCTTCCCTTTCCAAACCTAAGAGCCTATCTATAGCATGAGATGTGATATCCAAGTCCTTCCCATTCCAACCCTTAGACCCTTCCTACAGCATGCAATATGATATCTCAATGATTCTAATAACAAACCTGAGACCCGTCCTATAACATGAGATGGGATATCCAACTCCTTCCCATTCCAATCCTGAGACACTTCCGATAGCAGAGATGTGATATCTCAATGCTTATACCAAACCTGAGACCCTTCCTATAACATGAGATGTGATATCCAAATCCTTCCCGTTCCAAACCTGAGACCCTTCCTTTAGCATGAGATGTGATATCCAGCTCCTTCCCATTCCAATCCTGAGACACTTCCGACAGCATGAGATGTGATATCTCAATGCTTCTAATATCAAAACTGAGACCCTCCCTATAGCATGATATGTGATATCTAAGTCCTTCCCATTCCAATCCTGAGACCCTTCCTATAGCATGAGATATGATATCTCAATACTTCTAATACCAAACGTGAGATCCTTCCGATAACATGAGATGTGATATCCAAATCCTTCCCCTTCCAAACCTGAGACCCTCCCTTTAGCATGAGATGTGATATCCAACTCCTTCCCATTCCAATCCTGAGACCCTTCTGATAGCATGAGATGTGATATCTCAATGCTTCTAATACCAAACCTGAGATCCTTCCGATAGCATGAGATGTGATATCTCAATGGTTCTAATACCAAACCTGAGATCCTTCCTATAACATGAGATGTGATATCCAAATCCTTCCCCTTCCAAACCTGAGACCCTCCCTTTAGCATGAGATGTGATATCCAACTCCTTCCCATTCCATTCCTGAGACCCTTCTGATAGCATGAGATGTGATATCTCAATGCTTCTAATACCAAACCTGAGATCCTTCCGATAGCATGAGATGTGATATCTCAATGCCTCTAATACCAAACCTGAGATCCTACCTCTAACATGAAATGTGATATCCAACTCTTTCCCCTTCCAAACCTGAGAGCCTTCCTATAGCATGAGATGTGATATCCAAGTCCTTCCCATTCCAATCCTGAGACCCTTCCTATAGCTTGAGATGTGATATCCAACTCCTTCCCATTCCAATTCTGAGACCCTTCCTATACTCTGAGACTTGATATCTCAATGCTTCTAATACCAAACCTGAGACCCGTAATATAACATGAGATGTGATATCCAAATCCTTCCCCTTCCAAACCTTAGACCCTTCCTTTATCATGAGATGTGATATCCAACTCCTTCCCATTCCAATCCTGAGACCCTTCCGATATCATGAGATGTGATATCTCAAAGCTTCTAATATCAAACTTGAGACCCTCCCTATAGCATGAGATGTGATATCCAAGTCCTTCCCATTCCAATCCTGAGACCCTTCCTATAGCATGAGATGTGATATCTCAATGCTTCTAATACCAAACCTGAGACCCTTCCTATGACATGAGATGGGAATATCCAACTCCTTCCCATTCCAATCCTGAGACCCTTCCGATAGCAGAGATGTGATATCTCAATGCTTATACCAAACCTGAGACCCTTCCTATGGCATGAGATGTGATATCCAACTCCTTGCCATTCAAATCCTGAGACCCTTCCTATAGCATGAGAAGGGATATCCAACTCCTTCCCAATCCAATCCTGAGACCCGTCCTATAGCATGAGATGTGATATCTCAATGCTTATACCAAACCTGAGACACTTCCTATAGCATGAGATGTGATATCCAACTACTTCCCATTCCAATCCTGAGACCCTTCCTATAGCATGAGATGTGATATCTCAATGCTTCTAATACCAAACCTGAGATCCTTCCTCTAACATGAAATGTGATATCCAACTCCTTCCCTTTCCAAACCTAAGAGCCTATCTATAGCATGAGATGTGATATCCAAGTCCTTCCCATTCCAACCCTTAGACCCTTCCTACAGCATGCAATATGATATCTCAATGATTCTAATAACAAACCTGAGACCCGTCCTATAACATGAGATGGGATATCCAACTCCTTCCCATTCCAATCCTGAGAAACTTCCGATAGCAGAGATGTGATATCTCAATGCTTATACCAAACCTGAGACCCTTCCTATAACATGAGATGTGATATCCAAATCCTTCCCGTTCCAAACCTGAGACCCTTCCTTTAGCATGAGATGTGATATCCAGCTCCTTCCCATTCCAATCCTGAGACACTTCCGATAGCATGAGATGTGATATCTCAATGCTTCTAATATCAAAACTGAGACCCTCCCTATAGCATGATATGTGATATCTAAGTCCTTCCCATTCCAATCCTGAGACCCTTCCTATAGCATGAGATATGATATCTCAATACTTCTAATACCAAACGTGAGATCCTTCCGATAACATGAGATGTGATATCCAAATCCTTCCCCTTCCAAACCTGAGACCCTCCCTTTAGCATGAGATGTGATATCCAACTCCTTCCCATTCCAATCCTGAGACCCTTCTGATAGCATGAGATGTGATATCTCAATGCTTCTAATACCAAACCTGAGATCCTTCCGATAGCATGAGATGTGATATCTCAATGGTTCTAATACCAAACCTGAGATCCTTCCTATAACATGAGATGTGATATCCAAATCCTTCCCCTTCCAAACCTGAGACCCTCCCTTTAGCATGAGATGTGATATCCAACTCCTTCCCATTCCAATCCTGAGACCCTTCCTATAGCATGAGATGTGATATCTCAATGCTTCTAATACCAAACCTGAGATCCTTCCTCTAACATGAAATGTGATATCCAACTCCTTCCCTTTCCAAACCTAAGAGCCTATCTATAGCATGAGATGTGATATCCAAGTCCTTCCCATTCCAACCCTTAGACCCTTCCTACAGCATGCAATATGATATCTCAATGATTCTAATAACAAACCTGAGACCCGTCCTATAACATGAGATGGGATATCCAACTCCTTCCCATTCCAATCCTGAGACACTTCCGATAGCAGAGATGTGATATCTCAATGCTTATACCAAACCTGAGACCCTTCCTATAACATGAGATGTGATATCCAAATCCTTCCCGTTCCAAACCTGAGACCCTTCCTTTAGCATGAGATGTGATATCCAGCTCCTTCCCATTCCAATCCTGAGACACTTCCGATAGCATGAGATGTGATATCTCAATGCATCTAATATCAAAACTGAGACCCTCCCTATAGCATGATATGTGATATCTAAGTCCTTCCCATTCCAATCCTGAGACCCTTCCTATAGCATGAGATATGATATCTCAATACTTCTAATACCAAACGTGAGATCCTTCCGATAACATGAGATGTGATATCCAAATCCTTCCCCTTCCAAACCTGAGACCCTCCCTTTAGCATGAGATGTGATATCCAACTCCTTCCCATTCCAATCCTGAGACCCTTCTGATAGCATGAGATGTGATATCTCAATGCTTCTAATACCAAACCTGAGATCCTTCCGATAGCATGAGATGTGATATCTCAATGGTTCTAATACCAAACCTGAGATCCTTCCTATAACATGAGATGTGATATCCAAGTCCTTCCCATTCCAATCCTGAGACCCTTCCTATAGCTTGAGATGTGATATCCAACTCCTTCCCATTCCAATTCTGAGACCCTTCCTATACTCTGAGACTTGATATCTCAATGCTTCTAATACCAAACCTGAGACCCGTAATATAACATGAGATGTGATATCCAAATCCTTCCCCTTCCAAACCTTAGACCCTTCCTTTATCATGAGATGTGATATCCAACTCCTTCCCATTCCAATCCTGAGACCCTTCCGATATCATGAGATGTGATATCTCAAAGCTTCTAATATCAAACTTGAGACCCTCCCTATAGCATGAGATGTGATATCCAAATCCTTCCCATTCCAATCCTGAGACCCTTCCTATAGCATGAGATGTGATATCTCAATGCTTCTAATACCAAACCTGAGACCCTTCCTATAACATGAGATGGGAATATCCAACTCCTTCCCATTCCAATCCTGAGACCCTTCCGATAGCAGAGATATGATATCTCAATGCTTATACCAAACCTGAGACCCTTCCTATGGCATGAGATGTGATATCCAACTCCTTGCCATTCAAATCCTGAGACACTTCCTATAGCATGAGAAGGGATATCCAACTCCTTCCCAATCCAATCCTGAGACCCCTCCGATAGCAGAGACGTGATATCTCAATGCTTCTACCAATCCTGAGACCCTTCCTTTAGCATGAGATGTGATATCCAAATCCTTCACATTCCAATCCTGAGACCCTTCCTATAGCATGAGATGTGATATCTCAATGCTTCTAATACCAAACCTGAGCTCCTTCCTATAACATGAGATGTGATATCCAATTCCTTCCCATTCCAAACCTGAGACCCTTCCTATTGGATGAGATGTGATATCCAACTCCTTCCCATTCCAACCCTGAGACCCTTCCTATAGCATGAGATGTGATGTCTCAATGCTTCTAATACCAAACCTGAGATCCTTCCTATAACATGAGATGTGATATCCAACTCCTTCCATTCCAATCCTGAGACCCGTCCTATAGCATGAGATGTGATATCTCAATGCTTATACCAAACCTGAGACCCTTCCTATAGCATGAGATGTGATATCCAACTACTTCCCATTCCAATCCTGAGACCCTTCCTATAGCATGAGATGTGATATCTCAATGCTTCTAATACCAAACCTGAGATCCTTCCTCTAACATGAAATGTGATATCCAACTCCTTCCCTTTCCAAACCTAAGAGCCTATCTATAGCATGAGATGTGATATCCAAGTCCTTCCCGTTCCAATCCTTAGACCCTTCCTACAGCATGCAATATGATATCTCAATGATTCTAATAACAAACCTGAGACCTGTCCTATAGCATGAGATATGATATCCAAGTCCTTCCCATTCCAATCCTGAGACCCTTCCTATAACATGAAATGTGATATCCAACTCCTTCCCATTCCAACCTGAGACCCTTCCTATAGCATGAGATGGGATATCCAACTTCTTCCAAATCCAATACAGATACCCTTCCGATAGCATGAGATGTGATATCCCAATGCTTCTACCAAACCTGAGACCCATACTATGGCATGAGATGTGATATCAAACTCCTTCCCATTCCAATCCTGAGACCCTTCCTATAGCTTGAGGTGTGATATCCAACTCCTTCCGATTCCAATTCTGAGACCCTTCTTATACCATGAGACTTGATATCTCAATGCTTCTAATACCAAACCTGAGACCCGTCCTATAACATGAGATGTGATATCCAAATCCTTCCCCTTCCAAACCTTAGACCCTTCCTTTATCATGAGATGTGGTATCCAACTCCTTCCCATTCCAATCCTGAGACCCTTCCGATATCATGAGATTTGTTATCTCAATGCTTCTAATATCAAACTTGAGACCCTCCCTATAGCATGAGATGTGACATCCAAGTCCTTCACATTCCAATCCTGAGACCCTTCCTATAGCATGAGATGTGATATCTCTATGCTTCTAATACCAAACCTGAGACCCTTCCTATAACATGAGATGGGATATCCAACTCCTTCCCATTCCAATCCTGAGACCCTTCCGATAGCAGAGATGTGATATCTCAATGCTTATACCAAACATGAGACCCTTCCTATGGCCTGAGATGTCATATACAACTCCTTCCCATTCCAATCCTGAGACCCTTCCTTTAGCATGAGATGTGATATCTCAATGCTTATACCAAATCTGAGACCCTTCCTATAGCATGAGATGTGATATCCAAATCCTTCCCATTCCAATCCTGAGACCCTTCCTATAGCATGAGATGTGATATCTCAATGCTTATATCAAACCTGAGAGCCTACCTATAGCATGAGATGTGATATCCAAGTCCATCCCATTCCAATCCTTAGACCCTTCCGATAGCAGAGATGTGATATCTCAATGCTTATACCAAACATGAGACCCTTCCTATAACATGAGATGTGATATCCAACTCCTTCCCGTTCCAAACCTGAGACACTAACTATAGCATATGTGATATCCAACTCCTTCCCATTCCAAACATGAGACCCTTCCTTTAGCATGAGATGTGATATCCAGCTCCTTCCCATTCCAATCCTGAGACACTTCCGATAGGATGAGATGTGATATCTCAATGCTTCTAATATCAAAACTGAGACCCTCCCTATAGCATGATATGTGATATCTAAGTCCTTCCCATTCCAATCCTGAGACCCTTCCTATAGCATGAGATATGATATCTCAATACTTCTAATACCAAACGTGAGATCCTTCCGATAACATGAGATGTGATATCCAAATCCTTCCCCTTCCAAACCTGAGACCCTCCCTTTAGCATGAGATGTGATATCCAACTCCTTCCCATTCCAATCCTGAGACCCTTCTGATAGCATGAGATGTGATATCTCAATGCTTCTAATACCAAACCTGAGATCCTTCCGATAGCATGAGATGTGATATCTCAATGGTTCTAATACCAAACCTGAGATCCTTCCTATAACATGAGATGTGATATCCAAATCCTTCCCCTTCCAAACCTGAGACCCTCCCTTTAGCATGAGATGTGATATCCAACTCCTTCCCATTCCAATCCTGAGACCCTTCCTATAGCATGAGATGTGATATCTCAATGCTTCTAATACCAAACCTGAGATCCTTCCTCTAACATGAAATGTGATATCCAACTCCTTCCCTTTCCAAACCTAAGAGCCTATCTATAGCATGAGATGTGATATCCAAGTCCTTCCCATTCCAACCCTTAGACCCTTCCTACAGCATGCAATATGATATCTCAATGATTCTAATAACAAACCTGAGACCCGTCCTATAACATGAGATGGGATATCCAACTCCTTCCCATTCCAATCCTGAGACACTTCCGATAGCAGAGATGTGATATCTCAATGCTTATACCAAACCTGAGACCCTTCCTATAACATGAGATGTGATATCCAAATCCTTCCCGTTCCAAACCTGAGACCCTTCCTTTAGCATGAGATGTGATATCCAGCTCCTTCCCATTCCAATCCTGAGACACTTCCGATAGCATGAGATGTGATATCTCAATGCATCTAATATCAAAACTGAGACCCTCCCTATAGCATGATATGTGATATCTAAGTCCTTCCCATTCCAATCCTGAGACCCTTCCTATAGCATGAGATATGATATCTCAATACTTCTAATACCAAACGTGAGATCCTTCCGATAACATGAGATGTGATATCCAAATCCTTCCCCTTCCAAACCTGAGACCCTCCCTTTAGCATGAGATGTGATATCCAACTCCTTCCCATTCCAATCCTGAGACCCTTCTGATAGCATGAGATGTGATATCTCAATGCTTCTAATACCAAACCTGAGATCCTTCCGATAGCATGAGATGTGATATCTCAATGGTTCTAATACCAAACCTGAGATCCTTCCTATAACATGAGATGTGATATCCAAGTCCTTCCCATTCCAATCCTGAGACCCTTCCTATAGCTTGAGATGTGATATCCAACTCCTTCCCATTCCAATTCTGAGACCCTTCCTATACTCTGAGACTTGATATCTCAATGCTTCTAATACCAAACCTGAGACCCGTAATATAACATGAGATGTGATATCCAAATCCTTCCCCTTCCAAACCTTAGACCCTTCCTTTATCATGAGATGTGATATCCAACTCCTTCCCATTCCAATCCTGAGACCCTTCCGATATCATGAGATGTGATATCTCAAAGCTTCTAATATCAAACTTGAGACCCTCCCTATAGCATGAGATGTGATATCCAAATCCTTCCCATTCCAATCCTGAGACCCTTCCTATAGCATGAGATGTGATATCTCAATGCTTCTAATACCAAACCTGAGACCCTTCCTATAACATGAGATGGGAATATCCAACTCCTTCCCATTCCAATCCTGAGACCCTTCCGATAGCAGAGATATGATATCTCAATGCTTATACCAAACCTGAGACCCTTCCTATGGCATGAGATGTGATATCCAACTCCTTGCCATTCAAATCCTGAGACACTTCCTATAGCATGAGAAGGGATATCCAACTCCTTCCCAATCCAATCCTGAGACCCCTCCGATAGCAGAGACGTGATATCTCAATGCTTCTACCAATCCTGAGACCCTTCCTTTAGCATGAGATGTGATATCCAAATCCTTCACATTCCAATCCTGAGACCCTTCCTATAGCATGAGATGTGATATCTCAATGCTTCTAATACCAAACCTGAGCTCCTTCCTATAACATGAGATGTGATATCCAATTCCTTCCCATTCCAAACCTGAGACCCTTCCTATTGGATGAGATGTGATATCCAACTCCTTCCCATTCCAACCCTGAGACCCTTCCTATAGCATGAGATGTGATGTCTCAATGCTTCTAATACCAAACCTGAGATCCTTCCTATAACATGAGATGTGATATCCAACTCCTTCCATTCCAATCCTGAGACCCGTCCTATAGCATGAGATGTGATATCTCAATGCTTATACCAAACCTGAGACCCTTCCTATAGCATGAGATGTGATATCCAACTACTTCCCATTCCAATCCTGAGACCCTTCCTATAGCATGAGATGTGATATCTCAATGCTTCTAATACCAAACCTGAGATCCTTCCTCTAACATGAAATGTGATATCCAACTCCTTCCCTTTCCAAACCTAAGAGCCTATCTATAGCATGAGATGTGATATCCAAGTCCTTCCCGTTCCAATCCTTAGACCCTTCCTACAGCATGCAATATGATATCTCAATGATTCTAATAACAAACCTGAGACCTGTCCTATAGCATGAGATATGATATCCAAGTCCTTCCCATTCCAATCCTGAGACCCTTCCTATAACATGAAATGTGATATCCAACTCCTTCCCATTCCAACCTGAGACCCTTCCTATAACATGAGATGTGATATCCAACTCCTTCCCATTCAAATCCTGAGACCCTTCCTATAGCATGAGAAGGGATATCCAACTCCTTCCCAATCCAATCCTGAGACCCTTCCGATAGCAGAGATCTGATATCTCAATGCTTCTACCAAACCTGAGACCCTTCCTTTAGCATGAGATGTGATATCCAAATCCTTCACATTCCAATCCTGAGACCCTTCCTATAGCATGAGATGTGATATCTCAATGCTTCTAATACCAAACCTGAGATCCTTCCTATAACATGAGATGTGATATCCAATTCCTTCCCATTCCAAACCTGAGACCCTTCCTATTAGATGAGATGCGATATCCAACTCCTTCCCATTCCAACCCTGAGACCCTTCCTATAGCATGAGATGTGATGTCTCAATGCTTCTAATACCAAACCTGAGATCCTTCCTATAACATGAGATGTGATATCCAACTCCTTCCATTCCAATCCTGAGACCCGTCCTATAGCATGAGATGTGATATCTCAATGCTTATACCAAACCTGAGACCCTTCCTATACCATGAGATGTGATATCCAACTACTTCCCATTCCAATCCTGAGACCCTTCCTATAGCATGAGATGTGATATCTCAATGCTTCTAATACCAAACCTGAGATCCTTCCTCTAACATGAAATGTGATATCCAACTCCTTCCCTTTCCAAACCTTAGACCCTTCCTACAGCATGCAATATGATATCTCAATGATTCTAATAACAAACCTGAGACCCGTCCTATAGCATGAGATATGATATCCAAGTCCTTCCCATTCCAATCCTGAGACCCTTCCTATAACATGAAATGTGATATCCAACTCCTTCCCATTCCAACCTGAGACCCTTCCTATAGCATGAAATGTGATATCCAACTCCTTCCCATTCCAATACTGATACCCTTCCGATAGCATGAGATGTGATGTCCCAATGCTTCTAATACCAAACCTGAGACCCGTCCTATAACATGAGATGTGATATCCAAATCCTTCCCCTTCCAAACCTTAGACCCTTCCTTTATCATGAGATGTGGTATCCAACTCGTTCCCATTCCAATCCTGAGACCCTTCCGATATCATGAGATTTGTTATCTCAATGCTTCTAATATCAAACTTGAGACCCTCCCTATAGCATGAGATGTGACATCCAAGTCCTTCCCATTCCAATCCTGAGACCCTTCCTATAGCATGAGATGTGATATCTCTATACTTCTAATACCAAACCTGAGACCCTTCCTATAACATGAGATGGGATATCCAACTCCTTCCCATTCCAATCCTGAGACCCTTCCGATAGCAGAGATGTGATATCTCAATGCTTATACCAAACCTGAGACCCTTCCTATGGCCTGAGATGTCATATACAACTCCTTCCCATTCCAATCCTGAGACCCTTCCTTTAGCATGAGATGTGATATCTCAATGCTTATACCAAATCTGAGATCCTTCCTATAGCATGAGATGTGATATCCAAATCCTTCCCATTCCAATCCTGAGACCCTTCCTATTGCATGAGATGTGATATCTCAATGCTTATACCAAACCTGAGAGCCTACAATCCTGAGACCCTTCCTTTAGCATGAAATGTGATATCTCAATGCTTATACCAAATCTGAGACCCTTCCTATAGCATGAGATGTGATATCCAAGTCCATCCCATTCCAATCCTTAGACCCTTCCTACAGCATGCGATGTGATATCTCAATGATTCTAATACCAAACCAGAGACTCTTACTATAACATGAGATGGGATATCCAACTCCTTCCCATTCCAATCCTGAGCCGCTTCCGATAGCAGAGATGTGATATCTCAATGTTTATACCAAACCTGAGACCCTTCCTATAACATGAGATGTGATATCCAACTCCTTCCCGTTCCAAACCTGAGACACTAACTATAGCATATGTGATATCCAAATCCTTCCCATTCCAAACATGAGACCCTTCCTATAGCAAGAAAGTAATATCCAACTCCTACCCATTCCAATCCTGAGACCCTTCCTATAGCAAGAGATGTGATATCCAAATCCTTCCCATTCCAATCCTGAGACCCTTCCTATAACATGAGATGTGATATCCAACTCCTTCCCATTCCAACCTGAGACACTTCCTATAGCATGAGAAGGGATATCCAACTCCTTCCCAATCCAATCCTGAGACCCTTCCGATAGCAGAGATGTGATATCTCAATGCTTATACCAAACCTGAGACCCTTCCTATGGCATGAGATGTGATATCCAACTCCTTGCCATTCAAATCCTGAGACCCTTCCTATAGCATGAGATGTGATATCTCTATGCTTCTAATACCAAACCTGAGACCCTTCCTATAACATGAGATGGGATATCCAACTCCTTCCCAATCCAATCCTGAGACCCTTCCGATAGCAGAGATGTGATATCTCAATGCTTATACCAAACCTGAGAACCTTCCTATGGCCTGAGATGTCATATACAACTCCTTCCCATTCCAATCCTGCGACCCTTCCTTTAGCATGAGATGTGATATCTCAATGCTTATACCAAATCTGAGACCCTTCCTATAGCATGAGATGTGATATCCAATTCCTTCCCATTCCAATCCTGAGACCCTTCCTATAGCATGAGATGTGATATCTCAATGCTTATACCAAACCTGAGAGCCTACCTATAGCATGAGATGTGATATCCAAGTCCATCCCATTCCAATCCTTAGACCCTTCCTACAGCATGCGATGTGATATCTCAATGATTCTAATACCAAACCAGAGACTCTTCCTATAACATGAGATGGGATATCCAACTCCTTCCCATTCCAATCCTGAGCCGCTTCTGATAGCAGAGATGTGATATCTCAATGCTTATACCAAACCTGAGACCCTTCCTATAACATGAGATGTGATATCCAACTCCTTCCCGTTCCAAACCTGAGACACTAACTATAGCATATGTGATATCCAACTCCTTCCCATTCCAAACATGAGACCCTTCCTATAGCAAGAAAGTAATATCCAACTCCTACCCATTCCAATCCTGAGACCCTTCCTATAGCAAGAGATGTGATATCCAAATCCTTCCCATTCCAATCCTGAGACCCTTCCTATAACATGAGATGTGATATCCAACTCCTTCCCATTCCAACCTGAGACACTTCCTATAGCATGAGAAGGGATATCCAACTCCTTCCCAATCCAATCCTGAGACCCCTCCTATAGCAAGAAAGTAATATCCAACTCCTACCCATTCCAATCCTGAGACCCTTCCTATAGCATGAGATGTGATATCTCAATGCTTATACCAAACCTGAGACCCTTCCTATGGCATGAGATGTGATATCCAACTCCTTGCCATTCAAATCCTGAGACCCTTCCTATAGCATGAGATGTGATATCTCAATGCTTATACCAAACCTGAGACCCTTCCTATAACATGAGATGGGATATCCAACTCCTTCCCATTCCAATCCTGAGACCCTTCCGATAGCAGAGATGTGATATCTCAATGCTTATACCAAACCTGAGAACCTTCCTATGGCCTGAGATGTCGTATACAACTCCTTCCCATTCCAATCCTGAGACCCTTCCTTTAGCATGAGATGTGATATCTCAATGCTTATACCAAATCTGAGACCCTTCCTATAGCATGAGATGTGATATCCAATTCCTTCCCATTCCAATCCTGAGACCCTTCCTATAGCATGAGTTGTGATATCTCAATGCTTATACCAAACCACCTGAGAGCCTACCTATAGCATGAGATGTGATATCCAAGTCCATCCCATTCCAATCCTTAGACCCTTCCTACAGCATGCGATGTGATATCTCAATGATTCTAATACCAAACCAGAGACTCTTCCTATAACATGAGATGGGATATCCAACTCCTTCCCATTCCAATCCTGAGCCGCTTCCGATAGCAGAGATGTGATATCTCAATGCTTATACCAAACCTGAGACCCTTCCTATAACATGAGATGTGATATCCAACTCCTTCCCGTTGCAAACCTGAGACACTAACTATAGCATATGTGATATCCAACTCCTTCCCATTCCAAACATGAGACCCTCCCTATAGCATGAGATGTGATATCCAACTCCTTCCTATTCCAATCCTGAGACCCTTCCTATAGCATGAGATATGATATCTCAATACTTCTAATACCAAACGTGAGATCCTTCCGATAACATGAGATGTGATATCCAAATCCTTCCCCTTCCAAACCTGAGACCCTCCCTTTAGCATGAGATGTGATATCCAACTCCTTCCTATTCCAATCCTGAGACTCTTCTGATAGCATGAGATGTGATATCTCAATGCTTCTAATACCAAACCTGAGATCCTTCCGATAGCATGATATGTGATATCTCAATGCTTCTAATACCAAACCTGAGATCCTTCCTATAACATGAGATGTGATATCCAAATCCTTCCCCTTCCAAACCTGAGACCCTCCCTTTAGCATGAGATGTGATATCCAACTCCTTCCCATTCCAATCCTGAGACCCTTCCGATATCATGAGATGTGATATCTCAAAGCTTCTAATATCAAACTTGAGACCCTCCCTATAGCGTGAGATGTGATATCCAAGTCCTTCCCATTCCAATCCTGAGACCCTTCCTATAGCATGAGATATGATATCTCAATGCTTCTAATACCAAACCTGAGACCCTTCCTATAACATGAGATGGGAATATCCAACTCCTTCCCATTCCAATCCTGAGACCCTTCCGATAGCAGAGATGTGATATCTCAATGCTTATACCAAACCTGAGATCCTTCCTATAACATGAGATGTCCTGAGACACTTCCTATAGCATGAGATGTGATATCTCACTGCTTATACCAAACCTGAGACCCTTCCCATAGCATGAGATGTGATATCCAAGTCCTTCCCATTCCAATCCTGAGACACTTCCTATAGCATGAGATGTGATATCTCAATGCTTCTAATACCAAACCTGCGACTCTTCCTATAACATGAGATGGGGAATCCAACTCCTTCCCATTCCAATCCTGAGACCCTTTTGATAGCAGAGATGTGATATCTCAATGTTTATACCAAACCTGAGACCCTTCCTACGGCATGAGTTGTCATATTCAACTCCTTCCCATTCCAATCCTGAGACCCTTCCTATAGCATGAGATGTGATATCTCAATGGTTCTACCAAACCTGAGACCCTTCCTATAACATGAGATGTGATATCCAATTCCTTCCCATTCCAAACCTGAGACCCTTCCTATTGGATGAGATGCGATATCCAACTCCTTCCCATTCCAACCCTGAGACCCTTCCTATAGCATGAGATGTGATATCTCAATGCTTCTAATACCAAACCTGAGATCCTTCCTATAACATGAGATGTGATATCCAACTCCTTCCCATTCCAATCCTGAGACCCTTCTGATAGCATAAGATATATCTCAATGCTTCTATACCAAACCTGAGATCCTTCCGATAGCATGAGATGTGATATCTCAATACTTCTAATACCAAACCTGAGATCCTATAACATGAGATGTGATATCCAAATCCTTATCTTCCAAACCTGAGACCCTTCCTTTACCATGAGATGTGATATCCAACTCCTTCCCATTCCAATCCTGAGACACTTCTGATAGCATAAGATATGATATCTCAATGCTTCTATACCAAACCTGAGATCCTTCTGATAGCATGAGATGTGATATCTCAATACTTCTAATACCAAACCTGAGATCCTACCTCTAACATGAAATGTGATATCCAACTCTTTCCCCTTGCAAACCTGAGAGCCTTCCTATAGCATGAGATGTGATATCCAAGTCCTTCCCATTCCAATCCTGAGACCCGTCCTATAACATGAGATGTGATATCCAACTCCTTCCCATTCCAACCTGAGACCCTTCCTAGAGCATGAGATGGGATATCCAACTCCTTCCAAATCCAATCCTGATAACCTTCCGATAGCATGAGATGTGATATCCCAATGCTTCTACCAAACCTGAGGACCATACTATGGCATGAGATGTGATATCAAACTCCTTCCCATTCTAATCCTGAGACCCTTCCTATAGCTTGAGATGTGATATCCAACTCCTTCCCATTCCAATTCTGAGACCCTTCCTATACCATGAGACTTGATATCTCAATGCTTCTAATACCAAACCTGAGACCCGTCCTATAACATGAGATGTGATATCCAAATCCTTCCCCTTCCAAACCTTAGACCCTTCCTTTATCATGAGATGTGATATCCAACTCCTTCCCATTCCAATCTTGAGACCCTTCCGATATCATGAAATGTGATATCTCAATGCTTCTAATATCAAACTTGAGACCCTCCTTATAGCATGAGATGTGATATCCAAGTCCTTCCCATTCCAATCCTGAGACCCTTCCTATAGCATGAGATGTGATATCTCAATGCTTCTAATACCAAACCTGAGATCCTTCCTATAACATGAGATGGGAATATCCAATGTGATATCCAACTCCTTCCCATTCCAATCCTGAGACCCTTCCTATAGCATGAGATGTGATATCCAACTCCTTCCCATTCCAATCCTGAGACCCTTCCTATAGCCTGAGATGTGATATCTCAATGTTTATACCATACCTGAGACCCTTCCTATAACATGAGATGTGATATCCAACTCCTTCCCGTTCCAAACCTGAGACCCTTCCTTTAGCATGAGATGTGATATCCAGCTCCTTCCCATTCCAATCCTGAGACACTTCCGATAGCATGAGATGTGATATCTCAATGCTTCTAATATCTAAACTGAGACCCTCCCTATAGCATATGTGATATCTAAGTCCTTCCCATTCCAATCCTGAGACCCTTCCTATAGCATGAGATGTGATATCTCAATGCTTATCCTTGATTCCTGTAGTAAATTGATTTCCTCTGCAGGCCGACTCCTGTCACGAATGCCTTGTCTGCATGCATTCTCTCCTGGCCATTCTCTCACCGTGGCTATTTGCCTACCCCCTTCCTCTCAGTGGATGGACTTCTCCATCCTAGCCTCCTACCACTCAACTCCGCCTACTTGGAGAATTCAACATGAACCTGTATGCTTCCTGACCTGGACTTTTACGAGATCTGCAACTCTTCATGTCGCTGGCCCTACACACTGCAGGGAATACTCAGGATTTTCTGATCTCAGACCTCCCCCTCTGTAACCCTCTCAACAATCCTCTCCCGTGGTGATCAAGTTCTCATCTTCAAAGAAGGCTAACTGCCTGCTGTTCCTCCTCAGAGGAGTTCTCCCTTTCTGTCCCTGCTCCCTGCACCGTTTCGCGTTGCAAACACTCGCTTCCCTGCTCTCTTGTTTAGACGCTTTTCCTTCTCAGAGGCCTTCTTGCTTTCTGCCCTTTTCGCGTTGCAAGTACTCGCTTCCCAGCTCTCTGGTTTAGACGCGTGTTCCCTGCCTTCTCTCCTCTTCCCGCTGCCTTCAAATCAAAAAATGAGCTCCAAAAGATACACAGTGCTCAGAATGCTCTATAACACCCATTATTCAACATATAGCCGTAACCCGCTAGACGTATTGATACGTGCTGTAAACTAGCAAAAACAGCTAGAAAATGTACTTTCCTCGCGTTTTTGTAAATGCAAATTCTGATGGGTTCCCATGTATACTGTCCGTGCGTTTGTTGTCGAATGCTGAAGTTTTTAACCACTGTTCTCCCATACAAGGGGGGGGGGGGTCAACGTCTACTGCTGTTCATAGGCTGAATGTATACGGCTGAAATCTTCAAGGCATTATCAGCTTTCCTGACTGTTTTGGAACGTGTATTTGCCGTCTATTAATGCAGTCGCCCTGTGTTCATAGTCCCTTCTACTTTACAGGCTGCACTCCCCTGGTGATCACATTCTCCTCTCCAGAGCAGGCTGACTACCAGCTGCTCCTCCTCATAGGCGTTCATCCTTTCTGTCCCTGCTCCCTGCACCGTTTCGCGTTGCATGTACTCGCTTCCCAGCTCTCTGGTTTAGATGCGTGTTCCCTGCCTTCTCTCCTCTTCCTACAGCCTTCCAATGAGCTCCACAAGATACAGTGTTCAGAATGCTTTATAACACCCATTATTCAACATATAGCTGTAACCCGCTAGACGTATTGAAACGTGCTAAAAACGAGCAGAAACAGCTAGAACATGTACTTTCCTCGCGTTTTGGTAAATGCGAATTCTGGTGGATTCCCATTTTGTACTCTGTTCGTGCGTTTGTTCAGTCGAATCCTGGTCTTTTGAACCACTCTTCTCCCATACAAGGGAGGGTCAAAATGTGTTGTTCACAGGCTGAATTTATACTGCTGAAATGCTCGCTTCCCTGCTCTCTGGTTTAGACGTGTGTACCCTGCATTTACCAAAACGCGAGGGAAGTACATTTTCTAGCTGTTTTTGCTAGTTTTTAGCACGTTTCAATACGTCTATCGGGTTACAGCTATATGTTGAATAATGGGTGTTATAAAGCATTCTGAACACTGTATCTTGTGGAGCAAATTGGAAGGCTGTAGCAAGAGGAGAGAAGGCAGGGAACACGCATCTCAACCAGAGAGCTGGGAAGCGAGTACATGCAACGCGAAACGGTGCAGGGAGCAGGGACAGAAAGGATGAACACCTATGAGGAGGAGCAGCTGGTAGTTAGCCTGCATAGGAGAGAAGAATGTGATCACTAGGGGAGTGCAGCCTGTAAACTAGAAGGAACGATGAACAAAGGGCGACTGCATTAACAGATGGCAAATACACGTTCCAAAACAGTCAGGAAAGCTGATAATGCCTTGAAGATTTCAGCCGTATACATTCAGCCTGTGAACAGCAGATGTTGACCCCCCCCTCCCTAGTATGGGAGAATAGTGGTTAAAAACGTCAGGATTCGACACAAACGCACGGACACAGTACATACAACATGGGAACCCACCAGAATTCGCATTTACAAAAACGCGAGGGAAGTACATTTTCTAGCTATTTTTGCTAGTTTTTAGCACGTTTCAATACGTCTAGCGGGTTACAGCTATATGTTGAATAATGGGGTTATAAAGCATTCTGAACACTATCTAGTGGAGCTCATTGGAAGGCTGTAGGAAGAGGAGCGAAGGCAGGGAACACGCATCTAAACCAGAGAGCAGGGAAGCGAGCATTTCAGCAGTATAAATTCAGCCTGTGAACAACACATTTTGACCCTCCTTTGTATGGGAGAAGAGTGGTTCAAAAGACCAGGATTCGACTGAACAAACGCACGAACAGAGTACAAAATGGGAATCCACCAGAATTCGCATTTACCAAAACGCGAGAAAAGTACATTTTCGAGCTGTTTCTGCTCATTTTTAGCACGTTTCAATACGTCTAGCGGGTTACAGCTATATGTTGAATAATGGGGTTATAAAGCATTCTGAACACTATCTTGTGGAGCTCATTGGAAGGCTGTAGGAAGAGGAGAGAAGGCAGGGAACACGCATCTAAACCAGAGAGCTGGGAAGCGAGTACATGCAACGCGGAACGGTGCAGGGAGCAGGGACAGAAAGGATGAACGCCTATGAGGAGGAGCAGCTGGTAGTCAGCCTGCTCTGGAGAGGAGAATGTGATCACCAGGGGAGTGCAGCCTGTGAAGTAGAAGGGACGATGAACACAGGGCGACTGCATAACAGATGGCAAATACACGTTCCAAAACAGTCAGGAAAGCTGATAATGCCTTGAAGATTTCAGCCGTATACATTCAGCCTGTGAACAGCAGTAGACGTTGACCCCCCCTTGTATGGGAGAACAGTGGTTAAAAACTTCAGGATTCAACAACAAACGCACGGACAGTACATACATGGGAACCCATCAGAATTAGCATTTACAAAAACGCGAGGAAAGTACATTTTCTAGCTGTTTTTGCTAGTTTACAGCACGTTTCAATACGTCTAGCGGGTTACGGCTATATGTTGAATAATGGGTGTTATAGAGCATTCTGAGCACTGTGTATCTTTTGGAGCTCATTTTTTGATTTGAAGACAGCGGGAAGAGGAGAGAAGGCAGGGAACACGCGTCTACACCAGAGAGCTGGGAAGCGAGTACTTGCAACGCGAAAAGGGCAGAAAGGAAGAAGGCCTCTGAGAAGGAAAAGCGTCTAAGCCAGAGAGCAGGAAAGCGAGTGTTTGCATCGCGAAACTGTGCAGGGAGCAGGGACAGAAAGGGAGAACTCCTCTGAGGAGGAATAGCTGGCAGTTAGCCTTCTTTGGAGATGAGAACTTGATCACCACTGGAGAGGATTGTTGAGAGGGTTACAGAGGGGGAGGTCTGAGATCAGAAAATCCTGAGTATTCCCTGCAGTGTGTAGGGCCAGCGACATGAAGAGTTGCAGATCTCGTAAAAGTCCGGGTCAGGAAGCATACAGGTTCATGTTGAATTCTCCAAGTAGGCAGAGTTGAGTGGTAGGAGGCTAGGATGGAGAAGTCCATCCACTGAGAGAGGAAGGGGGTAGGCAAATAGCCACGGTGAGCGAATGGCCAGGAGAGAATGCATGCAGACAAGGCATTCGTGACAGGAGTCGGCCTGCAAAGGAAATCAATTTACTACAGGAATCAAGGATAAGCATTGAGATAGCACATCTCATGCTATAGGGTCTCAGGATTGGAATGGGAAGGATTTAGATATCACATATGCTATAGGGAGGGTCTCAGTTTTGATATTAGAAGCATTAAGATATCACATCTCATGCTATCGGAAGTTTCTCAGGATTGGAATGGGAAGGAGCTGGATATCACATCTCATGCTAAAGGAAGGGTCTCAGGTTTGGAACGGGAAGGAGTTGGATATCACATCTCATGTTATAGGAAGGGTCTCAGGTTTGGTATAAACATTGAGATATCACATCTCTGCTATCGGAAGTGTCTCAGCATTGGAATGGGAAGGAGTTGGATATCCCATCTCATGTTATAGGACGGGTCTCAGGTTTTTTATTAAAATCATTGAGATATCATATTGCATGCTGTAGGAAGGGTCTAAGGATTGGAATGGAAGGAGTTGGATATCACATCTCATGTTAAAGGAAAGATCTCAGGTTTGGTATTAGAAGCATTGAGACATCACATCTCATGCTATAGGAAGGGTCTCAGGATTGGAATGGGATGGAGTTGGATATCACATCTCATGCTATAGGAAGGGTCTCAGGATTGGAATGGGAAGGAGTTGGATATCACATCTCGTGTTATAGGAAGGGTCTCAGGTTTGGTATAAACATTGAGATATCACATCTCTGCTATCGGAAGTGTCTCAGGATTGGAATGGGAAGGAGTTGGATATCCCATCTCATGTTATAGGACGGGTCTCAGGTTTTTTATTAAAATCATTGAGATATCATATTGCATGCTTTAGGAAGGGTCTAAGGATTGGAATGGGAAGGAGTTGGATATCCCATCTCATGTTATAGGAAGAGTCTCTGGTTTGGTATTAGAATCATTGAGATATCAAGTCTCATAGTATAGGAAGGGTCTCAGAATTGGAATGGGAAGAAGTTGGATATCCCATCTCATGTTATAGGAAGAGTCTCTGGTTTGGTATTAGAATCATTGAGATATCACATCGCATGCTGTAGGAAGGGTCTAAGGATTGGAATGGGATGGACTTGGATATCACATCTCATGCTATAGGTAGGCTCTCAGGTTTGGTATAAGCATTGAGATATCACATCTCATGCTATAGGAAGGGTCTCAGAATTGGAATGGGAAGGAGTTGGATATCACATCTCAAGCTGTAGGAAGGGTCTCAGTATTGGAATGGGAAGAACTTGGATATCACATCTCATGCTATAGGAAGGCTCTCAGGTTTGGAAGGGGAAAGAGTTGGATATCTCATTTCATGTTAGAGGTAGGATCTCAGGTTTGGTATTAGAGGCATTGAGATATCACATCTCATGCTATCAGAAGGGTCTCAGGAATGGAATGGGAAGGAGTTAGATATCACATCTCATGCTAAAGGGAGGGTCTCAGGTTTGGAAGGGGAAGGATTTGGATATCACATCTCATGTTATAGGAAGGATCTCAGGTTTGGTATTAGAAGCATTGAGATATCACATCTCATGCTATCAGAAGAGTCTCAGGATTGGAATAGGAAGGAGTTGGATATCACATTTCATGCTAAAGGGAGGGTCTCAGGTTTGGAAGGGGAAGGATTTGGATATCACATCTCATGTTATCGGAAGGATCTCACGTTTGGTATTAGAAATATTGAGATATCATATCTCATGCTATAGGAAGGGTCTCAGGATTGGAATGGGAAGGAGTTGGATATCACATCTCATGCTATAGGGAGGGTCTCAGGATTGGAAGGGGAAAGAGTTGGATATCACATATCATGCTATAGGGAGGGTCTCAGTTTTGATATTAGAAGCATTGAGATATCACATCTCATGCTATCGGAAGTGTCTCAGGATTGGAATGGGAAGGAGCTGGATATCACATCTCATGCTAAAGGAAGGGTCTCAGGTTTGGAACGGGAAGGATTTGGATATCACATCTCATGTTATAGGAAGGGTCTCAGGTTTGGTATAAGCATTGAGATATCACATCTCTGCTATCGGAAGTGTCTCAGGATTGGAATGGGAAGGAGTTGGATATCCCATCTCATGTTATAGGACGGGTCTCAGGTTTGTTATTAGAATCATTGAGATATCATATTGCATGCTGTAGGAAGGGTCTAAGGGTTGGAATGTGAAGGACTTGGATATCACATCTCATGCTATAGATAGGCTCTTAGGTTTGGAAAGGGAAGGAGTTGGATATCACATTTCATGTTAGAGGAAGGATCTCAGGTTTGGTATTAGAAGCATTGAGATATCACATCTCATGCTATAGGAAGGGTCTCAGGATTGGAATGGGAAGCAGTTGGATATCACATCTCATGCTATAGGAAGGGTCTCAGGTTTGGTATAAGCATTGAGATATCACATCTCATGCTATAGGATGGGTCTCAGGATTGGAATGGAAGGAGTTGGATATCACATCTCATGTTATAGGAAGGATCTCAGGTTTGGTATTAGACGCATTGAGACATCACATCTCATGCTATAGGAAGGGTCTCAGGGTTGGAATGGGAAGGAGTTGGATATCACATCTCATCCAATAGAAAGGGTCTCAGGTTTGGAATGGGAAGGAATTGGATATCACATCTCATGTTATAGGAAGGATCTCAGGTTTGGTATTAGAAGCATTGAGATATCACATCTCATGCTATAGGAAGGGTCTCAGGATTGGAATGTGAAGGATTTGGATATCACATCTCATGCTAAAGGAAGGGTCTCAGGTTTGGTAGAAGCATTGAGATATCACGTCGCTGCTATCGGAAGGGTCTCAGGATTGGATTGGGAAGGAGTTGGATATCCCTTCTCATGCTATAGGTAGGGTCTCAGGATTTGAATGGCAAGGAGTTGGATATCACATCTCATGCCATAGGAAGGGTCTCAGGTTTGGTATAAGCATTGAGATATCACATCTCTGCTATCGGATGGGTCTCAGGATTGGATTGGGAAGGAGTTGGATATCCCTTCTCATGCTTTAGGAAGTGTCTCAGGTTGGAATGGGAAGGAGTTGGATATCACATCTCATGTTATAGGAAGGGTCTCAGGATTGGAATGGGAAGGATTTGGATATCACATCTCTTGCTATAGGAAGGGTCTCAGGATTGGAATGGGTAGGAGTTGGATATTACTTTCTTGCTATAGGAAGGGTCTCATGTTTGGAATGGGAAGGAGTTGGATATCACATATGCTATAGTTAGTGTCTCAGGTTTGGAACGGGAAGGAGTTGGATATCACATCTCATGTTATAGGAAGGGTCTCAGGTTTGGTATAAGCATTGAGATATCACATCTCTGCTATCGGAAGCGGCTCAGGATTGGAATGGGAAGGAGTTGGATATCCCATCTCATGTTATAGGAAGAGTCTCTGGTTTGGTATTAGAATCATTGAGATATCACATCGCATGCTGTAGGAAGGGTCTAAGGATTGGAATGGGATGGACTTGGATATCACATCTCATGTTATAGGTAGGCTCTCAGGTTTGGTATAAGCATTGAGATATCACATCTCATGCTATAGGGAGGGTCTCAGGATTGGAATGGGAAGGAATTGGATATCACATATGCTATAGGAAGGGTCTCAGATTTGGTATAAGCATTGAGATATCACATCTCATGCTAAAGGAAGGGTCTCAGTATTGGAATGGGAAGGAGTTGTATATGACATCTCAGGCCATGACATCTCAGGCCATAGGAAGGTTCTCAGGTTTGGTATAAGCATTGAGATATCATATTGCATGCTGTAGGAAGGGTCTAAGGATTGGAATGGGAAGGACCTGGATATCACATCTCATGCTATAGAACGGCTCTCAGGTTTGGAAAGGGAAGGAGTTGGATATCACATCTCATGTTATCGGAAGGATCTCAGGTTTGGTATTAGAAGTATTGAGATATCACATCTCATGCTATAGGAAGGGTCTCAGGATTGGAATGGGAAGGCGTTGGATATCACATCTCATGCTAAAGGAAGGGTCTCAGGTTTGGTAGAAGCATTGAGATATCACATCTCATGCTATAGGAAGGGTCTCAGGATTGGAATGGGAAGGACTTAGATATCACATATCATGCTATAGGGAGGGTCTCAGTTTTGATATTAGAAGCATTGAGATATCACATCTCATGCTATCGGAAGTGTCTCAGGATTGGAATGGGAAGGATTTGGATATCACATCTCATGTTATAGGACGGGTCTCAGGTTTGGAAAGGGAAGGAGTTGGATATCACATCTCATGTTATCGGAAGGATCTCAGGTTTGGTATTAGAAGTATTGAGATATCACATCTCATGCTATAGGAAGGGTCTCAGGATTGGAATGGGAAGGCGTTGGATATCACATCTCATGCTAAAGGAAGGGTCTCAGGTTTGGTAGAAGCATTGAGATATCACATCTCATGCTATAGGAAGGGTCTCAGGATTGGAATGGGAAGGACTTAGATATCACATATCATGCTATAGGGAGGGTCTCAGTTTTGATATTAGAAGCATTGAGATATCACATCTCATGCTATCGGAAGGGTCTCAGGTTTGGAAGGGGAAGGATTTGGATATCACATCTCATGTTATAGGACGGGTCTCAGGTTTGGTATTAGAAGCATTGAGATATCAAGTCTCATGGTTGTTAGGAAAGATTTCGTTATTGTAGGGAACTTTCCTTCCATGTGGCAACCCCTAAACTTTTTGCTATTGTTTTCAACCTGTTTTCTTGACTTTGCCAGAGAAGTACAGCCTTCTGCCGTACTCCTCTGGGCTTTCGCTCCTTTCTTACGGGGAAACTGACATGCCCTTAAGACAGTCAGTACCGGGGAACGCTGTTTCCCGTAGTTTCTTTTATCGTGTCGCCATTTTAGTGCAACACGACACAAGAGGGCACTGTAAGCTAAGTTACCGCTCTCTTGGGTCTCTAGCCTTCTACAGACCCTAGACACTCTTGTAGGATGGTTTTTGGATCGGTGCAAGTCATTCAGGGACTGGGCTGGTGGCAGCGATCATTTGGTTTATTTTGAGCTCCTTTTGCCGTTCTGAGCACCTTTTTGCCGCGAACACAAAAGGGTGGCCCGGCTACCCAAAATGGCCGGACCACGAGGCTCCTTTTTTCTCGTCCACTGTCCGTCTTGCTCCCTTTACCTTCCCCCGGGTCAGGCGACCCGGGGCCTTCCTTATTTGGGCATGTAGTTTCCCGCGAAAACACGGTTGCTTTCGCGGGCTTCTACATGTCGTTTGAGTGCCCCCAGGATGTGGGCTGGGCTGTCTGGTCCCAATACACATCCTGGGTGCCAGAGAGTCTAGGGTGGTGTGAATGCCTGGGACCACCGTGGTCCGTGATTGGTCCACGTATGGTATGTGTGTTGATGAGCGGATCTCCCATTGGCTCCCCTCCGTTTTGGCGCGAAGGGAACCGTGGATAAGAGGGAGCTGGAAACACCACTGCCATGTCGATCTCCTGAGTTCTTACGAACCCAGGGATACAGGAGCCAAGTATCCTGCGAACACGAGGCTGGACCGAGGAATCGCTGGTGACCCCCTGAAGAACTCCTGCTCCTCATTGCTGTCGTCCGGTGAAGCCCTTTCCACCTAAGATCGAACAAGAAGGCCTGTACTGGCGCTTCGACCTATTGGAATAGCAGGACCAGCTATTCCCGGCACCTTCATCAACTCCTGCCGTAAGCCTTCGGAAGTGTCTCTGGGCCATCCAGTTGACTGACCAGCTTACTAAGGAGTCCTGCTCTGTAATCGCCGACAGGTTGGGTGGTATTCTGAGTCCGGGGCACGCTCACACGCTTCGTTTGCTTAGCAACCCTAAGCTAGAGGTGAACGGTGCTCGTTTGGCTTGAATACACCCGGCCGTTCCGTTGCCCTGCCGTGGCGACAAAACTGTGCTTGTTTCTTCGATCGGGACGTCTTTTTACTCTGCACGACGACGAGACGTTCCCTGCTCTTCAGAACCTGCCAGAAGCTGCATCTATCGAGGAGAAGCTCGGGCCTGCTTGCTTCGGGGACCGGTGAGTAGATTAGCTAGGATCTGGTCGCCCTCCTGCAGTGCCCCTTGCTTTTCCCCGCTGTAAATACAGCACCCCTTTTCCGTACTCGCGCCCTGCTTCTGCCTCACAGCGGAGGCTGCGCTAGAGTCGCGGACCGTGTTCTCCTTCATTAGGGCACCCTACAGAGCTGTCCAACGTCCTCCGAAGAGCTTCACCTTCTGCCCATTGGCACCGGCGTGTGCAGGTACTTTTGAGCGCTAGGCTCCACTCTTCGTAGGGATTGGACTACCATCCAGTTAGGGGCCTCAGAAGGCGGACATATCACACGCATTGGTTCACACTGCCTGTTTTCCTTCCCCTGCAGGTAGATAACATATTTCGTGCTGCTAATGCTGTGAAACTGTGTATTCCGTATATATATTGGGTGGATAGTGTATGTGTTGGTTTAATATCGTTGTATATTGCTGCTTTTACTGTGGTTATTAGTTTCAAGGCCTTATAATAAATGTGTATCTATTTTTGATATAAACAACTGTTTGGAGTATTTTGTAAGCGCTCTTGCTTTGTGTGCTCACTGCGGGCTTTCAGTCACCCTCACCCCTCTTGAGACCTAGTCTTGACCGCCGCGATCGCTACCTTGATTGGTCTGGCTTGTCCAGAGGTTACCCTGTTCCAAGTAATTAGGTTGGCCTTCTGAACTTCTGCGCCACCAGGACAGAGTTCAGAAATCCGTCTTAACAATGGTATAGGAAGGGTCTCAGAATTGGAATGGGAAGGAGTTGGATATCACATTTCAAGCTATAGGAAGGGTCTCAGGATTAGAATGGGAAGGAGTTTGATATCACATCTCATGCCATAATATGGGTCTCAGGTTTGGTAGAAGCATTGGGTTATCACATCTCATGCTATCGGAAGGGTATCGGGATTGGATTTGGAAGGAGTTAGATATCCCATCTCATGCTATAAGAAGGGTCTCAGGTTGGAATGGGAAGGAGTTGGATATCACATCTCATGTTATAGGAAGGGTCTCAGGATTGGAATGGGAAGGACTTGGATATCACATCTCATGCTATAGGAAGGCTCTCAGGTTTGCAAGGGGAAAGAGTTGGATATCACATTTCATGTTAGAGGTAGGATCTCAGGTTTGGTATTAGAAGCATTGAGATATCACATCTCATGCTATCAGAAGGATCTCAGGTTTGGTATAGAAGCATTGAGATATCATATCTTATGCTATCAGAAGAGTCTCAGGATTGGAATGGGAAGGAGTTGGATATCACATCTCATGGTAAAAGGAGGGTCTCAGGTTTGGAAGATAAGGATTTGGATATCACATCTCATGTTATAGGAAGGATCTCAGGTTTGGTATTAGAAGTATTGAGATATCACATCTCATGCTATCGGAAGGATCTCAGGTTTGGTATAGAAGCATTGAGATATCATATCTTATGCTATCAGAAGGGTCTCAGGATTGGAATGGGAAGGAGTTGGATATCACATCTCATGCTAAAGGGAGGGTCTCAGGTTTGGAAGGGGAAGGATTTGGATATCACATCTCATGTTATAGGATGGATCTCAGGTTTGGTATTAGAAGTATTGAGATATCACATCTCATGTTATCGGAAGGATCTCAGGTTTGGTATTAGAAGTATTTAGATATCACATCTCATGCTATAGGAAGGGTCTCAGGATTGGAATGGGAAGGACTTAGATATCACATATCATGCTATAGGGAGGGTCTCAGTTTTGATATTAGAAGCATTGAGATATCACATCTCATGCTATCGGAAGTGTCTCAGGATTGGAATGGGAAGGAGTTGGATATCACATCTCATGGTAAAAGGAGGGTCTCAGGTTTGGAAGATAAGGATTTGGATATCACATCTCATGTTATAGGAAGGATCTCAGGTTTGGTATTAGAAGTATTGAGATATCACATCTCATGCTATCGGAAGGATCTCAGGTTTGGTATAGAAGCATTGAGATATCATATCTTATGCTATCGGAAGGGTCTCAGGATTGGAATGGGAAGGAGTTGGATATCACATCTCATGCTAAAGGGAGGGTCTCAGGTTTGGAAGATAAGGATTTGGATATCACATCTCATGTTATAGGAAGAGTCTCTGGTTTGGTATTAGAATCATTGAGATATCACATCGCATGCTGTAGGAAGGGTCTAAGGATTGGAATGGGATGGACTTGGATATCACATCTCATGTTATAGGTAGGCTCTCAGGTTTGGTATAAGCATTGAGATATCACATCTCATGCTATAGGGAGGGTCTCAGGATTGGAATGGGAAGGAATTGGATATCACATCTCATGCTATAGGAAGGGTCTCAGATTTGGTATAAGCATTGAGATATCACATCTCATGCTAAAGGAAGGGTCTCAGGATTGGAATGGGAAGGAGTTGTATATGACATCTCAGGCCATGACATCTCAGGCCATAGGAAGGTTCTCAGGTTTGGTATAAGCATTGAGATATCATATTGCATGCTGTAGGAAGGGTCTAAGGATTGGAATGGGAAGGACCTGGATATCACATCTCATGCTATAGAACGGCTCTCAGGTTTGGAAAGGGAAGGAGTTGGATATCACATCTCATGTTATAGGATGGATCTCAGGTTTGGTATTAGAAGTATTGAGATATCACATCTCATGTTATCGGAAGGATCTCAGGTTTGGTATTAGAAGTATTGAGATATCACATCTCATGCTATAGGAAGGGTCTCAGGATTGGAATGGGAAGGCGTTGGATATCACATCTCATGCTAAAGGAAGGGTCTCAGGTTTGGTAGAAGCATTGAGATATCACATCTCATGCTATAGGAAGGGTCTCAGGATTGGAATGGGAAGGACTTAGATATCACATATCATGCTATAGGGAGGGTCTCAGTTTTGATATTAGAAGCATTGAGATATCACATCTCATGCTATCGGAAGTGTCTCAGGATTGGAATGGGAAGGAGCTGGATATCACATCTCATGCTAAAGGAAGGGTCTCAGGTTTGGAAGGGGAAGGATTTGGATATCACATCTCATGTTATAGGACGGGTCTCAGGTTTGGTATTAGAAGCATTGAGATATCAAGTCTCATGGTATAGGAAGGGTCTCAGAATTGGAATGGGAAGGAGTTGGATATCACATTTCAAGCTATAGGAAGGGTCTCAGGATTAGAATGGGAAGGAGTTTGATATCACATCTCATGCCATAATATGGGTCTCAGGTTTGGTAGAAGCATTGGGTTATCACATCTCATGCTATCGGAAGGGTATCGGGATTGGATTTGGAAGGAGTTAGATATCCCATCTCATGCTATAGGAAGGGTCTCAGGTTGGAATGGGAAGGAGTTGGATATCACATCTCATGTTATAGGAAGGGTCTCAGGATTGGAATGGGAAGGACTTGGATATCACATCTCATGCTATAGGAAGGCTCTCAGGTTTGCAAGGGGAAAGAGTTGGATATCACATTTCATGTTAGAGGTAGGATCTCAGGTTTGGTATTAGAAGCATTGAGATATCACATCTCATGCTATCAGAAGGATCTCAGGTTTGGTATAGAAGCATTGAGATATCATATCTTATGCTATCAGAAGAGTCTCAGGATTGGAATGGGAAGGAGTTGGATATCACATCTCATGGTAAAAGGAGGGTCTCAGGTTTGGAAGATAAGGATTTGGATATCACATCTCATGTTATAGGAAGGATCTCAGGTTTGGTATTAGAAGTATTGAGATATCACATCTCATGCTATCGGAAGGATCTCAGGTTTGGTATAGAAGCATTGAGATATCATATCTTATGCTATCAGAAGGGTCTCAGGATTGGAATGGGAAGGAGTTGGATATCACATCTCATGCTAAAGGGAGGGTCTCAGGTTTGGAAGGGGAAGGATTTGGATATCACATCTCATGTTATAGGATGGATCTCAGGTTTGGTATTAGAAGTATTGAGATATCACATCTCATGTTATCGGAAGGATCTCAGGTTTGGTATTAGAAGTATTTAGATATCACATCTCATGCTATAGGAAGGGTCTCAGGATTGGAATGGGAAGGACTTAGATATCACATATCATGCTATAGGGAGGGTCTCAGTTTTGATATTAGAAGCATTGAGATATCACATCTCATGCTATCGGAAGTGTCTCAGGATTGGAATGGGAAGGAGTTGGATATCACATCTCATGGTAAAAGGAGGGTCTCAGGTTTGGAAGATAAGGATTTGGATATCACATCTCATGTTATAGGAAGGATCTCAGGTTTGGTATTAGAAGTATTGAGATATCACATCTCATGCTATCGGAAGGATCTCAGGTTTGGTATAGAAGCATTGAGATATCATATCTTATGCTATCAGAAGGGTCTCAGGATTGGAATGGGAAGGAGTTGGATATCACATCTCATGCTAAAGGGAGGGTCTCAGGTTTGGAAGATAAGGATTTGGATATCACATCTCATGTTATAGGAAGGATCTCAGGTTTGGTATTAGAAGTATTTAGATATCACATCTCATGCTATAGGAAGGGTCTCAGGATTGGAATGGGAAGGACTTAGATATCACATATCATGCTATAGGGAGGGTCTCAGTTTTGATATTAGAAGCATTGAGATATCACATCTCATGCTATCGGAAGTGTCTCAGGATTGGAATGGGAAGGAGTTGGATATCACATCTCATGCTAAAGGGAGGGTCTCAGGTTTGGAAGGGGAAGGATTTGGATATCACATCTCATGTTATAGGATGGATCTCAGGTTTGGTATTAGAAGTATTGAGATATCACATCTCATGTTATCGGAAGGATCTCAGGTTTGGTATTAGAAGTATTTAGATATCACATCTCATGCTATAGGAAGGGTCTCAGGATTGGAATGGGAAGGACTTAGATATCACATATCATGCTATAGGGAGGGTCTCAGTTTTGATATTAGAAGCATTGAGATATCACATCTCATGCTATCGGAAGTGTCTCAGGATTGGAATGGGAAGGAGCTGGATATCTCATCCATCCATCTCATGCTAAAGGAAGGGTCTCAGGTTTGGAACGGGAAGGAGTTGGATATCACATCTCATGTTATAGGAAGGGTCTCAGGTTTGGTATAAACATTGAGATATCACATCTCTGCTATCGGAAGTGTCTCAGGATTGGAATGGGAAGGAGTTGGATATCCCATCTCATGTTATAGGACGGGTCTCAGGTTTTTTATTAGAATCATTGAGATATCATATTGCATGCTGTAGGAAGGGTCTAAGGATTGGAATGCAAAGGACTTGGATATCACATCTCATGCTATAGATAGGCTCTCAGGTTTGGAAAGTGAAGGAGTTGGATATCACATTTCATGTTAGAGGAAGGATCTCAGGTTTGGTATTAGAGGCATTGAGATATCACATCTCAGGCTATAGGAAGGGTCTCAGGATTGGAATGGGAAGGAGTTGGATATCACATCTCATGCTATAGGAAGGGTTTCAGGTTTGGTATAAGCATTGAGATATCACATCTCATGCTATAGGAAGGGTCTCAGGATTGGAATGGAAGGAGTTGGATATCACATCTCATGTTATAGGAAGGATCTGAGGTTTGGTATTAGAAGCATTGAGACATCACATCTCATGCTATAGGAAGGGTCTCAGGATTGGAATGGGAAGGAGTTGGATATCAAATCTCATGCTATAGGAAGGGTCTCAGGATTGGAATGGGAAGGAGTTGAATATGACATCTCATGCCGTAGGAAGGGTCTCAGGTTTGGTATAAACATTGAGATATCACATCTCTGCTATCAAAAGGGTCTCAGGATTGGAATTGGAAGGAGTTGGATATCCCATCTCATGTTATAGGAAGAGTCTCAGGTTTGGTATTAGAAGCATTGAGATATCACATCTCATGCTATAGGAAGTGTCTCAGGATTGGAATGGGAAGGACTTGGATATCACATCTCATGCTATAGGTAGGGTCTCAAGTTTGACATTAGAAGCATTGAGATATCACATCTCATGCTATAGGAAGGGTCTGAGGATTGGAATGGGAAGGAGTTGGATATCACATCTCCTGCTATGGGAAGGGTCTCAGGTTTGGTATAAACAGTGAGATATCACATCTCATGCTATAGGAAGTGTCTCAGGATTGGAATGGGAAGGAGTTGGATATCACATCTCATGTTATAGGAAGGATCTCAGGTGTGGTATAAGCATTGAGATATCACATCTCTGCTATCGGAAGGGTCTCAAGATTGGAATGGGAAGGAGTTGGATATTCCCATCTCATGTTATAGGAAGGGTCTCAGGTTTGATATTAGAAGCATTGAGATATCACATCTCATGCTATAGGAAGGGTCTCAGGATTGGAATGGGAAGGACTTGGATATCACATCTCATGCTATAGGGAGGGTCTCAAGTTTGATATTAGAAGCTTTGAGATATCACATCTCATGATATCGGAAGGGTCTCAGGATTGGAATGGGAAGGAGTTGGATATCAAGTCTCATAGTATAGGAAGGGTCTCAGAATTGGAATGGGAAGGAGTTGGATATCCCATCTCATGTTATAGGAAGAGTCTCTGGTTTGGTATTAGAATCATTGAGATATCAAGTCTCATAGTATAGGAAGGGTCTCAGAATTGGAATGGGAAGGAGTTGGATATCCCATCTCATGTTATAGGAAGAGTCTCTGGTTTGGTATTGTTAAGACGGATTTCTGAACTCTGTCCTGGTGGCGCAGAGGTTCAGAAGGCCAACCTAATTACTTGGAACAGGGTAACCTCTGGACAAGCCAGACCAATCAAGGTAGCGATCGCGGCGGTCAAGACTAGGTCTCAAGAGGGGTGAGGGTGACTGAAAGCCCGCAATGAGCACACAAAGCAAGAGCGCTTACAAACTACTCCAAACAGTTGTTTATATCAAAAATAGATACACATTTATTATAAGGCCTTGAAACTAATAACCACAGTAAAAGCAGCAATATACAACGATATTAAACCAACACATACACTATCCACCCAATATATATACAGAATACACAGTTTCACAGCATTAGCAGCACGAAATATGTTATCCACCTGCAGGGGAAGGAAAACAGGCAGTGCGAACCAATGCGAGTGATATGTCCGCCTTCTGAGGCCCCTAACTGGATGGTAGTCCAATCCCTACGAAGAGTGGAGCCTAGCGCTCAAAAGTACCTGCACACGCCGGTGCCAATGGGCAGAAGGTGAAGCTCTTCGGAGGACGTTGAACAGCTCTGTAGGGAGCTCTAATGAAGGAGAACACGGTCCGCGACTCTAGCGCAGCCTCCACTGTGAGGCAGAAGCAGGGCGCGAGTACGGACAAGGGGTGCTGTATTTACAGCGGGGAAAAGCAAGAGGCACTGCAGGAGGGCGACCAGATCCTAGCTAATCTACTCACCGGTCCCCGAAGCAAGCAGACCCGAGCTCCTCCTCGATAGATGCAGCTTCTGGCAGGTTCTGAAGAGCAGGGAACGTCTCGTCGTCGTGCAGAGTAAAAAGACGTCCCGATCGAAGAAACAAGCACAGTTTTCGTCGCCACAGCAGGGCAACGGAACGGCCGGGTGTATTCAAGCCAAACGAGCACTGCTCACCTCTAGCTTAGGACTGCTAAGCAAACGAAGCGTGTGAGCATGCCCCGGACTCAGAATACCACCCAACCTGTCGGCGATTACAGAGCAGGCCTCCTTAGTAAGCTGGTCAGTCAACTGGATGGCCCAGAGACACTTCCGAAGGCTTACAGCAGGAGTTGATGAAGGTGCCGGGAATAGCTGGTCCTGCTATTCCAATAGGTCGAAGCGCCAGTACAGGCCTTCTTGTTCGATCTTAGGTGGAAAGGGCTTCACCGGACGACAGCAATGAGGAGCAGAAGTTCTTCAGGGGGTCACCAGCGATTCCTCGGTCCAGCCTCGTGTTCGCAGGATACTTGGCTCCTGTATCCCTGGGTTCGTAAGAACTCAGGAGATCGACATGGTAGTGGTGTTTCCAGCTCCCTCTTATCCACGGTTCCCTTCGCGCCAAAACGGAGGGGAGCCAATGGGAGATCCGCTCATCAACACACATACCATACGTGGACCAATCACGGACCACAGTGGTCCCAGGCATTCACACCACCCTAGACTCTCTGGCACCCAGGATGTGTATTGGGACCAGACAGCCCAGCCCACATCCTGGGGGCACTCAAACGACATGTAGAAGCCCGCGAAAGCAACCGTGTTTCGCGGGAAACTACATGCCCAAATAAGGAAGGCCCCGGGTCGCCTGACCCGGGGGAAGGTAAAGGGAGCAAGACGGACAGTGGACTAGACAAAGGAGCCTCGTGGTCCGGCCATTTTGTGTAGCCGGGCCACCCTTTTGTGTTCGCGGCAAAAACGTGCTCAGAACGGCAAAAGGAGCTCAAAATAAACCAAATGATCGCTGCCACCAGCCCAGTCCCTGAATGACTTGCACCGATCCAAAAACCATCCTACAAGAGTGTCTAGGGTCTGTAGAAGGCTAGAGACCCAAGAGAGCTGTAACTTAGCTTACAGTGCCCTCTTGTGTCGTGTTGCACTAAAATGGCGACACGATAAAAGAAACTACGGGAAACAGCGTTCCCCGGTACTGACTGTCTTAAGGGCATGTCAGTTTCCCCGTAAGAAAGGAGCGAAAGCCCAGAGGAGTACGGCAGAAGGCTGCACTTCTCTGGCAAAGTCAAGAAAACAGGTTGAAAACAATAGCAAAAAGGTTAGGGGTTGCCACATGGAAGGAAAGTTCCCTACAATAACGAAATCTTTCCTAACACTCGCCCCTCCCAGACTATGGACAGGGGGAACTAATCCACCCCTGGATGAGTCTCTTGTTCAGGTCGGTAAAACATTCTGGACAACCCATCAGCATTGCTATGTTGGACACCTGGCCTATGCTCAATAGTGAAGTCGAAGCCTTGTAGACTTATGGACCACCTAAGCAACTTTGGATTCTCCCCCTTCATGTTCATTAGCCACTTTAACGGCTTATGGTCAGTCTGCACAGTGAAGTGGGTCCCATAGAGGTAGGGCCGCAGCTTCCTTAGGGCCCACACAACAGAGAAACATTCTTTCTCTACCGTGGACCATCTGAGCTCTCTGTCCTTAAGCTGGCGACTAATAAAACCGATAGGGTGTTCCTTACCCTTCTCATCTACTTGTGATAGTACAGCTCCTATCCCAGTGTCAGAGGCATCCGTCTGCACGATAAAAGGTCTTTGATAATCAGGGGCCCTGAGCACAGGGGCCTGGCACAAGGAGTCTTTCAAGCCATGGAAGGCCTTCTCACACTCGTCAGTCCAAGTTACCTTCTTGGGTTTCTTCGGAGTTGTGAGGGCAGTCAGAGGAGCAGCTATGGTGCCATAGTCTGCCACAAAATTGCGGTAATAACCCGTGAGTCCTAAGAAGGCTCTCACTTGGGTTTGCGTAGTGGGGGTAGGCCAGTCTTGTACCGCTGGTACCTTACTGGATAGAGGCTGTCTCCTCCCTCCACCTACTTCATGTCCAAGGCAAACCACTGAGCCTTGTCCATTTTGGTGAGGGGCCACTCGGACACCCTCAAAAGAGCTTTCTGAAGGACTGCTTTGGAACAGGTCAGGGAGAGGTTCAGACTCCTCTTCCTCAACGTCTGAAGCCAATAGCAGTGCTGCGATTTCGCCGCTTGGGACGAAAGCCTTCAGCCTATTCACGTGAAACACTTTTAGAGCCTGTCCAGGCCTTCCAAGGTCCACTGAATAGCTAACCTCACCCAGGGGCTCCACCACTGGGTAAGGGCCTGACCATTTGTCCTGTAAAGCTCGAGGCCTTATGGGATTCACGATCAGGACTTGCTGGCCATGTGTAAAGTTGATGAGGGAAGCTTTCTGGTCGTACCAATGTTTCACCAGCGCTTGCCCTGCCTTCAATTTAGCACTAGCCAAGCCCATCAGAAGTACCATCCGTTTTCTGAGCCCTAGCACATAATCAACTACATTGGTAGTAACAGGGGGAGTGGGCATCTCCCATCCCTCCTTGACAATGGCTAAGGGTCCCCGTACGGGATGACCGAACAGAAGTTCGAAGGGGCTGAAGCCAACACCCTCCTGTGGTACCTCTCGGTAGGCAAACAGTAAGCATGAAACAAGAAGATCCCATTCTCTTCTCTGAGGCTCCTCCAGAGCCCCAATCATGCTCGTTAACGTCCTGTTGAAACGCCCCCCCAGACCATCGGTCTGGGGGCGGTATGCAGAAGAGAACCTGTAGGTGACCCCACATTCTTTCCACATAGCCTGCCTATACTTCGACATAAAGTTGCTGCCATGATCCGACACAACTTCTTTAGGGAAGCCAACCCTAGTAAACATGCCGAGTAAAGCTTCTGCAACTGGCTTGGCAGTTACAGTTGTAAATGGGACGGCCTCAGGATACCTGGTTGCATGGTCGACCAGCACCAGGATAAACCTATTGCCTGAGGATGTTTGCGGGTCAAGGGGACCAACCATGTCGATCCCTACCCTTTCAAATGGTACCCCCACAACTGGGAGCGGTACCAACGGAGCTTGGATTGTCGCACCAACCTTACCAGACAACTGGCAGGCGGCACAACTCCTGCAGTGACTTTCTACTTGCTCCCCCATCTTGGGCCAGTAGAAGTGCATGGATAACCTTTGCTTGGTCCTCCTCATACCAAGGTGACCAGCAAGGGGAACGACATGCGCCAACTGCAGGAGGAAGGGCCTAACAGCAAGGGAAACCACCAACCTCCTATGGTCTCCTTCTGTAGACTCTGTGGGCTCACTATAAAGGAGTCCACCTTCCTGGTAAATCCTTTGCAACCCAGGAGGTTCACCCTCAAGCTGGGAGCAGGCCTGTCTCCTTAGGCCTTCCAGAGATGGGCACTCACGTTGGCCCTTACTGAAGTCGTCCCTATCAGGACCTCCTTCAACTAACAAGTCTTTTAGTTCAGGATGGTCGTTGGGGTCGAACACTTCAGGCATCGCCCCCTCCTCGTCAGGCTCGGGCGATTGACCAACTCCCTCCACCGCAGTGGTAGGCGAGCTCGGGGGAATATTCTCTTTCCCCCGTCGGGACTTGTTGACTCCTTTCGCCTTGGGTTTCCCCTTCGGCTGGGGCGGCGTATTGGACTTGGCCAATGCTGCCCGTGCTTGAGACCGTGTGTAGGGTCTTTCGGCAGTGTCTCCTACGAGCCCTAGAGCTCTGAGATCATTGCCCAACAAGACCTTTCCCGGGACGTTTCTCTGAATGCTCACTGGAATCCTAACTGCTGTACCATTTAAAGTTAGATTAACAGGGATCACGGGAAACATACGGAGGGGGCCGTCAGCCAACTTAGTGGGCATCAGAGTAGCTCTGGCAACTTCCTCTGAGTCTACCAAGGTAGAATCCACTACAGTTCGACTGCACCCACTATCCCTAAGAGCTGGAGTATCCACTCCATTGATCAGCACACTGTCTTTAAAGTAGTGCTTGGTATTATCTGGAATCCTAGCATACGCCTCTGCGACTTTAGGCTCCCAGGAACCCAGGGACACTAAAACTACCTCAGCCTCTATTCCGCTGGGAAATGAGTCTGAGGAGAAGGATGCTCCTGTAATCTCTTCTTCCTCGTAGGAGGAGAAGGCCAGATTAGCGGAGTGGACCCCCAAAGGTTTAACCTTACACCGGGGATCCCCCTTCACATGGTCAGTTGCTCCACAAGAAAAACAAGCCCCATTGGGTCTGTTTACGTAGGGAGGCTTATTATAACCAGAGTTCTGTTTCGGAGGCGAACCTCCGCTACCCTGTGAGTTCTCGTATGGCTTACCCTTATTTTTCTTTTTGTGGCCCTTATGGGAAGAAGATTTAGCAGATTCCCCACCCTCCATATCTTTGGACTTTTTCCCTTCCTCCTGCTTACCAGGATGAGTTTTGTCCTTATGGGACACTCGATGTGACACCCATAAGTCTGCTGCAATGGCCAGCTTTTTAGGATCTATCTCCTTCGAATCGGCCAAATGCTGCTTAAGCTCCGGGGAAGAAGAAGCAAAAATGTGTTCCAGCATGACCAGATTGATCATGCCTTCGAAGGTAGAAACCTTATAACCTTCAACCCAGCCAGTCAAGTTTTTCAGGGACTCAGCTACATACGACACCCAAGTACCACCTTCCTTTTTCTTATACTCTCTAAACCTTTTCAAATATTGGGTCGGAGTCTTCCCAAACTTTAAAATGAGAGTCTGCTTCAACATTGCAAAATCAGCGCGCTCAGCCTTCGACATTTCCATAATGGCACTGCAACCAGAATGGGGCAGTCTGCTGAGTAACCATGCAATCTTATCCGCATTATCAACCTCTTGAACCTCGCATGCATACTCAAACGCATTTAACCAGTCCATAATGTCATTTCGTTCCTCATACACACTGAGCAGATCTTTTGGAAACCGTGGATGAGAGGAAGCCCCAGAACCATGTCCAGGACCCTTGGACCCATTTGCGAACTGAAGCTTGGCCAGTTCCAACTGGTGATCCCTGTCTTTTTGTTTTTCTGCCTGGTCGATTTTCAGTTTGGCTATGCTGAATTCAAGCTCCTGCTGCCTAAACCGCAGCTCTTGCTTCTTGAATTCAAGCATAGCCTCCCCATCAACACTGGCAGAGGAAACGTTAGACATTACATCCTCCCTGTCCTCGTGGTCGTGATGGATCAGTGCAGCGGCAGAACCGTCGGTTCTGCCAGTGAGAGCAGCCCCACCACCTTCTGCACTGTCCTCGGAAGTTATAGCGTCCAGCTGCGCTTCTTGCCACGCCACGATTCTCTGGATCATTTCCAATTTAGTGCCTTGAGAGGAAACCCCTCTCTCCGCACACATCTTCTTCAATGTTTCAGATTTCGAAGCATTTAAGGTTAATAAAGTATTCGTTTCCATACTGTTGATAGGACTATGGCCTTTTTAACGTTATATTCAATACTATACTGCGTGTCCTGGTTGGAATAACCTGAAAACGCCTTAGCTCGTGCGCAACACTGGATACCTTCAGTCGTATCCCACCGCTGTACACCAATTTGTTAAGACGGATTTCTGAACTCTGTCCTGGTGGCGCAGAGGTTCAGAAGGCCAACCTAATTACTTGGAACAGGGTAACCTCTGGACAAGCCAGACCAATCAAGGTAGCGATCGCGGCGGTCAAGACTAGGTCTCAAGAGGGGTGAGGGTGACTGAAAGCCCGCAATGAGCACACAAAGCAAGAGCGCTTACAAACTACTCCAAACAGTTGTTTATATCAAAAATAGATACACATTTATTATAAGGCCTTGAAACTAATAACCACAGTAAAAGCAGCAATATACAACGATATTAAACCAACACATACACTATCCACCCAATATATATACAGAATACACAGTTTCACAGCATTAGCAGCACGAAATATGTTATCCACCTGCAGGGGAAGGAAAACAGGCAGTGCGAACCAATGCGAGTGATATGTCCGCCTTCTGAGGCCCCTAACTGGATGGTAGTCCAATCCCTACGAAGAGTGGAGCCTAGCGCTCAAAAGTACCTGCACACGCCGGTGCCAATGGGCAGAAGGTGAAGCTCTTCGGAGGACGTTGAACAGCTCTGTAGGGAGCTCTAATGAAGGAGAACACGGTCCGCGACTCTAGCGCAGCCTCCACTGTGAGGCAGAAGCAGGGCGCGAGTACGGACAAGGGGTGCTGTATTTACAGCGGGGAAAAGCAAGAGGCACTGCAGGAGGGCGACCAGATCCTAGCTAATCTACTCACCGGTCCCCGAAGCAAGCAGACCCGAGCTCCTCCTCGATAGATGCAGCTTCTGGCAGGTTCTGAAGAGCAGGGAACGTCTCGTCGTCGTGCAGAGTAAAAAGACGTCCCGATCGAAGAAACAAGCACAGTTTTCGTCGCCACAGCAGGGCAACGGAACGGCCGGGTGTATTCAAGCCAAACGAGCACTGCTCACCTCTAGCTTAGGACTGCTAAGCAAACGAAGCGTGTGAGCATGCCCCGGACTCAGAATACCACCCAACCTGTCGGCGATTACAGAGCAGGCCTCCTTAGTAAGCTGGTCAGTCAACTGGATGGCCCAGAGACACTTCCGAAGGCTTACAGCAGGAGTTGATGAAGGTGCCGGGAATAGCTGGTCCTGCTATTCCAATAGGTCGAAGCGCCAGTACAGGCCTTCTTGTTCGATCTTAGGTGGAAAGGGCTTCACCGGACGACAGCAATGAGGAGCAGAAGTTCTTCAGGGGGTCACCAGCGATTCCTCGGTCCAGCCTCGTGTTCGCAGGATACTTGGCTCCTGTATCCCTGGGTTCGTAAGAACTCAGGAGATCGACATGGTAGTGGTGTTTCCAGCTCCCTCTTATCCACGGTTCCCTTCGCGCCAAAACGGAGGGGAGCCAATGGGAGATCCGCTCATCAACACACATACCATACGTGGACCAATCACGGACCACAGTGGTCCCAGGCATTCACACCACCCTAGACTCTCTGGCACCCAGGATGTGTATTGGGACCAGACAGCCCAGCCCACATCCTGGGGGCACTCAAACGACATGTAGAAGCCCGCGAAAGCAACCGTGTTTCGCGGGAAACTACATGCCCAAATAAGGAAGGCCCCGGGTCGCCTGACCCGGGGGAAGGTAAAGGGAGCAAGACGGACAGTGGACTAGACAAAGGAGCCTCGTGGTCCGGCCATTTTGTGTAGCCGGGCCACCCTTTTGTGTTCGCGGCAAAAACGTGCTCAGAACGGCAAAAGGAGCTCAAAATAAACCAAATGATCGCTGCCACCAGCCCAGTCCCTGAATGACTTGCACCGATCCAAAAACCATCCTACAAGAGTGTCTAGGGTCTGTAGAAGGCTAGAGACCCAAGAGAGCTGTAACTTAGCTTACAGTGCCCTCTTGTGTCGTGTTGCACTAAAATGGCGACACGATAAAAGAAACTACGGGAAACAGCGTTCCCCGGTACTGACTGTCTTAAGGGCATGTCAGTTTCCCCGTAAGAAAGGAGCGAAAGCCCAGAGGAGTACGGCAGAAGGCTGCACTTCTCTGGCAAAGTCAAGAAAACAGGTTGAAAACAATAGCAAAAAGGTTAGGGGTTGCCACATGGAAGGAAAGTTCCCTACAATAACGAAATCTTTCCTAACAGGTATTAGAATCATTGAGATATCACATCGCATGCTGTAGGAAGGGTCTAAGGATTGGAATGGGATGGACTTGGATATCACATCTCATGCTATAGGTAGGCTCTCAGGTTTGGTATAAGCATTGAGATATCACATCTCATGCTATAGGAAGGGTCTCAGAATTGGAATGGGAAGGAGTTGGATATCACATCTCAAGCTGTAGGAAGGGTCTCAGTATTGGAATGGGAAGGACTTGGATATCACATCTCATGCTATAGGAAGGCTCTCAGGTTTGGAAGGGGAAAGAGTTGGATATCTCATTTCATGTTAGAGGTAGGATCTCAGGTTTGGTATTAGAGGCATTGAGATATCACATCTCATGCTATCAGAAGGGTCTCAGGAATGGAATGGGAAGGAGTTAGATATCACATCTCATGCTAAAGGGAGGGTCTCAGGTTTGGAAGGGGAAGGATTTGGATATCACATCTCATGTTATAGGAAGGATCTCAGGTTTGGTATTAGAAGCATTGAGATATCACATCTCATGCTATCAGAAGAGTCTCAGGATTGGAATAGGAAGGAGTTGGATATCACATTTCATGCTAAAGGGAGGGTCTCAGGTTTGGAAGGGGAAGGATTTGGATATCACATCTCATGTTATCGGAAGGATCTCACGTTTGGTATTAGAAGTATTGAGATATCATATCTCATGCTATAGGAAGGGTCTCAGGATTGGAATGGGAAGGAGTTGGATATCACATCTCATGCTATAGGGAGGGTCTCAGGATTGGAATGGGAAGGACTTAGATATCACATATCATGCTATAGGGAGGGTCTCAGTTTTGATATTAGAAGCATTGAGATATCACATCTCATGCTATCGGAAGTGTCTCAGGATTGGAATGGGAAGGAGCTGGATATCACATCTCATGCTAAAGGAAGGGTCTCAGGTTTGGAACGGGAAGGATTTGGATATCACATCTCATGTTATAGGAAGGGTCTCAGGTTTGGTATAAGCATTGAGATATCACATCTCTGCTATCGGAAGTGTCTCAGGATTGGAATGGGAAGGAGTTGGATATCCCATCTCATGTTATAGGACGGGTCTCAGGTTTGTTATTAGAATCATTGAGATATCATATTGCATGCTGTAGGAAGGGTCTAAGGGTTGGAATGTGAAGGACTTGGATATCACATCTCATGCTATAGATAGGCTCTTAGGTTTGGAAAGGGAAGGAGTTGGATATCACATTTCATGTTAGAGGAAGGATCTCAGGTTTGGTATTAGAAGCATTGAGATATCACATCTCATGCTATAGGAAGGGTCTCAGGATTGGAATGGGAAGCAGTTGGATATCACATCTCATGCTATAGGAAGGGTCTCAGGTTTGGTATAAGCATTGAGATATCACATCTCATGCTATAGGACGGGTCTCAGGATTGGAATGGAAGGAGTTGGATATCACATCTCATGTTATAGGAAGGATCTCAGGTTTGGTATTAGACGCATTGAGACATCACATCTCATGCTATAGGAAGGGTCTCAGGGTTGGAATGGGAAGGAGTTGGATATCACATCTCATCCAATAGAAAGGGTCTCAGGTTTGGAATGGGAAGGAATTGGATATCACATCTCATGTTATAGGAAGGATCTCAGGTTTGGTATTAGAAGCATTGAGATATCACATCTCATGCTATAGGAAGGGTCTCAGGATTGGAATGTGAAGGATTTGGATATCACATCTCATGCTAAAGGAAGGGTCTCAGGTTTGGTAGAAGCATTGAGATATCACGTCGCTGCTATCGGAAGGGTCTCAGGATTGGATTGGGAAGGAATTGGATATCCCTTCTCATGCTATAGGAAGGGTCTCAGGATTTGAATGGCAAGGAGTTGGATATCACATCTCATGCCATAGGAAGGGTCTCAGGTTTGGTATAAGCATTGAGATATCACATCTCTGCTATCGGAAGGGTCTCAGGATTGGATTGGGAAGGAGTTGGATATCCCTTCTCATGCTTTAGGAAGTGTCTCAGGTTGGAATGGGAAGGAGTTGGATATCACATCTCATGTTATAGGAAGGGTCTCAGGATTGGAATGGGAAGGATTTGGATATCACATCTCTTGCTATAGGAAGGGTCTCAGGATTGGAATGGGTAGGAGTTGGATATTACTTTCTTGCTATAGGAAGGGTCTCATGTTTGGAATGGGAAGGAGTTGGATATCACATATGCTATAGTTAGTGTCTCAGGTTTGGAACGGGAAGGAGTTGGATATCACATCTCATGTTATAGGAAGGGTCTCAGGTTTGGTATAAGCATTGAGATATCACATCTCTGCTATCGGAAGCGGCTCAGGATTGGAATGGGAAGGAGTTGGATATCCCATCTCATGTTATAGGAAGAGTCTCTGGTTTGGTATTAGAATCATTGAGATATCACATCGCATGCTGTAGGAAGGGTCTAAGGATTGGAATGGGATGGACTTGGATATCACATCTCATGTTATAGGTAGGCTCTCAGGTTTGGTATAAGCATTGAGATATCACATCTCATGCTATAGGGAGGGTCTCAGGATTGGAATGGGAAGGAATTGGATATCACATCTCATGCTATAGGAAGGGTCTCAGATTTGGTATAAGCATTGAGATATCACATCTCATGCTAAAGGAAGGGTCTCAGGATTGGAATGGGAAGGAGTTGTATATGACATCTCAGGCCATGACATCTCAGGCCATAGGAAGGTTCTCAGGTTTGGTATAAGCATTGAGATATCATATTGCATGCTGTAGGAAGGGTTTAAGGATTGGAATGGGAAGGACCTGGATATCACATCTCATGCTATAGAACGGCTCTCAGGTTTGGAAAGGGAAGGAGTTGGATATCACATCTCATGTTATAGGATGGATCTCAGGTTTGGTATTAGAAGTATTGAGATATCACATCTCATGTTATCGGAAGAATCTCAGGTTTGGTATTAGAAGTATTGAGATATCACATCTCATGCTATAGGAAGGGTCTCAGGATTGGAATGGGAAGGCGTTGGATATCACATCTCATGCTAAAGGAAGGGTCTCAGGTTTGGTAGAAGCATTGAGATATCACATCTCATGCTATAGGAAGGGTCTCAGGATTGGAATGGGAAGGACTTAGATATCACATATCATGCTATAGGGAGGGTCTCAGTTTTGATATTAGAAGCATTGAGATATCACATCTCATGCTATCGGAAGTGTCTCAGGATTGGAATGGGAAGGAGCTGGATATCACATCTCATGCTAAAGGAAGGGTCTCAGGTTTGGAACGGGAAGGAATTGGATATCACATCTCATGTTATAGGAAGGGTCTCAGGTTTGGTATAAACATTGAGATATCACATCTCTGCTATCGGAAGTGTCTCAGGATTGGAATGGGAAGGAGTTGGATTTCCCATCTCATGTTATAGGACGGGTCTCAGGTTTGTTATTGGAATCATTGAGATATCATATTGCATGCTGTAGGAAGGGTCTAAGGGTTGGAATGTGAAGGACTTGGATATCACATCTCATGCTATAGATAGGCTCTTAGGTTTGGAAAGGGAAAGAGTTGGATCTCACATTTCATGTTAGAGGAAGGATCTCAGGTTTGGTATTAGAAGCATTGAGATATCACATCTCATGCTATAGGAAGGGTCTCAGGATTGGAATGGGAAGGAGTTGGATATCACATCTCATGCTATAGGAAGGGTCTCAGGTTTGGTATAAGCATTGAGATATCACATTTCATGCTATAGGAAGGGTCTCAGGATTGGAATGGAAGGAGTTGGATATCACATCTCATGTTATAGGAAGGATCTCAGGTTTGGTATTAGAAGCATTGAGACATCACATCTCATGCTATAGGAAGGGTCTCAGGATTGGAATGGGATGGAGTTGGATATCACATCTCATGCTATAGGAAGGGTCTCAGGATTGGAATGGGAAGGAGTTGGATATCACATCTCGTGTTATAGGAAGGGTCTCAGGTTTGGTATAAACATTGAGATATCACATCTCTGCTATCGGAAGTGTCTCAGGATTGGAATGGGAAGGAGTTGGATATCCCATCTCATGTTATAGGACGGGTCTCAGGTTTTTTATTAAAATCATTGAGATATCATATTGCATGCTGTAGGAAGGGTCTAAGGATTGGAATGGGAAGGAGTTGGATATTCCCATCTCATGTTATAGGAAGGGTCTCAGGTTTGGTATTAGAAGCATTGAGATATCACATCTCATGCTATAGGAAGGGTCTCAGGATTGGAATGGGAAGGACTTGGATATCACATCTCATGCTATAGGGAGGGTCTCAAGTTTGATAGAAGCATTGAGATATCACATTTCATGATATCGGAAGGGTCTCTAGATTGGAATGGGAAGGAGTTGGATATCACATCTCATGATAAAGGAAGGGTCTAAGGTTTGGAAGGGGAAGGATTTGGATATCACATCTCATGTTATAGGACGGGTCTCAGGTTTGGTATTAGAAGCATTGAGATATCAAGTCTCATGGTATAGGAAGGGTCTCAGAATTGGAATGGGAAGGAGTTGGATATCACATTTCAAGCTATAGGAAGGGTCTCAGGATTAGAATGGGAAGGAGTTTGATATCACATCTCATGCCATAATATGGGTCTCAGGTTTGGTAGAAGCATTGGGTTATCACATCTCATGCTATCGGAAGGGTATCGGGATTGGATTTGGAAGGAGTTGGATATCCCATCTCATGCTATAGGAAGGGTCTCAGGTTGGAATGGGAAGGAGTTGGATATCACATCTCATGTTATAGGAAGGGTCTCAGGATTGGAATGGGAAGGACTTGGATATCACATCTCATGCTATAGGAAGGCTCTCAGGTTTGCAAGGGGAAAGAGTTGGATATCACATTTCATGTTAGAGGTAGGATCTCAGGTTTGGTATTAGAAGCATTGACATATCACATCTCATGCTATCAGAAGGATCTCAGGTTTGGTATAGAAGCATTGAGATATCATATCTTATGCTATCAGAAGAGTCTCAGGATTGGAATGGGAAGGAGTTGAATATCACATCTCATGGTAAAGGGAGGGTCTCAGGTTTGGAAGATAAGGATTTGGATATCACATCTCATGTTATAGGAAGGATCTCAGGTTTGGTATTAGAAGTATTGAGATATCACATCTCATGCTATCGGAAGGATCTCAGGTTTGGTATAGAAGCATTGAGATATCATATCTTATGCTATCAGAAGGGTCTCAGGATTGGAATGGGAAGGAGTTGGATATCACATCTCATGCTATAGGGAGGGTCTCAAGTTTGATAGAAGCATTGAGATATCACATTTCATGATATCGGAAGGGTCTCAAGATTGGAATGGGAAGGAGTTGGATATCACATCTCATGATAAAGGAAGGGTCTAAGGTTTGGAAGGGGAAGGATTTGGATATCACATCTCATGTTATAGGACGGGTCTCAGGTTTGGTATTAGAAGCATTGAGATATCAAGTCTCATGGTATAGGAAGGGTCTCAGAATTGGAATGGGAAGGAGTTGGATATCACATTTCAAGCTATAGGAAGGGTCTCAGGATTAGAATGGGAAGGAGTTTGATATCACATCTCATGCCATAATATGGGTCTCAGGTTTGGTAGAAGCATTGGGTTATCACATCTCATGCTATCGGAAGGGTATCAGGATTGGATTTGGAAGGAGTTAGATATCCCATCTCATGCTATAGGAAGGGTCTCAGGTTGGAATGGGAAGGAGTTGGATATCACATCTCATGTTATAGGAAGGGTCTCAGGATTGGAATGGGAAGGACTTGGATATCACATCTCATGCTATAGGAAGGCTCTCAGGTTTGCAAGGGGAAAGAGTTGGATATCACATTTCATGTTAGAGGTAGGATCTCAGGTTTGGTATTAGAAGCATTGAGATATCACATCTCATGCTATCAGAAGGATCTCAGGTTTGGTATAGAAGCATTGAGATATCATATCTTATGCTATCAGAAGAGTCTCAGGATTGGAATGGGAAGGAGTTGGATATCACATCTCATGGTAAAAGGAGGGTCTCAGGTTTGGAAGATAAGGATTTGGATATCACATCTCATGTTATAGGAAGGATCTCAGGTTTGGTATTAGAAGTATTGAGATATCACATCTCATGCTATCGGAAGGATCTCAGGTTTGGTATAGAAGCATTGCGATATCATATCTTATGCTATCAGAAGGGTCTCAGGATTGGAATGGGAAGGAGTTGGATATCACATCTCATGCTAAAGGGAGGGTCTCAGGTTTGGAAGGGGAAGGATTTGGATATCACATCTCATGTTATAGGATGGATCTCAGGTTTGGTATTAGAAGTATTGAGATATCACATCTCATGTTATCGGAAGGATCTCAGGTTTGGTTTTAGAAGTATTTAGATATCACATCTCATGCTATAGGAAGGGTCTCAGGATTGGAATGGGAAGGACTTAGATATCACATATCATGCTATAGGGAGGGTCTCAGTTTTGATATTAGAAGCATTGAGATATCACATCTCATGCTATCGGAAGTGTCTCAGGATTGGAATGGGAAGGAGCTGGATATCACATCTCATGCTAAAGGAAGGGTCTCAGGTTTGGAACGGGAAGGAGTTGGATATCACATCTCATGTTATAGGAAGGGTCTCAGGTTTGGTATAAACATTGAGTTATCACATCTCTGCTATCGGAAGTGTCTCAGGATTGGAATGGGAAGGAGTTGGCTATCCCATCTCATGTTATAGGACGGGTCTCAGGTTTTTTATTAGAATCATTGAGATATCATATTGCATGCTGTAGGAAGGGTCTAAGGATTGGAATGCGAAGGACTTGGATATCACATCTCATGCTATAGATAGGCTCTCAGGTTTGGAAAGTGAAGGAGTTGGATATCACATTTCATGTTAGAGGAAGGATCTCAGGTTTGGTATTAGAGGCATTGAGATATCACATCTCATGCTATAGGAAGGGTCTCAGGATTGGAATGGGAAGGAGTTGGATATCACATCTCATGCTATAGGAAGGGTTTCAGGTTTGGTATAAGCATTGAGATATCACATCTCATGCTATAGGAAGGGTCTCAGGATTGGAATGGAAGGAGTTGGATATCACATCTCATGTTATAGGAAGGATCTGAGGTTTGGTATTAGAAGCATTGAGACATCACATCTCATGCTATAGGAAGGGTCTCAGGATTGGAATGGGAAGGAGTTGGATATCAAATCTCATGCTATAGGAAGGGTCTCAGGATTGGAATGGGAAGGAGTTGAATATGACATCTCATGCCGTAGGAAGGGTCTCAGGTTTGGTATAAACATTGAGATATCACATCTCTGCTATCAAAAGGGTCTCAGGATTGGAATTGGAAGGAGTTGGATATCCCATCTCATGTTATAGGAAGAGTCTCAGGTTTGGTATTAGAAGCATTGAGATATCACATCTCATGCTATAGGAAGTGTCTCAGGATTGGAATGGGAAGGACTTGGATATCACATCTCATGCTATAGGTAGGGTCTCAAGTTTGACATTAGAAGCATTGAGATATCACATCTCATGCTATAGGAAGGGTCTGAGGATTGGAATGGGAAGGAGTTGGATATCACATCTCCTGCTATGGGAAGGGTCTCAGGTTTGGTATAAGCAGTGAGATATCACATCTCATGCTATAGGAAGTGTCTCAGGATTGGAATGGGAAGGAGTTGGATATCACATCTCATGTTATAGGAAGGATCTCAGGTGTGGTATAAGCATTGAGATATCACATCTCTGCTATCGGAAGGGTCTCAAGATTGGAATGGGAAGGAGTTGGATATTCCCATCTCATGTTATAGGAAGGATCTCAGGTTTGATATTAGAAGCATTGAGATATCACATCTCATGCTATAGGAAGGGTCTCAGGATTGGAATGGGAAGGACTTGGATATCACATCTCATGCTATAGGGAGGGTCTCAAGTTTGATATTAGAAGCTTTGAGATATCACATCTCATGATATCGGAAGGGTCTCAGGATTGGAATGGGAAGGAGTTGGATATCAAGTCTCATAGTATAGGAAGGGTCTCAGAATTGGAATGGGAAGGAGTTGGATATCCCATCTCATGTTATAGGAAGAGTCTCTGGTTTGGTATTAGAATCATTGAGATATCAAGTCTCATAGTATAGGAAGGGTCTCAGAATTGGAATGGGAAGGAGTTGGATATCCCATCTCATGTTATAGGAAGAGTCTCTGGTTTGGTATTAGAATCATTGAGATATCACATCGCATGCTGTAGGAAGGGTCTAAGGATTGGAATGGGATGGACTTGGATATCACATCTCATGCTATAGGTAGGCTCTCAGGTTTGGTATAAGCATTGAGATATCACATCTCATGCTATAGGAAGGGTCTCAGAATTGGAATGGGAAGGAGTTGGATATCACATCTCAAGCTGTAGGAAGGGTCTCAGTATTGGAATGGGAAGGACTTGGATATCACATCTCATGCTATAGGAAGGCTCTCAGGTTTGGAAGGGGAAAGAGTTGGATATCTCATTTCATGTTAGAGGTAGGATCTCAGGTTTGGTATTAGAGGCATTGAGATATCACATCTCATGCTATCAGAAGGGTCTCAGGAATGGAATGGGAAGGAGTTAGATATCACATCTCATGCTAAAGGGAGGGTCTCAGGTTTGGAAGGGGAAGGATTTGGATATCACATCTCATGTTATAGGAAGGATCTCAGGTTTGGTATTAGAAGCATTGAGATATCACATCTCATGCTATCAGAAGAGTCTCAGGATTGGAATAGGAAGGAGTTGGATATCACATTTCATGCTAAAGGGAGGGTCTCAGGTTTGGAAGGGGAAGGATTTGGATATCACATCTCATGTTATCGGAAGGATCTCACGTTTGGTATTAGAAGTATTGAGATATCATATCTCATGCTATAGGAAGGGTCTCAGGATTGGAATGGGAAGGAGTTGGATATCACATCTCATGCTATAGGGAGGGTCTCAGGATTGGAATGGGAAGGACTTAGATATCACATATCATGCTATAGGGAGGGTCTCAGTTTTGATATTAGAAGCATTGAGATATCACATCTCATGCTATCGGAAGTGTCTCAGGATTGGAATGGGAAGGAGCTGGATATCACATCTCATGCTAAAGGAAGGGTCTCAGGTTTGGAACGGGAAGGATTTGGATATCACATCTCATGTTATAGGAAGGGTCTCAGGTTTGGTATAAGCATTGAGATATCACATCTCTGCTATCGGAAGTGTCTCAGGATTGGAATGGGAAGGAGTTGGATATCCCATCTCATGTTATAGGACGGGTCTCAGGTTTGTTATTAGAATCATTGAGATATCATATTGCATGCTGTAGGAAGGGTCTAAGGGTTGGAATGTGAAGGACTTGGATATCACATCTCATGCTATAGATAGGCTCTTAGGTTTGGAAAGGGAAGGAGTTGGATATCACATTTCATGTTAGAGGAAGGATCTCAGGTTTGGTATTAGAAGCATTGAGATATCACATCTCATGCTATAGGAAGGGTCTCAGGATTGGAATGGGAAGCAGTTGGATATCACATCTCATGCTATAGGAAGGGTCTCAGGTTTGGTATAAGCATTGAGATATCACATCTCATGCTATAGGACGGGTCTCAGGATTGGAATGGAAGGAGTTGGATATCACATCTCATGTTATAGGAAGGATCTCAGGTTTGGTATTAGACGCATTGAGACATCACATCTCATGCTATAGGAAGGGTCTCAGGGTTGGAATGGGAAGGAGTTGGATATCACATCTCATCCAATAGAAAGGGTCTCAGGTTTGGAATGGGAAGGAATTGGATATCACATCTCATGTTATAGGAAGGATCTCAGGTTTGGTATTAGAAGCATTGAGATATCACATCTCATGCTATAGGAAGGGTCTCAGGATTGGAATGTGAAGGATTTGGATATCACATCTCATGCTAAAGGAAGGGTCTCAGGTTTGGTAGAAGCATTGAGATATCACGTCGCTGCTATCGGAAGGGTCTCAGGATTGGATTGGGAAGGAGTTGGATATCCCTTCTCATGCTATAGGAAGGGTCTCAGGATTTGAATGGCAAGGAGTTGGATATCACATCTCATGCCATAGGAAGGGTCTCAGGTTTGGTATAAGCATTGAGATATCACATCTCTGCTATCGGAAGGGTCTCAGGATTGGATTGGGAAGGAGTTGGATATCCCTTCTCATGCTTTAGGAAGTGTCTCAGGTTGGAATGGGAAGGAGTTGGATATCACATCTCATGTTATAGGAAGGGTCTCAGGATTGGAATGGGAAGGATTTGGATATCACATCTCTTGCTATAGGAAGGGTCTCAGGATTGGAATGGGTAGGAGTTGGATATTACTTTCTTGCTATAGGAAGGGTCTCATGTTTGGAATGGGAAGGAGTTGGATATCACATATGCTATAGTTAGTGTCTCAGGTTTGGAACGGGAAGGAGTTGGATATCACATCTCATGTTATAGGAAGGGTCTCAGGTTTGGTATAAGCATTGAGATATCACATCTCTGCTATCGGAAGCGGCTCAGGATTGGAATGGGAAGGAGTTGGATATCCCATCTCATGTTATAGGAAGAGTCTCTGGTTTGGTATTAGAATCATTGAGATATCACATCGCATGCGTAGGAAGGGTCTAAGGATTGGAATGGGATGGACTTGGATATCACATCTCATGTTATAGGTAGGCTCTCAGGTTTGGTATAAGCATTGAGATATCACATCTCATGCTATAGGGAGGGTCTCAGGATTGGAATGGGAAGGAATTGGATATCACATCTCATGCTATAGGAAGGGTCTCAGATTTGGTATAAGCATTGAGATATCACATCTCATGCTAAAGGAAGGGTCTCAGGATTGGAATGGGAAGGAGTTGTATATGACATCTCAGGCCATGACATCTCAGGCCATAGGAAGGTTCTCAGGTTTGGTATAAGCATTGAGATATCATATTGCATGCTGTAGGAAGGGTCTAAGGATTGGAATGGGAAGGACCTGGATATCACATCTCATGCTATAGAACGGCTCTCAGGTTTGGAAAGGGAAGGAGTTGGATATCACATCTCATGTTATAGGATGGATCTCAGGTTTGGTATTAGAAGTATTGAGATATCACATCTCATGTTATCGGAAGGATCTCAGGTTTGGTATTAGAAGTATTGAGATATCACATCTCATGCTATAGGAAGGGTCTCAGGATTGGAATGGGAAGGAGTTGGATATCACATCTCATGCTAAAGGAAGGGTCTCAGGTTTGGTAGAAGCATTGAGATATCACATCTCATGCTATAGGAAGGGTCTCAGGATTGGAATGGGAAGGACTTAGATATCACATATCATGCTATAGGGAGGGTCTCAGTTTTGATATTAGAAGCATTGAGATATCACATCTCATGCTATCGGAAGTGTCTCAGGATTGGAATGGGAAGGAGCTGGATATCACATCTCATGCTAAAGGAAGGGTCTCAGGTTTGGAACGGGAAGGAATTGGATATCACATCTCATGTTATAGGAAGGGTCTCAGGTTTGGTATAAACATTGAGATATCACATCTCTGCTATCGGAAGTGTCTCAGGATTGGAATGGGAAGGAGTTGGATTTCCCATCTCATGTTATAGGACGGGTCTCAGGTTTGTTATTGGAATCATTGAGATATCATATTGCATGCTGTAGGAAGGGTCTAAGGGTTGGAATGTGAAGGACTTGGATATCACATCTCATGCTATAGATAGGCTCTTAGGTTTGGAAAGGGAAAGAGTTGGATCTCACATTTCATGTTAGAGGAAGGATCTCAGGTTTGGTATTAGAAGCATTGAGATATCACATCTCATGCTATAGGAAGGGTCTCAGGATTGGAATGGGAAGGAGTTGGATATCACATCTCATGCTAATGGAAGGGTCTCAGGTTTGGTATAAGCATTGAGATATCACATCTCATGCTATAGGAAGGGTCTCAGGATTGGAATGGAAGGAGTTGGATATCACATCTCATGTTATAGGAAGGATCTCAGGTTTGGTATTAGAAGCATTGAGACATCACATCTCATGCTATAGGAAGGGTCTCAGGATTGGAATGGGATGGAGTTGGATATCACATCTCATGCTATAGGAAGGGTCTCAGGATTGGAATGGGAAGGAGTTGGATATCACATCTCGTGTTATAGGAAGGGTCTCAGGTTTGGTATAAACATTGAGATATCACATCTCTGCTATCGGAAGTGTCTCAGGATTGGAATGGGAAGGAGTTGGATATCCCATCTCATGTTATAGGACGGGTCTCAGGTTTTTTATTAAAATCATTGAGATATCATATTGCATGCTGTAGGAAGGGTCTAAGGATTGGAATGGGAAGGAGTTGGATATTCCCATCTCATGTTATAGGAAGGGTCTCAGGTTTGGTATTAGAAGCATTGAGATATCACATCTCATGCTATAGGAAGGGTCTCAGGATTGGAATGGGAAGGACTTGGATATCACATCTCATGCTATAGGGAGGGTCTCAAGTTTGATAGAAGCATTGAGATATCACATTTCATGATATCGGAAGGGTCTCAAGATTGGAATGGGAAGGAGTTGGATATCACATCTCATGATAAAGGAAGGGTCTAAGGTTTGGAAGGGGAAGGATTTGGATATCACATCTCATGTTATAGGACGGGTCTCAGGTTTGGTATTAGAAGCATTGAGATATCAAGTCTCATGGTATAGGAAGGGTCTCAGAATTGGAATGGGAAGGAGTTGGATATCACATTTCAAGCTATAGGAAGGGTCTCAGGATTAGAATGGGAAGGAGTTTGATATCACATCTCATGCCATAATATGGGTCTCAGGTTTGGTAGAAGCATTGGGTTATCACATCTCATGCTATCGGAAGGGTATCGGGATTGGATTTGGAAGGAGTTGGATATCCCATCTCATGCTATAGGAAGGGTCTCAGGTTGGAATGGGAAGGAGTTGGATATCACATCTCATGTTATAGGAAGGGTCTCAGGATTGGAATGGGAAGGACTTGGATATCACATCTCATGCTATAGGAAGGCTCTCAGGTTTGCAAGGGGAAAGAGTTGGATATCACATTTCATGTTAGAGGTAGGATCTCAGGTTTGGTATTAGAAGCATTGAGATATCACATCTCATGCTATCAGAAGGATCTCAGGTTTGGTATAGAAGCATTGAGATATCATATTTTATGCTATCAGAAGAGTCTCAGGATTGGAATGGGAAGGAGTTGAATATCACATCTCATGGTAAAGGGAGGGTCTCAGGTTTGGAAGATAAGGATTTGGATATCACATCTCATGTTATAGGAAGGATCTCAGGTTTGGTATTAGAAGTATTGAGATATCACATCTCATGCTATCGGAAGGATCTCAGGTTTGGTATAGAAGCATTGAGATATCATATCTTATGCTATCAGAAGGGTCTCAGGATTGGAATGGGAAGGAGTTGGATATCACATCTCATGCTATAGGGAGGGTCTCAAGTTTGATAGAAGCATTGAGATATCACATTTCATGATATCGGAATGGTCTCAAGATTGGAATGGGAAGGAGTTGGATATCACATCTCATGATAAAGGAAGGGTCTAAGGTTTGGAAGGGGAAGGATTTGGATATCACATCTCATGTTATAGGACGGGTCTCAGGTTTGGTATTAGAAGCATTGAGATATCAAGTCTCATGGTATAGGAAGGGTCTCAGAATTGGAATGGGAAGGAGTTGGATATCACATTTCAAGCTATAGGAAGGGTCTCAGGATTAGAATGGGAAGGAGTTTGATATCACATCTCATGCCATAATATGGGTCTCAGGTTTGGTAGAAGCATTGGGTTATCACATCTCATGCTATCGGAAGGGTATCGGGATTGGATTTGGAAGGAGTTAGATATCCCATCTCATGCTATAGGAAGGGTCTCAGGTTGGAATGGGAAGGAGTTGGATATCACATCTCATGTTATAGGAAGGGTCTCAGGATTGGAATGGGAAGGACTTGGATATCACATCTCATGCTATAGGAAGGCTCTCAGGTTTGCAAGGGGAAAGAGTTGGATATCACATTTCATGTTAGAGGTAGGATCTCAGGTTTGGTATTAGAAGCATTGAGATATCACATCTCATGCTATCAGAAGGATCTCAGGTTTGGTATAGAAGCATTGAGATATCATATCTTATGCTATCAGAAGAGTCTCAGGATTGGAATGGGAAGGAGTTGGATATCACATCTCATGGTAAAAGGAGGGTCTCAGGTTTGGAAGATAAGGATTTGGATATCACATCTCATGTTATAGGAAGGATCTCAGGTTTGGTATTAGAAGTATTGAGATATCACATCTCATGCTATCGGAAGGATCTCAGGTTTGGTATAGAAGCATTGAGATATCATATCTTATGCTATCAGAAGGGTCTCAGGATTGGAATGGGAAGGAGTTGGATATCACATCTCATGCTAAAGGGAGGGTCTCAGGTTTGGAAGGGGAAGGATTTGGATATCACATCTCATGTTATAGGATGGATCTCAGGTTTGGTATTAGAAGTATTGAGATATCACATCTCATGTTATCGGAAGGATCTCAGGTTTGGGATTAGAAGTATTTAGATATCACATCTCATGCTATAGGAAGGGTCTCAGGATTGGAATGGGAAGGACTTAGATATCACATATCATGCTATAGGGAGGGTCTCAGTTTTGATATTAGAAGCATTGAGATATCACATCTCATGCTATCGGAAGTGTCTCAGGATTGGAATGGGGAGGAGCTGGATATCACATCTCATGCTAAAGGAAGGGTCTCAGGTTTGGAACGGGAAGGAGTTGGATATCACATCTCATGTTATAGGAAGGGTCTCAGGTTTGGTATAAACATTGAGATATCACATCTCTGCTATCGGAAGTGTCTCAGGATTGGAATGGGAAGGAGTTGGATATCCCATCTCATGTTATAGGACGGGTCTCAGGTTTTTTATTAGAATCATTGAGATATCATATTGCATGCTGTAGGAAGGGTCTAAGGATTGGAATGCGAAGGACTTGGATATCACATCTCATGCTATAGATAGGCTCTCAGGTTTGGAAAGTGAAGGAGTTGGATATCACATTTCATGTTAGAGGAAGGATCTCAGGTTTGGTATTAGAGGCATTGAGATATCACATCTCAGGCTATAGGAAGGGTCTCAGGATTGGAATGGGAAGGAGTTGGATATCACATCTCATGCTATAGGAAGGGTTTCAGGTTTGGTATAAGCATTGAGATATCACATCTCATGCTATAGGAAGGGTCTCAGGATTGGAATGGAAGGAGTTGGATATCACATCTCATGTTATAGGAAGGATCTGAGGTTTGGTATTAGAAGCATTGAGACATCACATCTCATGCTATAGGAAGGGTCTCAGGATTGGAATGGGAAGGAGTTGGATATCAAATCTCATGCTATAGGAAGGGTCTCAGGATTGGAATGGGAAGGAGTTGAATATGACATCTCATGCCGTAGGAAGGGTCTCAGGTTTGATATAAACATTGAGATATCACATCTCTGCTATCAAAAGGGTCTCAGGATTGGAATTGGGAGGAGTTGGATATCCCATCTCATGTTATAGGAAGAGTCTCAGGTTTGGTATTAGAAGCATTGAGATATCACATCTCATGCTATAGGAAGTGTCTCAGGATTGGAATGGGAAGGACTTGGATATCACATCTCATGCTATAGGTAGGGTCTCAAGTTTGACATTAGAAGCATTGAGATATCACATCTCATGCTATAGGAAGGCTCTCAGGTTTGCAAGGGGAAAGAGTTGGATATCACATTTCATGTTAGAGGTAGGATCTCAGGTTTGGTATTAGAAGCATTGAGATATCACATCTCATGCTATCAGAAGGATCTCAGGTTTGGTATAGAAGCATTGAGATATCATATCTTATGCTATCAGAAGAGTCTCAGGATTGGAATGGGAAGGAGTTGAATATCACATCTCATGGTAAAGGGAGGGTCTCAGGTTTGGAAGATAAGGATTTGGATATCACATCTCATGTTATAGGAAGGATCTCAGGTTTGGTATTAGAAGTATTGAGATATCACATCTCATGCTATCGGAAGGATCTCAGGTTTGGTATAGAAGCATTGAGATATCATATCTTATGCTATCAGAAGGGTCTCAGGATTGGAATGGGAAGGAGTTGGATATCACATCTCATGCTATAGGGAGGGTCTCAAGTTTGATAGAAGCATTGAGATATCACATTTCATGATATCGGAAGGGTCTCAAGATTGGAATGGGAAGGAGTTGGATATCACATCTCATGATAAAGGAAGGGTCTAAGGTTTGGAAGGGGAAGGATTTGGATATCACATCTCATGTTATAGGACGGGTCTCAGGTTTGGTATTAGAAGCATTGAGATATCAAGTCTCATGGTATAGGAAGGGTCTCAGAATTGGAATGGGAAGGAGTTGGATATCACATTTCAAGCTATAGGAAGGGTCTCAGGATTAGAATGGGAAGGAGTTTGATATCACATCTCATGCCATAATATGGGTCTCAGGTTTGGTAGAAGCATTGGGTTATCACATCTCATGCTATCGGAAGGGTATCGGGATTGGATTTGGAAGGAGTTAGATATCCCATCTCATGCTATAGGAAGGGTCTCAGGTTGGAATGGGAAGGAGTTGGATATCACATCTCATGTTATAGGAAGGGTCTCAGGATTGGAATGGGAAGGACTTGGATATCACATCTCATGCTATAGGAAGGCTCTCAGGTTTGCAAGGGGAAAGAGTTGGATATCACATTTCATGTTAGAGGTAGGATCTCAGGTTTGGTATTAGAAGCATTGAGATATCACATCTCATGCTATCAGAAGGATCTCAGGTTTGGTACAGAAGCATTGAGATATCATATCTTATGCTATCAGAAGAGTCTCAGGATTGGAATGGGAAGGAGTTGGATATCACATCTCATGGTAAAAGGAGGGTCTCAGGTTTGGAAGATAAGGATTTGGATATCACATCTCATGTTATAGGAAGGATCTCAGGTTTGGTATTAGAAGTATTGAGATATCACATCTCATGCTATCGGAAGGATCTCAGGTTTGGTATAGAAGCATTGAGATATCATATCTTATGCTATCAGAAGGGTCTCAGGATTGGAATGGGAAGGAGTTGGATATCACATCTCATGCTAAAGGGAGGGTCTCAGGTTTGGAAGGGGAAGGATTTGGATATCACATCTCATGTTATAGGATGGATCTCAGGTTTGGTATTAGAAGTATTGAGATATCACATCTCATGTTATCGGAAGGATCTCAGGTTTGGTATTAGAAGTATTTAGATATCACATCTCATGCTATAGGAAGGGTCTCAGGATTGGAATGGGAAGGACTTAGATATCACATATCATGCTATAGGGAGGGTCTCAGTTTTGATATTAGAAGCATTGAGATATCACATCTCATGCTATCGGAAGTGTCTCAGGATTGGAATGGGAAGGAGCTGGATATCACATCTCATGCTAAAGGAAGGGTCTCAGGTTTGGAACGGGAAGGAGTTGGATATCACATCTCATGTTATAGGAAGGGTCTCAGGTTTGGTATAAACATTGAGATATCACATCTCTGCTATCGGAAGTGTCTCAGGATTGGAATGGGAAGGAGTTGGATATCCCATCTCATGTTATAGGACGGGTCTCAGGTTTTTTATTAGAATCATTGAGATATCATATTGCATGCTGTAGGAAGGGTCTAAGGATTGGAATGCGAAGGACTTGGATATCACATCTCATGCTATAGATAGGCTCTCAGGTTTGGAAAGTGAAGGAGTTGGATATCACATTTCATGTTAGAGGAAGGATCTCAGGTTTGGTATTAGAGGCATTGAGATATCACATCTCAGGCTATAGGAAGGGTCTCAGGATTGGAATGGGAAGGAGTTGGATATCACATCTCATGCTATAGGAAGGGTTTCAGGTTTGGTATAAGCATTGAGATATCACATCTCATGCTATAGGAAGGGTCTCAGGATTGGAATGGAAGGAGTTGGATATCACATCTCATGTTATAGGAAGGATCTGAGGTTTGGTATTAGAAGCATTGAGACATCACATCTCATGCTATAGGAAGGGTCTCAGGATTGGAATGGGAAGGAGTTGGATATCAAATCTCATGCTATAGGAAGGGTCTCAGGATTGGAATGGGAAGGAGTTGAATATGACATCTCATGCCGTAGGAAGGGTCTCAGGTTTGATATAAACATTGAGATATCACATCTCTGCTATCAAAAGGGTCTCAGGATTGGAATTGGGAGGAGTTGGATATCCCATCTCATGTTATAGGAAGAGTCTCAGGTTTGGTATTAGAAGCATTGAGATATCACATCTCATGCTATAGGAAGTGTCTCAGGATTGGAATGGGAAGGACTTGGATATCACATCTCATGCTATAGGTAGGGTCTCAAGTTTGACATTAGAAGCATTGAGATATCACATCTCATGCTATAGGAAGGGTCTGAGGATTGGAATGGGAAGGAGTTGGATATCACATCTCCTGCTATGGGAAGGGTCTCAGGTTTGGTATAAGCAGTGAGATATCACATCTCATGCTATAGGAAGTGTCTCAGGATTGGAATGGGAAGGAGTTGGATATCACATCTCATGTTATAGGAAGGATCTCAGGTGTGGTATAAGCATTGAGATATCACATCTCTGCTATCGGAAGGGTCTCAAGATTGGAATGGGAAGGAGTTGGATATTCCCATCTCATGTTATAGGAAGGGTCTCAGGTTTGATATTAGAAGCATTGAGATATCACATCTCATGCTATAGGAAGGGTCTCAGGATTGGAATGGGAAGGACTTGGATATCACATCTCATGCTATAGGGAGGGTCTCAAGTTTGATATTAGAAGCTTTGAGATATCACATCTCATGATATCGGAAGGGTCTCAGGATTGGAATGGGAAGGAGTTGGATATCACATCTCATGATAAAGGAAGGGTCTAAGGTTTGGAAGGGGAAGGATTTGGATATCACATCTCATGTTATATTACGGGTCTCAGGTTTGGTATTAGAAGCATTGAGATATCAAGTCTCATAGTATAGGAAGGGTCTCAGAATTGGAATGGGAAGGAGTTGGATATCCCATCTCATGTTATAGGAAGAGTCTCTGGTTTGGTATTAGAATCATTGAGATATCACATCGCATGCTGTAGGAAGGGTCTAAGGATTGGAATGGGATGGACTTGGATATCACATCTCATGCTATAGGTAGGCTCTCAGGTTTGGTATAAGCATTGAGATATCACATCTCATGCTATAGGAAGGGTCTCAGAATTGGAATGGGAAGGAGTTGGATATCACATCTCAAGCTGTAGGAAGGGTCTCAGTATTGGAATGGGAAGGACTTGGATATCACATCTCATGCTATAGGAAGGCTCTCAGGTTTGGAAGGGGAAAGAGTTGGATATCTCATTTCATGTTAGAGGTAGGATCTCAGGTTTGGTATTAGAGGCATTGAGATATCACATCTCATGCTATCAGAAGGGTCTCAGGAATGGAATGGGAAGGAGTTAGATATCACATCTCATGCTAAAGGGAGGGTCTCAGGTTTGGAAGGGGAAGGATTTGGATATCACATCTCATGTTATAGGAAGGATCTCAGGTTTGGTATTAGAAGCATTGAGATATCACATCTCATGCTATCAGAAGAGTCTCAGGATTGGAATAGGAAGGAGTTGGATATCACATTTCATGCTAAAGGGAGGGTCTCAGGTTTGGAAGGGGAAGGATTTGGATATCACATCTCATGTTATCGGAAGGATCTCACGTTTGGTATTAGAAGTAATGAGATATCATATCTCATGCTATAGGAAGGGTCTCAGGATTGGAATGGGAAGGAGTTGGATATCACATCTCATGCTATAGGGAGGGTCTCAGGATTGGAATGGGAAGGACTTAGATATCACATATCATGCTATAGGGAGGGTCTCAGTTTTGATATTAGAAGCATTGAGATATCACATCTCATGCTATCGGAAGTGTCTCAGGATTGGAATGGGAAGGAGCTGGATATCACATCTCATGCTAAAGGAAGGGTCTCAGGTTTGGAACGGGAAGGATTTGGATATCACATCTCATGTTATAGGAAGGGTCTCAGGTTTGGTATAAGCATTGAGATATCACATCTCTGCTATCGGAAGTGTCTCAGGATTGGAATGGGAAGGAGTTGGATATCCCATCTCATGTTATAGGACGGGTCTCAGGTTTGTTATTAGAATCATTGACATATCATATTGCATGCTGTAGGAAGGGTCTAAGGGTTGGAATGTGAAGGACTTGGATATCACATCTCATGCTATAGATAGGCTCTTAGGTTTGGAAAGGGAAGGAGTTGGATATCACATTTCATGTTAGAGGAAGGATCTCAGGTTTGGTATTAGAAGCATTGAGATATCACATCTCATGCTATAGGAAGGGTCTCAGGATTGGAATGGGAAGCAGTTGGATATCACGTCTCATGCTATAGGAAGGGTCTCAGGTTTGGTATAAGCATTGAGATATCACATCTCATGCTATAGGACGGGTCTCAGGATTGGAATGGAAGGAGTTGGATATCACATCTCATGTTATAGGAAGGATCTCAGGTTTGGTATTAGACGCATTGAGACATCACATCTCATGCTATAGGAAGGGTCTCAGGGTTGGAATGGGAAGGATTTGGATATCACATCTCATGCTAAAGGAAGGGTCTCAGGTTTGGTAGAAGCATTGAGATATCACGTCGCTGCTATCGGAAGGGTCTCAGGATTGGATTGGGAAGGAGTTGGATATCCCTTCTCATGCTATAGGAAGGGTCTCAGGATTTGAATAGCAAGGAGTTGGATATCACATCTCATGCCATAGGAAGGGTCTCAGGTTTGGTATAAGCATTGAGATATCACATCTCTGCTATCGGAAGGGTCTCAGGATTGGATTGGGAAGGAGTTGGATATCCCTTCTCATGCTTTAGGAAGTGTCTCAGGTTGGAATGGGAAGGAGTTGGATATCACATCTCATGTTATAGGAAGGGTCTCAGGATTGGAATGGGAAGGATTTGGATATCACATCTCTTGCTATAGGAAGGGTCTCAGGATTGGAATGGGTAGGAGTTGGATATTACTTTCTTGCTATAGGAAGGGTCTCATGTTTGGAATGGGAACGAGTTGGATATCACATATGCTATAGTTAGTGTCTCAGGTTTGGAACGGGAAGGAGTTGGATATCACATCTCATGTTATAGGAAGGGTCTCAGGTTTGTTATAAGCATTGAGATATCACATCTCTGCTATCGGAAGCGGCTCAGGATTGGAATGGGAAGGAGTTGGATATCCCATCTCATGTTATAGGAAGAGTCTCTGGTTTGGTATTAGAATCATTGAGATATCACATCGCATGCTGTAGGAAGGGTCTAAGGATTGGAATGGGATGGACTTGGATATCACATCTCATGTTATAGGTAGGCTCTCAGGTTTGGTATAAGCATTGAGATATCACATCTCATGCTATAGGGAGGGTCTCAGGATTGGAATGGGAAGGAATTGGATATCACATCTCATGCTATAGGAAGGGTCTCAGATTTGGTATAAGCATTGAGATATCACATCTCATGCTAAAGGAAGGGTCTCAGGATTGGAATGGGAAGGAGTTGTATATGACATCTCAGGCCATGACATCTCAGGCCATAGGAAGGTTCTCAGGTTTGGTATAAGCATTGAGATATCATATTGCATGCTGTAGGAAGGGTCTAAGGATTGGAATGGGAAGGACCTGGATATCACATCTCATGCTATAGAACGGCTGTCAGGTTTGGAAAGGGAAGGAGTTGGATATCACATCTCATGTTATAGGATGGATCTCAGGTTTGGTATTAGAAGTATTGAGATATCACATCTCATGTTATCGGAAGGATCTCAGGTTTGGTATTAGAAGTATTGAGATATCACATCTCATGCTATAGGAAGGGTCTCAGGATTGGAATGGGAAAGAGTTGGATATCACATCTCATGCTAAAGGAAGGGTCTCAGGTTTGGTAGAAGCATTGAGATATCACATCTCATGCTATAGGAAGGGTCTCAGGATTGGAATGGGAAGGACTTAGATATCACATATCATGCTATAGGGAGGGTCTCAGTTTTGATATTAGAAGCATTGAGATATCACATCTCATGCTATCGGAAGTGTCTCAGGATTGGAATGGGAAGGAGCTGGATATCACATCTCATGCTAAAGGAAGGGTCTCAGGTTTGGAACGGGAAGGAATTGGATATCACATCTCATGTTATAGGAAGGGTCTCAGGTTTGGTATAAACATTGAGATATCACATCTCTGCTATCGGAAGTGTCTCAGGATTGGAATGGGAAGGAGTTGGATTTCCCATCTCATGTTATAGGACGGGTCTCAGGTTTGTTATTGGAATCATTGAGATATCATATTGCATGCTGTAGGAAGGGTCTAAGGGTTGGAATGTGAAGGACTTGGATATCACATCTCATGCTATAGATAGGCTCTTAGGTTTGGAAAGGGAAGGAGTTGGATCTCACATTTCATGTTAGAGGAAGGATCTCAGGTTTGGTATTAGAAGCATTGAGATATCACATCTCATGCTATAGGAAGGGTCTCAGGATTGGAATGGGAAGGAGTTGGATATCACATCTCATGCTATAGGAAGGGTCTCAGGTTTGGTATAAGCATTGAGATATCACATCTCATGCTATAGGAAGGGTCTCAGGATTGGAATGGAAGGAGTTGGATATCACATCTCATGTTATAGGAAGGATCTCAGGTTTGGTATTAGAAGCATTGAGACATCACATCTCATGCTATAGGAAGGGTCTCAGGATTGGAATGGGAAGGAGTTGAATATGACATCTCATGCCGTAGGAAGGGTCTCAGGTTTGGTATAAACATTGAGATATCACATCTCTGCTATCAAAAGGGTCTCAGGATTGGAATGGGAAGGAGTTGGATATCCCATCTCATGTTATAGGAAGAGTCTCAAGTTTGGTATTAGAAGCATTGAGATATCACATCTCATGCTATAGGAAGTGTCTTAGGATTGGAATGGGAAGGACTTGGATATCACATCTCATGCTATAGGTAGGGTCTCAAGTTTGACATTAGAAGCATTGAGATATCACATCTCATGCTATAGGAAGGGTCTGAGGATTGGAATGGGAAGGAGTTGGATATCACATCTCCTGCTATGGGAAGGGTCTCAGGTTTGGTATAAGCAGTGAGATATCACATCTCATGCTATAGGAAGTGTCTCAGGATAGGAATGGGAAGGAGTTGGATATCACATCTCATGTTATAGGAAGGATCTCAGGTTTGGTATAAGCATTGAGATATCACATCTCTGCTATCGGAAGGGTCTCAAGATTGGAATGGGAAGGAGTTGGATATTCCCATCTCATGTTATAGGAAGGGTCTCAGGTTTGGTATTAGAAGCATTGAGATATCACATCTCATGCTATAGGAAGGGTCTCAGGATTGGAATGGGAAGGACTTGGATATCACATCTCATGCTATAGGGAGGGTCTCAAGTTTGATATTAGAAGCTTTGAGATATCACATCTCATGATATCGGAAGGGTCTCAGGATTAGAATGGGAAGGAGTTTGATATCACATCTCATGCCATAATATGGGTCTCAGGTTTGGTAGAAGCATTGGGTTATCACATCTCATGCTATCGGAAGGGTATCGGGATTGGATTTGGAAGGAGTTGGATATCCCATCTCATGCTAAAGGAAGGGTCTCAGGTTGGAATGGGAAGGAGTTGGATATCACATCTCATGTTATAGGAAGGGTCTCAGGATTGGAATGGGAAGGACTTGGATATCACATCTCATGCTATAGGAAGGCTCTCAGGTTTGCAAGGGGAAAGAGTTGGATATCACATTTCATGTTAGAGGTAGGATCTCAGGTTTGGTATTAGAAGCATTGAGATATCACATCTCATGCTATCAGAAGGATCTCAGGTTTGGTATAGAAGCATTGAGATATCATATCTTATGCTATCAGAAGAGTCTCAGGATTGGAATGGGAAGGAGTTGAATATCACATCTCATGGTAAAGGGAGGGTCTCAGGTTTGGAAGATAAGGATTTGGATATCACATCTCATGTTATAGGAAGGATCTCAGGTTTGGTATTAGAAGTATTGAGATATCACATCTCATGCTATCGGAAGGATCTCAGGTTTGGTATAGAAGCATTGAGATATCATATCTTATGCTATCAGAAGGGTCTCAGGATTGGAATGGGAAGGAGTTGGATATCACATCTCATGCTATAGGGAGGGTCTCAAGTTTGATAGAAGCATTGAGATATCACATTTCATGATATCGGAAGGGTCTCAAGATTGGAATGGGAAGGAGTTGGATATCACATCTCATGATAAAGGAAGGGTCTAAGGTTTGGAAGGGGAAGGATTTGGATATCACATCTCATGTTATAGGACGGGTCTCAGGTTTGGTATTAGAAGCATTGAGATATCAAGTCTCATGGTATAGGAAGGGTCTCAGAATTGGAATGGGAAGGAGTTGGATATCACATTTCAAGCTATAGGAAGGGTCTCAGGATTAGAATGGGAAGGAGTTTGATATCACATCTCGTGCCATAACATGGGTCTCAGGTTTGGTAGAAGCATTGGGTTATCACATCTCATGCTATCGGAAGGGTATCGGGATTGGATTTGGAAGGAGTTAGATATCCCATCTCATGCTATAGGAAGGGTCTCAGGTTGGAATGGGAAGGAGTTGGATATCACATCTCATGCTATAGGAAGGCTCTCAGGTTTGCAAGGGGAAAGAGTTGGATATCACATTCCATGTTAGAGGTAGGATCTCAGGTTTGGTATTAGAAGCATTGAGATATCACATCTCATGCTATCAGAAGGATCTCAGGTTTGGTATAGAAGCATTGAGATATCATATCTTATGCTATCAGAAGAGTCTCAGGATTGGAATGGGAAGGAGTTGGATATCACATCTCATGGTAAAAGGAGGGTCTCAGGTTTGGAAGATAAGGATTTGGATATCACATCTCATGTTATAGGAAGGATCTCAGGTTTGGTATTAGAAGTATTGAGATATCACATCTCATGCTATCGGAAGGATCTCAGGTTTGGTATAGAAGAATTGAGATATCATATCTTATGCTATCAGAAGGGTCTCAGGATTGGAATGGGAAGGAGTTGGATATCACATCTCATGCTAAAGGGAGGGTCTCAGGTTTGGAAGGGGAAGGATTTGGATATCACATCTCATGTTATAGGATGGAGCTCAGGTTTGGTATTAGAAGTATTGAGATATCACATCTCATGTTATCGGAAGGATCTCAGGTTTGGTATTAGAAGTATTTAGATATCACATCTCATGCTATAGGAAGGGTCTCAGGATTGGAATGGGAAGGACTTAGATATCACATATCATGCTATAGGGAGGGTCTCAGTTTTGATATTAGAAGCATTGAGATATCACATCTCATGCTATCGGAAGTGTCTCAGGATTGGAATGGGAAGGAGCTGGATATCACATCTCATGCTAAAGGAAGGGTCTCAGGTTTGGAACGGGAAGGAGTTGGATATCACATCTCATGTTATAGGAAGGGTCTCAGGTTTGGTATAAACATTGAGATATCACATCTCTGCTATCGGAAGTGTCTCAGGATTGGAATGGGAAGGAGTTGGATATCCCATCTCATGTTATAGGACGGGTCTCAGGTTTTTTATTAGAATCATTGAGATATCATATTGCATGCTGTAGGAAGGGTCTAAGGATTGGAATGCGAAGGACTTGGATATCACATCTCATGCTATAGATAGGCTCTCAGGTTTGGAAAGTGAAGGAGTTGGATATCACATTTCATGTTAGAGGAAGGATCTCAGGTTTGGTATTAGAGGCATTGAGATATCACATCTCAGGCTATAGGAAGGGTCTCAGGATTGGAATGGGAAGGAGTTGGATATCACATCTCATGCTATAGGAAGGGTTTCAGGTTTGGTATAAGCATTGAGATATCACATCTCATGCTATAGGAAGGGTCTCAGGATTGGAATGGAAGGAGTTGGATATCACATCTCATGTTATAGGAAGGATCTGAGGTTTGGTATTAGAAGCATTGAGACATCACATCTCATGCTATAGGAAGGGTCTCAGGATTGGAATGGGAAGGAGTTGGATATCAAATCTCATGCTATAGGAAGGGTCTCAGGATTGGAATGGGAAGGAGTTGAATATGACATCTCATGCCGTAGGAAGGGTCTCAGGTTTGGTATAAACATTGAGATATCACATCTCTGCTATCAAAAGGGTCTCAGGATTGGAATTGGAAGGAGTTGGATATCCCATCTCATGTTATAGGAAGAGTCTCAGGTTTGGTATTAGAAGCATTGAGATATCACATCTCATGCTATAGGAAGTGTCTCAGGATTGGAATGGGAAGGACTTGGATATCACATCTCATGCTATAGGTAGGGTCTCAAGTTTGACATTAGAAGCATTGAGATATCACATCTCATGCTATAGGAAGGGTCTGAGGATTGGAATGGGAAGGAGTTGGATATCACATCTCCTGCTATGGGAAGGGTCTCAGGTTTGGTATAAGCAGTGAGATATCACATCTCATGCTATAGGAAGTGTCTCAGGATTGGAATGGGAAGGAGTTGGATATCACATCTCATGTTATAGGAAGGATCTCAGGTGTGGTATAAGCATTGAGATATCACATCTCTGCTATCGGAAGGGTCTCAAGATTGGAATGGGAAGGAGTTGGATATTCCCATCTCATGTTATAGGAAGGGTCTCAGGTTTGATATTAGAAGCATTGAGATATCACATCTCATGCTATAGGAAGGGTCTCAGGATTGGAATGGGAAGGACTTGGATATCACATCTCATGCTATAGGGAGGGTCTCAAGTTTGATATTAGAAGCTTTGAGATATCACATCTCATGATATCGGAAGGGTCTCAGGATTGGAATGGGAAGGAGTTGGATATCACATCTCATGATAAAGGAAGGGTCTAAGGTTTGGAAGGGGACGGATTTGGATATCACATCTCATGTTATATTACGGGTCTCAGGTTTGGTATTAGAAGCATTGAGATATCAAGTCTCATAGTATAGGAAGGGTCTCAGAATTGGAATGGGAAGGAGTTGGATATCCCATCTCATGTTATAGGAAGAGTCTCTGGTTTGGTATTAGAATCATTGAGATATCAAGTCTCATAGTATAGGAAGGGTCTCAGAATTGGAATGGGAAGGAGTTGGATATCCCATCTCATGTTATAGGAAGAGTCTCTGGTTTGGTATTAGAATCATTGAGATATCACATCGCATGCTGTAGGAAGGGTCTAAGGATTGGAATGGGATGGACTTGGATATCACATCTCATGCTATAGGTAGGCTCTCGGGTTTGGTATAAGCATTGAGATATCACATCTCATGCTATAGGAAGGGTCTCAGAATTGGAATGGGAAGGAGTTGGATATCACATCTCAAGCTGTAGGAAGGGTCTCAGTATTGGAATGGGAAGGACTTGGATATCACATCTCATGCTATAGGAAGGCTCTCAGGTTTGGAAGGGGAAAGAGTTGGATATCTCATTTCATGTTAGAGGTAGGATCTCAGGTTTGGTATTAGAGGCATTGAGATATCACATCTCATGCTATCAGAAGGGTCTCAGGAATGGAATGGGAAGGAGTTAGATATCACATCTCATGCTAAAGGGAGGGTCTCAGGTTTGGAAGGGGAAGGATTTGGATATCACATCTCATGTTATAGGAAGTATCTCAGGTTTGGTATTAGAAGCATTGAGATATCACATCTCATGCTATCAGAAGAGTCTCAGGATTGGAATAGGAAGGAGTTGGATATCACATTTCATGCTAAAGGGAGGGTCTGAGGTTTGGAAGGGGAAGGATTTGGATATCACATCTCATGTTATCGGAAGGATCTCACGTTTGGTATTAGAAGTATTGAGATATCATATCTCATGCTATATGAAGGGTCTCAGGATTGGAATGGGAAGGAGTTGGATATCACATCTCATGCTATAGGGAGGGTCTCAGGATTGGAATGGGAAGGACTTAGATATCACATATCATGCTATAGGGAGGGTCTCAGTTTTGATATTAGAAGCATTGAGATATCACATCTCATGCTATCGGAAGTGTCTCAGGATTGGAATGGGAAGGAGCTGGATATCACATCTCATGCTAAAGGAAGGGTCTCAGGTTTGGAACGGGAAGGATTTGGATATCACATCTCATGTTATAGGAAGGGTCTCAGGTTTGGTATAAGCATTGAGATATCACATCTCTGCTATCGGAAGTGTCTCAGGATTGGAATGGGAAGGAGTTGGATATCCCATCTCATGTTATAGGACGGGTCTCAGGTTTGTTATTAGAATCATTGAGATATCATATTGCATGCTGTAGGAAGGGTCTAAGGGTTGGAATGTGAAGGACTTGGATATCACATCTCATGCTATAGATAGGCTCTTAGGTTTGGAAAGGGAAGGAGTTGGATATCACATTTCATGTTAGAGGAAGGATCTCAGGTTTGGTATTAGAAGCATTGAGATATCACATCTCATGCTATAGGAAGGGTCTCAGGATTGGAATGGGAAGCAGTTGGATATCACATCTCATGCTATAGGAAGGGTCTCAGGTTTGGTATAAGCATTGAGATATCACATCTCATGCTATAGGACGGGTCTCAGGATTGGAATGGAAGGAGTTGGATATCACATCTCATGTTATAGGAAGGATCTCAGGTTTGGTATTAGACGCATTGAGACATCACATCTCATGCTATAGGAAGGGTCTCAGGGTTGGAATGGGAAGGAGTTGGATATCACATCTCATCCAATAGAAAGGGTCTCAGGTTTGGAATGGGAAGGAATTGGATATCACATCTCATGTCATAGGAAGGATCTCAGGTTTGGTATTAGAAGCATTGAGATATCACATCTCATGCTATAGGAAGGGTCTCAGGATTGGAATGTGAAGGATTTGGATATCACATCTCATGCTAAAGGAAGGGTCTCAGGTTTGGTAGAAGCATTGAGATATCACGTCGCTGCTATCGGAAGGGTCTCAGGATTGGATTGGGAAGGAGTTGGATATCCCTTCTCATGCTATAGGAAGGGTCTCAGGATTTGAATGGCAAGGAGTTGGATATCACATCTCATGCCATAGGAAGGGTCTCAGGTTTGGAATAAGCATTGAGATATCACATCTCTGCTATCGGAAGGGTCTCAGGATTGGATTGGGAAGGAGTTGGATATCCCTTCTCATGCTTTAGGAAGTGTCTCAGGTTGGAATGGGAAGGAGTTGGATATCACATCTCATGTTATAGGAAGGGTCTCAGGATTGGAATGGGAAGGATTTGGATATCACATCTCTTGCTATAGGAAGGGTCTCAGGATTGGAATGGGTAGGAGTTGGATATTATTTTCTTGCTATAGGAAGGGTCTCATGTTTGGAATGGGAAGGAGTTGGATATCACATATGCTATAGTTAGTGTCTCAGGTTTGGAACGGGAAGGAGTTGGATATCACATCTCATGTTATAGGAAGGGTCTCAGGTTTGGTATAAGCATTGAGATATCACATCTCTGCTATCGGAAGCAGCTCAGGATTGGAATGGGAAGGAGTTGGATATCCCATCTCATGTTATAGGAAGAGTCTCTGGTTTGGTATTAGAATCATTGAGATATCACATCGCATGCTGTAGGAAGGGTCTAAGGATTGGAATGGGATGGACTTGGATATCACATCTCATGTTATAGGTAGGCTCTCAGGTTTGGTATAAGCATTGAGATATCACATCTCATGCTATAGGGAGGGTCTCAGGATTGGAATGGGAAGGAATTGGATATCACATCTCATGCTATAGGAAGGGTCTCAGATTTGGTATAAGCATTGAGATATCACATCTCATGCTAAAGGAAGGGTCTCAGGATTGGAATGGGAAGGAGTTGTATATGACATCTCAGGCCATGACATCTCAGGCCATAGGAAGGTTCTCAGGTTTGGTATAAGCATTGAGATATCATATTGCATGCTGTAGGAAGGGTCTAAGGATTGGAATGGGAAGGACCTGGATATCACATCTCATGCTATAGAACGGCTCTCAGGTTTGGAAAGGGAAGGAGTTGGATATCACATCTCATGTTATAGGATGGATCTCAGGTTTGGTATTAGAAGTATTGAGATATCACATCTCATGTTATCGGAAGGATCTCAGGTTTGGTATTAGAAGTATTGAGATATCACATCTCATGCTATAGGAAGGGTCTCAGGATTGGAATGGGAAGGAGTTGGATATCACATCTCATGCTAAAGGAAGGGTCTCAGGTTTGGTAGAAGCATTGAGATATCACATCTCATGCTATAGGAAGGGTCTCAGGATTGGAATGGGAAGGACTTAGATATCACATATCATGCTATAGGGAGGGTCTCAGTTTTGATATTAGAAGCATTGAGATATCACATCTCATGCTATCGGAAGTGTCTCAGGATTGGAATGGGAAGGAGCTGGATATCACATCTCATGCTAAAGGAAGGGTCTCAGGTTTGGAACGGGAAGGAATTGGATATCACATCTCATGTTATAGGAAGGGTCTCAGGTTTGGTATAAACATTGAGATATCAAATCTCTGCTATCGGAAGTGTCTCAGGATTGGAATGGGAAGGAGTTGGATTTCCCATCTCATGTTATAGGACGGGTCTCAGGTTTGTTATTGGAATCATTGAGATATCATATTGCATGCTGTAGGAAGGGTCTAAGGGTTGGAATGTGAAGGACTTGGATATCACATCTCATGCTATAGATAGGCTCTTAGGTTTGGAAAGGGAAGGAGTTGGATCTCACATTTCATGTTAGAGGAAGGATCTCAGGTTTGGTATTAGAAGCATTGAGATATCACATCTCATGCTATAGGAAGGGTCTCAGGATTGGAATGGGAAGGAGTTGGATATCACATCTCATGCTATAGGAAGGGTCTCAGGTTTGGTATAAGCATTGAGATATCACATCTCATGCTATAGGAAGGGTCTCAGGATTGGAATGGAAGGAGTTGGATATCACATCTCATGTTATAGGAAGGATCTCAGGTTTGGTATTAGAAGCATTGAGACATCACATCTCATGCTATAGGAAGGGTCTCAGGATTGGAATGGGAAGGAGTTGAATATGACATCTCATGCCGTAGGAAGGGTATCAGGTTTGGTATAAACATTGAGATATCACATCTCTGCCATCAAAAGGGTCTCAGGATTGGAATGGGAAGGAGTTGGATATCCCATCTCATGTTATAGGAAGAGTCTCAAGTTTGGTATTAGAAGCATTGAGATATCACATCTCATGCTATAGGAAGTGTCTTAGGATTGGAATGGGAAGGACTTGGATATCACATCTCATGCTATAGGTAGGGTCTCAAGTTTGACATTAGAAGCATTGAGATATCACATCTCATGCTATAGGAAGGGTCTGAGGATTGGAATGGGAAGGAGTTGGATATCACATCTCCTGCTATGGGAAGGGTCTCAGGTTTGGTATAAGCAGTGAGATATCACATCTCATGCTATAGGAAGTGTCTCAGGATTGGAATGGGAAGGAGTTGGATATCACATCTCATGTTATAGGAAGGATCTCAGGTTTGGTATAAGCATTGAGATATCACATCTCTGCTATCGGAAGGGTCTCAAGATTGGAATGGGAAGGAGTTGGATATTCCCATCTCATGTTATAGGAAGGGTCTCAGGTTTGGTATTAGAAGCATTGAGATATCACATCTCATGCTATAGGAAGGGTCTCAGGATTGGAATGGGAAGGACTTGGATATCACATCTCATGCTATAGGGAGGGTCTCAAGTTTGATATTAGAAGCTTTGAGATATCACATCTCATGATATCGGAAGGGTCTCAGGATTGGAATGGGAAGGAGTTGGATATCACATCTCATGATAAAGGAAGGGTCTAAGGTTTGGAAGGGGAAGGATTTGGATATCACATCTCATGTTATATTACGGGTCTCAGGTTTGGTATTAGAAGCATTGAGATATCAAGTCTCATAGTATAGGAAGGGTCTCAGAATTGGAATGGGAAGGAGTTGGATATCCCATCTCATGTTATAGGAAGAGTCTCTGGTTTGGTATTAGAATCATTGAGATATCACATCGCATGCTGTAGGAAGGGTCTAAGGATTGGAATGGGATGGACTTGGATATCACATCTCATGCTATAGGTAGGCTCTCAGGTTTGGTATAAGCATTGAGATATCACATCTCATGCTATAGGAAGGGTCTCAGAATTGGAATGGGAAGGAGTTGGATATCACATCTCAAGCTATAGGAAGGGTCTCAGTATTGGAATGGGAAGGACTTGGATATCACATCTCATGCTATAGGAAGGCTCTCAGGTTTGGAAGGGGAAAGAGTTGGATATCTCATTTCATGTTAGAGGTAGGATCTCAGGTTTGGTATTAGAGGCATTGAGATATCACATCTCATGCTATCAGAAGGGTCTCAGGAATGGAATGGGAAGGAGTTAGATATCACATCTCATGCTATAGGAAGGGTCTCAGGATTGGAATGGGAAGGAGTTGAATATGACATCTCATGCCGTAGGAAGGGTCTCAGGTTTGGTATAAACATTGAGATATCACATCTCTGCCATCAAAAGGGTCTCAGGATTGGAATGGGAAGGAGTTGGATATCCCATCTCATGTTATAGGAAGAGTCTCAAGTTTGGTATTAGAAGCATTGAGATATCACATCTCATGCTATAGGAAGTGTCTTAGGATTGGAATGGGAAGGACTTGGATATCACATCTCATGCTATAGGTAGGGTCTCAAGTTTGACATTAGAAGCATTGAGATATCACATCTCATGCTATAGGAAGGGTCTGAGGATTGGAATGGGAAGGAGTTGGATATCACATCTCCTGCTATGGGAAGGGTCTCAGGTTTGGTATAAGCAGTGAGATATCACATCTCATGCTATAGGAAGTGTCTCAGGATTGGAATGGGAAGGAGTTGGATATCACATCTCATGTTATAGGAAGGATCTCAGGTTTGGTATAAGCATTGAGATATCACATCTCTGCTATCGGAAGGGTCTCAAGATTTGAATGGGAAGGAGTTGGATATTCCCATCTCATGTTATAGGAAGGGTCTCAGGTTTGGTATTAGAAGCATTGAGATATCACATCTCATGCTATAGGAAGGGTCTCAGGATTGGAATGGGAAGGACTTGGATATCACATCTCATGCTATAGGGAGGGTCTCAAGTTTGATATTAGAAGCTTTGAGATATCACATCTCATGATATCGGAAGGGTCTCAGGATTGGAATGGGAAGGAGTTGGATATCACATCTCATGATAAAGGAAGGGTCTAAGGTTTGGAAGGGGAAGGATTTGGATATCACATCTCATGTTATATTACGGGTCTCAGGTTTGGTATTAGAAGCATTGAGATATCAAGTCTCATAGTATAGGAAGGGTCTCAGAATTGGAATGGGAAGGAGTTGGATATCCCATCTCATGTTATAGGAAGAGTCTCTGGTTTGGTATTAGAATCATTGAGATATCACATCGCATGCTGTAGGAAGGGTCTAAGGATTGGAATGGGATGGACTTGGATATCACATCTCATGCTATAGGTAGGCTCTCAGGTTTGGTATAAGCATTGAGATATCACATCTCATGCTATAGGAAGGGTCTCAGAATTGGAATGGGAAGGAGTTGGATATCACATCTCAAGCTATAGGAAGGGTCTCAGTATTGGAATGGGAAGGACCTGGATATCACATCTCATGCTATAGGAAGGCTCTCAGGTTTGGAAGGGGAAAGAGTTGGATATCTCATTTCATGTTAGAGGTAGGATCTCAGGTTTGGTATTAGAGGCATTGAGATATCACATCTCATGCTATCAGAAGGGTCTCAGGAATGGAATGGGAAGGAGTTAGATATCACATCTCATGCTAAAGGGAGGGTCTCAGGTTTGGAAGGGGAAGGATTTGGATATCACATCTCATGTTATAGGAAGGATCTCAGGTTTGGTATTAGAAGCATTGAGATATCACATCTCATGCTATCGGAAGGATCTCGGGTTTGGTATTAGAAGCATTGAGATATCACATCTCATGCTATCAGAAGAGTCTCAGGATTGGAATAGGAAGGAGTTGGATATCACATTTCATGCTAAAGGGGGGTCTCAGGTTTGGAAGGGGAAGGATTTGGATATCACATCTCATGTTATCGGAAGGATCTCACGTTTGGTATTAGAAGTATTGAGATATCATATCTCATGCTATAGGAAGGGTCTCAGGATTGGAATGGGAAGGAGTTGGATATCACATCTCATGTTATAGGAAGGATCTCAGGTGTGGTATAAGCATTGAGATATCACATCTCTGCTATCGGAAGGGTCTCAAGATTGGAATGGGAAGGAGTTGGATATTCCCATCTCATGTTATAGGAAGGGTCTCAGGTTTGATATTAGAAGCATTGAGATATCACATCTCATGCTATAGGAAGGGTCTCAGGATTGGAATGGGAAGGACTTGGATATCACATCTCATGCTATAGGGAGGGTCTCAAGTTTGATATTAGAAGCTTTGAGATATCACATCTCATGATATCGGAAGGGTCTCAGGATTGGAATGGGAAGGAGTTGGATATCAAGTCTCATAGTATAGGAAGGGTCTCAGAATTGGAATGGGAAGGAGTTGGATATCCCATCTCATGTTATAGGAAGAGTCTCTGGTTTGGTATTAGAATCATTGAGATATCAAGTCTCATAGTATAGGAAGGGTCTCAGAATTGGAATGGGAAGGAGTTGGATATCCCATCTCATGTTATAGGAAGAGTCTCTGGTTTGGTATTAGAATCATTGAGATATCACATCGCATGCTGTAGGAAGGGTCTAAGGATTGGAATGGGATGGACTTGGATATCACATCTCATGCTATAGGTAGGCTCTCAGGTTTGGTATAAGCATTGAGATATCACATCTCATGCTATAGGAAGGGTCTCAGAATTGGAATGGGAAGGAGTTGGATATCACATCTCAAGCTGTAGGAAGGGTCTCAGTATTGGAATGGGAAGGACTTGGATATCACATCTCATGCTATAGGAAGGCTCTCAGGTTTGGAAGGGGAAAGAGTTGGATATCTCATTTCATGTTAGAGGTAGGATCTCAGGTTTGGTATTAGAGGCATTGAGATATCACATCTCATGCTATCAGAAGGGTCTCAGGAATGGAATGGGAAGGAGTTAGATATCACATCTCATGCTAAAGGGAGGGTCTCAGGTTTGGAAGGGGAAGGATTTGGATATCACATCTCATGTTATAGGAAGGATCTCAGGTTTGGTATTAGAAGCATTGAGATATCACATCTCATGCTATCAGAAGAGTCTCAGGATTGGAATAGGAAGGAGTTGGATATCACATTTCATGCTAAAGGGAGGGTCTCAGGTTTGGAAGGGGAAGGATTTGGATATCACATCTCATGTTATCGGAAGGATCTCACGTTTGGTATTAGAAGTATTGAGATATCATATCTCATGCTATAGGAAGGGTCTCACTATTGGAATGGGAAGGAGTTGGATATCACATCTCATGCTATAGGGAGGGTCTCAGGATTGGAATGGGAAGGACTTAGATATCACATATCATGCTATAGGGAGGGTCTCAGGTTTGATATTAGAAGCATTGAGATATCACATCTCATGCTATCGGAAGTGTCTCAGGATTGGAATGGGAAGGAGCTGGATATCACATCTCATGCTAAAGGAAGGGTCTCAGGTTTGGAACGGGAAGGATTTGGATATCACATCTCATGTTATAGGAAGGGTCTCAGGTTTGGTATAACATTGAGATATCACATCTCTGCTATCGGAAGTGTCTCAGGATTGGAATGGGAAGGAGTTGGATATCCCATCTCATGTTATAGGACGGGTCTCAGGTTTGTTATTAGAATCATTGAGATATCATATTGCATGCTGTAGGAAGGGTCTAAGGGTTGGAATGTGAAGGACTTGGATATCACATCTCATGCTATAGATAGGCTCTTAGGTTTGGAAAGGGAAGGAGTTGGATATCACATTTCATGTTAGAGGAAGGATCTCAGGTTTGGTATTAGAAGCATTGAGATATCACATCTCATGCTATAGGAAGGGTCTCAGGATTGGAATGGGAAGCAGTTGGATATCACATCTCATGCTATAGGAAGGTTCTCAGGTTTGGTATAAGCATTGAGATATCACATCTCATGCTATAGGACGGGTCTCAGGATTGGAATGGAAGGAGTTGGATATCACATCTCATGTTATAGGAAGGATCTCAGGTTTGGTATTAGACGCATTGAGACATCACATCTCATGCTATAGGAAGGGTCTCAGGGTTGGAATGGGAAGGAGTTGGATATCACATCTCATCCAATAGAAAGGGTCTCAGGTTTGGAATGGGAAGGAATTGGATATCACATCTCATGTTATAGGAAGGATCTCAGGTTTGGTATTAGAAGCATTGAGATATCACATCTCATGCTATAGGAAGGGTCTCAGGATTGGAATGTGAAGGATTTGGATATCACATCTCATGCTAAAGGAAGGGTCTCAGGTTTGGTAGAAGCATTGAGATATCACGTCGCTGCTATCGGAAGGGTCTCAGGATTGGATTGGGAAGGAGTTGGATATCCCTTCTCATGCTATAGGAAGGGTCTCAGGATTTGAATGGCAAGGAGTTGGATATCACATCTCATGCCATAGGAAGGGTCTCAGGTTTGGTATAAGCATTGAGATATCACATCTCTGCTATCGGAAGGGTCTCAGGATTGGATTGGGAAGGAGTTGGATATCCCTTCTCATGCTTTAGGAAGTGTCTCAGGTTGGAATGGGAAGGAGTTGGATATCACATCTCATGTTATAGGAAGGGTCTCAGGATTGGAATGGGAAGGATTTGGATATCACATCTCTTGCTATAGGAAGGGTCTCAGGATTGGAATGGGTAGGAGTTGGATATTACTTTCTTGCTATAGGAAGGGTCTCATGTTTGGAATGGGAAGGAGTTGGATATCACATATGCTATAGTTAGTGTCTCAGGTTTGGAACGGGAAGGAGTTGGATATCACATCTCATGTTATAGGAAGGGTCTCAGGTTTGGTATAAGCATTGAGATATCACATCTCTGCTATCGGAAGCGGCTCAGGATTGGAATGGGAAGGAGTTGGATATCCCATCTCATGTTATAGGAAGAGTCTCTGGTTTGGTATTAGAATCATTGAGATATCACATCGCATGCTGTAGGAAGGGTCTAAGGATTGGAATGGGATGGACTTGGATATCACATCTCATGTTATAGGTAGGCTCTCAGGTTTGGTATAAGCATTGAGATATCACATCTCATGCTATAGGGAGGGTCTCAGGATTGGAATGGGAAGGAATTGGATATCACATCTCATGCTATAGGAAGGGTCTCAGATTTGGTATAAGCATTGAGATATCACATCTCATGCTAAAGGAAGGGTCTCAGGATTGGAATGGGAAGGAGTTGTATATGACATCTCAGGCCATGACATCTCAGGCCATAGGAAGGTTCTCAGGTTTGGTATAAGCATTGAGATATCATATTGCATGCTGTAGGAAGGGTCTAAGGATTGGAATGGGAAGGACCTGGATATCACATCTCATGCTATAGAACGGCTCTCAGGTTTGGAAAGGGAAGGAGTTGGATATCACATCTCATGTTATAGGATGGATCTCAGGTTTGGTATTAGAAGTATTGAGATATCACATCTCATGTTATCGGAAGGATCTCAGGTTTGGTATTAGAAGTATTGAGATATCACATCTCATGCTATAGGAAGGGTCTCAGGATTGGAATGGGAAGGAGTTGGATATCACATCTCATGCTAAAGGAAGGGTCTCAGGTTTGGTAGAAGCATTGAGATATCACATCTCATGCTATAGGAAGGGTCTCAGGATTGGAATGGGAAGGACTTAGATATCACATATCATGCTATAGGGAGGGTCTCAGTTTTGATATTAGAAGCATTGAGATATCACATCTCATGCTATCGGAAGTGTCTCAGGATTGGAATGGGAAGGAGCTGGATATCACATCTCATGCTAAAGGAAGGGTCTCAGGTTTGGAACGGGAAGGAATTGGATATCACATCTCATGTTATAGGAAGGGTCTCAGGTTTGGTATAAACATTGAGATATCACATCTCTGCTATCGGAAGTGTCTCAGGATTGGAATGGGAAGGAGTTGGATTTCCCATCTCATGTTATAGGACGGGTCTCAGGTTTGTTATTGGAATCATTGAGATATCATATTGCATGCTGTAGGAAGGGTCTAAGGGTTGGAATGTGAAGGACTTGGATATCACATCTCATGCTATAGATAGGCTCTTAGGTTTGGAAAGGGAAAGAGTTGGATCTCACATTTCATGTTAGAGGAAGGATCTCAGGTTTGGTATTAGAAGCATTGAGATATCACATCTCATGCTATAGGAAGGGTCTCAGGATTGGAATGGGAAGGAGTTGGATATCACATCTCATGCTATAGGAAGGGTCTCAGGTTTGGTATAAGCATTGAGATATCACATCTCATGCTATAGGAAGGGTCTCAGGATTGGAATGGAAGGAGTTGGATATCACATCTCATGTTATAGGAAGGATCTCAGGTTTGGTATTAGAAGCATTGAGACATCACATCTCATGCTATAGGAAGGGTCTCAGGATTGGAATGGGATGGAGTTGGATATCACATCTCATGCTATAGGAAGGGTCTCAGGATTGGAATGGGAAGGAGTTGGATATCACATCTCGTGTTATAGGAAGGGTCTCAGGTTTGGTATAAACATTGAGATATCACATCTCTGCTATCGGAAGTGTCTCAGGATTGGAATGGGAAGGAGTTGGATATCCCATCTCATGTTATAGGACGGGTCTCAGGTTTTTTATTAAAATCATTGAGATATCATATTGCATGCTGTAGGAAGGGTCTAAGGATTGGAATGGGAAGGAGTTGGATATTCCCATCTCATGTTATAGGAAGGGTCTCAGGTTTGGTATTAGAAGCATTGAGATATCACATCTCATGCTATAGGAAGGGTCTCAGGATTGGAATGGGAAGGACTTGGATATCACATCTCATGCTATAGGGAGGGTCTCAAGTTTGATAGAAGCATTGAGATATCACATTTCATGATATCGGAAGGGTCTCAAGATTGGAATGGGAAGGAGTTGGATATCACATCTCATGATAAAGGAAGGGTCTAAGGTTTGGAAGGGGAAGGATTTGGATATCACATCTCATGTTATAGGACGGGTCTCAGGTTTGGTATTAGAAGCATTGAGATATCAAGTCTCATGGTATAGGAAGGGTCTCAGAATTGGAATGGGAAGGAGTTGGATATCACATTTCAAGCTATAGGAAGGGTCTCAGGATTAGAATGGGAAGGAGTTTGATATCACATCTCATGCCATAATATGGGTCTCAGGTTTGGTAGAAGCATTGGGTTATCACATCTCATGCTATCGGAAGGGTATCGGGATTGGATTTGGAAGGAGTTGGATATCCCATCTCATGCTATAGGAAGGGTCTCAGGTTGGAATGGGAAGGAGTTGGATATCACATCTCATGTTATAGGAAGGGTCTCAGGATTGGAATGGGAAGGACTTGGATATCACATCTCATGCTATAGGAAGGCTCTCAGGTTTGCAAGGGGAAAGAGTTGGATATCACATTTCATGTTAGAGGTAGGATCTCAGGTTTGGTATTAGAAGCATTGAGATATCACATCTCATGCTATCAGAAGGATCTCAGGTTTGGTATAGAAGCATTGAGATATCATATCTTATGCTATCAGAAGAGTCTCAGGATTGGAATGGGAAGGAGTTGAATATCACATCTCATGGTAAAGGGAGGGTCTCAGGTTTGGAAGATAAGGATTTGGATATCACATCTCATGTTATAGGAAGGATCTCAGGTTTGGTATTAGAAGTATTGAGATATCACATCTCATGCTATCGGAAGGATCTCAGGTTTGGTATAGAAGCATTGAGATATCATATCTTATGCTATCAGAAGGGTCTCAGGATTGGAATGGGAAGGAGTTGGATATCACATCTCATGCTATAGGGAGGGTCTCAAGTTTGATAGAAGCATTGAGATATCACATTTCATGATATCGGAAGGGTCTCAAGATTGGAATGGGAAGGAGTTGGATATCACATCTCATGATAAAGGAAGGGTCTAAGGTTTGGAAGGGGAAGGATTTGGATATCACATCTCATGTTATAGGACGGGTCTCAGGTTTGGTATTAGAAGCATTGAGATATCAAGTCTCATGGTATAGGAAGGGTCTCAGAATTGGAATGGGAAGGAGTTGGATATCACATTTCAAGCTATAGGAAGGGTCTCAGGATTAGAATGGGAAGGAGTTTGATATCACATCTCATGCCATAATATGGGCCTCAGGTTTGGTAGAAGCATTGGGTTATCACATCTCATGCTATCGGAAGGGTATCGGGATTGGATTTGGAAGGAGTTAGATATCCCATCTCATGCTATAGGAAGGGTCTCAGGTTGGAATGGGAAGGAGTTGGATATCACATCTCATGTTATAGGAAGGGTCTCAGGATTGGAATGGGAAGGACTTGGATATCACATCTCATGCTATAGGAAGGCTCTCAGGTTTGCAAGGGGAAAGAGTTGGATATCACATTTCATGTTAGAGGTAGGATCTCAGGTTTGGTATTAGAAGCATTGAGATATCACATCTCATGCTATCAGAAGGATCTCAGGTTTGGTATAGAAGCATTGAGATATCATATCTTATGCTATCAGAAGAGTCTCAGGATTGGAATGGGAAGGAGTTGGATATCACATCTCATGGTAAAAGGAGGGTCTCAGGTTTGGAAGATAAGGATTTGGATATCACATCTCATGTTATAGGAAGGATCTCAGGTTTGGTATTAGAAGTATTGAGATATCACATCTCATGCTATCGGAAGGATCTCAGGTTTGGTATAGAAGCATTGAGATATCATATCTTATGCTATCAGAAGGGTCTCAGGATTGGAATGGGAAGGAGTTGGATATCACATCTCATGCTAAAGGGAGGGTCTCAGGTTTGGAAGGGGAAGGATTTGGATATCACATCTCATGTTATAGGATGGATCTCAGGTTTGGTATTAGAAGTATTGAGATATCACATCTCATGTTATCGGAAGGATCTCAGGTTTGGTATTAGAAGTATTTAGATATCACATCTCATGCTATAGGAAGGGTCTCAGGATTGGAATGGGAAGGACTTAGATATCACATATCATGCTATAGGGAGGGTCTCAGTTTTGATATTAGAAGCATTGAGATATCACATCTCATGCTATCGGAAGTGTCTCAGGATTGGAATGGGAAGGAGCTGGATATCACATCTCATGCTAAAGGAAGGGTCTCAGGTTTGGAACGGGAAGGAGTTGGATATCACATCTCATGTTATAGGAAGGGTCTCAGGTTTGGTATAAACATTGAGATATCACATCTCTGCTATCGGAAGTGTCTCAGGATTGGAATGGGAAGGAGTTGGATATCCCATCTCATGTTATAGGACGGGTCTCAGGTTTTTTATTAGAATCATTGAGATATCATATTGCATGCTGTAGGAAGGGTCTAAGGATTGGAATGCGAAGGACTTGGATATCACATCTCATGCTATAGATAGGCTCTCAGGTTTGGAAAGTGAAGGAGTTGGATATCACATTTCATGTTAGAGGAAGGATCTCAGGTTTGGTATTAGAGGCATTGAGATATCACATCTCAGGCTATAGGAAGGGTCTCAGGATTGGAATGGGAAGGAGTTGGATATCACATCTCATGCTATAGGAAGGGTTTCAGGTTTGGTATAAGCATTGAGATATCACATCTCATGCTATAGGAAGGGTCTCAGGATTGGAATGGAAGGAGTTGGATATCACATCTCATGTTATAGGAAGGATCTGAGGTTTGGTATTAGAAGCATTGAGACATCACATCTCATGCTATAGGAAGGGTCTCAGGATTGGAATGGGAAGGAGTTGGATATCAAATCTCATGCTATAGGAAGGGTCTCAGGATTGGAATGGGAAGGAGTTGAATATGACATCTCATGCCGTAGGAAGGGTCTCAGGTTTGATATAAACATTGAGATATCACATCTCTGCTATCAAAAGGGTCTCAGGATTGGAATTGGGAGGAGTTGGATATCCCATCTCATGTTATAGGAAGAGTCTCAGGTTTGGTATTAGAAGCATTGAGATATCACATCTCATGCTATAGGAAGTGTCTCAGGATTGGAATGGGAAGGACTTGGATATCACATCTCATGCTATAGGTAGGGTCTCAAGTTTGACATTAGAAGCATTGAGATATCACATCTCATGCTATAGGAAGGGTCTGAGGATTGGAATGGGAAGGAGTTGGATATCACATCTCCTGCTATGGGAAGGGTCTCAGGTTTGGTATAAGCAGTGAGATATCACATCTCATGCTATAGGAAGTGTCTCAGGATTGGAATGGGAAGGAGTTGGATATCACATCTCATGTTATAGGAAGGATCTCAGGTGTGGTATAAGCATTGAGATATCACATCTCTGCTATCGGAAGGGTCTCAAGATTAGAATGGGAAGGAGTTGGATATTCCCATCTCATGTTATAGGAAGGGTCTCAGGTTTGATATTAGAAGCATTGAGATATCACATCTCATGCTATAGGAAGGGTCTCAGGATTGGAATGGGAAGGACTTGGATATCACATCTCATGCTATAGGGAGGGTCTCAAGTTTGATATTAGAAGCTTTGAGATATCACATCTCATGATATCGGAAGGGTCTCAGGATTGGAATGGGAAGGAGTTGGATATCACATCTCATGATAAAGGAAGGGTCTAAGGTTTGGAAGGGGAAGGATTTGGATATCACATCTCGTTATATTATGGGTCTCAGGTTTGGTATTAGAAGCATTGAGATATCAAGTCTCATAGTATAGGAAGGGTCTCAGAATTGGAATGGGAAGGAGTTGGATATCCCATCTCATGTTATAGGAAGAGTCTCTGGTTTGGTATTAGAATCATTGAGATATCACATCGCATGCTGTAGGAAGGGTCTAAGGATTGGAATGGGATGGACTTGGATATCACATCTCATGCTATAGGTAGGCTCTCAGGTTTGGTATAAGCATTGAGATATCACATCTCATGCTATAGGAAGGGTCTCAGAATTGGAATGGGAAGGAGTTGGATATCACATCTCAAGCTGTAGGAAGGGTCTCAGTATTGGAATGGGAAGGACTTGGATATCACATCTCATGCTATAGGAAGGCTCTCAGGTTTGGAAGGGGAAAGAGTTGGATATCTCATTTCATGTTAGAGGTAGGATCTCAGGTTTGGTATTAGAGGCATTGAGATATCACATCTCATGCTATCAGAAGGGTCTCAGGAATGGAATGGGAAGGAGTTAGATATCACATCTCATGCTAAAGGGAGGGTCTCAGGTTTGGAAGGGGAAGGATTTGGATATCACATCTCATGTTATAGGAAGGATCTCAGGTTTGGTATTAGAAGCATTGAGATATCACATCTCATGCTATCAGAAGAGTCTCAGGATTGGAATAGGAAGGAGTTGGATATCACATTTCATGCTAAAGGGAGGGTCTCAGGTTTGGAAGGGGAAGGATTTGGATATCACATCTCATGTTATCGGAAGGATCTCACGTTTGGTATTAGAAGTATTGAGATATCATATCTCATGCTATAGGAAGGGTCTCAGGATTGGAATGGGAAGGAGTTGGATATCACATCTCATGCTATAGGGAGGGTCTCAGGATTGGAATGGGAAGGACTTAGATATCACATATCATGCTATAGGGAGGGTCTCAGTTTTGATATTAGAAGCATTGAGATATCACATCTCATGCTATCGGAAGTGTCTCAGGATTGGAATGGGAAGGAGCTGGATATCACATCTCATGCTAAAGGAAGGGTCTCAGGTTTGGAACGGGAAGGATTTGGATATCACATCTCATGTTATAGGAAGGGTCTCAGGTTTGGTATAAGCATTGAGATATCACATCTCTGCTATCGGAAGTGTCTCAGGATTGGAATGGGAAGGAGTTGGATATCCCATCTCATGTTATAGGACGGGTCTCAGGTTTGTTATTAGAATCATTGAGATATCATATTGCATGCTGTAGGAAGGGTCTAAGGGTTGGAATGTGAAGGACTTGGATATCACATCTCATGCTATAGATAGGCTCTTAGGTTTGGAAAGGGAAGGAGTTGGATATCACATTTCATGTTAGAGGAAGGATCTCAGGTTTGGTATTAGAAGCATTGAGATATCACATCTCATGCTATAGGAAGGGTCTCAGGATTGGAATGGGAAGCAGTTGGATATCACATCTCATGCTATAGGAAGGGTCTCAGGTTTGGTATAAGCATTGAGATATCACATCTCATGCTATAGGACGGGTCTCAGGATTGGAATGGAAGGAGTTGGATATCACATCTCATGTTATAGGAAGGATCTCAGGTTTGGTATTAGACGCATTGAGGCATCACATCTCATGCTATAGGAAGGGTCTCAGGGTTGGAATGGGAAGGAGTTGGATATCACATCTCATCCAATAGAAAGGGTCTCAGGTTTGGAATGGGAAGGAATTGGATATCACATCTCATGTTATAGGAAGGATCTCAGGTTTGGTATTAGAAGCATTGAGATATCACATCTCATGCTATAGGAAGGGTCTCAGGATTGGAATGTGAAGGATTTGGATATCACATCTCATGCTAAAGGAAGGGTCTCAGGTTTGGTAGAAGCATTGAGATATCACGTCGCTGCTATCGGAAGGGTCTCAGGATTGGATTGGGAAGGAGTTGGATATCCCTTCTCATGCTATAGGAAGGGTCTCAGGATTTGAATGGCAAGGAGTTGGATATCACATCTCATGCCATAGGAAGGGTCTCAGGTTTGGTATAAGCATTGAGATATCACATCTCTGCTATCGGAAGGGTCTCAGGATTGGATTGGGAAGGAGTTGGATATCCCTTCTCATGCTTTAGGAAGTGTCTCAGGTTGGAATGGGAAGGAGTTGGATATCACATCTCATGTTATAGGAAGGGTCTCAGGATTGGAATGGGAAGGATTTGGATATCACATCTCTTGCTATAGGAAGGGTCTCAGGATTGGAATGGGTAGGAGTTGGATATTACTTTCTTGCTATAGGAAGGGTCTCATGTTTGGAATGGGAAGGAGTTGGATATCACATATGCTATAGTTAGTGTCTCAGGTTTGGAACGGGAAGGAGTTGGATATCACATCTCATGTTATAGGAAGGGTCTCAGGTTTGTTATAAGCATTGAGATATCACATCTCTGCTATCGGAAGCGGCTCAGGATTGGAATGGGAAGGAGTTGGATATCCCATCTCATGTTATAGGAAGAGTCTCTGGTTTGGTATTAGAATCATTGAGATATCACATCGCATGCTGTAGGAAGGGTCTAAGGATTGGAATGGGATGGACTTGGATATCACATCTCATGTTATAGGTAGGCTCTCAGGTTTGGTATAAGCATTGAGATATCACATCTCATGCTATAGGGAGGGTCTCAGGATTGGAATGGGAAGGAATTGGATATCACATCTCATGCTATAGGAAGGGTCTCAGATTTGGTATAAGCATTGAGATATCACATCTCATGCTAAAGGAAGGGTCTCAGGTTTGGAATGGGAAGGAGTTGTATATGACATCTCAGGCCATGACATCTCAGGCCATAGGAAGGTTCTCAGGTTTGGTATAAGCATTGAGATATCATATTGCATGCTGTAGGAAGGGTCTAAGGATTGGAATGGGAAGGACCTGGATATCACATCTCATGCTATAGAACGGCTCTCAGGTTTGGAAAGGGAAGGAGTTGGATATCACATCTCATGTTATAGGATGGATCTCAGGTTTGGTATTAGAAGTATTGAGATATCACATCTCATGTTATCGGAAGGATCTCAGGTTTGGTATTAGAAGTATTGAGATATCACATCTCATGCTATAGGAAGGGTCTCAGGATTGGAATGGGAAAGAGTTGGATATCACATCTCATGCTAAAGGAAGGGTCTCAGGTTTGGTAGAAGCATTGAGATATCACATCTCATGCTATAGGAAGGGTCTCAGGATTGGAATGGGAAGGACTTAGATATCACATATCATGCTATAGGGAGGGTCTCAGTTTTGATATTAGAAGCATTGAGATATCACATCTCATGCTATCGGAAGTGTCTCAGGATTGGAATGGGAAGGAGCTGGATATCACATCTCATGCTAAAGGAAGGGTCTCAGGTTTGGAACGGGAAGGAATTGGATATCACATCTCATGTTATAGGAAGGGTCTCAGGTTTGGTATAAACATTGAGATATCACATCTCTGCTATCGGAAGTGTCTCAGGATTGGAATGGGAAGGAGTTGGATTTCCCATCTCATGTTATAGGACGGGTCTCAGGTTTGTTATTGGAATCATTGAGATATCATATTGCATGCTGTAGGAAGGGTCTAAGGGTTGGAATGTGAAGGACTTGGATATCACATCTCATGCTATAGATAGGCTCTTAGGTTTGGAAAGGGAAGGAGTTGGATCTCACATTTCATGTTAGAGGAAGGATCTCAGGTTTGGTATTAGAAGCATTGAGATATCACATCTCATGCTATAGGAAGGGTCTCAGGATTGGAATGGGAAGGAGTTGGATATCACATCTCATGCTATAGGAAGGGTCTCAGGTTTGGTATAAGCATTGAGATATCACATCTCATGCTATAGGAAGGGTCTCAGGATTGGAATGGAAGGAGTTGGATATCACATCTCATGTTATAGGAAGGATCTCAGGTTTGGTATTAGAAGCATTGAGACATCACATCTCATGCTATAGGAAGGGTCTCAGGATTGGAATGGGAAGGAGTTGAATATGACATCTCATGCCGTAGGAAGGGTCTCAGGTTTGGTATAAACATTGAGATATCACATCTCTGCTATCAAAAGGGTCTCAGGATTGGAATGGGAAGGAGTTGGATTTCCCATCTCATGTTATAGGAAGAGTCTCAAGTTTGGTATTAGAAGCATTGAGATATCACATCTCATGCTATAGGAAGTGTCTTAGGATTGGAATGGGAAGGACTTGGATATCACATCTCATGCTATAGGTAGGGTCTCAAGTTTGACATTAGAAGCATTGAGATATCACATCTCATGCTATAGGAAGGGTCTGAGGATTGGAATGGGAAGGAGTTGGATATCACATCTCCTGCTATGGGAAGGGTCTCAGGTTTGGTATAAGCAGTGAGATATCACATCTCATGCTATAGGAAGTGTCTCAGGATTGGAATGGGAAGGAGTTGGATATCACATCTCATGTTATAGGAAGGATCTCAGGTTTGGTATAAGCATTGAGATATCACATCTCTGCTATCGGAAGGGTCTCAAGATTGGAATGGGAAGGAGTTGGATATTCCCATCTCATGTTATAGGAAGGGTCTCAGGTTTGGTATTAGAAGCATTGAGATATCACATCTCATGCTATAGGAAGGGTCTCAGGATTGGAATGGGAAGGACTTGGATATCACATCTCATGCTATAGGGAGGGTCTCAAGTTTGATATTAGAAGCTTTGAGATATCACATCTCATGATATCGGAAGGGTCTCAGGATTAGAATGGGAAGGAGTTTGATATCACATCTCATGCCATAATATGGGTCTCAGGTTTGGTAGAAGCATTGGGTTATCACATCTCATGCTATCGGAAGGGTATCGGGATTGGATTTGGAAGGAGTTGGATATCCCATCTCATGCTAAAGGAAGGGTCTCAGGTTGGAATGGGAAGGAGTTGGATATCACATCTCATGTTATAGGAAGGGTCTCAGGATTGGAATGGGAAGGACTTGGATATCACATCTCATGCTATAGGAAGGCTCTCAGGTTTGCAAGGGGAAAGAGTTGGATATCACATTTCATGTTAGAGGTAGGATCTCAGGTTTGGTATTAGAAGCATTGAGATATCACATCTCATGCTATCAGAAGGATCTCAGGTTTGGTATAGAAGCATTGAGATATCATATCTTATGCTATCAGAAGAGTCTCAGGATTGGAATGGGAAGGAGTTGAATATCACATCTCATGGTAAAGGGAGGGTCTCAGGTTTGGAAGATAAGGATTTGGATATCACATCTCATGTTATAGGAAGGATCTCAGGTTTGGTATTAGAAGTATTGAGATATCACATCTCATGCTATCGGAAGGATCTCAGGTTTGGTATAGAAGCATTGAGATATCATATCTTATGCTATCAGAAGGGTCTCAGGATTGGAATGGGAAGGAGTTGGATATCACATCTCATGCTATAGGGAGGGTCTCAAGTTTGATAGAAGCATTGAGATATCACATTTCATGATATCGGAAGGGTCTCAAGATTGGAATGGGAAGGAGTTGGATATCACATCTCATGATAAAGGAAGGGTCTAAGGTTTGGAAGGGGAAGGATTTGGATATCACATCTCATGTTATAGGACGGGTCTCAGGTTTGGTATTAGAAGCATTGAGATATCAAGTCTCATGGTATAGGAAGGGTCTCAGAATTGGAATGGGAAGGAGTTGGATATCACATTTCAAGCTATAGGAAGGGTCTCAGGATTAGAATGGGAAGGAGTTTGATATCACATCTCATGCCATAATATGGGTCTCAGGTTTGGTAGAAGCATTGGGTTATCACATCTCATGCTATCGGAAGGGTATCGGGATTGGATTTGGAAGGAGTTAGATATCCCATCTCATGCTATAGGAAGGGTCTCAGGTTGGAATGGGAAGGAGTTGGATATCACATCTCATGCTATAGGAAGGCTCTCAGGTTTGCAAGGGGAAAGAGTTGGATATCACATTCCATGTTAGAGGTAGGATCTCAGGTTTGGTATTAGAAGCATTGAGATATCACATCTCATGCTATCAGAAGGATCTCAGGTTTGGTATAGAAGTATTGAGATATCATATCTTATGCTATCAGAAGAGTCTCAGGATTGGAATGGGAAGGAGTTGGATATCACATCTCATGGTAAAAGGAGGGTCTTAGGTTTGGAAGATAAGGATTTGGATATCACATCTCATGTTATAGGAAGGATCTCAGGTTTGGTATTAGAAGTATTGAGATATCACATCTCATGCTATCGGAAGGATCTCAGGTTTGGTATAGAAGAATTGAGATATCATATCTTATGCTATCAGAAGGGTCTCAGGATTGGAATGGGAAGGAGTTGGATATCACATCTCATGCTAAAGGGAGGGTCTCAGGTTTGGAAGGGGAAGGATTTGGATATCACATCTCATGTTATAGGATGGAGCTCAGGTTTGGTATTAGAAGTATTGAGATATCACATCTCATGTTATCGGAAGGATCTCAGGTTTGGTATTAGAAGTATTTAGATATCACATCTCATGCTATAGGAAGGGTCTCAGGATTGGAATGGGAAGGACTTAGATATCACATATCATGCTATAGGGATGGTCTCAGTTTTGATATTAGAAGCATTGAGATATCACATCTCATGCTATCGGAAGTGTCTCAGGATTGGAATGGGAAGGAGCTGGATATCACATCTCATGCTAAAGGAAGGGTCTCAGGTTTGGAACGGGAAGGAGTTGGATATCACATCTCATGTTATAGGAAGGGTCTCAGGTTTGGTATAAACATTGAGATATCACATCTCTGCTATCGGAAGTGTCTCAGGATTGGAATGGGAAGGAGTTGGATATCCCATCTCATGTTATAGGACGGGTCTCAGGTTTTTTATTAGAATCATTGAGATATCATATTGCATGCTGTAGGAAGGGTCTAAGGGTTGGAATGTGAAGGACTTGGATATCACATCTCATGCTATAGATAGGCTCTTAGGTTTGGAAAGGGAAGGAGTTGGATATCACATTTCATGTTAGAGGAAGGATCTCAGGTTTGGTATTAGAAGCATTGAGATATCACATCTCATGCTATAGGAAGGGTCTCAGGATTGGAATGGGAAGCAGTTGGATATCACATTTCATGCTATAGGAAGGGTCTCAGGTTTGGTATAAGCATTGAGATATCACATCTCATGCTATAGGACGGGTCTCAGGATTGGAATGGAAGGAGTTGGATATCACATCTCATGTTATAGGAAGGATCTCAGGTTTGGTATTAGACGCATTGAGACATCACATCTCATGCTATAGGAAGGGTCTCAGGGTTGGAATGGGAAGGAGTTGGATATCACATCTCATCCAATAGGAAGGGTCTCAGGTTTGGAATGGGAAGGAATTGGATATCACATCTCATGTTATAGGAAGGATCTCAGGTTTGGTATTAGAAGCATTGAGATATCACATCTCATGCTATAGGAAGGGTCTCAGGATTGGAATGGGAAGGACTTGGATATCACATCTCATGCTATAGGTAGGGTCTCAAGTTTGACATTAGAAGCATTGAGATATCACATCTCATGCTATAGGAAGGGTCTCAGGATTGGAATGGAAGGAGTTGGATATCACATCTCATGTTATAGGAAGGATCTCAGGTTTGGTATTAGAAGCATTGAGACATCACATCTCATGCTATAGGAAGGGTCACAGGATTGGAATGGGAAGGAGTTGAATATGACATCTCATGCCGTAGGAAGGGTCTCAGGTTTGGTATAAACATTGAGATATCACATCTCTGCTATCAAAAGGGTCTCAGGATTGGAATGGGAAGGAGTTGGATATCCCATCTCATGTTATAGGAAGAGTCTCAAGTTTGGTATTAGAAGCATTGAGATATCACATCTCATGCTATAGGAAGTGTCTTAGGATTGGAATGGGAAGGACTTGGATATCACATCTCATGCTATAGGTAGGGTCTCAAGTTTGACATTAGAAGCATTGAGATATCACATCTCATGCTATAGGAAGGGTCTGAGGATTGGAATGGGAAGGAGTTGGATATCACATCTCCTGCTATGGGAAGGGTCTCAGGTTTGGTATAAGCAGTGAGATATCACATCTCATGCTATAGGAAGTGTCTCAGGATTGGAATGGGAAGGAGTTGGATATCACATCTCATGTTATAGGAAGGATCTCAGGTTTGGTATAAGCATTGAGATATCACATCTCTGCTATCGGAAGGGTCTCAAGATTGGAATGGGAAGGAGTTGGATATTCCCATCTCATGTTATAGGAAGGGTCTCAGGTTTGGTATTAGAAGCATTGAGATATCACATCTCATGCTATAGGAAGGGTCTCAGGATTGGAATGGGAAGGACTTGGATATCACATCTCATGCTATAGGGAGGGTCTCAAGTTTGATATTAGAAGCTTTGAGATATCACATCTCATGATATCGGAAGGGTCTCAGGATTAGAATGGGAAGGAGTTTGATATCACATCTCATGCCATAATATGGGTCTCAGGTTTGGTAGAAGCATTGGGTTATCACATCTCATGCTATCGGAAGGGTATCGGGATTGGATATGGAAGGAGTTGGATATCCCATCTCATGCTATAGGAAGGGTCTCAGGTTGGAATGGGAAGGAGTTGGATATCACATCTCATGTTATAGGAAGGGTCTCAGGATTGGAATGGGAAGGACTTGGATATCACATCTCATGCTATAGGAAGGCTCTCAGGTTTGCAAGGGGAAAGAGTTGGATATCACATTTCATGTTAGAGGTAGGATCTCAGGTTTGGTATTAGAAGCATTGAGATATCACATCTCATGCTATCAGAAGGATCTCAGGTTTGGTATAGAAGCATTGAGATATCATATCTTATGCTATCAGAAGAGTCTCAGGATTGGAATGGGAAGGAGTTGAATATCACATCTCATGGTAAAGGGAGGGTCTCAGGTTTGGAAGATAAGGATTTGGATATCACATCTCATGTTATAGGAAGGATCTCAGGTTTGGTATTAGAAGTATTGAGATATCACATCTCATGCTATCGGAAGGATCTCAGGTTTGGTATAGAAGCATTGAGATATCATATCTTATGCTATCAGAAGGGTCTCAGGATTGGAATGGGAAGGAGTTGGATATCACATCTCATGCTATAGGGAGGGTCTCAAGTTTGATAGAAGCATTGAGATATCACATTTCATGATATCGGAAGGGTCTCAAGATTGGAATGGGAAGGAGTTGGATATCACATCTCATGATGAAGGAAGGGTCTAAGGTTTGGAAGGGGAAAGATTTGGATATCACATCTCATGTTATAGGACGGGTCTCAGGTTTGGTATTAGAAGCATTGAGATATCAAGTCTCATGGTATAGGAAGGGTCTCAGAATTGGAATGGGAAGGAGTTGGATATCACATTTCAAGCTATAGGAAGGGTCTCAGGATTAGAATGGGAAGGAGTTTGATATCACATCTCATGCCATAATATGGGTCTCAGGTTTGGTAGAAGCATTGGGTTATCACATCTCATGCTATCGGAAGGGTATCGGGATTGGATTTGGAAGGAGTTAGATATCCCATCTCATGCTATAGGAAGGGTCTCAGGTTGGAATGGGAAGGAGTTGGATATCACATCTCATGTTATAGGAAGGGTCTCAGGATTGGAATGGGAAGGACTTGGATATCACATCTCATGCTATAGGAAGGCTCTCAGGTTTGCAAGGGGAAAGAGTTGGATATCACATTTCATGTTAGAGGTAGGATCTCAGGTTTGGTATTAGAAGCATTGAGATATCACATCTCATGCTATCAGAAGGATCTCAGGTTTGGTATAGAAGCATTGAGATATCATATCTTATGCTATCAGAAGAGTCTCAGGATTGGAATGGGAAGGAGTTGGATATCACATCTCATGGTAAAAGGAGGGTCTCAGGTTTGGAAGATAAGGATTTGGATATCACATCTCATGTTATAGGAAGGATCTCAGGTTTGGTATTAGAAGTATTGAGATATCACATCTCATGCTATCGGAAGGATCTCAGGTTTGGTATAGAAGCATTGAGATATCATATCTTATGCTATCAGAAGGGTCTCAGGATTGGAATGGGAAGGAGTTGGATATCACATCTCATGCTAAAGGGAGGGTCTCAGGTTTGGAAGGGGAAGGATTTGGATATCACATCTCATGTTATAGGATGGATCTCAGGTTTGATATTAGAAGTATTGAGATATCACATCTCATGTTATCGGAAGGATCTCAGGTTTGGTATTAGAAGTATTTAGATATCACATCTCATGCTATAGGAAGGGTCTCAGGATTGGAATGGGAAGGACTTAGATATCACATATCATGCTATAGGGAGAGTCTCAGTTTTGATATTAGAAGCATTGAGATATCACATCTCATGCTATCGGAAGTGTCTCAGGATTGGAATGGGAAGGAGCTGGATATCACATCTCATGCTAAAGGAAGGGTCTCAGGTTTGGAACGGGAAGGAGTTGGATATCACATCTCATGTTATAGGAAGGGTCTCAGGTTTGGTATAAACATTGAGATATCACATCTCTGCTATCGGAAGTGTCTCAGGATTGGAATGGGAAGGAGTTGGATATCCCATCTCATGTTATAGGACGGGTCTCAGGTTTTTTATTAGAATCATTGAGATATCATATTGCATGCTGTAGGAAGGGTCTAAGGATTGGAATGCGAAGGACTTGGATATCACATCTCATGCTATAGATAGGCTCTCAGGTTTGGAAAGTGAAGGAGTTGGATATCACATTTCATGTTAGAGGAAGGATCTCAGGTTTGGTATTAGAGGCATTGAGATATCACATCGCAGGCTATAGGAAGGGTCTCAGGATTGGAATGGGAAGGAGTTGGATATCACATCTCATGCTATAGGAAGGGTTTCAGGTTTGGTATAAGCATTGAGATATCACATCTCATGCTATAGGAAGGGTCTCAGGATTGGAATGGAAGGAGTTGGATATCACATCTCATGTTATAGGAAGGATCTGAGGTTTGGTATTAGAAGCATTGAGACATCACATCTCATGCTATAGGAAGGGTCTCAGGATTGGAATGGGAACGAGTTGGATATCAAATCTCATGCTATAGGAAGGGTCTCAGTATTGGAATGGGAAGGAGTTGAATATGACATCTCATGCCGTAGGAAGGGTCTCAGGTTTGGTATAAACATTGAGATATCACATCTCTGCTATCAAAAGGGTCTCAGGATTGGAATTGGAAGGAGTTGGATATCCCATCTCATGTTATAGGAAGAGTCTCAGGTTTGGTATTAGAAGCATTGAGATATCACATCTCATGCTATAGGAAGTGTCTCAGGATTGGAATGGGAAGGACTTGGATATCACATCTCATGCTATAGGTAGGGTCTCAAGTTTGACATTAGAAGCATTGAGATATCACATCTCATGCTATAGGAAGGGTCTGAGGATTGGAATGGGAAGGAGTTGGATATCACATCTCCTGCTATGGGAAGGGTCTCAGGTTTGGTATAAGCAGTGAGATATCACATCTCATGCTATAGGAAGTGTCTCAGGATTGGAATGGGAAGGAGTTGGATATCACATCTCATGTTATAGGAAGGATCTCAGGTGTGGTATAAGCATTGAGATATCACATCTCTGCTATCGGAAGGGTCTCAAGATTGGAATGGGAAGGAGTTGGATATTCCCATCTCATGTTATAGGAAGGGTCTCAGGTTTGATATTAGAAGCATTGAGATATCACATCTCATGCTATAGGAAGGGTCTCAGGATTGGAATGGGAAGGACTTGGATATCACATCTCATGCTATAGGGAGGGTCTCAAGTTTGATATTAGAAGCTTTGAGATATCACATCTCATGATATCGGAAGGGTCTCAGGATTGGAATGGGAAGGAGTTGGATATCACATCTCATGATAAAGGAAGGGTCTAAGGTTTGGAAGGGGAAGGATTTGGATATCACATCTCATGTTATATTACGGGTCTCAGGTTTGGTATTAGAAGCATTGAGATATCAAGTCTCATAGTATAGGAAGGGTCTCAGAATTGGAATGGGAAGGAGTTGGATATCCCATCTCATGTTATAGGAAGAGTCTCTGGTTTGGTATTAGAATCATTGAGATATCACATTGCATGCTGTAGGAAGGGTCTAAGGATTGGAATGGGATGGACTTGGATATCACATCTCATGCTATAGGTAGGCTCTCAGGTTTGGTATAAGCATTGAGATATCACATCTCATGCTATAGGAAGGGTCTCAGAATTGGAATGGGAAGGAGTTGGATATCACATCTCAAGCTGTAGGAAGGGTCTCAGTATTGGAATGGGAAGGACTTGGATATCACATCTCATGCTATAGGAAGGCTCTCAGGTTTGGAAGGGGAAAGAGTTGGATATCTCATTTCATGTTAGAGGTAGGATCTCAGGTTTGGTATTAGAGGCATTGAGATATCACATCTCATGCTATCAGAAGGGTCTCAGGAATGGAATGGGAAGGAGTTAGATATCACATCTCATGCTAAAGGGAGGGTCTCAGGTTTGGAAGGGGAAGGATTTGGATATCACATCTCATGTTATAGGAAGGATCTCAGGTTTGGTATTAGAAGCATTGAGATATCACATCTCATGCTATCAGAAGAGTCTCAGGATTGGAATAGGAAGGAGTTGGATATCACATTTCATGCTAAAGGGAGGGTCTCAGGTTTGGAAGGGGAAGGATTTGGATATCACATCTCATGTTATCGGAAGGATCTCACGTTTGGTATTAGAAGTATTGAGATATCATATCTCATGCTATAGGAAGGGTCTCAGGATTGGAATGGGAAGGAGTTGGATATCACATCTCATGCTATAGGGAGGGTCTCAGGATTGGAATGGGAAGGACTTAGATATCACATATCATGCTATAGGGAGGGTCTCAGTTTTGATATTAGAAGCATTGAGATATCACATCTCATGCTATCGGAAGTGTCTCAGGATTGGAATGGGAAGGAGCTGGATATCACATCTCATGCTAAAGGAAGGGTCTCAGGTTTGGAACGGGAAGGATTTGGATATCACATCTCATGTTATAGGAAGGGTCTCAGGTTTGGTATAAGCATTGAGATATCACATCTCTGCTATCGGAAGTGTCTCAGGATTGGAATGGGAAGGAGTTGGATATCCCATCTCATGTTATAGGACGGGTCTCAGGTTTGTTATTAGAATCATTGAGATATCATATTGCATGCTGTAGGAAGGGTCTAAGGGTTGGAATGTGAAGGACTTGGATATCACATCTCATGCTATAGATAGGCTCTTAGGTTTGGAAAGGGAAGGAGTTGGATATCACATTTCATGTTAGAGGAAGGATCTCAGGTTTGGTATTAGAAGCATTGAGATATCACATCTCATGCTATAGGAAGGGTCTCAGGATTGGAATGGGAAGCAGTTGGATATCACATCTCATGCTATAGGAAGGGTCTCAGGTTTGGTATAAGCATTGAGATATCACATCTCATGCTATAGGACGGGTCTCAGGATTGGAATGGAAGGAGTTGGATATCACATCTCATGTTATAGGAAGGATCTCAGGTTTGGTATTAGACGCATTGAGACATCACATCTCATGCTATAGGAAGGGTCTCAGGGTTGGAATGGGAAGGAGTTGGATATCACATCTCATCCAATAGAAAGGGTCTCAGGTTTGGAATGGGAAGGAATTGGATATCACATCTCATGTTATAGGAAGGATCTCAGGTTTGGTATTAGAAGCATTGAGATATCACATCTCATGCTATAGGAAGGGTCTCAGGATTGGAATGTGAAGGATTTGGATATCACATCTCATGCTAAAGGAAGGGTCTCAGGTTTGGTAGAAGCATTGAGATATCACGTCGCTGCTATCGGAAGGGTCTCAGGATTGGATTGGGAAGGAGTTGGATATCCCTTCTCATGCTATAGGAAGGGTCTCAGGATTTGAATGGCAAGGAGTTGGATATCACATCTCATGCCATAGGAAGGGTCTCAGGTTTGGAATAAGCATTGAGATATCACATCTCTGCTATCGGAAGGGTCTCAGGATTGGATTGGGAAGGAGTTGGATATCCCTTCTCATGCTTTAGGAAGTGTCTCAGGTTGGAATGGGAAGGAGTTGGATATCACATCTCATGTTATAGGAAGGGTCTCAGGATTGGAATGGGAAGGATTTGGATATTACTTTCTTGCTATAGGAAGGGTCTCATGTTTGGAATGGGAAGGAGTTGGATATCACATATGCTATAGTTAGTGTCTCAGGTTTGGAACGGGAAGGAGTTGGATATCACATCTCATGTTATAGGAAGGGTCTCAGGTTTGGTATAAGCATTGAGATATCACATCTCTGCTATCGGAAGCGGCTCAGGATTGGAATGGGAAGGAGTTGGATATCCCATCTCATGTTATAGGAAGAGTCTCTGGTTTGGTATTAGAATCATTGAGATATCACATCGCATGCTGTAGGAAGGGTCTAAGGATTGGAATGGGATGGACTTGGATATCAAATCTCATGTTATAGGTAGGCTCTCAGGTTTGGTATAAGCATTGAGATATCACATCTCATGCTATAGGGAGGGTCTCAGGATTGGAATGGGAAGGAATTGGATATCACATCTCATGCTATAGGAAGGGTCTCAGATTTGGTATAAGCATTGAGATATCACATCTCATGCTAAAGGAAGGGTCTCAGGATTGGAATGGGAAGGAGTTGTATATGACATCTCAGGCCATGACATCTCAGGCCATAGGAAGGTTCTCAGGTTTGGTATAAGCATTGAGATATCATATTGCATGCTGTAGGAAGGGTCTAAGGATTGGAATGGGAAGGACCTGGATATCACATCTCATGCTATAGAACGGCTCTCAGGTTTGGAAAGGGAAGGAGTTGGATATCACATCTCATGTTATAGGATGGATCTCAGGTTTGGTATTAGAAGTATTGAGATATCACATCTCATGTTATCGGAAGGATCTCAGGTTTGGTATTAGAAGTATTGAGATATCACATCTCATGCTATAGGAAGGGTCTCAGGATTGGAATGGGAAGGAGTTGGATATCACATCTCATGCTAAAGGAAGGGTCTCAGGTTTGGTAGAAGCATTGAGATATCACATCTCATGCTATAGGAAGGGTCTCAGGATTGGAATGGGAAGGACTTAGATATCACATATCATGCTATAGGGAGGGTCTCAGTTTTGATATTAGAAGCATTGAGATATCACATCTCATGCTATCGGAAGTGTCTCAGGATTGGAATGGGAAGGAGCTGGATATCACATCTCATGCTAAAGGAAGGGTCTCAGGTTTGGAACGGGAAGGAATTGGATATCACATCTCATGTTATAGGAAGGGTCTCAGGTTTGGTATAAACATTGAGATATCACATCTCTGCTATCGGAAGTGTCTCAGGATTGGAATGGGAAGGAGTTGGATTTCCCATCTCATGTTATAGGACGGGTCTCAGGTTTGTTATTGGAATCATTGAGATATCATATTGCATGCTGTAGGAAGGGTCTAAGGGTTGGAATGTGAAGGACTTGGATATCACATCTCATGCTATAGATAGGCTCTTAGGTTTGGAAAGGGAAGGAGTTGGATCTCACATTTCATGTTAGAGGAAGGATCTCAGGTTTGGTATTAGAAGCATTGAGATATCACATCTCATGCTATAGGAAGGGTCTCAGGATTGGAATGGGAAGGAGTTGGATATCACATCTCATGCTATAGGAAGGGTCTCAGGTTTGGTATAAGCATTGAGATATCACATCTCATGCTATAGGAAGGGTCTCAGGATTGGAATGGAAGGAGTTGGATATCACATCTCATGTTATAGGAAGGATCTCAGGTTTGGTATTAGAAGCATTGAGACATCACATCTCATGCTATAGGAAGGGTCTCAGGATTGGAATGGGAAGGAGTTGAATATGACATCTCATGCCGTAGGAAGGGTCTCAGGTTTGGTATAAACATTGAGATATCACATCTCTGCTATCAAAAGGGTCTCAGGATTGGAATGGGAAGGAGTTGGATATCCCATCTCATGTTATAGGAAGAGTCTCAAGTTTGGTATTAGAAGCATTGAGATATCACATCTCATGCTATAGGAAGTGTCTTAGGATTGGAATGGGAAGGACTTGGATATCACATCTCATGCTATAGGTAGGGTCTCAAGTTTGACATTAGAAGCATTGAGATATCACATCTCATGCTATAGGAAGGGTCTGAGGATTGGAATGGGAAGGAGTTGGATATCACATCTCCTGCTATGGGAAGGGTCTCAGGTTTGGTATAAGCAGTGAGATATCACATCTCATGCTATAGGAAGTGTCTCAGGATTGGAATGGGAAGGAGTTGGATATCACATCTCATGTTATAGGAAGGATCTCAGGTTTGGTATAAGCATTGAGATATCACATCTCTGCTATCGGAAGGGTCTCAAGATTGGAATGGGAAGGAGTTGGATATTCCCATCTCATGTTATAGGAAGGGTCTCAGGTTTGGTATTAGAAGCATTGAGATATCACATCTCATGCTATAGGAAGGGTCTCAGGATTGGAATGGGAAGGACTTGGATATCACATCTCATGCTATAGGGAGGGTCTCAAGTTTGATATTAGAAGCTTTGAGATATCACATCTCATGATATCGGAAGGGTCTCAGGATTGGAATGGGAAGGAGTTGGATATCACATCTCATGCCATAGGAAGGGTCTCAGGTTTGGAATAAGCATTGAGATATCACATCTCTGCTATCGGAAGGGTCTCAGGATTGGATTGGGAAGGAGTTGGATATCCCTTCTCATGCTTTAGGAAGTGTCTCAGGTTGGAATGGGAAGGAGTTGGATATCACATCTCATGTTATAGGAAGGGTCTCAGGATTGGAATGGGAAGGATTTGGATATTACTTTCTTGCTATAGGAAGGGTCTCATGTTTGGAATGGGAAGGAGTTGGATATCACATATGCTATAGTTAGTGTCTCAGGTTTGGAACGGGAAGGAGTTGGATATCACATCTCATGTTATAGGAAGGGTCTCAGGTTTGGTATAAGCATTGAGATATCACATCTCTGCTATCGGAAGCGGCTCAGGATTGGAATGGGAAGGAGTTGGATATCCCATCTCATGTTATAGGAAGAGTCTCTGGTTTGGTATTAGAATCATTGAGATATCACATCGCATGCGTAGGAAGGGTCTAAGGATTGGAATGGGATGGACTTGGATATCACATCTCATGTTATAGGTAGGCTCTCAGGTTTGGTATAAGCATTGAGATATCACATCTCATGCTATAGGGAGGGTCTCAGGATTGGAATGGGAAGGAATTGGATATCACATCTCATGCTATAGGAAGGGTCTCAGATTTGGTATAAGCATTGAGATATCACATCTCATGCTAAAGGAAGGGTCTCAGGATTGGAATGGGAAGGAGTTGTATATGACATCTCAGGCCATGACATCTCAGGCCATAGGAAGGTTCTCAGGTTTGGTATAAGCATTGAGATATCATATTGCATGCTGTAGGAAGGGTCTAAGGATTGGAATGGGAAGGACCTGGATATCACATCTCATGCTATAGAACGGCTCTCAGGTTTGGAAAGGGAAGGAGTTGGATATCACATCTCATGTTATAGGATGGATCTCAGGTTTGGTATTAGAAGTATTGAGATATCACATCTCATGTTATCGGAAGGATCTCAGGTTTGGTATTAGAAGTATTGAGATATCACATCTCATGCTATAGGAAGGGTCTCAGGATTGGAATGGGAAGGAGTTGGATATCACATCTCATGCTAAAGGAAGGGTCTCAGGTTTGGTAGAAGCATTGAGATATCACATCTCATGCTATAGGAAGGGTCTCAGGATTGGAATGGGAAGGACTTAGATATCACATATCATGCTATAGGGAGGGTCTCAGTTTTGATATTAGAAGCATTGAGATATCACATCTCATGCTATCGGAAGTGTCTCAGGATTGGAATGGGAAGGAGCTGGATATCACATCTCATGCTAAAGGAAGGGTCTCAGGTTTGGAACGGGAAGGAATTGGATATCACATCTCATGTTATAGGAAGGGTCTCAGGTTTGGTATAAACATTGAGATATCACATCTCTGCTATCGGAAGTGTCTCAGGATTGGAATGGGAAGGAGTTGGATTTCCCATCTCATGTTATAGGACGGGTCTCAGGTTTGTTATTGGAATCATTGAGATATCATATTGCATGCTGTAGGAAGGGTCTAAGGGTTGGAATGTGAAGGACTTGGATATCACATCTCATGCTATAGATAGGCTCTTAGGTTTGGAAAGGGAAAGAGTTGGATCTCACATTTCATGTTAGAGGAAGGATCTCAGGTTTGGTATTAGAAGCATTGAGATATCACATCTCATGCTATAGGAAGGGTCTCAGGATTGGAATGGGAAGGAGTTGGATATCACATCTCATGCTATAGGAAGGGTCTCAGGTTTGGTATAAGCATTGAGATATCACATCTCATGCTATAGGAAGGGTCTCAGGATTGGAATGGAAGGAGTTGGATATCACATCTCATGTTATAGGAAGGATCTCAGGTTTGGTATTAGAAGCATTGAGACATCACATCTCATGCTATAGGAAGGGTCTCAGGATTGGAATGGGATGGAGTTGGATATCACATCTCATGCTATAGGAAGGGTCTCAGGATTGGAATGGGAAGGAGTTGGATATCACATCTCGTGTTATAGGAAGGGTCTCAGGTTTGGTATAAACATTGAGATATCACATCTCTGCTATCGGAAGTGTCTCAGGATTGGAATGGGAAGGAGTTGGATATCCCATCTCATGTTATAGGACGGGTCTCAGGTTTTTTATTAAAATCATTGAGATATCATATTGCATGCTGTAGGAAGGGTCTAAGGATTGGAATGGGAAGGAGTTGGATATTCCCATCTCATGTTATAGGAAGGGTCTCAGGTTTGGTATTAGAAGCATTGAGATATCACATCTCATGCTATAGGAAGGGTCTCAGGATTGGAATGGGAAGGACTTGGATATCACATCTCATGCTATAGGGAGGGTCTCAAGTTTGATAGAAGCATTGAGATATCACATTTCATGATATCGGAAGGGTCTCAAGATTGGAATGGGAAGGAGTTGGATATCACATCTCATGATAAAGGAAGGGTCTAAGGTTTGGAAGGGGAAGGATTTGGATATCACATCTCATGTTATAGGACGGGTCTCAGGTTTGGTATTAGAAGCATTGAGATATCAAGTCTCATGGTATAGGAAGGGTCTCAGAATTGGAATGGGAAGGAGTTGGATATCACATTTCAAGCTATAGGAAGGGTCTCAGGATTAGAATGGGAAGGAGTTTGATATCACATCTCATGCCATAATATGGGTCTCAGGTTTGGTAGAAGCATTGGGTTATCACATCTCATGCTATCGGAAGGGTATCGGGATTGGATTTGGAAGGAGTTGGATATCCCATCTCATGCTATAGGAAGGGTCTCAGGTTGGAATGGGAAGGAGTTGGATATCACATCTCATGTTATAGGAAGGGTCTCAGGATTGGAATGGGAAGGACTTGGATATCACATCTCATGCTATAGGAAGGCTCTCAGGTTTGCAAGGGGAAAGAGTTGGATATCACATTTCATGTTAGAGGTAGGATCTCAGGTTTGGTATTAGAAGCATTGAGATATCACATCTCATGCTATCAGAAGGATCTCAGGTTTGGTATAGAAGCATTGAGATATCATATCTTATGCTATCAGAAGAGTCTCAGGATTGGAATGGGAAGGAGTTGAATATCACATCTCATGGTAAAGGGAGGGTCTCAGGTTTGGAAGATAAGGATTTGGATATCACATCTCATGTTATAGGAAGGATCTCAGGTTTGGTATTAGAAGTATTGAGATATCACATCTCATGCTATCGGAAGGATCTCAGGTTTGGTATAGAAGCATTGAGATATCATATCTTATGCTATCAGAAGGGTCTCAGGATTGGAATGGGAAGGAGTTGGATATCACATCTCATGCTATAGGGAGGGTCTCAAGTTTGATAGAAGCATTGAGATATCACATTTCATGATATCGGAAGGGTCTCAAGATTGGAATGGGAAGGAGTTGGATATCACATCTCATGATAAAGGAAGGGTCTAAGGTTTGGAAGGGGAAGGATTTGGATATCACATCTCATGTTATAGGACGGGTCTCAGGTTTGGTATTAGAAGCATTGAGATATCAAGTCTCATGGTATAGGAAGGGTCTCAGAATTGGAATGGGAAGGAGTTGGATATCACATTTCAAGCTATAGGAAGGGTCTCAGGATTAGAATGGGAAGGAGTTTGATATCACATCTCATGCCATAATATGGGCCTCAGGTTTGGTAGAAGCATTGGGTTATCACATCTCATGCTATCGGAAGGGTATCGGGATTGGATTTGGAAGGAGTTAGATATCCCATCTCATGCTATAGGAAGGGTCTCAGGTTGGAATGGGAAGGAGTTGGATATCACATCTCATGTTATAGGAAGGGTCTCAGGATTGGAATGGGAAGGACTTGGATATCACATCTCATGCTATAGGAAGGCTCTCAGGTTTGCAAGGGGAAAGAGTTGGATATCACATTTCATGTTAGAGGTAGGATCTCAGGTTTGGTATTAGAAGCATTGAGATATCACATCTCATGCTATCAGAAGGATCTCAGGTTTGGTATAGAAGCATTGAGATATCATATCTTATGCTATCAGAAGAGTCTCAGGATTGGAATGGGAAGGAGTTAGATATCACATCTCATGGTAAAAGGAGGGTCTCAGGTTTGGAAGATAAGGATTTGGATATCACATCTCATGTTATAGGAAGGATCTCAGGTTTGGTATTAGAAGTATTGAGATATCACATCTCATGCTATCGGAAGGATCTCAGGTTTGGTATAGAAGCATTGAGATATCATATCTTATGCTATCAGAAGGGTCTCAGGATTGGAATGGGAAGGAGTTGGATATCACATCTCATGCTAAAGGGAGGGTCTCAGGTTTGGAAGGGGAAGGATTTGGATATCACATCTCATGTTATAGGATGGATCTCAGGTTTGGTATTAGAAGTATTGAGATATCACATCTCATGTTATCGGAAGGATCTCAGGTTTGGTATTAGAAGTATTTAGATATCACATCTCATGCTATAGGAAGGGTCTCAGGATTGGAATGGGAAGGACTTAGATATCACATATCATGCTATAGGGAGGGTCTCAGTTTTGATATTAGAAGCATTGAGATATCACATCTCATGCTATCGGAAGTGTCTCAGGATTGGAATGGGAAGGAGCTGGATATCACATCTCATGCTAAAGGAAGGGTCTCAGGTTTGGAACGGGAAGGAGTTGGATATCACATCTCATGTTATAGGAAGGGTCTCAGGTTTGGTATAAACATTGAGATATCACATCTCTGCTATCGGAAGTGTCTCAGGATTGGAATGGGAAGGAGTTGGATATCCCATCTCATGTTATAGGACGGGTCTCAGGTTTTTTATTAGAATCATTGAGATATCATATTGCATGCTGTAGGAAGGGTCTAAGGATTGGAATGCGAAGGACTTGGATATCACATCTCATGCTATAGATAGGCTCTCAGGTTTGGAAAGTGAAGGAGTTGGATATCACATTTCATGTTAGAGGAAGGATCTCAGGTTTGGTATTAGAGGCATTGAGATATCACATCTCAGGCTATAGGAAGGGTCTCAGGATTGGAATGGGAAGGAGTTGGATATCACATCTCATGCTATAGGAAGGGTTTCAGGTTTGGTATAAGCATTGAGATATCACATCTCATGCTATAGGAAGGGTCTCAGGATTGGAATGGAAGGAGTTGGATATCACATCTCATGTTATAGGAAGGATCTGAGGTTTGGTATTAGAAGCATTGAGACATCACATCTCATGCTATAGGAAGGGTCTCAGGATTGGAATGGGAAGGAGTTGGATATCAAATCTCATGCTATAGGAAGGGTCTCAGGATTGGAATGGGAAGGAGTTGAATATGACATCTCATGCCGTAGGAAGGGTCTCAGGTTTGATATAAACATTGAGATATCACATCTCTGCTATCAAAAGGGTCTCAGGATTGGAATTGGGAGGAGTTGGATATCCCATCTCATGTTATAGGAAGAGTCTCAGGTTTGGTATTAGAAGCATTGAGATATCACATCTCATGCTATAGGAAGTGTCTCAGGATTGGAATGGGAAGGACTTGGATATCACATCTCATGCTATAGGTAGGGTCTCAAGTTTGACATTAGAAGCATTGAGATATCACATCTCATGCTATAGGAAGGGTCTGAGGATTGGAATGGGAAGGAGTTGGATATCACATCTCCTGCTATGGGAAGGGTCTCAGGTTTGGTATAAGCAGTGAGATATCACATCTCATGCTATAGGAAGTGTCTCAGGATTGGAATGGGAAGGAGTTGGATATCACATCTCATGTTATAGGAAGGATCTCAGGTGTGGTATAAGCATTGAGATATCACATCTCTGCTATCGGAAGGGTCTCAAGATTGGAATGGGAAGGAGTTGGATATTCCCATCTCATGTTATAGGAAGGGTCTCAGGTTTGATATTAGAAGCATTGAGATATCACATCTCATGCTATAGGAAGGGTCTCAGGATTGGAATGGGAAGGACTTGGATATCACATCTCATGCTATAGGGAGGGTCTCAAGTTTGATATTAGAAGCTTTGAGATATCACATCTCATGATATCGGAAGGGTCTCAGGATTGGAATGGGAAGGAGTTGGATATCACATCTCATGATAAAGGAAGGGTCTAAGGTTTGGAAGGGGAAGGATTTGGATATCACATCTCGTTATATTATGGGTCTCAGGTTTGGTATTAGAAGCATTGAGATATCAAGTCTCATAGTATAGGAAGGGTCTCAGAATTGGAATGGGAAGGAGTTGGATATCCCATCTCATGTTATAGGAAGAGTCTCTGGTTTGGTATTAGAATCATTGAGATATCACATCGCATGCTGTAGGAAGGGTCTAAGGATTGGAATGGGATGGACTTGGATATCACATCTCATGCTATAGGTAGGCTCTCAGGTTTGGTATAAGCATTGAGATATCACATCTCATGCTATAGGAAGGGTCTCAGAATTGGAATGGGAAGGAGTTGGATATCACATCTCAAGCTGTAGGAAGGGTCTCAGTATTGGAATGGGAAGGACTTGGATATCACATCTCATGCTATAGGAAGGCTCTCAGGTTTGGAAGGGGAAAGAGTTGGATATCTCATTTCATGTTAGAGGTAGGATCTCAGGTTTGGTATTAGAGGCATTGAGATATCACATCTCATGCTATCAGAAGGGTCTCAGGAATGGAATGGGAAGGAGTTAGATATCACATCTCATGCTAAAGGGAGGGTCTCAGGTTTGGAAGGGGAAGGATTTGGATATCACATCTCATGTTATAGGAAGGATCTCAGGTTTGGTATTAGAAGCATTGAGATATCACATCTCATGCTATCAGAAGAGTCTCAGGATTGGAATAGGAAGGAGTTGGATATCACATTTCATGCTAAAGGGAGGGTCTCAGGTTTGGAAGGGGAAGGATTTGGATATCACATCTCATGTTATCGGAAGGATCTCACGTTTGGTATTAGAAGTATTGAGATATCATATCTCATGCTATAGGAAGGGTCTCAGGATTGGAATGGGAAGGAGTTGGATATCACATCTCATGCTATAGGGAGGGTCTCAGGATTGGAATGGGAAGGACTTAGATATCACATATCATGCTATAGGGAGGGTCTCAGTTTTGATATTAGAAGCATTGAGATATCACATCTCATGCTATCGGAAGTGTCTCAGGATTGGAATGGGAAGGAGCTGGATATCACATCTCATGCTAAAGGAAGGGTCTCAGGTTTGGAACGGGAAGGATTTGGATATCACATCTCATGTTATAGGAAGGGTCTCAGGTTTGGTATAAGCATTGAGATATCACATCTCTGCTATCGGAAGTGTCTCAGGATTGGAATGGGAAGGAGTTGGATATCCCATCTCATGTTATAGGACGGGTCTCAGGTTTGTTATTAGAATCATTGAGATATCATATTGCATGCTGTAGGAAGGGTCTAAGGGTTGGAATGTGAAGGACTTGGATATCACATCTCATGCTATAGATAGGCTCTTAGGTTTGGAAAGGGAAGGAGTTGGATATCACATTTCATGTTAGAGGAAGGATCTCAGGTTTGGTATTAGAAGCATTGAGATATCACATCTCATGCTATAGGAAGGGTCTCAGGATTGGAATGGGAAGCAGTTGGATATCACATCTCATGCTATAGGAAGGGTCTCAGGTTTGGTATAAGCATTGAGATATCACATCTCATGCTATAGGACGGGTCTCAGGATTGGAATGGAAGGAGTTGGATATCACATCTCATGTTATAGGAAGGATCTCAGGTTTGGTATTAGACGCATTGAGACATCACATCTCATGCTATAGGAAGGGTCTCAGGGTTGGAATGGGAAGGAGTTGGATATCACATCTCATCCAATAGAAAGGGTCTCAGGTTTGGAATGGGAAGGAATTGGATATCACATCTCATGTTATAGGAAGGATCTCAGGTTTGGTATTAGAAGCATTGAGATATCACATCTCATGCTATAGGAAGGGTCTCAGGATTGGAATGTGAAGGATTTGGATATCACATCTCATGCTAAAGGAAGGGTCTCAGGTTTGGTAGAAGCATTGAGATATCACGTCGCTGCTATCGGAAGGGTCTCAGGATTGGATTGGGAAGGAGTTGGATATCCCTTCTCATGCTATAGGAAGGGTCTCAGGATTTGAATGGCAAGGAGTTGGATATCACATCTCATGCCATAGGAAGGGTCTCAGGTTTGGTATAAGCATTGAGATATCACATCTCTGCTATCGGAAGGGTCTCAGGATTGGATTGGGAAGGAGTTGGATATCCCTTCTCATGCTTTAGGAAGTGTCTCAGGTTGGAATGGGAAGGAGTTGGATATCACATCTCATGTTATAGGAAGGGTCTCAGGATTGGAATGGGAAGGATTTGGATATCACATCTCTTGCTATAGGAAGGGTCTCAGGATTGGAATGGGTAGGAGTTGGATATTACTTTCTTGCTATAGGAAGGGTCTCATGTTTGGAATGGGAAGGAGTTGGATATCACATATGCTATAGTTAGTGTCTCAGGTTTGGAACGGGAAGGAGTTGGATATCACATCTCATGTTATAGGAAGGGTCTCAGGTTTGTTATAAGCATTGAGATATCACATCTCTGCTATCGGAAGCGGCTCAGGATTGGAATGGGAAGGAGTTGGATATCCCATCTCATGTTATAGGAAGAGTCTCTGGTTTGGTATTAGAATCATTGAGATATCACATCGCATGCTGTAGGAAGGGTCTAAGGATTGGAATGGGATGGACTTGGATATCACATCTCATGTTATAGGTAGGCTCTCAGGTTTGGTATAAGCATTGAGATATCACATCTCATGCTATAGGGAGGGTCTCAGGATTGGAATGGGAAGGAATTGGATATCACATCTCATGCTATAGGAAGGGTCTCAGATTTGGTATAAGCATTGAGATATCACATCTCATGCTAAAGGAAGGGTCTCAGGTTTGGAATGGGAAGGAGTTGTATATGACATCTCAGGCCATGACATCTCAGGCCATAGGAAGGTTCTCAGGTTTGGTATAAGCATTGAGATATCATATTGCATGCTGTAGGAAGGGTCTAAGGATTGGAATGGGAAGGACCTGGATATCACATCTCATGCTATAGAACGGCTCTCAGGTTTGGAAAGGGAAGGAGTTGGATATCACATCTCATGTTATAGGATGGATCTCAGGTTTGGTATTAGAAGTATTGAGATATCACATCTCATGTTATCGGAAGGATCTCAGGTTTGGTATTAGAAGTATTGAGATATCACATCTCATGCTATAGGAAGGGTCTCAGGATTGGAATGGGAAAGAGTTGGATATCACATCTCATGCTAAAGGAAGGGTCTCAGGTTTGGTAGAAGCATTGAGATATCACATCTCATGCTATAGGAAGGGTCTCAGGATTGGAATGGGAAGGACTTAGATATCACATATCATGCTATAGGGAGGGTCTCAGTTTTGATATTAGAAGCATTGAGATATCACATCTCATGCTATCGGAAGTGTCTCAGGATTGGAATGGGAAGGAGCTGGATATCACATCTCATGCTAAAGGAAGGGTCTCAGGTTTGGAACGGGAAGGAATTGGATATCACATCTCATGTTATAGGAAGGGTCTCAGGTTTGGTATAAACATTGAGATATCACATCTCTGCTATCGGAAGTGTCTCAGGATTGGAATGGGAAGGAGTTGGATTTCCCATCTCATGTTATAGGACGGGTCTCAGGTTTGTTATTGGAATCATTGAGATATCATATTGCATGCTGTAGGAAGGGTCTAAGGGTTGGAATGTGAAGGACTTGGATATCACATCTCATGCTATAGATAGGCTCTTAGGTTTGGAAAGGGAAGGAGTTGGATCTCACATTTCATGTTAGAGGAAGGATCTCAGGTTTGGTATTAGAAGCATTGAGATATCACATCTCATGCTATAGGAAGGGTCTCAGGATTGGAATGGGAAGGAGTTGGATATCACATCTCATGCTATAGGAAGGGTCTCAGGTTTGGTATAAGCATTGAGATATCACATCTCATGCTATAGGAAGGGTCTCAGGATTGGAATGGAAGGAGTTGGATATCACATCTCATGTTATAGGAAGGATCTCAGGTTTGGTATTAGAAGCATTGAGACATCACATCTCATGCTATAGGAAGGGTCTCAGGATTGGAATGGGAAGGAGTTGAATATGACATCTCATGCCGTAGGAAGGGTCTCAGGTTTGGTATAAACATTGAGATATCACATCTCTGCTATCAAAAGGGTCTCAGGATTGGAATGGGAAGGAGTTGGATTTCCCATCTCATGTTATAGGAAGAGTCTCAAGTTTGGTATTAGAAGCATTGAGATATCACATCTCATGCTATAGGAAGTGTCTTAGGATTGGAATGGGAAGGACTTGGATATCACATCTCATGCTATAGGTAGGGTCTCAAGTTTGACATTAGAAGCATTGAGATATCACATCTCATGCTATAGGAAGGGTCTGAGGATTGGAATGGGAAGGAGTTGGATATCACATCTCCTGCTATGGGAAGGGTCTCAGGTTTGGTATAAGCAGTGAGATATCACATCTCATGCTATAGGAAGTGTCTCAGGATTGGAATGGGAAGGAGTTGGATATCACATCTCATGTTATAGGAAGGATCTCAGGTTTGGTATAAGCATTGAGATATCACATCTCTGCTATCGGAAGGGTCTCAAGATTGGAATGGGAAGGAGTTGGATATTCCCATCTCATGTTATAGGAAGGGTCTCAGGTTTGGTATTAGAAGCATTGAGATATCACATCTCATGCTATAGGAAGGGTCTCAGGATTGGAATGGGAAGGACTTGGATATCACATCTCATGCTATAGGGAGGGTCTCAAGTTTGATATTAGAAGCTTTGAGATATCACATCTCATGATATCGGAAGGGTCTCAGGATTAGAATGGGAAGGAGTTTGATATCACATCTCATGCCATAATATGGGTCTCAGGTTTGGTAGAAGCATTGGGTTATCACATCTCATGCTATCGGAAGGGTATCGGGATTGGATTTGGAAGGAGTTGGATATCCCATCTCATGCTAAAGGAAGGGTCTCAGGTTGGAATGGGAAGGAGTTGGATATCACATCTCATGTTATAGGAAGGGTCTCAGGATTGGAATGGGAAGGACTTGGATATCACATCTCATGCTATAGGAAGGCTCTCAGGTTTGCAAGGGGAAAGAGTTGGATATCACATTTCATGTTAGAGGTAGGATCTCAGGTTTGGTATTAGAAGCATTGAGATATCACATCTCATGCTATCAGAAGGATCTCAGGTTTGGTATAGAAGCATTGAGATATCATATCTTATGCTATCAGAAGAGTCTCAGGATTGGAATGGGAAGGAGTTGAATATCACATCTCATGGTAAAGGGAGGGTCTCAGGTTTGGAAGATAAGGATTTGGATATCACATCTCATGTTATAGGAAGGATCTCAGGTTTGGTATTAGAAGTATTGAGATATCACATCTCATGCTATCGGAAGGATCTCAGGTTTGGTATAGAAGCATTGAGATATCATATCTTATGCTATCAGAAGGGTCTCAGGATTGGAATGGGAAGGAGTTGGATATCACATCTCATGCTATAGGGAGGGTCTCAAGTTTGATAGAAGCATTGAGATATCACATTTCATGATATCGGAAGGGTCTCAAGATTGGAATGGGAAGGAGTTGGATATCACATCTCATGATAAAGGAAGGGTCTAAGGTTTGGAAGGGGAAGGATTTGGATATCACATCTCATGTTATAGGACGGGTCTCAGGTTTGGTATTAGAAGCATTGAGATATCAAGTCTCATGGTATAGGAAGGGTCTCAGAATTGGAATGGGAAGGAGTTGGATATCACATTTCAAGCTATAGGAAGGGTCTCAGGATTAGAATGGGAAGGAGTTTGATATCACATCTCATGCCATAATATGGGTCTCAGGTTTGGTAGAAGCATTGGGTTATCACATCTCATGCTATCGGAAGGGTATCGGGATTGGATTTGGAAGGAGTTAGATATCCCATCTCATGCTATAGGAAGGGTCTCAGGTTGGAATGGGAAGGAGTTGGATATCACATCTCATGCTATAGGAAGGCTCTCAGGTTTGCAAGGGGAAAGAGTTGGATATCACATTCCATGTTAGAGGTAGGATCTCAGGTTTGGTATTAGAAGCATTGAGATATCACATCTCATGCTATCAGAAGGATCTCAGGTTTGGTATAGAAGTATTGAGATATCATATCTTATGCTATCAGAAGAGTCTCAGGATTGGAATGGGAAGGAGTTGGATATCACATCTCATGGTAAAAGGAGGGTCTTAGGTTTGGAAGATAAGGATTTGGATATCACATCTCATGTTATAGGAAGGATCTCAGGTTTGGTATTAGAAGTATTGAGATATCACATCTCATGCTATCGGAAGGATCTCAGGTTTGGTATAGAAGAATTGAGATATCATATCTTATGCTATCAGAAGGGTCTCAGGATTGGAATGGGAAGGAGTTGGATATCACATCTCATGCTAAAGGGAGGGTCTCAGGTTTGGAAGGGGAAGGATTTGGATATCACATCTCATGTTATAGGATGGAGCTCAGGTTTGGTATTAGAAGTATTGAGATATCACATCTCATGTTATCGGAAGGATCTCAGGTTTGGTATTAGAAGTATTTAGATATCACATCTCATGCTATAGGAAGGGTCTCAGGATTGGAATGGGAAGGACTTAGATATCACATATCATGCTATAGGGAGGGTCTCAGTTTTGATATTAGAAGCATTGAGATATCACATCTCATGCTATCGGAAGTGTCTCAGGATTGGAATGGGAAGGAGCTGGATATCACATCTCATGCTAAAGGAAGGGTCTCAGGTTTGGAACGGGAAGGAGTTGGATATCACATCTCATGTTATAGGAAGGGTCTCAGGTTTGGTATAAACATTGAGATATCACATCTCTGCTATCGGAAGTGTCTCAGGATTGGAATGGGAAGGAGTTGGATATCCCATCTCATGTTATAGGACGGGTCTCAGGTTTTTTATTAGAATCATTGAGATATCATATTGCATGCTGTAGGAAGGGTCTAAGGGTTGGAATGTGAAGGACTTGGATATCACATCTCATGCTATAGATAGGCTCTTAGGTTTGGAAAGGGAAGGAGTTGGATATCACATTTCATGTTAGAGGAAGGATCTCAGGTTTGGTATTAGAAGCATTGAGATATCACATCTCATGCTATAGGAAGGGTCTCAGGATTGGAATGGGAAGCAGTTGGATATCACATTTCATGCTATAGGAAGGGTCTCAGGTTTGGTATAAGCATTGAGATATCACATCTCATGCTATAGGACGGGTCTCAGGATTGGAATGGAAGGAGTTGGATATCACATCTCATGTTATAGGAAGGATCTCAGGTTTGGTATTAGACGCATTGAGACATCACATCTCATGCTATAGGAAGGGTCTCAGGGTTGGAATGGGAAGGAGTTGGATATCACATCTCATCCAATAGGAAGGGTCTCAGGTTTGGAATGGGAAGGAATTGGATATCACATCTCATGTTATAGGAAGGATCTCAGGTTTGGTATTAGAAGCATTGAGATATCACATCTCATGCTATAGGAAGGGTCTCAGGATTGGAATGGGAAGGACTTGGATATCACATCTCATGCTATAGGTAGGGTCTCAAGTTTGACATTAGAAGCATTGAGATATCACATCTCATGCTATAGGAAGGGTCTCAGGATTGGAATGGAAGGAGTTGGATATCACATCTCATGTTATAGGAAGGATCTCAGGTTTGGTATTAGAAGCATTGAGACATCACATCTCATGCTATAGGAAGGGTCACAGGATTGGAATGGGAAGGAGTTGAATATGACATCTCATGCCGTAGGAAGGGTCTCAGGTTTGGTATAAACATTGAGATATCACATCTCTGCTATCAAAAGGGTCTCAGGATTGGAATGGGAAGGAGTTGGATATCCCATCTCATGTTATAGGAAGAGTCTCAAGTTTGGTATTAGAAGCATTGAGATATCACATCTCATGCTATAGGAAGTGTCTTAGGATTGGAATGGGAAGGACTTGGATATCACATCTCATGCTATAGGTAGGGTCTCAAGTTTGACATTAGAAGCATTGAGATATCACATCTCATGCTATAGGAAGGGTCTGAGGATTGGAATGGGAAGGAGTTGGATATCACATCTCCTGCTATGGGAAGGGTCTCAGGTTTGGTATAAGCAGTGAGATATCACATCTCATGCTATAGGAAGTGTCTCAGGATTGGAATGGGAAGGAGTTGGATATCACATCTCATGTTATAGGAAGGATCTCAGGTTTGGTATAAGCATTGAGATATCACATCTCTGCTATCGGAAGGGTCTCAAGATTGGAATGGGAAGGAGTTGGATATTCCCATCTCATGTTATAGGAAGGGTCTCAGGTTTGGTATTAGAAGCATTGAGATATCACATCTCATGCTATAGGAAGGGTCTCAGGATTGGAATGGGAAGGACTTGGATATCACATCTCATGCTATAGGGAGGGTCTCAAGTTTGATATTAGAAGCTTTGAGATATCACATCTCATGATATCGGAAGGGTCTCAGGATTAGAATGGGAAGGAGTTTGATATCACATCTCATGCCATAATATGGGTCTCAGGTTTGGTAGAAGCATTGGGTTATCACATCTCATGCTATCGGAAGGGTATCGGGATTGGATATGGAAGGAGTTGGATATCCCATCTCATGCTATAGGAAGGGTCTCAGGTTGGAATGGGAAGGAGTTGGATATCACATCTCATGTTATAGGAAGGGTCTCAGGATTGGAATGGGAAGGACTTGGATATCACATCTCATGCTATAGGAAGGCTCTCAGGTTTGCAAGGGGAAAGAGTTGGATATCACATTTCATGTTAGAGGTAGGATCTCAGGTTTGGTATTAGAAGCATTGAGATATCACATCTCATGCTATCAGAAGGATCTCAGGTTTGGTATAGAAGCATTGAGATATCATATCTTATGCTATCAGAAGAGTCTCAGGATTGGAATGGGAAGGAGTTGAATATCACATCTCATGGTAAAGGGAGGGTCTCAGGTTTGGAAGATAAGGATTTGGATATCACATCTCATGTTATAGGAAGGATCTCAGGTTTGGTATTAGAAGTATTGAGATATCACATCTCATGCTATCGGAAGGATCTCAGGTTTGGTATAGAAGCATTGAGATATCATATCTTATGCTATCAGAAGGGTCTCAGGATTGGAATGGGAAGGAGTTGGATATCACATCTCATGCTATAGGGAGGGTCTCAAGTTTGATAGAAGCATTGAGATATCACATTTCATGATATCGGAAGGGTCTCAAGATTGGAATGGGAAGGAGTTGGATATCACATCTCATGATGAAGGAAGGGTCTAAGGTTTGGAAGGGGAAAGATTTGGATATCACATCTCATGTTATAGGACGGGTCTCAGGTTTGGTATTAGAAGCATTGAGATATCAAGTCTCATGGTATAGGAAGGGTCTCAGAATTGGAATGGGAAGGAGTTGGATATCACATTTCAAGCTATAGGAAGGGTCTCAGGATTAGAATGGGAAGGAGTTTGATATCACATCTCATGCCATAATATGGGTCTCAGGTTTGGTAGAAGCATTGGGTTATCACATCTCATGCTATCGGAAGGGTATCGGGATTGGATTTGGAAGGAGTTAGATATCCCATCTCATGCTATAGGAAGGGTCTCAGGTTGGAATGGGAAGGAGTTGGATATCACATCTCATGTTATAGGAAGGGTCTCAGGATTGGAATGGGAAGGACTTGGATATCACATCTCATGCTATAGGAAGGCTCTCAGGTTTGCAAGGGGAAAGAGTTGGATATCACATTTCATGTTAGAGGTAGGATCTCAGGTTTGGTATTAGAAGCATTGAGATATCACATCTCATGCTATCAGAAGGATCTCAGGTTTGGTATAGAAGCATTGAGATATCATATCTTATGCTATCAGAAGAGTCTCAGGATTGGAATGGGAAGGAGTTGGATATCACATCTCATGGTAAAAGGAGGGTCTCAGGTTTGGAAGATAAGGATTTGGATATCACATCTCATGTTATAGGAAGGATCTCAGGTTTGGTATTAGAAGTATTGAGATATCACATCTCATGCTATCGGAAGGATCTCAGGTTTGGTATAGAAGCATTGAGATATCATATCTTATGCTATCAGAAGGGTCTCAGGATTGGAATGGGAAGGAGTTGGATATCACATCTCATGCTAAAGGGAGGGTCTCAGGTTTGGAAGGGGAAGGATTTGGATATCACATCTCATGTTATAGGATGGATCTCAGGTTTGATATTAGAAGTATTGAGATATCACATCTCATGTTATCGGAAGGATCTCAGGTTTGGTATTAGAAGTATTTAGATATCACATCTCATGCTATAGGAAGGGTCTCAGGATTGGAATGGGAAGGACTTAGATATCACATATCATGCTATAGGGAGAGTCTCAGTTTTGATATTAGAAGCATTGAGATATCACATCTCATGCTATCGGAAGTGTCTCAGGATTGGAATGGGAAGGAGCTGGATATCACATCTCATGCTAAAGGAAGGGTCTCAGGTTTGGAACGGGAAGGAGTTGGATATCACATCTCATGTTATAGGAAGGGTCTCAGGTTTGGTATAAACATTGAGATATCACATCTCTGCTATCGGAAGTGTCTCAGGATTGGAATGGGAAGGAGTTGGATATCCCATCTCATGTTATAGGACGGGTCTCAGGTTTTTTATTAGAATCATTGAGATATCATATTGCATGCTGTAGGAAGGGTCTAAGGATTGGAATGCGAAGGACTTGGATATCACATCTCATGCTATAGATAGGCTCTCAGGTTTGGAAAGTGAAGGAGTTGGATATCACATTTCATGTTAGAGGAAGGATCTCAGGTTTGGTATTAGAGGCATTGAGATATCACATCGCAGGCTATAGGAAGGGTCTCAGGATTGGAATGGGAAGGAGTTGGATATCACATCTCATGCTATAGGAAGGGTTTCAGGTTTGGTATAAGCATTGAGATATCACATCTCATGCTATAGGAAGGGTCTCAGGATTGGAATGGAAGGAGTTGGATATCACATCTCATGTTATAGGAAGGATCTGAGGTTTGGTATTAGAAGCATTGAGACATCACATCTCATGCTATAGGAAGGGTCTCAGGATTGGAATGGGAACGAGTTGGATATCAAATCTCATGCTATAGGAAGGGTCTCAGTATTGGAATGGGAAGGAGTTGAATATGACATCTCATGCCGTAGGAAGGGTCTCAGGTTTGGTATAAACATTGAGATATCACATCTCTGCTATCAAAAGGGTCTCAGGATTGGAATTGGAAGGAGTTGGATATCCCATCTCATGTTATAGGAAGAGTCTCAGGTTTGGTATTAGAAGCATTGAGATATCACATCTCATGCTATAGGAAGTGTCTCAGGATTGGAATGGGAAGGACTTGGATATCACATCTCATGCTATAGGTAGGGTCTCAAGTTTGACATTAGAAGCATTGAGATATCACATCTCATGCTATAGGAAGGGTCTGAGGATTGGAATGGGAAGGAGTTGGATATCACATCTCCTGCTATGGGAAGGGTCTCAGGTTTGGTATAAGCAGTGAGATATCACATCTCATGCTATAGGAAGTGTCTCAGGATTGGAATGGGAAGGAGTTGGATATCACATCTCATGTTATAGGAAGGATCTCAGGTGTGGTATAAGCATTGAGATATCACATCTCTGCTATCGGAAGGGTCTCAAGATTGGAATGGGAAGGAGTTGGATATTCCCATCTCATGTTATAGGAAGGGTCTCAGGTTTGATATTAGAAGCATTGAGATATCACATCTCATGCTATAGGAAGGGTCTCAGGATTGGAATGGGAAGGACTTGGATATCACATCTCATGCTATAGGGAGGGTCTCAAGTTTGATATTAGAAGCTTTGAGATATCACATCTCATGATATCGGAAGGGTCTCAGGATTGGAATGGGAAGGAGTTGGATATCACATCTCATGATAAAGGAAGGGTCTAAGGTTTGGAAGGGGAAGGATTTGGATATCACATCTCATGTTATATTACGGGTCTCAGGTTTGGTATTAGAAGCATTGAGATATCAAGTCTCATAGTATAGGAAGGGTCTCAGAATTGGAATGGGAAGGAGTTGGATATCCCATCTCATGTTATAGGAAGAGTCTCTGGTTTGGTATTAGAATCATTGAGATATCACATTGCATGCTGTAGGAAGGGTCTAAGGATTGGAATGGGATGGACTTGGATATCACATCTCATGCTATAGGTAGGCTCTCAGGTTTGGTATAAGCATTGAGATATCACATCTCATGCTATAGGAAGGGTCTCAGAATTGGAATGGGAAGGAGTTGGATATCACATCTCAAGCTGTAGGAAGGGTCTCAGTATTGGAATGGGAAGGACTTGGATATCACATCTCATGCTATAGGAAGGCTCTCAGGTTTGGAAGGGGAAAGAGTTGGATATCTCATTTCATGTTAGAGGTAGGATCTCAGGTTTGGTATTAGAGGCATTGAGATATCACATCTCATGCTATCAGAAGGGTCTCAGGAATGGAATGGGAAGGAGTTAGATATCACATCTCATGCTAAAGGGAGGGTCTCAGGTTTGGAAGGGGAAGGATTTGGATATCACATCTCATGTTATAGGAAGGATCTCAGGTTTGGTATTAGAAGCATTGAGATATCACATCTCATGCTATCAGAAGAGTCTCAGGATTGGAATAGGAAGGAGTTGGATATCACATTTCATGCTAAAGGGAGGGTCTCAGGTTTGGAAGGGGAAGGATTTGGATATCACATCTCATGTTATCGGAAGGATCTCACGTTTGGTATTAGAAGTATTGAGATATCATATCTCATGCTATAGGAAGGGTCTCAGGATTGGAATGGGAAGGAGTTGGATATCACATCTCATGCTATAGGGAGGGTCTCAGGATTGGAATGGGAAGGACTTAGATATCACATATCATGCTATAGGGAGGGTCTCAGTTTTGATATTAGAAGCATTGAGATATCACATCTCATGCTATCGGAAGTGTCTCAGGATTGGAATGGGAAGGAGCTGGATATCACATCTCATGCTAAAGGAAGGGTCTCAGGTTTGGAACGGGAAGGATTTGGATATCACATCTCATGTTATAGGAAGGGTCTCAGGTTTGGTATAAGCATTGAGATATCACATCTCTGCTATCGGAAGTGTCTCAGGATTGGAATGGGAAGGAGTTGGATATCCCATCTCATGTTATAGGACGGGTCTCAGGTTTGTTATTAGAATCATTGAGATATCATATTGCATGCTGTAGGAAGGGTCTAAGGGTTGGAATGTGAAGGACTTGGATATCACATCTCATGCTATAGATAGGCTCTTAGGTTTGGAAAGGGAAGGAGTTGGATATCACATTTCATGTTAGAGGAAGGATCTCAGGTTTGGTATTAGAAGCATTGAGATATCACATCTCATGCTATAGGAAGGGTCTCAGGATTGGAATGGGAAGCAGTTGGATATCACATCTCATGCTATAGGAAGGGTCTCAGGTTTGGTATAAGCATTGAGATATCACATCTCATGCTATAGGACGGGTCTCAGGATTGGAATGGAAGGAGTTGGATATCACATCTCATGTTATAGGAAGGATCTCAGGTTTGGTATTAGACGCATTGAGACATCACATCTCATGCTATAGGAAGGGTCTCAGGGTTGGAATGGGAAGGAGTTGGATATCACATCTCATCCAATAGAAAGGGTCTCAGGTTTGGAATGGGAAGGAATTGGATATCACATCTCATGTTATAGGAAGGATCTCAGGTTTGGTATTAGAAGCATTGAGATATCACATCTCATGCTATAGGAAGGGTCTCAGGATTGGAATGTGAAGGATTTGGATATCACATCTCATGCTAAAGGAAGGGTCTCAGGTTTGGTAGAAGCATTGAGATATCACGTCGCTGCTATCGGAAGGGTCTCAGGATTGGATTGGGAAGGAGTTGGATATCCCTTCTCATGCTATAGGAAGGGTCTCAGGATTTGAATGGCAAGGAGTTGGATATCACATCTCATGCCATAGGAAGGGTCTCAGGTTTGGAATAAGCATTGAGATATCACATCTCTGCTATCGGAAGGGTCTCAGGATTGGATTGGGAAGGAGTTGGATATCCCTTCTCATGCTTTAGGAAGTGTCTCAGGTTGGAATGGGAAGGAGTTGGATATCACATCTCATGTTATAGGAAGGGTCTCAGGATTGGAATGGGAAGGATTTGGATATTACTTTCTTGCTATAGGAAGGGTCTCATGTTTGGAATGGGAAGGAGTTGGATATCACATATGCTATAGTTAGTGTCTCAGGTTTGGAACGGGAAGGAGTTGGATATCACATCTCATGTTATAGGAAGGGTCTCAGGTTTGGTATAAGCATTGAGATATCACATCTCTGCTATCGGAAGCGGCTCAGGATTGGAATGGGAAGGAGTTGGATATCCCATCTCATGTTATAGGAAGAGTCTCTGGTTTGGTATTAGAATCATTGAGATATCACATCGCATGCTGTAGGAAGGGTCTAAGGATTGGAATGGGATGGACTTGGATATCAAATCTCATGTTATAGGTAGGCTCTCAGGTTTGGTATAAGCATTGAGATATCACATCTCATGCTATAGGGAGGGTCTCAGGATTGGAATGGGAAGGAATTGGATATCACATCTCATGCTATAGGAAGGGTCTCAGATTTGGTATAAGCATTGAGATATCACATCTCATGCTAAAGGAAGGGTCTCAGGATTGGAATGGGAAGGAGTTGTATATGACATCTCAGGCCATGACATCTCAGGCCATAGGAAGGTTCTCAGGTTTGGTATAAGCATTGAGATATCATATTGCATGCTGTAGGAAGGGTCTAAGGATTGGAATGGGAAGGACCTGGATATCACATCTCATGCTATAGAACGGCTCTCAGGTTTGGAAAGGGAAGGAGTTGGATATCACATCTCATGTTATAGGATGGATCTCAGGTTTGGTATTAGAAGTATTGAGATATCACATCTCATGTTATCGGAAGGATCTCAGGTTTGGTATTAGAAGTATTGAGATATCACATCTCATGCTATAGGAAGGGTCTCAGGATTGGAATGGGAAGGAGTTGGATATCACATCTCATGCTAAAGGAAGGGTCTCAGGTTTGGTAGAAGCATTGAGATATCACATCTCATGCTATAGGAAGGGTCTCAGGATTGGAATGGGAAGGACTTAGATATCACATATCATGCTATAGGGAGGGTCTCAGTTTTGATATTAGAAGCATTGAGATATCACATCTCATGCTATCGGAAGTGTCTCAGGATTGGAATGGGAAGGAGCTGGATATCACATCTCATGCTAAAGGAAGGGTCTCAGGTTTGGAACGGGAAGGAATTGGATATCACATCTCATGTTATAGGAAGGGTCTCAGGTTTGGTATAAACATTGAGATATCACATCTCTGCTATCGGAAGTGTCTCAGGATTGGAATGGGAAGGAGTTGGATTTCCCATCTCATGTTATAGGACGGGTCTCAGGTTTGTTATTGGAATCATTGAGATATCATATTGCATGCTGTAGGAAGGGTCTAAGGGTTGGAATGTGAAGGACTTGGATATCACATCTCATGCTATAGATAGGCTCTTAGGTTTGGAAAGGGAAGGAGTTGGATCTCACATTTCATGTTAGAGGAAGGATCTCAGGTTTGGTATTAGAAGCATTGAGATATCACATCTCATGCTATAGGAAGGGTCTCAGGATTGGAATGGGAAGGAGTTGGATATCACATCTCATGCTATAGGAAGGGTCTCAGGTTTGGTATAAGCATTGAGATATCACATCTCATGCTATAGGAAGGGTCTCAGGATTGGAATGGAAGGAGTTGGATATCACATCTCATGTTATAGGAAGGATCTCAGGTTTGGTATTAGAAGCATTGAGACATCACATCTCATGCTATAGGAAGGGTCTCAGGATTGGAATGGGAAGGAGTTGAATATGACATCTCATGCCGTAGGAAGGGTCTCAGGTTTGGTATAAACATTGAGATATCACATCTCTGCTATCAAAAGGGTCTCAGGATTGGAATGGGAAGGAGTTGGATATCCCATCTCATGTTATAGGAAGAGTCTCAAGTTTGGTATTAGAAGCATTGAGATATCACATCTCATGCTATAGGAAGTGTCTTAGGATTGGAATGGGAAGGACTTGGATATCACATCTCATGCTATAGGTAGGGTCTCAAGTTTGACATTAGAAGCATTGAGATATCACATCTCATGCTATAGGAAGGGTCTGAGGATTGGAATGGGAAGGAGTTGGATATCACATCTCCTGCTATGGGAAGGGTCTCAGGTTTGGTATAAGCAGTGAGATATCACATCTCATGCTATAGGAAGTGTCTCAGGATTGGAATGGGAAGGAGTTGGATATCACATCTCATGTTATAGGAAGGATCTCAGGTTTGGTATAAGCATTGAGATATCACATCTCTGCTATCGGAAGGGTCTCAAGATTGGAATGGGAAGGAGTTGGATATTCCCATCTCATGTTATAGGAAGGGTCTCAGGTTTGGTATTAGAAGCATTGAGATATCACATCTCATGCTATAGGAAGGGTCTCAGGATTGGAATGGGAAGGACTTGGATATCACATCTCATGCTATAGGGAGGGTCTCAAGTTTGATATTAGAAGCTTTGAGATATCACATCTCATGATATCGGAAGGGTCTCAGGATTGGAATGGGAAGGAGTTGGATATCACATCTCATGATAAAGGAAGGGTCTAAGGTTTGGAAGGGGAAGGATTTGGATATCACATCTCATGTTATATTACGGGTCTCAGGTTTGGTATTAGAAGCATTGAGATATCAAGTCTCATAGTATAGGAAGGGTCTCAGAATTGGAATGGGAAGGAGTTGGATATCCCATCTCATGTTATAGGAAGAGTCTCTGGTTTGGTATTAGAATCATTGAGATATCACATCGCATGCTGTAGGAAGGGTCTAAGGATTGGAATGGGATGGACTTGGATATCACATCTCATGCTATAGGTAGGCTCTCAGGTTTGGTATAAGCATTGAGATATCACATCTCATGCTATAGGAAGGGTCTCAGAATTGGAATGGGAAGGAGTTGGATATCACATCTCAAGCTATAGGAAGGGTCTCAGTATTGGAATGGGAAGGACTTGGATATCACATCTCATGCTATAGGAAGGCTCTCAGGTTTGGAAGGGGAAAGAGTTGGATATCTCATTTCATGTTAGAGGTAGGATCTCAGGTTTGGTATTAGAGGCATTGAGATATCACATCTCATGCTATCAGAAGGGTCTCAGGAATGGAATGGGAAGGAGTTAGATATCACATCTCATGCTAAAGGGAGGGTCTCAGGTTTGGAAGGGGAAGGATTTGGATATCACATCTCATGTTATAGGAAGGATCTCAGGTTTGGTATTAGAAGCATTGAGATATCACATCTCATGCTATCGGAAGGATCTCAGGTTTGGTATTAGAAGCATTGAGATATCACATCTCATGCTATAGGAAGGGTCTCAGGATTGGAATGGGAAGGAGTTGGATATCACATCTCATGCTATAGGGAGGGTCTCGGGATTGGAATGGGAAGGACTTAGATATCACATATCATGCTATAGGGAGGGTCTCAGTTTTGATATTAGAAGCATTGAGATATCACATCTCATGCTATCGGAAGTGTCTCAGGATTGGAATGGGAAGGAGCTGGATATCACATCTCATGCTAAAGGAAGGGTCTCAGGTTTGGAACGGGAAGGATTTGGATATCACATCTCATGTTATAGGAAGGGTCTCAGGTTTGGTATAAGCATTGAGATATCACATCTCTGCTATCGGAAGTGTCTCAGGATTGGAATGGGAAGGAGTTGGATATCCCATCTCATGTTATAGGACGGGTCTCAGGTTTGTTATTAGAATCATTGAGATATCATATTGCATGCTGTAGGAAGGGTCTAAGGGTTGGAATGTGAAGGACTTGGATATCACATCTCATGCTATAGATAGGCTCTTAGGTTTGGAAAGGGAAGGAGTTGGATATCACATTTCATGTTAGAGGAAGGATCTCAGGTTTGGTATTAGAAGCATTGAGATATCACATCTCATGCTATAGGAAGGGTCTCAGGATTGGAATGGGAAGCAGTTGGATATCACATTTCATGCTATAGGAAGGGTCTCAGGTTTGGTATAAGCATTGAGATATCACATCTCATGCTATAGGACGGGTCTCAGGATTGGAATGGAAGGAGTTTGATATCACATCTCATGTTATAGGAAGGATCTCAGGTTTGGTATTAGACGCATTGAGACATCACATCTCATGCTATAGGAAGGGTCTCAGGGTTGGAATGGGAAGGAGTTGGATATCACATCTCATCCAATAGGAAGGGTCTCAGGTTTGGAATGGGAAGGAATTGGATATCACATCTCATGTTATAGGAAGGATCTCAGGTTTGGTATTAGAAGCATTGAGATATCACATCTCATGCTATAGGAAGGGTCTCAGGATTGGAATGGGAAGGACTTGGATATCACGTCTCATGCTATAGGTAGGGTCTCAAGTTTGACATTAGAAGCATTGAGATATCACATCTCATGCTATAGGAAGGGTCTCAGGATTGGAATGGAAGGAGTTGGATATCACATCTCATGTTATAGGAAGGATCTCAGGTTTGGTATTAGAAGCATTGAGACATCACATCTCATGCTATAGGAAGGGTCTCAGGATTGGAATGGGAAGGAGTTGAATATGACATCTCATGCCGTAGGAAGGGTCTCAGGTTTGGTATAAACATTGAGATATCACATCTCTGCTATCAAAAGGGTCTCAGGATTGGAATGGGAAGGAGTTGGATATCCCATCTCATGTTATAGGAAGAGTCTCAAGTTTGGTATTAGAAGCATTGAGATATCACATCTCATGCTATAGGAAGTGTCTTAGGATTGGAATGGGAAGGACTTGGATATCACATCTCATGCTATAGGTAGGGTCTCAAGTTTGACATTAGAAGCATTGAGATATCACATCTCATGCTATAGGAAGGGTCTGAGGATTGGAATGGGAAGGAGTTGGATATCACATCTCCTGCTATGGGAAGGGTCTCAGGTTTGGTATAAGCAGTGAGATATCACATCTCATGCTATAGGAAGTGTCTCAGGATTGGAATGGGAAGGAGTTGGATATCACATCTCATGTTATAGGAAGGATCTCAGGTTTGGTATAAGCATTGAGATATCACATCTCTGCTATCGGAAGGGTCTCAAGATTGGAATGGGAAGGAGTTGGATATTCCCATCTCATGTTATAGGAAGGGTCTCAGGTTTGGTATTAGAAGCATTGAGATATCACATCTCATGCTATAGGAAGGGTCTCAGGATTGGAATGGGAAGGACTTGGATATCACATCTCATGCTATAGGGAGGGTCTCAAGTTTGATATTAGAAGCTTTGAGATATCACATCTCATGATATCGGAAGGGTCTCAGGATTAGAATGGGAAGGAGTTTGATATCACATCTCATGCCATAATATGGGTCTCAGGTTTGGTAGAAGCATTGGGTTATCACATCTCATGCTATCGGAAGGGTATCGGGATTGGATTTGGAAGGAGTTGGATATCCCATCTCATGCTATAGGAAGGGTCTCAGGTTGGAATGGGAAGGAGTTGGATATCACATCTCATGTTATAGGAAGGGTCTCAGGATTGGAATGGGAAGGACTTGGATATCACATCTCATGCTATAGGAAGGCTCTCAGGTTTGCAAGGGGAAAGAGTTGGATATCACATTTCATGTTAGAGGTAGGATCTCAGGTTTGGTATTAGAAGCATTGAGATATCACATCTCATGCTATCAGAAGGATCTCAGGTTTGGTATAGAAGCATTGAGATATCATATCTTATGCTATCAGAAGAGTCTCAGGATTGGAATGGGAAGGAGTTGAATATGACATCTCATGGTAAAGGGAGGGTCTCAGGTTTGGAAGATAAGGATTTGGATATCACATCTCATGTTATAGGAAGGATCTCAGGTTTGGTATTAGAAGTATTGAGATATCACATCTCATGCTATCGGAAGGATCTCAGGTTTGGTATAGAAGCATTGAGATATCATATCTTATGCTATCAGAAGGGTCTCAGGATTGGAATGGGAAGGAGTTGGATATCACATCTCATGCTATAGGGAGGGTCTCAAGTTTGATAGAAGCATTGAGATATCACATTTCATGATATCGGAAGGGTCTCAAGATTGGAATGGGAAGGAGTTGGATATCACATCTCATGATAAAGGAAGTGTCTAAGGTTTGGAAGGGGAAAGATTTGGATATCACATCTCATGTTATAGGACGGGTCTCAGGTTTGGTATTAGAAGCATTGAGATATCAAGTCTCATGGTATAGGAAGGGTCTCAGAATTGGAATGGGAAGGAGTTGGATATCACATTTCAAGCTATAGGAAGGGTCTCAGGATTAGAATGGGAAGGAGTTTGATATCACATCTCATGCCATAATATGGGTCTCAGGTTTGGTAGAAGCATTGGGTTATCACATCTCATGCTATCGGAAGGGTATCGGGATTGGATTTGGAAGGAGTTAGATATCCCATCTCATGCTATAGGAAGGGTCTCAGGTTGGAATGGGAAGGAGTTGGATATCACATCTCATGTTATAGGAAGGGTCTCAGGATTGGAATGGGAAGGACTTGGATATCACATCTCATGCTATAGGAAGGCTCTCAGGTTTGCAAGGGGAAAGAGTTGGATATCACATTTCATGTTAGAGGTAGGATCTCAGGTTTGGTATTAGAAGCATTGAGATATCACATCTCATGCTATCAGAAGGATCTCAGGTTTGGTATAGAAGCATTGAGATATCATATCTTATGCTATCAGAAGAGTCTCAGGATTGGAATGGGAAGGAGTTGGATATCACATCTCATGGTAAAAGGAGGGTCTCAGGTTTGGAAGATAAGGATTTGGATATCACATCTCATGTTATAGGAAGGATCTCAGGTTTGGTATTAGAAGTATTGAGATATCACATCTCATGCTATCGGAAGGATCTCAGGTTTGGTATAGAAGCATTGAGATATCGGGCCTCATTACACGGAAGGCGGTAATCCAGGGTGCTATTAGCACCCTGGACCATGCCGGTAAATTACCGGCACCGCCTTGGCGGAAAGGGGATTTACCGCCCCATTCCAAGGTTGGAGGGGCGGTAAATCCCCTTTCCGCCATTGCCCTTCCCCATTCCCATTTCAGCCCCATAGGGCTCTATGGGAATGGGGAAGGCGCTAATTACGGCACCACAATTTTGCGGTGCCGTAATTAGCTCCGAGGTCCCTTAGCGGGTTGGTACTTAACGCCTGCAAGAAGCAGGCGTTAGTTCCTCCAACCCGCAAAGGGACCTCGTAGTACGGCGGTAAGGGTTAACGGTCACCGTTGCCATTAACGGTGACCGTTAACCCTTACCGCCGTCCGTGTAATGAGGCCCATCATATCTTATGCTATCAGAAGGGTCTCAGGATTGGAATGGGAAGGAGTTGGATATCACATCTCATGCTAAAGGGAGGGTCTCAGGTTTGGAAGGGGAAGGATTTGGATATCACATCTCATGTTATAGGATGGATCTCAGGTTTGGTATTAGAAGTATTGAGATATCACATCTCATGTTATCGGAAGGATCTCAGGTTTGGTATTAGAAGTATTTAGATATCACATCTCATGCTATAGGAAGGGTCTCAGGATTGGAATGGGAAGGACTTAGATATCACATATCATGCTATAGGGAGAGTCTCAGTTTTGATATTAGAAGCATTGAGATATCACATCTCATGCTATCGGAAGTGTCTCAGGATTGGAATGGGAAGGAGCTGGATATCACATCTCATGCTAAAGGAAGGGTCTCAGGTTTGGAACGGGAAGGAGTTGGATATCACATCTCATGTTATAGGAAGGGTCTCAGGTTTGGTATAAACATTGAGATATCACATCTCTGCTATCGGAAGTGTCTCAGGATTGGAATGGGAAGGAGTTGGATATCCCATCTCATGTTATAGGACGGGTCTCAGGTTTTTTATTAGAATCATTGAGATATCATATTGCATGCTGTAGGAAGGGTCTAAGGATTGGAATGCGAAGGACTTGGATATCACATCTCATGCTATAGATAGGCTCTCAGGTTTGGAAAGTGAAGGAGTTGGATATCACATTTCATGTTAGAGGAAGGATCTCAGGTTTGGTATTAGAGGCATTGAGATATCACATCTCAGGCTATAGGAAGGGTCTCAGGATTGGAATGGGAAGGAGTTGGATATCACATCTCATGCTATAGGAAGGGTTTCAGGTTTGGTATAAGCATTGAGATATCACATCTCATGCTATAGGAAGGGTCTCAGGATTGGAATGGAAGGAGTTGGATATCACATCTCATGTTATAGGAAGGATCTGAGGTTTGGTATTAGAAGCATTGAGACATCACATCTCATGCTATAGGAAGGGTCTCAGGATTGGAATGGGAACGAGTTGGATATCAAATCTCATGCTATAGGAAGGGTCTCAGTATTGGAATGGGAAGGAGTTGAATATGACATCTCATGCCGTAGGAAGGGTCTCAGGTTTGGTATAAACATTGAGATATCACATCTCTGCTATCAAAAGGGTCTCAGGATTGGAATTAGAAGCATTGAGATATCACATCTCATGCTATAGGAAGTGTCTCAGGATTGGAATGGGAAGGACTTGGATATCACATCTCATGCTATAGGTAGGGTCTCAAGTTTGACATTAGAAGCATTGAGATATCACATCTCATGCTATAGGAAGGGTCTGAGGATTGGAATGGGAAGGAGTTGGATATCACATCTCCTGCTATGGGAAGGGTCTCAGGTTTGGTATAAGCAGTGAGATATCACATCTCATGCTATAGGAAGTGTCTCAGGATTGGAATGGGAAGGAGTTGGATATCACATCTCATGTTATAGGAAGGATCTCAGGTGTGGTATAAGCATTGAGATATCACATCTCTGCTATCGGAAGGGTCTCAAGATTGGAATGGGAAGGAGTTGGATATTCCCATCTCATGTTATAGGAAGGGTCTCAGGTTTGATATTAGAAGCATTGAGATATCACATCTCATGCTATAGGAAGGGTCTCAGGATTGGAATGGGAAGGACTTGGATATCACATCTCATGCTATAGGGAGGGTCTCAAGTTTGATATTAGAAGCTTTGAGATATCACATCTCATGATATCGGAAGGGTCTCAGGATTGGAATGGGAAGGAGTTGGATATCACATCTCATGATAAAGGAAGGGTCTAAGGTTTGGAAGGGGAAGGATTTGGATATCACATCTCATGTTATATTACGGGTCTCAGGTTTGGTATTAGAAGCATTGAGATATCAAGTCTCATAGTATAGGAAGGGTCTCAGAATTGGAATGGGAAGGAGTTGGATATCCCATCTCATGTTATAGGAAGAGTCTCTGGTTTGGTATTAGAATCATTGAGATATCACATCGCATGCTGTAGGAAGGGTCTAAGGATTGGAATGGGATGGACTTGGATATCACATCTCATGCTATAGGTAGGCTCTCAGGTTTGGTATAAGCATTGAGATATCACATCTCATGCTATAGGAAGGGTCTCAGAATTGGAATGGGAAGGAGTTGGATATCACATCTCAAGCTGTAGGAAGGGTCTCAGTATTGGAATGGGAAGGACTTGGATATCACATCTCATGCTATAGGAAGGCTCTCAGGTTTGGAAGGGGAAAGAGTTGGATATCTCATTTCATGTTAGAGGTAGGATCTCAGGTTTGGTATTAGAGGCATTGAGATATCACATCTCATGCTATCAGAAGGGTCTCAGGAATGGAATGGGAAGGAGTTAGATATCACATCTCATGCTAAAGGGAGGGTCTCAGGTTTGGAAGGGGAAGGATTTGGATATCACATCTCATGTTATAGGAAGGATCTCAGGTTTGGTATTAGAAGCATTGAGATATCACATCTCATGCTATCAGAAGAGTCTCAGGATTGGAATAGGAAGGAGTTGGATATCACATTTCATGCTAAAGGGAGGGTCTCAGGTTTGGAAGGGGAAGGATTTGGATATCACATCTCATGTTATCGGAAGGATCTCACGTTTGGTATTAGAAGTATTGAGATATCATATCTCATGCTATAGGAAGGGTCTCAGGATTGGAATGGGAAGGAGTTGGATATCACATCTCATGCTATAGGGAGGGTCTCAGGATTGGAATGGGAAGGACTTAGATATCACATATCATGCTATAGGGAGGGTCTCAGTTTTGATATTAGAAGCATTGAGATATCACATCTCATGCTATCGGAAGTGTCTCAGGATTGGAATGGGAAGGAGCTGGATATCACATCTCATGCTAAAGGAAGGGTCTCAGGTTTGGAACGGGAAGGATTTGGATATCACACCTCATGTTATAGGAAGGGTCTCAGGTTTGGTATAAGCATTGAGATATCACATCTCTGCTATCGGAAGTGTCTCAGGATTGGAATGGGAAGGAGTTGGATATCCCATCTCATGTTATAGGACGGGTCTCAGGTTTGTTATTAGAATCATTGAGATATCATATTGCATGCTGTAGGAAGGGTCTAAGGGTTGGAATGTGAAGGACTTGGATATCACATCTCATGCTATAGATAGGCTCTTAGGTTTGGAAAGGGAAGGAGTTGGATATCACATTTCATGTTAGAGGAAGGATCTCAGGTTTGGTATTAGAAGCATTGAGATATCACATCTCATGCTATAGGAAGGGTCTCAGGATTGGAATGGGAAGCAGTTGGATATCACATCTCATGCTATAGGAAGGGTCTCAGGTTTGGTATAAGCATTGAGATATCACATCTCATGCTATAGGACGGGTCTCAGGATTGGAATGGAAGGAGTTGGATATCACATCTCATGTTATAGGAAGGATCTCAGGTTTGGTATTAGACGCATTGAGACATCACATCTCATGCTATAGGAAGGGTCTCAGGGTTGGAATGGGAAGGAGTTGGATATCACATCTCATCCAATAGAAAGGGTCTCAGGTTTGGAATGGGAAGGAATTGGATATCACATCTCATGTTATAGGAAGGATCTCAGGTTTGGTATTAGAAGCATTGAGATATCACATCTCATGCTATAGGAAGGGTCTCAGGATTGGAATGTGAAGGATTTGGATATCACATCTCATGCTAAAGGAAGGGTCTCAGGTTTGGTAGAAGCATTGAGATATCACGTCGCTGCTATCGGAAGGGTCTCAGGATTGGATTGGGAAGGAGTTGGATATCCCTTCTCATGCTATAGGAAGGGTCTCAGGATTTGAATGGCAAGGAGTTGGATATCACATCTCATGCCATAAGAAGGGTCTCAGGTTTGGAATAAGCATTGAGATATCACATCTCTGCTATCGGAAGGGTCTCAGGATTGGATTGGGAAGGAGTTGGATATCCCTTCTCATGCTTTAGGAAGTGTCTCAGGTTGGAATGGGAAGGAGTTGGATATCACATCTCATGTTATAGGAAGGGTCTCAGGATTGGAATGGGAAGGATTTGGATATTACTTTCTTGCTATAGGAAGGGTCTCATGTTTGGAATGGGAAGGAGTTGGATATCACATATGCTATAGTTAGTGTCTCAGGTTTGGAACGGGAAGGAGTTGGATATCACATCTCATGTTATAGGAAGGGTCTCAGGTTTGGTATAAGCATTGAGATATCACATCTCTGCTATCGGAAGCGGCTCAGGATTGGAATGGGAAGGAGTTGGATATCCCATCTCATGTTATAGGAAGAGTCTCTGGTTTGGTATTAGAATCATTGAGATATCACATCGCATGCTGTAGGAAGGGTCTAAGGATTGGAATGGGATGGACTTGGATATCACATCTCATGTTATAGGTAGGCTCTCAGGTTTGGTATAAGCATTGAGATATCACATCTCATGCTATAGGGAGGGTCTCAGGATTGGAATGGGAAGGAATTGGATATCACATCTCATGCTATAGGAAGGGTCTCAGATTTGGTATAAGCATTGAGATATCACATCTCATGCTAAAGGAAGGGTCTCAGGATTGGAATGGGAAGGAGTTGTATATGACATCTCAGGCCATGACATCTCAGGCCATAGGAAGGTTCTCAGGTTTGGTATAAGCATTGAGATATCATATTGCATGCTGTAGGAAGGGTCTAAGGATTGGAATGGGAAGGACCTGGATATCACATCTCATGCTATAGAACGGCTCTCAGGTTTGGAAAGGGAAGGAGTTGGATATCACATCTCATGTTATAGGATGGATCTCAGGTTTGGTATTAGAAGTATTGAGATATCACATCTCATGTTATCGGAAGGATCTCAGGTTTGGTATTAGAAGTATTGAGATATCACATCTCATGCTATAGGAAGGGTCTCAGGATTGGAATGGGAAGGAGTTGGATATCACATCTCATGCTAAAGGAAGGGTCTCAGGTTTGGTAGAAGCATTGAGATATCACATCTCATGCTATAGGAAGGGTCTCAGTTTTGATATTAGAAGCATTGAGATATCACATCTCATGCTATCGGAAGTGTCTCAGGATTGGAATGGGAAGGAGCTGGATATCACATCTCATGCTAAAGGAAGGGTCTCAGGTTTGGAACGGGAAGGAATTGGATATCACATCTCATGTTATAGGAAGGGTCTCAGGTTTGGTATAAACATTGAGATATCACATCTCTGCTATCGGAAGTGTCTCAGGATTGGAATGGGAAGGAGTTGGATTTCCCATCTCATGTTATAGGACGGGTCTCAGGTTTGTTATTGGAATCATTGAGATATCATATTGCATGCTGTAGGAAGGGTCTAAGGGTTGGAATGTGAAGGACTTGGATATCACATCTCATGCTATAGATAGGCTCTTAGGTTTGGAAAGGGAAGGAGTTGGATCTCACATTTCATGTTAGAGGAAGGATCTCAGGTTTGGTATTAGAAGCATTGAGATATCACATCTCATGCTATAGGAAGGGTCTCAGGATTGGAATGGGAAGGAGTTGGATATCACATCTCATGCTATAGGAAGGGTCTCAGGTTTGGTATAAGCATTGAGATATCACATCTCATGCTATAGGAAGGGTCTCAGGATTGGAATGGAAGGAGTTGGATATCACATCTCATGTTATAGGAAGGATCTCAGGTTTGGTATTAGAAGCATTGAGACATCACATCTCATGCTATAGGAAGGGTCTCAGGATTGGAATGGGAAGGAGTTGAATATGACATCTCATGCCGTAGGAAGGGTCTCAGGTTTGGTATAAACATTGAGATATCACATCTCTGCTATCAAAAGGGTCTCAGGATTGGAATGGGAAGGAGTTGGATATCCCATCTCATGTTATAGGAAGAGTCTCAAGTTTGGTATTAGAAGCATTGAGATATCACATCTCATGCTATAGGAAGTGTCTTAGGATTGGAATGGGAAGGACTTGGATATCACATCTCATGCTATAGGTAGGGTCTCAAGTTTGACATTAGAAGCATTGAGATATCACATCTCATGCTATAGGAAGGGTCTGAGGATTGGAATGGGAAGGAGTTGGATATCACATCTCCTGCTATGGGAAGGGTCTCAGGTTTGGTATAAGCAGTGAGATATCACATCTCATGCTATAGGAAGTGTCTCAGGATTGGAATGGGAAGGAGTTGGATATCACATCTCATGTTATAGGAAGGATCTCAGGTTTGGTATAAGCATTGAGATATCACATCTCTGCTATCCGAAGGGTCTCAAGATTGGAATGGGAAGGAGTTGGATATTCCCATCTCATGTTATAGGAAGGGTCTCAGGTTTGGTATTAGAAGCATTGAGATATCACATCTCATGCTATAGGAAGGGTCTCAGGATTGGAATGGGAAGGACTTGGATATCACATCTCATGCTATAGGGAGGGTCTCAAGTTTGATATTAGAAGCTTTGAGATATCACATCTCATGATATCGGAAGGGTCTCAGGATTGGAATGGGAAGGAGTTGGATATCACATCTCATGATAAAGGAAGGGTCTAAGGTTTGGAAGGGGAAGGATTTGGATATCACATCTCATGTTATATTACGGGTCTCAGGTTTGGTATTAGAAGCATTGAGATATCAAGTCTCATAGTATAGGAAGGGTCTCAGAATTGGAATGGGAAGGAGTTGGATATCCCATCTCATGTTATAGGAAGAGTCTCTGGTTTGGTATTAGAATCATTGAGATATCACATCGCATGCTGTAGGAAGGGTCTAAGGATTGGAATGGGATGGACTTGGATATCACATCTCATGCTATAGGTAGGCTCTCAGGTTTGGTATAAGCATTGAGATATCACATCTCATGCTATAGGAAGGGTCTCAGAATTGGAATGGGAAGGAGTTGGATATCACATCTCAAGCTATAGGAAGGGTCTCAGTATTGGAATGGGAAGGACTTGGATATCACATCTCATGCTATAGGAAGGCTCTCAGGTTTGGAAGGGGAAAGAGTTGGATATCTCATTTCATGTTAGAGGTAGGATCTCAGGTTTGGTATTAGAGGCATTGAGATATCACATCTCATGCTATCAGAAGGGTCTCAGGAATGGAATGGGAAGGAGTTAGATATCACATCTCATGCTAAAGGGAGGGTCTCAGGTTTGGAAGGGGAAGGATTTGGATATCACATCTCATGTTATAGGAAGGATCTCAGGTTTGGTATTAGAAGCATTGAGATATCACATCTCATGCTATCGGAAGGATCTCAGGTTTGGTATTAGAAGCATTGAGATATCACATCTCATGCTATCAGAAGAGTCTCAGGATTGGAATAGGAAGGAGTTGGATATCACATTTCATGCTAAAGGGAGGGTCTCAGGTTTGGAAGGGGAAGGATTTGGATATCACATCTCATGTTATCGGAAGGATCTCACGTTTGGTATTAGAAGTATTGAGATATCATATCTCATGCTATCGGAAGTGTCTCAGGATTGGAATGGGAAGGAGCTGGATATCACATCTCATGCTAAAGGAAGGGTCTCAGGTTTGGAACGGGAAGGATTTGGATATCACATCTCATGTTATAGGAAGGGTCTCAGGTTTGGTATAAGCATTGAGATATCACATCTCTGCTATCGGAAGTGTCTCAGGATTGGAATGGGAAGGAGTTGGATATCCCATCTCATGTTATAGGACGGGTCTCAGGTTTGTTATTAGAATCATTGAGATATCATATTGCATGCTGTAGGAAGGGTCTAAGGGTTGGAATGTGAAGGACTTGGATATCACATCTCATGCTATAGATAGGCTCTTAGGTTTGGAAAGGGAAGGAGTTGGATATCACATTTCATGTTAGAGGAAGGATCTCAGGTTTGGTATTAGAAGCATTGAGATATCACATCTCATGCTATAGGAAGGGTCTCAGGATTGGAATGGGAAGCAGTTGGATATCACATTTCATGCTATAGGAAGGGTCTCAGGTTTGGTATAAGCATTGAGATATCACATCTCATGCTATAGGACGGGTCTCAGGATTGGAATGGAAGGAGTTGGATATCACATCTCATGTTATAGGAAGGATCTCAGGTTTGGTATTAGACGCATTGAGACATCACATCTCATGCTATAGGAAGGGTCTCAGGGTTGGAATGGGAAGGAGTTGGATATCACATCTCATCCAATAGGAAGGGTCTCAGGTTTGGAATGGGAAGGAATTGGATATCACATCTCATGTTATAGGAAGGATCTCAGGTTTGGTATTAGAAGCATTGAGATATCACATCTCATGCTATAGGAAGGGTCTCAGGATTGGAATGGGAAGGACTTGGATATCACATCTCATGCTATAGGTAGGGTCTCAAGTTTGACATTAGAAGCATTGAGATATCACATCTCATGCTATAGGAAGGGTCTGAGGATTGGAATGGGAAGGAGTTGGATATCACATCTCCTGCTATGGGAAGGGTCTCAGGTTTGGTATAAGCAGTGAGATATCACATCACATGCTATAGGAAGTGTCTCAGGATTGGAATGGGAAGGAGTTGGATATCACATCTCATGTTATAGGAAGGATCTCAGGTTTGGTATTAGAAGCATTGAGATATCACATCTCATGCTATAGGAAGGGTCTCAGGATTGGAATGGGAAGGACTTGGATATCACATCTCATGCTATAGGGAGGGTCTCAAGTTTGATATTAGAAGCTTTGAGATATCACAACTCATGATATCGGAAGGGTCTCAGGATTGGAATGGGAAGGAGTTGGATATCACATCTCATGATAAAGGAAGGGTCTAAGGTTTGGAAGGGGAAGGATTTGGATATCACATCTCATGTTATATTACGGGTCTCAGGTTTGGTATTAGAAGCATTGAGATATCAAGTCTCATAGTATAGGAAGGGTCTCAGAATTGGAATGGGAAGGAGTTGGATATCCCATCTCATGTTATAGGATGAGTCTCTGGTTTGGTATTAGAATCATTGAGATATCACATCGCATGCTGTAGGAAGGGTCTAAGGATTGGAATGGGATGGACTTGGATATCACATCTCATGCTATAGGTAGGCTCTCAGGTTTGGTATAAGCATTGAGATATCACATCTCATGCTATAGGAAGGGTCTCAGAATTGGAATGGGAAGGAGTTGGATATCACATCTCAAGCTATAGGAAGGGTCTCAGTATTGGAATGGGAAGGACTTGGATATCACATCTCATGCTATAGGAAGGCTCTCAGGTTTGGAAGGGGAAAGAGTTGGATATCTCATTTCATGTTAGAGGTAGGATCTCAGGTTTGGTTTTAGAAGCATTGAGATATCACATCTCATGCTATCAGAAGGGTCTCAGGAATGGAATGGGAAGGAGTTAGATATCACATCTCATGCTAAAGGGAGGGTCTCAGGTTTGGAAGGGGAAGGATTTGGATATCACATCTCATGTTATAGGAAGGATCTCAGGTTTGGTATTAGAAGCATTGAGATATCACATCTCATGCTATCGGAAGGATCTCAGGTTTGGTATTAGAAGCATTGAGCTATCACATCTCATGCTATCAGAAGAGTCTCAGGATTGGAATAGGAAGGAGTTGGATATCACATTTCATGCTAAAGGGAGGGTCTCAGGTTTGGAAGGGGAAGGATTTGGATATCACATCTCATGTTATCGGAAGGATCTCACGTTTGGTATTAGAAGTATTGAGATATCATATCTCATGCTATAGGAAGGGTCTCAGGATTGGAATGGGAAGGAGTTGGATATCACATATGCTATAGTTAGTGTCTCAGGTTTGGAACGGGAAGGAGTTGGATATCACATCTCATGTTATAGGAAGGGTCTCAGGTTTGGTATAAGCATTGAGATATCACATCTCTGCTATCGGAAGCGGCTCAGGATTGGAATGGGAAGGAGTTGGATATCCCATCTCATGTTATAGGAAGAGTCTCTGGTTTGGTATTAGAATCATTGAGATATCACATCGCATGCTGTAGGAAGGGTCTAAGGATTGGAATGGGATGGACTTGGATATCACATCTCATGTTATAGGTAGGCTCTCAGGTTTGGTATAAGCATTGAGATATCACATCTCATGCTATAGGGAGGGTCTCAGGATTGGAATGGGAAGGAATTGGATATCACATCTCATGCTATAGGAAGGGTCTCAGATTTGGTATAAGCATTGAGATATCACATCTCATGCTAAAGGAAGGGTCTCAGGATTGGAATGGGAAGGAGTTGTATATGACATCTCAGGCCATGACATCTCAGGCCATAGGAAGGTTCTCAGGTTTGGTATAAGCATTGAGATATCATATTGCATGCTGTAGGAAGGGTCTAAGGATTGGAATGGGAAGGACCTGGACATCACATCTCATGCTATAGAACGGCTCTCAGGTTTGGAAAGGGAAGGAGTTGGATATCACATCTAATGTTATAGGATGGATCTCAGGTTTGGTATTAGAAGTATTGAGATATCACATCTCATGTTATTGGAAGGATCTCAGGTTTGGTATTAGAAGTATTGAGATATCACATCTCATGCTATAGGAAGGGTCTCAGGATTGGAATGGGAAGGAGTTGGATATCACATCTCATGCTAAAGGAAGGGTCTCAGGTTTGGTAGAAGCATTGAGATATCACATCTCATGCTATAGGAAGGGTCTCAGGATTGGAATGGGAAGGACTTAGATATCACATATCATGCTATAGGGAGGGTCTCAGTTTTGATATTAGAAGCATTGAGATATCACATCTCATGCTATCGGAAGTGTCTCAGGATTGGAATGGGAAGGAGCTGGATATCACATCTCATGCTAAAGGAAGGGTCTCAGGTTTGGAACGGGAAGGAGTTGGATATCACATCTCATGTTATAGGAAGGGTCTCAGGTTTGGTATAAACATTGAGATATCACATCTCTGCTATCGGAAGTGTCTCAGGATTGGAATGGGAAGGAGTTGGATATCCCATCTCATGTTATAGGACGGGTCTCAGGTTTGTTATTGGAATCATTGAGATATCATATTGCATGCTGTAGGAAGGGTCTAAGGGTTGGAATGTGAAGGACTTGGATATCACATCTCATGCTATAGATAGGCTCTTAGGTTTGGAAAGGGAAGGAGTTGGATCTCACATTTCATGTTAGAGGAAGGATCTCAGGTTTGGTATTAGAAGCATTGAGATATCACATCTCATGCTATAGGAAGGGTCTCAGGATTGGAATGGGAAGGAGTTGGATATCACATCTCATGCTATAGGAAGGGTCTCAGGTTTGGTATAAGCATTGAGATATCACATCTCATGCTATAGGAAGGGTCTCAGGTTTGGAATGGAAGGAGTTGGATATCACATCTCATGTTATAGGAAGGATCTCAGGTTTGGTATTAGAAGCATTGAGACATCACATCTCATGCTATAGGAAGGGTCTCAGGATTGGAATGGGAAGGAGTTGGATATCAAATCTCATGCTATAGGAAGGGTCTCAGGATTGGAATGGGAAGGAGTTGAATATGACATCTCATGCCGTAGGAAGGGTCTCAGGTTTGGTATAAACATTGAGATATCACATCTCTGCTATCAAAAGGGTCTCAGGATTGGAATGGGAAGGAGTTGGATATCCCATCTCATGTTATAGGAAGAGTCTCAAGTTTGGTATTAGAAGCATTGAGATATCACATCTCATGCTATAGGAAGTGTCTTAGGATTGGAATGGGAAGGACTTGGATATCACATCTCATGCTATAGGTAGGGTCTCAAGTTTGACATTAGAAGCATTGAGATATCACATCTCATGCTATAGGAAGGGTCTGAGGATTGGAATGGGAAGGAGTTGGATATCACATCTCCTGCTATGGGAAGGGTCTCAGGTTTGGTATAAGCAGTGAGATATCACATCTCATGCTATAGGAAGTGTCTCAGGATTGGAATGGGAAGGAGTTGGATATCACATCTCATGTTATAGGAAGGATCTCAGGTTTGGTATAAGCATTGAGATATCACATCTCTGCTATCGGAAGGGTCTCAAGATTGGAATGGGAAGGAGTTGGATATTCCCATCTCATGTTATAGGAAGGGTCTCAGGTTTGGTATTAGAAGCATTGAGATATCACATCTCATGCTATAGGAAGGGTCTCAGGATTGGAATGGGAAGGACTTGGATATCACATCTCATGCTATAGGGAGGGTCTCAAGTTTGATATTAGAAGCTTTGAGATATCACATCTCATGATATCGGAAGGGTCTCAGGATTGGAATGGGAAGGAGTTGGATATCACATCTCATGATAAAGGAAGGGTCTAAGGTTTGGAAGGGGAAGGATTTGGATATCACATCTCATGTTATATTACGGGTCTCAGGTTTGGTATTAGAAGCATTGAGATATCACGTCTCATAGTATAGGAAGGGTCTCAGAATTGGAATGGGAAGGAGTTGGATATCCCATCTCATGTTATAGGAAGAGTCTCTGGTTTGGTATTAGAATCATTGAGATATCACATCGCATGCTGTAGGAAGGGTCTAAGGATTGGAATGGGATGGACTTGGATATCACATCTCATGCTATAGGTAGGCTCTCAGGTTTGGTATAAGCATTGAGATATCACATCTCATGCTATAGGAAGGGTCTCAGAATTGGAATGGGAAGGAGTTGGATATCACATCTCAAGCTATAGGAAGGGTCTCAGTATTGGAATGGGAAGGACTTGGATATCACATCTCATGCTATAGGAAGGCTCTCAGGTTTGGAAGGGGAAAGAGTTGGATATCTCATTTCATGTTAGAGGTAGGATCTCAGGTTTGGTATTAGAGGCATTGAGATATCACATCTCATGCTATCAGAAGGGTCTCAGGAATGGAATGGGAAGGAGTTAGATATCACATCTCATGCTAAAGGGAGGGTCTCAGGTTTGGAAGGGGAAGGATTTGGATATCACATCTCATGTTATAGGAAGGATCTCAGGTTTGGTATTAGAAGCATTGAGATGGGGGGCGCTGTTGAGCAGCCGACAAGATGGCTGCCTAGCCTTTCAGCTCCGTGTGCTGCCGCTTTACATCTGCTTCCATCTGCGGTTTGCTACTCTGCCCCGTCTCCGGACTTGGCCCACGCATAGCTGACACTCGGGGCCACCCGCCTGTGAAATCTGGCCCTGAATCGGACCTTCTGACCCTGTGTTCGCGGTGCCTCGAACCAGGCCCGTGCGCTGCCGGTCGACGCCGCGGACGGTGTCGCAGACTTCCTTCCGTCGCAGCTGACGACCCGGCGGGCCGCCTCCCTATCTATCGCCACCGCGCCCACCTGCTTTGCGACTGGGGCCGGGGCCGGGGCACGGGGCCGCCTGTGCGGCCTACGCCGATACGCGTGGGCCGACCCGGCGCGGTGCCGCGGAAGGCTCTGCTGAAGACTCCGCTGAAGACGCTCCTGGCCTGAACCAACTAACGACTGCGAACCGAGCCTGAGGTGAGGAGCTGGTGGGCCCTGTATGTGCGGCATTTCTCCACAACCCCTTGGGTCTATCTGTATGCCGCCCTAAGAGCCGTGCGGGGCTCCGTCAGAACGAACCTCTCGCCCGCTACCTCCGGCACTCGGTTTTAAGGTCCTCCACGCCGCGCCGGTGCATTGCCCCGTCTCACGATAACCTCATGAGTCTGACTCCCTGGAACACGCCACGATGTCCAACAGGTCCAGGAACACCGGTAAATCTGGCGCCATGGACAAGTTTGCTAAGGCCACCCCGAGGCCCGACTCGGCCCATACATCATGCGATCAAATCGAAGCACCGCTCCCTGCAGAGGCCCCCCCCGCAGACCTGACGGTCGTTATGGAATCCATGGCCAGAAACTTCGCAGCTTTTCACGAGAAGCTAGATGACATTAATGCAAATGTGGCATCTCTACGAACCAAACTGGACCAACAAGGGTCGCGTATCACCGAAACCGAAAACAGGATCAGCTCCAACGAGGACAAAATCAACACGCTGCAAAGCACGGTGTCCACCCTTGCCACGGACATGAAACTAGTGCGCGCTAAATGCGACGACCTCGAATCTAGATCACGGAGGAATAACATACGCATCATTGGAGTCCCGGAAAATGCACTGAAGGGCCGACTTGAATCCGCAGTCGAGAACCTCCTGAAAGACCTATTGGGCAATCCAGAATTGTCCCCCTTCTTCACAATCGAAAGGGCCCACAGGGCGTTGGCCCCACGCCCCAAACCAGGAGACTTCCCGCGGCCCATCATCGCCAAAATTCTGAGTTTTAGAGATCGGGACCAAATCCTCCGCCTTGCGCGGGAGAAGGGTGAACTCAGATTGGACTCGCAGGTGATCCGAATCTTCCCCGACTTCTCGATTGCAGTACAGCAGGAGCGCCGCCAATTTCTCGGGGTCAAGAACCTGCTCAGGGAGAGAAGCATTCCATACGCCATCCTGTTCCCGGCCCGTCTAAAGTTCACATTTAACAACAAACTTTATTTCTTCACGGTGCCCTCAGAAGCGGTGAAATTCATAGAGGCACACATCCCTCTGCATCCACCTGCCGGAGATGATATGGAAAATGACTGAACTTATTTTGAAACTTGCTCTCCCGGATCGCCGCCTACTCGAGCGGTCTGAGGGCTTCATCATCCATGGACTGCCCGCACTACCACCCTGCTGTTTTATTCCTACTTTTCACGCTCTCCGGGCTGCACTCACAGCTCCTTAGCCCTCAGATACGCACTTTCTATTTTGCATGTTGTTGGTCCACTCATAGTGATCATGTTGATTCCTGTCTTCATCAAATGCAATATCTCCCCATTTCGCATTCAGGCCGGCGCGGCCACAGGTAATGGCTGTGACATGCATCACTAAACCGCAAACACTGTTTATTTTCTCACGGACGCCTTAGTGTCCCAAGCGTGCTAACACACGGCAATAGCGCACCCCATTGCGATTGCACTGCTTCCTATTTCTTTGTTTTTGGTTCGCCCCTGTTGGGCTCTTGCACAGGCTGGATCAAGTTGGGGTCGGTCCGACTGTGCACTGTTGGAGATGGGTGGGATGTACACTGCTGATCATGGGTTGGTGGTGAGGGTGGGGGGGGCAAACTGGGTGTTATCTACAAAAGGCACACGGGGTTGCATGTGGCCGGCACTAATGGGCCACGGTCGTAAATTTTGCCCCTTCCCTTGGGGCGCACACTATTGTTGGGTCCGAGACGTTCATTGAGAACACGTGTTACATAATGAGATACCTGGCACAGGTATGGCAACCGTCTTAATGTCATGGAATATCCGAGGGGTAAGCAATCACACTAAGGCGCGCAAAATCATGGCATATGCCAACAGACATAATTGCAAGATACTGTTCCTGCAGGAGACACACTCCAATGGCCACATCCCCAGAACAATGGCCCCGGCATGGGGACCTACTAGATTTTTTACCTCCTACTCCACTCAATCCAGGGGGGTTCTAACCATGATCCATAAATCCATCAAGTTCACACTGCATAAAAACTACACTGACCCTGAAGGACGCTATGTCATACTACATTGCACTTTGGCCAACAAAGAATATCTACTCGTCAACACCTATTGCCCCAATATCGATTCTCCTGATTTTTTTGACAAGATCGCCACTATACTGCTGGGATACGTGGGAACTCTGGTCATTTGGGCGGGAGATCTGAATCTTATCCTTGATGCGGCCCTGGATAGGACTGGATCCAACCCACGGCCTCTGTCCAGCGCCGCACGCAGGTTGCACTCTCACATTAAGACCCTCGACATTTGCGATGCCTGGAGGTCGCTACACCCACATCTTAGAGACTACACTTACTACTCATCAGTGCATGGGAGCTCTTCTAGGATAGACTTGTTTCTTGTCTCGAAAGGTGTCATGGGAGGGGTGTTGGGCTCCCAGATCTTACCCCGCACGCTTTCTGATCATGCCCCGATCACACTCACAGCCAGACTAGGAGTACCCGTCCCGACGTTCAGCACCTGGCGTTTTAAATCCGACGCCCTGCGAGATGTGGTATTTAAGGCTGAAATACTCGACGATATTCTGTCTTTCTTCGAACTAAACACTCTCCGAGATACCTCTGCCGCCGTGAGGTGGGACGCCTTTAAGGTGTACATCAGGGGAATGTCTATCTCCCGGGAAGCTGGGGTGCTGAAATCAATCAGAACAGCGCTGAGCCGTTCAGAAAGCAAACTGAAACAACTGGAACTGCAGGGCGCCTCTGGTGCCGACCCCGCCACTCTTGCCCAGATCTCTGAGGAACTCCAGGCTTTCAACAAACTCGCCGTCAGCGAGATACATTTCCTTGGTCGCCCTCAAGCGGCCAGGAAATATGGTGAGGGAGAGAGGCCCGGGAGAACGTTAGCGACACTAACTAAATGGGAATCTGGCCGAACGCAAATCACCTCACTTAAAGATGAACAGGGTAATACCCAATGGGCTGACCTACAAATCCTGAACACATTTACCGAGTTCTACAGATCTCTCTACTCCCAGCCTGCTGAGCACACTGAACAGCACATGCGGGAACTCCTTGACTCGATCCCCACCACTGAGATCTCCTCCGCTACCCGTGACGATCTGGACTCTCCAGTCACGCTTGACGAGATAGTAACTGCCATCTCTGACCTACCCAAAGGCAAAGCCCCGGGGCCCGACGGTCTGACCGCCGATTTCTATCAAGAACACGTCGCTATACTCGCCCCCAAGCTACTCGAGGTCTGGGATGAATCGCTCCGAGTCTCTATTCTTCCCCTCTCTATGCGCGAGGCAGTCATTACGGTGCTGCTCAAGCCCGATAAGCCCGACGACGAATGTGGGTCCTATAGACCCCTCTCCCTAATGAACCTCGACACAAAGATCTTTGCAAAAATTATAGCGAACCGATTTCTGCCCATTATGACATATCTGGTCCATGATGACCAGGCCGGCTTTGTACCGGGCAGGTCCACCTCCCACAACATCAGGAGACTGTTTAATGTAATGTCCCGCATTGATCAAGAGGCACAAGCAGTGGCGGTCACACTGGACGCCCAGAAGGCCTTCGATATGGTCTCCTGGAGATACACTTGGCTGGTCCTTGAGAATATGGGTATTGGCCCGAACATGATTAAGTTTATAAAATTACTTTACACTTCTCCTGTGGCACGGGTTAGGGTCAATACACTAACTTCTGATCTTTTCACACTGTTCAGAGGTACCCGACAGGGATGCCCCTTCTCTCCAATACTGTTCGCCTTAGCAATTGAACCAATGGCAGACTATATCCGTGCTCACCACGCCCGCAAGGGTATAAGACTGAAGGACAGCCCCGAAATTATATCCCTATATGCGGACGATGTTCTCTTATACATCAGAGACCCTGCAACACACCTTGACTCAATACTAAGGGACATTACTCGCATAGGCACTCACTCCGGCTTCACTATCAATTATTCTAAGTCGGAGATTTTCCCGCTCACTAAGGCCACCCAGCAACCTGCCTCTGAATACCCCCTCCGTTGGTCACCGAATGGTTTTAGATATTTGGGCGTGCACATATCCTTGGCCAAGTCCTCCCTTCTCGCTGACAATTACTCGGCGGTAACACGCATGGCCGAAACCAAAATCCTCAGGTGGCGTGCCCTCCCGCTCTCCATTGCTGGTCGGCTCTCCCTCATTAAAATGATTCTGCTCCCCAAACTTCTCTACATATTTAGCAACGTACCCGTGTGGCCTGGGAATAACTACTTTGCCAGACTGCACACACTGTTTGCTCAGTTCCTTTGGCACGCGGGCGCAGTACGCAAAAAGTGGACGGACATGACACTTCCATACAAACTAGGGGGACTAACAGCCCCGAATATATCACTTTACTGGCACGCAGCTCAGGCCCAACATGCCACCCACTGGTATCCTGGTGCACCAACGCGTCCCCATGTCAAACTGGAGAGATTGGCGACCACCGGCATCGACCTAATGTCCGCGCTACTGCATTACCAATACATACCCGACTCTCCTATCGACCCTCTCTACACAACCCTCTTGGCCTGGTCTCGCATGCTTTCCCAGACGCCTGGAGCCTTCCCATACTACAAGTGGCTTCCCGTGTGGGCTTTTCCTGGCCTGGAGCCCACACACGACGCAGCGCTGGCCCGACACTGGGGGGAGCTGGGATACCATGCACTGACGGACTTCTACCCTGAAGGCAGCTTTATTGACCCCCGATCTTGGAAACCGGGTCACACCGGGACCGCTTTGGAAACCCTCCAATATTATAGACTGCGGGCCGCGTTTAGGTCCAAATGGCCCACATTCACCGGACGAGCCCCCAGACAACCCAGCCATCGCATACATTGCCAACTCAGGGGGCGCCCGCGGCGTGGTCTCCTCACTCTACAAGATATTTCAGGCTGCTTCCCCTACTCCCACCCTCAAGGCACGCGATGACTGGGCCGACGACCTGGGCCTGGAAATATCAGATGGGGCCTGGGAGAACATGTGCCTGCACACCCAACGAGTCTCCCTCAACTTCCGTTTTCGCGCCATGCAGTACAAACTCCTAAATAGACTTTATTATACTCCGTACAGAACCTCTAGGTTCGCTCACACTGCGACACGCCCCTGCCCCCGCTGCAGGGCGACAGAGGCCGATCACCTACACATGTTTTGGTCCTGTAACAAACTGCTTGGTTTCTGGGAGGGCATCCTAGAAACTCTCTCTGCTATCATTGGGGTTGTTGTTGACCCAGATCCTCTGGCCGTCCTCTTTGGCGCCTGGACGACCGATGACACTAGATGTTCAGCTAGATTTTTGAATATTGCATGTATGGTTGCCAAGAAATGCGTCCTTCAGAATTGGAAAAATCCCTCCCCTCCGGCTCACCGGAAATGGCTCCATATGCTTACCTGGTCACGCAATTGCGAGGAGGAATTCATATCCATGCTCCCTGCTACATCTCGTCCCCGTAACATCTGGACAGAATTCAACACATACCTTAACAATAGAAGCACAAGTGCCTCCAGCTCTGGCTTGTCTCCCACCCCTCTGTAATTACCCCTACTATGTGCACACTTATTTGTATATATTTCAGGCGACCACTGCCTTGTATTGCTGTGACCAATGTACCATGTTAAATGTACTGTATTGTTACGCCTTTTACACGGGCTGGACTCGTGCCCTTGTTGCCTGCACCATGTAACCTTGTGCCGCTAAAAATAAAAGTTTAAAAAAAAAAAAAAAAAAAAAGAAGCATTGAGATATCACATCTCATGCTATCGGAAGGATCTCAGGTTTGGTATTAGAAGCATTGAGATATCACATCTCATGCTATCAGAAGAGTCTCAGGATTGGAATAGGAAGGAGTTGGATATCACATTTCATGCTAAAGGGAGGGTCTCAGGTTTGGAAGGGGAAGGATTTGGATATCACATCTCATGTTATCGGAAGGATCTCACGTTTGGTATTAGAAGTATTGAGATATCATATCTCATGCTATAGGAAGGGTCTCAGGATTGGAATGGGAAGGAGTTGGATATCACATCTCATGCTATAGGGAGGGTCTCAGGATTGGAATGGGAAGGACTTAGATATCACATATCATGCCATAGGGAGGGTCTCAGTTTTGATATTAGAAGCATTGAGATATCACATCTCATGCTATCGGAAGTGTCTCAGGATTGGAATGGGAAGGAGCTGGATATCACATCTCATGCTAAAGGAAGGGTCTCAGGTTTGGAACGGGAAGGATTTGGATATCACATCTCATGTTATAGGAAGGGTCTCAGGTTTGGTATAAGCATTGAGATATCACATCTCTGCTATCGGAAGTGTCTCAGGATTGGAATGGGAAGGAGTTGGATATCCCATCTCATGTTATAGGACGGGTCTCAGGTTTGTTATTAGAATCATTGAGATATCATATTGCATGCTGTAGGAAGGGTCTAAGGGTTGGAATGTGAAGGACTTGGATATCACATCTCATGCTATAGATAGGCTCTTAGGTTTGGAAAGGGAAGGAGTTGGATATCACATTTCATGTTAGAGGAAGGATCTCAGGTTTGGTATTAGAAGCATTGAGATATCACATCTCATGCTATAGGAAGGGTCTCAGGATTGGAATGGGAAGCAGTTGGATATCACATTTCATGCTATAGGAAGGGTCTCAGGTTTGGTATAAGCATTGAGATATCACATCTCATGCTATAGGACGGGTCTCAGGATTGGAATGGAAGGAGTTGGATATCACATCTCATGTTATAGGAAGGATCTCAGGTTTGGTATTAGACGCATTGAGACATCACATCTCATGCTATAGGAAGGGTCTCAGGGTTGGAATGGGAAGGAGTTGGATATCACATCTCATCCAATAGGAAGGGTCTCAGGTTTGGAATGGGAAGGAATTGGATATCACATCTCATGTTATAGGAAGGATCTCAGGTTTGGTATTAGAAGCATTGAGATATCACATCTCATGCTATAGGAAGGGTCTCAGGATTGGAATGGGAAAGACTTGGATATCACATCTCATGCTATAGGTAGGGTCTCAAGTTTGACATTAGAAGCATTGAGATATCACATCTCATGCTATAGGAAGGGTCTGAGGATTGGAATGGGAAGGAGTTGGATATCACATCTCCTGCTATAGGGAGGGTCTCAAGTTTGATATTAGAAGCTTTGAGATATCACATCTCATGATATCGGAAGGGTCTCAGGATTGGAATGGGAAGGAGTTGGATATTACATCTCATGATAAAGGAAGGGTCTAAGGTTTGGAAGGGGAAGGATTTGGATATCACATCTCATGTTATATTACGGGTCTCAGGTTTGGTATTAGAAGCATTGAGATATCAAGTCTCATAGTATAGGAAGGGTCTCAGAATTGGAATGGGAAGGAGTTGGATATCCCATCTCATGTTATAGGAAGAGTCTCTGGTTTGGTATTAGAATCATTGAGATATCACATCGCATGCTGTAGGAAGGGTCTAAGGATTGGAATGGGATGGACTTGGATATCACATCTCATGCTATAGGTAGGCTCTCAGGTTTGGTATAAGCATTGAGATATCACATCTCATGCTATAGGAAGGGTCTCAGAATTGGAATGGGAAGGAGTTGGATATCACATCTCAAGCTATAGGAAGGGTCTCAGTATTGGAATGGGAAGGACTTGGATATCACATCTCATGCTATAGGAAGGCTCTCAGGTTTGGAAGGGGAAAGAGTTGGATATCTCATTTCATGTTAGAGGTAGGATCTCAGGTTTGGTATTAGAGGCATTGAGATATCACATCTCATGCTATCAGAAGGGTCTCAGGAATGGAATGGGAAGGAGTTAGATATCACATCTCATGCTAAAGGGAGGGTCTCAGGTTTGGAAGGGGAAGGATTTGGATATCACATCTCATGTTATAGGAAGGATCTCAGGTTTGGTATTAGAAGCATTGAGATATCACATCTCATGCTATCGGAAGGATCTCAGGTTTGGTATTAGAAGCATTGAGATATCACATCTCATGCTATCAGAAGAGTCTCAGGATTGGAATAGGAAGGAGTTGGATATCACATTTCATGCTAAAGGGAGGGTCTCAGGTTTGGAAGGGGAAGGATTTGGATATCACATCTCATGTTATCGGAAGGATCTCACGTTTGGTATTAGAAGTATTGAGATATCATATCTCATGCTATAGGAAGGGTCTCAGGATTGGAATGGGAAGGAGTTGGATATCACATCTCATGCTATAGGGAGGGTCTCAGGATTGGAATGGGAAGGACTTAGATATCACATATCATGCTATAGGGAGGGTCTCAGTTTTGATATTAGAAGCATTGAGATATCACATCTCATGCTATCGGAAGTGTCTCAGGATTGGAATGGGAAGGAGCTGGATATCACATCTCATGCTAAAGGAAGGGTCTCAGGTTTGGAACGGGAAGGATTTGGATATCACAACTCATGTTATAGGAAGGGTCTCAGGTTTGGTATAAGCATTGAGATATCACATCTCTGCTATCGGAAGTGTCTCAGGATTGGAATGGGAAGGAGTTGGATATCCCATCTCATGTTATAGGACGGGTCTCAGGTTTGTTATTAGAATCATTGAGATATCATATTGCATGCTGTAGGAAGGGTCTAAGGGTTGGAATGTGAAGGACTTGGATATCACATCTCATGCTATAGATAGGCTCTTAGGTTTGGAAAGGGAAGGAGTTGGATATCACATTTCATGTTAGAGGAAGGATCTCAGGTTTGGTATTAGAAGCATTGAGATATCACATCTCATGCTATAGGAAGGGTCTCAGGATTGGAATGGGAAGCAGTTGGATATCACATCTCATGCTATAGGAAGGGTCTCAGGTTTGGTATAAGCATTGAGATATCACATCTCATGCTATAGGACGGGTCTCAGGATTGGAATGGAAGGAGTTGGATATCACATCTCATGTTATAGGAAGGATCTCAGGTTTGGTATTAGACGCATTGAGACATCACATCTCATGCTATAGGAAGGGTCTCAGGGTTGGAATGGGAAGGAGTTGGATATCACATCTCATCCAATAGGAAGGGTCTCAGGTTTGGAATGGGAAGGAATTGGATATCACATCTCATGTTATAGGAAGGATCTCAGGTTTGGTATTAGAAGCATTGAGATATCACATCTCATGCTATAGGAAGGGTCTCAGGATTGGAATGTGAAGGATTTGGATATCACATCTCATGCTAAAGGAAGGGTCTCAGGTTTGGTAGAAGCATTGAGATATCAAGTCGCTGCTATCGGAAGGGTCTCAGGATTGGATTGGGAAGGAGTTGGATATCCCTTCTCATGCTATAGGAAGGGTCTCAGGATTTGAATGGCAAGGAGTTGGATATCACATCTCATGCCATAGGAAGGGTCTCAGGTTTGGTATAAGCATTGAGATATCACATCTCTGCTATCGGAAGGGTCTCAGGCTTGGATTGGGAAGGAGTTGGATATCCCTTCTCATGCTATAGGAAGTGTCTCAGGTTGGAATGGGAAGGAGTTGGATATCACATCTCCTGCTATGGGAAGGGTCTCAGGTTTGGTATAAGCAGTGAGATATCACATCTCATGCTATAGGAAGTGTCTCAGGATTGGAATGGGAAGGAGTTGGATATCACATCTCATGTTATAGGAAGGATCTCAGGTTTGGTATAAGCATTGAGATATCACATCTCTGCTATCGGAAGGGTCTCAAGATTGGAATGGGAAGGAGTTGGATATTCCCATCTCATGTTATAGGAAGGGTCTCAGGTTTGGTATTAGAAGCATTGAGATATCACATCTCATGCTATAGGAAGGGTCTCAGGATTGGAATGGGAAGGACTTGGATATCACATCTCATGCTATAGGGAGGGTCTCAAGTTTGATATTAGAAGCTTTGAGATATCACATCTCATGATATCGGAAGGGTCTCAGGATTGGAATGGGAAGGAGTTGGATATCACATCTCATGATAAAGGAAGGGTCTAAGGTTTGGAAGGGGAAGGATTTGGATATCACATCTCATGTTATATTACGGGTCTCAGGTTTGGTATTAGAAGCATTGAGATATCAAGTCTCATAGTATAGGAAGGGTCTCAGAATTGGAATGGGAAGGAGTTGGATATCCCATCTCATGTTATAGGAAGAGTCTCTGGTTTGGTATTATAATCATTGAGATATCACATCGCATGCTGTAGGAAGGGTCTAAGGATTGGAATGGGATGGACTTGGATATCACATCTCATGCTATAGGTAGGCTCTCAGGTTTGGTATAAGCATTGAGATATCACATCTCATGCTATAGGAAGGGTCTCAGAATTGGAATGGGAAGGAGTTGGATATCACATCTCAAGCTATAGGAAGGGTCTCAGTATTGGAATGGGAAGGACTTGGATATCACATCTCATGCTATAGGAAGGCTCTCAGGTTTGGAAGGGGAAAGAGTTGGATAACTCATTTCATGTTAGAGGTAGGATCTCAGGTTTGGTATTAGAGGCATTGAGATATCACATCTCATGCTATCAGAAGGGTCTCAGGAATGGAATGGGAAGGATTTGGATATCACATCTCATGTTATAGGAAGGATCTCAGGTTTGGTATTAGAAGCATTGAGATATCACATCTCATGCTATCGGAAGGATCTCAGGTTTGGTATTAGAGGCATTGAGATATCACATCTCATGCTAAAGGGAGGGTCTCAGGTTTGGAAGGGGAAGGATTTGGATATCACATCTCATGTTATAGGAAGGATCTCAGGTTTGGTATTAGAAGCATTGAGATATCACATCTCATGCTATCGGAAGGATCTCAGGTTTGGTATTAGAAGCATTGAGATATCACATCTCATGCCATCAGAAGAGTCTCAGGATTGGAATAGGAAGGAGTTGGATATCACATTTCATGCTAAAGGGAGGGTCTCAGGTTTGGAAGGGGAAGGATTTGGATATCACATCTCATGTTATCGGAAGGATCTCACGTTTGGTATTAGAAGTATTGAGATATCATATCTCATGCTATAGGAAGGGTCTCAGGATTGGAATGGGAAGGAGTTGGATATCACATCTCATGCTATAGGGAGGGTCTCAGGATTGGAATGGGAAGGACTTAGATATCACATATCATGCTATAGGGAGGGTCTCAGTTTTGATATTAGAAGCATTGAGATATCACATCTCATGCTATCGGAAGTGTCTCAGGATTGGAATGGGAAGGAGCTGGATATCACATCTCATGCTAAAGGAAGGGTCTCAGGTTTGGAACGGGAAGGATTTGGATATCACATCTCATGTTATAGGAAGGGTCTCAGGTTTGGTATAAGCATTGAGATATCACATCTCTGCTATCGGAAGTGTCTCAGGATTGGAATGGGAAGGAGTTGGATATCCCATCTCATGTTATAGGACGGGTCTCAGGTTTGTTATTAGAATCATTGAGATATCATATTGCATGCTGTAGGAAGGGTCTAAGGGTTGGAATGTGAAGGACTTGGATATCACATCTCATGCTATGGGAAGGGTCTCAGGTTTGGTATAAGCAGTGAGATATCACATCTCATGCTATAGGAAGTGTCTCAGGATTGGAATGGGAAGGAGTTGGATATCACATCTCATGTTATAGGAAGGGTCTCAGGTTTGGTATAAGCATTGAGATATCACATCTCTGCTATCGGGAGGGTCTCAGGATTGGATTGGGAAGGAGTTGGATATCCCTTCTCATGCTATAGGAAGTGTCTCAGGTTGGAATGGGAAGGAGTTGGATATCACATCTCATGTTATAGGAAGGGTCTCAGGATTGGAATGGGAAGGATTTGGATATCACATCTCTTGCTATAGGAAGGGTCTCAGGATTGGAATGGGTAGGAGTTGGATATTACTTTCTTGCTATAGGAAGGGTCTCATGTTTGGAATGGGAAGGAGTTGGATATCACATATGCTATAGTTAGTGTCTCAGGTTTGGAACGGGAAGGAGTTGGATATCACATCTCATGTTATAGGAATGGTCTCAGGCTTGGTATAAGCATTGAGATATCACATCTCTGCTATCGGAAGTGGCTCAGGATTGGAATGGGAAGGAGTTGGATATCCCATCTCATGTTATAGGAAGAGTCTCTGGTTTGGTAGAATCATTGAGATATCACATCGCATGCTGTAGGAAGGGTCAAAGGATTGGAATGGGATGGACTTGGATATCACATCTCATGCTATAGGTAGGCTCTCAGGTTTGGTATAAGCATTGAGATATCACATCTCATGCTATAGGAAGGGTCTCAGGATTGGAATGGGAAGGAATTGGATATCACATCTCATGCTATAGGAAGGGTCTCAGATTTGGTATAAGCATTGAGATATCACATCTCATGCTAAAGGAAGAGTCTCAGGATTGGAATGTGAAGGATTTGGATATCACATCTCATGCTAAAGGAAGGGTCTCAGGTTTGGTAGAAGCATTGAGATATCACGTCGCTGCTATCGGAAGGGTCTCAGGATTGGATTGGGAAGGAGTTGGATATCCCTTCTCATGCTATAGGAAGGGTCTCAGGATTTGAATGGCAAGGAGTTGGATATCACATCTCATGCCATAGGAAGGGTCTCAGGTTTGGTATAAGCATTGAGATATCACATCTCTGCTATCGGAAGGGTCTCAGGATTGGATTGGGAAGGAGTTGGATATCCCTTCTCATGCTATAGGAAGTGTCTCAGGTTGGAATGGGAAGGAGTTGGATATCACATCTCATGCTATAGGAAGGGTCTCAGGTTTGGTATTAGAATCATTGAGACATCACATCTCATGCTATAGGAAGGGTCTCAGGGTTGGAATGGGAAGGAGTTGGATATCACAACTCATCCAATAGGAAGGGTCTCAGGTTTGGAATGGGAAGGAATTGGATATCACATCTCATGTTATAGGAAGGATCTCAGGTTTGGTATTAGAAGCATTGAGATATCACATCTCATGCTATAGGAAGGGTCTCAGGATTGGAATGTGAAGGATTTGGATATCACATCTCATGCTAAAGGAAGGGTCTCAGGTTTGGTAGAAGCATTGAGATATCACGTCTCTGCTATCGGAAGGGTCTCAGGATTGGATTGGGAAGGAGTTGGATATCCCTTTTCATGCTATAGGAAGGGTCTCAGGATTTGAATGGCAAGGAGTTGGATATCACATCTCATGCCACAGGAAGGGTCTCAGGTTTGGTTTAAGCATTGAGATATCACATCTCTGCTATCGGAAGGGTCTCAGGATTGGATTGGGAAGGAGTTGGATATCCCTTCTCATGCTATAGGAAGTGTCTCAGGTTGGAATGGGAAGGAGTTGGATATCACATCTCTTGTTATAGGAAGGGTCTCAGGATTGGAATGGGAAGGATTTGGATATCACATCTCTTGCTATAGGAAGGGTCTCAGGATTGGAATGGGTAGGAGTTGGATATTACTTTCTTGCTATAGGAAGGGTCTCATGTTTGGAATGGGAAGGAGTTGGATATCACATATGCTATAGTTAGTGTCTCAGGTTCGGAACGGGAAGGAGTTGGATATCACATCTCATGTTATAGGAAGGGTCTCAGGTTTGGTATAAGCATTGAGATATCACATCTCTGCTATCGGAAGCGGCTCAGGATTTGAATGGGAAGGAGTTGGATATCCCATCTCATGTTATAGGAAGAGTCTCTGGTTTGGTATTAGAATCATTGAGATATCACATCGCATGCTGTAGGAAGGGTCTAAGGATTGGAATGGGGTGGACTTGGATATCACATCTCATGCTATAGGTAGGCTCTCAGTTTTGGTATAAGCATTGAGATATCACATCTCATGCTATAGGAAGGGTCTCAGGATTGGAATGGGAAGGAATTGGATATCACATCTCATGCTATAGGAAGGGTCTCAGATTTGGTATAAGCATTGAGATATCACATCTCATGCTAAAGGAAGGGTCTCAGGATTGGAATGGGAAGGAGTTGTATATGACATCTCAGGCCATAGGAAGGTTCTCAGGTTTGGTATAAGCATTGAGATATCACATCTCTGCTATCGGAAAGGTCTCAGGATTGGAATGGGAAGGAGTTGGATATCCCATCTCATGTTATAGGAAGGGTCTCAGGTTTGGTATTAGAAGCATAGAGATATGACATCTCATGCTATAGGAAGGGTCTCAGGATTGGAATGGGAAGGACTTGGATGTCACATCTCATGCTATAGGGAGGGTCTCAAGTTTGATATTAGAAGCATTGAGATAACAAATCTCATGATATCGGAAGGGTCTCAGGATTGGAATGGGAAGGAGTTGGATATCACATCTCATGATAAAGGAAGGGTCTAAGGTTTGGAAGGGGAAGGATTTGGATATCACATCTCATGTTATAGGACGGGTCTCAGGTTTGGTATTAGAAGCATTGAGATATCAAGTCTCATGGTATACGAAGGGTCTCAGAATTGGAATGGGAAGGAGTTGGATATCACACCTCAAGCTATAGGAAGGGTCTCAGGATTGGAATGGGAAGGAGTTTGATATCACATCTCATGCCATAGTATGGGTCTCAGGTTTGGTAGAAGCATTGGGATATCACATCTCATGCTATCGGAAGGGTATCAGTATTGGATTTGGAAGAAGTTGGATATCCCATCTCATGCTATAGGAAGGGTCTCAGGTTGGAATGGGAAGGAGTTGGATATCACATTTCATGTTATAGGAAGGGTCTCAGGATTGGAATGGGAAGGACTTGGATATCATATCTCATGCTATAGAACGGGTCTCAGGTTTGTTATTAGAATCATTGAGATATCATATTGCATGCTGTAGGAAGGGTCTAAGGATTGGAATGGGAAGGACCTGGATATCACATCTCATGCTATAGATAGGCTCTTAGGTTTGGAAAGGGAAGGAGTTGGATATCACATCTGATGTTATAGGATGGATCTCAGGTTTGGTATTAGAAGTATTGAGATATCACATCTCATGTTATCGGAAGGATCTCAGGTTTGGTATTAGAAGTATTGAGATATCACATCTCATGCTATAGGAAGGGTCTCAGGATTGGAATGGGAAGGAGTTGGATATCACATCTCATGCTAAAGGAAGGGTCTCAGGTTTGGTAGAAGCATTGAGATATCACATCTCATGCTATAGGAAGGGTCTCAGGATTGGAATGGGAAGGACTTAGATATCACATATCATGCTATAGGGAGGGTCTCAGTTTTGATATTAGAAGCATTGAGATATCACATCTCATGCTATCGGAAGTGTCTCAGGATTGGAATGGGAAGGATATCACATCTCATGCTAAAGGAAGGGTCTCAGGTTTGCAACGGGAAGGAGTTAAATTTCACATCTCATGTTATAGGAAGGGTCTCAGGTTTGGTATAAACATTGAGATATCACATCTCTGCTATCGGAAGTGTCTCAGGATTGGCATGGGAAGGAGTTGGATATCCCATCTCATGTTATAGGACGGGTCTCAGGTTTGTTATTAGAATCATTGAGATATCATATTGCATGCTGTAGGAAGGGTCTAAGGGTTGGAATGTGAAGGACTTGGATATCACATCTCATGCTATAGATAGGCTCTTAGGTTTGGAAAGGGAAGGAGTTGGATATCACATTTCATGTTAGAGGAAGGATCTCAGGTTTGGTATTAGAAGCATTGAGATATCACATCTCATGCTATAGGAAGGGTCTCAGGATTGGAATGGGAAGGAGTTGGATATCACATCTCATGCTATAGGAAGGGTCTCAGGTTTGGTATAAGCATTGAGATATCACATCTCATGCTATAGGACGGGTCTCAGGATTGGAATGGAAGGAGTTGGATATCACATCTCATGTTATAGGAAGGATCTCAGGTTTGGTATTAGAAGCATTGAGACATCACATCTCATGCTATAGGAAGGGTCTCAGGGTTGGAATGGGAAGGAGTTGGATATCACATCTCATCCAATAGGAAGGGTCTCAGGTTTGGAATGGGAAGTAATTGGATATCACATCTCATGTTATAGGAAGGATGTCAGGTTTGGTATTAGAAGCATTGAGATATCAAATCTCATGCTATAGGAAGGGTCTCAGGATTGGATTGTGAAGGATTTGGATATCACATCTCATGCTAAAGGAAGGGTCTCAGGTTTGGTAGAAGCATTGAGATATCACGTCTCTGCTATCGGAAGGGTCTCAGGATTGGATTGGGAAGGAGTTGGATATCCCTTTTCATGCTATAGGAAGGGTCTCAGGTTTGGTATAAGCATTGAGATATCACATCTCTGCTATCGGAAGGGTCTCAGGATTGGATTGGGAAGGAGTTGGATATCCCTTCTCATGCTATAGGAAGTGTCTCAGGTTGGAATGGGAAGGAGTTGGATATCACATCTCATGCTATAGGAAGGGTCTCAGGTTTGGTATTAGAATCATTGAGACATCACATCTCATGCTATAGGAAGGGTCTCAGGGTTGGAATGGGAAGGAGTTGGATATCACAACTCATCCAATAGGAAGGGTCTCAGGTTTGGAATGGGAAGGAATTGGATATCACATCTCATGTTATAGGAAGGATCTCAGGTTTGGTATTAGAAGCATTGAGATATCACATCTCATGCTATAGGAAGGGTCTCAGGATTGGAATGTGAAGGATTTGGATATCACATCTCATGCTAAAGGAAGGGTCTCAGGTTTGGTAGAAGCATTGAGATATCACGTCTCTGCTATCGGAAGGGTCTCAGGATTGGATTGGGAAGGAGTTGGATATCCCTTTTCATGCTATAGGAAGGGTCTCAGGATTTGAATGGCAAGGAGTTGGATATCACATCTCATGCCACAGGAAGGGTCTCAGGTTTGGTTTAAGCATTGAGATATCACATCTCTGCTATCGGAAGGGTCTCAGGATTGGATTGGGAAGGAGTTGGATATCCCTTCTCATGCTATAGGAAGTGTCTCAGGTTGGAATGGGAAGGAGTTGGATATCACATCTCATGTTATAGGAAGGGTCTCAGGATTGGAATGGGAAGGATTTGGATATCACATCTCTTGCTATAGGAAGGGTCTCAGGATTGGAATGGGTAGGAGTTGGATATTACTTTCTTGCTATAGGAAGGGTCTCATGTTTGGAATGGGAAGGAGTTGGATATCACATATGCTATAGTTAGTGTCTCAGGTTCGGAACGGGAAGGAGTTGGATATCACATCTCATGTTATAGGAAGGGTCTCAGGTTTGGTATAAGCATTGAGATATCACATCTCTGCTATCGGAAGCGGCTCAGGATTTGAATGGGAAGGAGTTGGATATCCCATCTCATGTTATAGGAAGAGTCTCTGGTTTGGTATTAGAATCATTGAGATATCACATCGCATGCTGTAGGAAGGGTCTAAGGATTGGAATGGGGTGGACTTGGATATCACATCTCATGCTATAGGTAGGCTCTCAGTTTTGGTATAAGCATTGAGATATCACATCTCATGCTATAGGAAGGGTCTCAGGATTGGAATGGGAAGGAATTGGATATCACATCTCATGCTATAGGAAGGGTCTCAGATTTGGTATAAGCATTGAGATATCACATCTCATGCTAAAGGAAGGGTCACAGGATTGGAATGGGAAGGAGTTGTATATGACATCTCAGGCCATAGGAAGGTTCTCAGGTTTGGTATAAGCATTGAGATATCACATCTCTGCTATCGGAAAGGTCTCAGGATTGGAATGGGAAGGAGTTGGATATCCCATCTCATGTTATAGGAAGGGTCTCAGGTTTGGTATTAGAAGCATAGAGATATGACATCTCATGCTATAGGAAGGGTCTCAGGATTGGAATGGGAAGGACTTGGATGTCACATCTCATGCTATAGGGAGGGTCTCAAGTTTGATATTAGAAGCATTGAGATAACAAATCTCATGATATCGGAAGGGTCTCAGGATTGGAATGGGAAGGAGTTGGATATCACATCTCATGATAAAGGAAGGGTCTAAGGTTTGGAAGGGGAAGGATTTGGATATCACATCTCATGTTATAGGACGGGTCTCAGGTTTGGTATTAGAAGCATTGAGATATCAAGTCTCATGGTATACGAAGGGTCTCAGAATTGGAATGGGAAGGAGTTGGATATCACACCTCAAGCTATAGGAAGGGTCTCAGGATTGGAATGGGAAGGAGTTTGATATCACATCTCATGCCATAGTATGGGTCTCAGGTTTGGTAGAAGCATTGGGATATCACATCTCATGCTATCGGAAGGGTATCAGTATTGGATTTGGAAGAAGTTGGATATCCCATCTCATGCTATAGGAAGGGTCTCAGGTTGGAATGGGAAGGAGTTGGATATCACATTTCATGTTATAGGAAGGGTCTCAGGATTGGAATGGGAAGGACTTGGATATCATATCTCATGCTATAGAACGGGTCTCAGGTTTGTTATTAGAATCATTGAGATATCATATTGCATGCTGTAGGAAGGGTCTAAGGATTGGAATGGGAAGGACCTGGATATCACATCTCATGCTATAGATAGGCTCTTAGGTTTGGAAAGGGAAGGAGTTGGATATCACATCTGATGTTATAGGATGGATCTCAGGTTTGGTATTAGAAGTATTGAGATATCACATCTCATGTTATCGGAAGGATCTCAGGTTTGGTATTAGAAGTATTGAGATATCACATCTCATGCTATAGGAAGGGTCTCAGGATTGGAATGGGAAGGAGTTGGATATCACATCTCATGCTAAAGGAAGGGTCTCAGGTTTGGTAGAAGCATTGAGATATCACATCTCATGCTATAGGAAGGGTCTCAGGATTGGAATGGGAAGGACTTAGATATCACATATCATGCTATAGGGAGGGTCTCAGTTTTGATATTAGAAGCATTGAGATATCACATCTCATGCTATCGGAAGTGTCTCAGGATTGGAATGGGAAGGATATCACATCTCATGCTAAAGGAAGGGTCTCAGGTTTGGAACGGGAAGGAGTTAAATTTCACATCTCATGTTATAGGAAGGGTCTCAGGTTTGGTATAAACATTGAGATATCACATCTCTGCTATCGGAAGTGTCTCAGGATTGGCATGGGAAGGAGTTGGATATCCCATCTCATGTTATAGGACGGGTCTCAGGTTTGTTATTAGAATCATTGAGATATCATATTGCATGCTGTAGGAAGGGTCTAAGGGTTGGAATGTGAAGGACTTGGATATCACATCTCATGCTATAGATAGGCTCTTAGGTTTGGAAAGGGAAGGAGTTGGATATCACATTTCATGTTAGAGGAAGGATCTCAGGTTTGGTATTAGAAGCATTGAGATATCACATCTCATGCTATAGGAAGGGTCTCAGGATTGGAATGGGAAGGAGTTGGATATCACATCTCATGCTATAGGAAGGGTCTCAGGTTTGGTATAAGCATTGAGATATCACATCTCATGCTATAGGACGGGTCTCAGGATTGGAATGGAAGGAGTTGGATATCACATCTCATGTTATAGGAAGGATCTCAGGTTTGGTATTAGAAGCATTGAGACATCACATCTCATGCTATAGGAAGGGTCTCAGGGTTGGAATGGGAAGGAGTTGGATATCACATCTCATCCAATAGGAAGGGTCTCAGGTTTGGAATGGGAAGTAATTGGATATCACATCTCATGTTATAGGAAGGATCTCAGGTTTGGTATTAGAAGCATTGAGATATCAAATCTCATGCTATAGGAAGGGTCTCAGGATTGGATTGTGAAGGATTTGGATATCACATCTCATGCTAAAGGAAGGGTCTCAGGTTTGGTAGAAGCATTGAGATATCACGTCTCTGCTATCGGAAGGGTCTCAGGATTGGATTGGGAAGGAGTTGGATATCCCTTTTCATGCTATAGGAAGGGTCTCAGGTTTGGTATAAGCATTGAGATATCACATCTCTGCTATCGGAAGGGTCTCAGGATTGGATTGGGAAGGAGTTGGATATCCCTTCTCATGCTATAGGAAGTGTCTCAGGTTGGAATGGGAAGGAGTTGGATATCACATCTCATGTTATAGGAAGGGTCTCAGGATTGGAATGGGAAGGATTTGGATATCACATCTCTTGCTATAGGAAGGGTCTCAGGATTGGAATGGGTAGGAGTTGGATATTACTTTCTTGCTATAGGAAGGGTCTCATGTTTGGAATGGGAAGGAGTTGGATATCACATATGCTATAGTTAGTGTCTCAGGTTTGGAACGGGAAGGAGTTGGATATCACATCTCATGTTATAGGAAGGGTCTCAGGTTTGGTATAAGCATTGAGATATCACATCTCTGCTATCGGAAGCGGCTCAGGATTGGAATGGGAAGGAGTTGGATATCCCATCTCATGTTATAGGAAGAGTCTCTGGTTTGGTATTAGAATAATTGAGATATCACATTGCATGTTGTAGGAAGGGTCTAAGGATTGGAATGGGATGGACTTGGATATCACATCTCATGCTATAGGTAGGCTCTCAGGTTTGGTATAAGCATTGAGATATCACATCTCATGCTATAGGAAGGGTCTCAGGATTGGAATGGGAAGGAATTGGATATCACATCTCATGCTATAGGAAGGGTCTCAGATTTGGTATAAGCATTGAGATATCACATATCATGCTAAAGGAAGGGTCTCAGGATTGGAATGGGAAGGAGTTGTATATGACATCTCAGGCCATAGGAAGGTTCTCAGGTTTGGTATAAGCATTGAGATATCACATCTCTGCTATCGGAAAGGTCTCAGGATTGGAATGGGAAGGAGTTGGATATCCCATCTCATGTTATAGGAAGGATCTCAGGTTTGGTATTAGAAGCATAGAGATATCACATCTCATGCTATAGGAAGGGTCTCAGGATTGGAATGGGAAGGACTTGGATGTCACATCTCATGCTATAGGGAGGGTCTCAAGTTTGATATTAGAAGCATTGAGATAACAAATCTCATGATATCGGAAGGGTCTCAGGATTGGAATGGGAAGGAGTTGGATATCACATCTCATGATAAAGGAAGGGTCTAAGGTTTGGAAGGGGAAGGATTTGGATATCACATCTCATGTTATAGGACGGGTCTCAGGTTTGGTATTAGAAGCATTGAGATATCAAGTCTCATGGTATGAGAAGGGTCTCAGAATTGGAATGGGAAGGAGTTGGATATCACACCTCAAGCTATAGGAAGGGTCTCAGGATTGGAATGGGAAGGAGTTTGATATCACATCTCATGCCATAGTATGGCTCTCAGGTTTGGTAGAAGCATTGGGATATCACATCTCATGCTATCGGAAGGGTATCAGTATTGGATTTCGAAGAAGTTGGATATCCCATCTCATGCTATAGGAAGGGTCTCAGGTTGGAATGGGAAGGAGTTGGATATCACATTTCATGTTATAGGAAGGGTCTCAGGATTGGAATAGGAAGGACCTGGATATCCCATCTCATGCTATAGATAGGCTCTTAGGTTTGGAAAGGGAAGGAGTTGGATATCACATTTCATGTTAGAGGAAGGATCTCAGGTTTGGTATTAGAAGCACTGAGACATCACATCTCATGCTATAGGAAGGGTCTCAGGATTGGAATGGGAAGTAGTTGGATATCACATCTCATGCTATAGGAAGGGTCTCAGGTTTGGTATAAGCATTGAGATATCACATCTCATGCTATAGGACGGGTCTCAGGATTGGAATGGAAGGAGTTGGATATCACATCTCATGTTATAGGAAGGATCTCAGGTTTGGTATTAGAATCATTGAGACATCACATCTCATGCTATAGGAAGGGTCTCAGGGTTGGAATGGGAAGGAGTTGGATATCACAACTCATCCAATAGGAAGGGTCTCAGGTTTGGAATGGGAAGGAATTGGATATCACATCTCATGTTATAGGAAGGATCTCAGGTTTGGTATTAGAAGCATTGAGATATCACATCTCATGCTATAGGAAGGGTCTCAGGATTGGAATGTGAAGGATTTGGATATCACATCTCATGCTAAAGGAAGGGTCTCAGGTTTGGTAGAAGCATTGAGATATCACGTCTCTGCTATCGGAAGGGTCTCAGGATTGGATTGGGAAGGAGTTGGATATCCCTTCTCATGCTATAGGAAGGGTCTCAGGATTTGAATGGCAAGGAGTTGGATATCACATCTCATGCCATACGAAGGGTCTCAGGTTTGGTATAAGCATTGAGATATCACATCTCTGCTATCGGAAGGGTCTCAGGATTGGAATGGGAAGGAGTTGGATATTCCCATCTCATGTAATAGGAAGGGTCTCAGGTTTGGTATTAGAAGCATTGAGATATCACATCTCATGCTATAGGAAGGGTCTCAGGATTGGAATGGGAAGGACTTGGATATCACATCTCATGCTATAGGGAGGGTCTCAAGTTTGATATTAGAAGCTTTGAGATATCACATCTCATGATATCGGAAGGGTCTCAGGATTGGAATGGGAAGGAGTTGGATATCACATCTCATGATAAAGGAAGGGTCTAAGGTTTGGAAGGGGAAGGATTTGGATATCACATCTCATGTTATATTACGGGTCTCAGGTTTGGTATTAGAAGCATTGAGATATCAAGTCTCAGAGTATAGGAAGGGTCTCAGAATTGGAATGGGAAGGAGTTGGATATCACATCTCAAGCTATAGGAAGGGTCTCAGGATTGGAATGGGAAGGACTTGGATATCACATCTCATGCTATAGGAAGGCTCTCAGGTTTGGAAGGGGAAAGAGTTGGATATCACATCTCATGCCATAGTATGGGTCTCAGGTTTGGTAGAAGCATTGGGATATCACATCTCATGCTATCGGAAGGGTATCAGTATTGGATTTCGAAGAAGTTGGATATCCCATCTCATGCTATAGGAAGGGTCTCAGGTTGGAATGGGAAGGAGTTGGATATCACATTTCATGTTATAGGAAGGGTCTCAGGATTGGAATGGGAAGGACTTGGATATCATATCTCATGCTATAGGACGGGTCTCAGGTTTGTTATTAGAATCATTGAGATATCATATTGCATGCTGTAGGAAGGGTCTAAGGATTGGAATAGGAAGGACCTGGATATCACATCTCATGCTATAGATAGGCTCTTAGGTTTGGAAAGGGAAGGAGTTGGATATCACATTTCATGTTAGAGGAAGGATCTCAGGTTTGGTATTAGAAGCACTGAGATATCACATCTCATGCTATAGGAAGGGGCTCAGGATTGGAATGGGAAGTAGTTGGATATCACATCTCATGCTATAGGAAGGGTCTCAGGTTTGGTATAAGCATTGAGATATCACATCTCATGCTATAGGACGGGTCTCAGGATTGGAATGGAAGGAGTTGGATATCACATCTCATGTTATAGGAAGGATCTCAGGTTTGGTATTAGAATCATTGAGACATCACATCTCATGCTATAGGAAGGGTCTCAGGGTTGGATATCACAACTCATCCAATAGGAAGGGTCTCAGGTTTGGAATGGGAAGGAATTGGATATCACATCTCATGTTATAGGAAGGATCTCAGGTTTGGTATTAGAAGCATTGAGATATCACATCTCATGCTATAGGAAGGGTCTTAGGATTGGAATGTGAAGGATTTGGATATCACATCTCATGCTAAAGGAAGGGTCTCAGGTTTGGTAGAAGCATTGAGATATCACGTCTCTGCTATCGGAAGGGTCTCAGGATTGGATTGGGAAGGAGTTGGATATCCCTTCTCATGCTATAGGAAGGGTCTCAGGATTTGAATGGCAAGGAGTTGGATATCACATCTCATGCCATACGAAGGGTCTCAGGTTTGGTATAAGCATTGAGATATCACATCTCTGCTATCGGAAGGGTCTCAGGATTGGAATGGGAAGGAGTTGGATATTCCCATCTCATGTAATAGGAAGGGTCTCAGGTTTGGTATTAGAAGCATTGAGATATCACATCTCATGCTATAGGAAGGGTCTCAGGATTGGAATGGGAAGGACTTGGATATCACATCTCATGCTATAGGGAGGGTCTCAAGTTTGATATTAGAAGCTTTGAGATATCACATCTCATGATATCGGAAGGGTCTCAGGATTGGAATGGGAAGGAGTTGGATATCACATCTCATGATAAAGGAAGGGTCTAAGGTTTGGAAGGGGAAGGATTTGGATATCACATCTCATGTTATATTACGTGTCTCAGGTTTGGTATTAGAAGCATTGAGATATCAAGTCTCAGAGTATAGGAAGGGTCTCAGAATTGGAATGGGAAGGAGTTGGATATCACATCTCAAGCTATAGGAAGGGTCTCAGGATTGGAATGGGAAGGACTTGGATATCACATCTCATGCTATAGGAAGGCTCTCAGGTTTGGAAGGGGAAAGAGTTGGATATCACATTTCATGTTAGAGGTAGGATCTCAGGTTTGGTATTAGAGGCATTGAGATATCACATCTCATGCTATCAGAAGGGTCTCGGGAATGGAATGGGAAGGAGTTGGATATCACATCTCATGCTAAAGGGAGGGTCTCAGGTTTGGAAGGGAAAGGATTTGGATATCACATCTCATGTTATAGGAAGGATCTCAGGTTTGGTATTAGAAGCATTGAGATATCACATCTCATGCTATCAGAAGGGTCTCAGGATTGGAATGGGAAGGAGTTGGATATCACATCTCATGCTAAAGGGAGGGTCTCAGGTTTGGAAGGGGAAGGATTTGGATATCACATCTCATGTTATCGGAAGGATCTCACGTTTGGTATTAGAAGTATTGAGATATCATATCTCATGCTATAGGAAGGGTCTCAGGATTGGAATGGGAAGGAGTTGGATATCACATCTCATGTTATAGGAAGTGTCTCAGGATTGTAATGGGAAGGACTTGGATATCACATCTCATGCTATAGGTAGGGTCTCAAGTTTGATATTAGAAGCATTGAGATATCACATCTCATGCTATAGGAAGGGTCTGAGGATTGGAATGGGAAGGAGTTGGATATCACATCTCATGCTATGGGAAGGGTCTCAGGTTTGGTATAAGCAGTGAGATATCACATCTCATGCTATAGGAAGTGTCTCAGGATTGGAAGGGAAGGAGTTGGATATCACATCTCATGTTATAGGAAGGATCTCAGGTTTGGTATAAGCATTGAGATATCACATCTCTGCTACCGGAAGGGTCTCAGGATTGGAATGGGAAGGAGTTGGATATTCCCATCTCATGTTATAGGAAGGGTCTCAGGTTTGGTATTAGAAGCATTGCGATATCACATCTCATGCTATAGGAAGGGTCTCAGGATTGGAATGGGAAGGACTTGGATATCACATCTCATGCTATAGGGAGGGTCTCAAGTTTGATATTAGAAGCTTTGAGATATCACATCTCATGATATCGGAAGGGTCTCAGGATTGGAATGGGAAGGAGTTGGATATCACATCTCATGATAAAGGAAGGGTCTAAGGTTTGGAAGGGGAAGGATTTGGATATCACATCTCATGTTATATTACGGGTCTCACGTTTGTATTAGAAGCATTGAGATATCAAGTCTCATAGTATAGGAAGGGTCTCAGAATTGGAATGGGAAGGAGTTGGATATCACATCTCAAGCTATAGGAAGGGTCTCAGGATTGGAATGGGAAGGACTTGGATATCACATCTCATGCTATAGGAAGGCTCTCAGGTTTGGAAGGGGAAAGAGTTGGATATCACATTTCATGTTAGAGGTAGGATCTCAGGTTTGGTATTAGAGGCATTGAGATATCACATCTCATGCTATCAGAAGGGTCTCAGGAATGGAATGGGAAGGAGTTGGATATCACATCTCATGCTAAAGGGAGGGTCTCAGGTTTGGAAGGGGAAGGATTTGGATATCACATCTCATGTTATAGGAAGGATCTCAGGTTTGGTATTAGAAGCATTGAGATATCACATCTCATGCTATCGGAAGGATCTCAGGTTTGGTATTAGAAGCATTGAGATATCACATCTCATGCTATCAGAAGAGTCTCAGGATTGGAATAGGAAGGAGTTGGATATCGCATCTCATGCTAAAGGGAGGGTCTCAGGATTGGAAGGGGAAGGATTTGGATATCACATCTCATGTTATCGGAAGGATCTCACGTTTGGTATTAGAAGTATTGAGATATCATATCTCATGCTATAGGAAGGGTCTCAGGATTGGAATGGGAAGGAGTTGGATATCACATCTCATGCTATAGGGAGGGTCTCAGGATTGGAATGGGAAGGACTTAGATATCACATATCATGCTATAGGGAGGGTCTCAGTTTTGATATTAGAAGCATTGCGATATCACATCTCATGCTATAGGAAGTGTCTCAGGATTGGAATGGGAAGGTGCTGGATATCACATCTCATGCTAAAGGAAGGGTCTCAGGTTTGGAACGGGAAGGGTTTGGATATCACATCTCATGTTATAGGAAGGGTCTCAGGTTTGGTATAAGCATTGAGATATCACATCTCTGCTATCGGAAGTGTCTCAGGATTGGAATGGGAAGGAGTTGGATATCCCATCTCATGTTATAGGACGGGTCTCAGGTTTGTTATTAGAATCATTGAGATATCATATTGCATGCTGTAGGAAGGGTCTAAGGGTTGGAATGGGAAGGACTTGGATATCACATCTCATGGTATAGATAGGCTCTTAGGTTTGGAAAGGGAAGGAGTTGAATATCACATTTCATGTTAGAGGAAGGATCTCAGGTTTGGTATTAGAAGCATTGAGATATCACATCTCATGCTATAGGAAGGGTCTCAGGATTGGAATGGGAAGCAGTTGGATATCACATCTCATGCTAAAGGGAGGGTCTCAGGTTTGGAAGGGGAAGGATTTGGATATCACATCTCATGTTATAGGAAGGATCTCAGGTTTGGTATTAGAAGCATTGAGATATCACATCTCATGCTATCGGAAGGATCTCAGGTTTGGTATTAGAAGCATTGAGATATCACATCTCATGCTATCAGAAGAGTCTCAGGATTGGAATAGGAAGGAGTTGGATATCCCATCTCATGTTATAGGACGGGTCTCAGGTTTGTTATTGGAATCATTGAGATATCATATTGCATGCTGTAGGAAGGGTCTAAGGGTTGGAATGTGAAGGACTTGGATATCACATCTCATGCTATAGATAGGCTCTTAGGTTTGGAAAGGGAAGGAGTTGGATCTCACATTTCATGTTAGAGGAAGGATCTCAGGTTTGGTATTAGAAGCATTGAGATATCACATCTCATGCTATAGGAAGGGTCTCAGGATTGGAATGGGAAGGAGTTGGATATCACATCTCATGCTATAGGAAGGGTCTCAGGTTTGGTATAAGCATTGAGATATCACATCTCATGCTATAGGAAGGGTCTCAGGATTGGAATGGAAGGAGTTGGATATCAGATCTCATGTTATAGGAAGGATCTCAGGTTTGGTATTAGAAGCATTGAGATATCACATCTCATGCTATAGGAAGGGTCTCAGGATTGGAATGTGAAGGATTTGGATATCACATCTCATGCTAAAGGAAGGGTCTCAGGTTTGGTAGAAGCATTGAGATATCACGTCGCTGCTATCGGAAGGGTCTCAGGATTGGATTGGGAAGGAGTTGGATATCCCTTCTCATGCTATAGGAAGGGTCTCAGGATTTGAATGGCAAGGAGTTGGATATCACATTTCATGCCATAGGAAGGGTCTCAGGTTTGGTATAAGCATTGAGATATCACATCTCTGCTATCGGAAGGGTCTCAGGATTGGATTGGGAATGAGTTGGATATCCCTTCTCATGCTATAGGAAGTGTCTCAGGTTGGAATGGGAAGGAGTTGGATATCACATCTCATGTTATAGGAAGGGTCTCAGGATTGGAATGGGAAGGAGTTGGATATTACTTTCTTGCTATAGGAAGGGTCTCATGTTTGGAATGGGAAGGAGTTGGATATCACATATGCTATAGTTAGTGTCTCAGGTTTGGAACGGTAAGGAGTTGGATATCACATCTCATGTTATAGGAAGGGTCTCAGGTTTGGTATAAGCATTGAGATATCACATCTCTGCTATCGGAAGCGGCTCAGGATTGGAATGGGAAGGAGTTGGATATCCCATCTCATGTTATAGGAAGAGTCTCTGGTTTGGTATTAGAATAATTGAGATATCACATTGCATGTTGTAGGAAGGGTCTGAGGATTGGAATGGGATGGACTTGGATATCACATCTCATGCTATAGGTAGGCTCTCAGGTTTGGTATAAGCATTGAGATATCACATCTCATGCTATAGGAAGGGTCTCAGGATTGGAATGGGAAGGAATTGGATATCACATCTCATGCTATAGGAAGGGTCTCAGATTTGGTATAAGCATTGAGATATCACATATCATGCTAAAGGAAGGGTCTCAGGATTGGAATGGGAAGGAGTTGTATATGACATCTCAGGCCATAGGAAGGTTCTCAGGTTTGGTATAAGCATTGAGATATCACATCTCTGCTATCGGAAAGGTCTCAGGATTGGAATGGGAAGGAGTTGGATATCCCATCTCATGTTATAGGAAGGATCTCAGGTTTGGTATTAGAAGCATAGAGATATCACATCTCATGCTATAGGAAGGGTCTCAGGATTGGAATGGGAAGGACTTGGATGTCACATCTCATGCTATAGGGAGGGTCTCAAGTTTGATATTAGAAGCATTGAGATAACAAATCTCATGATATCGGAAGGGTCTCAGGATTGGAATGGGAAGGGTTTGGATATCACATCTCATGATAAAGGAAGGGTCTAAGGTTTGGAAGGGGAAGGATTTGGATATCACATCTCATGTTATAGGACGGGTCTCAGGTTTGGTATTAGAAGCATTGAGATATCAAGTCTCATGGTATAAGAAGGGTATCAGTATTGGATTTTGAAGAAGTTGGATATCCCATCTCATGCTATAGGAAGGGTCTCAGGTTGGAATGGGAAGGAGTTGGATATCACATTTCATGTTATAGGAAGGGTCTCAGGATTGGAATGGGAAGGACTTGGATATCATATCTCATGCTATAGGACGGGTCTCAGGTTTGTTATTAGAATCATTGAGATATCATATTGCATGCTGTAGGAAGGGTCTAAGGATTGGAATGGGAAGGACTTGGATATCACATCTCATGCTATAGATAGGCTCTTAGGTTTGGTATTAGAAGCATTGAGATATCACATCTCATGCTATAGGAAGGGTCTCAGGATTGGAATGTCAAGGATTTGGATATCACATCTCATGCTAAAGGAAGGGTCTCAGGTTTGGTAGAAGCATTGAGATATCACGTCTCTGCTATCGAAAGGGTCGCAGGATTGGATTGGGAAGGAGTTGGATATCCCTTCTCATGCTATAGGAAGGGTCTCAGGATTTGAATGGCAAGGAGTTGGATATCACATCTCATGCCATAGGAAGGGTCTCAGGTTTGGTATAAGCATTGAGATATCACATCTCTGCTATCGGAAGGGTCTCAGGATTGGATTGGGAAGGAGTTGGATATCCCTTCTCATGCTATAGGAAGTGTCTCAGGTTGGAATGGGAAGGAGTTGGATATCACATCTCATGTTATAGGAAGGGTCTCAGGATTGGAATGGGAAGGATTTGGATATCACATCTCTTGCTATAGGAAGGGTCTCAGGATTGGAATGGGTAGGAGTTGGATATTACTTTCTTGCTATAGGAAGGGTCTCATGTTTGGAATGGGAAGGAGTTGGATATCACATATGCTATAGTTAGTGTCTCAGGTTTGGAACGGGAAGGAGTTGGATATCACATCTCATGTTATAGGAAGGGTCTCAGGTTTGGTATAAGCATTGAGATATCACATCTCTGCTATCGGAAGCGGCTCAGGATTGGAATGGGAAGGAGTTGGATATCACATCTCATGTTATAGTAAGAGTCTCTGGTTTGGTATTAGAATCATTGAGATATCACATCGCATGCTGTAGGAAGGGTCTAAGGATTGGAATGGGATGGACTTGGATATCACATCTCATGCTATAGGTAGGCTCTCAGGTTTGGTATAAGCATTGAGATATCACATCTCATGCTATAGGAAGGGTCTCAGGATTGGAATGGGAAGGATTTGGATATCACATCTCATGCTATAGGAAGGGTCTCAGATTTGGTATAAGCATTGAGATATCACATCTCATGCTAAAGGAAGGGTCTCAGGATTGGAATGGGAAGGAGTTGTGTATGACATCTCAGGCCATAGGAAGGGTCTCAGGTTTGGTATAAGCATTGAGATATCACATCTCTGCTATCGGAAGGGTCTCAGGATTGGAATGGGAAGGAGTTGGATATCCCATCTCATGTTATAGGAAGGGTCTCAGGTTTGGTATTAGAAGCATAGAGATAACAAATCTCATGATATCGGAAGGGTCTCAGGATTGGAATGGGAAGGAGTTGGATACCACATCTCATGATAAAGGAAGAGTCTAAGGTTTGGAAGGGGAAGGATTTGGATATCACATCTCATGTTATAGGACGGGTCTCAGGTTTGGTATTAGAAGCATTGAGATATCAAGTCCCATGGTATAAGAAGGGTCTCAGAATTGGAATGGGAAGGAGTTGGATATCACACCTCAAGCTATAGGAAGGGTCTCAGGATTGGAATGGGAAGGAGTTTGATATCACATCTCATGCCATAGTATGGGTCTCAGGTTTGGTAGAAGCATTGGGATATCACATCTCATGCTATCGGAAGGGTATCAGTATTGGATTTTGAAGAAGTTGGATATCCCATCTCATGCTATAGGAAGGGTCTCAGGTTGGAATGGGAAGGAGTTGGATATCACATTTCATGTTATAGGAAGGGTCTCAGGATTGGAATGGGAAGGACTTGGATATCATATCTCATGCTATAGGACGGGTCTCAGGTTTCTTATTAGAATCATTGAGATATCATATTGCATGCTGTAGGAAGGGTCTAAGGATTGGAATAGGAAGGACCTGTATATTACATCTCATGCTATAGATAGGCTCTTAGGTTTGGAAAGGGAAGGAGTTGGATATCACATTTCATGTTAGAGGAAGGATCTCAGGTTTGGTATTAGAAGCATTGAGATATCACATCTCATGCTATAGGAAGGGTCTCAGGATTGGAATGGGAAGTAGTTGGATATCACATCTCATGCTATAGGAAGGGTCTCAGGTTTCGTATAAGCATTGCGATATCACATCTCATGCTATAGGACGGGTCTCAGGATTGGAATGGAAGGAGTTGGATATCACATCTCATGTTATAGGAAGGATCTCAGGTTTGGTATTAGAATCATTGAGACATCACATCTCATGCTATAGGAAGGGTCTCAGGGTTGGAATGGGAAGGAGTTGGATATCACAACTCATCCAATAGGAAGGGTCTCAGGTTTGGAATGGGAAGGAATTGGATATCACATCTCATGTTATAGGAAGGATCTCAGGTTTGGTATTAGAAGCATTGAGATATCACATCCCATGCTATAGGAAGGGTCTCAGGATTGGAATGTGAAGGATTTGGATATCACATCTCATGCTAAAGGAAGGGTCTCAGGTTTGGTAGAAGCATTGAGATATCACGTCTCTGCTATCGGAAGGGTCTCAGGATTGGATTGGGAAGGAGTTGGATATCCCTTCTCATGCTATAGGAAGGGTCTCAGGATTTGAATGGCAAGGAGTTGGATATCACATCTCATGCCATACGAAGGGTCTCAGGTTTGGTATAAGCATTGAGATATCACATCTCTGCTATCGGAAGGGTCTCAGGATTGGAATGGGAAGGAGTTGGATATTCCCATCTCATGTAATAGGAAGGGTCTCAGGTTTGGTATTAGAAGTATTGAGATATCACATCTCATGCTATAGGAAGGGTCTCAGGATTGGAATGGGAAGGACTTGGATATCACATCTCATGCTATAGGGAGGGTCTCAAGTTTGATATTAGAAGCTTTGAGATATCACATCTCATGATATCGGAAGGGTCTCAGGACTGGAATGGGAAGGAGTTGGATATCACATCTCATGATAAAGGAAGGGTCTAAGGTTTGGAAGGGGAAGGATTTGGATATCACATCTCATGTTATATTACGGGTCTCAGGTTTGGTATTAGAAGCATTGAGATATCAAGTCTCAGAGTATAGGAAGGGTCTCAGAATTGGAATGGGAAGGAGTTGGATATCACATCTCAAGCAATAGGAAGGGTATCAGGATTGGAATGGGAAGGACTTGGATATCAGATCTCATGCTATAGGAAGGCTCTCAGGTTTGGAAGGGGAAAGAGTTGGATATCACATTTCATGTTAGAGGTAGGATCTCAGGTTTGGTATTAGAGGCATTGAGATATCACATCTCATGCTATCAGAAGGGTCTCGGGAATGGAATGGGAAGGAGTTGGATATCACATCTCATGCTAAAGGGAGGGTCTCAGGTTTGGAAGGGGAAGGATTTGGATATCACATCTCATGTTATAGGAAGGATCTCAGGTTTGGTATTAGAAGCATTGAGATATCACATCTCATGCTATCGGAAGGATCTCAGGTTTGGTATTAGAAGCATTGAGATATCACATCTCATGCTATCAGAAGGGTCTCAGGATTGGAATGGGAAGGAGTTGGATATCACATCTCATGCTAAAGGGAGGGTCTCAGGTTTGGAAGGGGAAGGATTTGGATATCACATCTCATGTTATCGGAAGGATCTCACGTTTGGTATTAGAAGTATTGAGATATCATATCTCATGCTATAGGAAGGGTCTCAGGATTGGAATGGGAAGGAGTTGGATATCACATCTCATGCTATAGGAAGTGTCTCAGGATTGTAATGGGAAGGACTTGGATATCACATCTCATGCTATAGGTAGGGTCTCAAGTTTGATATTAGAAGCATTGAGATATCACATCTCATGCTATAGGAAGGGTCTGAGGATTGGAATGGGAAGGAGTTGGATATCACATCTCATGCTATGGGAAGGGTCTCAGGTTTGGTATAAGCAGTGAGATATCACATCTCATGCTATAGGAAGTGTCTCAGGATTGGAATGGGAAGGAGTTGGATATCACATCTCATGTTATAGGAAGGATCTCAGGTTTGGTATAAGCATTGAGATATCACATCTCTGCTATCGGAAGGGTCTCAGGATTGGAATGGGAAGGAGTTGGATATTCCCATCTCATGTTATAGGAAGGGTCTCAGGTTTGGTATTAGAAGCATTGAGATATCACATCTCATGCTATAGGAAGGGTCTCAGGATTGGAATGGGAAGGAGTTGGATATCACATCTCATGATAAAGGAAGGGTCTAAGGTTTGGAAGGGGAAGGATTTGGATATCACATCTCATGTTATATTACGGGTCTCACGTTTGTATTAGAAGCATTGAGATATCAAGTCTCATAGTATAGGAAGGGTCTCAGAATTGGAATGGGAAGGAGTTGGATATCACATCTCAAGTTATAGGAAGGGTCTCAGGATTGGAATGGGAAGGACTTGGATATCACATCTCATGCTATAGGAAGGCTCTCAGGTTTGGAAGGGGAAAGAGTTGGATATCACATTTCATGTTAGAGGTAGGATCTCAGGTTTGGTATTAGAGGCATTGAGATATCACATCTCATGCTATCAGAAGGGTCTCAGGAATGGAATGGGAAGGAGTTGGATATCACATCTCATGCTAAAGGGAGGGTCTCAGGTTTGGAAGGGGAAGGATTTGGATATCACATCTCATGTTATAGGAAGGATCTCAGGTTTGGTATTAGAAGCATTGAGATATCACATCTCATGCTATCGGAAGGATCTCAGGTTTGGTATTAGAAGCATTGAGATATCACATCTCATGCTATCAGAAGAGTCTCAGGATTGGAATAGGAAGGAGTTGGATATCACATCTCATGCTAAAGGGAGGGTCTCAGGATTGGAAGGGGAAGGATTTGGATATCACATCTCATGTTATCGGAAGGATCGCACGTTTGGTATTAGAAGTATTGAGATATCATATCTCATGCTATAGGAAGGGTCTCAGGATTGGAATGGGAAGGAGTTGGATATCACATCTCATGCTATAGGGAGGGTCTCAGGATTGGAATGGGAAGGACTTAGATATCACATATCATGCTATAGGGAGGGTCTCAGTTTTGATATTAGAAGCATTGAGATATCACATCTCATGCTATAGGAAGTGTCTCAGGATTGGAATGGGAAGGTGCTGGATATCACATCTCATGCTAAAGGAAGGGTCTCAGGTTTGGAACGGGAAGGATTTGGATATCATATATCATGTTATAGGAAGGGTCTCAGGTTTGGTATAAGCATTGAGATATCACATCTCTGCTATCGGAAGTGTCTCAGGATTGGAATGGGAAGGAGTTGGATATCCCATCTCATGTTATAGGACGGGTCTCAGGTTTGTTATTAGAATCATTGAGATATCATATTGCATGCTGTAGGAAGGGTCTAAGGGTTGGAATGGGAAGGAGTTGGATATCCCATCTCATGTTATAGGACGGGTCTCAGGTTTGTTATTAGAATCATTGAGATATCACATCTCATGCTATAGGAAGGGTCTCAGGATTGGAATGGGAAGCAGTTGGATATCACATCTCATGCTATAGGAAGGGTCTCAGGTTTGGTATAAGCATTGAGATAACACATCTCATGATATAGGACGGGTCTCAGGATTGGAATGGAAGGAGTTGGATATCACATCTCATGTTATAGGAAGGATCTCAGGTTTGGTATTAGAAGCATTGAGACATCACATCTCATGCTATAGGAAGGGTCTCAGGGTTGGAATGGGAAGGAGTTGGATATCACATCGCATCCAATAGGAAGGGTCTCAGGTTTGGAATGAGAAGGAATTGGATATCACATCTCATGTTATAGGAAGGATCTCAGGTTTGGTATTAGAAGCATTGAGATATCACATCTCATGCTATAGGAAGGGTCTCAGGATTGGAATGTGAAGGATTTGAATATCACATCTCATGCTAAAGGAAGGGTCTCAGGTTTGGTAGAAGCATTGAGATATCACGTCTCTGCTATCGGAAGGGTCTCAGGATTGGATTGGGAAGGAGTTGGATATGACATCTCATGCCATAGGAAGGGTCTCAGGTTTGGTATAAGCATTGAGATATCACATCTCTGCTATCGGAAGGGTCTCAGGATTGGATTGGGAAGGAGTTGGATATCCCTTCTCATGCTATAGGAAGTGTCTCAGGTTGGAATGGGAAGGAGTTGGATATCACATCTCATGTTATAGGAAGGGTCTCAGGATTGGAATGGGAAGGATTTGGATATCACATCTCTTGCTATAGGAAGGGTCTCAGGATTGGAATGGGTAGGAGTTGGATATTACTTTCTTGCTATAGGAAGTGTCTCATGTTTGGAATGGGAAGGAGTTGGATATCACATATGCTATAGTTAGTGTCTCAGGTTTGGAACGGGAAGGAGTTGGATATCACATCTCATGTTATAGGAAGGGTCTCAGGTTTGGTATAAGCATTGAGATATCACATCTCTGCTATCGGAAGCGGCTCAGGATTGGAATGGGAAGGAGTTGGATATCCCATCTCATGTTATAGGAAGAGTCTCTGGTTTGGTATTAGAATCATTGAGATATCACATTGCATGCTGTAGGAAGGGTCTAAGGATTGGAATGGGGTGGACTTGGATATCACATCTCATGCTATAGGTAGGCTCTCAGGTTTGGTATAAGCATTGAGATATCACATCTCATGCTATAGGAAGGGTCTCAGGATTGGAATGGGAAGGAATTGGATATCACATCTCATGCTATAGGAAGGGTCTCAGATTTGGTATAAGCATTGAGATATCACATCTCATGCTAAAGGAAGGGTCTCAGGATTGGAATGGGAAGGAGTTGTATATGACATCTCAGGCCATAGGAAGGTTCTCAGGTTTGGTATAAGCATTGAGATATCACATCTCTGCTATCGGAAGGGTCTCAGGATTGAAATGGGAAGGAGTTGGATTTCCAATCTCATGTTATAGGAAGGGTCTCAGGTTTGGTATTAGAAGCATAGAGATATCACATCTCATGCTATAGGAAGGGTCTCAGGATTTGAATGGCAAGGAGTTGGATATCACATCTCATGCCATAGGAAGGGTCTCAGGTTTGGTATAAGCATTCAGATATCACATCTCTGCTATCGGAAGGGTCTCAGGATTGGATTGGGAAGGAGTTAGATATCCCTTCTCATGCTATAGGAAGTGTCTCAGGTTGGAATGGGAAGGAGTTGGATATCACATCTCATGTTATAGGAAGGGTCTCAGGATTGGAATGGGAAGGACTTGGATGTCACATCTCATGCTATAGGGAGGGTCTCAAGTTTGATATTAGAAGCATTGAGATAACAAATCTCATGATATCGGAAGGGTCTCAGGATTGGAATGGGAAGGAGTTGGATATCACATCTCATGATAAAGGAAGGGTCTAAGGTTTGGAAGGGGAAGGATTTGGATATCACATCTCATGTTATAGGACGGGTCTCAGGTTTGGTATTAGAAGCATTGAGATATCAAGTCTCATGGTATAAGAAGGGTCTCAGAATTGGAATGGGAAGGAGTTGGATATCACACCTCAAGCTATAGGAAGGGTCTCAGGATTGGAATGGGAAGGACTTGGATATCACATCTCATGCTATAGGGAGGGTCTCAAGTTTGATATTAGAAGCTTTGAGATATCACATCTCATGATATCGGAAGGGTCTCAGGATTGGAATGGGAAGGAGTTGGATATCACATCTCATGATAAAGGAAGGGTCTAAGGTTTGGAAGGGGAAGCATTTGGATATCACATCTCATGTTATATTACGGGTCTCACGTTTGTATTAGAAGCATTGAGATATCAAGTCTCATAGTATAGGAAGAGTCTCAGAATTGGAATGGGAAGGAGTTGGATATCACATCTCAAGCTATAGGAAGGGTCTCAGGATTGGAATGGGGAGGACTTGGATATCACATCTCATGCTATAGGAAGGCTCTCAGGTTTGGAAGGGGAAATAGTTGGATATCACATTTCATGTTAGAGGTAGGATCTCAGGTTTGGTATTAGAGGCATTGAGATATCACATCTCATGCTATCAGAAGGGTCTCAGGAATGGAATGGGAAGGAGTTGGATATCACATCTCATGCTAAAGGGAGGGTCTCAGGTTTGGAAGGGGAAGGATTTGGATATCACATCTCATGTTATAGGAAGGATCTCAGGTTTGGTATTAGAAGCATTGAGATATCACATCTCATGCTATCGGAAGGATCTCAGGTTTGGTATTAGAAGCATTGAGATATCACATCTCATGCTATCAGAAGAGTCTCAGGATTGGAATAGGAAGGAGTTGGATATCACATCTCATGCTAAAGGGAGGGTCTCAGGATTGGAAGGGGAAGGATTTGGATATCACATCTCATGTTATCGGAAGGATCTCACATTTGGTATTAGAAGTATTGAGATATCATATCTCATGCTATAGGAAGGGTCTCAGGATTGGAATGGGAAGGAGTTGGATATCACATCTCATGCTATAGGGAGGGTCTCAGGATTGGAATGGGAAGGACTTAGATATCACATATCATGCTATAGGGAGGGTCTCAGTTTTGATATTAGAAGCATTGAGATATCACATCTCATGCTATAGGAAGTGTCTCAGGATTGGAATGGGAAGGTGCTGGATATCACATCTCATGCTAAAGGAAGGGTCTCAGGTTTGGAACGGGAAGGATTTGGATATCACATCTCAGGTTATAGGAAGGGTCTCAGGTTTGGTATAAGCATTGAGATATCACATCTCTGCTATCGGAAGTGTCTCAGGATTGGAATGGGAAGGAGTTGGATATCCCATCTCATGTTATAGGACGGGTCTCAGGTTTGTTATTAGAATCATTGAGATATCATATTGCATGCTGTAGGAAGGGTCTAAGGGTTGGAATGGGAAGGACTTGGATATCACATCTCATGCTATAGATAGGCTCTTAGGATTGGAAAGGGAAGGAGTTGGATATCATATTTCATGTTAGAGGAAGGATCTCAGGTTTGGTATTAGAAGCATTGAGATATCACATCTCATGCTATAGGAAGGGTCTCAGGATTGGAATGGGAAGCAGTTGGATATCACATCTCATGCTATAGGAAGGGTCTCAGGTTTGGTATAAGCATTGAGATATCACATCTCATGCTATAGGACGGGTCTCAGGATTGGAATGGAAGGAGTTGGATATCACATCTCATGTTATAGGAAGGATCTCAGGTTTGGTATTAGAAGCATTGAGACATCACATCTCATGCTATAGGAAGGGTCTCAGGGTTGGAATGGGAAGGAGTTGGATATCACATCTCATCCAATAGGAAGGGTCTCAGGTTTGGAATGGGAAGGAATTGGATATCACATCTCATGTTATAGGAAGGATCTCAGGTTTGGTATTAGAAGCCTTGAGATATCACATCTCATGCTATAGGAAGGGTCTCAGGATTGGAATGTGAAGGATTTGGATATCACATCTCATGCTAAAGGAAGGGTCTCAGGTTTGGTAGAAGCATTGAGATATCACGTCTCTGCTATCGGAAGGGTCTCAGGATTGGATTGGGAAGGAGTTGGATATCACATCTCATGCCATAGGAAGGGTCTCAGGTTTGGTATAAGCATTGAGATATCACATCTCTGCTATCGGAAGGGTCTCAGGATTGGATTGGGAAGGAGTTGGATATCCCTTCTTATGCTATAGGAAGTGTCTCAGGTTGGAATGGGAAGGAGTTGGATATCACATCTCATGTTATAGGAAGGGTCTCAGGATTGGAATGGGAAGGATTTGAATATCACATCTCTTGCTATAGGAAGGGTCTCAGGATTGGAATGGGTAGGAGTTGGATATTACTTTCTTGCTATAGGAAGGGTCTCAGGTTTGGAACGGGAAGGAGTTGGATATCACATCTCATGTTATAGGAAGGGTCTCAGGTTTGGTATAAGCATTGAGATATCACATCTCTGCTATCGGAAGCGGCTCAGGATTGGAATGGGAAGGAGTTGGATATCCCATCTCATGTTATAGGAAGTGTCTCTGGTTTGGTAGAATCATTGAGATATCACATCGCATGCTGTAGGAAGGGTCAAAGGATTGGAATGGGATGGACTTGGATATCACATCTCATGCTATAGGTAGGCTCTAAGGTTTGGTATAAGCATTGAGATATCACATCTCATGCTATAGGAAGGGTCTCAGGATTGGAATGGGAAGGAATTGGATATCACATCTCATGCTATAGGAAGGGTCTCAGATTTGGTATAAGCATTGAGATATCACTTCTCATGCTAAAGTAAGGGTCTCAGGATTGGAATGTGAAGGATTTGGATATCACATCTCATGCTAAAGGAAGGGTCTCAGGTTTGGTAGAAGCATTGAGATATCACGTCACTGCTATCGGAAGGGTCTCAGGATTGGATTGGGAAGGAGTTGGATATCCCTTCTCATGCTATAGGAAGAGTCTCAGGATTGGAATGGGAAGGATTTGGATATCACATCTCTTGCTATAGGAAGGGTCTCAGGATTGGAATGGGTAGGAGTTGGATATTACTTTCTTGCTATAGGAAGGGTCTCATGTTTGGAATGGGAAGGAGTTGGATATCACATATGCTATAGTTAGTGTCTCAGGTTTGGAACGGGAAGGAGTTGGATATCACATCTCATGTTATAGGAAGGATCTCAGGTTTGGTATTAGAAGCATTGAGACATCACATCTCATGCTATAGGAAGGGTCTCAGGGTTGGAATGGGAAGGAGTTGGATATCACATCTCATCCAATAGGAAGGGTCTCAGGTTTGGAATGGGAAGGAATTGGATATCACATCTCATGTTATAGGAAGGATCTCAGGTTTCGTATTAGAAGCATTGAGATATCACATCTCATGCTATAGGAAGGGTCTCAGGATTGGAATGTGAAGGATTTGGATATCACATCTCATGCTAAAGGAAGGGTCTCAGGTTTGGTAGAAGCATTGAGATATCACGTCTCTGCTATCGGAAGGGTCTCAGGATTGGATTGGGAAGGAGTTGGATATCACATCTCATGCCATAGGAAGGGTCTCAGGTTTGGTATAAGCATTGAGATATCACATCTCTGCTATCGGAAGGGTCTCAGGATTGGATTGGGAAGGAGTTGGATATCCCTTCTTATGCTATAGGAAGTGTCTCAGGTTGGAATGGGAAGGAGTTGGATATCACATCTCATGTTATAGGAAGGGTCTCAGGATTGGAATGGGAAGTATTTGAATATCACATCTCTTGCTATAGGAAGGGTCTCAGGATTGGAATGGGTAGGAGTTGGATATTACTTTCTTGCTATAGGAAGGGTCTCATGTTTGGAATGGGAAGGAGTTGGATATCACATATGCTATAGTTAGTGTCTCAGGTTTGGAACGGGAAGGAGTTGGATATCACATCTCATGTTATAGGAAGGGTCTCAGGTTTGGTATAAGCATTGAGATATCACATCTCTGCTATCGGAAGCGGCTCAGGATTGGAATGGGAAGGAGTTGGATATCCCATCTCATGTTATAGGAAGAGTCTCTGGTTTGGTAGAATCATTGAGATATCACATCGCATGCTGTAGGAAGGGTCAAAGGATTGGAATGGGATGGACTTGGATATCACATCTCATGCTATAGGTAGGCTCTCAGGTTTGGTATAAGCATTGCGATATCACATCTCATGCTATAGGAAGGGTCTCAGGATTGGAATGGGAAGGAATTGGATATCACATCTCATGCTATAGGAAGGGTCTCAGATTTGGTATAAGCATTGAGATATCACATCTCATGCTAAAGGAAGGGTCTCAGGATTGGAATGTGAAGGATTTGGATATCACATCTCATGCTAAAGGAAGGGTCTCAGGTTTGGTAGAAGCATTGAGATATCACGTCGCTGCTATCGGAAGGGTCTCAGGATTGGATTGGGAAGGAGTTGGATATCCCTTCTCATGCTATAGGAAGAGTCTCAGGATTGGAATGGGAAGGATTTGGATATCACATCTCTTGCTATAGGAAGGGTCTCAGGATTGGAATGGGTAGGAGTTGGATATTACTTTCTTGCTATAGGAAGGGTCTCATGTTTGGAATGGGAAGGAGTTGGATATCACATATGCTATAGTTAGTGTCTCAGGTTTGGAACGGGAAGGAGTTGGATATCACATCTCATGTTATAGGAAGGGTCTCAGGTTTGGTATAAGCATTGAGATATCACATCTCTGCTATCGGAAGCGGCTCAGGATTGGAATGGGAAGGAGTTGGATATCCCATCTCATGTTATAGGAAGAGTCTCTGGTTTGGTAGAATCATTGAGATATCACATCGCATGCTGTAGGAAGGGTCAAAGGATTGGAATGGGATGGACTTGGATATCACATCTCATGCTATAGGTAGGCTCTCAGGTTTGGTATAAGCATTGAGATATCACATCTCATGCTATAGGAAGGGTCTCAGGATTGGAATGGGAAGGAATTGGATATCACATCTCATGCTATAGGAAGGGTCTCAGATTTGGTATAAGCATTGAGATATCACATCTCATGCTAAAGGAAGGGTCTCAGGATTGGAATGTGAAGGATTTGGATATCACATCTCATGCTAAAGGAAGGGTCTCAGGTTTGGTAGAAGCATTGAGATATCACGTCGCTGCTATCGGAAGGGTCTCAGGATTGGATTGGGAAGGAGTTGGATATCCCTTCTCATGCTATCGGAAGGGTCTCAGGATTGGATTGGGAAGGAGTTGAATATCCCTTCTCATGCTATAGGAAGTGTCTCAGGTTGGAATGGGAAGGAGTTGGATATCACATCTCATGTTATAGGAAGGGTCTCAGGATTGGAATGGGAAGGATTTGGATATCACATCTCTTGCTATAGGAAGGGTCTCAGGATTGGAATGGGTAGGAGTTGGATATTACTTTCTTGCTATAGGAAGGGTCTCATGTTTGGAATGGGAAGGAGTTGGATATCACATATGCTATAGTTAGTGTCTCAGGTTTGGAACGGGAAGGAGTTGGATATCACATCTCATGTTATAGGAAGGGTCTCAGGTTTGGTATAAGCATTGAGATATCACATCTCTGCTATCGGAAGCGGCTCAGGATTGGAATGGGAAGGAGTTGGATATCCCATCTCATGTTATAGGAAGAGTCTCTGGTTTGGTATTAGAATCATTGAGATATCACATCGCATGCTGTAGGAAGGGTCTAAGGATTGGAATGGGATGGACTTGGATATCACATCTCATGTTATAGGTAGGCTCTCAGGTTTGGTATAAGCATTGAGATATCACATCTCATGCTATAGGAAGGGTCTCAGGATTGGAATGGGAAGGAATTGGATATCACATCTCATGCTATAGGAAGGGTCTCAGATTTGGTATAAGCATTGAGATATCACATCTCATGCTAAAGGAAGGGTCTCAGGATTGGAATGGGAAGGAGTTGTATATGACATCTCAGGCCATAGGAAGGTTCTCAGGTTTGGTATAAGCATTGAGATATCACATCTCTGCTATCGGAAAGGTCTCAGGATTAGAATGGGAAGGAGTTGGATATCCCATCTCATGTTATAGGAAGGGTCTCAGGTTTGGTATTAGAAGCATAGAGATATCACATCTCATGCTATAGGAAGGGTCTCAGGATTGGAATGGGAAGGACTTGGATGTCACATCTCATGCTATAGGGAGGGTCTCAAGTTTGATATTAGAAGCATTGAGATAACAAATCTCATGATATCGGAAGGGTCTCAGGATTGGAATGGGAAGGAGTTGGATATCACATCTCATGATAAAGGAAGGGTCTAAGGTTTGGAAGGGGAAGGATTTGGATATCACATCTCATGTTATAGGACGGGTCTCAGGTTTGGTATTAGAAGCATTGAGATATCAAGTCTCATGGTATAAGAAGGGTCTCAGAATTGGAATGGGAAGGAGTTGGATATCACACCTCAAGCTATAGGAAGGGTCTCAGGATTGGAATGGGAAGGAGTTTGATATCACATCTCATGCCATAGTATGGGTCTCAGGTTTGGTAGAAGCATTGGGATATCACATCTCATGCTATCGGAAGGGTATCAGTATTGGATTTGGAAGAAGTTGGATATCCCATCTCATGCTATAGGAAGGGTCTCAGGTTGGAATGGGAAGGAGTTGGATATCACATTTCATGTTATAGGAAGGGTCTCAGGATTGGAATGGGAAGGACTTGGATATCATATCTCATGCTATAGGACGGGTCTCAGGTTTGTTATTAGAATCATTGAGATATCATATTGCATGCTGTAGGAAGGGTCTAAGGATTGGAATGGGAAGGACCTGGATATCACATCTCATGCTATAGATAGGCTCTCAGGTTTGGAAAGGGAAGGAGTTGGATATCACATCTCATGTTATAGGATGGATCTCAGGTTTGGTATTAGAAGTATTGAGATATCACATCTCATGTTATCGGAAGGATCTCAGGTTTGGTATTAGAAGTATTGAGATATCACATCTCATGCTATAGGAAGGGTCTCAGGATTGGAATGGGAAGGAGTTGGATATCACATCTCATGCTAAAGGAAGGGTCTCAGGTTTGGTAGAAGCATTGAGATATCACATCTCATGCTATAGGAAGGGTCTCAGGATTGGAATGGGAAGGACTTAGATATCACATATCATGCTATAGGGAGGGTCTCAGTTTTGATATTAGAAGCATTGAGATATCACATCTCATGCTATCGGAAGTGTCTCAGGATTGGAATGGGAAGGAGCTGGATATCACATCTCATGCTAAAGGAAGGGTCTCAGGTTTGGAACGGGAAGGAGTTGGATATCACATCTCATGTTATAGGAAGGGTCTCAGGTTTGGTATAAACATTGAGATATCACATCTCTGCTATCGGAAGTGTCTCAGGATTGGAATGGGAAGGAGTTGGATATCCCATCTCAGGTTATAGGACGGGTCTCAGGTTTGTTATTAGAATCATTGAGATATCATATTGCATGCTGTAGGAAGGGTCTAAGGGTTGGAATGTGAAGGACTTGGATATCACATCTCATGCTATAGATAGGCTCTTAGGTTTGGAAAGGGAAGGAGTTGGATATCACATTTCATGTTAGAGGAAGAATCTCAGGTTTGGTATTAGAAGCATTGAGATATCACATCTCATGCTAGTGGAAGGGTCTCAGGATTGGAATGGGGAGGAGTTGGATATCACATCTCATGCTATAGGAAGGGTCTCAGGTTTGGTATAAGCAATGAGATATCACATCTCATGCTATAGGACGGGTCTCAGGATTGGAATGGAAGGAGTTGGATATCACATCTCATGTTATAGGAAGGATCTCAGGTTTGGTATTAGAAGCATTGAGACATCACATCTCATGCTATAGGAAGGGTCTCAGGGTTGGAATGGGAAGGAGTTGGATATCACATCTCATCCAATAGGAAGGGTCTCAGGTTTGGAATGGGAAGGAATTGGATATCACATCTCATGTTATAGGAAGGATCTCAGGTTTGGTATTAGAAGCATTGAGATATCACATCTCATGCAATAGGAAGGGTCTCAGGATTGGAATGTGAAGGATTTGGATATCACATCTCATGCTAAAGGAAGGGTCTCAGGTTTGGTAGAAGCATTGAGATATCACGTCTCTGCTATCGGAAGGGTCTCAGGATTGGATTGGGAAGGAGTTGGATATCCCTTTTCATGCTATAGGAAGGGTCTCAGGATTTGAATGGCAAGGAGTTGGATATCACATCTCATGCCATAGGAAGGGTCTCAGGTTTGGTATAAGCATTGAGATATCACATCTCTGCTATCGGAAGGGTCTCAGGATTGGATTGGGAAGGAGTTGGATATCCCTTCTCATGCTATAGGAAGTGTCTCAGGTTGGAATGGGAAGGAGTTGGATATCACATCTCATGTTATAGGAAGGGTCTCAGGATTCGAATGGGAAGGAGTTGGATACCACATCTCATGATAAAGGAAGGGTCTAAGGTTTGGAAGGGGAAGGATTTGGATATCACATCTCATGTTATAGGACGGTCTCAGGTTTGGTATTAGAAGCATTGAGATATCAAGTCTCATGGTATAAGAAGGGTCTCAGAATTGGAATGGGAAGGAGTTGGATATCACACCTCAAGCTATAGGAAGGGTCTCAGGATTGGAATGGGAAGGAGTTTGATATCATATCTCATGCCATAGTATGGGTCTCAGGTTTGGTAGAAGCATTGGGATATCACATCTCATGCTATCGGAAGGGTATCAGTATTGGATTTGGACGAAGTTGGATATCCCATCTCATGCTATAGGAAGGGTCTCAGGTTGGAATGGGAAGGAGTTGGATATCACATTTCATGTTATAGGAAGGGTCTCAGGATTGGAATGGGAAGGACTTGGATATCATATCTCATGCTATAGGACGGGTCTCAGGTTTGTTATTAGAATCATTGAGATATCATATTGCATGCTGTAGGAAGGGTCTAAGGATTGGAATGGGAAGGACTTGGATATCACATCTCATGCTATAGGTAGGCTCTCAGGTTTGGAAAGGGAAGGAGTTCGATATCACATTTCATGTTAGAGGAAGGATCTCAGGTTTGGTATTAGAAGCATTGAGATATCACATCTCATGCTATAGGAAGGGTCTCAGGATTGGAATGGGAAGTAGTTGGATATCACATCTCATGCTATAGGAAGGGTCTCAGGTTTGGTATAAGCATTGAGATATCACATCTCATGCTATAGGACGGGTCTCAGGATTGGAATGGAAGGAGTTGGATATCACATCTCATGTTATAGGAAGGATCTCAGGTTTGGTATTAGAAGCATTGAGACATCACATCTCATGCTATAGGAAGGGTCTCAGGGTTGGAATGGGAAGGAGTTGGATATCACATCTCATCCAATAGGAAGGGTCTCAGGTTTGGAATGGGAAGGAATTGGATATCACATCTCATGTTATAGGAAGGATCTCAGGTTTGGTATTAGAAGCATTGAGATATCACATCTCATGCTATAGGAAGGGTCTCAGGATTGGAATGTGAAGGATTTGGATATCACATCTCATGCTAAAGGAAGGGTCTCAGGTTTGGTAGAAGCATTGAGATATCACGTCTCTGCTATCGGAAGGGTCTCAATACTTCTAATACCAAACCTGAGATCCTTCCGATAACATGAGATGTGATATCTCAATACTTCTAATACCAAACCTGAGATCCATCCTATAACATGAGATGTGATATCCAACTCCTTCCCTTTCCAAACCTAAGAGCCTATCTATAGCATGAGATGTGATATCCAGGTCCTTCCCATTCCAATCCTTAGACCCTTCCTACAGCATGCAATATGATATCTCAATGATTCTAATAACAAACCTGAGACCCGTCCTATTGCATGAGATATGATATCCAAGTACTTCCCATTCCAATCCTGAGACCCTTCCTATAACATGAAATGTGATATCCAACTCCTTCCCATTCCAACCTGAGACCCTTCCTATAGCATGAGATGGGATATCCAACTTCTTCCAAATCCAATACTGATACCCTTCCGATAGCATGAGATGTGATATCCCAATGCTTCTACCAAACCTGAGACCCATACTCTGGCATGAGATGTGATATCAAACTCCTTCACATTCCAATCCTGAGACCCTTCGTATAGCTTGAGGTGTGATATCCAACTCCTTCCCATTCCAATTCTGAGACCCTTCTTATACCATGAGACTTGATATCTCAATGCTTCTAATACCAAACCTGAGACCCGTCCTATAACATGAGATGTGATATCCAAATCCTTCCCCTTCCAAACCTTAGACCCTTCCTTTATCATGAGATGTGATATCCAACTCCTTCCCATTCCAATCCTGAGACCCTTCCGATATCATGAGATTTGTTATCTCAATGCTTCTAATATCAAACTTGAGACCCTCCCTATAGCATGAGATGTGACATCCAAGTCCTTCCCATTCCAATCCTGAGACCCTTCCTATAGCATGAGATGTGATATCTCTATGCTTCTAATACCAAACCTGAGACCCTTCCTATAACATGAGATGGGATATCCAACTCCTTCCCATTCCAATCCTGAGACCTTTCCGATAGCAGAGATGTGATATCTCAATGCTTTTACCAAACCTGAGAACCTTCCTATGGCCTGAGATGTCATATACAACTCCTTCCCATTCCAATCCTGAGACCCTTCCTTTAGCATGAGATGTGATATCTCAATGCTTATACCAAATCTGAGACCCTTCCTATAGCATGAGATGTGATATCTCAATGCTTATACCAGACCTGAGAGCCTACCTATAACATGAGATGTGATATCCAAGTCCATCCCATTCCAATCCTTAGACCCTTCCTACAGCATGCGATGTGATATCTCAATGATTCTAATACCAAACCAGAGACTCTTCCTATAACATGAGATGGGATATCCAACTCCTTCCCATTCCAATCCTGAGCCGCTTCCGATAGCAGAGATGTGATATCTCAATGCTTATACCAAACCTGAGACCCTTCCTATAACATGAGATGTGATATCCAACTCCTTCCCGTTCCAAACCTGAGACACTAACTATAGCATATGTGATACCCACCTCCTTCCCATTCCAAACATGAGACCCTTCCTATAGCAAGAAAGTAATATCCAACTCCTACCCATTCCAATCCTGAGACCCTTCCTATAGCAAGAGATGTGATATCCAAATCCTTCCCATTCCAATCCTGAGACCCTTCCTATAACATGAGATGTGATATCCAACTCCTTCCCATTCCAACCTGAGACACTTCCTATAGCATGAGAAGGGATATCCAACTCCTTCCCAATCCAATCCTGAGACCGTTCTGATAGCAGAGATGTGATATCTCAATGCTTATACCAAACCTGAGACCCTTCCTATGGCATGAGATGTGATATCCAACTCCTTGCCATTCAAATCCTGAGACCCTTCCTATAGCATGAGAAGGGATATCCAACTCCTTCCCAATCCAATCCTGAGACCCTTCCGAAAGCAGAGACGTGATATCTCAATGCTTCTACCAAACCTGAGACCCTTCCTTTAGCATGAGATGTGATATCCAAATCCTTCACATTCCAATCCTGAGACCCTTCCTATAGCATGAGATGTGATATCTCAATGCTTCTAATACGAAACCTGAGATCCTTCCTATAACATGAGATGTGATATCCAATTCCTTCCCATTCCAAACCTGAGACCCTTCCTATTGGATGAGATGTGATATCCAACTCCTTCCCATTCCAACCCTGAGACCCTTCCTATAGCATGAGATGTGATGTCTCAATGCTTCTAATACCAAACCTGAGATCCTTCCTATAACATGAGATGTGATATCCAACTCCTTCCATTCCAATCCTGAGACCCGTCCTATAGCATGAGATGTGATATCTCAATGCTTATACCAAACCTGAGACCCTTCCTATAGCATGAGATGTGATATCCAACTGCTTCCCATTCCAATCCTGAGACCCTTCCTATAGCATGAGATGTGATATCTCAATGCTTCTAATACCAAACCTGAGATCCTTCCTCTATTATGAAATGTGATATCCAACTCCTTCCCTTTCCAAACCTAAGAGCCTATCTATAGCATAAGATGTGATATCCAAATCCTTCACATTCCAACCCTTAGACCCTTCCTACAGCATGCAATATGATATCTCAATGATTCTAATAACAAACCTGAGACCCGTCCTATAACATGAGATGGGATATCCAACTCCTTCCCATTCCAATCCTGAGACACTTCCGATAGCAGAGATGTGATATCTCAATGCTTATACCAAACCTGAGACCCTTCCTATAACATGAGATGTGATATCCAAATCCTTCCCGTTCCAAACCTGAGACCCTTCCTTTAGCATGAGATGTGATATCCAGCTCCTTCCCATTCCAATCCTGAGACACTTCCGATAGCATGAGATGTGATATCTCAATGCTTCTAATATCAAAACTGAGACCCTCCCTATAGCATGATATGTGATATCTAAGTCCTTCCCATTCCAATCCTGAGACCCTCCCTATAGCATGAGATGTGATATCCAACTCCTTCCCATTCCAATCCTGAGACCCTTCCTATAGCATGAGATATGATATCTCAATACTTCTAATACCAAACGTGAGATCCTTCCGATAACATGAGATGTGATATCCAAATCCTTCCCCTTCCAAACCTGAGACCCTCCCTTTAGCATGAGATGTGATATCCAACTCCTGCCCATTCCATTCCTGAGACCCTTCTGATAGCATGAGATGTGATATCTCAATGCCTCTAATACCAAACCTGAGATCCTACCTCTAACATGAAATGTGATATCCAACTCTTTCCCCTTCCAAACCTGAGAGCCTTCCTATAGCATGAGATGTGATATCCAAGTCCTTCCCATTCCAATCCTGAGACCCTTCCTATAGCTTGAGATGTGATATCCAACTCCTTCCCATTCCAATTCTGAGACCCTTCCTATACTATGAGACTTGATATCTCAATGCTTCTAATACCAAAGGTGAGACCCGTAATATAACATGAGATGTGATATCCAAATCCTTCCCCTTCCAAACCTTAGACCCTTCCTTTATCATGAGATGTGATATCCAACTCCTTCCCATTCCAATCCTGAGACCCTTCCGATATCATGAGATGTGATATCTCAAAGCTTCTAATATCAAACTTGAGACCCTCCCTATAGCATGAGATGTGATATCCAAGTCCTTCCCATTCCAATCCTGAGACCCTTCCTATAGCATGAGATGTGATATCTCAATGCTTCTAATACCAAACCTGAGACCCTTCCTATAACATGAGATGGGAATATCCAACTCCTTCCCATTCCAATACTGAGACCCTTCCGATAGCAGAGATGTGATATCTCAATGCTTATACCAAACCTGAGATCCTTCCTATAACATGAGATGTGATATCCAACTCCTTCCCATTCCAATCCTGAGACACTTCCTATAGCATGAGATGTGATATCTCACTGCTTATACCAAACCTGAGACCCTTCCCATAGCATGATATGTGATATCCAACTCCTTCCCATTCCAATCCTCAGACCCTTCCTATAGCATGAGATGTGATATCTCAATGCTTCTAATATCAAACTTGAGACCCTACCTATAGCATGAGATGTGATATCCAAGTCCTTCCCATTACAATCCTGAGACACTTCCTATAGCATGAGATGTGATATCCAACTCCTTCCCATTCCAATCCTGAGACCCTTCCTATAGCATGAGATATGATATCTCAATACTTCTAATACCAAACGTGAGATCCTTCCGATAACATGAGATGTGATATCCAAATCCTTCCCCTTCCAAACCTGAGACCCTCCTCCCAGGGAAACTAAAACTACCTCAGCCTCTATCCCGCTGGGAAATGAGTCTGAGGAGAAGGATGCTCCTGTAATCTCTTCTTCCTCGTAGGAGGAGAAGGCCAGATTAGCGGAGTGGACCCCCAAAGGTCTAACCTTACACCGGGGATCCCCCTTCACGTGGTCAGTTGCTCCACAAGCAAAACAAGATCCATTGGGTCTGTTTACATAGGGAGGCTTATTGTAAGACAGTGTGCTGATCAATGGAGTAGATACTCCAGCTCTTAGGGATAGTGGGTGCAGTCGAACTGTAGTGGATTCTACCTTGGTAGACTCAGAGGAAGTTGCCAGAGCTACTCTGATGCCCACTAAGTTGGCTGACGGCCCACTCCGTATGTTCCCAGTAATACCTGTAAATCTTACTTTAAATGGTACAGCAGTCAGGATTCCAGTGAGCATTCAGAGAAACGTCCCGGGAAAGGTCTTGTTAGGTAATGATCTCAGAGCTTTAGGGCTCATAGGAGACACTGCCGAAAGACCCTACACACGGTCTCAAGCACGGGCAGCATTGGCCAAGACCAATACGCCGCCCCAGCCGAAGGGGAAACCCAAGGCGAAAGGAGTCAACAAGTCAAGACGAGGGAAAGAGAATATTCCCCCGAGCTCGCCTACCACTGCGGTGGAGGAAGTTGGTCAATCGCCCGGGCCTGAGGAGGAGGTGGCGATGCCTGAAGTATTTGACCCCAACGACCATCCTGAACTAAAAGACTTGTTAGTTGAAGGAGGTCCTGATAGGGACGAATTCAGTAAAGGCCAACGTGAGTGCCCATCTCTGGAAGGCCTAAGGAGACAGGCCTGCTCCCAGCTTGAGGGTGAACCTCCTGGGACGCATAGGATTTATTGGGAAGGTGGACTCCTGTATAGTGAGCCCACAGAGTCTACAGAAGGAGACCATAGGAGGTTGGTGGTTCCCCTTGCTGTTAGGCCCTTCCTCCTGCAGTTGGCGCATGAAGTGCTCCTTGCTGGTCACCTTGGTATTAAGAGGACCAAGCAAAGGTTATCCATGCACTTCTACTGGCCCAAGATGGGGGTGCAAGTAGAAAGTCACTGCAGGAGTTGTGCCTCCTGCCAGTTATCTGGTAAGGTTGGCTCGACAATCCAAGCTCCGTTGGTACCGCTCCCAGTTGTGGGGGTACCATTTGAAAGGGTAGGGATCGACATCGTTGGTCCCCTTGACCCGCAAACATCCTCGGGCAATAGGTTTATCCTGGTGCTGGTCGACCATGCAACCAGATATCCTGAGGCCATCCCATTGAAAACTGTAACTGCCAAGTCAGTTGCAAAAGCTTTACTTGGCATATTTACTAGGGTTGGCTTCCCTAAAGAAGTTGTGTCAGATCGTGGCAGCAACTTTATGTCGAAGTATATGCAGGCTATGTGGAAAGAATGTGGGGTCACCTACAAGTTCTCTTCTGCATACCACCCCCAGACCAATGGTCTGGTGGAACGTTTCAACAGAACGTTAAAAAGCATGATTGGGGCTCTGGAGAAGCTTCAGAGAAGACAATGGGATCTTCTTTTACCATGCTTACTGTTTGCCTACCGAGAGGTACCACAGGAGGGTGTTGGCTTCAGCCCCTTCAAACTTCTGTTTGGTCATCCTGTACGGGGACCCTTAGCCATAGTCAAAGAGGGATGGGAGATGCCCACTCCCCCTGTTACTACCAACGTAGTTGATTATGTGCTAGGGCTCAGAAAACGGATGGTACTTCTGATGGGCTTGGCTAGTGATAAATTGAAGGCAGTACAAGCGCTGGTGAAACATTGGTACGACCAGAAAGCTTCCCTCATCAACTTTACACCTGGTCAGCAAGTCCTGATCATGAATCCCATAAGGCCTTGAGCTTTACAGGACAAATGGTCAGGCCCTTACACAGTGGTGGAGCCCCTGGGTGAGGTTAACTATTTAGTGGACCTTGGAAGGCCTGGACAGGCTCCAAAAGTGTTTCACGTGAATAGGCTGAAGGCTTTCGTCCCAAGAGTCGAAATCGCAGCACTGTTACTGGCTTCAGATGTTGAGGAAGAGGAGTCTGAACCTCTCCCCGACCTGTTCCAAAGCGGTCCTTCAGATAGCTCCTTTGAGGGTGTCCGAGTGGCCCCTCACCTGACTTCTGATCAGCAGGCTGAGGTGAAAAGTTTGCTTAGGCAGTTTTCCCCCGTTTTCACAGTCGCCTGGTTTGACACCTTGGTGCAAACATAACATAGACACAGGAGACAGTGTACCTACCAAAAGTAGGGGATACAGGATGTCAGACAAAGTACGGTCTTATATTAAGACCGAGGTCAACAAGATGTTAGACCTTGGGGTGATTGAACCCTCTAGTAGTCCTTGGTCCAGCCCTGTGGTTTTCGTTCCAAAGGCAGGCACTTCTGAATTGAGGTTCTGTGTGGATTACAGGGCTCTGAATGCTGTCACCAAGACAGATGCACACCCCTTGCCTCGAACAGATGAGCTGGTGGATACTTTGGGTGCCTCCAAGTACCTCAGCACGTTTGACCTCACTGCTGGCTATTTGCAAATAGCTTTAGCAGAACATGCCAAGGAGAAGACAGTGTTTTCTACTCCAGACGGCCTTTACCAATTCCGGGTAATGCCGTTCGGGTTGAAGAATGCACCTGCCACTTTCCAGAGGCTTGTGCATCATGTTTTGAATGGGTTGGACGAATTCTGTCTTGCATATCTGGACGATATAGCAGTTTTCAGTGCCACCTGACCATGTGAAACACCTCGGGATTGTGCTCCAGGCTCTTCAGAAAGCACACTTGACCATAAAGGCTAGTAAATGCCAGATTGGACAAGGCTCAGTGTTTTACCTTGGACATGAAGTAGGTGGAGGGAGGATACAGCCTCTACCCAGTAAAGTACAAGCAGTACAAGACTGGCCTACCCCCACTACACAAACCCAAGTGAGAGCCTTCTTAGGACTCACGGGGTATTACCGCAATTTTGTGGCAGACTATGGCACCATAGCTGCCCCTCTGACTGCCCTCACAACTCTGAAGAAACCCAAGAAGGTAACTTGGACCGACGAGTGTGAGAAGGCCTTCAATGGCTTAAAAGACTCCTTGTGCCAGGCCCCTGTCCTCAGGGCCCCTGATTATCAAAGACCTTTTATCGTGCAGACGGACGCCTCTGACACTGGGATAGGAGCTGTACTATCGCAAGTAGATGAGAAGGGTAAGGAACACCCTATTGGTTTTATTAGTCGCCAGTTTAAGGACAGAGAGCTCAGATGGTCCACGGTAGAGAAAGAATGTTTCTCTGTTGTGTGGACCCTAAGGAAGCTGAGGCCCTACCTCTATGGGACCCACTTCACTGTGCAAACTGACCATAAGCCCTTAAAGTGGCTAATAAACATGAAGGGGGAGAATCCAAAGTTGCTTAGGTGGTCCATAAGTCTACAAGGCTTCGACTTCACTATTGAGCATAGGCCAGGTGTCCAACATAGCAATGCTGATGGGTTGTGGAGAATGTTTAACCGACCTGAACAAGAGACTCATCCAGGGGTGGATTAGTTCCCCCTGTCCATAGTCTGGGAGGGGCGAGTGTTAGGAAAGATTTCGTAATTGTAGGTGATTTTCCTTCCATGTGGCAACCCCTAAACTTTTTGCTGTTGTTTTTCACCTTGTTCTCGACTTTGCCCGAGAAGTGCAGCCTTCTGCCGCACTCCTCTGGGATTTCGCTCCTTTCTTAAGGGGAAACTGTCATGCCCTTAAGACAGTCAGTACCAGGAAACGCTGGTTTCCGTAGTTTCTTGTATCATGTTGCAGCTTTCGTGCAACATGACACAAGAGGGCACTGTAAGCTAAGTTACTGCTCTCTTGGGTCTCTAGCCTTCTACAGGCCCTAGATACTCTTTCAGGATTGTAACTGATCGGTGCAAGTGATTCACGGACGGGAATGGTGGCAGCGATCGTTTCTTGTGTTTTGATATCCTTTTGGCGTGCTAAGCGCGTTTCTCGCGCTTAACCCAAAATGTAGGCCTAGATCCCAAAATAGCCAGACCACGAGGCTCCTTTGTCCTGCCCGCTGACCGTCTTGCTCCCTTCACCTTCCCCAGGTCGAGCCGACCTGGGGCCTTCCTTATTTGGGCATGTGCTTTCCCGCGAAACACAGATGCTTTCGCAGGCTTCTACATGTCTTGTGTGTGCCTCCAGGATGTGGGCTGGGATGTCTGGTCCCAATACACATCCTGGGTGCCAGAGAGTCTAGGGTGGTGTGAATGCCTGGGACCACCGTGGTCCGTGATAGGTCCACGAATGGTGTGAGTGTTGATGAGCGGATCTCCCATTGGGTCCCCTCCGTTTTGGCGCGAAGGGAACCATGGATAAGAGGGGGCTGGAAACACCACTACCATGTCGATCTCCTGAGTTCTCACGAACAAAGGAATACAGGAGCCAAGTATCCTGCAACCATGAGGCTGAACCGAGGAATCGCTGGTGACCCGCTGAAGGACTGCTCCTCTGCACTGCTGTCGCCTTGTGAAACCCTTTTCACCTTTGATCGAACCAGAAGGCCTGTACTGGTACTTCGACCCTTGGAATAGCGGGGACAGCTATTCTCGGCATTTTCACCATCTCCTGCTAGTAAGCCTTCGGAAGCGTCTCTGGGCCATCCAGCAGACTGACCAGCCTACACAGGAGTCTTGCTCTGTAACCGCCGCCAGGTTGTGTAGTATATCGAGTCCTTGTCACTCTCACATGATTCGTACACTTGGCGTTCCCAGGTCTGAAGTGAGTAGTGTTATTGCATCCTGTAGGAAGGGTCTAAGGATTGGAATGGGAAGGACTTGGATATCACATCTCATGCTATGGATAGGCTCTCAGGTTTGGAAAGGGAAGGAGTTGGATATCACATTTCATGTTAGAGGAAGGATCTCAGGTTTGGTATTAGAGGCATTGAGATATCACATCTCATGCTATAGGAAGGGTCTCAGGATTGGAATGGGAAGGAGTTGGATATCACATCTCATGCTAAAGGAAGGGTCTCAGGTTTAGTATAAGCATTGAGATATCACATCTCATGCTATAGGAAGGGTCTCAGGATTGGAATGGAAGGAGTTGGATTTCACATCTCATGTTATAGGAAGGATCTCAGGTTTGGTATTAGAAGCATTGAGACATCACATCTCATGCTATAGGAAGGGTCTCAGGATTGGAATGGGAAGGAGTTGGATATCACATCTCATGCTATAGGAAGGGTCTCAGGTTTGGTATAAGCATTGAGATATCACATCTCATGCTATAGGAAGGGTCTCAGGATTGGAATGGGAAGGAGTTGTATATGACATCTCATGCCGTAGGAAGGGTCTCAGGTTTGGTATAAGCATTGAGATATCACATCTCTGCTATCGGAAGGGTCTCAGGATTGCAATGGGAAGGAGTTGGATATCCCATCTCATGTTATAGGAAGAGTCTCAGGTTTGGTATTAGAAGCATTGAGATATCACATCTCATGCTATAGGAAGTGTCTCAAGATTGGAATGGGAAGGACTTGGATATCACATCTCATGCTATAGGGAGGGTCTCAAGTTTGATATTAGAAGCATTGAGATATCACATCTCATGCTATAGGAAGGGTCTCAGGATTGGAATGGGAAGGAGTTGGATATCACATCTCATGCTATAGGAAGGGTCTCAGGTTTGGTATAAGCAGTGAGATATCACATCTCATGCTATAGGAAGTGTCTCAGGATTGGAATGGGAAGGAGTTGGATATCACATCTCATGTTATAGGAAGGATCTCAGGTTTGGTATAAGCATTGAGATATCACATGTTTGCTATCGGAAGGGTCTCAGGATTGGAATGGGAAGGAGTTGGATATTCCCATCTCATGTTATAGGAAGGGTCTCAGGTTTGGTATTAGAAGCATTGAGACATCACATCTCATGCTATAGGAAGGGTCTCAGGATTGGAATGGGAAGGACTTGGATATCACATCTCATGCTATAGGGAGGGTCTCGAGTTTGATATTAGAAGCATTGAGATATCACATCTCATGATATCGGAAGGGTCTCAGGATTGGAATGGGAAGGAGTTGGATATCACATCTCATGATAAAGGAAGGGTCTAAGGTTTGGAAGGGGAAGGATTTGGATATCACATCTCATGTTATAGGACGGGTCTCAGGTTTGGTATTAGAAGCATTGAGATATCAAGTCTCATGGTATAGGAAGGGTCTCAGAATTGGAATGGGAAGGAGTTGGATATCACATCTCAAGCTATAGGAAGGGTCTCAGGATTGGAATGGGAAGGAGTTTGATATCACATCTCATGCCATAGTATGGGTCTCAGGTTTGGTATAAGCATTGGGATATCAAATCTCATGCTATCGGAAGGGTATCAGGATTGGAATTCCAAGGAGTTGGATATCCCATCTCATGCTATAGGAAGGGTCTCAGGTTGGAATGGGAAGGAGTTGGATATCACATCTCATGCTAAAGGGAGGGTCTCAGGTTTGGAAGGGGAAGGATTTGGATATCACATCTCATGTTATAGGAAGGATCTCAGGTTTGGTATATGAAGCATTGAGATATCACATCTCATGCTATCGGAAGAATCTCAGATTTGGTATTAGAGGCATTGAGATATCACATCTCATGCTATCATAAGGGTCTCAGGATTGGAATGGGAAGGAGTTGGATATCACATCTCATGCTATAGGAAGGGTCTCAGGTTTGGAACGGGAAGGAGTTGGATATCACATCTCATGTTATAGGAAGAGTCTCAGGTTTGGTATAAGCATTGAGATATCAAATCTCTGCAATCGGAAGTGTCTCAGGATTGGGATGGGAAGGAGTTGGATATCACATCTCATGCTATAGGAAGGGTCTCAGGTTTGGAACGGGAAGGAGTTGGATATCCCATCTCATGTTATAGGACTGGTCTCAGGTTTGGTATTAGAAGCATTGAGATATCACATCTCTGCTATCGGAAGTGTCTCAGGATTGGAATGGGAAGGAGTTGGATATCATATCTCATGTTATAGGACGGGTCTCAGGTTTGTTATTAGAATCATTGAGATATCATATTGCATGCTGTAGGAAGGGTCTAAGGATTGGAATGGAAGGACTTGGATATCACATCTCATGCTATAGGTAGGCTCTCAGGTTTGGAAAGGGAAGGAGTTGGATATCACATTTAATGTTAGAGGAAGGATCTCAGGTTTGATATTAGAGCCATTGGATATCACATCTCATGCTATAGGAAGGGTCTCAGGATTGGAATGGGAGGGAGTTGGATATCACATCTCATGCTATAGGAAGGGTTTTAGGTTTGGTATAAGCATTGAGATATCACATCTCATGCTATAGGAAGGGTCTCAGGATTGGAATGGGAAGGGTCTGTATATGACATCTCATGCCATAGGAAGGGTCTCAGGTTTGGTATTAGAAGCATTGAGATATCACATCTCATGCTATAGGAAGTGTCTCAGGATTGGAATGGGAAGGACTTGGATATCACATCTCATGCTATAGGAAGGGTCTCAGGTTTGGTATAAGCAGTGAGATATCACATCTCATGCTATAGGAAGTGTCTCAGGATTGGAATGGGAAGGAGTTGTATATCACATCCCATGTTATAGGAAGGATCTCAGGTTTGGTATAAGCATTGAGATATCACATGTTTGCTATCGGAAGGGTCTCAGGATTATAATGGGAAGGAGTTGGATATTCCCATCTCATGTTATAGGAAGGGTCTCAGGTTTGGTATTAGAAGCATTGAGACATCACATCTCATGCTGTAGGAAGGGTCTCAGGATTGGAATGGGAAGGACTTGGATATCACATCTCATGCTATAGGGAGGGTCTCGAGTTTGATATTAGAAGCATTGAGATATCACATCTCATGATATCGGAAGGGTCTCAGGATTGGAATGGGAAGGAGTTGGATATCACATCTCATGATAAAGGAAGGGTCTAAGGTTTGGAAGGGGAAGGATTTGGATATCACATCTCATGTTATAGGACAGGTCTCAGGTTTGGTATTAGAAGCATTGAGATATCAAGTCTCATGGTATAGGAAGGGTCTCATAATTGGAATGGGAAGGAGTTGGATATCACATCTCGTTATAGGAAGGGTCTCAGGATTGGAATGGGAAGGAATTGGATATCATATCTCATGTTATAGGACCGGTCCCAGGTCTGGTATTAGAAGCATTGAGATATCACATCTCATGCTATAGGAGGAGTCTCAGGATTGGAATGGGAAGGAGTTGGATATCACGTTTCATGTTATACGAAGGGTCTCAGGATTGGAATGGGAAGGAGTTGAATATCACATCTCATGCTAAAGGGAGGGTATCAGGTTTGATAGAAGCATTGAGATATCACATCTCATGCTATAGGAAGGAACTCAGGATTGGAATGGGGAGGAGTTGGATATCACATCTAATGCCATAGGAAGGGTCATCAGGTTTGGTATAAGCATTGAGATATCACATCTCTGCTATCGGAAGGGTCTCAGGATAGGAATGGGGAGGACTTAGAATTCACATCTCATACTATAGGGAGGGTCTCAGTTTTGATATTAGAAGCATTGAGCTATCACATCTCATGCTATCGGAAGGGTCTCAGGATTGGAATCGGATGGAGTTGGATATCACATCTCAAGCTATCTCAGGATTGGAATGGGAAGGAGTTTGATATTTCATCTCAAGCTATAGGAAGGGTCTCAGGTTTGGAAAGGGAAGGATTTGGATTTCACATCTCATGTTATAGGATGGTTCTCATGTTTGGTTTTAGAAGCATTGAGATATCACATCTCATGCTATCGGAAGGGTCTCAGGTTTGGAATGGGAAGGAGTTGGATATCACATCTCTGCTATCTGAAGGGTCTCAGGATTGGAATGGGAAGGAGTTGGATATCCCATCTCGTAATAGGAAGGGTCTCAGGTTTGGTATTAGAAGCAATGAGATATCACATCTCATGCTATAGGAAGGGTCTAAGGTTTGGAAGGGGACGGATTTGGGTATCACATCTCATGTTATAGGACCGGTCTCAGGTTTGGTATTTGAAGCATTGAGATATCAAGTCTCATGGTATAGGACGGGTCTCAGAATTGGAATGAGAAGGAGTTGGATATCACATCTCAAGCTATAGGAAGGGTCTCATGATTGGAATGGGAAGGAGTTGGATATCACATCTCATGTTATAGGAAGGGTCTCAGGATTGGAATGGGAAGGACTTGGATATCACATCTCATTCTATACGAAGGCTCTCAGGGTTGGAAGGGGAAGGAGTTGGATATCACATTTCATGTTAGAGGTAGGATCTCAGGTTTGGTTTTAGAGGCATTGAGATATCACATCTCATGCCATCAGAAGGGTCTCAGGATTGGAATGGGAAGGAGTTGGATATCAAATCTCATGCTAAAGGGATGGTCTAAGGTTTGGAAGGGGAGGGATTTGGACATCATATCTCATGTTATTGGAAGGATCTCAGGTTTGGTATTAGAAGCATTGAGATATCACATCTCATGCTATCGGAAGGGTCTTAGGTTTGGTATAAGCATTGAGATATCACATCTCTGCTATCGGAAGGGTCTCAGGATTGGAATGGGAAGGATTTGGACATCACAATTCATGTTATAGGAAGGGTCTCAGGTTTGGTATTAGAAGCATTGAGATATCACATCTCATGCTATAGGAAGGGTCTCAGGATTGGAATGGGAAGGACTTGGATATCACATCTCATGTTATAGGAAGGGTCTCAGGTTTGGTATTAGAAGCATTGAGATATCACATCTCATGCTATAGGAAGGGTCTCAGGATTGGAATGGGAAGGACTTGGATATCACATCTCATGCTATAGGAAGGGTCTCAGGAATGGAATGGAAAGGACTTGGATATCACATCTCATGATAAAGGAAGGGTCTAAGGTTTGGAAGGGGAAGGATTTGGATATAACATCTCATGTTATTGGACCGGTCTCAGGTTTGGTATTAGAAGCATTGAGATATCAAGTCTCATGGTATAGGACGGGAGTTTGATATCACATCTCATGCCATGGTATGGGTGTCAGGTTTTGTAGAAGCATTGGGATATCACATCTCATGCTATCGGAAGGGTATCAGGATTGGATTTGGAAGGAGTTGGATATCCCATCTCATGCTATAGGAAGGGTCTCAGGTTGGAATAGAAGGAGTTGGATATCACATCTCATGTTATAGGAAGGGTCTCAGGATTGGAATGGGAAGGACTTGGATATCACATCTTGTTAGGAAAGATTTCGTAATTGTAGGGAATTTTCCTTCCATGTGGCAACCCCTAAACTTTTTGCTATTGTTTTTAACCTTGTTCTTGACTTTGCCAGAGAAGTACAGCCTTCTGCCGCACTTCTCTGGGCTTTCGCTCCTTTTCTTACGGGGAAACTGACATGCCCTTAAGACAGTCAGTACCGGGGAACGCTGTTTCCCGTAGTTTCGTTTATCATGTTGCGGCTTTAGTGCAACATGACACAAGAGGGCACTGTAAGCTAAGTTACAGCTCTCTTGGGTCTCTAGCCTTCTACGGGCCCTAGATACTCTTTTAGGATGGTATTTGATCGGTGCAAGTCATTCAGGGACTGGAATGGTGGCAGCGATCGTTTTGTTTATTTTGAGCTCCTTTTGGCCTTCTGAGCACGTTTTTCGCACTGAACCCAAAATGGTGGCCTGGCTCCCAAAATGGCCAGTCCACGAGGCTCCTTTGTCCTGTCCACTGACCGTCTTGCTCCCTTCACCTTCCCCAGGTCGGGCGACCCGGGGCCTTCCTTATTTGGGCATGTACTTTCCCGCGAAACGTGGTTGCTTTCGCGGGCTTCTACATGTCGTTTGTGTGCCTCCAGGGTGTGGGCTGGCATGTCTGGTCCCAATACACATCCTGGGTGCCAGAGAGTCTGGGGTGGTGTGAATGCCTGGGACCACCGTGGTCCGTGATTGGTCCACGTATGGTATGTGTGTTGATGTGCAGATCTCCCATTGGCTCCCCTCCGTTTTGGCGCGAAGGGAACCGTGGATAAGAGGGAGCTGGAAACACCACTACCATGTCGATCTCCTGAGTTCTCACGAACGAAGGAATACAGGAGCCAAGTATCCTGCAACCAAGAGGCTGGACCGAGGAATCGCTGGTGACCCGCTGAAGGAATCCTCCTTTGCACTGCTGTCGTCCTGTGAAACCCTTTCCTCCTTGGATCGAACCAGAAGGCCTGTACTGGTGCTTCGACCTTTGGAATAGCAGGAACAGCTATTCCCGGCGACTTCATCATCTCCTGCCAAGTAAGCCTTCGGAAGTGTCTCTGGGCCATCCAGTTGACTGACCAGCTTACAAGGGAGTCCTGCTCTGTAACTGCCGCCAGGTTGTGTTGTATTTCGAGTCCTTGTCACTCGCCCACGCTTCGTACACTTGGCGTTCCCAAATCTGAAGGGAGGAGTGTACATTTGGCTTGAATACACACGGCCGCTCCGTTGTCCTGCTGCGGCAACAAACTGTGCTGGTTTCGTCGATTGGGACGTCTTTTTGCTCTACACGACTTCGAGGCGTTCCCTGCTCTTCTGAACCTGCCAGCTGCTGAAACTAACGTGGAGAAGCCTGGGTCTGCCTGCTTCGGGGACCGGTGAGTAGTTTAGCTAGGATCTGGTCGCCCTCCTGCAGTATCCCATTGCTTTCCCTGCTGTGTAAAAACAGCACCCTTTTGGCCGTACTCGCGCTCTGCTTCTGCCCGCTGTGGAGGCTGCGCTTGAGTTGCGGAACCTGTTCTCCTTCTGCTGTGCACTAACCCGAACTGCCTGACTTCCTCCGAAGAGCTTCCCCTTTTGCCCGTTGGCACCGGCGTGGCAGGTACTTTGAGCACAAGGCTCCACTCTTCGCAGGGCTCGGACTTCCATCTAGTTAGGTGCCTCTGAAGGCGAACTGAGTCTAAAGCGTTATCGCACTGCCTGTTTTCCTTTCCTTTCAGGTGGACTACATATTTCGTGCTTTAAACGCTTGCGACTGTGTATTTGTATATATATTGTGTTGATATGGTATGTGTTGGTTTAATATTGTGATATTGTGATTTTCTCGCTACGGTCATTATTTTAAAGGCCTTAAAATAAATGTGTATCTATTTTTGATATAACAACTGTTTGGAGTAGTTTGTAAGCGCTCTTGCTTTGTGTGCTCATTGCGGGCTTTCAGTCACCCTCACCCCTCTTGAGACCTAGTCTTGACCGCCGCGATCGCTACCTTGATTGGTCTGGCTCGTCCAGAGGTTACCCTGTTCCAAGTAATTAGGTTGGCCTTCTGAACTTCTGCGCCACCAGGACAGAGTTCAGAAATCCGTCTTAACAAATTGGTGTACAGCGGTGGGATACGACTGAAGGTATCCAGTGTTGCGCTCGAACTAAGGCATTTCAGGTTATTCCAAACAGTACACGTAGTGAATTGTTGTAATATAACTTTAAAAAGGCCATAGTCCTATCAAACAGTATGGAAGCAAATACCTTGTTAACTTTAAATGCTTCCAAATCAGAAACATTGAAGAAGATGTGTGCGGAGAGAGGTGTTTCCTCTCAAGGCACTAAATTGGAAATGATCCAGAGAATCGTGGCGTGGCAAGAAGCGCAGCTTGACGCTATAACTTCCGAGGACAGTGCAGAAGGTGGTGGGGCTGCTCTCACTGGTAGAACCGATGGTTCTGCCGCTGCACTGATCCATCGCGACCACGAGGACAGGGAGGATGTGATGTCTAATGTTTCCTCTGCCAGTGTTGATGGGGAGGCTATGCTTGAATTCAAGAAGCAAGAGCTGCGGTTTAGGCAGCAGGAGCTTGAATTCAGCATAGCCAAACTAAAAATCGAACAGGCAGAAAAACAGAAAGACAGGGATCACCAGTTGGAACTGGCCAAGCTTCAGGTTGCAAATGGGTCCAAGGGTACTGGACATGGCTCTGGGGCTTCCTCTCATCCACGGTTTCCGAAAGATCTGCTCAGTGTGTATGAAGAAAGGAATGACATTATGGACTGGCTGAATGCGTTTGAGTATGCATGCGAGGTTCAAGAAGTTGACAATGCTGATAAGATTGCTTGGTTGCTCAGTAGACTGCCCCATTCTGGCTGCAGTGCCATTATGGAAATGTCGAAGGCTGAGCGGGCTGATTTCGCAATGTTAAAGCAAACTCTCATTTTAAAGTTTGGGAAGACTCCGGCCCAATATTTAAAGCGTTTTCGAGAGTATAAGAAAAAGAAGGTGGTACTTGGGTATCTTATGTCGCTGAATCTTTGAAAAACTTAACTGGCTGGGTCGAAGGTTATAAGGCTTCTACCTTCGAAGGCATGATCAATCTGGTCATGCTGGAACACATTTTTGCTTCTTCTTCCCCGGAGCTTAAGCAGCATTTGGCCGATTCGAAGGAGATAGATCCTAAGAAGCTGGCCATTGCAGCAGACTTATGGGTGTCACATCGAGTGTCCCATAAGGACAAAAATCCTGGTAAGCAGGAGGAAGGGAAAAAGTCCAAAGATATGGAGGGTGGGGAATCTGCTAAATCTTCTTCCCATAAGGGCCACAAAAAGAAAAACAAGGGTAAGACACAAGAGAACTCACAGGGTAGTGGAGGTTCGCCTCCGAAACAGAACTCTGGTTACAATAAGCCTCCCTACGTAAACAGACCCACTGGGGCTTGTTTTTCTTGTGGAGCAACTGACCATGTGAAGGGGGATCCCCGGTGTAAGGTTAGACCTTTGGGGGTCCACTCCGCTAATCTGGCCTTCTCCTCCTACGAGGAAGAAGAGATTACAGGAGCATCCTTCTCCTGAGACTCATTTCCCAGCGGGATAGAGGCTGAGGTAGTTTTAGTGTCCCTGGGTTCCTGGGAGCCTAAAGTCGCAGAGGCTTATGCTAGGATTCCGGATAATACCAAGCACTACTTTAAAGACAGCGTGCTGATCAATGGAGTGGATACTCCAGCTCTTAGGGATAGTGGGTGCAGTCGAACAGTAGTGGATTCTACCTTGGTAGACTCAGAGGAAGTTGCCAGAGCTACTCTGATGCCCACTAAGTTTGCTGACGGCCCCCTCCGTATGTTTCCCGTGATCCCTGTAAATCTTACTTTAAATGGTACAGCAGTCAGGATTCCAGTGAGCATTCAGAGAAACGTCCCGGGAAAGGTCTTGCTGGGTAATGATCTCAGAGCTTCAGGGCTCGTAGGAGACACTGCCGAAAGACCCTACACACGGTCTCAAGCACGGGCAGCATTGGCCAAGTCCAATACGCCGCCCCAGCCGAAGGGGAAACCCAAGGCGAAGGGAGTCTACAAGTCAAGACGAGGGAAAGAGAATATTCCCCCGAGCTCGCCTACCACTGCGGTGGAGGAAGTTGGTCAATCGCCCGGGCCTGACGAGGAGGTGGCGATGCCTGAAGTTTTCGACCCCAACGATCATCCTGAACTAAAAGACTTGTTAGTTGAAGGAGGTCCTGATAGGGACGAATTCAGTAAAGGCCAACGTGAGTGCCCATCTCTGGAAGGCCTAAGGAGACAGGCCTGCTCCCAGCTTGAGGGTGAGCCTCCTGGGAAGCATAGGATTTATTGGGAAGGTGGACTCCTGTATAGTGAGCCCACAGAGTCTACAGAAGGAGACCATAGGAGGTTGGTGGTTCCCCTTGCTGTTAGGCCCTCCCTCCTGCAGTTGGCGCATGAAGTTCCCCTTGCTGGTCACCTTGGTATGAAGAGGACCAAGCAAAGGTTATCCATGCACTTCTACTGGCCCAAGATGGGGGTGCAAGTAGAAAGTCACTGCAGTAGTTGTGCCTCCTGCCAGTTGTCTGGTAAGGTTGGCGCGACAATCCAAGCTCCGTTGGTACCGCTCCCAGTTGTGGGGGTACCATTTGAAAGGGTAGGGATCGACATCGTTGGTCCCCTTGACCCGCAAACATCCTCGGGCAATAGGTTTATCCTGGTGCTAGTCGACCATGCAACCAGGTATCCTGAGGCCATCCCATTGAAAACTGTAACTGCCAAGTCAGTTGCAAAAGCTTTACTCGGCATATTTACTAGGGTTGGCTTCCCTAAAGAAGTTGTGTCAGATCGTGGCAGCAACTTTATGTCGAAGTATATGCAGGCTATGTGGAAAGAATGTGGGGTCACCTACAAGTTCTCTTCTGCATACCACCCCCAGACCAATGGTCTGGTGGAACGTTTCAACAGAACGTTAAAAAGCATGATTGGGGCTCTGGAGGAGCCCCAGAGAAGAAAATGGGATCTTCTTTTACCATGCCTACTGTTTGCCTACCGAGAGGTACCACAGGAGGGTGTTGGCTTCAGCCCCTTCGAACTTCTGTTCGGTCATCCCGTACGGGGACCCTTAGCCATCGTCAAAGAGGGATGGGAGATGCCCACTCCCCCTGTTACTACCAATGTAGTTGATTATGTGCTAGGGCTCAGAAAACGGATGGTACTTCTGATGGGCTTGGCTAGTGATAAATTGAAGGCAGGGCAAGCGCTGGTGAAACATTGGTACGACCAGAAAGCTTCCCTCATCAACTTTACACCTGGTCAGCACGTCCTGATCATGAATCCAATAAGGCCTCGCGCTTTACAGGACAAATGGTCAGGCCCTTACACAGTGGTGGAGCCCCTGGGTGAGGTGAACTATTTAGTGGACCTTGGAAGGCCTGGACAGGCTCCAAAAGTGTTTCACGTGAATAGGCTGAAGGCTTTCGTCCCAAGAGTCGAAATCACAGCACTGCTACTGGCTTCAGATGTTGAGGAAGAGGAGTCAGAACCTCTCCCCGACCTGTTCCAAAGCGGTCCTTCAGATGGCTCCGTTGAGGGTGTCCGAGTGGCCCCTCACCTGACTTCTGATCAGCAGGCTGAGGTGAAAAGTTTGCTTAGGCAGTTTTCCCCCCTGTTTTCACAGTCCCCTGGTTTGACACCTTGGTGCAAACATAACATTGACACAGGAGACAGTGTACCTACCAAAAGTAGGGGATACAGGATGTCAGATAAAGTACGGTCTTATATTAAGACCGAGGTCAACAAGATGTTAGACCTTGGGGTGATTGAACCCTCTAGTAGTCCTTGGTCCAGTCCTGTGGTTTTGGTTCCAAAAGCAGGCACTTCTGAATTGAGGTTCTGCGTGGATTACAGGGCTCTGAATGCTGTCACCAAGACAGATGCACACCCCTTGCCTCAAACAGATGAGCTGGTGGATACGTTGGGTGCCTCCAAGTACCTCAGCACGTTTGACCTCACTGCTGGCTATTGGCAAATAGCTTCAGCAGAACATGCCAAGGAGAAGACAGCATTTTCTACTCCAGACGGCCTTTACCAATTCCGGGTAATGCCGTTCGGGTTGAAGAATGCACCTGCCACTTTCCAGAGGCTTGTGAATCATGTGTTGAATGGGTTGGACGAATTCTGTCTTGCATATCTAGACGATATAGCAGTTTTCAGTGCCACCTGGGAAGACCATGTGAAACACCTCAGGATTGTGCTCCAGGCCCTTCAGAAAGCCAACTTGACCATAAAGGCTAGTAAATGCCAGATTGGACAAGGCTCAGTGGTTTACCTTGGACATGAAGTAGGTGGAGGGAGGATACAGCCTCTACCCAGTAAAGTACAAGCAGTACAAGACTGGCCTACCCCCACTACGCAAACCCAAGTGAGAGCCTTCTTAGGACTCACGGGTTATTATCGCAATTTTGTGGCAGACTATGGCACCATAGCTGCTCCTCTGACTGCCCTCACAACTCCGAAGAAACCCAAGAAGGCAACTTGGACTGACGAGTGTGAGAAGGCCTTCAATGGCTTAAAAGACTCCTTGTGCCAGGCCCCTGTGCTCAGGGCCCCTGATTATCAAAGACCTTTTATCGTGCAGACGGATGCCTCTGACACTGGGATAGGAGCTGTACTATCACAAGTACATGAGAAGGGTAAGGAACACCCTATCGGTTTTATTAGTCGCCAGCTTAAGGACAGAGAGCTCAGATGGTCCACGGTAGAGAAAGAATGTTTCTCTGTTGTGTGGGCCCTAAGGAAGCTGAGGCCCTACCTCTATGGGACCCACTTCACTGTGCAGACTGACCATAAGCCGTTAAAGTGGCTAATGAACATGAAGGGGGAGAATCCAAAGTTGCTTAGGTGGTCCATAAGTCTACAAGGCTTCGACTTCACTATTGAGCATAGGCCAGGTGTCCAACATAGCAATGCTGATGGGTTGTGCAGAATGTTTAACCGACCTGAACAAGAGACTCATCCAGGGGTGGATTAGTTCCCCCTGTCCATAGTCTGGGAGGGGCGAGTGTTAGGAAAGATTTCGTAATTGTAGGGAATTTTCCTTCCATGTAGCAACCCCTAAACTTTTTGCTATTGTTTTTAACCTTGTTCTTGACTTTGCCAGAGAAGTACAGCCTTCTGCCGCACTTCTCTGGGCTTTCGCTCCTTTTCTTACGGGGAAACTGACATGCCCTTAAGACATTCAGTACCGGGGAACGCTGTTTCCCGTAGTTTCGTTTATCATGTTGCGGCTTTAGTGCAACATGACACAAGAGGGCACTGTAAGCTAAGTTACAGCTCTCTTGGGTCTCTAGCCTTCTACGGGCCCTAGATACTCTTTTAGGATGGTATTTGATCGGTGTAAGTCATTCAGGGACTGAAATGGTGGCAGCGATCGTTTTGTTTATTTTGAGCTCCTTTTGGCGTTCTGAGCACGTTTTTCGCACTGAACCCAAAATGGTGGCCTGGCTCCCAAAATGGCCAGTCCACAAGGCTCCTTTGTCCTGTCCACTGACCGTCTTGCTCCCTTCACCTTCCCCAGGTCGGGCGACCCGGGGCCTTCCTTATTTGGGCATGTACTTTCCCGCGAAACGTGGTTGCTTTCGCGGGCTTCTACATGTCGTTTGTGTGCCTCCAGGGTGTGGGCTGGGATGTCTGGTCCCAATACACATCCTGGGTGCCAGAGAGTCTGGGGTGGTGTGAATGCCTGGGACCACCGTGGTCCGTGATTGGTCCACGTATGGTAAGTGTGTTGATGTGCGGATCTCCCATTGGCTCCCCTCCGTTTTGGCGCGAAGGGAACCGTGGATAAGAGGGAGCTGGAAACACCACTACCATGTCGATCTCCTGAGTTCTCACGAACAAAGGAATACAGGAGCCAAGTATCCTGCAACCAAGAGGCTGGACCGAGGAATCGCTGGTGACCCGCTGAAGGCATCCTCCTTTGCACTGCTGTCGTCCTGTGAAACCCTTTCCTCCTTGGATCGAACCAGAAGTGTCTGTACTGGTGCTTCGACCTTTGGAATAGCAGGAACAGCTATTCCCGGCGACTTCATCACCCCCTCCAAGTAAGCCTTCGGAAGTGTCTCTGGGCCATCCAGTTGACTGACCAGCTTACAAGGGAGTCCTGCTCTGTAACTGCCGCCAGGTTGTGTTGTATTTCGAGTCCTTGTCACTCTCCCACGCTTCGTACACTTGGCGTTCCCAAGTCTGAAGGGAGGAGTGTACATTTGGCTTGAATACACACGGCCGCTCCGTTGTCCTGCTGCGGCAACAAACTGTGCTGGTTTCGTCGATTGGGACGTCTTTTTGCTCTACACGACTTCGAGGCGTTCCCTGCTCTTCTGAACCTGCCAGCTGCTGAAACTAACGTGGAGAAGCCTGGGTCTGCTTGCTTCGGGGACCGGTGAGTAGTTTAGCTAGGATCTGGTCGCCCTCCTGCAGTATCCCATTGCTTTCCCTGCTGTGTAAAAACAGCACCCTTTTGGCCGTACTCGCGCTCTGCTTCTGCCCGCTGTGGAGGCTGCGCTTGAGTTGCGGAACCTGTTCTCCTTCTGCTGTGCACTAACCCGAACTGCCTGACTTCCTCCGAAGAGCTTCCCCTTTTGCCCGTTGGCACCGGCGTGGCAGGTACTTTGAGCACAAGGCTCCACTCTTCGCAGGGCTCGGACTTCCATCTAGTTAGGTGCCTCTGAAGGCGAACTGAGTCTAAAGCGTTATCGCACTGCCTGTTTTCCTTTCCTTTCAGGTGGACTACATATTTCGTGCTTTAAACGCTTGCGACTGTGTATTTGTATATATATTGTGTTGATATGGTATGTGTTGGTTTAATATTGTGATATTGTGATTTTCTCGCTACGGTCATTATTTTAAAGGCCTTAAAATAAATGTGTATCTATTTTTGATATAACAACTGTTTGGAGTAGTTTGTAAGCGCTCTTGCTTTGTGTGCTCATTGCGGGCTTTCAGTCACCCTCACCCCTCTTGAGACCTAGTCTTGACCGCCGCGATCGCTACCTTGATTGGTCTGGCTCGTCCAGAGGTTACCCTGTTCCAAGTAATTAGGTTGGCCTTCTGAACTTCTGCGCCACCAGGGCAGAGTTCAGAAATCCGTCTTAACACATCTCATGCTGTAGGAAGGGTCTCAGGTTTGGAAAAGGAAGGAGTTGGATATCACATTTCATGTTAGAGGTAGGATCTCAGGTTTGGTATTAGAGGCATTGAGATATCACATCTCATGCTATCAGAAGGGTATCAGGATTGGAATGGGAAGGAGTTGGATATTACATCTCATGCTAAAGGGAGGGTCTCAGGTTTGGAATGGGAAGGATTTGGATATCACATCTCATGTTATAGGAAGGACCTTAGGTTTGGTATTAGAAGCATTGAGATATCACATCTCATGCTATAGGAAGGGTCTCGGGATTGGAATGGGAAGGAGTTGGATATCACATCTCATGTTATAGGAAGGATCTCAGGTTTGGTATTAGAAACATTGAGATATAACATCTCATGCTATAGGAAGGGTCTCAGGATTGGAATGGGAAGGAGTTGGATATCACATCTCATGCTATGGGAAGGGTCTCAGGTTTGGTATTAGAAGCATTGTGATATCACATCTCATGCTATAGGAAGGGTTTCAGGTTTGGTAGAAGCATTGAGATATCACATCTCATGCTATAGGAAGAGTCTCAGGTTTGGGAAGGGAAGGATTTGGATTTCACATCTCATGTTATAGGATGGTTCTCATGTTTGGTTTTTGAAGCATTGAGATATCACATCTCATGCTATCGGAAGGGTCTCAGGTTTGGAATGGGAAGGAGTTGGATATCACATCTCATGTTATAGGAAGGGTCTCAGGTTTGGAATGGGAAGGAGTTGGATATTACATCTCTTGTTATAGGGAGGGTCTCAGGATTTGAATGGTAAGGAGTTGGATATCACATCTCATGCTATAGGAAGGGTCTCAGGCTGGAATGGGAAGGAGTTGGATATCACATCTCATGTTATATACAGGAAGGGTCTCAGGATTGGAATGGGAAGGATTTGGATATCACATCTCTTGCATTAGGAAGGGTCTCAGGTTTTTTATTAGAAACATTGAGATATCACATCTCATGCTATAGGAAGGGTTTTAGGATTGGAATGGGAAGTATTTGGATATCACATCTCATGCTAAAGGAAGGGTCTCAGGTCTGGAATGGGAAGGAATTGGATATCACATCTCATGTTATAGGAAGGGTCTCAGGTTTTTTATTAGAAACATTGAGATATCACATCTCATGTTATAGGACGGTTCCCAGGTTTGGTATTAGAAGCATTGAGATATCACATCTCATGGTATAGGAAGGGTCTCAGGGTTGGAATGGGAAGGAGTTGGATATCACATCTCATCCAATAGGAAGGGTCTCAGGTTTGGAATGGGAAGGAATTGGATATCACATCTCATGTTATAGGAAGGATCTCAGGTTTGGTATTAGAAGCATTGAGATATCACATCTCATGCTATAGGAAGGGTCTCAGGATTGGAATGTGAAGGATTTGAATATCACATCTCATGCTAAAGGAAGGGTCTCAGGTTTGGTAGAAGCATTGAGATATCACATCTCATGCTATAGGAAGGGTCTCAGGATTTGAATGGCAAGGAGTTGGATATCACATCTCATGCCATAGGAAGGGTCTCAGGTTTGGTATAAGCATTGAGATATCACATCTCTGCTATCGGAAGGTTCTCAGGATTGGATTGGGAAGGAGTTGGATATCCCTTCTCATGCTATAGGAAGTGTCTCAGGTTGGAATGGGAAGGAGTTGAATATCACATCTCATGTTATAGGAAGGGTCTCAGGATTGGAATGGGAAGGATTTGGATATCACATCTCTTGCTATAGGAAGGGTCTCAGGATTGGAATGGGAAGGATTTGGATATTTCCCATTCCAATCCTGAGACCCTTCCTATAACATGAGATGTGATATCCAACTCCTTCCCATTCCAACCTGAGACACTTCCTATAGCATGAGAAGGTATATCCAACTCCTTCCCAATCCAATCCTGAGACCCTTCCGATAGCAGAGATGTGATATCTCAATGCTTATACCAAACCTGAGACCCTTCCTATGGCATGAGATGTGATATCCAACTCCTTGCCATTCAAATCCTGAGACCCTTCCTATAGCATGAAAAGGGATATCCAACTCCTTCCCAATCCAATCCTGAGACCCTTCCGATAGCAGAGACGTGAAATCTCAATGCTTCTACCAAACCTGAGACCCTTCCTTTAGCATGAGATGTGATATCCAAATCCTTCACATTCCAATCCTGAGACCCTTCCTATAGCATGAGATTTGATATCTCAATGCTTCTAATACCAAACGTGAGATCCTTCCTATAACATGAGATGTGATATCCAAATCCTCCCCTTCCAAACCTGAGACCCTCCCTTTAGCATGAAATGTGATATCCAACTCCTTCCTATTCCAATCCTGAGACTCTTCTGATAGCATGAGATGTGATATCTCAATGCTTCTAATACCAAACCTGAGATCCTTCCGATAGCATGAGATGTGATATCTCAATGCTTCTAATACCAAACCTGAGATCCTTCCTATAACATGAGATGTGATATCCAAATCCTTCCCCTTCCAAACCTGAGACCCTCCCTTTAGCATGAGATGTGATATCTAACTCCTTCCCATTCCATTCCTGAGACCCTTCTGATAGCATGAGATGTGATATCTCAATGCCTCTAATACCAAACCTGAGATCCTACCTCTAACATGAAATGAGATATCCAACTCTTTCCCCTTCCAAACCTGAGAGCCTTCCTATGGCATGAGATGTGATATCCAAGTCCTTCCCATTTCAATACTGAGACCCTTCCTATAGCTTGAGATGTGATATCCAACTCCTTCCCATTCCAATTCTGAGACCCTTCCTATAGCATGAGATGTGATATCTCAATGCTTATACCAAACCTGAGAGCCTACCTATAACATGAGATGTGATATCCAAGTCCATCCCATTCCAATCCTTAGACCCTTCCTACAGCATGCGATGTGATATCTCAATGATTTTAATACCAAACCAGAGACTCTTCCTATAACATGAGATGGGATATCCAACTCCTTCCCATTCCAATTCTGAGACCCTTCCTATACTATGAGACTTGATATCTCAATGCTTCTAATACCAAACCTGAGACCCGTAATATAACATGAGATGTGATATCCAAATCCTTCCCCTTCCAAACCTTAGACCCTTCCTTTATCATGAGATGTGATATCCAACTCATTCCCATTCCAATCCTGAGACCCTTCCGATATCATGAGATGTGATATCTCAAAGCTTCTAATATCAAACTTGAGACCCTCCCTATAGCATGAGATGTGATATCCAAGTCCTTCCCATTCCAATCCTGAGACCCTTCCTATAGCATGAGATGTGATATCTCAATGCTTCTAATACCAAACCTGAGACCCTTCCTATAACATGAGATGGGAATATCCAACTCCTTCCCATTCCAATCTTGAGACCCTTCCGATAGCAGAGATGTGATATCTCAATGCTTATACCAAACCTGAGATCTTTCCTATAACATGAGATGTGATATCCAACTCCTTCCCATTCCAATCCTGAGACACTTCCTATAGCATGAGATGTGATATCTCACTGCTTATACCAAACCTGAGACCCTTCCCATAGCAGGAGATGTGATATCCAACTCATTCCCATTCCAATCCTCAGACCCTTCCTATAGCATGAGATGTGATATCTCAATGCTTCTAATGTCAAACTTGAGACCCTACCTATAGCATGAGATGTGATATCCAAGTCCTTCCCATTCCAATCCTGAGACACTTCCTATAGCATGAGATGTGATATCTCAATGCTTCTAATACCAAACCTGAGACTCTTCCTATAACATGAGATGGGATATCCAACTCCTTCCCATTCCAATCCTGAGACCCTTTTGATAGCAGAGATGTGATATCTCAATGTTTATACCAAACCTGAGACCCTTCCTACGGCATGAGATGTCATATTCAACTCCTTCCCATTCCAATCCTGAGACCCTTCCTATAGCATGAGATGTGATGTCTCAATGCTTCTAATACCAAACCTGAGATCCTTCCTATAACATGAGATGTGATATCCAACTCCTTCCATTCCAATCCGGAGACCCTTCCTATAGCATGAGATGTGATATCTCAATGCTTATACCAAACCTGAGACCCTTCCTATAGCATGAGATGTGATATCCAACTCCTTCCCATTCCAATCATGAGACCCTTCCTATAGCATGAGATGTGATATCTCAATGCTTCTAATACCAAACCTGAGATCCTTCCTCTAACATGAAATGTGAGATCCAACTCCTTCCCTTTCCAAACCTAAGAGCCTATCTATAGCATGATATGTGATATCCAAGTCCTTCACATTCCAACCCTTAGACCCTTCCTACAGCATGCAATATGATATCTCAATGATTCTAATAACAAACCTGAGACCCGTCCTATAACATGAGATGGGATATCCAACTCCTTCCCATTCCAATCCTGAGACACTTCCGATAGCAGAGATGTGATATCTCAATGTTTATACCAAACCTGAGACCCTTCCTATAACATGAGATGTGATATCCAACTCCTTCCCGTTCCAAACCTGAGACCCTTCCTTTAGCATGAGATGTGATATCCAGCTCCTTCCCATTCCAATCCTGAGACACTTCCGATAGCATGAGATGTGATATCTCAATGCTTCTAATATCAAAACTGAGACCCTCCCTATAGCATGATATGTGATATCTAAGTCCTTCCCATTCCAATCCTGAGACCCTTCCTATAGCATGAGATGTGATATCTCAATGCTTCTACCAAACCTGAGACCCTTCCTTTAGCATGAGATGTAATATCCAACTCCTTCCCATTCCAATCCTGAGACCCTTCCTATAGCATGAGATGTGATATCTCAATACTTCTAATACCAAACCTGAGATCCATCCTATAACATGAGATGTGATATCCAACTCCTTCCCTTTCCAAACCTGAGAGCCGTTCTATAGCATGAGATGTGATATCCAGGTCCTTCCCATTCCAATCCTTAGACCCTTCCTACAGCATGCAATATGATATCTCAATGATTCTAATAACAAACCTGAGACCCGTCCTATAGCATGAGATATGATATCCAAGTCCTTCCCATTCCAATCCTGAGACCCTTCCTATAACATGAAATGTGATATCCAACTCCTTCCCATTCCAACCTGAGACCCTTCCTATTGCATGAGATGGGATATCCAACTTCTTCCAAATCCAATACTGATACCCTTCCGATAGCATGAGATGTGATATCCCAATGCTTCTACCAAACCTGAGACCCATACTATGGCATGAGATGTGATATCAAACTCCTTCCCATTCCAATCCTGAGACCCTTCCTATAGCTTGAGGTGTGATATCCAACTCCTTCCCATTCCAATTCTGAGACCCTTCTTATACCATGAGACTTGATATCTCAATGCTTCTAATATTAAACCTGAGACCCGTCCTATAACATGAGATGTGATATCCAAATCCTTCCCCTTCCAAACCTTAGACCCTTCCTTTATCATGAGATGTGATATCCAACTCCTTCCCATTCCAATCCTGAGACCCTTCCGATATCATGAGATTTGTTATCTCAATGCTTCTAATATCAAACTTGAGACCCTCCCTATAGTATGAGATGTGACATCCAAGTCCTTCCCATTCCAATCCTGAGACCCTTCCTATAGCATGAGATGTGATATTTCTATGCTTCTAATACCAAACCTGAGACCCTTCCTATAACATGAGATGGGATATCCAACTCCTTCCCATTCCAATCCTGAGACCTTTCCGATAGCAGAGATGTGATATCTCAATGCTTATACCAAACCTGAGAACCTTCCTATGGCCTGAGATGTCATATACAACTCCTTCCCATTCCAATCCTGAGACCCTTCCTTTAGCATGAGATGTGATATCTCAATGCTTATACCAAATCTGAGACCCTTCCTATAGCATGAGATGTGATATCCAATTCCTTCCCATTCCAATCCTGAGACCCTTCCTATAGCATGAGATGTGATATCTCAATGCTTATACCAAACCTGAGAGCCTACCTATAACATGAGATGTGATATCCAAGTCCATCCCATTCCAATCCTTAGACCCTTCCTACAGCATGCGATGTGATATCTCAATGATTCTAATACCAAACCAGAGACTCTTCCTATAACATGAGATGGGATATCCAACTCCTTCCCATTCCAATCCTGAGCCGCTTCCGATAGCAGAGATGTGATATCTCAATGCTTATACCAAACCTGAGACCCTTCCTATAACATGAGATGTGATATCCAACTCCTTCCCGTTCCAAACCTGAGACACTAACTATAGCATATGTGATATCCAACTCCTTCCCATTCCAAACATGAGACCCTTCCTATAGCAAGAAAGTAATATCCAACTCCTACCCATTCCAATCCTGAGACCCTTCCTATAGCAAGAGATGTGATATCCAAATCCTTCCCATTCCAATCCTGAGACCCTTCCTATAACATGAGATGTGATATCCAACTCCTTCCCATTCCAATCCTGAGACACTTCCTATAGCATGAGATGTGATATCTCAATGCTTCTAATACCAAACCTGAGACTCTTCCTATAACATGAGATGGGATATCCAACTCCTTCCCATTCCAATCCTGAGACCCTTTTGATAGCAGAGATGTGATATCTCAATGTTTATACCAAACCTGAGACCCTTCCTACGGCATGAGATGTCATATTCAACTCCTTCCCATTCCAATCCTGAGACCCTTCCTATAGCATGAGAGGTGATATCTCAATGCTTATACCAATCCTGAGACCCTTCCTATAGCATGAGATGTGATATCTCAATGCTTATACCAAACCTGAGACCCTTCCTATAGCATGAGATGTGATATCCAACTCCTTCCCATTCCAATCCTGAGGCCCTTCCTATAGCATGAGATGTGATATCTCAATGCTTCTAATACCAAACCTGAGATCCTTCCTCTAACATGAAATGTGAGATCCAACTCCTTCCCTTTCCAAACCTAAGAGCCTATCTATAGCATGAGATGTGATATCCAAGTCCTTCACATTCCAACCCTTAGACCCTTCCTACAGCATGCAATATGATATCTCAATGATTCTAATAACAAACCTGAGACCCGTCCTATAACATGAGATGGGATATCCAACTCCTTCCCATTCCAATCCTGAGACACTTCCGATAGCAGAGATGTGATATCTCAATGTTTATACCAAACCTGAGACCCTTCCTATAACATGAGATGTGATATCCAACTCCTTCCCGTTCCAAACCTGACACCCTTCCTTTAGCATGAGATGTGATATCCAGCTCCTTCCCATTCCAATCCTGAGACACTTCCGATAGCATGAGATGTGATATCTCAATGCTTCTAATATCAAAACTGAGACCCTCCCTATAGCATGATATGTGATATCTAAGTCCTTCCCATTCCAATCCTGAGACCCTTCCTATAGCATGAGATGTGATATCTCAATGCTTCTACCAAACCTGAGACCCTTCCTTTAGCATGAGATGTGATATCCAACTCCTTCCCATTCCAATCCTGAAACCCTTCCTATAGCATGAGATGTGATATCTCAATACTTCTAATACCAAACCTGAGATCCTTCCGATAACATGAGATGTGATATCTCAATACTTCTAATACCAAACCTGAGATCCATCCTATAACATGAGATGTGATATCCAACTCCTTCCCTTTCCAAACCTGAGAGCCGTTCTATAGCATGAGATGTGATATCCAGGTCCTTCCCATTCCAATCCTTAACCCTTCCTACAGCATGCAATATGATATCTCAATGATTCTAATAACAAACCTGAGACCCGTCCTATAGCATGAGATATGATATCCAAGTCCTTCCCATTCCAATCCTGAGACCCTTCCTATAACATGAAATGTGATATCCAACTCCTTCCCATTCCAACCTGAGACCCTTCCTATAGCATGAGATGGGATATCCAACTTCTTCCAAATCCAATACTGATACCCTTCCGATAGCATGAGATGTGATATCCCAATGCTTCTACCAAACCTGAGACCCATACTATGGCATGAGATGTGATATCAAACTCCTTCCCATTCCAATCCTGAGACCCTTCCTATAGCTTGAGGTGTGATATCCAACTCCTTCCCATTCCAATTCTGAGACCCTTCTTATACCATGAGACTTGATATCTCAATGCTTCTAATATTAAACCTGAGACCCGTCCTATAACATGAGATGTGATATCCAAATCCTTCCCCTTCCAAACCTTAGACCCTTCCTTTATCATGAGATGTGATATCCAACTCCTTCCCATTCCAATCCTGAGACCCTTCCGATATCATGAGATTTGTTATCTCAATGCTTCTAATATCAAACTTGAGACCCTCCCTATAGCATGAGATGTGACATCCAAGTCCTTCCCATTCCAATCTGAGACCCTTCCTATAGCATGAGATGTGATATCTCTATGCTTCTAATACCAAACCTGAGACCCTTCCTATAACATGAGATGGGATATCCAACTCCTTCCCATTCCAATCCTGAGACCTTTCCGATAGCAGAGATGTGATATATCAATGCTTATACCAAACCTGAGAACCTTCCTATGGCCTGAGATGTCATATACAACTCCTTCCCATTCCAATCCTGAGACCCTTCCTTTAGCATGAGATGTGATATCTCAATGCTTATACCAAATCTGAGACCCTTCCTATAGCATGAGATGTGATATCCAATTCCTTCCCATTCCAATCCTGAGACCCTTCCTATAGCATGAGATGTGATATCTCAATGCTTATACCAAACCTGAGAGCCTACCTATAACATGAGATGTGATATCCAAGTCTATCCCATTCCAATCCTTAGACCCTTCCTACAGCATGCGATGTGATATCTCAATAATTCTAATACCAAACCAGAGACTCTTCCTATAACATGAGATGGGATATCCAACTCCTTCCCATTCCAATCCTGAGCCGCTTCCGATAGCAGAGATGTGATATCTCAATGCTTATACCAAACCTGAGACCCTTCCTATAACATGAGATGTGATATCCAACTCCTTCCCGTTCCAAACCTGAGACACTAACTATAGCATATGTGATATCCAACTCCTTCCCATTCCAAACATGAGACCCTTCCTATAGCAAGAAAGTAATATCCAACTCCTACCCATTCCAATCCTGAGACCCTTCCTATAGCAAGAGATGTGATATCCAAATCCTTCCCATTCCAATCCTGAGACCCTTCCTATAACATGAGATGTGATATCCAACTCCTTCCCATTCCAACCTGAGACACTTCCTATAGCATGAGAAGGGATATCCAACTCCTTCCCAATCCAATCCTGAGACCCTTCCGATAGCAGAGATGTGATATCTCAATGCTTATACCAAACCTGAGACCCTTCCTATGGCATGAGATGTGATATCCAACTCCTTGCTGAGACCCTTCCTATAGCATGAGAAGGGATATCCAACTCCTTCCCAATCCAATCCTGAGACCATTCCGATAGCAGCGACGTGATATCTCAATGCTTCTACCAAACCTGAGACCCTTCCTTTAGCATGAAATGTGATATCCAAATCCTTCACATTCCAATCCTGAGACCCTTCCTATAGCATGAGATGTGATATCTCAATGCTTCTAATAGCAAACCTGAGATCCTTCCTATAACATGAGATGTGATATCCAATTCCTTCCCATTCCAAACCTGAGACCCTTCCTATTGGATGAGATGTGATATCCAACTCCTTCCCATTCCAACCTTGAGACCCTTCCTATAGCATGAGATGTGATGTCTCAATGCTTCTAATACCAAACCTGAGATCCTTCCTATAACATGAGATGTGATATCCAACTCCTTCTATTCCAATCCTGAGACCCGTCCTATAGCATGAGATGTGATATCTCAAGGCTTATACCAAACCTGAGACCCTTCCTATAGCATGAGATGTGATATCCAACTGCTTCCCATTCCAATCCTGAGACCCTTCCTATAGCATGCAATATGATATCTCAATGATTCTAATAACAAACCTGAGACCCGTCCTATAGCATGAGATATGATATCCAAGTCCTTCGCATTCCAATCCTGAGACCCTTCCTATAACATGAAATGTGATATCCAACTCCTTCCCATTCCAACCTGAGACCATTCCTATAGCATGAGATGGGATATCCAACTTCTTCCAAATCCAATACTGATACCCTTCCGATAGCATGAGATGTGATATCCCAATGCTTCTACCAAACCTGAGACCCATACTATGGCATGAGATGTGATATCAAACTCCTTCCCATTCCAATCCTGAGACCCTTCCTATAGCTTGAGGTGTGATATCCAACTCCTTCCCATTCCAATTCTGAGACCCTTCTTATACCATGAGACTTGATATCTCAATACTTCTAATATTAAACCTGAGACCCGTCCTATAACATGAGATGTGATATCCAAATCCTTCCCCTTCCAAACCTTAGACCCTTCCTTTATCATGAGATGTGATATCCAACTCCTTCCCATTCCAATCCTGAGACCCTTCCGATATCATGAGATTTGTTATCTCAATGCTTCTAATATCAAACTTGAGACCCTCCCTATAGCATGAGATGTGACATCCAAGTCCTTCCCATTCCAATCCTGAGACCCTTCCTATAGCATGAGATGTGATATCTCTATGCTTCTAATACCAAACCTGAGACCCTTCCTATAACATGAGATGGGATATCCAACTCCTTCCCATTCCAATCCTGAGACCTTTCCGATAGCAGAGATGTGATATCTCAATGCTTATACCAAACCTGAGAACCTTCCTATGGCCTGAGATGTCATATACAACTCCTTCCCATTCCAATCCTGAGACCCTTCCTTTAGCATGAGATGTGATATCTCAATGCGTATACCAAATCTGAGACCCTTCCTATAGCATGAGATGTGATATCCAATTCCTTCCCATTCCAATCCTGAGACCCTTCCTATAGCATGAGATGTGATATCTCAATGCTTATACCAAACCTGAGAGCCTACCTATAACATGAGATGTGATATCCAAGTCTATCCCATTCCAATCCTTAGACCCTTCCTACAGCATGCGATGTGATATCTCAATAATTCTAATACCAAACCAGAGACTCTTCCTATAACATGAGATGGGATATCCAACTCCTTCCCATTCCAATCCTGAGCCGCTTCCGATAGCAGAGATGTGATATCTCAATGCTTATACCAAACCTGAGACCCTTCCTATAACATGAGATGTGATATCCAACTCCTTCCCGTTCCAAACCTGAGACACTAACTATAGCATATGTGATATCCAACTCCTTCCCATTCCAAACATGAGACCCTTCCTATAGCAAGAAAGTAATATCCAACTCCTACCCATTCCAATCCTGAGACCCTTCCTATAGCAAGAGATGTGATATCCAAATCCTTCCCATTCCAATCCTGAGACCCTTCCTATAACATGAGATGTGATATCCAACTCCTTCCCATTCCAACCTGAGACACTTCCTATAGCATGAGAAGGGATATCCAACTCCTTCCCAATCCAATCCTGAGACCCTTCTGATAGCAGAGATGTGATATCTCAATGCTTATACCAAACCTGAGTCCCTTCCTATGGCATGAGATGTGATATCCAACTCCTTGCCATTCAAATCCTGAGACCCTTCCTATAGCATGAGAAGGGATATCCAACTCCTTCCCAATCCAATCCTGAGACCCTTCCGATAGCAGCGACGTGATATCTCAATGCTTCTACCAAACCTGAGACCCTTCCTTTAGCATGAGATGTGATATCCAAATCCTTCACATTCCAATCCTGAGACCCTTCCTATAGCATGAGATGTGATATCTCAATGCTTCTAATACCAAACCTGAGATCCTTCCTATAACATGAGATGTGATATCCAATTCCTTCCCATTCCAAACCTGAGACCCTTCCTATTGGATGAGATGTGATATTCAACTCCTTCCCATTCCAACCTTGAGACCCTTCCTATAGCATGAGATGTGATGTCTCAATGCTTCTAATACCAAACCTGAGATCCTTCCTATAACATGAGATGTGATATCCAAATCCTTCCCTTTCCAAACCTGAGACCCTCCCTTTAGCATGAGATGTGATATCTAACTCCTTCCCATTCCATTCCTGAGACCCTTCTGATAGCATGAGATGTGATATCTCAATGCCTCTAATACCAAACCTGAGATCCTACCTCTAACATGAAATGAGATATCCAACTCTTTCCCCTTCCAAACCTGAGAGCCTTCCTATAGCATGAGATGTGATATCCAAGTCCTTCCCATTCCAATACTGAGACCCTTCCTATAGCTTGAGATGTGATATCCAACTCCTTCCCATTCCAATTCTGAGACCCTTCCTATAGCATGAGATGTGATATCTCAATGCTTATACCAAACCTGAAAGCCTACCTATAGCATGAGATGTGATATCCAAGTCCATCCCATTCCAATCCTTAGACCCTTCCTACAGCATGCGATGTGATATCTCAATGATTCTAATACCAAACCAGAGACTCTTCCTATAACATGAGATGGGATATCCAACTCCTTCCCATTCCAATTCTGAGACCCTTCCTATACTATGAGACTTGATATCTCAATGCTTCTAATACCAAACCTGAGACCCGTAATATAACATGAGATGTGATATCCAAATCCTTCCGCTTCCAAACCTTAGACCCTTCCTTTATCGTGAGATGTGATATCCAACTCCTTCCCATTCCAATCCTGAGACCCTTCCGATATCATGAGATGTGATATCTCAAAGCTTCTAATATCAAACTTGAGACCCTCCATATAGCATGAGATGTGATATCCAAGTCCTTCCCATTCCAATCCTGAGACCCTTCCTATAGCATGAGATGTGATATCTCAATGCTTCTAATACCAAACCTGAGACCCTTCCTATAACATGAGATGGGAATATCCAACTCCTTCCCATTCCAATCTTCAGACCCTTCCGATAGCAGAGATGTGATATCTCAATGCTTATACCACACCTGAGATCCTTCCTATAACATGAGATGTGATATCCAACTCCTTCCCATTCCAATCCTGAGACACTTCCTATAGCATGAGATGTGATATCTCACTGCTTATACCAAACCTGAGACCCTTCCCATAGCAGATGTGATATCCAACTCCTTCCCATTCCAATCCTCAGACCCTTCCTATAGCATGAGATGTGATATCTCAATGCTTATACCAAACCTGAGAGCCTACCTATAACATGAGATGTGATATCCAAGTCCATCCCATTCCAATCCTTAGACCCTTCCTACAGCATGCGATGTGATATCTCAATGATTCTAATACCAAACCAGAGACTCTTCCTATAACATGAGATGGGATATCCAACTCCTTCCCATTCCAATCCTGAGCCGCTTCCGATAGCAGAGATGTGATATCTCAATGCTTATACCAAACCTGAGACCCTTCCTATAACATGAGATGTGATATCCAACTCCTTCCCGTTCCAAACCTGAGACACTAACTATAGCATATGTGATATCCAACTCCTTCCCATTCCAAACATGAGACCCTTCCTATAGCAAGAAAGTAATATCCAACTCCTACCCATTCCAATCCTGAGACCCTTCCTATAGCAAGAGATGTGATATCCAAATCCTTCCCATTCCAATCCTGAGACCCTTCCTATAACATGAGATGTGATATCCAACTCCTTCCCATTCCAACCTGAGACACTTCCTATAGCATGAGAAGGGATATCCAACTCCTTCCCAATCCAATCCTGAGACCCTTCCGATAGCAGAGATGTGATATCTCAATGCTTATACCAAACCTGAGACCCTTCCTATGGCATGAGATGTGATATAACTCCTTGCCATTCAAATCCTGAGACCCTTCCTATAGCATGAGAAGGGATATCCAACTCCTTCCCAATCCAATCCTGAGACCCTTCCGATAGCAGCGACGTGATATCTCAATGCTTCTACCAAACCTGAGACCCTTCCTTTAGCATGAGATGTGATATCCAAATCCTTCACATTCCAATCCTGAGACCCTTCCTATAGCATGAGATGTGATATCTCAATGCTTCTAATACTAAACCTGAGATCCTTCCTATAACATGAGATGTGATATCCAATTCCTTCCCATTCCAAACCTGAGACCCTTCCTATTGGATGAGATGTGATATCCAACTCCTTCCCATTCCAACCCTGAGACCCTTCCTATAGCATGAGATGTGATGTCTCAATGCTTCTAATACCAAACCTGAGATCCTTCCTATAACATGAGATGTGATATCCAACTCCTTCCATTCGAATCCTGAGACCCGTCCTATAGCATGAGATGTGATATCTCAATGCTTATACCAAACCTGAGACCCTTCCTATAGCATGAGATGTGATATCCAACTGCTTCCCATTCCAATCCTGAGACCCTTCCTATAGCATGAGATGTGATATCTCAATGCTTCTAATACCAAACCTGAGATCCTTCCTCTAACATGAAATGTGATATCCAACTCCTTCCCTTTCCAAACCTAAGAGCCTATCTATAGCATGAGATGTGATATCCAAGTCCTTCACATTCCAACCCTTAGACCCTTCCTACAGCATGCAATATGATATCTCAATGATTCTAATAACAAACCTGAGACCCGTCCTATAACATGAGATGGGATATCCAACTCCTTCCCATTCCAATCCTGAGACACTTCCGATAGCAGAGATGTGATATCTCAATGCTTATACCAAACCTGAGACCCTTCCTATAACATGAGATGTGATATCCAAATCCTTCTCGTTCCAAACCTGAGACCCTTCCTTTAGCATGAGATGTGATATCCAGCTCCTTCCCATTCCAATCCTGAGACACTTCCGATAGCATGAGATGTGATATCTCAATGCTTCTAATATCAAAACTGAGACCCTCCCTATAGCATGATATGTGATATCTAAGTCCTTCCCATTCCAATCCTGAGACCCTCCCTATATCATGAGATGTGATATCCAACTCCTTCCCATTCCAATCCTGAGACCCTTCCTATAGCATGAGATATGATATCTCAATACTTCTAATACCAAACGTGAGATCCTTCCGATAACATGAGATGTGATATCCAAATCCTTCCCCTTCCAAACCTGAGACCCTCCCTTTAGCATGAAATGTGATATCCAACTCCTTCCTATTCCAATCCTGAGACTCTTCTGATAGCATGAGATGTGATATCTCAATGCTTCTAATACCAAACCTGAGATCCTTCCGATAGCATGAGATGTGATATCTCAATGCTTCTAATACCAAACCTGAGATCCTTCCTATAACATGAGATATGATATCCAAATCCTTCCCATTCCATTCCTGAGACCCGTCTGATAGCATGAGATGTGATATCTCAATGCCTCTAATACCAAACCTGAGATCCTACCTCTAACATGAAATGAGATATCCAACTCTTTCCCCTTCCAAACCTGAGAGCCTTCCTATAGCATGAGATGTGATATCCAAGTCCTTCCCATTCCAATACTGAGACCCTTCCTATAGCTTGAGATGTGATATCCAACTCCTTCCCATTCCAATTCTGAGACCCTTCCTATAGCATGAGATGTGATATCTCAATGCTTATACCAAACCTGAGAGCCTACCTATAGCATGAGATGTGATATCCAAGTCCATCCCATTCCAATCCTTAGACCCTTCCTACAGCATGCGATGTGAATATCTCAATGATTCTATTACCAAACCAGAGACTCTTTCTATAAAATGAGATGGGATATCCAACTCCTTCCCATTCCAATTCTGAGACCCTTCCTATACTATGAGACTTGATATCTCAATGCTTCTAATACCAAACCTGAGACCCGTAATATATCATGAGATGTGATATCCAAATCCTTCCCCTTCCAAACCTTAGACCCGTTCTTTATCATGAGATGTGATATCCAACTCCTTCCCATTCCAATCCTGAGACCCTTCCGATATCATGAGATGTGATATCTCAAAGCTTCTAATATCAAACTTGAGACCCTCCCTATAGCATGAGATGTGATATCCAAGTCCTTCCCATTCCAATCCTGAGACCCTTCCTATAGCATGAGATGTGATATCTCAATGCTTCTAATACCAAACCTGAGACCCTTCCTATAACATGAGATGGGAATATCCAACTCCTTCCCATTCCAATCTTGAGACCCTTCCGATAGCAGAGATGTGATATCTCAATGCTTATACCACACCTGAGATCCTTCCTATAACATGAGATGTGATATCCAACTCCTTCCCATTCCAATCCTGGAACACTTCCTATAGCATGAGATGTGATATCTCACTGCTTATACCAAACCTGAGACCCTTCCCATAGCAGGAGATGTGATATCCAACTCCTTCCCATTCCAATCCTCAGACCCTTCCTATAGCATGAGATGTGATATCTCAATGCTTCTAATGTCAAACTTGAGACCCTACGTATAGCATGAGATGTGATATCCAAGTCCTTCCCATTCCAATCCTGAGACACTTCCTATAGCATGAGATGTGATATCTCAATGCTTCTAATACCAAACCTGAGACTCTTCCTATAACATGAGATGGGATATCCAACTCCTTCCAATTCCAATCCTGAGACCCTTTTGATAGCAGAGATGTGATATCTCAATGTTTATACCAAACCTGAGACCCTTCCTACGGCATGAGATGTCATATTCAACTCCTTCCCATTCCAATCCTGAGACCCTTCCTATAGCATGAGATATGATATCCAACTCCTTCCCATTCCAATCCTGAGACCCTTCCTATAGCATGAGATGTGATGTCTCAATGCTTCTAATACCAAACCTGAGATCCTTCCTATAACATGAGATGTGATATCCAACTCCTTCCATTCCAATCCTGAGACCCTTCCTATAGCATGAGATGTGATATCTCAATGCTTATACCAAGCCTGAGACCCTTCCTATAGCATGAGATGTGATATCCAACTCCTTCCCATTCCAATCCTGAGACCCTTCCTATAGCCTGAGATGTGATATCCAATTCCTTCCCATTCCAATCCTGAGACCCTTCCTATAGCATGAGATGTGATATCTCAATGCTTATACCAAACCTGAGAGCCTACCTATAACATGAGATGTGATATCCAAGTCCATCCCATTCCAATCCTTAGACCCTTCCTACAGCATGCGATGTGATATCTCAATGATTCTAATACCAAACCAGAGACTCTTCCTATAACATGAGATGGGATATCCAACTCCTTCCCATTCCAATCCTGAGCCGCTTCCGATAGCAGAGATGTGATATCTCAATGCTTATACCAAACCTGAGACCCTTCCTATAACATGAGATGTGATATCCAACTCCTTCCCGTTCCAAACCTGAGACACTAACTATAGCATATGTGATATCCAACTCCTTCCCATTCCAAACATGAGACCCTTCCTATAGCAAGAAAGTAATATCCAACTCCTACCCATTCCAATCCTGAGACCCTTCCTATAGCAAGAGATGTGATATCCAAATCCTTCCCATTCCAATCCTGAGACCCTTCCTATAACATGAGATGTGATATCCAACTCCTTCCCATTCCAACCTGAGACACTTCCTATAGCATGAGAAGGGATATCCAACTCCTTCCCAATCCAATCCTGAGACCCTTCCGATAGCAGAGATGTGATATCTCAATGCTTATACCAAACCTGAGACCCTTCCTATGGCATGAGATGTGATATCCAACTCCTTGCCATTCAAATCCTGAGACCCTTCCTATAGCATGAGAAGGGATATCCAACTCCTTCCCAATCCAATCCTGAGACCCTTCCGATAGCAGCGACGTGATATCTCAATGCTTCTACCAAACCTGAGACCCTTCCTTTAGCATGAGATGTGATATCCAAATCCTTCACATTCCAATCCTGAGACCCTTCCTATAGCATGAGATGTGATATCTCAATGCTTCTAATACCAAACCTGAGATCCTTCCTATAACATGAGATGTGATATCCAATTCCTTCCCATTCCAAACCTGAGACCCTTCCTATTGGATGAGATGTGATAGCCAACTCCTTCCCATTCCAACCCTGAGACCCTTCCTATAGCATGAGATGTGATGTCTCAATGCTTCTAATACCAAACCTGAGATCCTTCCTATAACATGAGATGTGATATCCAACTCCTTCCATTCCAATCCTGAGACCCGTCCTATAGCATGAGATGTGATATCTCAATGCTTATACCAAACCTGAGACCCTTCCTATAGCATGAGATGTCATATCCAACTGCTTCCCATTCCAATCCTGAGACCCTTCCTATAGCATGAGATGTGATATCTCAATACTTCTAATACCAAACCTGAGATCCTTCCTCTAACATGAAATGTGATATCCAACTCCTTCCCTTTCCAAACCTAAGAGCCTATCTATAGCATGAGATGTGATATCCAAGTCCTTCACATTCCAACCCTTAGACCCTTCCTACAGCATGCAATATGATATCTCAATGATTCTAATAACAAACCTGAGACCCGTCCTATAACATGAGATGGGATATCCAACTCCTTCCCATTCCAATCCTGAGACACTTCCGATAGCAGAGATGTGATATCTCAATGCTTATACCAAACCTGAGACCCTTCCTATAACATGAGATGTGATATCCAAATCCTTCTCGTTCCAAACCTGAGACCCTTCCTTTAGCATGAGATGTGATATCCAGCTCCTTCCCATTCCAATCCTGAGACACTTCCGATAGCATGAGATGTGATATCTCAATGCTTCTAATATCAAAACTGAGACCCTCCCTATAGCATGATATGTGATATCTAAGTCCTTCCCATTCCAATCCTGAGACCCTCCCTATAGCATGAGATGTGATATCCAACTCCTTCCCATTCCAATCCTGAGACCCTTCCTATAGCATGAGATATGATATCTCAATACTTCTAATACCAAACGTGAGATCCTTCCGATAACATGAGATGTGATATCCAAATCCTTCCCCTTCCAAACCTGAGACCCTCCCTTTAGCATGAAATGTGATATCCAACTCCTTCCTATTCCAATCCTGAGACTCTTCTGATAGCATGAGATGTGATATCTCAATGCTTCTAATACCAAACCTGAGATCCTTCCGATAGCATGAGATGTGATATCTCAATGCTTCTAATACCAAACCTGAGATCCTTCCTATAACATGAGATGTGATATCCAAATCCTTCCCCTTCCAAACCTGAGACCCTCCCTTTAGCATGAGATGTGATATCTAACTCCTTCCCATTCCATTCCTGAGACCCTTCTGATTGCATGAGATGTGATATCTCAATGCCTCTAATACCAAACCTGAGATCCTACCTCTAACATGAAATGAGATATCCAACTCTTTCCCCTTCCAAACCTGAGAGCCTTCCTATAGCATGAGATGTGATATCCAAGTCCTTCCCATTCCAATACTGAGACCCTTCCTATAGCTTGAGATGTGATATCCAACTCCTTCCCATTCCAATTCTGAGACCCTTCCTATAGCATGAGATGTGATATCTCAATGCTTATACCAAACCTGAGAGCCTTCCTATAGCTTGAGATGGGATATCCAACTCCTTCCTATTCCAATTCTGAGACCCTTCCTATACTATGAGACTTGATATCTCAATGCTTCTAATACCAAACCTGAGACCCGTAATATAACATGAGATGTGATATCCAAATCCTTCCCCTTCCAAACCTAGACCCTTCCTTTATCATGAGATGTGATATCCAACTCCTTCCCATTCCAATCCTGAGACCCTTCCAAACCTGAGACCCTTCCTATGGCATGAGATGTGATATCCAACTCCTTGCCATTCAAATCCTGAGACCCTTCCTATAGCATGAGAAGGGATATCCAACTCCTTCCCAATCCAATCCTGAGACCCCTCCGATAGCAGAGACGTGATATCTCAATGCTGCGACCAATCCTGAGACCCTTCCTTTAGCATGAGATGTGATATCCAAATCCTTCACATTCCAATCCTGAGACCCTTCCTATAGCATGAGATGTGATATCTCAATGCTTCTAATACCAAACCTGAGATCCTTCCTATAACATGAGATGTGATATCCAATTCCTTCCCATTCCAAACCTGAGACCCTTCCTATTGGATGAGATGTGATATCCAACTCCTTCCCATTCCAACCCTGAGACCCTTCCTATAGCATGAGATGTGATGTCTCAATGCTTCTAATACCAAACCTGAGATCCTTCCTATAACATGAGATGTGATATCCAACTCCTTCCATTCCAATCCTGAGACCCGTCCTATAGCATGAGATGTGATATCTCAATGCTTATACCAAACCTGAGACCCTTCCTATAGCATGAGATGTGATATCCAACTACTTCCCATTCCAATCCTGAGACCCTTCCTATAGCATGAGATGTGATATCTCAATGCTTCTAATACCAAACCTGAGCTCCTTCCTCTAACATGAAATGTGATATCCAACTCCTTCCCTTTCCAAACCTAAGAGCCTATCTATAGCATGAGATGTGATATCCAAGTCCTTCCCGTTCCAATCCTTAGACCCTTCCTACAGCATGCAATATGATATCTCAATGATTCTAATAACAAACCTGAGACCTGTCCTATAGCATGAGATATGATATCCAAGTCCTTCCCATTCCAATCCTGAGACCCTTCCTATAACATGAAATGTGATATCCAACTCCTTCCCATTCCAACCTGAGACCCTTCCTATAGCATGAGATGGGATATCCAACTTCTTCCAAATCCAATACTGATACCCTTCCGATAGCATGAGATGTGATATCCCAATGCTTCTACCAAACCTGAGACCCATACTATGGCATGAGATGTGATATCAAACTCCTTCCCATTCCAATCCTGAGACCCTTCCTATAGCTTGAGGTGTGATATCCAACTCCTTCCCATTCCAATTCTGAGACCCTTCTTATACCAGGAGACTTGATATCTCAATGCTTCTAATACCAAACCTGAGACCCGTCCTATAACATAAGATGTGATATCCAAATCCTTCCCCTTCCAAACCTTAGACCCTTCCTTTATCATGAGATGTGGTATCCAACTCCTTCCCATTCCAATCCTGAGACCCTTCCGATATCATGAGATTTGTTATCTCAATGCTTCTAATATCAAACTTGAGACCCTCCCTATAGCATGAGATGTGACATCCAAGTCCTTCCCATTCCAATCCTGAGACCCTTCCTATAGCATGAGATGTGATATCTCTATGCTTCTAATACCAAACCTGAGACCCTTCCTATAACATGAGATGGGATATCCAACTCCTTCCCATTCCAATCCTGAGACCCTTCCGATAGCAGAGATGTGATATCTCAATGCTTATACCAAACATGAGACCCTTCCTATGGCATGAGATGTCATATACAACTCCTTCGCATTCCAATCCTGAGACCCTTCCTTTAGCATGAGATGTGATATCTCAATGCTTATACCAAATCTGAGACCCTTCCTATAGCATGAGATGTGATATCCAAATCCTTCCCATTCCAATCCTGAGACCCTTCCTATAGCATGAGATGTGATATCTCAATGCTTATATCAAACCTGAGAGCCTACCTATAGCATGAGATGTGATATCCAAGTCCATCCCATTCCAATCCTTAGACCCTTCCTACAGCATGCGATGTGATATCTCAATGATTCTAATACCAAACCAGAGACTCTTACTATAACATGAGATGGGATATCCAACTCCTTCCCATTCCAATCCTGAGCCGCTTCCGATAGCAGAGATGTGATATCTCAATGCTTATACCAAACATGAGACCCTTCCTATAACATGAGATGTGATATCCAACTCCTTCCCGTTCCAAACCTGAGACACTAACTATAGCATATGTGATATCCAACTCCTTCCCATTCCAAACATGAGACCCTTCCTATAGCAAGAAAGTAATATCCAAATCCTTCCCATTCCAATCCTGAGACCCTTCCTATAACATGAGATGTGATATCCAACTCCTTCCCATTCAAATCCTTAGACCCTTCCTATAGCATGAGAAGGGATATCCAACTCCTTCCCAATCCAATCCTGAGACCCTTCCGATAGCAGAGATCTGATATCTCAATGCTTTTACCAAACCTGAGACCCTTCCTTTAGCATGAGATGTGATATCCAAATCCTTCACATTCCAATCCTGAGACCCTTCCTATAGCATGAGATGTGATATCTCAATGCTTCTAATACCAAACCTGAGATCCTTCCTATAACATGAGATGTGATATCCAATTCCTTCCCATTCCAAACCTGAGACCCTTCCTATTGGATGAGATGCGATATCCAACTCCTTCCCATTCCAACCCTGAGACCCTTCCTATAGCATGAGATGTGATGTCTCAATGCTTCTAATACCAAACCTGAGATCCTTCCTATAACATGAGATGTGATATCCAACTCCTTCCATTCCAATCCTGAGACCCGTCCTATAGCATGAGATGTGATATCTCAATGCTTATACCAAACCTGAGACCCTTCCTATAGCATGAGATGTGATATCCAACTACTTCCCATTCCAATCCTGAGACCCTTCCTATAGCATGAGATGTGATATCTCAATGCTTCTAATACCAAACCTGAGATCCTTCCTCTAACATGAAATGTGATATCCAACTCCTTCCCTTTCCAAACCTTAGACCCTTCCTACAGCATGCAATATGATATCTCAATGATTCTAATAACAAACCTGAGACCCGTCCTATAGCATGAGATATGATATCCAAGTCCTTCCCATTCCAATCCTGAGACCCTTCCTATAACATGAAATGTGATATCCAACTCCTTCCCATTCCAACCTGAGACCCTTCCTATAGCATGAGATGGGATATCCAACTTCTTCCAAATCCAATACTGATACCCTTCCGATAGCATGAGATGTGATGTCCCAATGCTTCTACCAAACCTGAGACCCATACTATGGCATGAGATGTGATATCAAACTCCTTCCCATTCCAATCCTGAGACCCTTCCTATAGCTTGAGGTGTGATATCCAACTCCTTCCCATTCCAATTCTGAGACCCTTCTTATACCATGAGACTTGATATCTCAATGCTTCTAATACCAAACCTGAGACCCGTCCTATAACATGAGATGTGATATCCAAATCCTTCCCCTTCCAAACCTTAGACCCTTCCTTTATCATGAGATGTGGTATCCAACTCCTTCCCATTCCAATCCTGAGACCCTTCCGATATCATGAGATTTGTTATCTCAATGCTTCTAATATCAAACTTGAGACCCTCCCTATAGCATGAGATGTGACATCCAAGTCCTTCCCATTCCAATCCTGAGACCCTTCCTATAGCATGAGATGTGATATCTCTATACTTCTAATACCAAACCTGAGACCCTTCCTATAACATGAGATGGGATATCCAACTCCTTCCCATTCCAATCCTGAGACCCTTCCGATAGCAGAGATGTGATATCTCAATGCTTATACCAAACCTGAGACCCTTCCTATGGCCTGAGATGTCATATACAACTCCTTCCCATTCCAATCCTGAGACCCTTCCTTTAGCATGAGATGTGATATCTCAATGCTTATACCAAATCTGAGACCCTTCCTATAGCATGAGATGTGATATCCAAATCCTTCCCATTCCAATCCTGAGACCCTTCCTATAACATGAGATGTGATATCCAACTCCTTCCCATTCAAATCCTGAGACCCTTCCTATAGCATGAGAAGGGATATCCAACTCCTTCCCAATCCAATCCTGAGACCCTTCCGATAGCAGAGATCTGATATCTCAATGCTTCTACCAAACCTGAGACCCTTCCTTTAGCATGAGATGTGATATCCAAATCCTTCACATTCCAATCCTGAGACCCTTCCTATAGCATGAGATGTGATATCTCAATGCTTCTAATACCAAACCTGAGATCCTTCCTATAACATGAGATGTGATATCCAATTCCTTCCCATTCCAAACCTGAGACCCTTCCTATTGGATGAGATGCGATATCCAACTCCTTCCCATTCCAACCCTGAGACCCTTCCTATAGCATGAGATGTGATGTCTCAATGCTTCTAATACCAAACCTGAGATCCTTCCTATAACATGAGATGTGATATCCAACTCCTTCCATTCCAATCCTGAGACCCGTCCTATAGCATGAGATGTGATATCTCAATGCTTATACCAAACCTGAGACCCTTCCTATAGCATGAGATGTGATATCCAACTACTTCCCATTCCAATCCTGAGACCCTTCCTATAGCATGAGATGTGATATCTCAATGCTTCTAATACCAAACCTGAGATCCTTCCTCTAACATGAAATGTGATATCCAACTCCTTCCCTTTCCAAACCTTAGACCCTTCCTACAGCATGCAATATGATATCTCAATGATTCTAATAACAAACCTGAGACCCGTCCTATAGCATGAGATATGATATCCAAGTCCTTCCCATTCCAATCCTGAGACCCTTCCTATAACATGAAATGTGATATCCAACTCCTTCCCATTCCAACCTGAGACCCTTCCTATAGCATGAGATGGGATATCCAACTTCTTCCAAATCCAATACTGATACCCTTCCGATAGCATGAGATGTGATGTCCCAATGCTTCTACCAAACCTGAGACCCATACTATGGCATGAGATGTGATATCAAACTCCTTCCCATTCCAATCCTGAGACCCTTCCTATAGCTTGAGGTGTGATATCCAACTCCTTCCCATTCCAATTCTGAGACCCTTCTTATACCATGAGACTTGATATCTCAATGCTTCTAATACCAAACCTGAGACCCGTCCTATAACATGAGATGTGATATCCAAATCCTTCCCCTTCCAAACCTTAGACCCTTCCTTTATCATGAGATGTGGTATCCAACTCCTTCCCATTCCAATCCTGAGACCCTTCCGATATCATGAGATTTGTTATCTCAATGCTTCTAATATCAAACTTGAGACCCTCCCTATAGCATGAGATGTGACATCCAAGTCCTTCCCATTCCAATCCTGAGACCCTTCCTATAGCATGAGATGTGATATCTCTATACTTCTAATACCAAACCTGAGACCCTTCCTATAACATGAGATGGGATATCCAACCCCTTCCCATTCCAATCCTGAGACCCTTCCGATAGCAGAGATGTGATATCTCAATGCTTATACCAAACCTGAGACCCTTCCTATGGCCTGAGATGTCATATACAACTCCTTCCCATTCCAATCCTGAGACCCTTCCTTTAGCATGAGATGTGATATCTCAATGCTTATACCAAATCTGAGACCCTTCCTATAGCATGAGATGTGATATCCAAATCCTTCCCATTCCAATCCTGAGACCCTTCCTATAGCATGAGATGTGATATCTCAATGCTTATACCAAACCTGAGAGCCTACAATCCTGAGACCCTTCCTTTAGCATGAAATGTGATATCTCAATGCTTATACCAAATCTGAGACCCTTCCTATAGCATGAGATGTGATATCCAAGTCCATCCCATTCCAATCCTTAGACCCTTCCTACAGCATGCGATGTGATATCTCAATGATTCTAATACCAAACCAGAGACTCTTACTATAACATGAGATGGGATATCCAACTCCTTCCCATTCCAATCCTGAGCCGCTTCCGATAGCAGAGATGTGATATCTCAATGCTTATACCAAACCTGAGACCCTTCCTATAACATGAGATGTGATATCCAACTCCTTCCCGTTCCAAACCTGAGACACTAACTATAGCATATGTGATATCCAAATCCTTCCCATTCCAAACATGAGACCCTTCCTATAGCAAGAAAGTAATATCCAACTCCTACCCATTCCAATCCTGAGACCCTTCCTATAGCAAGAGATGTGATATCCAAATCCTTCCCATTCCAATCCTGAGACCCTTCCTATAACATGAGATGTGATATCCAACTCCTTCCCATTCCAACCTGAGACACTTCCTATAGCATGAGAAGGGATATCCAACTCCTTCCCAATCCAATCCTGAGACCCTTCCGATAGCAGAGATGTGATATCTCAATGCTTATACCAAACCTGAGACCCTTCCTATGGCATGAGATGTGATATCCAACTCCTTGCCATTCAAATCCTGAGACCCTTCCTATAGCATGAGAAGGGATATCCAACTCCTTCCCAATCCAATCCTGAGACCCTTCCGATAGCAGAGACGTGATATCTCAATGCTTCTACCAAACCTGAGACCCTTCCTTTAGCATGAGATGTAATATCCAAATCCTTCACATTCCAATCCTGAGACCCTTCCTATAGCATGAGATGTGATATCTCAATGCTTCTAATACCAAACCTGAGACCCTTCCTATAACATGAGATGGGATATCCAACTCCTTCCCATTCCAATCCTGAGACCCTTCCGATAGCAGAGATGTGATATTTCAATGCTTATACCAAACCTGAGAACCTTCCTATGGCCTGAGATGTCATATACAACTCCTTCCCATTCCAATCCTGAGACCCTTCCTTTAGCATGAGATGTGATATCTCAATGCTTATACCAAATCTGAGACCCTTCCTATAGCATGAGATGTGATATCCAAGTCCATCCCATTCCAAACCTGAGACACTAACTATAGCATATGTGATATTCAACTCCTTCCCATTCCAAACATGAGACCCTTCCTATAGCAAGAAAGTAATATCCAACTCCTACCCATTCCAATCCTGAGACCCTTCCTATAGCAAGAGATGTGATATCCAAATCCTTCCCATTCCAATCCTGAGACCCTTCCTATAACATGAGATGTGATATCCAACTCCTTCCCATTCCAACCTGAGACACTTCCTATAGCATGAGAAGGGATATCCAACTCCTTCCCAATCCAATCCTGAGACCCTTCCGATAGCAGAGATGTGATATCTCAATGCTTATACCAAACCTGAGACCCTTCCTATGGCATGAGATGTGATATCCAACTCCTTGCCATTCAAATCCTGAGACCCTTCCTATAGCATGAGATGTGATATCTCTATGCTTCTAATACCAAACCTGAGACCCTTCCTATAACATGAGATGGGATATCCAACTCCTTCCCATTCCAATCCTGAGACCCTTCCGATAGCAGAGATGTGATATCTCAATGCTTATACCAAACCTGAGAACCTTCCTATGGCCTGAGATGTCATATACAACTCCTTCCCATTCCAATCCTGAGACCCTTCCTTTAGCATGAGATGTGATATCTCAATGCTTATACCAAATCTGAGACCCTTCCTATAGCATGAGATGTGATATCCAATTCCTTCCCATTCCAATCCTGAGACCCTTCCTATAGCATGAGATGTGATATCTCAATGCTTATACCAAACCTGAGAGCCTACCTATAGCATGAGATGTGATATCCAAGTCCATCCCATTCCAATCCTTAGACCCTTCCTACAGCATGCGATGTGATATCTCAATGATTCTAATACCAAACCAGAGACTCTTCCTATAACATGAGATGGGATATCCAACTCCTTCCCATTCCAATCCTGAGCCGCTTCTGATAGCAGAGATGTGATATCTCAATGCTTATACCAAACCTGAGACCCTTCCTATAACATGAGATGTGATATCCAACTCCTTCCCGTTCCAAACCTGAGACACTAACTATAGCATATGTGATATCCAACTCCTTCCCATTCCAAACATGAGACCCTTCCTATAGCAAGAAAGTAATATCCAACTCCTACCCATTCCAATCCTGAGACCCTTCCTATAGCAAGAGATGTGATATCCAAATCCTTCCCATTCCAATCCTGAGACCCTTCCTATAACATGAGATGTGATATCCAACTCCTTCCCATTCCAACCTGAGACACTTCCTATAGCATGAGAAGGGATATCCAACTCCTTCCCAATCCAATCCTGAGACCCTTCCGATAGCAGAGATGTGATATCTCAATGCTTATACCAAACCTGAGACCCTTCCTATGGCATGAGATGTGATATCCAACTCCTTGCCATTCAAATCCTGAGACCCTTCCTATAGCATGAGATGTGATATCTCTATGCTTCTAATATCAAACCTGAGACCCTTCCTATAACATGAGATGGGATATCCAACTCCTTCCCATTCCAATCCTGAGACCCTTCCGATAGCAGAGATGTGATATCTCAATGCTTATACCAAACCTGAGAACCTTCCTATGGCCTGAGATGTCATATACAACTCCTTCCCATTCCAATCCTGAGACCCTTCCTTTAGCATGAGATGTGATATCTCAATGCTTATACCAAATCTGAGACCCTTCCTATAGCATGAGATGTGATATCCAATTCCTTCCCATTCCAATCCTGAGACCCTTCCTATAGCATGAGATGTGATATCTCAATGCTTATACCAAACCACCTGAGAGCCTACCTATAGCATGAGATGTGATATCCAAGTCCATCCCATTCCAATCCTTAGACCCTTCCTACAGCATGCGATGTGATATCTCAATGATTCTAATACCAAACCAGAGACTCTTCCTATAACATGAGATGGGATATCCAACTCCTTCCCATTCCAATCCTGAGCCGCTTCCGATAGCAGAGATGTGATATCTCAATGCTTATACCAAACCTGAGACCCTTCCTATAACATGAGATGTGATATCCAACTCCTTCCCGTTGCAAACCTGAGACACTAACTATAGCATATGTGATATCCAACTCCTTCCCATTTCAAACATGAGACCCCTCCTATAGCAAGAAAGTAATATCCAACTCCTACCCATTCCAATCCTGAGACCCTTCCTATAGCAAGAGATGTGATATCCAAATCCTTCCCATTCCAATCCTGAGACCCTTCCTATAACATGAATGAGATGTGATATCCAACTCCTTCCCATTCCAACCTGAGACACTTCCTATAGCATGAGAAGGGATATCCAACTCCTTCCCAATCCAAACCTGATACCCTTCCGATAGCAGAGATGTGATATCTCAATGCTTATACCAAACCTGAGACCCTTCCTATGGCATGAGATGTGATATCCAACTCCTTCCCAATCCAATCCTGAGACCCTTCCGATAGCAGAGGCGTGATATCTCAATGCTTCTACCAAACCTGAGACCCTTCCTTTAGCATGAGATGTGATATCCAAATCCTTCACATTCCAATCCTGAGACCCTTCCTATAGCATGAGATGTGATATCTCAATGCTTCTAATACCAAACCTGAGATCCTTCCTATAACATGAGATGTGATATCCAATTCCTTCCCATTCCAAACCTGAGGCCCTTCCTATTGGATGAGATGTGATATCCAACTCCTTCCCATTCCAACCCTGAGACCCTTCCTATAGCATGAGATGTGATGTCTCAATGCTTCTAATACCGAACCTGAGATCCTTCCTATAACATGAGATGTGATATCCAACTCCTTCCATTCCAATCCTGAGACCCGTCCTATAGCACGAGATGTGATATCTCAATGCTTATACCAAACCTGAGACCCTTCCTATAGCATGAGATGTGATATCCAATTGCTTCCCATTCCAATCCTGAGACCCTTCCTATAGCATGAGATGTGATATCTCAATGCTTCTAATACCAAACCTGAGATCCTTCCTCTAACATGAAATGTGATATCCAACTCCTTCCCTTTCCAAACCTAAGAGCCTATCTATAGCATGAGATGTGATATCCAAGTCCTTCCCATTCCAACCCTTAGACCCTTACAACAGCATGCAATATGATATCTCAATGATTCTAATAACAAACCTGAGACCCGTCCTATAACATGAGATGGGATATCCAACTCCTTCCCATTCCAATCCTGAGACACTTCCGATAGCAGAGATGTGATATCTCAATGCTTATACCAAACCTGAGAACCTTCCTATGGCCTGAGATGTCATATACAACTCCTTCCCATTCCAATCCTGAGACCCTTCCTTTAGCATGAGATGTGATATCTCAATGCTTATACCAAATCTGAGACCCTTCCTATAGCATGATGTGATATCCAATTCCTTCCCATTCCAATCCTGAGACCCTTCCTATAGCATGAGATGTGATATCTCAATGCTTATACCAAACCTGAGAGCCTACCTATAGCATGAGATGTGATATCCAAGTCCATCCCATTCCAATCCTTAGACCCTTCCTACAGCATGCGATGTGATATCTCAATGATTCTAATACCAAACCAGAGACTCTTCCTATAACATTAGATGGGATATCCAACTCCTTCCCATTCCAATCCTGAGCCGCTTCCGATAGCAGAGATGTGATATCTCAATGCTTATACCAAACCTGAGACCCTTCCTATAACATGAGATGTGATATCCAACTCCTTCCTGTTCCAAACCTGAGACACTAACTATAGCATATGTGATATCCAACTCCTTCCCATTCCAAACATGAGACCCTTCCAATAGCAAGAAAGTAATATCCAACTCCTACCCATTCCAATCCTGAGACCCTTCCTATAGCAAGGGATGTGATATCCAAATCCTTCCCATTCCAATCCTGAGACCCTTCCTTTAGCATGAGATGTGATATCTCAATGCTTATACCAAATCTGAGACCCTTCCTATAGCATGAGATGTGATATCCAATTCCTTCCCATTCCAATCCTGAGACCCTTCCTATAGCATGAGATGTGATATCTCAATGCTTATACCAAACCACCTGAGAGCCTACCTATAGCATGAGATGTGATATCCAAGTCCATCCCATTCCAATCCTTAGACCCTTCCTACAGCATGCGATGTGATATCTCAATGATTCTAATACCAAACCAGAGACTCTTCCTATAACATGAGATGGGATATCCAACTCCTTCCCATTCCAATCCTGAGCCGCTTCCGATAGCAGAGATGTGATATCTCAATGCTTATACCAAACCTGAGACCCTTCCTATAACATGAGATGTGATATCCAACTCCTTCCCGTTGCAAACCTGAGACACTAACTATAGCATATGTGATATCCAACTCCTTCCCATTCCAAACATGAGACCCCTCCTATAGCAAGAAAGTAATATCCAACTCCTACCCATTCCAATCCTGAGACCCTTCCTATAGCAAGAGATGTGATATCCAAATCCTTCCCATTCCAATCCTGAGACCCTTCCTATAACATGAATGAGATGTGATATCCAACTCCTTCCCATTCCAACCTGAGACACTTCCTATAGCATGAGAAGGGATATCCAACTCCTTCCCAATCCAAACCTGTGACCCTTCCGATAGCAGAGATGTGATATCTCAATGCTTATACCAAACCTGAGACCCTTCCTATGGCATGAGATGTGATATCCAACTCCTTCCCAATCCAATCCTGAGACCCTTCCGATAGCAGAGGCGTGATATCTCAATGCTTCTACCAAACCTGAGACCCTTCCTTTAGCATGAGATGTGATATCCAAATCCTTCACATTCCAATCCTGAGACCCTTCCTATAGCATGAGATGTGATATCTCAATGCTTCTAATACCAAACCTGAGATCCTTCCTATAACATGAGATGTGATATCCAATTCCTTCCCATTCCAAACCTGAGGCCCTTCCTATTGGATGAGATGTGATATCCAACTCCTTCCCATTCCAACCCTGAGACCCTTCCTATAGCATGAGATGTGATGTCTCAATGCTTCTAATACCGAACCTGAGATCCTTCCTATAACATGAGATGTGATATCCAACTCCTTCCATTCCAATCCTGAGACCCGTCCTATAGCATGAGATGTGATATCTCAATGCTTATACCAAACCTGAGACCCTTCCTATAGCATGAGATGTGATATCCAATTGCTTCCCATTCCAATCCTGAGACCCTTCCTATAGCATGAGATGTGATATCTCAATGCTTCTAATACCAAACCTGAGATCCTTCCTCTAACATGAAATGTGATATCCAACTCCTTCCCTTTCCAAACCTAAGAGCCTATCTATAGCATGAGATGTGATATCCAAGTCCTTCCCATTCCAACCCTTAGACCCTTCCAACAGCATGCAATATGATATCTCAATGATTCTAATAACAAACCTGAGACCCGTCCTATAACATGAGATGGGATATCCAACTCCTTCCCATTCCAATCCTGAGACACTTCCGATAGCAGAGATGTGATATCTCAATGCTTATACCAAACCTGAGAACCTTCCTATGGCCTGAGATGTCATATACAACTCCTTCCCATTCCAATCCTGAGACCCTTCCTTTAGCATGAGATGTGATATCTCAATGCTTATACCAAATCTGAGACCCTTCCTATAGCATGATGTGATATCCAATTCCTTCCCATTCCAATCCTGAGACCCTTCCTATAGCATGAGATGTGATATCTCAATGCTTATACCAAACCTGAGAGCCTACCTATAGCATGAGATGTGATATCCAAGTCCATCCCATTCCAATCCTTAGACCCTTCCTACAGCATGCGATGTGATATCTCAATGATTCTAATACCAAACCAGAGACTCTTCCTATAACATTAGATGGGATATCCAACTCCTTCCCATTCCAATCCTGAGCCGCTTCCGATAGCAGAGATGTGATATCTCAATGCTTATACCAAACCTGAGACCCTTCCTATAACATGAGATGTGATATCCAACTCCTTCCTGTTCCAAACCTGAGACACTAACTATAGCATATGTGATATCCAACTCCTTCCCATTCCAAACATGAGACCCTTCCAATAGCAAGAAAGTAATATCCAACTCCTACCCATTCCAATCCTGAGACCCTTCCTATAGCAAGGGATGTGATATCCAAATCCTTCCCATTCCAATCCTGAGATCCTTCCTATAACATGAGATGTGATATCCAACTCCTTCCCATTCCAACCTGAGACACTTCCTATAGCATGAGAAGGGATATCCAACTCCTTCCCAATCCAATCCTGAGACCCTTCCGATAGCAGAGATGTGATATCTCAATGCTTATAACAAACCTGAGACCCTTCCTATGGCATGAGATGTGATATCCAACTCCTTGCCATTCAAATCCTGAGACTCTTCCTATAGCATGAGAAGGGATATCCAACTCCTTCCCAATCCAATCCTGAGACCCTTCCGATAGCAGAGACGTGATATCTCAATGCTTCTACCAAACCTGAGACCCTTCCTTTAGCATGAGATGTGATATCCAAATCCTTCACATTCCAATCCTGAGACCCTTCCTATAGCATGAGATGTGATATCTCAATGCTTCTAATACCAAACCTGAGATCCTTCCTATAACATGAGATGTGATATCCAATTCCTTCCCATTCCAAACCTGAGACCCTTCCTATTGGATGAGATGTGATATCCAACTCCTTCCCATTCCAACCCTGAGACCCTTCCGATAGCATGAGATGTGATGTCTCAATGCTTCTAATACCAAACCTGAGATCCTGCCTTATAACATGAGATGTGATATCCAACTCCTTCCATTCCAATCCTGAGACCCGTCCTATAGCATGAGATGTGATATCTCAATGCTTATACCAAACCTGAGACCCTTCCTATAGCATGAGATGTGATATCCAACTGCTTCCCATTCCAATCCTGAGACCCTTCCTATAGCATGAGATGTGATATCTCAATGCTTCTAATACCAAACCTGAGATCCTTCCTCTAACATGAAATGTGATATCCAATTCCTTCCCTTTCCAAACCTAAGAGCCTATCTATAGCATGAGATGTGATATCCAAGTCCTTCACATTCCAACCCTTAGACCCTTCCTACAGCATGCAATATGATATCTCAATGATTCTAATAACAAACCTGAGACCCGTCCTATAACATGAGATGGGATATCCAACTCCTTCCCATTCCAATCCTGAGACACTTCCGATAGCAGAGATGTGATATCTCAATGCTTATACCAAACCTGAGACCCTTCCTATAACATGAGATGTGATATCCAAATCCTTCCCGTTCCAAACCTGAGACCCTTCCTTTAGCATGAGATGTGATATCCAGCTCCTTCCCATTCCAATCCTGAGACACTTCCGATAGCATGAGATGTGATATCTCAATGCTTCTAATATCAAAACTGAGACCCTCCCTATAGCATGATATGTGATATCTAAGTCCTTCCCATTCCAATCCTGAGACCCTCCCTATAGCATGAGATGTGATATCCAACTCCTTCCCATTCCAATCCTGAGACCCTTCCTATAGCATGAGATATGATATCTCAATACTTCTAATACCAAACGTGAGATCCTTCCGATAACATGAGATGTGATATCCAAATCCTTCCCCTTCCAAACCTGAGACCCTCCCTTTAGCATGAGATGTGATATCCAACTCCTTCCTATTCCAATCCTGAGACTCTTCTGATAGCATGAGATGTGATATCTCAATGCTTCTAATACCAAACCTGAGATCCTTCCGATAGCATGAGATGTGATATCTCAATGCTTCTAATACCAAACCTGAGATCCTTCCTATAACATGAGATGTGATATCCAAATCCTTCCCCTTCCAAACCTGAGACCCTCCCTTTAGCATGAGATGTGATATCCAACTCCTTCCCATTCCAATCCTGAGACCCTTCCGATATCATGAGATGTGATATCTCAAAGCTTCTAATATCAAACTTGAGACCCTCCCTATAGCGTGAGATGTGATATCCAAGTCCTTCCCATTCCAATCCTGAGACCCTTCCTATAGCATGAGATGTGATATCTCAATGCTTCTAATACCAAACCTGAGACCCTTCCTATAACATGAGATGGGAATATCCAACTCCTTCCCATTCCAATCCTGAGACCCTTCCGATAGCAGAGATGTGATATCTCAATGCTTATACCAAACCTGAGATCCTTCCTATAACATGAGATGTCCTGAGACACTTCCTATAGCATGAGATGTGATATCTCACTGCTTATACCAAACCTGAGACCCTTCCCATAGCATGAGATGTGACATCCAAGTCCTTCCCATTCCAATCCTGAGACCCTTCCTATAACATGAGATGTGATATCCAACTCCTTCCCATTCCAACCTGAGACACTTCCTATAGCATGAGAAGGGATATCCAACTCCTTCCCAATCCAATCCTGAGACCCTTCCGATAGCAGAGATGTGATATCTCAATGCTTATACCAAACCTGAGACCCTTCCTATGGCATGAGATGTGATATCCAACTCCTTGCCATTCAAATCCTGAGACCCTTCCTATAGCATGAGATGTGATATCTCTATGCTTCTAATACCAAACCTGAGACCCTTCCTATAACATGAGATGGGATATCCAACTCCTTCCCATTCCAATCCTGAGACCCTTCCGATAGCAGAGATGTGATATCTCAATGCTTATACCAAACCTGAGAACCTTCCTATGGCCTGAGATGTCATATACAACTCCTTCCCATTCCAATCCTGAGACCCTTCCTTTAGCATGAGATGTGATATCTCAATGCTTATACCAAATCTGAGACCCTTCCTATAGCATGAGATGTGATATCCAATTCCTTCCCATTCCAATCCTGAGACCCTTCCTATAGCATGAGATGTGATATCTCAATGCTTATACCAAACCTGAGAGCCTACCTATAGCATGAGATGTGATATCCAAGTCCATCCCATTCCAATCCTTAGACCCTTCCTACAGCATGCGATGTGATATCTCAATGATTCTAATACCAAACCAGAGACTCTTCCTATAACATGAGATGGGATATCCAACTCCTTCCCATTCCAATCCTGAGCCGCTTCTGATAGCAGAGATGTGATATCTCAATGCTTATACCAAACCTGAGACCCTTCCTATAACATGAGATGTGATATCCAACTCCTTCCCGTTCCAAACCTGAGACACTAACTATAGCATATGTGATATCCAACTCCTTCCCATTCCAAACATGAGACCCTTCCTATAGCAAGAAAGTAATATCCAACTCCTACCCATTCCAATCCTGAGACCCTTCCTATAGCAAGAGATGTGATATCCAAATCCTTCCCATTCCAATCCTGAGACCCTTCCTATAACATGAGATGTGATATCCAACTCCTTCCCATTCCAACCTGAGACACTTCCTATAGCATGAGAAGGGATATCCAACTCCTTCCCAATCCAATCCTGAGACCCTTCCGATAGCAGAGATGTGATATCTCAATGCTTATACCAAACCTGAGACCCTTCCTATGGCATGAGATGTGATATCCAACTCCTTGCCATTCAAATCCTGAGACCCTTCCTATAGCATGAGATGTGATATCTCTATGCTTCTAATATCAAACCTGAGACCCTTCCTATAACATGAGATGGGATATCCAACTCCTTCCCATTCCAATCCTGAGACCCTTCCGATAGCAGAGATGTGATATCTCAATGCTTATACCAAACCTGAGAACCTTCCTATGGCCTGAGATGTCATATACAACTCCTTCCCATTCCAATCCTGAGACCCTTCCTTTAGCATGAGATGTGATATCTCAATGCTTATACCAAATCTGAGACCCTTCCTATAGCATGAGATGTGATATCCAATTCCTTCCCATTCCAATCCTGAGACCCTTCCTATAGCATGAGATGTGATATCTCAATGCTTATACCAAACCACCTGAGAGCCTACCTATAGCATGAGATGTGATATCCAAGTCCATCCCATTCCAATCCTTAGACCCTTCCTACAGCATGCGATGTGATATCTCAATGATTCTAATACCAAACCAGAGACTCTTCCTATAACATGAGATGGGATATCCAACTCCTTCCCATTCCAATCCTGAGCCGCTTCCGATAGCAGAGATGTGATATCTCAATGCTTATACCAAACCTGAGACCCTTCCTATAACATGAGATGTGATATCCAACTCCTTCCCGTTGCAAACCTGAGACACTAACTATAGCATATGTGATATCCAACTCCTTCCCATTTCAAACATGAGACCCCTCCTATAGCAAGAAAGTAATATCCAACTCCTACCCATTCCAATCCTGAGACCCTTCCTATAGCAAGAGATGTGATATCCAAATCCTTCCCATTCCAATCCTGAGACCCTTCCTATAACATGAATGAGATGTGATATCCAACTCCTTCCCATTCCAACCTGAGACACTTCCTATAGCATGAGAAGGGATATCCAACTCCTTCCCAATCCAAACCTGATACCCTTCCGATAGCAGAGATGTGATATCTCAATGCTTATACCAAACCTGAGACCCTTCCTATGGCATGAGATGTGATATCCAACTCCTTCCCAATCCAATCCTGAGACCCTTCCGATAGCAGAGGCGTGATATCTCAATGCTTCTACCAAACCTGAGACCCTTCCTTTAGCATGAGATGTGATATCCAAATCCTTCACATTCCAATCCTGAGACCCTTCCTATAGCATGAGATGTGATATCTCAATGCTTCTAATACCAAACCTGAGATCCTTCCTATAACATGAGATGTGATATCCAATTCCTTCCCATTCCAAACCTGAGGCCCTTCCTATTGGATGAGATGTGATATCCAACTCCTTCCCATTCCAACCCTGAGACCCTTCCTATAGCATGAGATGTGATGTCTCAATGCTTCTAATACCGAACCTGAGATCCTTCCTATAACATGAGATGTGATATCCAACTCCTTCCATTCCAATCCTGAGACCCGTCCTATAGCACGAGATGTGATATCTCAATGCTTATACCAAACCTGAGACCCTTCCTATAGCATGAGATGTGATATCCAATTGCTTCCCATTCCAATCCTGAGACCCTTCCTATAGCATGAGATGTGATATCTCAATGCTTCTAATACCAAACCTGAGATCCTTCCTCTAACATGAAATGTGATATCCAACTCCTTCCCTTTCCAAACCTAAGAGCCTATCTATAGCATGAGATGTGATATCCAAGTCCTTCCCATTCCAACCCTTAGACCCTTCCAACAGCATGCAATATGATATCTCAATGATTCTAATAACAAACCTGAGACCCGTCCTATAACATGAGATGGGATATCCAACTCCTTCCCATTCCAATCCTGAGACACTTCCGATAGCAGAGATGTGATATCTCAATGCTTATACCAAACCTGAGAACCTTCCTATGGCCTGAGATGTCATATACAACTCCTTCCCATTCCAATCCTGAGACCCTTCCTTTAGCATGAGATGTGATATCTCAATGCTTATACCAAATCTGAGACCCTTCCTATAGCATGATGTGATATCCAATTCCTTCCCATTCCAATCCTGAGACCCTTCCTATAGCATGAGATGTGATATCTCAATGCTTATACCAAACCTGAGAGCCTACCTATAGCATGAGATGTGATATCCAAGTCCATCCCATTCCAATCCTTAGACCCTTCCTACAGCATGCGATGTGATATCTCAATGATTCTAATACCAAACCAGAGACTCTTCCTATAACATTAGATGGGATATCCAACTCCTTCCCATTCCAATCCTGAGCCGCTTCCGATAGCAGAGATGTGATATCTCAATGCTTATACCAAACCTGAGACCCTTCCTATAACATGAGATGTGATATCCAACTCCTTCCTGTTCCAAACCTGAGACACTAACTATAGCATATGTGATATCCAACTCCTTCCCATTCCAAACATGAGACCCTTCCAATAGCAAGAAAGTAATATCCAACTCCTACCCATTCCAATCCTGAGACCCTTCCTATAGCAAGGGATGTGATATCCAAATCCTTCCCATTCCAATCCTGAGACCCTTCCTTTAGCATGAGATGTGATATCTCAATGCTTATACCAAATCTGAGACCCTTCCTATAGCATGAGATGTGATATCCAATTCCTTCCCATTCCAATCCTGAGACCCTTCCTATAGCATGAGATGTGATATCTCAATGCTTATACCAAACCACCTGAGAGCCTACCTATAGCATGAGATGTGATATCCAAGTCCATCCCATTCCAATCCTTAGACCCTTCCTACAGCATGCGATGTGATATCTCAATGATTCTAATACCAAACCAGAGACTCTTCCTATAACATGAGATGGGATATCCAACTCCTTCCCATTCCAATCCTGAGCCGCTTCCGATAGCAGAGATGTGATATCTCAATGCTTATACCAAACCTGAGACCCTTCCTATAACATGAGATGTGATATCCAACTCCTTCCCGTTGCAAACCTGAGACACTAACTATAGCATATGTGATATCCAACTCCTTCCCATTCCAAACATGAGACCCCTCCTATAGCAAGAAAGTAATATCCAACTCCTACCCATTCCAATCCTGAGACCCTTCCTATAGCAAGAGATGTGATATCCAAATCCTTCCCATTCCAATCCTGAGACCCTTCCTATAACATGAATGAGATGTGATATCCAACTCCTTCCCATTCCAACCTGATACACTTCCTATAGCATGAGAAGGGATATCCAACTCCTTCCCAATCCAAACCTGTGACCCTTCCGATAGCAGAGATGTGATATCTCAATGCTTATACCAAACCTGAGACCCTTCCTATGGCATGAGATGTGATATCCAACTCCTTCCCAATCCAATCCTGAGACCCTTCCGATAGCAGAGGCGTGATATCTCAATGCTTCTACCAAACCTGAGACCCTTCCTTTAGCATGAGATGTGATATCCAAATCCTTCACATTCCAATCCTGAGACCCTTCCTATAGCATGAGATGTGATATCTCAATGCTTCTAATACCAAACCTGAGATCCTTCCTATAACATGAGATGTGATATCCAATTCCTTCCCATTCCAAACCTGAGGCCCTTCCTATTGGATGAGATGTGATATCCAACTCCTTCCCATTCCAACCCTGAGACCCTTCCTATAGCATGAGATGTGATGTCTCAATGCTTCTAATACCGAACCTGAGATCCTTCCTATAACATGAGATGTGATATCCAACTCCTTCCATTCCAATCCTGAGACCCGTCCTATAGCATGAGATGTGATATCTCAATGCTTATACCAAACCTGAGACCCTTCCTATAGCATGAGATGTGATATCCAATTGCTTCCCATTCCAATCCTGAGACCCTTCCTATAGCATGAGATGTGATATCTCAATGCTTCTAATACCAAACCTGAGATCCTTCCTCTAACATGAAATGTGATATCCAACTCCTTCCCTTTCCAAACCTAAGAGCCTATCTATAGCATGAGATGTGATATCCAAGTCCTTCCCATTCCAACCCTTAGACCCTTCCAACAGCATGCAATATGATATCTCAATGATTCTAATAACAAACCTGAGACCCGTCCTATAACATGAGATGGGATATCCAACTCCTTCCCATTCCAATCCTGAGCCGCTTCCGATAGCAGAGATGTGATATCTCAATGCTTATACCAAACCTGAGACCCTTCCTATAACATGAGATGTGATATCCAACTCCTTCCTGTTCCAAACCTGAGACACTAACTATAGCATATGTGATATCCAACTCCTTCCCATTCCAAACATGAGACCCTTCCAATAGCAAGAAAGTAATATCCAACTCCTACCCATTCCAATCCTGAGACCCTTCCTATAGCAAGGGATGTGATATCCAAATCCTTCCCATTCCAATCCTGAGATCCTTCCTATAACATGAGATGTGATATCCAACTCCTTCCCATTCCAACCTGAGACACTTCCTATAGCATGAGAAGGGATATCCAACTCCTTCCCAATCCAATCCTGAGACCCTTCCGATAGCAGAGATGTGATATCTCAATGCTTATAACAAACCTGAGACCCTTCCTATGGCATGAGATGTGATATCCAACTCCTTGCCATTCAAATCCTGAGACTCTTCCTATAGCATGAGAAGGGATATCCAACTCCTTCCCAATCCAATCCTGAGACCCTTCCGATAGCAGAGACGTGATATCTCAATGCTTCTACCAAACCTGAGACCCTTCCTTTAGCATGAGATGTGATATCCAAATCCTTCACATTCCAATCCTGAGACCCTTCCTATAGCATGAGATGTGATATCTCAATGCTTCTAATACCAAACCTGAGATCCTTCCTATAACATGAGATGTGATATCCAATTCCTTCCCATTCCAAACCTGAGACCCTTCCTATTGGATGAGATGTGATATCCAACTCCTTCCCATTCCAACCCTGAGACCCTTCCGATAGCATGAGATGTGATGTCTCAATGCTTCTAATACCAAACCTGAGATCCTGCCTTATAACATGAGATGTGATATCCAACTCCTTCCATTCCAATCCTGAGACCCGTCCTATAGCATGAGATGTGATATCTCAATGCTTATACCAAACCTGAGACCCTTCCTATAGCATGAGATGTGATATCCAACTGCTTCCCATTCCAATCCTGAGACCCTTCCTATAGCATGAGATGTGATATCTCAATGCTTCTAATACCAAACCTGAGATCCTTCCTCTAACATGAAATGTGATATCCAATTCCTTCCCTTTCCAAACCTAAGAGCCTATCTATAGCATGAGATGTGATATCCAAGTCCTTCACATTCCAACCCTTAGACCCTTCCTACAGCATGCAATATGATATCTCAATGATTCTAATAACAAACCTGAGACCCGTCCTATAACATGAGATGGGATATCCAACTCCTTCCCATTCCAATCCTGAGACACTTCCGATAGCAGAGATGTGATATCTCAATGCTTATACCAAACCTGAGACCCTTCCTATAACATGAGATGTGATATCCAAATCCTTCCCGTTCCAAACCTGAGACCCTTCCTTTAGCATGAGATGTGATATCCAGCTCCTTCCCATTCCAATCCTGAGACACTTCCGATAGCATGAGATGTGATATCTCAATGCTTCTAATATCAAAACTGAGACCCTCCCTATAGCATGATATGTGATATCTAAGTCCTTCCCATTCCAATCCTGAGACCCTCCCTATAGCATGAGATGTGATATCCAACTCCTTCCCATTCCAATCCTGAGACCCTTCCTATAGCATGAGATATGATATCTCAATACTTCTAATACCAAACGTGAGATCCTTCCGATAACATGAGATGTGATATCCAAATCCTTCCCCTTCCAAACCTGAGACCCTCCCTTTAGCATGAGATGTGATATCCAACTCCTTCCTATTCCAATCCTGAGACTCTTCTGATAGCATGAGATGTGATATCTCAATGCTTCTAATACCAAACCTGAGATCCTTCCGATAGCATGAGATGTGATATCTCAATGCTTCTAATACCAAACCTGAGATCCTTCCTATAACATGAGATGTGATATCCAAATCCTTCCCCTTCCAAACCTGAGACCCTCCCTTTAGCATGAGATGTGATATCCAACTCCTTCCCATTCCAATCCTGAGACCCTTCCGATATCATGAGATGTGATATCTCAAAGCTTCTAATATCAAACTTGAGACCCTCCCTATAGCGTGAGATGTGATATCCAAGTCCTTCCCATTCCAATCCTGAGACCCTTCCTATAGCATGAGATGTGATATCTCAATGCTTCTAATACCAAACCTGAGACCCTTCCTATAACATGAGATGGGAATATCCAACTCCTTCCCATTCCAATCCTGAGACCCTTCCGATAGCAGAGATGTGATATCTCAATGCTTATACCAAACCTGAGATCCTTCCTATAACATGAGATGTCCTGAGACACTTCCTATAGCATGAGATGTGATATCTCACTGCTTATACCAAACCTGAGACCCTTCCCATAGCATGAGATGTGATATCCAAGTCCTTCCCATTCCAATCCTGAGACCCTTCCTATAACATGAGATGTGATATCCAACTCCTTCCCATTCCAACCTGAGACACTTCCTATAGCATGAGAAGGGATATCCAACTCCTTCCCAATCCAATCCTGAGACCCTTCCGATAGCAGAGATGTGATATCTCAATGCTTATACCAAACCTGAGACCCTTCCTATGGCATGAGATGTGATATCCAACTCCTTGCCATTCAAATCCTGAGACCCTTCCTATAGCATGAGATGTGATATCTCTATGCTTCTAATACCAAACCTGAGACCCTTCCTATAACATGAGATGGGATATCCAACTCCTTCCCATTCCAATCCTGAGACCCTTCCGATAGCAGAGATGTGATATCTCAATGCTTATACCAAACCTGAGAACCTTCCTATGGCCTGAGATGTCATATACAACTCCTTCCCATTCCAATCCTGAGACCCTTCCTTTAGCATGAGATGTGATATCTCAATGCTTATACCAAATCTGAGACCCTTCCTATAGCATGAGATGTGATATCCAATTCCTTCCCATTCCAATCCTGAGACCCTTCCTATAGCATGAGATGTGATATCTCAATGCTTATACCAAACCTGAGAGCCTACCTATAGCATGAGATGTGATATCCAAGTCCATCCCATTCCAATCCTTAGACCCTTCCTACAGCATGCGATGTGATATCTCAATGATTCTAATACCAAACCAGAGACTCTTCCTATAACATGAGATGGGATATCCAACTCCTTCCCATTCCAATCCTGAGCCGCTTCTGATAGCAGAGATGTGATATCTCAATGCTTATACCAAACCTGAGACCCTTCCTATAACATGAGATGTGATATCCAACTCCTTCCCGTTCCAAACCTGAGACACTAACTATAGCATATGTGATATCCAACTCCTTCCCATTCCAAACATGAGACCCTTCCTATAGCAAGAAAGTAATATCCAACTCCTACCCATTCCAATCCTGAGACCCTTCCTATAGCAAGAGATGTGATATCCAAATCCTTCCCATTCCAATCCTGAGACCCTTCCTATAACATGAGATGTGATATCCAACTCCTTCCCATTCCAACCTGAGACACTTCCTATAGCATGAGAAGGGATATCCAACTCCTTCCCAATCCAATCCTGAGACCCTTCCGATAGCAGAGATGTGATATCTCAATGCTTATACCAAACCTGAGACCCTTCCTATGGCATGAGATGTGATATCCAACTCCTTGCCATTCAAATCCTGAGACCCTTCCTATAGCATGAGATGTGATATCTCTATGCTTCTAATATCAAACCTGAGACCCTTCCTATAACATGAGATGGGATATCCAACTCCTTCCCATTCCAATCCTGAGACCCTTCCGATAGCAGAGATGTGATATCTCAATGCTTATACCAAACCTGAGAACCTTCCTATGGCCTGAGATGTCATATACAACTCCTTCCCATTCCAATCCTGAGACCCTTCCTTTAGCATGAGATGTGATATCTCAATGCTTATACCAAATCTGAGACCCTTCCTATAGCATGAGATGTGATATCCAATTCCTTCCCATTCCAATCCTGAGACCCTTCCTATAGCATGAGATGTGATATCTCAATGCTTATACCAAACCACCTGAGAGCCTACCTATAGCATGAGATGTGATATCCAAGTCCATCCCATTCCAATCCTTAGACCCTTCCTACAGCATGCGATGTGATATCTCAATGATTCTAATACCAAACCAGAGACTCTTCCTATAACATGAGATGGGATATCCAACTCCTTCCCATTCCAATCCTGAGCCGCTTCCGATAGCAGAGATGTGATATCTCAATGCTTATACCAAACCTGAGACCCTTCCTATAACATGAGATGTGATATCCAACTCCTTCCCGTTGCAAACCTGAGACACTAACTATAGCATATGTGATATCCAACTCCTTCCCATTTCAAACATGAGACCCCTCCTATAGCAAGAAAGTAATATCCAACTCCTACCCATTCCAATCCTGAGACCCTTCCTATAGCAAGAGATGTGATATCCAAATCCTTCCCATTCCAATCCTGAGACCCTTCCTATAACATGAATGAGATGTGATATCCAACTCCTTCCCATTCCAACCTGAGACACTTCCTATAGCATGAGAAGGGATATCCAACTCCTTCCCAATCCAAACCTGATACCCTTCCGATAGCAGAGATGTGATATCTCAATGCTTATACCAAACCTGAGACCCTTCCTATGGCATGAGATGTGATATCCAACTCCTTCCCAATCCAATCCTGAGACCCTTCCGATAGCAGAGGCGTGATATCTCAATGCTTCTACCAAACCTGAGACCCTTCCTTTAGCATGAGATGTGATATCCAAATCCTTCACATTCCAATCCTGAGACCCTTCCTATAGCATGAGATGTGATATCTCAATGCTTCTAATACCAAACCTGAGATCCTTCCTATAACATGAGATGTGATATCCAATTCCTTCCCATTCCAAACCTGAGGCCCTTCCTATTGGATGAGATGTGATATCCAACTCCTTCCCATTCCAACCCTGAGACCCTTCCTATAGCATGAGATGTGATGTCTCAATGCTTCTAATACCGAACCTGAGATCCTTCCTATAACATGAGATGTGATATCCAACTCCTTCCATTCCAATCCTGAGACCCGTCCTATAGCACGAGATGTGATATCTCAATGCTTATACCAAACCTGAGACCCTTCCTATAGCATGAGATGTGATATCCAATTGCTTCCCATTCCAATCCTGAGACCCTTCCTATAGCATGAGATGTGATATCTCAATGCTTCTAATACCAAACCTGAGATCCTTCCTCTAACATGAAATGTGATATCCAACTCCTTCCCTTTCCAAACCTAAGAGCCTATCTATAGCATGAGATGTGATATCCAAGTCCTTCCCATTTCAACCCTTAGACCCTTCCAACAGCATGCAATATGATATCTCAATGATTCTAATAACAAACCTGAGACCCGTCCTATAACATGAGATGGGATATCCAACTCCTTCCCATTCCAATCCTGAGACACTTCCGATAGCAGAGATGTGATATCTCAATGCTTATACCAAACCTGAGAACCTTCCTATGGCCTGAGATGTCATATACAACTCCTTCCCATTCCAATCCTGAGACCCTTCCTTTAGCATGAGATGTGATATCTCAATGCTTATACCAAATCTGAGACCCTTCCTATAGCATGATGTGATATCCAATTCCTTCCCATTCCAATCCTGAGACCCTTCCTATAGCATGAGATGTGATATCTCAATGCTTATACCAAACCTGAGAGCCTACCTATAGCATGAGATGTGATATCCAAGTCCATCCCATTCCAATCCTTAGACCCTTCCTACAGCATGCGATGTGATATCTCAATGATTCTAATACCAAACCAGAGACTCTTCCTATAACATTAGATGGGATATCCAACTCCTTCCCATTCCAATCCTGAGCCGCTTCCGATAGCAGAGATGTGATATCTCAATGCTTATACCAAACCTGAGACCCTTCCTATAACATGAGATGTGATATCCAACTCCTTCCTGTTCCAAACCTGAGACACTAACTATAGCATATGTGATATCCAACTCCTTCCCATTCCAAACATGAGACCCTTCCAATAGCAAGAAAGTAATATCCAACTCCTACCCATTCCAATCCTGAGACCCTTCCTATAGCAAGGGATGTGATATCCAAATCCTTCCCATTCCAATCCTGAGACCCTTCCTTTAGCATGAGATGTGATATCTCAATGCTTATACCAAATCTGAGACCCTTCCTATAGCATGAGATGTGATATCCAATTCCTTCCCATTCCAATCCTGAGACCCTTCCTATAGCATGAGATGTGATATCTCAATGCTTATACCAAACCACCTGAGAGCCTACCTATAGCATGAGATGTGATATCCAAGTCCATCCCATTCCAATCCTTAGACCCTTCCTACAGCATGCGATGTGATATCTCAATGATTCTAATACCAAACCAGAGACTCTTCCTATAACATGAGATGGGATATCCAACTCCTTCCCATTCCAATCCTGAGCCGCTTCCGATAGCAGAGATGTGATATCTCAATGCTTATACCAAACCTGAGACCCTTCCTATAACATGAGATGTGATATCCAACTCCTTCCCGTTGCAAACCTGAGACACTAACTATAGCATATGTGATATCCAACTCCTTCCCATTCCAAACATGAGACCCCTCCTATAGCAAGAAAGTAATATCCAACTCCTACCCATTCCAATCCTGAGACCCTTCCTATAGCAAGAGATGTGATATCCAAATCCTTCCCATTCCAATCCTGAGACCCTTCCTATAACATGAATGAGATGTGATATCCAACTCCTTCCCATTCCAACCTGATACACTTCCTATAGCATGAGAAGGGATATCCAACTCCTTCCCAATCCAAACCTGTGACCCTTCCGATAGCAGAGATGTGATATCTCAATGCTTATACCAAACCTGAGACCCTTCCTATGGCATGAGATGTGATATCCAACTCCTTCCCAATCCAATCCTGAGACCCTTCCGATAGCAGAGGCGTGATATCTCAATGCTTCTACCAAACCTGAGACCCTTCCTTTAGCATGAGATGTGATATCCAAATCCTTCACATTCCAATCCTGAGACCCTTCCTATAGCATGAGATGTGATATCTCAATGCTTCTAATACCAAACCTGAGATCCTTCCTATAACATGAGATGTGATATCCAATTCCTTCCCATTCCAAACCTGAGGCCCTTCCTATTGGATGAGATGTGATATCCAACTCCTTCCCATTCCAACCCTGAGACCCTTCCTATAGCATGAGATGTGATGTCTCAATGCTTCTAATACCGAACCTGAGATCCTTCCTATAACATGAGATGTGATATCCAACTCCTTCCATTCCAATCCTGAGACCCGTCCTATAGCATGAGATGTGATATCTCAATGCTTATACCAAACCTGAGACCCTTCCTATAGCATGAGATGTGATATCCAATTGCTTCCCATTCCAATCCTGAGACCCTTCCTATAGCATGAGATGTGATATCTCAATGCTTCTAATACCAAACCTGAGATCCTTCCTCTAACATGAAATGTGATATCCAACTCCTTCCCTTTCCAAACCTAAGAGCCTATCTATAGCATGAGATGTGATATCCAAGTCCTTCCCATTCCAACCCTTAGACCCTTTTGATAGCAGAGATGTGATATCTCAATGTTTATACCAAACCTGAGACCCTTCCTACGGCATGAGTTGTCATATTCAACTCCTTCCCATTCCAATCCTGAGACCCTTCCTATAGCATGAGATGTGATATCCAACTCCTTCCCATTCCAATCCTGAGACCCTTCCTATAGCATGAGATGTGATGTCTCAATGCTTCTAATACCAAACCTGATATCCTTCCTATAACATGAGATGTGATATCCAACTCCTTCCATTCCAATCCTGAGACCCTTCCTATAGCAGAGGCGTGATATCTCAATGCTTCTACCAAACCTGAGACCCTTCCTTTAGCATGAGATGTGATATCCAAATCCTTCACATTCCAATCCTGAGACCCTTCCTATAGCATGAGATGTGATATCTCAATGCTTCTAATACCAAACCTGAGATCCTTCCTATAACATGAGATGTGATATCCAATTCCTTCCCATTCCAAACCTGAGGCCCTTCCTATTGGATGAGATGTGATATCCAACTCCTTCCCATTCCAACCCTGAGACCCTTCCTATAGCATGAGATGTGATGTCTCAATGCTTCTAATACCGAACCTGAGATCCTTCCTATAACATGAGATGTGATATCCAACTCCTTCCATTCCAATCCTGAGACCCGTCCTATAGCACGAGATGTGATATCTCAATGCTTATACCAAACCTGAGACCCTTCCTATAGCATGAGATGTGATATCCAATTGCTTCCCATTCCAATCCTGAGACCCTTCCTATAGCATGAGATGTGATATCTCAATGCTTCTAATACCAAACCTGAGATCCTTCCTCTAACATGAAATGTGATATCCAACTCCTTCCCTTTCCAAACCTAAGAGCCTATCTATAGCATGAGATGTGATATCCAAGTCCTTCCCATTTCAACCCTTAGACCCTTCCAACAGCATGCAATATGATATCTCAATGATTCTAATAACAAACCTGAGACCCGTCCTATAACATGAGATGGGATATCCAACTCCTTCCCATTCCAATCCTGAGACACTTCCGATAGCAGAGATGTGATATCTCAATGCTTATACCAAACCTGAGAACCTTCCTATGGCCTGAGATGTCATATACAACTCCTTCCCATTCCAATCCTGAGACCCTTCCTTTAGCATGAGATGTGATATCTCAATGCTTATACCAAATCTGAGACCCTTCCTATAGCATGATGTGATATCCAATTCCTTCCCATTCCAATCCTGAGACCCTTCCTATAGCATGAGATGTGATATCTCAATGCTTATACCAAACCTGAGAGCCTACCTATAGCATGAGATGTGATATCCAAGTCCATCCCATTCCAATCCTTAGACCCTTCCTACAGCATGCGATGTGATATCTCAATGATTCTAATACCAAACCAGAGACTCTTCCTATAACATTAGATGGGATATCCAACTCCTTCCCATTCCAATCCTGAGCCGCTTCCGATAGCAGAGATGTGATATCTCAATGCTTATACCAAACCTGAGACCCTTCCTATAACATGAGATGTGATATCCAACTCCTTCCTGTTCCAAACCTGAGACACTAACTATAGCATATGTGATATCCAACTCCTTCCCATTCCAAACATGAGACCCTTCCAATAGCAAGAAAGTAATATCCAACTCCTACCCATTCCAATCCTGAGACCCTTCCTATAGCAAGGGATGTGATATCCAAATCCTTCCCATTCCAATCCTGAGACCCTTCCTTTAGCATGAGATGTGATATCTCAATGCTTATACCAAATCTGAGACCCTTCCTATAGCATGAGATGTGATATCCAATTCCTTCCCATTCCAATCCTGAGACCCTTCCTATAGCATGAGATGTGATATCTCAATGCTTATACCAAACCACCTGAGAGCCTACCTATAGCATGAGATGTGATATCCAAGTCCATCCCATTCCAATCCTTAGACCCTTCCTACAGCATGCGATGTGATATCTCAATGATTCTAATACCAAACCAGAGACTCTTCCTATAACATGAGATGGGATATCCAACTCCTTCCCATTCCAATCCTGAGCCGCTTCCGATAGCAGAGATGTGATATCTCAATGCTTATACCAAACCTGAGACCCTTCCTATAACATGAGATGTGATATCCAACTCCTTCCCGTTGCAAACCTGAGACACTAACTATAGCATATGTGATATCCAACTCCTTCCCATTCCAAACATGAGACCCCTCCTATAGCAAGAAAGTAATATCCAACTCCTACCCATTCCAATCCTGAGACCCTTCCTATAGCAAGAGATGTGATATCCAAATCCTTCCCATTCCAATCCTGAGACCCTTCCTATAACATGAATGAGATGTGATATCCAACTCCTTCCCATTCCAACCTGATACACTTCCTATAGCATGAGAAGGGATATCCAACTCCTTCCCAATCCAAACCTGTGACCCTTCCGATAGCAGAGATGTGATATCTCAATGCTTATACCAAACCTGAGACCCTTCCTATGGCATGAGATGTGATATCCAACTCCTTCCCAATCCAATCCTGAGACCCTTCCGATAGCAGAGGCGTGATATCTCAATGCTTCTACCAAACCTGAGACCCTTCCTTTAGCATGAGATGTGATATCCAAATCCTTCACATTCCAATCCTGAGACCCTTCCTATAGCATGAGATGTGATATCTCAATGCTTCTAATACCAAACCTGAGATCCTTCCTATAACATGAGATGTGATATCCAATTCCTTCCCATTCCAAACCTGAGGCCCTTCCTATTGGATGAGATGTGATATCCAACTCCTTCCCATTCCAACCCTGAGACCCTTCCTATAGCATGAGATGTGATGTCTCAATGCTTCTAATACCGAACCTGAGATCCTTCCTATAACATGAGATGTGATATCCAACTCCTTCCATTCCAATCCTGAGACCCGTCCTATAGCATGAGATGTGATATCTCAATGCTTATACCAAACCTGAGACCCTTCCTATAGCATGAGATGTGATATCCAATTGCTTCCCATTCCAATCCTGAGACCCTTCCTATAGCATGAGATGTGATATCTCAATGCTTCTAATACCAAACCTGAGATCCTTCCTCTAACATGAAATGTGATATCCAACTCCTTCCCTTTCCAAACCTAAGAGCCTATCTATAGCATGAGATGTGATATCCAAGTCCTTCCCATTCCAACCCTTAGACCCTTTTGATAGCAGAGATGTGATATCTCAATGTTTATACCAAACCTGAGACCCTTCCTACGGCATGAGTTGTCATATTCAACTCCTTCCCATTCCAATCCTGAGACCCTTCCTATAGCATGAGATGTGATATCCAACTCCTTCCCATTCCAATCCTGAGACCCTTCCTATAGCATGAGATGTGATGTCTCAATGCTTCTAATACCAAACCTGATATCCTTCCTATAACATGAGATGTGATATCCAACTCCTTCCATTCCAATCCTGAGACCCTTCCTATAGCATGAGATTTGATATCTCAATGGTTCTACCAAACCTGAGACCCTTCCTATAGCATGAGATGTGATATCCAACTCCTTCCCATTCCAATCCTGAGACCCTTCCTATAGCCTGAGATGTGATATCTCAATGCCCCTAATACAAACCTGAGATCCTTCCTCTAACATGAAATGTGATATCCAACTCCTTCACTTTCCAAACCTGAGAGCCTATCTATAGCATGAGATGTGAGATCTAAGTCCTTCCCATTCCAATCCTTAGACCCTTCCTACATCATGCAATATGATATCTCAATGATTCTAATAAAAAACCTGAGACCCGTCCTATAACGAGATGGGATATTCAACTCCTTCCCATTCCAATCCTGAGACACTTCCGATAGCAGAGATGTGATATCTCAATGTTTATACCAAACCTGAGACCCTTCCTATAACATGAGATGTGATATCCAACTCCTTCCCGTTCCAAACCTGAGACCCTTCCTTTAGCATGAGATGTTATATCCAGCTCCTTCCCATTCCAATCCTGAGACACTTCCGATAGCATGAGATGTGATATCTCAATGCTTCTAATATCAAAACCGAGACCCTCCCTATAGCATGATATGTGATATCTAAGTCCTTCCCATTCCAATCCTGAGAGCCTTCCTATAGCATGAGATGTGATACCTCAATGCTTCTACCAAACCTGAGACCCTTCCTTTAGCATGAGATGTGATATCCAACTCCTTCCCATTCCAATCCTGAGACCCTTCCTATAGCATGAGATGTGATATCTCAATACTTCTAATACCAAACCTGAGATCCTTCCGATAACATGAGATGTGATATCTCAATACTTCTAATACCAAACCTGAGATCCATCCTATAACATGAGATGTGATATCCAAATCCTTCCCCTTCCAAACCTGAGACCCTCCCTTTAGCATGAGATGTGATATCCAACTCCTTCCCATTCCAATCCTGAGACCCTTCTGATAGCATAAGATATTTCTCAATGCTTCTATACCAAACCTGAGATCCTTCCGATAGCATGAGATGTGATATCTCAATACTTCTAATACCAAACCTGAGATCCTTCCTATAACATGAGATGTGATATCCAAATCCTTATCTTCCAAACCTGAGACCCTTCCTTTACCATGAGATGTGATATCCAACTCCTTCCCATTCCAATCCTGAGACTCTTCTGATAGCATAAGATATGATATCTCAATGCTTCTAATACCAAACCTGAGATCCTACCTCTAACATGAAATGTGATATCCAACTCTTTCCCCTTGCAAAGCTGAGAGCCTTCCTATAGCATGAGATGTGATATCCAAGTCCTTCCCATTCCAATCCTGAGACCCGTCCTATAACATGAGATGTGATATCCAACTCCTTCCCATTCCAACCTGAGACCCTTCCTATAGCATGAGATGGGATATCCAACTCCTTCCAAATCCAATCCTGATAACCTTCCGATAGCATGAGATGTGATATCCCAATGCTTCTACCAAACCTGAGACCCATACTATGGCATGAGATGTGATATCAAACTCCTTCCCATTCTAATCCTGAGACCCTTCCTATAGCTTGAGATGTGATATCCAACTCCTTCCCATTCCAATTCTGAGACCCTTCCTATACCATGAGACTTGATATCTCAATGCTTCTAATACCAAACCTGAGACCCGTCCTATAACATGAGATGTGATATCCAAATCCTTCCCCTTCCAAACCTTAGACCCTTCCTTTATCATGAGATGTGATATCCAACTCCTTCCCATTCCAATCTTGAGACCCTTCCGATATCATGAAATGTGATATCTCAATGCTTCTAATATCAAACTTGAGACCCTCCTTATAGCATGAGATGTGATATCCAAGTCCTTCCCATTCCAATCCTGAGACCCTTCCTATAGCATGAGATGTGATATCTCAATGCTTCTAATACCAAACCTGAGATCCTTCCTATAACATGAGATGGGAATATCCAATGTGATATCCAACTCCTTCCCATTCCAATCCTGAGACCCTTCCTATAACATGAGATGTGACATCCAACTCCTTCCCGTTCCAAACCTGAGACCCTTCCTTTAGCATGAGATGTGATATCCAGCTCCTTCCCATTCCAATCCTGAGACACTTCCGATAGCATGAGATGTGATATCTCAATGCTTCTAATATCTAAACTGAGACCCTCCCTATAGCATGATATGTGATATCTAATTCCTTCCCATTCCAATCCTGAGACCCTTCCTATAGCATGAGATGTGATATCTCAATGCTTAGCCTTGATTCCTGTAGTAAATTGATTTCCTTTGCAGGCCGACTCCTGTCACGAATGCCTTGTCTGCATGCATTCTCTCCTGGCCATTCTCTCACCGTGGCTATTTGCCTACCCCCTTCCTCTCTCAGTGGATGGACTTCTCCGTCCTAGCCTCCTACCACTCAACTCCGCCTACTTGGAGAATTCAACATGAACCTGTATGCTTCCTGACCTGGACTTTTACGAGATCTGCAACACTTCATGTCGCTGGCCCTACACACTGCAGGGAATACTCAGGATTTTCTGATCTCAGACCTCCCCCTCTGTAACCCTCTCAACAATCCTCTCCCGTGGTGATCAAGTTCTCATCTTCAAAGAAGGCTAACTGCCAGCTGTTCCTCCTCAGAGGAGTTCTCCCTTTCTGTCCCTGCTCCCTGCACCGTTTCGCGTTGCAAACACTCGCTTCCCTGCTCTCTTGTTTAGACGCTTTTCCTTCTCAGAGGCCTTCTTGCTTTCTGCCCTTTTCGCGTTGCAAGTACTCGCTTCCCAGCTCTCTGGTTTAGACGCGTGTTCCCTGCCTTCTCTCCTCTTCCCGCTGCCTTCAAATCAAAAAATGAGCTCCAAAAGATACACAGTGCTCAGAATGCTCTATAACACCCATTATTCAACATATAGCCGTAACCCGCTAGACGTATTGATACGTGCTGTAAACTAGCAAAAACAGCTAGAAAATGTACTTTCCTCGCGTTTTTGTAAATGCAAATTCTGATGGGTTCCCATGTATACTGTCCGTGCGTTTGTTGTCGAATGCTGAAGTTTTTAACCACTGTTCTCCCATACAAGGGGGGGGGGGGGGTCAACGTCTACTGCTGTTCATAGGCTGAATGTATACGGCTGAAATCTTCAAGGCATTATCAGCTTTCCTGACTGTTTTGGAACGTGTATTTGCCGTCTGTTAATGCAGTCGCCCTGTGTTCATAGTCCCTTCTACTTTACAGGCTGCACTCCCCTGGTGATCACATTCTCCTCTCCAGAGCAGGCTGACTACCAGCTGCTCCTCCTCATAGGCGTTCATCCTTTCTGTCCCTGCTCCCTGCACCGTTTCGCGTTGCATGTACTCGCTTCCCAGCTCTCTGGTTTAGATGCGTGTTCCCTGCCTTCTCTCCTCTTCCTACAGCCTTCCAATGAGCTCCACAAGATACAGTGTTCAGAATGCTTTATAACACCCATTATTCAACATATAGCTGTAACCCGCTAGACGTATTGAAACGTGCTAAAAACGAGCAGAAACAGCTAGAACATGTACTTTCCTCGCGTTTTGGTAAATGCGAATTCTGGTGGATTCCCATTTTGTACTCTGTTCGTGCGTTTGTTCAGTCGAATCCTGGTCTTTTGAACCACTCTTCTCCCATACAAGGGAGGGTCAAAATGTGTTGTTCACAGGCTGAATTTATACTGCTGAAATGCTCGCTTCCCTGCTCTCTGGTTTAGACGTGTGTACCCTGCATTTACCAAAACGCGAGGGAAGTACATTTTCTAGCTGTTTTTGCTAGTTTTTAGCACGTTTCAATACGTCTATCGGGTTACAGCTATATGTTGAATAATGGGTGTTATAAAGCATTCTGAACACTATCTTGTGGAGCAAATTGGAAGGCTGTAGCAAGAGGAGAGAAGGCAGGGAACACGCATCTCAACCAGAGAGCTGGGAAGCGAGTACATGCAACGCGAAACGGTGCAGGGAGCAGGGACAGAAAGGATGAACACCTATGAGGAGGAGCAGCTGGTAGTTAGCCTGCATAGGAGAGAAGAATGTGATCACTAGGGGAGTGCAGCCTGTAAACTAGAAGGAACGATGAACAAAGGGCGACTGCATTAACAGATGGCAAATACACGTTCCAAAACAGTCAGGAAAGCTGATAATGCCTTGAAGATTTCAGCCGTATACATTCAGCCTGTGAACAGCAGATGTTGACCCCCCCCTCCCTAGTATGGGAGAATAGTGGTTAAAAACGTCAGGATTCGACACAAACGCACGGACACAGTACATACAACATGGGAACCCACCAGAATTCGCATTTACAAAAACGCGAGGGAAGTACATTTTCTAGCTATTTTTGCTAGTTTTTAGCACGTTTCAATACGTCTAGCGGGTTACAGCTATATGTTGAATAATGGGGTTATAAAGCATTCTGAACACTATCTAGTGGAGCTCATTGGAAGGCTGTAGGAAGAGGAGCGAAGGCAGGGAACACGCATCTAAACCAGAGAGCAGGGAAGCGAGCATTTCAGCAGTATAAATTCAGCCTGTGAACAACACATTTTGACCCTCCTTTGTATGGGAGAAGAGTGGTTCAAAAGACCAGGATTCGACTGAACAAACGCACGAACAGAGTACAAAATGGGAATCCACCAGAATTCGCATTTACCAAAACGCGAGAAAAGTACATTTTCTAGCTGTTTCTGCTCGTTTTTAGCACGTTTCAATACGTCTAGCGGGTTACAGCTATATGTTGAATAATGGGGTTATAAAGCATTCTGAACACTATCTTGTGGAGCTCATTGGAAGGCTGTAGGAAGAGGAGAGAAGGCAGGGAACACGCATCTAAACCAGAGAGCTGGGAAGCGAGTACATGCAACGCGGAACGGTGCAGGGAGCAGGGACAGAAAGGATGAACGCCTATGAGGAGGAGCAGCTGGTAGTCAGCCTGCTCTGGAGAGGAGAATGTGATCACCAGGGGAGTGCAGCCTGTGAAGTAGAAGGGACGATGAACACAGGGCGACTGCATAACAGATGGCAAATACACGTTCCAAAACAGTCAGGAAAGCTGATAATGCCTTGAAGATTTCAGCCGTATACATTCAGCCTGTGAACAGCAGTAGACGTTGACCCCCCCTTGTATGGGAGAACAGTGGTTAAAAACTTCAGGATTCAACAACAAACGCACGGACAGTACATACATGGGAACCCATCAGAATTAGCATTTACAAAAACGCGAGGAAAGTACATTTTCTAGCTGTTTTTGCTAGTTTACAGCACGTTTCAATACGTCTAGCGGGTTACGGCTATATGTTGAATAATGGGTGTTATAGAGCATTCTGAGCACTGTCTATCTTTTGGAGCTCATTTTTTGATTTGAAGACAGCGGGAAGAGGAGAGAAGGCAGGGAACACGCGTCTACACCAGAGCTGGGAAGCGAGTACTTGCAACGCGAAAAGGGCAGAAAGGAAGAAGGCCTCTGAGAAGGAAAAGCGTCTAAGCCAGAGAGCAGGAAAGCGAGTGTTTGCATCGCGAAACTGTGCAGGGAGCAGGGACAGAAAGGGAGAACTCCTCTGAGGAGGAATAGCTGGCAGTTAGCCTTCTTTGGAGATGAGAACTTGATCACCACGGGAGAGGATTGTTGAGAGGGTTACAGAGGGGGAGGTCTGAGATCAGAAAATCCTGAGTATTCCCTGCAGTGTGTAGGGCCAGCGACATGAAGAGTTGCAGATCTCGTAAAAGTCCAGGTCAGGAAGCATACAGGTTCATGTTGAATTCTCCAAGTAGGCAGAGTTGAGTGGTAGGAGGCTAGGATGGAGAAGTCCATCCACTGAGAGAGGAAGGGGGTAGGCAAATAGCCACGGTGAGCGAATGGCCAGGAGAGAATGCATGCAGACAAGGCATTCGTGACAGGAGTCGGCCTGCAAAGGAAATCAATTTACTACAGGAATCAAGGATAAGCATTGAGATAGCACATCTCATGCTATAGGGTCTCAGGATTGGAATGGGAAGGATTTAGATATCACATATGCTATAGGGAGGGTCTCAGTTTTGATATTAGAAGCATTAAGATATCACATCTCATGCTATCGGAAGTTTCTCAGGATTGGAATGGGAAGGAGCTGGATATCACATCTCATGCTAAAGGAAGGGTCTCAGGTTTGGAACGGGAAGGAGTTGGATATCACATCTCATGTTATAGGAAGGGTCTCAGGTTTGGTATAAACTGAGATATCACATCTCTGCTATCGGAAGTGTCTCAGCATTGGAATGGGAAGGAGTTGGATATCCCATCTCATGTTATAGGACGGGTCTCAGGTTTTTTATTAAAATCATTGAGATATCATATTGCATGCTGTAGGAAGGGTCTAAGGATTGGAATGGAAGGAGTTGGATATCACATCTCATGTTAAAGGAAAGATCTCAGGTTTGGTATTAGAAGCATTGAGACATCACATCTCATGCTATAGGAAGGGTCTCAGGATTGGAATGGGATGGAGTTGGATATCACATCTCATGCTATAGGAAGGGTCTCAGGATTGGAATGGGAAGGAGTTGGATATCACATCTCGTGTTATAGGAAGGGTCTCAGGTTTGGTATAAACATTGAGATATCACATCTCTGCTATCGGAAGTGTCTCAGGATTGGAATGGGAAGGAGTTGGATATCCCATCTCATGTTATAGGACGGGTCTCAGGTTTTTTATTAAAATCATTGAGATATCATATTGCATGCTTTAGGAAGGGTCTAAGGATTGGAATGGGAAGGAGTTGGATATCCCATCTCATGTTATAGGAAGAGTCTCTGGTTTGGTATTAGAATCATTGAGATATCAAGTCTCATAGTATAGGAAGGGTCTCAGAATTGGAATGGGAAGGAGTTGGATATCCCATCTCATGTTATAGGAAGAGTCTCTGGTTTGGTATTAGAATCATTGAGATATCACATCGCATGCTGTAGGAAGGGTCTAAGGATTGGAATGGGATGGACTTGGATATCACATCTCATGCTATAGGTAGGCTCTCAGGTTTGGTATAAGCATTGAGATATCACATCTCATGCTATAGGAAGGGTCTCAGAATTGGAATGGGAAGGAGTTGGATATCACATCTCAAGCTGTAGGAAGGGTCTCAGTATTGGAATGGGAAGAACTTGGATATCACATCTCATGCTATAGGAAGGCTCTCAGGTTTGGAAGGGGAAAGAGTTGGATATCTCATTTCATGTTAGAGGTAGGATCTCAGGTTTGGTATTAGAGGCATTGAGATATCACATCTCATGCTATCAGAAGGGTCTCAGGAATGGAATGGGAAGGAGTTAGATATCACATCTCATGCTAAAGGGAGGGTCTCAGGTTTGGAAGGGGAAGGATTTGGATATCACATCTCATGTTATAGGAAGGATCTCAGGTTTGGTATTAGAAGCATTGAGATATCACATCTCATGCTATCAGAAGAGTCTCAGGATTGGAATAGGAAGGAGTTGGATATCACATTTCATGCTAAAGGGAGGGTCTCAGGTTTGGAAGGGGAAGGATTAGGATATCACATCTCATGTTATCGGAAGGATCTCACGTTTGGTATTAGAAATATTGAGATATCATATCTCATGCTATAGGAAGGGTCTCAGGATTGGAATGGGAAGGAGTTGGATATCACATCTCATGCTATAGGGAGGGTCTCAGGATTGGAATGGGAAGGACTTAGATATCACATATCATGCTATAGGGAGGGTCTCAGTTTTGATATTAGAAGCATTGAGATATCACATCTGATGCTATCGGAAGTGTCTCAGGATTGGAATGGGAAGGAGCTGGATATCACATCTCATGCTAAAGGAAGGGTCTCAGGTTTGGAACGGGAAGGATTTGGATATCACATCTCATGTTATAGGAAGGGTCTCAGGTTTGGTATAAGCATTGCGATATCACATCTCTGCTATCGGAAGTGTCTCAGGATTGGAATGGGAAGGAGTTGGATATCCCATCGCATGTTATAGGACGGGTCTCAGGTTTGTTATTAGAATCATTGAGATATCATATTGCATGCTGTAGGAAGGGTCTAAGGGTTGGAATGTGAAGGACTTGGATATCACATCTCATGCTATAGATAGGCTCTTAGGTTTGGAAAGGGAAGGAGTTGGATATCACATTTCATGTTAGAGGAAGGATCTCAGGTTTGGTATTAGAAGCATTGAGATATCACATCTCATGCTATAGGAAGGGTCTCAGGATTGGAATGGGAAGCAGTTGGATATCACATCTCATGCTATAGGAAGGGTCTCAGGTTTGGTATAAGCATTGAGATATCACATCTCATGCTATAGGACGGGTCTCAGGATTGGAATGGAAGGAGTTGGATATCACATCTCATGTTATAGGAAGGATCTCAGGTTTGGTATTAGACGCATTGAGACATCACATCTCATGCTATAGGAAGGGTCTCAGGGTTGGAATGGGAAGGAGTTGGATATCACATCTCATCCAATAGAAAGGGTCTCAGGTTTGGAATGGGAAGGAATTGGATATCACATCTCATGTTATAGGAAGGATCTCAGGTTTGGTATTAGAAGCATTGAGATATCACATCTCATGCTATAGGAAGGGTCTCAGGATTGGAATGTGAAGGATTTGGATATCACATCTCATGCTAAAGGAAGGGTCTCAGGTTTGGTAGAAGCATTGAGATATCACGTCGCTGCTATCGGAAGGGTCTCAGGATTGGATTGGGAAGGAGTTGGATATCCCTTCTCATGCTATAGGTAGGGTCTCAGGATTTGAATGGCAAGGAGTTGGATATCACATCTCATGCCATAGGAAGGGTCTCAGGTTTGGTATAAGCATTGAGATATCACATCTCTGCTATCGGATGGGTCTCAGGATTGGATTGGGAAGGAGTTGGATATCCCTTCTCATGCTTTAGGAAGTGTCTCAGGTTGGAATGGGAAGGAGTTGGATATCACATCTCATGTTATAGGAAGGGTCTCAGGATTGGAATGGGAAGGATTTGGATATCACATCTCTTGCTATAGGAAGGGTCTCAGGATTGGAATGGGTAGGAGTTGGATATTACTTTCTTGCTATAGGAAGGGTCTCATGTTTGGAATGGGAAGGAGTTGGATATCACATATGCTATAGTTAGTGTCTCAGGTTTGGAACGGGAAGGAGTTGGATATCACATCTCATGTTATAGGAAGGGTCTCAGGTTTGGTATAAGCATTGAGATATCACATCTCTGCTATCGGAAGCGGCTCAGGATTGGAATGGGAAGGAGTTGGATATCCCATCTCATGTTATAGGAAGAGTCTCTGGTTTGGTATTAGAATCATTGAGATACATCGCATGCTGTAGGAAGGGTCTAAGGATTGGAATGGGATGGACTTGGATATCACATCTCATGTTATAGGTAGGCTCTCAGGTTTGGTATAAGCATTGAGATATCACATCTCATGCTATACGGAGGGTCTCAGGATTGGAATGGGAAGGAATTGGATATCACATATGCTATAGGAAGGGTCTCAGATTTGGTATAAGCATTGAGATATCACATCTCATGCTAAAGGAAGGGTCTCAGGATTGGAATGGGAAGGAGTTGTATATGACATCTCAGGCCATGACATCTCAGGCCATAGGAAGGTTCTCAGGTTTGGTATAAGCATTGAGATATCATATTGCATGCTGTAGGAAGGGTCTAAGGATTGGAATGGGAAGGACCTGGATATCACATCTCATGCTATAGAACGGCTCTCAGGTTTGGAAAGGGAAGGAGTTGGATATCACATCTCATGTTATAGGATGGATCTCAGGTTTGGTATTAGAAGTATTGAGATATCACATCTCATGTTATCGGAAGGATCTCAGGTTTGGTATTAGAAGTATTGAGATATCACATCTCATGCTATAGGAAGGGTCTCAGGATTGGAATGGGAAGTCGTTGGATATCACATCTCATGCTAAAGGAAGGGTCTCAGGTTTGGTAGAAGCATTGAGATATCACATCTCATGCTATAGGAAGGGTCTCAGGATTGGAATGGGAAGGACTTAGATATCACATATCATGCTATAGGGAGGGTCTCAGTTTTGATATTAGAAGCATTGAGATATCACATCTCATGCTATCGGAAGTGTCTCAGGATTGGAATGGGAAGGAGCTGGATATCACATCTCATGCTAAAGGAAGGGTCTCAGGTTTGGAAGGGGAAGGATTTGGATATCACATCTCATGTTATAGGACGAGTCTCAGGTTTGGTATTAGAAGCATTGAGATATCAAGTCTCATGGTATAGGAAGGGTCTCAGAATTGGAATGGGAAGGAGTTGGATATCACATTTCAAGCTATAGGAAGGGTCTCAGGATTAGAATGGGAAGGAGTTTGATATCACATCTCATGCCATAATATGGGTCTCAGGTTTGGTAGAAGCATTGGGTTATCACATCTCATGCTATCGGAAGGGTATCGGGATTGGATTTGGAAGGAGTTAGATATCCCATCTCATGCTATAGGAAGGGTCTCAGGTTGGAATGGGAAGGAGTTGGATATCACATCTCATGTTATAGGAAGGGTCTCAGGATTGGAATGGGAAGGACTTGGATATCACATCTCATGCTATAGGAAGGCTCTCAGGTTTGCAAGGGGAAAGAGTTGGATATCACATTTCATGTTAGAGGTAGGATCTCAGGTTTGGTATTAGAAGCATTGAGATATCACATCTCATGCTATCAGAAGGATCTCAGGTTTGGTATAGAAGCATTGAGATATCATATCTTATGCTATCAGAAGAGTCTCAGGATTGGAATGGGAAGGAGTTGGATATCACATCTCATGGTAAAAGGAGGGTCTCAGGTTTGGAAGATAAGGATTTGGATATCACATCTCATGTTATAGGAAGGATCTCAGGTTTGGTATTAGAAGTATTGAGATATCACATCTCATGCTATCGGAAGGATCTCAGGTTTGGTATAGAAGCATTGAGATATCATATCTTATGCTATCAGAAGGGTCTCAGGATTGGAATGGGAAGGAGTTGGATATCACATCTCATGCTAAAGGGAGGGTCTCAGGTTTGGAAGGGGAAGGATTTGGATATCACATCTCATGTTATAGGATGGATCTCAGGTTTGGTATTAGAAGTATTGAGATATCACATCTCATGTTATCGGAAGGATCTCAGGTTTGGTATTAGAAGTATTTAGATATCACATCTCATGCTATAGGAAGGGTCTCAGGATTGGAATGGGAAGGACTTAGATATCACATATCATGCTATAGGGAGGGTCTCAGTTTTGATATTAGAAGCATTGAGATATCACATCTCATGCTATCGGAAGTGTCTCAGGATTGGAATGGGAAGGAGTTGGATATCACATCTCATGGTAAAAGGAGGGTCTCAGGTTTGGAAGATAAGGATTTGGATATCACATCTCATGTTATAGGAAGGATCTCAGGTTTGGTATTAGAAGTATTGAGATATCACATCTCATGCTATCGGAAGGATCTCAGGTTTGGTATAGAAGCATTGAGATATCATATCTTATGCTATCAGAAGGGTCTCAGGATTGGAATGGGAAGGAGTTGGATATCACATCTCATGCTAAAGGGAGGGTCTCAGGTTTGGAAGATAAGGATTTGGATATCACATCTCATGTTATAGGAAGGATCTCAGGTTTGGTATTAGAAGTATTTAGATATCACATCTCATGCTATAGGAAGGGTCTCAGGATTGGAATGGGAAGGACTTAGATATCACATATGCTATAGGGAGGGTCTCAGTTTTGATATTAGAAGCATTGAGATATCACATCTCATGCTATCGGAAGTGTCTCAGGATTGGAATGGGAAGGAGCTGGATATCACATCTCATGCTAAAGGAAGGGTCTCAGGTTTGGAACGGGAAGGAGTTGGATATCACATCTCATGTTATAGGAAGGGTCTCAGGTTTGGTATAAACATTGAGATATCACATCTCTGCTATCGGAAGTGTCTCAGGATTGGAATGGGAAGGAGTTGGATATCCCATCTCATGTTATAGGACGGGTCTCAGGTTTTTTATTAGAATCATTGAGATATCATATTGCATGCTGTAGGAAGGGTCTAAGGATTGGAATGCGAAGGACTTGGATATCACATCTCATGCTATAGATAGGCTCTCAGGTTTGGAAAGTGAAGGAGTTGGATATCACATTTCATGTTAGAGGAAGGATCTCAGGTTTGGTATTAGAGGCATTGAGATATCACATCTCAGGCTATAGGAAGGGTCTCAGGATTGGAATGGGAAGGAGTTGGATATCACATCTCATGCTATAGGAAGGGTTTCAGGTTTGGTATAAGCATTGAGATATCACATCTCATGCTATAGGAAGGGTCTCAGGATTGGAATGGAAGGAGTTGGATATCACATCTCATGTTATAGGAAGGATCTGAGGTTTGGTATTAGAAGCATTGAGACATCACATCTCATGCTATAGGAAGGGTCTCAGGATTGGAATGGGAAGGAGTTGGATATCAAATCTCATGCTATAGGAAGGGTCTCAGGATTGGAATGGGAAGGAGTTGAATATGACATCTCATGCCGTAGGAAGGGTCTCAGGTTTGGTATAAACATTGAGATATCACATCTCTGCTATCAAAAGGGTCTCAGGATTGGAATTGGAAGGAGTTGGATATCCCATCTCATGTTATAGGAAGAGTCTCAGGTTTGGTATTAGAAGCATTGAGATATCACATCTCATGCTATAGGAAGTGTCTCAGGATTGGAATGGGAAGGACTTGGATATCACATCTCATGCTATAGGTAGGGTCTCAAGTTTGACATTAGAAGCATTGAGATATCACATCTCATGCTATAGGAAGGGTCTGAGGATTGGAATGGGAAGGAGTTGGATATCACATCTCCTGCTATGGGAAGGGTCTCAGGTTTGGTATAAGCAGTGAGATATCACATCTCATGCTATAGGAAGTGTCTCAGGATTGGAATGGGAAGGAGTTGGATATCACATCTCATGTTATAGGAAGGATCTCAGGTGTGGTATAAGCATTGAGATATCACATCTCTGCTATCGGAAGGGTCTCAAGATTGGAATGGGAAGGAGTTGGATATTCCCATCTCATGTTATAGGAAGGGTCTCAGGTTTGATATTAGAAGCATTGAGATATCACATCTCATGCTATAGGAAGGGTCTCAGGATTGGAATGGGAAGGACTTGGATATCACATCTCATGCTATAGGGAGGGTCTCAAGTTTGATATTAGAAGCTTTGAGATATCACATCTCATGATATCGGAAGGGTCTCAGGATTGGAATGGGAAGGAGTTGGATATCAAGTCTCATAGTATAGGAAGGGTCTCAGAATTGGAATGGGAAGGAGTTGGATATCCCATCTCATGTTATAGGAAGAGTCTCTGGTTTGGTATTAGAATCATTGAGATATCAAGTCTCATAGTATAGGAAGGGTCTCAGAATTGGAATGGGAAGGAGTTGGATATCCCATCTCATGTTATAGGAAGAGTCTCTGGTTTGGTATTAGAATCATTGAGATATCACATCGCATGCTGTAGGAAGGGTCTAAGGATTGGAATGGGATGGACTTGGATATCACATCTCATGCTATAGGTAGGCTCTCAGGTTTGGTATAAGCATTGAGATATCACATCTCATGCTATAGGAAGGGTCTCAGAATTGGAATGGGAAGGAGTTGGATATCACATCTCAAGCTGTAGGAAGGGTCTCAGTATTGGAATGGGAAGGACTTGGATATCACATCTCATGCTATAGAGGCTCTCAGGTTTGGAAGGGGAAAGAGTTGGATATCTCATTTCATGTTAGAGGTAGGATCTCAGGTTTGGTATTAGAGGCATTGAGATATCACATCTCATGCTATCAGAAGGGTCTCAGGAATGGAATGGGAAGGAGTTAGATATCACATCTCATGCTAAAGGGAGGGTCTCAGGTTTGGAAGGGGAAGGATTTGGATATCACATCTCATGTTATAGGAAGGATCCCAGGTTTGGTATTAGAAGCATTGAGATATCACATCTCATGCTATCAGAAGAGTCTCAGGATTGGAATAGGAAGGAGTTGGATATCACATTTCATGCTAAAGGGAGGGTCTCAGGTTTGGAAGGGGAAGGATTTGGATATCACATCTCATGTTATCGGAAGGATCTCACGTTTGGTATTAGAAGTATTGAGATATCATATCTCATGCTATAGGAAGGGTCTCAGGATTGGAATGGGAAGGAGTTGGATATCACATCTCATGCTATAGGGAGGGTCTCAGGATTGGAATGGGAAGGACTTAGATATCACATATCATGCTATAGGGAGGGTCTCAGTTTTGATATTAGAAGCATTGAGATATCACATCTCATGCTATCGGAAGTGTCTCAGGATTGGAATGGGAAGGAGCTGTATATCACATCTCATGCTAAAGGAAGGGTCTCAGGTTTGGAACGGGAAGGATTTGGATATCACATCTCATGTTATAGGAAGGGTCTCAGGTTTGGTATAAGCATTGAGATATCACATCTCTGCTATCGGAAGTGTCTCAGGATTGGAATGGGAAGGAGTTGGATATCCCATCTCATGTTATAGGACGGGTCTCAGGTTTGTTATTAGAATCATTGAGATATCATATTGCATGCTGTAGGAAGGGTCTAAGGGTTGGAATGTGAAGGACTTGGATATCACATCTCATGCTATAGATAGGCTCTTAGGTTTGGAAAGGGAAGGAGTTGGATATCACATTTCATGTTAGAGGAAGGATCTCAGGTTTGGTATTAGAAGCATTGAGATATCACATCTCATGCTATAGGAAGGGTCTCAGGATTGGAATGGGAAGCAGTTGGATATCACATCTCATGCTATAGGAAGGGTCTCAGGTTTGGTATAAGCATTGAGATATCACATCTCATGCTATAGGACGGGTCTCAGGATTGGAATGGAAGGCGTTGGATATCACATCTCATGTTATAGGAAGGATCTCAGGTTTGGTATTAGACGCATTGAGACATCACATCTCATGCTATAGGAAGGGTCTCAGGGTTGGAATGGGAAGGAGTTGGATATCACATCTCATCCAATAGAAAGGGTCTCAGGTTTGGAATGGGAAGGAATTGGATATCACATCTCATGTTATAGGAAGGATCTCAGGTTTGGTATTAGAAGCATTGAGATATCACATCTCATGCTATAGGAAGGGTCTCAGGATTGGAATGTGAAGGATTTGGATATCACATCTCATGCTAAAGGAAGGGTCTCAGGTTTGGTAGAAGCATTGAGATATCACGTCGCTGCTATCGGAAGGGTCTCAGGATTGGATTGGGAAGGAGTTGGATATCCCTTCTCATGCTATAGGTAGGGTCTCAGGATTTGAATGGCAAGGAGTTGGATATCACATCTCATGCCATAGGAAGGGTCTCAGGTTTGGTATAAGCATTGAGATATCACATCTCTGCTATCGGATGGGTCTCAGGATTGGATTGGGAAGGAGTTGGATATCCCTTCTCATGCTTTAGGAAGTGTCTCAGGTTGGAATGGGAAGGAGTTGGATATCACATCTCATGTTATAGGAAGGGTCTCAGGATTGGAATGGGAAGGATTTGGATATCACATCTCTTGCTATAGGAAGGGTCTCAGGATTGGAATGGGTAGGAGTTGGATATTACTTTCTTGCTATAGGAAGGGTCTCATGTTTGGAATGGGAAGGAGTTGGATATCACATATGCTATAGTTAGTGTCTCAGGTTTGGAACGGGAAGGAGTTGGATATCACATCTCATGTTATAGGAAGGGTCTCAGGTTTGGTATAAGCATTGAGATATCACATCTCTGCTATCGGAAGCGGCTCAGGATTGGAATGGGAAGGAGTTGGATATCCCATCTCATGTTATAGGAAGAGTCTCTGGTTTGGTATTAGAATCATTGAGATATCACATCGCATGCTGTAGGAAGGGTCTAAGGATTGGAATGGGATGGACTTGGATATCACATCTCATGTTATAGGTAGGCTCTCAGGTTTGGTATAAGCATTGAGATATCACATCTCATGCTATAGGGAGGGTCTCAGGATTGGAATGGGAAGGAATTGGATATCACATCTCATGCTATAGGAAGGGTCTCAGATTTGGTATAAGCATTGAGATATCACATCTCATGCTAAAGGAAGGGTCTCAGGATTGGAATGGGAAGGAGTTGTATATGAAATCTCAGGCCATGACATCTCAGGCCATAGGAAGGTTCTCAGGTTTGGTATAAGCATTGAGATATCATATTGCATGCTGTAGGAAGGGTCTAAGGATTGGAATGGGAAGGACCTGGATATCACATCTCATGCTATAGAACGGCTCTCAGGTTTGGAAAGGGAAGGAGTTGGATATCACATCTCATGTTATCGGAAGGATCTCAGGTTTGGTATTAGAAGTATTGAGATATCACATCTCATGCTTTAGGAAGGGTCTCAGGATTGGAATGGGAAGGCGTTGGATATCACATCTCATGCTAAAGGAAGGGTCTCAGGTTTGGTAGAAGCATTGAGATATCACATCTCATGCTATAGGAAGGGTCTCAGGATTGGAATGGGAAGGACTTAGATATCACATATCATGCTATAGGGAGGGTCTCAGTTTTGATATTAGAAGCATTGAGATATCACATCTCATGCTATCGGAAGTGTCTCAGGATTGGAATGGGAAGGAGCTTGATATCACATCTCATGCTAAAGGAAGGGTCTCAGGTTTGGAAGGGGAAGGATTTGGATATCACATCTCATGTTATAGGACGGGTCTCAGGTTTGGTATTAGAAGCATTGAGATATCAAGTCTCAAGGTTGTTAGGAAAGATTTCGTTATTGTAGGGAACTTTCCTTCCATGTGGCAACCCCTAAACTTTTTGCTATTGTTTTCAACCTGTTTTCTTGACTTTGCCAGAGAAGTACAGCCTTCTGCCGTACTCCTCTGGGCTTTCGCTCCTTTCTTACGGGGAAACTGACATGCCCTTAAGACAGTCAGTACCGGGGAACGCTGTTTCCCGTAGTTTCTTTTATCGTGTCGCCATTTTAGTGCAACACGACACAAGAGGGCACTGTAAGCCAAGTTACCGCTCTCTTGGGTCTCTAGCCTTCTACAGACCCTAGACACTCTTGTAGGATGGTTTTTGGATCGGTGCAAGTCATTCAGGGACTGGGCTGGTGGCAGCGATCATTTGGTTTATTTTGAGCTCCTTTTGCCGTTCTGAGCACCTTTTTGCCGCGAACACAAAAGGGTGGCCCGGCTACCCAAAATGGCCGGACCACGAGGCTCCTTTGTCTCGTCCACTGTCCGTCTTGCTCCCTTTACCTTCCCCCGGGTCAGGCGACCCGGGGCCTTCCTTATTTGGGCATGTAGTTTCCCGCGAAACACGGTTGCTTTCGCGGGCTTCTACATGTCGTTTGAGTGCCCCCAGGATGTGGGCTGGGCTGTCTGGTCCCAATACACATCCTGGGTGCCAGAGAGTCTAGGGTGGTGTGAATGCCTGGGACCACCGTGGTCCGTGATTGGTCCACGTATGGTATGTGTGTTGATGAGCGGATCTCCCATTGGCTCCCCTCCGTTTTGGCGCGAAGGGAACCGTGGATAAGAGGGAGCTGGAAACACCACTGCCATGTCGATCTCCTGAGTTCTTACGAACCCAGGGATACAGGAGCCAAGTATCCTGCGAACACGAGGCTGGACCGAGGAATCGCTGGTGACCCCCTGAAGAACTCCTGCTCCTCATTGCTGTCGTCCGGTGAAGCCCTTTCCACCTAAGATCGAACAAGAAGGCCTGTACTGGCGCTTCGACCTATTGGAATAGCAGGACCAGCTATTCCCGGCACCTTCATCAACTCCTGCCGTAAGCCTTCGGAAGTGTCTCTGGGCCATCCAGTTGACTGACCAGCTTACTAAGGAGTCCTGCTCTGTAATCGCCGACAGGTTGGGTGGTATTCTGAGTCCGGGGCACGCTCACACGCTTCGTTTGCTTAGCAACCCTAAGCTAGAGGTGAACGGTGCTCGTTTGGCTTGAATACACCCGGCCGTTCCGTTGCCCTGCCGTGGCGACAAAACTGTGCTTGTTTCTTCGATCGGGACGTCTTTTTACTCTGCACGACGACGAGACGTTCCCTGCTCTTCAGAACCTGCCAGAAGCTGCATCTATCGAGGAGAAGCTCGGGCCTGCTTGCTTCGGGGACCGGTGAGTAGATTAGCTAGGATCTGGTCGCCCTCCTGCAGTGCCCCTTGCTTTTCCCCGCTGTAAATACAGCACCCCTTTTCCGTACTCGCGCCCTGCTTCTGCCTCACAGCGGAGGCTGCGCTAGAGTCGCGGACCGTGTTCTCCTTCATTAGGGCACCCTACAGAGCTGTCCAACGTCCTCCGAAGAGCTTCACCTTCTGCCCATTGGCACCGGCGTGTGCAGGTACTTTTGAGCGCTAGGCTCCACTCTTCGTAGGGATTGGACTACCATCCAGTTAGGGGCCTCAGAAGGCGGACATATCACACGCATTGGTTCACACTGCCTGTTTTCCTTCCCCTGCAGGTGGATAACATATTTCGTGCTGCTAATGCTGTGAAACTGTGTATTCCGTATATATAATGGGTGGATAGTGTATGTGTTGGTTTAATATCGTTGTATATTGCTGCTTTTACTGTGGTTATTAGTTTCAAGGCCTTATAATAAATGTGTATCTATTTTTGATATAAACAACTGTTTGGAGTATTTTGTAAGCGCTCTTGCTTTGTGTGCTCACTGCGGGCTTTCAGTCACCCTCACCCCTCTTGAGACCTAGTCTTGACCGCCGCGATCGCTACCTTGATTGGTCTGGCTTGTCCAGAGGTTACCCTGTTCCAAGTAATTAGGTTGGCCTTCTGAACTTCTGCGCCACCAGGACAGAGTTCAGAAATCCGTCTTAACAAATTGGTGTACAGCGGTGGGATACGACTGAAGGTATCCAGTGTTGCGCACGAGCTAAGGCGTTTTCAGGTTATTCCAACCAGGACACGCAGTAAAGTATTGAATATAACGTTAAAAAGGCCATAGTCCTATCAACAGTATGGAAACGAATACTTTATTAACCTTAAATGCTTCGAAATCTGAAACATTGAAGAAGATGTGTGCAGAGAGAGGGGTTTCCTCTCAAGGCACTAAATTGGAAATGATCCAGAGAATCGTGGCGTGGCAAGAAGCGCAGCTTGACGCTATAACTTCCGAGGACAGTGCAGAAGGTGGTGGGGCTGCTCTCACTGGCAGAACCGACGGTTCTGCCGCTGCACTGATCCATCACGACCACGAGGACAGGGAGGATGTAATGTCTAACGTTTCCTCTGCCAGTGTTGATGGGGAGGCTATGCTTGAATTCAAGAAGCAAGAGCTGCGGTTTAGGCAGCAGGAGCTTGAATTCAGCATAGCCAAACTGAAAATCGACCAGGCAGAAAAACAAAAAGACAGGGATCACCAGTTGGAACTGGCCAAGCTTCAGTTCGCAAATGGGTCCAAGGGTCCTGGACATGGTTCTGGGGCTTCCTCTCATCCACGGTTTCCAAAAGATCTGCTCAGTGTGTATGAGGAACGAAATGACATTATGGACTGGTTAAATGCGTTTGAGTATGCATGCGAGGTTCAAGAGGTTGATAATGCGGATAAGATTGCATGGTTACTCAGCAGACTGCCCCATTCTGGTTGCAGTGCCATTATGGAAATGTCGAAGGCTGAGCGCGCTGATTTTGCAATGTTGAAGCAGACTCTCATTTTAAAGTTTGGGAAGACTCCGACCCAATATTTGAAAAGGTTTAGAGAGTATAAGAAAAAGGAAGGTGGTACTTGGGTGTCGTATGTAGCTGAGTCCCTGAAAAACTTGACTGGCTGGGTTGAAGGTTATAAGGTTTCTACCTTCGAAGGCATGATCAATCTGGTCATGCTGGAACACATTTTTGCTTCTTCTTCCCCGGAGCTTAAGCAGCATTTGGCCGATTCGAAGGAGATAGATCCTAAGAAGCTGGCCATTGCAGCAGACTTATGGGTGTCACATCGAGTGTCCCATAAGGACAAAACTCATCCTGGTAAGCAGGAGGAAGGGAAGAAGTCCAAAGATATGGAGGGTGGGGAATCTGCTAAATCTTCTTCCCATAAGGGCCACAAAAAGAAAAATAAGGGTAAGCCATACGAGAACTCACAGGGTAGCGGAGGTTCGCCTCCGAAACAGAACTCTGGTTATAATAAGCCTCCCTACGTAAACAGACCCAATGGGGCTTGTTTTTCTTGTGGAGCAACTGACCATGTGAAGGGGGATCCCCGTTGTAAGGTTAGACCTTTGGGGGTCCACTCCGCTAATCTGGCCTTCTCCTCCTACGAGGAAGAAGAGATTACAGGAGCATCCTTCTCCTCAGACTCATTTCCCAGCGGAATAGAGTCTGAGGTAGTTTTAGTGTCCCTGGGTGCCTGGGAGCCTAAAGTCGCAGAGGCGTATGCTAGGATTCCGGATAATACCAAGCACTACTTTAAAGACAGTGTGCTGATCAATGGAGTGGATACTCCAGCTCTTAGGGATAGTGGGTGCAGTCGAACTGTAGTGGATTCTACCTTGGTAGACTCAGAGGAAGTTGCCAGAGCTCCTCTGATGCCCACTAAGTTGGCTGACGGCCCCCTCCGTATGTTTCCCGTGATCCCTGTTAATCTAACTTTAAATGGTACAGCAGTTAGGATTCCAGTGAGCATTCAGAGAAACGTCCCGGGAAAGGTCTTGTTGGGCAATGATCTCAGAGCTCTAGGGCTCGTAGGAGACACTGCCGAAAGACCCTACACACGGTCTCAAGCACGGGCAGCATTGGCCAAGTCCAATACGCCGCCCCAGCCGAAGGGGAAACCCAAGGCGAAAGGAGTCAACAAGTCCCGACGGGGGAAAGAGAATATTCCCCCGAGCTCGCCTACCACTGCGGTGGAGGGAGTTGGTCAATCGCCCGAGCCTGACGAGGAGGTGGCGATGCCTGAAGTGTTCGACCCCAACGACCATCCTGAACTAAAAGACTTGTTAGTTGAAGGAGGTCCTGATAGGGACGACTTCAGTAAGGGCCAACGTGAGTGCCCATCTCTGGAAGGCCTAAGGAGACAGGCCTGCTCCCAGCTTGAGGGTGAACCTCCTGGGAAGCATCGGATTTATTGGGAAGGTGGACTCCTGTACAGTGAGCCCACAGAGTCTACAGAAGGAGACCATAGGAGGTTGGTGGTTCCCCTTGCTGTTAGACCCTTCCTCCTGCAGTTGGCGCATGAAGTTCCCCTTGCTGGTCACCTTGGAATGAAGAGGACCAAGCAAAGGTTATCTATGCACTTCTACTGGCCCAAGATGGGGGTGCAAGTAGAAAGTCACTGCAGGAGTTGTGCCTCCTGCCAGTTGTCTGGTAAGGTTGGCGCGACAATCCAAGCTCCGTTGGTACCGCTCCCAGTTGTGGGGGTACCATTTGAAAGGGTAGGGATCGACATCGTTGGTCCCCTTGACCCGCAAACATCCTCAGGCAATAGGTTTATCCTGGTGCTGGTCGACCATGCAACCAGGTATCCTGAGGCCATCCCATTAAAGACTGTAACTGCCAAGTCAGTTGCAAAAGCTTTACTCGGCATATTTACTAGGGTTGGCTTCCCTAAAGAAGTTGTGTCAGATCGTGGCAGCAACTTTATGTCGAAGTATATGCAGGCTATGTGGAAAGAATGTGGGGTCACCTACAAGTTCTCTTCTGCATATCACCCCAGACCAATGGTCTGGTGGAACGTTTCAACAGAACGTTAAAAAGCATGATTGGGGCTCTGGAGGAGCCCCAGAGAAGAAAATGGGATCTTCTTTTACCATGCTTGCTGTTTGCCTACAGAGAGGTACCACAGGAGGGTGTTGGCTTCAGCCCCTTCGAACTTCTGTTCGGTCATCCCGTACGGGGACCCTTAGCCATCGTCAAAGAGGGATGGGAGATGCCCACTCCCCCTGTTACTACCAATGTAGTTGACTATGTGCTAGGGCTCAGAAAACGGATGGTACTCCTGATGGGCTTGGCTAGTGACAAGTTGAAGGCAGGACAAGCGCTGGTGAAACATTGGTACGACCAGAAAGCTTCCTTAATTCACTTTACCCCTGGTCAGCAAGTCCTGATCATGAACCCTATAAGGCCTCGCGCTTTACAGGACAAATGGTCAGGCCCCTACACAGTGGTGGAGCCCCTGGGTGAGGTGAACTATTTAGTGGACCTTGGAAGGCCTGGACAGGCTCCAAAAGTGTTCCACGTAAATAGGCTGAAGGCTTTCGTCCCAAGAGTCGAAATCGCAGCACTGCTACTGGCGTCAGACGTCGAGGAAGAGGAGTCAGAACCTCTCCCCGACCTGTTCCAAAGCGGTCCTTCAGATAGCTCCGTTGAGGGTGTCCGAGTGGCCCCTCACCTGACTTCTGATCAGCAGGCTGAGGTGAAAAGTTTGCTTAGGCAGTTTTCCCCCCTGTTTTCACAGTCGCCTGGTTTGACACCTTGGTGCAAACATAACATTGACACAGGAGACAGTGTACCTACCAAAAGTAGGGGATACAGGATGTCGGATAAAGTGCGGTCTTATATTAAGACCGAGGTCAACAAGATGTTAGACCTTGGGGTGATTGAACCCTCTAGTAGTCCTTGGTCCAGTCCTGTGGTATTGGTTCCAAAGGCAGGCACTTCTGAATTGAGGTTCTGCGTGGATTACAGGGCTCTGAATGCTGTCACCAAGACAGACGCTCACCCCTTGCCTCGAACTGACGAGCTGGTGGATACCTTGGGTGCCTCCAAGTACCTCAGCACGTTTGACCTGACTGCGGGCTATTGGCAAATAGCTTTAGCAGAACATGCCAAGGAGAAGACAGCATTTTCAACTCCCGACGGGCTTTACCAATTCCGGGTAATGCCGTTCGGATTGAAGAATGCACCTGCCACTTTCCAGAGGCTTGTGAATCATGTGTTGAATGGGTTGGACGAATTCTGTCTTGCATATCTGGACGATATAGCAGTTTTCAGTGCCACCTGGGAAGACCATGTGAAACACCTCGGGATTGTGCTCCAGGCTCTTCAGAAAGCCCACTTGACCATAAAGGCGAGTAAATGCCAGATTGGACAAGGCTCAGTGGTTTACCTTGGGCATGAAGTAGGTGGAGGAAGGATACAGCCTCTCCCCAGTAAAGTACAAGCAGTACAAGACTGGCCTACCCCCACTACACAAACCCAAGTGAGAGCCTTCTTAGGACTCACGGGTTATTACCGCAATTTTATGGCAGACTATGGCACCATAGCTGCTCCTCTGACTGCCCTCACAACTCCGAAGAAACCCAAGAAGGTAACTTGGACTGACGAGTGTGAGAAGGCCTTCAATGGCTTAAAAGACTCCTTGTGCCAGGCCCCTGTGCTCAGGGCCCCTGATTATCAAAGACCTTTTATCGTGCAGACGGATGCCTCTGACACTGGGATAGGAGCTGTACTATCACAAGTAGATGAGAAGGGTAAGGAACACCCTATCGGTTTTATTAGTCGCCAGCTTAAGGACAGAGAGCTCAGATGGTCCACGGTAGAGAAAGAATGTTTCTCTGTTGTGTGGGCCCTAAGGAAGCTGCGGCCCTACCTCTATGGGACCCACTTCACTGTGCAGACTGACCATAAGCCGTTAAAGTGGCTAATGAACATGAAAGGGGAGAATCCAAAGTTGCTTAGGTGGTCCATAAGTCTACAAGGCTTCGACTTCACTATTGAGCATAGGCCAGGTGTCCAACATAGCAATGCTGATGGGTTGTCCAGAATGTTTTACCGACCTGAACAAGAGACTCATCCAGGGGTGGATTAGTTCCCCCTGTCCATAGTCTGGGAGGGGCGAGTGTTAGGAAAGATTTCGTTATTGTAGGGAACTTTCCTTCCATGTGGCAACCCCTAAACTTTTTGCTATTGTTTTCAACCTGTTTTCTTGACTTTGCCAGAGAAGTACAGCCTTCTGCCGTACTCCTCTGGGCTTTCGCTCCTTTCTTACAGGGAAACTGACATGCCCTTAAGACAGTCAGTACCGGGGAACGCTGTTTCCCGTAGTTTCTTTTATCGTGTCGCCATTTTAGTGCAACACGACACAAGAGGGCACTGTAAACTAAGTTACCGCTCTCTTGGGTCTCTAGCCTTCTACAGACCCTAGACACTCTTGTAGGATGGTTTTTGGATCGGTGCAAGTCATTCAGGGACTGGGCTGGTGGCAGCGATCATTTGGTTTATTTTGAGCTCCTTTTGCCGTTCTGAGCACCTTTTTGCCGCGAACACAAAAGGGTGGCCCGGCTACCCAAAATGGCCGGACCACGAGGCTCCTTTGTCTCGTCCACTGTCCGTCTTGCTCCCTTTACCTTCCCCCGGGTCAGGCGACCCGGGGCCTTCCTTATTTGGGCATGTAGTTTCCCGCGAAACACGGTTGCTTTCGCGGGCTTCTACATGTCGTTTGAGTGCCCCCAGGATGTGGGCTGGGCTGTCTGGTCCCAATACACATCCTGGGTGCCAGAGAGTCTAGGGTGGTGTGAATGCCTGGGACCACCGTGGTCCGTGATTGGTCCACGTATGGTATGTGTGTTGATGAGCGGATCTCCCATTGGCTCCCCTCCGTTTTGGCGCGAAGGGAACCGTGGATAAGAGGGAGCTGGAAACACCACTGCCATGTCGATCTCCTGAGTTCTTACGAACCCAGGGATACAGGAGCCAAGTATCCTGCGAACACGAGGCTGGACCGAGGAATCGCTGGTGACCCCCTGAAGAACTCCTGCTCCTCATTGCTGTCGTCCGGTGAAGCCCTTTCCACCTAAGATCGAACAAGAAGGCCTGTACTGGCGCTTCGACCTATTGGAATAGCAGGACCAGCTATTCCCGGCACCTTCATCAACTCCTGCCGTAAGCCTTCGGAAGTGTCTCTGGGCCATCCAGTTGACTGACCAGCTTACTAAGGAGTCCTGCTCTGTAATCGCCGACAGGTTGGGTGGTATTCTGAGTCCGGGGCACGCTCACACGCTTCGTTTGCTTAGCAACCCTAAGCTAGAGGTGAACGGTGCTCGTTTGGCTTGAATACACCCAGCCGTTCCGTTGCCCTGCCGTGGCGACAAAACTGTGCTTGTTTCTTCGATCGGGACGTCTTTTTACTCTGCACGACGACGAGACGTTCCCTGCTCTTCAGAACCTGCCAGAAGCTGCATCTATCGAGGAGAAGCTCGGGCCTGCTTGCTTCGGGGACCGGTGAGTAGATTAGCTAGGATCTGGTCGCCCTCCTGCAGTGCCCCTTGCTTTTCCCCGCTGTAAATACAGCACCCCTTTTCCGTACTCGCGCCCTGCTTCTGCCTCACAGCGGAGGCTGCGCTAGAGTCGCGGACCGTGTTCTCCTTCATTAGGGCACCCTACAGAGCTGTCCAACGTCCTCCGAAGAGCTTCACCTTCTGCCCATTGGCACCGGCGTGTGCAGGTACTTTTGAGCGCTAGGCTCCACTCTTCGTAGGGATTGGACTACCATCCAGTTAGGGGCCTCAGAAGGCGGACATATCACACGCATTGGTTCACACTGCCTGTTTTCCTTCCCCTGCAGGTGGATAACATATTTCGTGCTGCTAATGCTGTGAAACTGTGTATTCCGTATATATATTGGGTGGATAGTGTATGTGTTGGTTTAATATCGTTGTATATTGCTGCTTTTACTGTGGTTATTAGTTTCAAGGCCTTATAATAAATGTGTATCTATTTTTGATATAAACAACTGTTTGGAGTATTTTGTAAGCGCTCTTGCTTTGTGTGCTCACTGCGGGCTTTCAGTCACCCTCACCCCTCTTGAGACCTAGTCTTGACCGCCGCGATCGCTACCTTGATTGGTCTGGCTTGTCCAGAGGTTACCCTGTTCCAAGTAATTAGGTTGGCCTTCTGAACTTCTGCGCCACCAGGACAGAGTTCAGAAATCCGTCTTAACAATGGTATAGGAAGGGTCTCAGAATTGGAATGGGAAGGAGTTGGATATCACATTTCAAGCTATAGGAAGGGTCTCAGGATTAGAATGGGAAGGAGTTTGATATCACATCTGATGCCATAATATGGGTCTCAGGTTTGGTAGAAGCATTGGGTTATCACATCTCATGCTATCGGAAGGGTATCGGGATTGGATTTGGAAGGAGTTAGATATCCCATCTCATGCTATAGGAAGGGTCTCAGGTTGGAATGGGAAGGAGTTGGATATCACATCTCATGTTATAGGAAGGGTCTCAGGATTGGAATGGGAAGGACTTGGATATCACATCTCATGCTATAGGAAGGCTCTCAGGTTTGCAAGGGGAAAGAGTTGGATATCACATTTCATGTTAGAGGTAGGATCTCAGGTTTGGTATTAGAAGCATTGAGATATCACATCTCATGCTATCAGAAGGATCTCAGGTTTGGTATAGAAGCATTGAGATATCATATCTTATGCTATCAGAAGAGTCTCAGGATTGGAATGGGAAGGAGTTGGATATCACATCTCATGGTAAAAGGAGGGTCTCAGGTTTGGAAGATAAGGATTTGGATATCACATCTCATGTTATAGGAAGGATCTCAGGTTTGGTATTAGAAGTATTGAGATATCACATCTCATGCTATCGGAAGGATCTCAGGTTTGGTATAGAAGCATTGAGATATCATATCTTATGCTATCAGAAGGGTCTCAGGATTGGAATGGGAAGGAGTTGGATATCACATCTCATGCTAAAGGGAGGGTCTCAGGTTTGGAAGGGGAAGGATTTGGATATCACATCTCATGTTATAGGATGGATCTCAGGTTTGGTATTAGAAGTATTGAGATATCACATCTCATGTTATCGGAAGGATCTCAGGTTTGGTATTAGAAGTATTTAGATATCACATCTCATGCTATAGGAAGGGTCTCAGGATTGGAATGGGAAGGACTTAGATATCACATATCATGCTATAGGGAGGGTCTCAGTTTTGATATTAGAAGCATTGAGATATCACATCTCATGCTATCGGAAGTGTCTCAGGATTGGAATGGGAAGGAGTTGGATATCACATCTCATGGTAAAAGGAGGGTCTCAGGTTTGGAAGATAAGGATTTGGATATCACATCTCATGTTATAGGAAGGATCTCAGGTTTGGTATTAGAAGTATTGAGATATCACATCTCATGCTATCGGAAGGATCTCAGGTTTGGTATAGAAGCATTGAGATATCATATCTTATGCTATCAGAAGGGTCTCAGGATTGGAATGGGAAGGAGTTGGATATCACATCTCATGCTAAAGGGAGGGTCTCAGGTTTGGAAGATAAGGATTTGGATATCACATCTCATGTTATAGGAAGAGTCTCTGGTTTGGTATTAGAATCATTGAGATATCACATCGCATGCTGTAGGAAGGGTCTAAGGATTGGAATGGGATGGACTTGGATATCACATCTCATGTTATAGGTAGGCTCTCAGGTTTGGTATAAGCATTGAGATATCACATCTCATGCTATAGGGAGGGTCTCAGGATTGGAATGGGAAGGAATTGGATATCACATCTCATGCTATAGGAAGGGTCTCAGATTTGGTATAAGCATTGAGATATCACATCTCATGCTAAAGGAAGGGTCTCAGGATTGGAATGGGAAGGAGTTGTATATGACATCTCAGGCCATGACATCTCAGGCCATAGGAAGGTTCTCAGGTTTGGTATAAGCATTGAGATATCATATTGCATGCTGTAGGAAGGGTCTAAGGATTGGAATGGGAAGGACCTGGATATCACATCTCATGCTATAGAACGGCTCTCAGGTTTGGAAAGGGAAGGAGTTGGATATCACATCTCATGTTATAGGATGGATCTCAGGTTTGGTATTAGAAGTATTGAGATATCACATCTCATGTTATCGGAAGGATCTCAGGTTTGGTATTAGAAGTATTGAGATATCACATCTCATGCTATAGGAAGGGTCTCAGGATTGGAATGGGAAGGCGTTGGATATCACATCTCATGCTAAAGGAAGGGTCTCAGGTTTGGTAGAAGCATTGAGATATCACATCTCATGCTATAGGAAGGGTCTCAGGATTGGAATGGGAAGGACTTAGATATCACATATCATGCTATAGGGAGGGTCTCAGTTTTGATATTAGAAGCATTGAGATATCACATCTCATGCTATCGGAAGTGTCTCAGGATTGGAATGGGAAGGAGCTGGATATCACATCTCATGCTAAAGGAAGGGTCTCAGGTTTGGAAGGGGAAGGATTTGGATATCACATCTCATGTTATAGGACGGGTCTCAGGTTTGGTATTAGAAGCATTGAGATATCAAGTCTCATGGTATAGGAAGGGTCTCAGAATTGGAATGGGAAGGAGTTGGATATCACATTTCAAGCTATAGGAAGGGTCTCAGGATTAGAATGGGAAGGAGTTTGATATCACATCTCATGCCATAATATGGGTCTCAGGTTTGGTAGAAGCATTGGGTTATCACATCTCATGCTATCGGAAGGGTATCGGGATTGGATTTGGAAGGAGTTAGATATCCCATCTCATGCTATAGGAAGGGTCTCAGGTTGGAATGGGAAGGAGTTGGATATCACATCTCATGTTATAGGAAGGGTCTCAGGATTGGAATGGGAAGGACTTGGATATCACATCTCATGCTATAGGAAGGCTCTCAGGTTTGCAAGGGGAAAGAGTTGGATATCACATTTCATGTTAGAGGTAGGATCTCAGGTTTGGTATTAGAAGCATTGAGATATCACATCTCATGCTATCAGAAGGATCTCAGGTTTGGTATAGAAGCATTGAGATATCATATCTTATGCTATCAGAAGAGTCTCAGGATTGGAATGGGAAGGAGTTGGATATCACATCTCATGGTAAAAGGAGGGTCTCAGGTTTGGAAGATAAGGATTTGGATATCACATCTCATGTTATAGGAAGGATCTCAGGTTTGGTATTAGAAGTATTGAGATATCACATCTCATGCTATCGGAAGGATCTCAGGTTTGGTATAGAAGCATTGAGATATCATATCTTATGCTATCAGAAGGGTCTCAGGATTGGAATGGGAAGGAGTTGGATATCACATCTCATGCTAAAGGGAGGGTCTCAGGTTTGGAAGGGGAAGGATTTGGATATCACATCTCATGTTATAGGATGGATCTCAGGTTTGGTATTAGAAGTATTGAGATATCACATCTCATGTTATCGGAAGGATCTCAGGTTTGGTATTAGAAGTATTTAGATATCACATCTCATGCTATAGGAAGGGTCTCAGGATTGGAATGGGAAGGACTTAGATATCACATATCATGCTATAGGGAGGGTCTCAGTTTTGATATTAGAAGCATTGAGATATCACATCTCATGCTATCGGAAGTGTCTCAGGATTGGAATGGGAAGGAGTTGGATAACACATCTCATGGTAAAAGGAGGGTCTCAGGTTTGGAAGATAAGGATTTGGATATCACATCTCATGTTATAGGAAGGATCTCAGGTTTGGTATTAGAAGTATTGAGATATCACATCTCATGCTATCGGAAGGATCTCAGGTTTGGTATAGAAGCATTGAGATATCATATCTTATGCTATCAGAAGGGTCTCAGGATTGGAATGGGAAGGAGTTGGATATCACATCTCATGCTAAAGGGAGGGTCTCAGGTTTGGAAGATAAGGATTTGGATATCACATCTCATGTTATAGGAAGGATCTCAGGTTTGGTATTAGAAGTATTTAGATATCACATCTCATGCTATAGGAAGGGTCTCAGGATTGGAATGGGAAGGACTTAGATATCACATATCATGCTATAGGGAGGGTCTCAGTTTTGATATTAGAAGCATTGAGATATCACATCTCATGCTATCGGAAGTGTCTCAGGATTGGAATGGGAAGGAGCTGGATATCACATCTCATGCTAAAGGAAGGGTCTCAGGTTTGGAACGGGAAGGAGTTGGATATCACATCTCATGTTATAGGAAGGGTCTCAGGTTTGGTATAAACATTGAGATATCACATCTCTGCTATCGGAAGTGTCTCAGGATTGGAATGGGAAGGAGTTGGATATCCCATCTCATGTTATAGGACGGGTCTCAGGTTTTTTATTAGAATCATTGAGATATCATATTGCATGCTGTAGGAAGGGTCTAAGGATTGGAATGCGAAGGACTTGGATATCACATCTCATGCTATAGATAGGCTCTCAGGTTTGGAAAGTGAAGGAGTTGGATATCACATTTCATGTTAGAGGAAGGATCTCAGGTTTGGTATTAGAGGCATTGAGATATCACATCTCAGGCTATAGGAAGGGTCTCAGGATTGGAATGGGAAGGAGTTGGATATCACATCTCATGCTATAGGAAGGGTTTCAGGTTTGGTATAAGCATTGAGATATCACATCTCATGCTATAGGAAGGGTCTCAGGATTGGAATGGAAGGAGTTGGATATCACATCTCATGTTATAGGAAGGATCTGAGGTTTGGTATTAGAAGCATTGAGACATCACATCTCATGCTATAGGAAGGGTCTCAGGATTGGAATGGGAAGGAGTTGGATATCAAATCTCATGCTATAGGAAGGGTCTCAGGATTGGAATGGGAAGGAGTTGAATATGACATCTCATGCCGTAGGAAGGGTCTCAGGTTTGGTATAAACATTGAGATATCACATCTCTGCTATCAAAAGGGTCTCAGGATTGGAATTGGAAGGAGTTGGATATCCCATCTCATGTTATAGGAAGAGTCTCAGGTTTGGTATTAGAAGCATTGAGATATCACATCTCATGCTATAGGAAGTGTCTCAGGATTGGAATGGGAAGGACTTGGATATCACATCTCATGCTATAGGTAGGGTCTCAAGTTTGACATTAGAAGCATTGAGATATCACATCTCATGCTATAGGAAGGGTCTGAGGATTGGAATGGGAAGGAGTTGGATATCACATCTCCTGCTATGGGAAGGGTCTCAGGTTTGGTATAAGCAGTGAGATATCACATCTCATGCTAAAGGAAGTGTCTCAGGATTGGAATGGGAAGGAGTTGGATATCACATCTCATGTTATAGGAAGGATCTCAGGTGTGGTATAAGCATTGAGATATCACATCTCTGCTATCGGAAGGGTCTCAAGATTGGAATGGGAAGGAGTTGGATATTCCCATCTCATGTTATAGGAAGGGTCTCAGGTTTGATATTAGAAGCATTGAGATATCACATCTCATGCTATAGGAAGGGTCTCAGGATTGGAATGGGAAGGACTTGGATATCACATCTCATGCTATAGGGAGGGTCTCAAGTTTGATATTAGAAGCTTTGAGATATCACATCTCATGATATCGGAAGGGTCTCAGGATTGGAATGGGAAGGAGTTGGATATCAAGTCTCATAGTATAGGAAGGGTCTCAGAATTGGAATGGGAAGGAGTTGGATATCCCATCTCATGTTATAGGAAGAGTCTCTGGTTTGGTATTAGAATCATTGAGATATCAAGTCTCATAGTATAGGAAGGGTCTCAGAATTGGAATGGGAAGGAGTTGGATATCCCATCTCATGTTATAGGAAGAGTCTCTGGTTTGGTATTAGAATCATTGAGATATCACATCGCATGCTGTAGGAAGGGTCTAAGGATTGGAATGGGATGGACTTGGATATCACATCTCATGCTATAGGTAGGCTCTCAGGTTTGGTATAAGCATTGAGATATCACATCTCATGCTATAGGAAGGGTCTCAGAATTGGAATGGGAAGGAGTTGGATATCACATCTAAAGCTGTAGGAAGGGTCTCAGTATTGGAATGGGAAGGACTTGGATATCACATCTCATGCTATAGGAAGGCTCTCAGGTTTGGAAGGGGAAAGAGTTGGATATCTCATTTCATGTTAGAGGTAGGATCTCAGGTTTGGTATTAGAGGCATTGAGATATCACATCTCATGCTATCAGAAGGGTCTCAGGAATGGAATGGGAAGGAGTTAGATATCACATCTCATGCTAAAGGGAGGGTCTCAGGTTTGGAAGGGGAAGGATTTGGATATCACATCTCATGTTATAGGAAGGATCTCAGGTTTGGCATTAGAAGCATTGAGATATCACATCTCATGCTATCAGAAGAGTCTCAGGATTGGAATAGGAAGGAGTTGGATATCACATTTCATGCTAAAGGGAGGGTCTCAGGTTTGGAAGGGGAAGGATTTGGATATCACATCTCATGTTATCGGAAGGATCTCACGTTTGGTATTAGAAGTATTGAGATATCATATCTCATGCTATAGGAAGGGTCTCAGGATTGGAATGGGAAGGAGTTGGATATCACATCTCATGCTATAGGGAGGGTCTCAGGATTGGAATGGGAAGGACTTAGATATCACATATCATGCTATAGGGAGGGTCTCAGTTTTGATATTAGAAGCATTGAGATATCACATCTCATGCTATCGGAAGTGTCTCAGGATTGGAATGGGAAGGAGCTGGATATCACATCTCATGCTAAAGGAAGGGTCTCAGGTTTGGAACGGGAAGGATTTGGATATCACATCTCATGTTATAGGAAGGGTCTCAGGTTTGGTATAAGCATTGAGATATCACATCTCTGCTATCGGAAGTGTCTCAGGATTGGAATGGGAAGGAGTTGGATATCCCATCTCATGTTATAGGACGGGTCTCAGGTTTGTTATTAGAATCATTGAGATATCATATTGCATGCTGTAGGAAGGGTCTAAGGGTTGGAATGTGAAGGACTTGGATATCACATCTCATGCTATAGATAGGCTCTTAGGTTTGGAAAGGGAAGGAGTTGGATATCACATTTCATGTTAGAGGAAGGATCTCAGGTTTGGTATTAGAAGCATTGAGATATCACATCTCATGCTATAGGAAGGGTCTCAGGATTGGAATGGGAAGCAGTTGGATATCACATCTCATGCTATAGGAAGGGTCTCAGGTTTGGTATAAGCATTGAGATATCACATCTCATGCTATAGGACGGGTCTCAGGATTGGAATGGAAGGAGTTGGATATCACATCTCATGTTATAGGAAGGATCTCAGGTTTGGTATTAGACGCATTGAGACATCACATCTCATGCTATAGGAAGGGTCTCAGGGTTGGAATGGGAAGGAGTTGGATATCACATCTCATCCAATAGAAAGGGTCTCAGGTTTGGAATGGGAAGGAATTGGATATCACATCTCATGTTATAGGAAGGATCTCAGGTTTGGTATTAGAAGCATTGAGATATCACATCTCATGCTATAGGAAGGGTCTCAGGATTGGAATGTGAAGGATTTGGATATCACATCTCATGCTAAAGGAAGGGTCTCAGGTTTGGTAGAAGCATTGAGATATCACGTCGCTGCTATCGGAAGGGTCTCAGGATTGGATTGGGAAGGAGTTGGATATCCCTTCTCATGCTATAGGTAGGGTCTCAGGATTTGAATGGCAAGGAGTTGGATATCACATCTCATGCCATAGGAAGGGTCTCAGGTTTGGTATAAGCATTGAGATATCACATCTCTGCTATCGGATGGGTCTCAGGATTGGATTGGGAAGGAGTTGGATATCCCTTCTCATGCTTTAGGAAGTGTCTCAGGTTGGAATGGGAAGGAGTTGGATATCACATCTCATGTTATAGGAAGGGTCTCAGGATTGGAATGGGAAGGATTTGGATATCACATCTCTTGCTATAGGAAGGGTCTCAGGATTGGAATGGGTAGGAGTTGGATATTACTTTCTTGCTATAGGAAGGGTCTCATGTTTGGAATGGGAAGGAGTTGGATATCACATATGCTATAGTTAGTGTCTCAGGTTTGGAACGGGAAGGAGTTGGATATCACATCTCATGTTATAGGAAGGGTCTCAGGTTTGGTATAAGCATTGAGATATCACATCTCTGCTATCGGAAGCGGCTCAGGATTGGAATGGGAAGGAGTTGGATATCCCATCTCATGTTATAGGAAGAGTCTCTGGTTTGGTATTAGAATCATTGAGATATCACATCGCATGCTGTAGGAAGGGTCTAAGGATTGGAATGGGATGGACTTGGATATCACATCTCATGTTATAGGTAGGCTCTCAGGTTTGGTATAAGCATTGAGATATCACATCTCATGCTATAGGGAGGGTCTCAGGATTGGAATGGGAAGGAATTGGATATCACATCTCATGCTATAGGAAGGGTCTCAGATTTGGTATAAGCATTGAGATATCACATCTCATGCTAAAGGAAGGGTCTCAGGATTGGAATGGGAAGGAGTTGTATATGACATCTCAGGCCATGACATCTCAGGCCATAGGAAGGTTCTCAGGTTTGGTATAAGCATTGAGATATCATATTGCATGCTGTAGGAAGGGTCTAAGGATTGGAATGGGAAGGACCTGGATATCACATCTCATGCTATAGAACGGCTCTCAGGTTTGGAAAGGGAAGGAGTTGGATATCACATCTCATGTTATAGGATGGATCTCATGTTTGGTATTAGAAGTATTGAGATATCACATCTCATGTTATCGGAAGGATCTCAGGTTTGGTATTAGAAGTATTGAGATATCACATCTCATGCTATAGGAAGGGTCTCAGGATTGGAATGGGAAGGCGTTGGATATCACATCTCATGCTAAAGGAAGGGTCTCAGGTTTGGTAGAAGCATTGAGATATCACATCTCATGCTATAGGAAGGGTCTCAGGATTGGAATGGGAAGGACTTAGATATCACATATCATGCTATAGGGAGGGTCTCAGTTTTGATATTAGAAGCATTGAGATATCACATCTCATGCTATCGGAAGTGTCTCAGGATTGGAATGGGAAGGAGCTGGATATCACATCTCATGCTAAAGGAAGGGTCTCAGGTTTGGAAGGGGAAGGATTTGGATATCACATCTCATGTTATAGTACGGGTCTCAGGTTTGGTATTAGAAGCATTGAGATATCAAGTCTCATGGTATAGGAAGGGTCTCAGAATTGGAATGGGAAGGAGTTGGATATCACATTTCAAGCTATAGGAAGGGTCTCAGGATTAGAATGGGAAGGACTTGGATATCACATCTCATGCTATAGGAAGGCTCTCAGGTTTGCAAGGGGAAAGAGTTGGATATCACATTTCATGTTAGAGGTAGGATCTCAGGTTTGGTATTAGAAGCATTGAGATATCACATCTCATGCTATCGGAAGGGTATCGGGATTGGATTTGGAAGGAGTTAGATATCCCATCTCATGCTATAGGAAGGGTCTCAGGTTGGAATGGGAAGGAGTTGGATATCACATCTCATGTTATAGGAAGGGTCTCAGGATTGGAATGGGAAGGACTTGGATATCACATCTCATGCTATAGGAAGGCTCTCAGGTTTGCAAGGGGAAAGAGTTGGATATCACATTTCATGTTAGAGGTAGGATCTCAGGTTTGGTATTAGAAGCATTGAGATATCACATCTCATGCTATCAGAAGGATCTCAGGTTTGGTATAGAAGCATTGAGATATCATATCTTATGCTATCAGAAGAGTCTCAGGATTGGAATGGGAAGGAGTTGGATATCACATCTCATGGTAAAAGGAGGGTCTCAGGTTTGGAAGATAAGGATTTGGATATCACATCTCATGTTATAGGAAGGATCTCAGGTTTGGTATTAGAAGTATTGAGATATCACATCTCATGCTATCGGAAGGATCTCAGGTTTGGTATAGAAGCATTGAGATATCATATCTTATGCTATCAGAAGGGTCTCAGGATTGGAATGGGAAGGAGTTGGATATCACATCTCATGCTAAAGGGAGGGTCTCAGGTTTGGAAGGGGAAGGATTTGGATATCACATCTCATGTTATAGGATGGATCTCAGGTTTGGTATTAGAAGTATTGAGATATCACATCTCATGTTATCGGAAGGATCTCAGGTTTGGTATTAGAAGTATTTAGATATCACATCTCATGCTATAGGAAGGGTCTCAGGATTGGAATGGGAAGGACTTAGATATCACATATCATGCTATAGGGAGGGTCTCAGTTTTGATATTAGAAGCATTGAGATATCACATCTCATGCTATCGGAAGTGTCTCAGGATTGGAATGGGAAGGAGTTGGATATCACATCTCATGGTAAAAGGAGGGTCTCAGGTTTGGAAGATAAGGATTTGGATATCACATCTCATGTTATAGGAAGGATCTCAGGTTTGGTATTAGAAGTATTGAGATATCACATCTCATGCTATCGGAAGGATCTCAGGTTTGGTATAGAAGCATTGAGATATCATATCTTATGCTATCAGAAGGGTCTCAGGATTGGAATGGGAAGGAGTTGGATATCACATCTCATGCTAAAGGGAGGGTCTCAGGTTTGGAAGATAAGGATTTGGATATCACATCTCATGTTATAGGAAGGATCTCAGGTTTGGTATTAGAAGTATTTAGATATCACATCTCATGCTATAGGAAGGGTCTCAGGATTGGAATGGGAAGGACTTAGATATCACATATCATGCTATAGGGAGGGTCTCAGTTTTGATATTAGAAGCATTGAGATATCACATCTCATGCTATCGGAAGTGTCTCAGGATTGGAATGGGAAGGAGTTGGATATCACATCTCATGCTAAAGGGAGGGTCTCAGGTTTGGAAGGGGAAGGATTTGGATATCACATCTCATGTTATAGGATGGATCTCAGGTTTGGTATTAGAAGTATTGAGATATCACATCTCATGTAATCGGAAGGATCTCAGGTTTGGTATTAGAAGTATTTAGATATCACATCTCATGCTATAGGAAGGGTCTCAGGATTGGAATGGGAAGGACTTAGATATCACATATCATGCTATAGGGAGGGTCTCAGTTTTGATATTAGAAGCATTGAGATATCACATCTCATGCTATCGGAAGTGTCTCAGGATTGGAATGGGAAGGAGCTGGATATCACATCTCATGCTAAAGGAAGGGTCTCAGGTTTGGAACGGGAAGGAGTTGGATATCACATCTCATGTTATAGGAAGGGTCTCAGGTTTGGTATAAACATTGAGATATCACATCTCTGCTATCGGAAGTGTCTCAGGATTGGAATGGGAAGGAGTTGGATATCCCATCTCATGTTATAGGACGGGTCTCAGGTTTTTTATTAGAATCATTGAGATATCATATTGCATGCTGTAGGAAGGGTCTAAGGATTGGAATGCGAAGGACTTGGATATCACATCTCATGCTATAGATAGGCTCTCAGGTTTGGAAAGTGAAGGAGTTGGATATCACATTTCATGTTAGAGGAAGGATCTCAGGTTTGGTATTAGAGGCATTGAGATATCACATCTCAGGCTATAGGAAGGGTCTCAGGATTGGAATGGGAAGGAGTTGGATATCACATCTCATGCTATAGGAAGGGTTTCAGGTTTGGTATAAGCATTGAGATATCACATCTCATGCTATAGGAAGGGTCTCAGGATTGGAATGGAAGGAGTTGGATATCACATCTCATGTTATAGGAAGGATCTGAGGTTTGGTATTAGAAGCATTGAGACATCACATCTCATGCTATAGGAAGGGTCTCAGGATTGGAATGGGAAGGAGTTGGATATCAAATCTCATGCTATAGGAAGGGTCTCAGGATTGGAATGGGAAGGAGTTGAATATGACATCTCATGCCGTAGGAAGGGTCTCAGGTTTGGTATAAACATTGAGATATCACATCTCTGCTATCAAAAGGGTCTCAGGATTAGAATTGGAAGGAGTTGGATATCCCATCTCATGTTATAGGAAGAGTCTCAGGTTTGGTATTAGAAGCATTGAGATATCACATCTCATGCTATAGGAAGTGTCTCAGGATTGGAATGGGAAGGACTTGGATATCACATCTCATGCTATAGGTAGGGTCTCAAGTTTGACATTAGAAGCATTGAGATATCACATCTCATGCTATAGGAAGGGTCTGAGGATTGGAATGGGAAGGAGTTGGATATCACATCTCCTGCTATGGGAAGGGTCTCAGGTTTGGTATAAACAGTGAGATATCACATCTCATGCTATAGGAAGTGTCTCAGGATTGGAATGGGAAGGAGTTGGATATCACATCTCATGTTATAGGAAGGATCTCAGGTGTGGTATAAGCATTGAGATATCACATCTCTGCTATCGGAAGGGTCTCAAGATTGGAATGGGAAGGAGTTGGATATTCCCATCTCATGTTATAGGAAGGGTCTCAGGTTTGATATTAGAATCATTGAGATATCAAGTCTCATAGTATAGGAAGGGTCTCAGAATTGGAATGGGAAGGAGTTGGATATCCCATCTCATGTTATAGGAAGAGTCTCTGGTTTGGTATTAGAATCATTGAGATATCACATCGCATGCTGTAGGAAGGGTCTAAGGATTGGAATGGGATGGACTTGGATATCACATCTCATGCTATAGGTAGGCTCTCAGGTATAGGAAGGGTCTCAGAATTGGAATGGGAAGGAGTTGGATATCCCATCTCATGTTATAGGAAGAGTCTCTGGTTTGGTATTAGAATCATTGAGATATCAAGTCTCATAGTATAGGAAGGGTCTCAGAATTGGAATGGGAAGGAGTTGGATATCCCATCTCATGTTATAGGAAGAGTCTCTGGTTTGGTATTAGAATCATTGAGATATCACATTGCATGCTGTAGGAAGGGTCTAAGGATTGGAATGGGATGGACTTGGATATCACATCTCATGCTATAGGTAGGCTCTCAGGTTTGGTATAAGCATTGAGATATCACATCTCATGCTATAGGAAGGGTCTCAGAATTGGAATGGGAAGGAGTTGGATATCACATCTCAAGCTGTAGGAAGGGTCTCAGTATTGGAATGGGAAGGACTTGGATATCACATCTCATGCTATAGGAAGGCTCTCAGGTTTGGAAGGGGAAAGAGTTGGATATCTCATTTCATGTTAGAGGTAGGATCTCAGGTTTGGTATTAGAGGCATTGAGATATCACATCTCATGCTATCAGAAGGGTCTCAGGAATGGAATGGGAAGGAGTTAGATATCACATCTCATGCTAAAGGGAGGGTCTCAGGTTTGGAAGGGGAAGGATTTGGATATCACATCTCATGTTATAGGAAGGATCTCAGGTTTGGTATTAGAAGCATTGAGATATCACATCTCATGCTATCAGAAGAGTCTCAGGATTGGAATAGGAAGGAGTTGGATATCACATTTCATGCAAAAGGGAGGGTCTCAGGTTTGGAAGGGGAAGGATTTGGATATCACATCTCATGTTATCGGAAGGATCTCACGTTTGGTATTAGAAGTATTGAGATATCATATCTCATGCTATAGGAAGGGTCTCAGGATTGGAATGGGAAGGAGTTGGATATCACATCTCATGCTATAGGGAGGGTCTCAGGATTGGAATGGGAAGGACTTAGATATCACATATCATGCTATAGGGAGGGTCTCAGTTTTGATATTAGAAGCATTGAGATATCACATCTCATGCTATCGGAAGTGTCTCAGGATTGGAATGGGAAGGAGCTGGATATCACATCTCATGCTAAAGGAAGGGTCTCAGGTTTGGAACGGGAAGGATTTGGATATCACATCTCATGTTATAGGAAGGGTCTCAGGTTTGGTATAAGCATTGAGATATCACATCTCTGCTATCGGAAGTGTCTCAGGATTGGAATGGGAAGGAGTTGGATATCCCATCTCATGTTATAGGACGGGTCTCAGGTTTGTTATTAGAATCATTGAGATATCATATTGCATGCTGTAGGAAGGGTCTAAGGGTTGGAATGTGAAGGACTTGGATATCAAATCTCATGCTATAGATAGGCTCTTAGGTTTGGAAAGGGAAGGAGTTGGATATCACATTTCATGTTAGAGGAAGGATCTCAGGTTTGGTATTAGAAGCATTGAGATATCACATCTCATGCTATAGGAAGGGTCTCAGGATTGGAATGGGAAGCAGTTGGATATCACATCTCATGCTATAGGAAGGGTCTCAGGTTTGGTATAAGCATTGAGATATCACATCTCATGCTATAGGACGGGTCTCAGGATTGGAATGGAAGGAGTTGGATATCACATCTCATGTTATAGGAAGGATCTCAGGTTTGGTATTAGACGCATTGAGACATCACATCTCATGCTATAGGAAGGGTCTCAGGGTTGGAATGGGAAGGAGTTGGATATCACATCTCATCCAATAGAAAGGGTCTCAGGTTTGGAATGGGAAGGAATTGGATATCACATCTCATGTTATAGGAAGGATCTCAGGTTTGGTATTAGAAGCATTGAGATATCACATCTCATGCTATAGGAAGGGTCTCAGGATTGGAATGTGAAGGATTTGGATATCACATCTCATGCTAAAGGAAGGGTCTCAGGTTTGGTAGAAGCATTGAGATATCACGTCGCTGCTATCGGAAGGGTCTCAGGATTGGATTGGGAAGGAGTTGGATATCCCTTCTCATGCTATAGGAAGGGTCTCAGGATTTGAATGGCAAGGAGTTGGATATCACATCTCATGCCATAGGAAGGGTCTCAGGTTTGGTATAAGCATTGAGATATCACATCTCTGCTATCGGAAGGGTCTCAGGATTGGATTGGGAAGGAGTTGGATATCCCTTCTCATGCTTTAGGAAGTGTCTCAGGTTGGAATGGGAAGGAGTTGGATATCACATCTCATGTTATAGGAAGGGTCTCAGGATTGGAATGGGAAGGATTTGGATATCACATCTCTTGCTATAGGAAGGGTCTCAGGATTGGAATGGGTAGGAGTTGGATATTACTTTCTTGCTATAGGAAGGGTCTCATGTTTGGAATGGGAAGGAGTTGGATATCACATATGCTATAGTTAGTGTCTCAGGTTTGGAACGGGAAGGAGTTGGATATCACATCTCATGTTATAGGAAGGGTCTCAGGTTTGGTATAAGCATTGAGATATCACATCTCTGCTATCGGAAGCGGCTCAGGATTGGAATGGGAAGGAGTTGGATATCCCATCTCATGTTATAGGAAGAGTCTCTGGTTTGGTATTAGAATCATTGAGATATCACATCGCATGCTGTAGGAAGGGTCTAAGGATTGGAATGGGATGGACTTGGATATCACATCTCATGTTATAGGTAGGCTCTCAGGTTTGGTATAAGCATTGAGATATCACATCTCATGCTATAGGGAGGGTCTCAGGATTGGAATGGGAAGGAATTGGATATCACATCTCATGCTATAGGAAGGGTCTCAGATTTGGTATAAGCATTGAGATATCACATCTCATGCTAAAGGAAGGGTCTCAGGATTGGAATGGGAAGGAGTTGTATATGACATCTCAGGCCATGACATCTCAGGCCATAGGAAGGTTCTCAGGTTTGGTATAAGCATTGAGATATCATATTGCATGCTGTAGGAAGGGTCTAAGGATTGGAATGGGAAGGACCTGGATATCACATCTCATGCTATAGAACGGCTCTCAGGTTTGGAAAGGGAAGGAGTTGGATATCACATCTCATGTTATAGGATGGATCTCAGGTTTGGTATTAGAAGTATTGAGATATCACATCTCATGTTATCGGAAGAATCTCAGGTTTGGTATTAGAAGTATTGAGATATCACATCTCATGCTATAGGAAGGGTCTCAGGATTGGAATGGGAAGGCGTTGGATATCACATCTCATGCTAAAGGAAGGGTCTCAGGTTTGGTAGAAGCATTGAGATATCACATCTCATGCTATAGGAAGGGTCTCAGGATTGGAATGGGAAGGACTTAGATATCACATATCATGCTATAGGGAGGGTCTCAGTTTTGATATTAGAAGCATTGAGATATCACATCTCATGCTATCGGAAGTGTCTCAGGATTGGAATGGGAAGGAGCTGGATATCACATCTCATGCTAAAGGAAGGGTCTCAGGTTTGGAACGGGAAGGAATTGGATATCACATCTCATGGTATAGGAAGGGTCTCAGGTTTGGTATAAACATTGAGATATCACATCTCTGCTATCGGAAGTGTCTCAGGATTGGAATGGGAAGGAGTTGGATTTCCCATCTCATGTTATAGGACGGGTCTCAGGTTTGTTATTGGAATCATTGAGATATCATATTGCATGCTGTAGGAAGGGTCTAAGGGTTGGAATGTGAAGGACTTGGATATCACATCTCATGCTATAGATAGGCTCTTAGGTTTGGAAAGGGAAAGAGTTGGATCTCACATTTCATGTTAGAGGAAGGATCTCAGGTTTGGTATTAGAAGCATTGAGATATCACATCTCATGCTATAGGAAGGGTCTCAGGATTGGAATGGGAAGGAGTTGGATATCACATCTCATGCTATAGGAAGGGTCTCAGGTTTGGTATAAGCATTGAGATATCACATCTCATGCTATAGGAAGGGTCTCAGGATTGGAATGGAAGGAGTTGGATATCACATCTCATGTTATAGGAAGGATCTCAGGTTTGGTATTAGAAGCATTGAGACATCACATCTCATGCTATAGGAAGGGTCTCAGGATTGGAATGGGATGGAGTTGGATATCACATCTCATGCTATAGGAAGGGTCTCAGGATTGGAATGGGAAGGAGTTGGATATCACATCTCGTGTTATAGGAAGGGTCTCAGGTTTGGTATAAACATTGAGATATCACATCTCTGCTATCGGAAGTGTCTCAGGATTGGAATGGGAAGGAGTTGGATATCCCATCTCATGTTATAGGACGGGTCTCAGGTTTTTTATTAAAATCATTGAGATATCATATTGCATGCTGTAGGAAGGGTCTAAGGATTGGAATGGGAAGGAGTTGGATATTCCCATCTCATGTTATAGGAAGGGTCTCAGGTTTGGTATTAGAAGCATTGAGATATCACATCTCATGCTATAGGAAGGGTCTCAGGATTGGAATGGGAAGGACTTGGATATCACATCTCATGCTATAGGGAGGGTCTCAAGTTTGATAGAAGCATTGAGATATCACATTTCATGATATCGGAAGGGTCTCTAGATTGGAATGGGAAGGAGTTGGATATCACATCTCATGATAAAGGAAGGGTCTAAGGTTTGGAAGGGGAAGGATTTGGATATCACATCTCATGTTATAGGACGGGTCTCAGGTTTGGTATTAGAAGCATTGAGATATCAAGTCTCATGGTATAGGAAGGGTCTCAGAATTGGAATGGGAAGGAGTTGGATATCACATTTCAAGCTATAGGAAGGGTCTCAGGATTAGAATGGGAAGGAGTTTGATATCACATCTCATGCCATAATATGGGTCTCAGGTTTGGTAGAAGCATTGGGTTATCACATCTCATGCTATCGGAAGGGTATCGGGATTGGATTTGGAAGGAGTTGGATATCCCATCTCATGCTATAGGAAGGGTCTCAGGTTGGAATGGGAAGGAGTTGGATATCACATCTCATGTTATAGGAAGGGTCTCAGGATTGGAATGGGAAGGACTTGGATATCACATCTCATGCTATAGGAAGGCTCTCAGGTTTGCAAGGGGAAAGAGTTGGATATCACATTTCATGTTAGAGGTAGGATCTCAGGTTTGGTATTAGAAGCATTGAGATATCACATCTCATGCTATCAGAAGGATCTCAGGTTTGGTATAGAAGCATTGAGATATCATATCTTATGCTATCAGAAGAGTCTCAGGATTGGAATGGGAAGGAGTTGAATATCACATCTCATGGTAAAGGGAGGGTCTCAGGTTTGGAAGATAAGGATTTGGATATCACATCTCACGTTATAGGAAGGATCTCAGGTTTGGTATTAGAAGTATTGAGATATCACATCTCATGCTATCGGAAGGATCTCAGGTTTGGTATAGAAGCATTGAGATATCATATCTTATGCTATCAGAAGGGTCTCAGGATTGGAATGGGAAGGAGTTGGATATCACATCTCATGCTATAGGGAGGGTCTCAAGTTTGATAGAAGCATTGAGATATCACATTTCATGATATCGGAAGGGTCTCAAGATTGGAATGGGAAGGAGTTGGATATCACATCTCATGATAAAGGAAGGGTCTAAGGTTTGGAAGGGGAAGGATTTGGATATCACATCTCATGTTATAGGACGGGTCTCAGGTTTGGTATTAGAAGCATTGAGATATCAAGTCTCATGGTATAGGAAGGGTCTCAGAATTGGAATGGGAAGGAGTTGGATATCACATTTCAAGCTATAGGAAGGGTCTCAGGATTAGAATGGGAAGGAGTTTGATATCACATCTCATGCCATAATATGGGTCTCAGGTTTGGTAGAAGCATTGGGTTATCACATCTCATGCTATCGGAAGGGTATCAGGATTGGATTTGGAAGGAGTTAGATATCCCATCTCATGCTATAGGAAGGGTCTCAGGTTGGAATGGGAAGGAGTTGGATATCACATCTCATGTTATAGGAAGGGTCTCAGGATTGGAATGGGAAGGACTTGGATATCACATCTCATGCTATAGGAAGGCTCTCAGGTTTGCAAGGGGAAAGAGTTGGATATCACATTTCATGTTAGAGGTAGGATCTCAGGTTTGGTATTAGAAGCATTGAGATATCACATCTCATGCTATCAGAAGGATCTCAGGTTTGGTATAGAAGCATTGAGATATCATATCTTATGCTATCAGAAGAGTCTCAGGATTGGAATGGGAAGGAGTTGGATATCACATCTCATGGTAAAAGGAGGGTCTCAGGTTTGGAAGATAAGGATTTGGATATCACATCTTATGTTATAGGAAGGATCTCAGGTTTGGTATTGGAAGTATTGAGATATCACATCTCATGCTATCGGAAGGATCTCAGGTTTGGTATAGAAGCATTGCGATATCATATCTTATGCTATCAGAAGGGTCTCAGGATTGGAATGGGAAGGAGTTGGATATCACATCTCATGCTAAAGGGAGGGTCTCAGGTTTGGAAGGGGAAGGATTTGGATATCACATCTCATGTTATAGGATGGATCTCAGGTTTGGTATTAGAAGTATTGAGATATCACATCTCATGTTATCGGAAGGATCTCAGGTTTGGTATTAGAAGTATTTAGATATCACATCTCATGCTATAGGAAGGGTCTCAGGATTGGAATGGGAAGGACTTAGATATCACATATCATGCTATAGGGAGGGTCTCAGTTTTGATATTAGAAGCATTGAGATATCACATCTCATGCTATCGGAAGTGTCTCAGGATTGGAATGGGAAGGAGCTGGATATCACATCTCATGCTAAAGGAAGGGTCTCAGGTTTGGAACGGGAAGGAGTTGGATATCACATCTCATGTTATAGGAAGGGTCTCAGGTTTGGTATAAACATTGAGTTATCACATCTCTGCTATCGGAAGTGTCTCAGGATTGGAATGGGAAGGAGTTGGATATCCCATCTCATGTTATAGGACGGGTCCCAGGTTTTTTATTAGAATCATTGAGATATCATATTGCATGCTGTAGGAAGGGTCTAAGGATTGGAATGCGAAGGACTTGGATATCACATCTCATGCTATAGATAGGCTCTCAGGTTTGGAAAGTGAAGGAGTTGGATATCACATTTCATGTTAGAGGAAGGATCTCAGGTTTGGTATTAGAGGCATTGAGATATCACATCTCAGGCTATAGGAAGGGTCTCAGGATTGGAATGGGAAGGAGTTGGATATCACATCTCATGCTATAGGAAGGGTTTCAGGTTTGGTATAAGCATTGAGATATCACATCTCATGCTATAGGAAGGGTCTCAGGATTGGAATGGAAGGAGTTGGATATCACATCTCATGTTATAGGAAGGATCTGAGGTTTGGTATTAGAAGCATTGAGACATCACATCTCATGCTATAGGAAGGGTCTCAGGATTGGAATGGGAAGGAGTTGGATATCAAATCTCATGCTATAGGAAGGGTCTCAGGATTGGAATGGGAAGGAGTTGAATATGACATCTCATGCCGTAGGAAGGGTCTCAGGTTTGGTATAAACATTGAGATATCACATCTCTGCTATCAAAAGGGTCTCAGGATTGGAATTGGAAGGAGTTGGATATCCCATCTCATGTTATAGGAAGAGTCTCAGGTTTGGTATTAGAAGCATTGAGATATCACATCTCATGCTATAGGAAGTGTCTCAGGATTGGAATGGGAAGGACTTGGATATCACATCTCATGCTATAGGTAGGGTCTCAAGTTTGACATTAGAAGCATTGAGATATCACATCTCATGCTATAGGAAGGGTCTGAGGATTGGAATGGGAAGGAGTTGGATATCACATCTCCTGCTATGGGAAGGGTCTCAGGTTTGGTATAAGCAGTGAGATATCACATCTCATGCTATAGGAAGTGTCTCAGGATTGGAATGGGAAGGAGTTGGATATCACATCTCATGTTATAGGAAGGATCTCAGGTGTGGTATAAGCATTGAGATATCACATCTCTGCTATCGGAAGGGTCTCAAGATTGGAATGGGAAGGAGTTGGATATTCCCATCTCATGTTATAGGAAGGGTCTCAGGTTTGATATTAGAAGCATTGAGATATCACATCTCATGCTATAGGAAGGGTCTCAGGATTGGAATGGGAAGGACTTGGATATCACATCTCATGCTATAGGGAGGGTCTCAAGTTTGATATTAGAAGCTTTGAGATATCACATCTCATGATATCGGAAGGGTCTCAGGATTGGAATGGGAAGGAGTTGGATATCAAGTCTCATAGTATAGGAAGGGTCTCAGAATTGGAATGGGAAGGAGTTGGATATCCCATCTCATGTTATAGGAAGAGTCTCTGGTTTGGTATTAGAATCATTCAGATATCAAGTCTCATAGTATAGGAAGGGTCTCAGAATTGGAATGGGAAGGAGTTGGATATCCCATCTCATGTTATAGGAAGAGTCTCTGGTTTGGTATTAGAATCATTGAGATATCACATCGCATGCTGTAGGAAGGGTCTAAGGATTGGAATGGGATGGACTTGGATATCACATCTCATGCTATAGGTAGGCTCTCAGGTTTGGTATAAGCATTGAGATATCACATCTCATGCTATAGGAAGGGTCTCAGAATTGGAATGGGAAGGAGTTGGATATCACATCTCAAGCTGTAGGAAGGGTCTCAGTATTGGAATGGGAAGGACTTGGATATCACATCTCATGCTATAGGAAGGCTCTCAGGTTTGGAAGGGGAAAGAGTTGGATATCTCATTTCATGTTAGAGGTAGGATCTCAGGTTTGGTATTAGAGGCATTGAGATATCACATCTCATGCTATCAGAAGGGTCTCAGGAATGGAATGGGAAGGAGTTAGATATCACATCTCATGCTAAAGGGAGGGTCTCAGGTTTGGAAGGGGAAGGATTTGGATATCACATCTCATGTTATAGGAAGGATCTCAGGTTTGGTATTAGAAGCATTGAGATATCACATCTCATGCTATCAGAAGAGTCTCAGGATTGGAATAGGAAGGAGTTGGATATCACATTTCATGCTAAAGGGAGGGTCTCAGGTTTGGAAGGGGAAGGATTTGGATATCACATCTCATGTTATCGGAAGGATCTCACGTTTGGTATTAGAAGTATTGAGATATCATATCTCATGCTATAGGAAGGGTCTCAGGATTGGAATGGGAAGGAGTTGGATATCACATCTCATGCTATAGGGAGGGTCTCAGGATTGGAATGGGAAGGACTTAGATATCACATATCATGCTATAGGGAGGGTCTCAGTTTTGATATTAGAAGCATTGAGATATCACATCTCATGCTATCGGAAGTGTCTCAGGATTGGAATGGGAAGGAGCTGGATATCACATCTCATGCTAAAGGAAGGGTCTCAGGTTTGGAACGGGAAGGATTTGGATATCACATCTCATGTTATAGGAAGGGTCTCAGGTTTGGTATAAGCATTGAGATATCACATCTCTGCTATCGGAAGTGTCTCAGGATTGGAATGGGAAGGAGTTGGATATCCCATCTCATGTTATAGGACGGGTCTCAGGTTTGTTATTAGAATCATTGAGATATCATATTGCATGCTGTAGGAAGGGTCTAAGGGTTGGAATGTGAAGGACTTGGATATCACATCTCATGCTATAGATAGGCTCTTAGGTTTGGAAAGGGAAGGAGTTGGATATCACATTTCATGTTAGAGGAAGGATCTCAGGTTTGGTATTAGAAGCATTGAGATATCACATCTCATGCTATAGGAAGGGTCTCAGGATTGGAATGGGAAGCAGTTGGATATCACATCTCATGCTATAGGAAGGGTCTCAGGTTTGGTATAAGCATTGAGATATCACATCTCATGCTATAGGACGGGTCTCAGGATTGGAATGGAAGGAGTTGGATATCACATCTCATGTTATAGGAAGGATCTCAGGTTTGGTATTAGACGCATTGAGACATCACATCTCATGCTATAGGAAGGGTCTCAGGGTTGGAATGGGAAGGAGTTGGATATCACATCTCATCCAATAGAAAGGGTCTCAGGTTTGGAATGGGAAGGAATTGGATATCACATCTCATGTTATAGGAAGGATCTCAGGTTTGGTATTAGAAGCATTGAGATATCACATCTCATGCTATAGGAAGGGTCTCAGGATTGGAATGTGAAGGATTTGGATATCACATCTCATGCTAAAGGAAGGGTCTCAGGTTTGGTAGAAGCATTGAGATATCACGTCGCTGCTATCGGAAGGGTCTCAGGATTGGATTGGGAAGGAGTTGGATATCCCTTCTCATGCTATAGGAAGGGTCTCAGGATTTGAATGGCAATGAGTTGGATATCACATCTCATGCCATAGGAAGGGTCTCAGGTTTGGTATAAGCATTGAGATATCACATCTCTGCTATCGGAAGGGTCTCAGGATTGGATTGGGAAGGAGTTGGATATCCCTTCTCATGCTTTAGGAAGTGTCTCAGGTTGGAATGGGAAGGAGTTGGATATCACATCTCATGTTATAGGAAGGGTCTCAGGATTGGAATGGGAAGGATTTGGATATCACATCTCTTGCTATAGGAAGGGTCTCAGGATTGGAATGGGTAGGAGTTGGATATTACTTTCTTGCTATAGGAAGGGTCTCATGTTTGGAATGGGAAGGAGTTGGATATCACATATGCTATAGTTAGTGTCTCAGGTTTGGAACGGGAAGGAGTTGGATATCACATCTCATGTTATAGGAAGGGTCTCAGGTTTGGTATAAGCATTGAGATATCACATCTCTGCTATCGGAAGCGGCTCAGGATTGGAATGGGAAGGAGTTGGATATCCCATCTCATGTTATAGGAAGAGTCTCTGGTTTGGTATTAGAATCATTGAGATATCACATCGCATGCTGTAGGAAGGGTCTAAGGATTGGAATGGGATGGACTTGGATATCACATCTCATGTTATAGGTAGGCTCTCAGGTTTGGTATAAGCATTGAGATATCACATCTCATGCTATAGGGAGGGTCTCAGGATTGGAATGGGAAGGAATTGGATATCACATCTCATGCTATAGGAAGGGTCTCAGATTTGGTATAAGCATTGAGATATCACATCTCATGCTAAAGGAAGGGTCTCAGGATTGGAATGGGAAGGAGTTGTATATGACATCTCAGGCCATGACATCTCAGGCCATAGGAAGGTTCTCAGGTTTGGTATAAGCATTGAGATATCATATTGCATGCTGTAGGAAGGGTCTAAGGATTGGAATGGGAAGGACCTGGATATCACATCTCATGCTATAGAACGGCTCTCAGGTTTGGAAAGGGAAGGAGTTGGATATCACATCTCATGTTATAGGATGGATCTCAGGTTTGGTATTAGAAGTATTGAGATATCACATCTCATGTTATCGGAAGGATCTCAGGTTTGGTATTAGAAGTATTGAGATATCACATCTCATGCTATAGGAAGGGTCTCAGGATTGGAATGGGAAGGAGTTGGATATCACATCTCATGCTAAAGGAAGGGTCTCAGGTTTGGTAGAAGCATTGAGATATCACATCTCATGCTATAGGAAGGGTCTCAGGATTGGAATGGGAAGGACTTAGATATCACATATCATGCTATAGGGAGGGTCTCAGTTTTGATATTAGAAGCATTGAGATATCACATCTCATGCTATCGGAAGTGTCTCAGGATTGGAATGGGAAGGAGCTGGATATCACATCTCATGCTAAAGGAAGGGTCTCAGGTTTGGAACGGGAAGGAATTGGATATCACATCTCATGTTATAGGAAGGGTCTCAGGTTTGGTATAAACATTGAGATATCACATCTCTGCTATCGGAAGTGTCTCAGGATTGGAATGGGAAGGAGTTGGATTTCCCATCTCATGTTATAGGACGGGTCTCAGGTTTGTTATTGGAATCATTGAGATATCATATTGCATGCTGTAGGAAGGGTCTAAGGGTTGGAATGTGAAGGACTTGGATATCACATCTCATGCTATAGATAGGCTCTTAGGTTTGGAAAGGGAAAGAGTTGGATCTCACATTTCATGTTAGAGGAAGGATCTCAGGTTTGGTATTAGAAGCATTGAGATATCACATCTCATGCTATAGGAAGGGTCTCAGGATTGGAATGGGAAGGAGTTGGATATCACATCTCATGCTATAGGAAGGGTCTCAGGTTTGGTATAAGCATTGAGATATCACATCTCATGCTATAGGAAGGGTCTCAGGATTGGAATGGAAGGAGTTGGATATCACATCTCATGTTATAGGAAGGATCTCAGGTTTGGTATTAGAAGCATTGAGACATCACATCTCATGCTATAGGAAGGGTCTCAGGATTGGAATGGGATGGAGTTGGATATCACATCTCATGCTATAGGAAGGGTCTCAGGATTGGAATGGGAAGGAGTTGGATATCACATCTCGTGTTATAGGAAGGGTCTCAGGTTTGGTATAAACATTGAGATATCACATCTCTGCTATCGGAAGTGTCTCAGGATTGGAATGGGAAGGAGTTGGATATCCCATCTCATGTTATAGGACGGGTCTCAGGTTTTTTATTAAAATCATTGAGATATCATATTGCATGCTGTAGGAAGGGTCTAAGGATTGGAATGGGAAGGAGTTGGATATTCCCATCTCATGTTATAGGAAGGGTCTCAGGTTTGGTATTAGAAGCATTGAGATATCACATCTCATGCTATAGGAAGGGTCTCAGGATTGGAATGGGAAGGACTTGGATATCACATCTCATGCTATAGGGAGGGTCTCAAGTTTGATAGAAGCATTGAGATATCACATTTCATGATATCGGAAGGGTCTCAAGATTGGAATGGGAAGGAGTTGGATATCACATCTCATGATAAAGGAAGGGTCTAAGGTTTGGAAGGGGAAGGATTTGGATATCACATCTCATGTTATAGGACGGGTCTCAGGTTTGGTATTAGAAGCATTGAGATATCAAGTCTCATGGTATAGGAAGGGTCTCAGAATTGGAATGGGAAGGAGTTGGATATCACATTTCAAGCTATAGGAAGGGTCTCAGGATTAGAATGGGAAGGAGTTTGATATCACATCTCATGCCATAATATGGGTCTCAGGTTTGGTAGAAGCATTGGGTTATCACATCTCATGCTATCGGAAGGGTATCGGGATTGGATTTGGAAGGAGTTGGATATCCCATCTCATGCTATAGGAAGGGTCTCAGGTTGGAATGGGAAGGAGTTGGATATCACATCTCATGTTATAGGAAGGGTCTCAGGATTGGAATGGGAAGGACTTGGATATCACATCTCATGCTATAGGAAGGCTCTCAGGTTTGCAAGGGGAAAGAGTTGGATATCACATTTCATGTTAGAGGTAGGATCTCAGGTTTGGTATTAGAAGCATTGAGATATCACATCTCATGCTATCAGAAGGATCTCAGGTTTGGTATAGAAGCATTGAGATATCATATTTTATGCTATCAGAAGAGTCTCAGGATTGGAATGGGAAGGAGTTGAATATCACATCTCATGGTAAAGGGAGGGTCTCAGGTTTGGAAGATAAGGATTTGGATATCACATCTCATGTTATAGGAAGGATCTCAGGTTTGGTATTAGAAGTATTGAGATATCACATCTCATGCTATCGGAAGGATCTCAGGTTTGGTATAGAAGCATTGAGATATCATATCTTATGCTATCAGAAGGGTCTCAGGATTGGAATGGGAAGGAGTTGGATATCACATCTCATGCTATAGGGAGGGTCTCAAGTTTGATAGAAGCATTGAGATATCACATTTCATGATATCGGAAGGGTCTCAAGATTGGAATGGGAAGGAGTTGGATATCACATCTCATGATAAAGGAAGGGTCTAAGGTTTGGAAGGGGAAGGATTTGGATATCACATCTCATGTTATAGGACGGGTCTCAGGTTTGGTATTAGAAGCATTGAGATATCAAGTCTCATGGTATAGGAAGGGTCTCAGAATTGGAATGGGAAGGAGTTGGATATCACATTTCAAGCTATAGGAAGGGTCTCAGGATTAGAATGGGAAGGAGTTTGATATCACATCTCATGCCATAATATGGGTCTCAGGTTTGGTAGAAGCATTGGGTTATCACATCTCATGCTATCGGAAGGGTATCGGGATTGGATTTGGAAGGAGTTAGATATCCCATCTCATGCTATAGGAAGGGTCTCAGGTTGGAATGGGAAGGAGTTGGATATCACATCTCATGTTATAGGAAGGGTCTCAGGATTGGAATGGGAAGGACTTGGATATCACATCTCATGCTATAGGAAGGCTCTCAGGTTTGCAAGGGGAAAGAGTTGGATATCACATTTCATGTTAGAGGTAGGATCTCAGGTTTGGTATTAGAAGCATTGAGATATCACATCTCATGCTATCAGAAGGATCTCAGGTTTGGTATAGAAGCATTGAGATATCATATCTTATGCTATCAGAAGAGTCTCAGGATTGGAATGGGAAGGAGTTGGATATCACATCTCATGGTAAAAGGAGGGTCTCAGGTTTGGAAGATAAGGATTTGGATATCACATCTCATGTTATAGGAAGGATCTCAGGTTTGGTATTAGAAGTATTGAGATATCACATCTCATGCTATCGGAAGGATCTCAGGTTTGGTATAGAAGCATTGAGATATCATATCTTATGCTATCAGAAGAGTCTCAGGATTGGAATGGGAAGGAGTTGGATATCACATCTCATGGTAAAAGGAGGGTCTCAGGTTTGGAAGATAAGGATTTGGATATCACATCTCATGTTATAGGAAGGATCTCAGGTTTGGTATTAGAAGTATTGAGATATCACATCTCATGCTATAGGAAGGGTCTCAGGTTTGGTATAAACATTGAGATATCACATCTCTGCTATCGGAAGTGTCTCAGGATTGGAATGGGAAGGAGTTGGATTTCCCATCTCATGTTATAGGACGGGTCTCAGGTTTGTTATTGGAATCATTGAGATATCATATTGCATGCTGTAGGAAGGGTCTAAGGGTTGGAATGTGAAGGACTTGGATATCACATCTCATGCTATAGATAGGCTCTTAGGTTTGGAAAGGGAAAGAGTTGGATCTCACATTTCATGTTAGAGGAAGGATCTCAGGTTTGGTATTAGAAGCATTGAGATATCACATCTCATGCTATAGGAAGGGTCTCAGGATTGGAATGGGAAGGAGTTGGATATCACATCTCATGCTATAGGAAGGGTCTCAGGTTTGGTATAAGCATTGAGATATCACATCTCATGCTATAGGAAGGGTCTCAGGATTGGAATGGAAGGAGTTGGATATCACATCTCATGTTATAGGAAGGATCTCAGGTTTGGTATTAGAAGCATTGAGACATCACATCTCATGCTATAGGAAGGGTCTCAGGATTGGAATGGGATGGAGTTGGATATCACATCTCATGCTATAGGAAGGGTCTCAGGATTGGAATGGGAAGGAGTTGGATATCACATCTCGTGTTATAGGAAGGGTCTCAGGTTTGGTATAAACATTGAGATATCACATCTCTGCTATCGGAAGTGTCTCAGGATTGGAATGGGAAGGAGTTGGATATCCCATCTCATGTTATAGGACGGGTCTCAGGTTTTTTATTAAAATCATTGAGATATCATATTGCATGCTGTAGGAAGGGTCTAAGGATTGGAATGGGAAGGAGTTGGATATTCCCATCTCATGTTATAGGAAGGGTCTCAGGTTTGGTATTAGAAGCATTGAGATATCACATCTCATGCTATAGGAAGGGTCTCAGGATTGGAATGGGAAGGACTTGGATATCACATCTCATGCTATAGGGAGGGTCTCAAGTTTGATAGAAGCATTGAGATATCACATTTCATGATATCGGAAGGGTCTCTAGATTGGAATGGGAAGGAGTTGGATATCACATCTCATGATAAAGGAAGGGTCTAAGGTTTGGAAGGGGAAGGATTTGGATATCACATCTCATGTTATAGGACGGGTCTCAGGTTTGGTATTAGAAGCATTGAGATATCAAGTCTCATGGTATAGGAAGGGTCTCAGAATTGGAATGGGAAGGAGTTGGATATCACATTTCAAGCTATAGGAAGGGTCTCAGGATTAGAATGGGAAGGAGTTTGATATCACATCTCATGCCATAATATGGGTCTCAGGTTTGGTAGAAGCATTGGGTTATCACATCTCATGCTATCGGAAGGGTATCGGGATTGGATTTGGAAGGAGTTGGATATCCCATCTCATGCTATAGGAAGGGTCTCAGGTTGGAATGGGAAGGAGTTGGATATCACATCTCATGTTATAGGAAGGGTCTCAGGATTGGAATGGGAAGGACTTGGATATCACATCTCATGCTATAGGAAGGCTCTCAGGTTTGCAAGGGGAAAGAGTTGGATATCACATTTCATGTTAGAGGTAGGATCTCAGGTTTGGTATTAGAAGCATTGAGATATCACATCTCATGCTATCAGAAGGATCTCAGGTTTGGTATAGAAGCATTGAGATATCATATCTTATGCTATCAGAAGAGTCTCAGGATTGGAATGGGAAGGAGTTGAATATCACATCTCATGGTAAAGGGAGGGTCTCAGGTTTGGAAGATAAGGATTTGGATATCACATCTCACGTTATAGGAAGGATCTCAGGTTTGGTATTAGAAGTATTGAGATATCACATCTCATGCTATCGGAAGGATCTCAGGTTTGGTATAGAAGCATTGAGATATCATATCTTATGCTATCAGAAGGGTCTCAGGATTGGAATGGGAAGGAGTTGGATATCACATCTCATGCTATAGGGAGGGTCTCAAGTTTGATAGAAGCATTGAGATATCACATTTCATGATATCGGAAGGGTCTCAAGATTGGAATGGGAAGGAGTTGGATATCACATCTCATGATAAAGGAAGGGTCTAAGGTTTGGAAGGGGAAGGATTTGGATATCACATCTCATGTTATAGGACGGGTCTCAGGTTTGGTATTAGAAGCATTGAGATATCAAGTCTCATGGTATAGGAAGGGTCTCAGAATTGGAATGGGAAGGAGTTGGATATCACATTTCAAGCTATAGGAAGGGTCTCAGGATTAGAATGGGAAGGAGTTTGATATCACATCTCATGCCATAATATGGGTCTCAGGTTTGGTAGAAGCATTGGGTTATCACATCTCATGCTATCGGAAGGGTATCAGGATTGGATTTGGAAGGAGTTAGATATCCCATCTCATGCTATAGGAAGGGTCTCAGGTTGGAATGGGAAGGAGTTGGATATCACATCTCATGTTATAGGAAGGGTCTCAGGATTGGAATGGGAAGGACTTGGATATCACATCTCATGCTATAGGAAGGCTCTCAGGTTTGCAAGGGGAAAGAGTTGGATATCACATTTCATGTTAGAGGTAGGATCTCAGGTTTGGTATTAGAAGCATTGAGATATCACATCTCATGCTATCAGAAGGATCTCAGGTTTGGTATAGAAGCATTGAGATATCATATCTTATGCTATCAGAAGAGTCTCAGGATTGGAATGGGAAGGAGTTGGATATCACATCTCATGGTAAAAGGAGGGTCTCAGGTTTGGAAGATAAGGATTTGGATATCACATCTTATGTTATAGGAAGGATCTCAGGTTTGGTATTGGAAGTATTGAGATATCACATCTCATGCTATCGGAAGGATCTCAGGTTTGGTATAGAAGCATTGCGATATCATATCTTATGCTATCAGAAGGGTCTCAGGATTGGAATGGGAAGGAGTTGGATATCACATCTCATGCTAAAGGGAGGGTCTCAGGTTTGGAAGGGGAAGGATTTGGATATCACATCTCATGTTATAGGATGGATCTCAGGTTTGGTATTAGAAGTATTGAGATATCACATCTCATGTTATCGGAAGGATCTCAGGTTTGGTATTAGAAGTATTTAGATATCACATCTCATGCTATAGGAAGGGTCTCAGGATTGGAATGGGAAGGACTTAGATATCACATATCATGCTATAGGGAGGGTCTCAGTTTTGATATTAGAAGCATTGAGATATCACATCTCATGCTATCGGAAGTGTCTCAGGATTGGAATGGGAAGGAGCTGGATATCACATCTCATGCTAAAGGAAGGGTCTCAGGTTTGGAACGGGAAGGAGTTGGATATCACATCTCATGTTATAGGAAGGGTCTCAGGTTTGGTATAAACATTGAGTTATCACATCTCTGCTATCGGAAGTGTCTCAGGATTGGAATGGGAAGGAGTTGGATATCCCATCTCATGTTATAGGACGGGTCCCAGGTTTTTTATTAGAATCATTGAGATATCATATTGCATGCTGTAGGAAGGGTCTAAGGATTGGAATGCGAAGGACTTGGATATCACATCTCATGCTATAGATAGGCTCTCAGGTTTGGAAAGTGAAGGAGTTGGATATCACATTTCATGTTAGAGGAAGGATCTCAGGTTTGGTATTAGAGGCATTGAGATATCACATCTCAGGCTATAGGAAGGGTCTCAGGATTGGAATGGGAAGGAGTTGGATATCACATCTCATGCTATAGGAAGGGTTTCAGGTTTGGTATAAGCATTGAGATATCACATCTCATGCTATAGGAAGGGTCTCAGGATTGGAATGGAAGGAGTTGGATATCACATCTCATGTTATAGGAAGGATCTGAGGTTTGGTATTAGAAGCATTGAGACATCACATCTCATGCTATAGGAAGGGTCTCAGGATTGGAATGGGAAGGAGTTGGATATCAAATCTCATGCTATAGGAAGGGTCTCAGGATTGGAATGGGAAGGAGTTGAATATGACATCTCATGCCGTAGGAAGGGTCTCAGGTTTGGTATAAACATTGAGATATCACATCTCTGCTATCAAAAGGGTCTCAGGATTGGAATTGGAAGGAGTTGGATATCCCATCTCATGTTATAGGAAGAGTCTCAGGTTTGGTATTAGAAGCATTGAGATATCACATCTCATGCTATAGGAAGTGTCTCAGGATTGGAATGGGAAGGACTTGGATATCACATCTCATGCTATAGGTAGGGTCTCAAGTTTGACATTAGAAGCATTGAGATATCACATCTCATGCTATAGGAAGGGTCTGAGGATTGGAATGGGAAGGAGTTGGATATCACATCTCCTGCTATGGGAAGGGTCTCAGGTTTGGTATAAGCAGTGAGATATCACATCTCATGCTATAGGAAGTGTCTCAGGATTGGAATGGGAAGGAGTTGGATATCACATCTCATGTTATAGGAAGGATCTCAGGTGTGGTATAAGCATTGAGATATCACATCTCTGCTATCGGAAGGGTCTCAAGATTGGAATGGGAAGGAGTTGGATATTCCCATCTCATGTTATAGGAAGGGTCTCAGGTTTGATATTAGAAGCATTGAGATATCACATCTCATGCTATAGGAAGGGTCTCAGGATTGGAATGGGAAGGACTTGGATATCACATCTCATGCTATAGGGAGGGTCTCAAGTTTGATATTAGAAGCTTTGAGATATCACATCTCATGATATCGGAAGGGTCTCAGGATTGGAATGGGAAGGAGTTGGATATCAAGTCTCATAGTATAGGAAGGGTCTCAGAATTGGAATGGGAAGGAGTTGGATATCCCATCTCATGTTATAGGAAGAGTCTCTGGTTTGGTATTAGAATCATTCAGATATCAAGTCTCATAGTATAGGAAGGGTCTCAGAATTGGAATGGGAAGGAGTTGGATATCCCATCTCATGTTATAGGAAGAGTCTCTGGTTTGGTATTAGAATCATTGAGATATCACATCGCATGCTGTAGGAAGGGTCTAAGGATTGGAATGGGATGGACTTGGATATCACATCTCATGCTATAGGTAGGCTCTCAGGTTTGGTATAAGCATTGAGATATCACATCTCATGCTATAGGAAGGGTCTCAGAATTGGAATGGGAAGGAGTTGGATATCACATCTCAAGCTGTAGGAAGGGTCTCAGTATTGGAATGGGAAGGACTTGGATATCACATCTCATGCTATAGGAAGGCTCTCAGGTTTGGAAGGGGAAAGAGTTGGATATCTCATTTCATGTTAGAGGTAGGATCTCAGGTTTGGTATTAGAGGCATTGAGATATCACATCTCATGCTATCAGAAGGGTCTCAGGAATGGAATGGGAAGGAGTTAGATATCACATCTCATGCTAAAGGGAGGGTCTCAGGTTTGGAAGGGGAAGGATTTGGATATCACATCTCATGTTATAGGAAGGATCTCAGGTTTGGTATTAGAAGCATTGAGATATCACATCTCATGCTATCAGAAGAGTCTCAGGATTGGAATAGGAAGGAGTTGGATATCACATTTCATGCTAAAGGGAGGGTCTCAGGTTTGGAAGGGGAAGGATTTGGATATCACATCTCATGTTATCGGAAGGATCTCACGTTTGGTATTAGAAGTATTGAGATATCATATCTCATGCTATAGGAAGGGTCTCAGGATTGGAATGGGAAGGAGTTGGATATCACATCTCATGCTATAGGGAGGGTCTCAGGATTGGAATGGGAAGGACTTAGATATCACATATCATGCTATAGGGAGGGTCTCAGTTTTGATATTAGAAGCATTGAGATATCACATCTCATGCTATCGGAAGTGTCTCAGGATTGGAATGGGAAGGAGCTGGATATCACATCTCATGCTAAAGGAAGGGTCTCAGGTTTGGAACGGGAAGGATTTGGATATCACATCTCATGTTATAGGAAGGGTCTCAGGTTTGGTATAAGCATTGAGATATCACATCTCTGCTATCGGAAGTGTCTCAGGATTGGAATGGGAAGGAGTTGGATATCCCATCTCATGTTATAGGACGGGTCTCAGGTTTGTTATTAGAATCATTGAGATATCATATTGCATGCTGTAGGAAGGGTCTAAGGGTTGGAATGTGAAGGACTTGGATATCACATCTCATGCTATAGATAGGCTCTTAGGTTTGGAAAGGGAAGGAGTTGGATATCACATTTCATGTTAGAGGAAGGATCTCAGGTTTGGTATTAGAAGCATTGAGATATCACATCTCATGCTATAGGAAGGGTCTCAGGATTGGAATGGGAAGCAGTTGGATATCACATCTCATGCTATAGGAAGGGTCTCAGGTTTGGTATAAGCATTGAGATATCACATCTCATGCTATAGGACGGGTCTCAGGATTGGAATGGAAGGAGTTGGATATCACATCTCATGTTATAGGAAGGATCTCAGGTTTGGTATTAGACGCATTGAGACATCACATCTCATGCTATAGGAAGGGTCTCAGGGTTGGAATGGGAAGGAGTTGGATATCACATCTCATCCAATAGAAAGGGTCTCAGGTTTGGAATGGGAAGGAATTGGATATCACATCTCATGTTATAGGAAGGATCTCAGGTTTGGTATTAGAAGCATTGAGATATCACATCTCATGCTATAGGAAGGGTCTCAGGATTGGAATGTGAAGGATTTGGATATCACATCTCATGCTAAAGGAAGGGTCTCAGGTTTGGTAGAAGCATTGAGATATCACGTCGCTGCTATCGGAAGGGTCTCAGGATTGGATTGGGAAGGAGTTGGATATCCCTTCTCATGCTATAGGAAGGGTCTCAGGATTTGAATGGCAATGAGTTGGATATCACATCTCATGCCATAGGAAGGGTCTCAGGTTTGGTATAAGCATTGAGATATCACATCTCTGCTATCGGAAGGGTCTCAGGATTGGATTGGGAAGGAGTTGGATATCCCTTCTCATGCTTTAGGAAGTGTCTCAGGTTGGAATGGGAAGGAGTTGGATATCACATCTCATGTTATAGGAAGGGTCTCAGGATTGGAATGGGAAGGATTTGGATATCACATCTCTTGCTATAGGAAGGGTCTCAGGATTGGAATGGGTAGGAGTTGGATATTACTTTCTTGCTATAGGAAGGGTCTCATGTTTGGAATGGGAAGGAGTTGGATATCACATATGCTATAGTTAGTGTCTCAGGTTTGGAACGGGAAGGAGTTGGATATCACATCTCATGTTATAGGAAGGGTCTCAGGTTTGGTATAAGCATTGAGATATCACATCTCTGCTATCGGAAGCGGCTCAGGATTGGAATGGGAAGGAGTTGGATATCCCATCTCATGTTATAGGAAGAGTCTCTGGTTTGGTATTAGAATCATTGAGATATCACATCGCATGCTGTAGGAAGGGTCTAAGGATTGGAATGGGATGGACTTGGATATCACATCTCATGTTATAGGTAGGCTCTCAGGTTTGGTATAAGCATTGAGATATCACATCTCATGCTATAGGGAGGGTCTCAGGATTGGAATGGGAAGGAATTGGATATCACATCTCATGCTATAGGAAGGGTCTCAGATTTGGTATAAGCATTGAGATATCACATCTCATGCTAAAGGAAGGGTCTCAGGATTGGAATGGGAAGGAGTTGTATATGACATCTCAGGCCATGACATCTCAGGCCATAGGAAGGTTCTCAGGTTTGGTATAAGCATTGAGATATCATATTGCATGCTGTAGGAAGGGTCTAAGGATTGGAATGGGAAGGACCTGGATATCACATCTCATGCTATAGAACGGCTCTCAGGTTTGGAAAGGGAAGGAGTTGGATATCACATCTCATGTTATAGGATGGATCTCAGGTTTGGTATTAGAAGTATTGAGATATCACATCTCATGTTATCGGAAGGATCTCAGGTTTGGTATTAGAAGTATTGAGATATCACATCTCATGCTATAGGAAGGGTCTCAGGATTGGAATGGGAAGGAGTTGGATATCACATCTCATGCTAAAGGAAGGGTCTCAGGTTTGGTAGAAGCATTGAGATATCACATCTCATGCTATAGGAAGGGTCTCAGGATTGGAATGGGAAGGACTTAGATATCACATATCATGCTATAGGGAGGGTCTCAGTTTTGATATTAGAAGCATTGAGATATCACATCTCATGCTATCGGAAGTGTCTCAGGATTGGAATGGGAAGGAGCTGGATATCACATCTCATGCTAAAGGAAGGGTCTCAGGTTTGGAACGGGAAGGAATTGGATATCACATCTCATGTTATAGGAAGGGTCTCAGGTTTGGTATAAACATTGAGATATCACATCTCTGCTATCGGAAGTGTCTCAGGATTGGAATGGGAAGGAGTTGGATTTCCCATCTCATGTTATAGGACGGGTCTCAGGTTTGTTATTGGAATCATTGAGATATCATATTGCATGCTGTAGGAAGGGTCTAAGGGTTGGAATGTGAAGGACTTGGATATCACATCTCATGCTATAGATAGGCTCTTAGGTTTGGAAAGGGAAAGAGTTGGATCTCACATTTCATGTTAGAGGAAGGATCTCAGGTTTGGTATTAGAAGCATTGAGATATCACATCTCATGCTATAGGAAGGGTCTCAGGATTGGAATGGGAAGGAGTTGGATATCACATCTCATGCTATAGGAAGGGTCTCAGGTTTGGTATAAGCATTGAGATATCACATCTCATGCTATAGGAAGGGTCTCAGGATTGGAATGGAAGGAGTTGGATATCACATCTCATGTTATAGGAAGGATCTCAGGTTTGGTATTAGAAGCATTGAGACATCACATCTCATGCTATAGGAAGGGTCTCAGGATTGGAATGGGATGGAGTTGGATATCACATCTCATGCTATAGGAAGGGTCTCAGGATTGGAATGGGAAGGAGTTGGATATCACATCTCGTGTTATAGGAAGGGTCTCAGGTTTGGTATAAACATTGAGATATCACATCTCTGCTATCGGAAGTGTCTCAGGATTGGAATGGGAAGGAGTTGGATATCCCATCTCATGTTATAGGACGGGTCTCAGGTTTTTTATTAAAATCATTGAGATATCATATTGCATGCTGTAGGAAGGGTCTAAGGATTGGAATGGGAAGGAGTTGGATATTCCCATCTCATGTTATAGGAAGGGTCTCAGGTTTGGTATTAGAAGCATTGAGATATCACATCTCATGCTATAGGAAGGGTCTCAGGATTGGAATGGGAAGGACTTGGATATCACATCTCATGCTATAGGGAGGGTCTCAAGTTTGATAGAAGCATTGAGATATCACATTTCATGATATCGGAAGGGTCTCAAGATTGGAATGGGAAGGAGTTGGATATCACATCTCATGATAAAGGAAGGGTCTAAGGTTTGGAAGGGGAAGGATTTGGATATCACATCTCATGTTATAGGACGGGTCTCAGGTTTGGTATTAGAAGCATTGAGATATCAAGTCTCATGGTATAGGAAGGGTCTCAGAATTGGAATGGGAAGGAGTTGGATATCACATTTCAAGCTATAGGAAGGGTCTCAGGATTAGAATGGGAAGGAGTTTGATATCACATCTCATGCCATAATATGGGTCTCAGGTTTGGTAGAAGCATTGGGTTATCACATCTCATGCTATCGGAAGGGTATCGGGATTGGATTTGGAAGGAGTTGGATATCCCATCTCATGCTATAGGAAGGGTCTCAGGTTGGAATGGGAAGGAGTTGGATATCACATCTCATGTTATAGGAAGGGTCTCAGGATTGGAATGGGAAGGACTTGGATATCACATCTCATGCTATAGGAAGGCTCTCAGGTTTGCAAGGGGAAAGAGTTGGATATCACATTTCATGTTAGAGGTAGGATCTCAGGTTTGGTATTAGAAGCATTGAGATATCACATCTCATGCTATCAGAAGGATCTCAGGTTTGGTATAGAAGCATTGAGATATCATATTTTATGCTATCAGAAGAGTCTCAGGATTGGAATGGGAAGGAGTTGAATATCACATCTCATGGTAAAGGGAGGGTCTCAGGTTTGGAAGATAAGGATTTGGATATCACATCTCATGTTATAGGAAGGATCTCAGGTTTGGTATTAGAAGTATTGAGATATCACATCTCATGCTATCGGAAGGATCTCAGGTTTGGTATAGAAGCATTGAGATATCATATCTTATGCTATCAGAAGGGTCTCAGGATTGGAATGGGAAGGAGTTGGATATCACATCTCATGCTATAGGGAGGGTCTCAAGTTTGATAGAAGCATTGAGATATCACATTTCATGATATCGGAAGGGTCTCAAGATTGGAATGGGAAGGAGTTGGATATCACATCTCATGATAAAGGAAGGGTCTAAGGTTTGGAAGGGGAAGGATTTGGATATCACATCTCATGTTATAGGACGGGTCTCAGGTTTGGTATTAGAAGCATTGAGATATCAAGTCTCATGGTATAGGAAGGGTCTCAGAATTGGAATGGGAAGGAGTTGGATATCACATTTCAAGCTATAGGAAGGGTCTCAGGATTAGAATGGGAAGGAGTTTGATATCACATCTCATGCCATAATATGGGTCTCAGGTTTGGTAGAAGCATTGGGTTATCACATCTCATGCTATCGGAAGGGTATCGGGATTGGATTTGGAAGGAGTTAGATATCCCATCTCATGCTATAGGAAGGGTCTCAGGTTGGAATGGGAAGGAGTTGGATATCACATCTCATGTTATAGGAAGGGTCTCAGGATTGGAATGGGAAGGACTTGGATATCACATCTCATGCTATAGGAAGGCTCTCAGGTTTGCAAGGGGAAAGAGTTGGATATCACATTTCATGTTAGAGGTAGGATCTCAGGTTTGGTATTAGAAGCATTGAGATATCACATCTCATGCTATCAGAAGGATCTCAGGTTTGGTATAGAAGCATTGAGATATCATATCTTATGCTATCAGAAGAGTCTCAGGATTGGAATGGGAAGGAGTTGGATATCACATCTCATGGTAAAAGGAGGGTCTCAGGTTTGGAAGATAAGGATTTGGATATCACATCTCATGTTATAGGAAGGATCTCAGGTTTGGTATTAGAAGTATTGAGATATCACATCTCATGCTATCGGAAGGATCTCAGGTTTGGTATAGAAGCATTGAGATATCATATCTTATGCTATCAGAAGGGTCTCAGGATTGGAATGGGAAGGAGTTGGATATCACATCTCATGCTAAAGGGAGGGTCTCAGGTTTGGAAGGGGAAGGATTTGGATATCACATCTCATGTTATAGGATGGATCTCAGGTTTGGTATTAGAAGTATTGAGATATCACATCTCATGTTATCGGAAGGATCTCAGGTTTGGTATTAGAAGTATTTAGATATCACATCTCATGCTATAGGAAGGGTCTCAGGATTGGAATGGGAAGGACTTAGATATCACATATCATGCTATAGGGAGGGTCTCAGTTTTGATATTAGAAGCATTGAGATATCACATCTCATGCTATCGGAAGTGTCTCAGGATTGGAATGGGAAGGAGCTGGATATCACATCTCATGCTAAAGGAAGGGTCTCAGGTTTGGAACGGGAAGGAGTTGGATATCACATCTCATGTTATAGGAAGGGTCTCAGGTTTGGTATAAACATTGAGATATCACATCTCTGCTATCGGAAGTGTCTCAGGATTGGAATGGGAAGGAGTTGGATATCCCATCTCATGTTATAGGACGGGTCTCAGGTTTTTTATTAGAATCATTGAGATATCATATTGCATGCTGTAGGAAGGGTCTAAGGATTGGAATGCGAAGGACTTGGATATCACATCTCATGCTATAGATAGGCTCTCAGGTTTGGAAAGTGAAGGAGTTGGATATCACATTTCATGTTAGAGGAAGGATCTCAGGTTTGGTATTAGAGGCATTGAGATATCACATCTCAGGCTATAGGAAGGGTCTCAGGATTGGAATGGGAAGGAGTTGGATATCACATCTCATGCTATAGGAAGGGTTTCAGGTTTGGTATAAGCATTGAGATATCACATCTCATGCTATAGGAAGGGTCTCAGGATTGGAATGGAAGGAGTTGGATATCACATCTCATGTTATAGGAAGGATCTGAGGTTTGGTATTAGAAGCATTGAGACATCACATCTCATGCTATAGGAAGGGTCTCAGGATTGGAATGGGAAGGAGTTGGATATCAAATCTCATGCTATAGGAAGGGTCTCAGGATTGGAATGGGAAGGAGTTGAATATGACATCTCATGCCGTAGGAAGGGTCTCAGGTTTGATATAAACATTGAGATATCACATCTCTGCTATCAATAGGGTCTCAGGATTGGAATTGGGAGGAGTTGGATATCCCATCTCATGTTATAGGAAGAGTCTCAGGTTTGGTATTAGAAGCATTGAGATATCACATCTCATGCTATAGGAAGTGTCTCAGGATTGGAATGGGAAGGACTTGGATATCACATCTCATGCTATAGGTAGGGTCTCAAGTTTGACATTAGAAGCATTGAGATATCACATCTCATGCTATAGGAAGGCTCTCAGGTTTGCAAGGGGAAAGAGTTGGATATCACATTTCATGTTAGAGGTAGGATCTCAGGTTTGGTATTAGAAGCATTGAGATATCACATCTCATGCTATCAGAAGGATCTCAGGTTTGGTATAGAAGCATTGAGATATCATATCTTATGCTATCAGAAGAGTCTCAGGATTGGAATGGGAAGGAGTTGAATATCACATCTCATGGTAAAGGGAGGGTCTCAGGTTTGGAAGATAAGGATTTGGATATCACATCTCATGTTATAGGAAGGATCTCAGGTTTGGTATTAGAAGTATTGAGATATCACATCTCATGCTATCGGAAGGATCTCAGGTTTGGTATAGAAGCATTGAGATATCATATCTTATGCTATCAGAAGGGTCTCAGGATTGGAATGGGAAGGAGTTGGATATCACATCTCATGCTATAGGGAGGGTCTCAAGTTTGATAGAAGCATTGAGATATCACATTTCATGATATCGGAAGGGTCTCAAGATTGGAATGGGAAGGAGTTGGATATCACATCTCATGATAAAGGAAGGGTCTAAGGTTTGGAAGGGGAAGGATTTGGATATCACATCTCATGTTATAGGACGGGTCTCAGGTTTGGTATTAGAAGCATTGAGATATCAAGTCTCATGGTATAGGAAGGGTCTCAGAATTGGAATGGGAAGGAGTTGGATATCACATTTCAAGCTATAGGAAGGGTCTCAGGATTAGAATGGGAAGGAGTTTGATATCACATCTCATGCCATAATATGGGTCTCAGGTTTGGTAGAAGCATTGGGTTATCACATCTCATGCTATCGGAAGGGTATCGGGATTGGATTTGGAAGGAGTTAGATATCCCATCTCATGCTATAGGAAGGGTCTCAGGTTGGAATGGGAAGGAGTTGGATATCACATCTCATGTTATAGGAAGGGTCTCAGGATTGGAATGGGAAGGACTTGGATATCACATCTCATGCTATAGGAAGGCTCTCAGGTTTGCAAGGGGAAAGAGTTGGATATCACATTTCATGTTAGAGGTAGGATCTCAGGTTTGGTATTAGAAGCATTGAGATATCACATCTCATGCTATCAGAAGGATCTCAGGTTTGGTATAGAAGCATTGAGATATCATATCTTATGCTATCAGAAGAGTCTCAGGATTGGAATGGGAAGGAGTTGGATATCACATCTCATGGTAAAAGGAGGGTCTCAGGTTTGGAAGATAAGGATTTGGATATCACATCTCATGTTATAGGAAGGATCTCAGGTTTGGTATTAGAAGTATTGAGATATCACATCTCATGCTATCGGAAGGATCTCAGGTTTGGTATAGAAGCATTGAGATATCATATCTTATGCTATCAGAAGGGTCTCAGGATTGGAATGGGAAGGAGTTGGATATCACATCTCATGCTAAAGGGAGGGTCTCAGGTTTGGAAGGGGAAGGATTTGGATATCACATCTCATGTTATAGGATGGATCTCAGGTTTGGTATTAGAAGTATTGAGATATCACATCTCATGTTATCGGAAGGATCTCAGGTTTGGTATTAGAAGTATTTAGATATCACATCTCATGCTATAGGAAGGGTCTCAGGATTGGAATGGGAAGGACTTAGATATCACATATCATGCTATAGGGAGGGTCTCAGTTTTGATATTAGAAGCATTGAGATATCACATCTCATGCTATCGGAAGTGTCTCAGGATTGGAATGGGAAGGAGCTGGATATCACATCTCATGCTAAAGGAAGGGTCTCAGGTTTGGAACGGGAAGGAGTTGGATATCACATCTCATGTTATAGGAAGGGTCTCAGGTTTGGTATAAACATTGAGATATCACATCTCTGCTATCGGAAGTGTCTCAGGATTGGAATGGGAAGGAGTTGGATATCCCATCTCATGTTATAGGACGGGTCTCAGGTTTTTTATTAGAATCATTGAGATATCATATTGCATGCTGTAGGAAGGGTCTAAGGATTGGAATGCGAAGGACTTGGATATCACATCTCATGCTATAGATAGGCTCTCAGGTTTGGAAAGTGAAGGAGTTGGATATCACATTTCATGTTAGAGGAAGGATCTCAGGTTTGGTATTAGAGGCATTGAGATATCACATCTCAGGCTATAGGAAGGGTCTCAGGATTGGAATGGGAAGGAGTTGGATATCACATCTCATGCTATAGGAAGGGTTTCAGGTTTGGTATAAGCATTGAGATATCACATCTCATGCTATAGGAAGGGTCTCAGGATTGGAATGGAAGGAGTTGGATATCACATCTCATGTTATAGGAAGGATCTGAGGTTTGGTATTAGAAGCATTGAGACATCACATCTCATGCTATAGGAAGGGTCTCAGGATTGGAATGGGAAGGAGTTGGATATCAAATCTCATGCTATAGGAAGGGTCTCAGGATTGGAATGGGAAGGAGTTGAATATGACATCTCATGCCGTAGGAAGGGTCTCAGGTTTGATATAAACATTGAGATATCACATCTCTGCTATCAAAAGGGTCTCAGGATTGGAATTGGGAGGAGTTGGATATCCCATCTCATGTTATAGGAAGAGTCTCAGGTTTGGTATTAGAAGCATTGAGATATCACATCTCATGCTATAGGAAGTGTCTCAGGATTGGAATGGGAAGGACTTGGATATCACATCTCATGCTATAGGTAGGGTCTCAAGTTTGACATTAGAAGCATTGAGATATCACATCTCATGCTATAGGAAGGGTCTGAGGATTGGAATGGGAAGGAGTTGGATATCACATCTCCTGCTATGGGAAGGGTCTCAGGTTTGGTATAAGCAGTGAGATATCACATCTCATGCTATAGGAAGTGTCTCAGGATTGGAATGGGAAGGAGTTGGATATCACATCTCATGTTATAGGAAGGATCTCAGGTGTGGTATAAGCATTGAGATATCACATCTCTGCTATCGGAAGGGTCTCAAGATTGGAATGGGAAGGAGTTGGATATTCCCATCTCATGTTATAGGAAGGGTCTCAGGTTTGATATTAGAAGCATTGAGATATCACATCTCATGCTATAGGAAGGGTCTCAGGATTGGAATGGGAAGGACTTGGATATCACATCTCATGCTATAGGGAGGGTCTCAAGTTTGATATTAGAAGCTTTGAGATATCACATCTCATGATATCGGAAGGGTCTCAGGATTGGAATGGGAAGGAGTTGGATATCACATCTCATGATAAAGGAAGGGTCTAAGGTTTGGAAGGGGAAGGATTTGGATATCACATCTCATGTTATATTACGGGTCTCAGGTTTGGTATTAGAAGCATTGAGATATCAAGTCTCATAGTATAGGAAGGGTCTCAGAATTGGAATGGGAAGGAGTTGGATATCCCATCTCATGTTATAGGAAGAGTCTCTGGTTTGGTATTAGAATCATTGAGATATCACATCGCATGCTGTAGGAAGGGTCTAAGGATTGGAATGGGATGGACTTGGATATCACATCTCATGCTATAGGTAGGCTCTCAGGTTTGGTATAAGCATTGAGATATCACATCTCATGCTATAGGAAGGGTCTCAGAATTGGAATGGGAAGGAGTTGGATATCACATCTCAAGCTGTAGGAAGGGTCTCAGTATTGGAATGGGAAGGACTTGGATATCACATCTCATGCTATAGGAAGGCTCTCAGGTTTGGAAGGGGAAAGAGTTGGATATCTCATTTCATGTTAGAGGTAGGATCTCAGGTTTGGTATTAGAGGCATTGAGATATCACATCTCATGCTATCAGAAGGGTCTCAGGAATGGAATGGGAAGGAGTTAGATATCACATCTCATGCTAAAGGGAGGGTCTCAGGTTTGGAAGGGGAAGGATTTGGATATCACATCTCATGTTATAGGAAGGATCTCAGGTTTGGTATTAGAAGCATTGAGATATCACATCTCATGCTATCAGAAGAGTCTCAGGATTGGAATAGGAAGGAGTTGGATATCACATTTCATGCTAAAGGGAGGGTCTCAGGTTTGGAAGGGGAAGGATTTGGATATCACATCTCATGTTATCGGAAGGATCTCACGTTTGGTATTAGAAGTATTGAGATATCATATCTCATGCTATAGGAAGGGTCTCAGGATTGGAATGGGAAGGAGTTGGATATCACATCTCATGCTATAGGGAGGGTCTCAGGATTGGAATGGGAAGGACTTAGATATCACATATCATGCTATAGGGAGGGTCTCAGTTTTGATATTAGAAGCATTGAGATATCACATCTCATGCTATCGGAAGTGTCTCAGGATTGGAATGGGAAGGAGCTGGATATCACATCTCATGCTAAAGGAAGGGTCTCAGGTTTGGAACGGGAAGGATTTGGATATCACATCTCATGTTATAGGAAGGGTCTCAGGTTTGGTATAAGCATTGAGATATCACATCTCTGCTATCGGAAGTGTCTCAGGATTGGAATGGGAAGGAGTTGGATATCCCATCTCATGTTATAGGACGGGTCTCAGGTTTGTTATTAGAATCATTGAGATATCATATTGCATGCTGTAGGAAGGGTCTAAGGGTTGGAATGTGAAGGACTTGGATATCACATCTCATGCTATAGATAGGCTCTTAGGTTTGGAAAGGGAAGGAGTTGGATATCACATTTCATGTTAGAGGAAGGATCTCAGGTTTGGTATTAGAAGCATTGAGATATCACATCTCATGCTATAGGAAGGGTCTCAGGATTGGAATGGGAAGCAGTTGGATATCAAGTCTCATGCTATAGGAAGGGTCTCAGGTTTGGTATAAGCATTGAGATATCACATCTCATGCTATAGGACGGGTCTCAGGATTGGAATGGAAGGAGTTGGATATCACATCTCATGTTATAGGAAGGATCTCAGGTTTGGTATTAGACGCATTGAGACATCACATCTCATGCTATAGGAAGGGTCTCAGGGTTGGAATGGGAAGGAGTTGGATATCACATCTCATCCAATAGAAAGGGTCTCAGGTTTGGAATGGGAAGGAATTGGATATCACATCTCATGTTATAGGAAGGATCTCAGGTTTGGTATTAGAAGCATTGAGATATCACATCTCATGCTATAGGAAGGGTCTCAGGATTGGAATGTGAAGGATTTGGATATCACATCTCATGCTAAAGGAAGGGTCTCAGGTTTGGTAGAAGCATTGAGATATCACGTTGCTGCTATCGGAAGGGTCTCAGGATTGGATTGGGAAGGAGTTGGATATCCCTTCTCATGCTATAGGAAGGGTCTCAGGATTTGAATGGCAAGGAGTTGGATATCACATCTCATGCCATAGGAAGGGTCTCAGGTTTGGTATAAGCATTGAGATATCACATCTCTGCTATCGGAAGGGTCTCAGGACTGGATTGGGAAGGAGTTGGATATCCCTTCTCATGCTTTAGGAAGTGTCTCAGGTTGGAATGGGAAGGAGTTGGATATCACATCTCATGTTATAGGAAGGGTCTCAGGATTGGAATGGGAAGGATTTGGATATCACATCTCTTGCTATAGGAAGGGTCTCAGGATTGGAATGGGTAGGAGTTGGATATTACTTTCTTGCTATAGGAAGGGTCTCATGTTTGGAATGGGAAGGAGTTGGATATCACATATGCTATAGTTAGTGTCTCAGGTTTGGAACGGGAAGGAGTTGGATATCACATCTCATGTTATAGGAAGGGTCTCAGGTTTGTTATAAGCATTGAGATATCACATCTCTGCTATCGGAAGCGGCTCAGGATTGGAATGGGAAGGAGTTGGATATCCCATCTCATGTTATAGGAAGAGTCTCTGGTTTGGTATTAGAATCATTGAGATATCACATCGCATGCTGTAGGAAGGGTCTAAGGATTGGAATGGGATGGACTTGGATATCACATCTCATGTTATAGGTAGGCTCTCAGGTTTGGTATAAGCATTGAGATATCACATCTCATGCTATAGGGAGGGTCTCAGGATTGGAATGGGAAGGAATTGGATATCACATCTCATGCTATAGGAAGGGTCTCAGATTTGGTATAAGCATTGAGATATCACATCTCATGCTAAAGGAAGGGTCTCAGGATTGGAATGGGAAGGAGTTGTATATGACATCTCAGGCCATGACATCTCAGGCCATAGGAAGGTTCTCAGGTTTGGTATAAGCATTGAGATATCATATTGCATGCTGTAGGAAGGGTCTAAGGATTGGAATGGGAAGGACCTGGATATCACATCTCATGCTATAGAACGGCTCTCAGGTTTGGAAAGGGAAGGAGTTGGATATCACATCTCATGTTATAGGATGGATCTCAGGTTTGGTATTAGAAGTATTGAGATATCACATCTCATGTTATCGGAAGGATCTCAGGTTTGGTATTAGAAGTATTGAGATATCACATCTCATGCTATAGGAAGGGTCTCAGGATTGGAATGGGAAAGAGTTGGATATCACATCTCATGCTAAAGGAAGGGTCTCAGGTTTGGTAGAAGCATTGAGATATCACATCTCATGCTATAGGAAGGGTCTCAGGATTGGAATGGGAAGGACTTAGATATCACATATCATGCTATAGGGAGGGTCTCAGTTTTGATATTAGAAGCATTGAGATATCACATCTCATGCTATCGGAAGTGTCTCAGGATTGGAATGGGAAGGAGCTGGATATCACATCTCATGCTAAAGGAAGGGTCTCAGGTTTGGAACGGGAAGGAATTGGATATCACATCTCATGTTATAGGAAGGGTCTCAGGTTTGGTATAAACATTGAGATATCACATCTCTGCTATCGGAAGTGTCTCAGGATTGGAATGGGAAGGAGTTGGATTTCCCATCTCATGTTATAGGACGGGTCTCAGGTTTGTTATTGGAATCATTGAGATATCATATTGCATTCTGTAGGAAGGGTCTAAGGGTTGGAATGTGAAGGACTTGGATATCACATCTCATGCTATAGATAGGCTCTTAGGTTTGGAAAGGGAAGGAGTTGGATCTCACATTTCATGTTAGAGGAAGGATATCAGGTTTGGTATTAGAAGCATTGAGATATCACATCTCATGCTATAGGAAGGGTCTCAGGATTGGAATGGGAAGGAGTTGGATATCACATCTCATGCTATAGGAAGGGTCTCAGGTTTGGTATAAGCATTGAGATATCACATCTCATGCTATAGGAAGGGTCTCAGGATTGGAATGGAAGGAGTTGGATATCACATCTCATGTTATAGGAAGGATCTCAGGTTTGGTATTAGAAGCATTGAGACATCACATCTCATGCTATAGGAAGGGTCTCAGGATTGGAATGGGAAGGAGTTGAATATGACATCTCATGCCGTAGGAAGGGTCTCAGGTTTGGTATAAACATTGAGATATCACATCTCTGCTATCAAAAGGGTCTCAGGATTGGAATGGGAAGGAGTTGGATATCCCATCTCATGTTATAGGAAGAGTCTCAAGTTTGGTATTAGAAGCATTGAGATATCACATCTCATGCTATAGGAAGTGTCTTAGGATTGGAATGGGAAGGACTTGGATATCACATCTCATGCTATAGGTAGGGTCTCAAGTTTGACATTAGAAGCATTGAGATATCACATCTCATGCTATAGGAAGGGTCTGAGGATTGGAATGGGAAGGAGTTGGATATCACATCTCCTGCTATGGGAAGGGTCTCAGGTTTGGTATAAGCAGTGAGATATCACATCTCATGCTATAGGAAGTGTCTCAGGATAGGAATGGGAAGGAGTTGGATATCACATCTCATGTTATAGGAAGGATCTCAGGTTTGGTATAAGCATTGAGATATCACATCTCTGCTATCGGAAGGGTCTCAAGATTGGAATGGGAAGGAGTTGGATATTCCCATCTCATGTTATAGGAAGGGTCTCAGGTTTGGTATTAGAAGCATTGAGATATCACATCTCATGCTATAGGAAGGGTCTCAGGATTGGAATGGGAAGGACTTGGATATCACATCTCATGCTATAGGGAGGGTCTCAAGTTTGATATTAGAAGCTTTGAGATATCACATCTCATGATATCGGAAGGGTCTCAGGATTAGAATGGGAAGGAGTTTGATATCACATCTCATGCCATAATATGGGTCTCAGGTTTGGTAGAAGCATTGGGTTATCACATCTCATGCTATCGGAAGGGTATCGGGATTGGATTTGGAAGGAGTTGGATATCCCATCTCATGCTAAAGGAAGGGTCTCAGGTTGGAATGGGAAGGAGTTGGATATCACATCTCATGTTATAGGAAGGGTCTCAGGATTGGAATGGGAAGGACTTGGATATCACATCTCATGCTATAGGAAGGCTCTCAGGTTTGCAAGGGGAAAGAGTTGGATATCACATTTCATGTTAGAGGTAGGATCTCAGGTTTGGTATTAGAAGCATTGAGATATCACATTTCATGCTATCAGAAGGATCTCAGGTTTGGTATAGAAGCATTGAGATATCATATCTTATGCTATCAGAAGAGTCTCAGGATTGGAATGGGAAGGAGTTGAATATCACATCTCATGGTAAAGGGAGGGTCTCAGGTTTGGAAGATAAGGATTTGGATATCACATCTCATGTTATAGGAAGGATCTCAGGTTTGGTATTAGAAGTATTGAGATATCACATCTCATGCTATCGGAAGGATCTCAGGTTTGGTATAGAAGCATTGAGATATCATATCTTATGCTATCAGAAGGGTCTCAGGATTGGAATGGGAAGGAGTTGGATATCACATCTCATGCTATAGGGAGGGTCTCAAGTTTGATAGAAGCATTGAGATATCACATTTCATGATATCGGAAGGGTCTCAAGATTGGAATGGGAAGGAGTTGGATATCACATCTCATGATAAAGGAAGGGTCTAAGGTTTGGAAGGGGAAGGATTTGGATATCACATCTCATGTTATAGGACGGGTCTCAGGTTTGGTATTAGAAGCATTGAGATATCAAGTCTCATGGTATAGAAGGGTCTCAGAATTGGAATGGGAAGGAGTTGGATATCACATTTCAAGCTATAGGAAGGGTCTCAGGATTAGAATGGGAAGGAGTTTGATATCACATCTCATGCCATAATATGGGTCTCAGGTTTGGTAGAAGCATTGGGTTATCACATCTCATGCTATCGGAAGGGTATCGGGATTGGATTTGGAAGGAGTTAGATATCCCATCTCATGCTATAGGAAGGGTCTCAGGTTGGAATGGGAAGGAGTTGGATATCACATCTCATGCTATAGGAAGGCTCTCAGGTTTGCAAGGGGAAAGAGTTGGATATCACATTCCATGTTAGAGGTAGGATCTCAGGTTTGGTATTAGAAGCATTGAGATATCACATCTCATGCTATCAGAAGGATCTCAGGTTTGGTATAGAAGCATTGAGATATCATATCTTATGCTATCAGAAGAGTCTCAGGATTGGAATGGGAAGGAGTTGGATATCACATCTCATGGTAAAAGGAGGGTCTCAGGTTTGGAAGATAAGGATTTGGATATCACATCTCATGTTATAGGAAGGATCTCAGGTTTGGTATTAGAAGTATTGAGATATCACATCTCATGCTATCGGAAGGATCTCAGGTTTGGTATAGAAGAATTGAGATATCATATCTTATGCTATCAGAAGGGTCTCAGGATTGGAATGGGAAGGAGTTGGATATCACATCTCATGCTAAAGGGAGGGTCTCAGGTTTGGAAGGGGAAGGATTTGGATATCACATCTCATGTTATAGGATGGAGCTCAGGTTTGGTATTAGAAGTATTGAGATATCACATCTCATGTTATCGGAAGGATCTCAGGTTTGGTATTAGAAGTATTTAGATATCACATCTCATGCTATAGGAAGGGTCTCAGGATTGGAATGGGAAGGACTTAGATATCACATATCATGCTATAGGGAGGGTCTCAGTTTTGATATTAGAAGCATTGAGATATCACATCTCATGCTATCGGAAGTGTCTCAGGATTGGAATGGGAAGGAGCTGGATATCACATCTCATGCTAAAGGAAGGGTCTCAGGTTTGGAACGGGAAGGAGTTGGATATCACATCTCATGTTATAGGAAGGGTCTCAGGTTTGGTATAAACATTGAGATATCACATCTCTGCTATCGGAAGTGTCTCAGGATTGGAATGGGAAGGAGTTGGATATCCCATCTCATGTTATAGGACGGGTCTCAGGTTTTTTATTAGAATCATTGAGATATCATATTGCATGCTGTAGGAAGGGTCTAAGGATTGGAATGCGAAGGACTTGGATATCACATCTCATGCTATAGATAGGCTCTCAGGTTTGGAAAGTGAAGGAGTTGGATATCACATTTCATGTTAGAGGAAGGATCTCAGGTTTGGTATTAGAGGCATAGAGATATCACATCTCAGGCTATAGGAAGGGTCTCAGGATTGGAATGGGAAGGAGTTGGATATCACATCTCATGCTATAGGAAGGGTTTCAGGTTTGGTATAAGCATTGAGATATCACATCTCATGCTATAGGAAGGGTCTCAGGATTGGAATGGAAGGAGTTGGATATCACATCTCATGTTATAGGAAGGATCTGAGGTTTGGTATTAGAAGCATTGAGACATCACATCTCATGCTATAGGAAGGGTCTCAGGATTGGAATGGGAAGGAGTTGGATATCAAATCTCATGCTATAGGAAGGGTCTCAGGATTGGAATGGGAAGGAGTTGAATATGACATCTCATGCCGTAGGAAGGGTCTCAGGTTTGGTATAAACATTGAGATATCACATCTCTGCTATCAAAAGGGTCTCAGGATTGGAATTGGAAGGAGTTGGATATCCCATCTCATGTTATAGGAAGAGTCTCAGGTTTGGTATTAGAAGCATTGAGATATCACATCTCATGCTATAGGAAGTGTCTCAGGATTGGAATGGGAAGGACTTGGATATCACATCTCATGCTATAGGTAGGGTCTCAAGTTTGACATTAGAAGCATTGAGATATCACATCTCATGCTATAGGAAGGGTCTGAGGATTGGAATGGGAAGGAGTTGGATATCACATCTCCTGCTATGGGAAGGGTCTCAGGTTTGGTATAAGCAGTGAGATATCACATCTCATGCTATAGGAAGTGTCTCAGGATTGGAATGGGAAGGAGTTGGATATCACATCTCATGTTATAGGAAGGATCTCAGGTGTGGTATAAGCATTGAGATATCACATCTCTGCTATCGGAAGGGTCTCAAGATTGGAATGGGAAGGAGTTGGATATTCCCATCTCATGTTATAGGAAGGGTCTCAGGTTTGATATTAGAAGCATTGAGATATCACATCTCATGCTATAGGAAGGGTCTCAGGATTGGAATGGGAAGGACTTGGATATCACATCTCATGCTATAGGGAGGGTCTCAAGTTTGATATTAGAAGCTTTGAGATATCACATCTCATGATATCGGAAGGGTCTCAGGATTGGAATGGGAAGGAGTTGGATATCACATCTCATGATAAAGGAAGGGTCTAAGGTTTGGAAGGGGACGGATTTGGATATCACATCTCATGTTATATTACGGGTCTCAGGTTTGGTATTAGAAGCATTGAGATATCAAGTCTCATAGTATAGGAAGGGTCTCAGAATTGGAATGGGAAGGAGTTGGATATCCCATCTCATGTTATAGGAAGAGTCTCTGGTTTGGTATTAGAATCATTGAGATATCAAGTCTCATAGTATAGGAAGGGTCTCAGAATTGGAATGGGAAGGAGTTGGATATCCCATTTCATGTTATAGGAAGAGTCTCTGGTTTGGTATTAGAATCATTGAGATATCACATCGCATGCTGTAGGAAGGGTCTAAGGATTGGAATGGGATGGACTTGGATATCACATCTCATGCTATAGGTAGGCTCTCAGGTTTGGTATAAGCATTGAGATATCACATCTCATGCTATAGGAAGGGTCTCAGAATTGGAATGGGAAGGAGTTGGATATCACATCTCAAGCTGTAGGAAGGGTCTCAGTATTGGAATGGGAAGGACTTGGATATCACATCTCATGCTATAGGAAGGCTCTCAGGTTTGGAAGGGGAAAGAGTTGGATATCTCATTTCATGTTAGAGGTAGGATCTCAGGTTTGGTATTAGAGGCATTGAGATATCACATCTCATGCTATCAGAAGGGTCTCAGGAATGGAATGGGAAGGAGTTAGATATCACATCTCATGCTAAAGGGAGGGTCTCAGGTTTGGAAGGGGAAGGATTTGGATATCACATCTCATGTTATAGGAAGTATCTCAGGTTTGGTATTAGAAGCATTGAGATATCACATCTCATGCTATCAGAAGAGTCTCAGGATTGGAATAGGAAGGAGTTGGATATCACATTTCATGCTAAAGGGAGGGTCTCAGGTTTGGAAGGGGAAGGATTTGGATATCACATCTCATGTTATCGGAAGGATCTCACGTTTGGTATTAGAAGTATTGAGATATCATATCTCATGCTATATGAAGGGTCTCAGGATTGGAATGGGAAGGAGTTGGATATCACATCTCATGCTATAGGGAGGGTCTCAGGATTGGAATGGGAAGGACTTAGATATCACATATCATGCTATAGGGAGGGTCTCAGTTTTGATATTAGAAGCATTGAGATATCACATCTCATGCTATCGGAAGTGTCTCAGGATTGGAATGGGAAGGAGCTGGATATCACATCTCATGCTAAAGGAAGGGTCTCAGGTTTGGAACGGGAAGGATTTGGATATCACATCTCATGTTATAGGAAGGGTCTCAGGTTTGGTATAAGCATTGAGATATCACATCTCTGCTATCGGAAGTGTCTCAGGATTGGAATGGGAAGGAGTTGGATATCCCATCTCATGTTATAGGACGGGTCTCAGGTTTGTTATTAGAATCATTGAGATATCATATTGCATGCTGTAGGAAGGGTCTAAGGGTTGGAATGTGAAGGACTTGGATATCACATCTCATGCTATAGATAGGCTCTTAGGTTTGGAAAGGGAAGGAGTTGGATATCACATCTCATGCTAAAGGAAGGGTCTCAGGTTTGGTAGAAGCATTGAGATATCACGTCGCTGCTATCGGAAGGGTCTCAGGATTGGATTGGGAAGGAGTTGGATATCCCTTCTCATGCTATAGGAAGGGTCTCAGGATTTGAATGGCAAGGAGTTGGATATCACATCTCATGCCATAGGAAGGGTCTCAGGTTTGGAATAAGCATTGAGATATCACATCTCTGCTATCGGAAGGGTCTCAGGATTGGATTGGGAAGGAGTTGGATATCCCTTCTCATGCTTTAGGAAGTGTCTCAGGTTGGAATGGGAAGGAGTTGGATATCACATCTCATGTTATAGGAAGGGTCTCAGGATTGGAATGGGAAGGATTTGGATATCACATCTCTTGCTATAGGAAGGGTCTCAGGATTGGAATGGGTAGGAGTTGGATATTACTTTCTTGCTATAGGAAGGGTCTCATGTTTGGAATGGGAAGGAGTTGGATATCACATATGCTATAGTTAGTGTCTCAGGTTTGGAACGGGAAGGAGTTAGATATCACATCTCATGTTATAGGAAGGGTCTCAGGTTTGGTATAAGCATTGAGATATCACATCTCTGCTATCGGAAGCAGCTCAGGATTGGAATGGGAAGGAGTTGGATATCCCATCTCATGTTATAGGAAGAGTCTCTGGTTTGGTATTAGAATCATTGAGATATCACATCGCATGCTGTAGGAAGGGTCTAAGGATTGGAATGGGATGGACTTGGATATCACATCTCATGTTATAGGTAGGCTCTCAGGTTTGGTATAAGCATTGAGATATCACATCTCATGCTATAGGGAGGGTCTCAGGATTGGAATGGGAAGGAATTGGATATCACATCTCATGCTATAGGAAGGGTCTCAGATTTGGTATAAGCATTGAGATATCACATCTCATGCTAAAGGAAGGGTCTCAGGATTGGAATGGGAAGGAGTTGTATATGACATCTCAGGCCATGACATCTCAGGCCATAGGAAGGTTCTCAGGTTTGGTATAAGCATTGAGATATCATATTGCATGCTGTAGGAAGGGTCTAAGGATTGGAATGGGAAGGACCTGGATATCACATCTCATGCTATAGAACGGCTCTCAGGTTTGGAAAGGGAAGGAGTTGGATATCACATCTCATGTTATAGGATGGATCTCAGGTTTGGTATTAGAAGTATTGAGATATCACATCTCATGTTATCGGAAGGATCTCAGGTTTGGTATTAGAAGTATTGAGATATCACATCTCATGCTATAGGAAGGGTCTCAGGATTGGAATGGGAAGGAGTTGGATATCACATCTCATGCTAAAGGAAGGGTCTCAGGTTTGGTAGAAGCATTGAGATATCACATCTCATGCTATAGGAAGGGTCTCAGGATTGGAATGGGAAGGACTTAGATATCACATATCATGCTATAGGGAGGGTCTCAGTTTTGATATTAGAAGCATTGAGATATCACATCTCATGCTATCGGAAGTGTCTCAGGATTGGAATGGGAAGGAGCTGGATATCACATCTCATGCTAAAGGAAGGGTCTCAGGTTTGGAACGGGAAGGAATTGGATATCACATCTCATGTTATAGGAAGGGTCTCAGGTTTGGTATAAACATTGAGATATCAAATCTCTGCTATCGGAAGTGTCTCAGGATTGGAATGGGAAGGAGTTGGATTTCCCATCTCATGTTATAGGACGGGTCTCAGGTTTGTTATTGGAATCATTGAGATATCATATTGCATGCTGTAGGAAGGGTCTAAGGGTTGGAATGTGAAGGACTTGGATATCACATCTCATGCTATAGATAGGCTCTTAGGTTTGGAAAGGGAAGGAGTTGGATCTCACATTTCATGTTAGAGGAAGGATCTCAGGTTTGGTATTAGAAGCATTGAGATATCACATCTCATGCTATAGGAAGGGTCTCAGGATTGGAATGGGAAGGAGTTGGATATCACATCTCATGCTATAGGAAGGGTCTCAGGTTTGGTATAAGCATTGAGATATCACATCTCATGCTATAGGAAGGGTCTCAGGATTGGAATGGAAGGAGTTGGATATCACATCTCATGTTATAGGAAGGATCTCAGGTTTGGTATTAGAAGCATTGAGACATCACATCTCATGCTATAGGAAGGGTCTCAGGATTGGAATGGGAAGGAGTTGAATATGACATCTCATGCCGTAGGAAGGGTCTCAGGTTTGGTATAAACATTGAGATATCACATCTCTGCCATCAAAAGGGTCTCAGGATTGGAATGGGAAGGAGTTGGATATCCCATCTCATGTTATAGGAAGAGTCTCAAGTTTGGTATTAGAAGCATTGAGATATCACATCTCATGCTGTAGGAAGTGTCTTAGGATTGGAATGGGAAGGACTTGGATATCACATCTCATGCTATAGGTAGGGTCTCAAGTTTGACATTAGAAGCATTGAGATATCACATCTCATGCTATAGGAAGGGTCTGAGGATTGGAATGGGAAGGAGTTGGATATCACATCTCCTGCTATGGGAAGGGTCTCAGGTTTGGTATAAGCAGTGAGATATCACATCTCATGCTATAGGAAGTGTCTCAGGATTGGAATGGGAAGGAGTTGGATATCACATCTCATGTTATAGGAAGGATCTCAGGTTTGGTATAAGCATTGAGATATCACATCTCTGCTATCGGAAGGGTCTCAAGATTGGAATGGGAAGGAGTTGGATATTCCCATCTCATGTTATAGGAAGGGTCTCAGGTTTGGTATTAGAAGCATTGAGATATCACATCTCATGCTATAGGAAGGGTCTCAGGATTGGAATGGGAAGGACTTGGATATCACATCTCATGCTATAGGGAGGGTCTCAAGTTTGATATTAGAAGCTTTGAGATATCACATCTCATGATATCGGAAGGGTCTCAGGATTGGAATGGGAAGGAGTTGGATATCACATCTCATGATAAAGGAAGGGTCTAAGGTTTGGAAGGGGAAGGATTTGGATATCACATCTCATGTTATATTACGGGTCTCAGGTTTGGTATTAGAAGCATTGAGATATCAAGTCTCATAGTATAGGAAGGGTCTCAGAATTGGAATGGGAAGGAGTTGGATATCCCATCTCATGTTATAGGAAGAGTCTCTGGTTTGGTATTAGAATCATTGAGATATCACATCGCATGCTGTAGGAAGGGTCTAAGGATTGGAATGGGATGGACTTGGATATCACATCTCATGCTATAGGTAGGCTCTCAGGTTTGGTATAAGCATTGAGATATCACATCTCATGCTATAGGAAGGGTCTCAGAATTGGAATGGGAAGGAGTTGGATATCACATCTCAAGCTATAGGAAGGGTCTCAGTATTGGAATGGGAAGGACTTGGATATCACATCTCATGCTATAGGAAGGCTCTCAGGTTTGGAAGGGGAAAGAGTTGGATATCTCATTTCATGTTAGAGGTAGGATCTCAGGTTTGGTATTAGAGGCATTGAGATATCACATCTCATGCTATCAGAAGGGCCTCAGGAATGGAATGGGAAGGAGTTAGATATCACATCTCATGCTAAAGGGAGGGTCTCAGGTTTGGAAGGGGAAGGATTTGGATATCACATCTCATGTTATAGGAAGGATCTCAGGTTTGGTATTAGAAGCATTGAGATATCACATCTCATGCTATCGGAAGGATCTCGGGTTTGGTATTAGAAGCATTGAGATATCACATCTCATGCTATCAGAAGAGTCTCAGGATTGGAATAGGAAGGAGTTGGATATCACATTTCATGCTAAAGGGGGGTCTCAGGTTTGGAAGGGGAAGGATTTGGATATCACATCTCATGTTATCGGAAGGATCTCACGTTTGGTATTAGAAGTATTGAGATATCATATCTCATGCTATAGGAAGGGTCTCAGGATTGGAATGGGAAGGAGTTGGATATCACATCTCATGTTATAGGAAGGATCTCAGGTGTGGTATAAGCATTGAGATATCACATCTCTGCTATCGGAAGGGTCTCAAGATTGGAATGGGAAGGAGTTGGATATTCCCATCTCATGTTATAGGAAGGGTCTCAGGTTTGATATTAGAAGCATTGAGATATCACATCTCATGCTATAGGAAGAATCTCAGGATTGGAATGGGAAGGACTTGGATATCACATCTCATGCTATAGGGAGGGTCTCAAGTTTGATATTAGAAGCTTTGAGATATCACATCTCATGATATCGGAAGGGTCTCAGGATTGGAATGGGAAGGAGTTGGATATCAAGTCTCATAGTATAGGAAGGGTCTCAGAATTGGAATGGGAAGGAGTTGGATATCCCATCTCATGTTATAGGAAGAGTCTCTGGTTTGGTATTAGAATCATTGAGATATCAAGTCTCATAGTATAGGAAGGGTCTCAGAATTGGAATGGGAAGGAGTTGGATATCCCATCTCATGTTATAGGAAGAGTCTCTGGTTTGGTATTAGAATCATTGAGATATCACATCGCATGCTGTAGGAAGGGTCTAAGGATTGGAATGGGATGGACTTGGATATCACATCTCATGCTATAGGTAGGCTCTCAGGTTTGGTATAAGCATTGAGATATCACATCTCATGCTATAGGAAGGGTCTCAGAATTGGAATGGGAAGGAGTTGGATATCACATCTCAAGCTGTAGGAAGGGTCTCAGTATTGGAATGGGAAGGACTTGGATATCACATCTCATGCTATAGGAAGGCTCTCAGGTTTGGAAGGGGAAAGAGTTGGATATCTCATTTCATGTTAGAGGTAGGATCTCAGGTTTGGTATTAGAGGCATTGAGATATCACATCTCATGCTATCAGAAGGGTCTCAGGAATGGAATGGGAAGGAGTTAGATATCACATCTCATGCTAAAGGGAGGGTCTCAGGTTTGGAAGGGGAAGGATTTGGATATCACATCTCATGTTATAGGAAGGATCTCAGGTTTGGTATTAGAAGCATTGAGATATCACATCTCATGCTATCAGAAGAGTCTCAGGATTGGAATAGGAAGGAGTTGGATATCACATTTCATGCTAAAGGGAGGGTCTCAGGTTTGGAAGGGGAAGGATTTGGATATCACATCTCATGTTATCGGAAGGATCTCACGTTTGGTATTAGAAGTATTGAGATATCATATCTCATGCTATAGGAAGGGTCTCAGGATTGGAATGGGAAGGAGTTGGATATCACATCTCATGCTATAGGGAGGGTCTCAGGATTGGAATGGGAAGGACTTAGATATCACATATCATGCTATAGGGAGGGTCTCAGTTTTGATATTAGAAGCATTGAGATATCACATCTCATGCTATCGGAAGTGTCTCAGGATTGGAATGGGAAGGAGCTGGATATCACATCTCATGCTAAAGGAAGGGTCTCAGGTTTGGAACGGGAAGGATTTGGATATCACATCTCATGTTATAGGAAGGGTCTCAGGTTTGGTATAAGCATTGAGATATCACATCTCTGCTATCGGAAGTGTCTCAGGATTGGAATGGGAAGGAGTTGGATATCCCATCTCATGTTATAGGACGGGTCTCAGGTTTGTTATTAGAATCATTGAGATATCATATTGCATGCTGTAGGAAGGGTCTAAGGGTTGGAATGTGAAGGACTTGGATATCACATCTCATGCTATAGATAGGCTCTTAGGTTTGGAAAGGGAAGGAGTTGGATATCACATTTCATGTTAGAGGAAGGATCTCAGGTTTGGTATTAGAAGCATTGAGATATCACATCTCATGCTATAGGAAGGGTCTCAGGATTGGAATGGGAAGCAGTTGGATATCACATCTCATGCTATAGGAAGGGTCTCAGGTTTGGTATAAGCATTGAGATATCACATCTCATGCTATAGGACGGGTCTCAGGATTGGAATGGAAGGAGTTGGATATCACATCTCATGTTATAGGAAGGATCTCAGGTTTGGTATTAGACGCATTGAGACATCACATCTCATGCTATAGGAAGGGTCTCAGGGTTGGAATGGGAAGGAGTTGGATATCACATCTCATCCAATAGAAAGGGTCTCAGGTTTGGAATGGGAAGGAATTGGATATCACATCTCATGTTATAGGAAGGATCTCAGGTTTGGTATTAGAAGCATTGAGATATCACATCTCATGCTATAGGAAGGGTCTCAGGATTGGAATGTGAAGGATTTGGATATCACATCTCATGCTAAAGGAAGGGTCTCAGGTTTGGTAGAAGCATTGAGATATCACGTCGCTGCTATCGGAAGGGTCTCAGGATTGGATTGGGAAGGAGTTGGATATCCCTTCTCATGCTATAGGAAGGGTCTCAGGATTTGAATGGCAAGGAGTTGGATATCACATCTCATGCCATAGGAAGGGTCTCAGGTTTGGTATAAGCATTGAGATATCACATCTCTGCTATCGGAAGGGTCTCAGGATTGGATTGGGAAGGAGTTGGATATCCCTTCTCATGCTTTAGGAAGTGTCTCAGGTTGGAATGGGAAGGAGTTGGATATCACATCTCATGTTATAGGAAGGGTCTCAGGATTGGAATGGGAAGGATTTGGATATCACATCTCTTGCTATAGGAAGGGTCTCAGGATTGGAATGGGTAGGAGTTGGATATTACTTTCTTGCTATAGGAAGGGTCTCATGTTTGGAATGGGAAGGAGTTGGATATCACATATGCTATAGTTAGTGTCTCAGGTTTGGAACGGGAAGGAGTTGGATATCACATCTCATGTTATAGGAAGGGTCTCAGGTTTGGTATAAGCATTGAGATATCACATCTCTGCTATCGGAAGCGGCTCAGGATTGGAATGGGAAGGAGTTGGATATCCCATCTCATGTTATAGGAAGAGTCTCTGGTTTGGTATTAGAATCATTGAGATATCACATCGCATGCTGTAGGAAGGGTCTAAGGATTGGAATGGGATGGACTTGGATATCACATCTCATGTTATAGGTAGGCTCTCAGGTTTGGTATAAGCATTGAGATATCACATCTCATGCTATAGGGAGGGTCTCAGGATTGGAATGGGAAGGAATTGGATATCACATCTCATGCTATAGGAAGGGTCTCAGATTTGGTATAAGCATTGAGATATCACATCTCATGCTAAAGGAAGGGTCTCAGGATTGGAATGGGAAGGAGTTGTATATGACATCTCAGGCCATGACATCTCAGGCCATAGGAAGGTTCTCAGGTTTGGTATAAGCATTGAGATATCATATTGCATGCTGTAGGAAGGGTCTAAGGATTGGAATGGGAAGGACCTGGATATCACATCTCATGCTATAGAACGGCTCTCAGGTTTGGAAAGGGAAGGAGTTGGATATCACATCTCATGTTATAGGATGGATCTCAGGTTTGGTATTAGAAGTATTGAGATATCACATCTCATGTTATCGGAAGGATCTCAGGTTTGGTATTAGAAGTATTGAGATATCACATCTCATGCTATAGGAAGGGTCTCAGGATTGGAATGGGAAGGAGTTGGATATCACATCTCATGCTAAAGGAAGGGTCTCAGGTTTGGTAGAAGCATTGAGATATCACATCTCATGCTATAGGAAGGGTCTCAGGATTGGAATGGGAAGGACTTAGATATCACATATCATGCTATAGGGAGGGTCTCAGTTTTGATATTAGAAGCATTGAGATATCACATCTCATGCTATCGGAAGTGTCTCAGGATTGGAATGGGAAGGAACTGGATATCACATCTCATGCTAAAGGAAGGGTCTCAGGTTTGGAACGGGAAGGAATTGGATATCACATCTCATGTTATAGGAAGGGTCTCAGGTTTGGTATAAACATTGAGATATCACATCTCTGCTATCGGAAGTGTCTCAGGATTGGAATGGGAAGGAGTTGGATTTCCCATCTCATGTTATAGGACGGGTCTCAGGTTTGTTATTGGAATCATTGAGATATCATATTGCATGCTGTAGGAAGGGTCTAAGGGTTGGAATGTGAAGGACTTGGATATCACATCTCATGCTATAGATAGGCTCTTAGGTTTGGAAAGGGAAAGAGTTGGATCTCACATTTCATGTTAGAGGAAGGATCTCAGGTTTGGTATTAGAAGCATTGAGATATCACATCTCATGCTATAGGAAGGGTCTCAGGATTGGAATGGGAAGGAGTTGGATATCACATCTCATGCTATAGGAAGGGTCTCAGGTTTGGTATAAGCATTGAGATATCACATCTCATGCTATAGGAAGGGTCTCAGGATTGGAATGGAAGGAGTTGGATATCACATCTCATGTTATAGGAAGGATCTCAGGTTTGGTATTAGAAGCATTGAGACATCACATCTCATGCTATAGGAAGGGTCTCAGGATTGGAATGGGATGGAGTTGGATATCACATCTCATGCTATAGGAAGGGTCTCAGGATTGGAATGGGAAGGAGTTGGATATCACATCTCGTGTTATAGGAAGGGTCTCAGGTTTGGTATAAACATTGAGATATCACATCTCTGCTATCGGAACTGTCTCAGGATTGGAATGGGAAGGAGTTGGATATCCCATCTCATGTTATAGGACGGGTCTCAGGTTTTTTATTAAAATCATTGAGATATCATATTGCATGCTGTAGGAAGGGTCTAAGGATTGGAATGGGAAGGAGTTGGATATTCCCATCTCATGTTATAGGAAGGGTCTCAGGTTTGGTATTAGAAGCATTGAGATATCACATCTCATGCTATAGGAAGGGTCTCAGGATTGGAATGGGAAGGACTTGGATATCACATCTCATGCTATAGGGAGGGTCTCAAGTTTGATAGAAGCATTGAGATATCACATTTCATGATATCGGAAGGGTCTCAAGATTGGAATGGGAAGGAGTTGGATATCACATCTCATGATAAAGGAAGGGTCTAAGGTTTGGAAGGGGAAGGATTTGGATATCACATCTCATGTTATAGGACGGGTCTCAGGTTTGGTATTAGAAGCATTGAGATATCAAGTCTCATGGTATAGGAAGGGTCTCAGAATTGGAATGGGAAGGAGTTGGATATCACATTTCAAGCTATAGGAAGGGTCTCAGGATTAGAATGGGAAGGAGTTTGATATCACATCTCATGCCATAATATGGGTCTCAGGTTTGGTAGAAGCATTGGGTTATCACATCTCATGCTATCGGAAGGGTATCGGGATTGGATTTGGAAGGAGTTGGATATCCCATCTCATGCTATAGGAAGGGTCTCAGGTTGGAATGGGAAGGAGTTGGATATCACATCTCATGTTATAGGAAGGGTCTCAGGATTGGAATGGGAAGGACTTGGATATCACATCTCATGCTATAGGAAGGCTCTCAGGTTTGCAAGGGGAAAGAGTTGGATATCACATTTCATGTTAGAGGTAGGATCTCAGGTTTGGTATTAGAAGCATTGAGATATCACATCTCATGCTATCAGAAGGATCTCAGGTTTGGTATAGAAGCATTGAGATATCATATCTTATGCTATCAGAAGAGTCTCAGGATTGGAATGGGAAGGAGTTGAATATCACATCTCATGGTAAAGGGAGGGTCTCAGGTTTGGAAGATAAGGATTTGGATATCACATCTCATGTTATAGGAAGGATCTCAGGTTTGGTATTAGAAGTATTGAGATATCACATCTCATGCTATCGGAAGGATCTCAGGTTTGGTATAGAAGCATTGAGATATCATATCTTATGCTATCAGAAGGGTCTCAGGATTGGAATGGGAAGGAGTTGGATATCACATCTCATGCTATAGGGAGGGTCTCAAGTTTGATAGAAGCATTGAGATATCACATTTCATGATATCGGAAGGGTCTCAAGATTGGAATGGGAAGGAGTTGGATATCACATCTCATGATAAAGGAAGGGTCTAAGGTTTGGAAGGGGAAGGATTTGGATATCACATATCATGTTATAGGACGGGTCTCAGGTTTGGTATTAGAAGCATTGAGATATCAAGTCTCATGGTATAGGAAGGGTCTCAGAATTGGAATGGGAAGGAGTTGGATATCACATTTCAAGCTATAGGAAGGGTCTCAGGATTAGAATGGGAAGGAGTTTGATATCACATCTCATGCCATAATATGGGTCTCAGGTTTGGTAGAAGCATTGGGTTATCACATCTCATGCTATCGGAAGGGTATCGGGATTGGATTTGGAAGGAGTTAGATATCCCATCTCATGCTATAGGAAGGGTCTCAGGTTGGAATGGGAAGGAGTTGGATATCACATCTCATGTTATAGGAAGGGTCTCAGGATTGGAATGGGAAGGACTTGGATATCACATCTCATGCTATAGGAAGGCTCTCAGGTTTGCAAGGGGAAAGAGTTGGATATCACATTTCATGTTAGAGGTAGGATCTCAGGTTTGGTATTAGAAGCATTGAGATATCACATCTCATGCTATCAGAAGGATCTCAGGTTTGGTATAGAAGCATTGAGATATCATATCTTATGCTATCAGAAGAGTCTCAGGATTGGAATGGGAAGGAGTTGGATATCACATCTCATGGTAAAAGGAGGGTCTCAGGTTTGGAAGATAAGGATTTGGATATCACATCTCATGTTATAGGAAGGATCTCAGGTTTGGTATTAGAAGTATTGAGATATCACATCTCATGCTATCGGAAGGATCTCAGGTTTGGTATAGAAGCATTGAGATATCATATCTTATGCTATCAGAAGGGTCTCAGGATTGGAATGGGAAGGAGTTGGATATCACATCTCATGCTAAAGGGAGGGTCTCAGGTTTGGAAGGGGAAGGATTTGGATATCACATCTCATGTTATAGGATGGATCTCAGGTTTGGTATTAGAAGTATTGAGATATCACATCTCATGTTATCGGAAGGATCTCAGGTTTGGTATTAGAAGTATTTAGATATCACATCTCATGCTATAGGAAGGGTCTCAGGATTGGAATGGGAAGGACTTAGATATCACATATCATGCTATAGGGAGGGTCTCAGTTTTGATATTAGAAGCATTGAGATATCACATCTCATGCTATCGGAAGTGTCTCAGGATTAGAATGGGAAGGAGCTGGATATCACATCTCATGCTAAAGGAAGGGTCTCAGGTTTGGAACGGGAAGGAGTTGGATATCACATCTCATGTTATAGGAAGGGTCTCAGGTTTGGTATAAACATTGAGATATCACATCTCTGCTATCGGAAGTGTCTCAGGATTGGAATGGGAAGGAGTTGGATATCCCATCTCATGTTATAGGACGGGTCTCAGGTTTTTTATTAGAATCATTGAGATATCATATTGCATGCTGTAGGAAGGGTCTAAGGATTGGAATGCGAAGGACTTGGATATCACATCTCATGCTATAGATAGGCTCTCAGGTTTGGAAAGTGAAGGAGTTGGATATCACATTTCATGTTAGAGGAAGGATCTCAGGTTTGGTATTAGAGGCATTGAGATATCACATCTCAGGCTATAGGAAGGGTCTCAGGATTGGAATGGGAAGGAGTTGGATATCACATCTCATGCTATAGGAAGGGTTTCAGGTTTGGTATAAGCATTGAGATATCACATCTCATGCTATAGGAAGGGTCTCAGGATTGGAATGGAAGGAGTTGGATATCACATCTCATGTTATAGGAAGGATCTGAGGTTTGGTATTAGAAGCATTGAGACATCACATCTCATGCTATAGGAAGGGTCTCAGGATTGGAATGGGAAGGAGTTGGATATCAAATCTCATGCTATAGGAAGGGTCTCAGGATTGGAATGGGAAGGAGTTGAATATGACATCTCATGCCGTAGGAAGGGTCTCAGGTTTGATATAAACATTGAGATATCACATCTCTGCTATCAAAAGGGTCTCAGGATTGGAATTGGGAGGAGTTGGATATCCCATCTCATGTTATAGGAAGAGTCTCAGGTTTGGTATTAGAAGCATTGAGATATCACATCTCATGCTATAGGAAGTGTCTCAGGATTGGAATGGGAAGGACTTGGATATCACATCTCATGCTATAGGTAGGGTCTCAAGTTTGACATTAGAAGCATTGAGATATCACATCTCATGCTATAGGAAGGGTCTGAGGATTGGAATGGGAAGGAGTTGGATATCACATCTCCTGCTATGGGAAGGGTCTCAGGTTTGGTATAAGCAGTGAGATATCACATCTCATGCTATAGGAAGTGTCTCAGGATTGGAATGGGAAGGAGTTGGATATCACATCTCATGTTATAGGAAGGATCTCAGGTGTGGTATAAGCATTGAGATATCACATCTCTGCTATCGGAAGGGTCTCAAGATTGGAATGGGAAGGAGTTGGATATTCCCATCTCATGTTATAGGAAGGGTCTCAGGTTTGATATTAGAAGCATTGAGATATCACATCTCATGCTATAGGAAGGGTCTCAGGATTGGAATGGGAAGGACTTGGATATCACATCTCATGCTATAGGGAGGGTCTCAAGTTTGATATTAGAAGCTTTGAGATATCACATCTCATGATATCGGAAGGGTCTCAGGATTGGAATGGGAAGGAGTTGGATATCACATCTCATGATAAAGGAAGGGTCTAAGGTTTGGAAGGGGAAGGATTTGGATATCACATCTCATGTTATATTACGGGTCTCAGGTTTGGTATTAGAAGCATTGAGATATCAAGTCTCATAGTATAGGAAGGGTCTCAGAATTGGAATGGGAAGGAGTTGGATATCCCATCTCATGTTATAGGAAGAGTCTCTGGTTTGGTATTAGAATCATTGAGATATCACATCGCATGCTGTAGGAAGGGTCTAAGGATTGGAATGGGATGGACTTGGATATCACATCTCATGCTATAGGTAGGCTCTCAGGTTTGGTATAAGCATTGAGATATCACATCTCATGCTATAGGAAGGGTCTCAGAATTGGAATGGGAAGGAGTTGGATATCACATCTCAAGCTGTAGGAAGGGTCTCAGTATTGGAATGGGAAGGACTTGGATATCACATCTCATGCTATAGGAAGGCTCTCAGGTTTGGAAGGGGAAAGAGTTGGATATCTCATTTCATGTTAGAGGTAGGATCTCAGGTTTGGTATTAGAGGCATTGAGATATCACATCTCATGCTATCAGAAGGGTCTCAGGAATGGAATGGGAAGGAGTTAGATATCACATCTCATGCTAAAGGGAGGGTCTCAGGTTTGGAAGGGGAAGGATTTGGATATCACATCTCATGTTATAGGAAGGATCTCAGGTTTGGTATTAGAAGCATTGAGATATCACATCTCATGCTATCAGAAGAGTCTCAGGATTGGAATAGGAAGGAGTTGGATATCACATTTCATGCTAAAGGGAGGGTCTCAGGTTTGGAAGGGGAAGGATTTGGATATCACATCTCATGTTATCGGAAGGATCTCACGTTTGGTATTAGAAGTATTGAGATATCATATCTCATGCTATAGGAAGGGTCTCAGGATTGGAATGGGAAGGAGTTGGATATCACATCTCATGCTATAGGGAGGGTCTCAGGATTGGAATGGGAAGGACTTAGATATCACATATCATGCTATAGGGAGGGTCTCAGTTTTGATATTAGAAGCATTGAGATATCACATCTCATGCTATCGGAAGTGTCTCAGGATTGGAATGGGAAGGAGCTGGATATCACATCTCATGCTAAAGGAAGGGTCTCAGGTTTGGAACGGGAAGGATTTGGATATCACATCTCATGTTATAGGAAGGGTCTCAGGTTTGGTATAAGCATTGAGATATCACATCTCTGCTATCGGAAGTGTCTCAGGATTGGAATGGGAAGGAGTTGGATATCCCATCTCATGTTATAGGACGGGTCTCAGGTTTGTTATTAGAATCATTGAGATATCATATTGCATGCTGTAGGAAGGGTCTAAGGGTTGGAATGTGAAGGACTTGGATATCACATCTCATGCTATAGATAGGCTCTTAGGTTTGGAAAGGGAAGGAGTTGGATATCACATTTCATGTTAGAGGAAGGATCTCAGGTTTGGTATTAGAAGCATTGAGATATCACATCTCATGCTATAGGAAGGGTCTCAGGATTGGAATGGGAAGCAGTTGGATATCACATCTCATGCTATAGGAAGGGTCTCAGGTTTGGTATAAGCATTGAGATATCACATCTCATGCTATAGGACGGGTCTCAGGATTGGAATGGAAGGAGTTGGATATCACATCTCATGTTATAGGAAGGATCTCAGGTTTGGTATTAGACGCATTGAGACATCACATCTCATGCTATAGGAAGGGTCTCAGGGTTGGAATGGGAAGGAGTTGGATATCACATCTCATCCAATAGAAAGGGTCTCAGGTTTGGAATGGGAAGGAATTGGATATCACATCTCATGTTATAGGAAGGATCTCAGGTTTGGTATTAGAAGCATTGAGATATCACATCTCATGCTATAGGAAGGGTCTCAGGATTGGAATGTGAAGGATTTGGATATCACATCTCATGCTAAAGGAAGGGTCTCAGGTTTGGTAGAAGCATTGAGATATCACGTCGCTGCTATCGGAAGGGTCTCAGGATTGGATTGGGAAGGAGTTGGATATCCCTTCTCATGCTATAGGAAGGGTCTCAGGATTTGAATGGCAAGGAGTTGGATATCACATCTCATGCCATAGGAAGGGTCTCAGGTTTGGTATAAGCATTGAGATATCACATCTCTGCTATCGGAAGGGTCTCAGGATTGGATTGGGAAGGAGTTGGATATCCCTTCTCATGCTTTAGGAAGTGTCTCAGGTTGGAATGGGAAGGAGTTGGATATCACATCTCATGTTATAGGAAGGGTCTCAGGATTGGAATGGGAAGGATTTGGATATCACATCTCTTGCTATAGGAAGGGTCTCAGGATTGGAATGGGTAGGAGTTGGATATTACTTTCTTGCTATAGGAAGGGTCTCATGTTTGGAATGGGAAGGAGTTGGATATCACATATGCTATAGTTAGTGTCTCAGGTTTGGAACGGGAAGGAGTTGGATATCACATCTCATGTTATAGGAAGGGTCTCAGGTTTGTTATAAGCATTGAGATATCACATCTCTGCTATCGGAAGCGGCTCAGGATTGGAATGGGAAGGAGTTGGATATCCCATCTCATGTTATAGGAAGAGTCTCTGGTTTGGTATTAGAATCATTGAGATATCACATCGCATGCTGTAGGAAGGGTCTAAGGATTGGAATGGGATGGACTTGGATATCACATCTCATGTTATAGGTAGGCTCTCAGGTTTGGTATAAGCATTGAGATATCACATCTCATGCTATAGGGAGGGTCTCAGGATTGGAATGGGAAGGAATTGGATATCACATCTCATGCTATAGGAAGGGTCTCAGATTTGGTATAAGCATTGAGATATCACATCTCATGCTAAAGGAAGGGTCTCAGGATTGGAATGGGAAGGAGTTGTATATGACATCTCAGGCCATGACATCTCAGGCCATAGGAAGGTTCTCAGGTTTGGTATAAGCATTGAGATATCATATTGCATGCTGTAGGAAGGGTCTAAGGATTGGAATGGGAAGGACCTGGATATCACATCTCATGCTATAGAACGGCTCTCAGGTTTGGAAAGGGAAGGAGTTGGATATCACATCTCATGTTATAGGATGGATCTCAGGTTTGGTATTAGAAGTATTGAGATATCACATCTCATGTTATCGGAAGGATCTCAGGTTTGGTATTAGAAGTATTGAGATATCACATCTCATGCTATAGGAAGGGTCTCAGGATTGGAATGGGAAAGAGTTGGATATCACATCTCATGCTAAAGGAAGGGTCTCAGGTTTGGTAGAAGCATTGAGATATCACATCTCATGCTATAGGAAGGGTCTCAGGATTGGAATGGGAAGGATTTAGATATCACATATCATGCTATAGGGAGGGTCTCAGTTTTGATATTAGAAGCATTGAGATATCACATCTCATGCTATCGGAAGTGTCTCAGGATTGGAATGGGAAGGAGCTGGATATCACATCTCATGCTAAAGGAAGGGTCTCAGGTTTGGAACGGGAAGGAATTGGATATCACATCTCATGTTATAGGAAGGGTCTCAGGTTTGGTATAAACATTGAGATATCACATCTCTGCTATCGGAAGTGTCTCAGGATTGGAATGGGAAGGAGTTGGATTTCCCATCTCATGTTATAGGACGGGTCTCAGGTTTGTTATTGGAATCATTGAGATATCATATTGCATGCTGTAGGAAGGGTCTAAGGGTTGGAATGTGAAGGACTTGGATATCACATCTCATGCTATAGATAGGCTCTTAGGTTTGGAAAGGGAAGGAGTTGGATCTCACATTTCATGTTAGAGGAAGGATCTCAGGTTTGGTATTAGAAGCATTGAGATATCACATCTCATGCTATAGGAAGGGTCTCAGGATTGGAATGGGAAGGAGTTGGATATCACATCTCATGCTATAGGAAGGGTCTCAGGTTTGGTATAAGCATTGAGATATCACATCTCATGCTATAGGAAGGGTCTCAGGATTGGAATGGAAGGAGTTGGATATCACATCTCATGTTATAGGAAGGATCTCAGGTTTGGTATTAGAAGCATTGAGACATCACATCTCATGCTATAGGAAGGGTCTCAGGATTGGAATGGGAAGGAGTTGAATATGACATCTCATGCCGTAGGAAGGGTCTCAGGTTTGGTATAAACATTGAGATATCACATCTCTGCTATCAAAAGGGTCTCAGGATTGGAATGGGAAGGAGTTGGATATCCCATCTCATGTTATAGGAAGAGTCTCAAGTTTGGTATTAGAAGCATTGAGATATCACATCTCATGCTATAGGAAGGGTCTCAAGTTTGACATTAGAAGCATTGAGATATCACATCTCATGCTATAGGAAGGGTCTGAGGATTGGAATGGGAAGGAGTTGGATATCACATCTCCTGCTATGGGAAGGGTCTCAGGTTTGGTATAAGCAGTGAGATATCACATCTCATGCTATAGGAAGTGTCTCAGGATTGGAATGGGAAGGAGTTGGATATCACATCTCATGTTATAGGAAGGATCTCAGGTTTGGTATAAGCATTGAGATATCACATCTCTGCTATCGGAAGGGTCTCAAGATTGGAATGGGAAGGAGTTGGATATTCCCATCTCATGTTATAGGAAGGGTCTCAGGTTTGGTATTAGAAGCATTGAGATATCACATCTCATGCTATAGGAAGGGTCTCAGGATTGGAATGGGAAGGACTTGGATATCACATCTCATGCTATAGGGAGGGTCTCAAGTTTGATATTAGAAGCTTTGAGATATCACATCTCATGATATCGGAAGGGTCTCAGGATTAGAATGGGAAGGAGTTTGATATCACATCTCATGCCATAATATGGGTCTCAGGTTTGGTAGAAGCATTGGGTTATCACATCTCATGCTATCGGAAGGGTATCGGGATTGGATTTGGAAGGAGTTGGATATCCCATCTCATGCTAAAGGAAGGGTCTCAGGTTGGAATGGGAAGGAGTTGGATATCACATCTCATGTTATAGGAAGGGTCTCAGGATTGGAATGGGAAGGACTTGGATATCACATCTCATGCTATAGGAAGGCTCTCAGGTTTGCAAGGGGAAAGAGTTGGATATCACATTTCATGTTAGAGGTAGGATCTCAGGTTTGGTATTAGAAGCATTGAGATATCACATCTCATGCTATCAGAAGGATCTCAGGTTTGGTATAGAAGCATTGAGATATCATATCTTATGCTATCAGAAGAGTCTCAGGATTGGAATGGGAAGGAGTTGAATATCACATCTCATGGTAAAGGGAGGGTCTCAGGTTTGGAAGATAAGGATTTGGATATCACATCTCATGTTATAGGAAGGATCTCAGGTTTGGTATTAGAAGTATTGAGATATCACATCTCATGCTATCGGAAGGATCTCAGGTTTGGTATAGAAGCATTGAGATATCATATCTTATGCTATCAGAAGGGTCTCAGGATTGGAATGGGAAGGAGTTGGATATCACATCTCATGCTATAGGGAGGGTCTCAAGTTTGATAGAAGCATTGAGATATCACATTTCATGATATCGGAAGGGTCTCAAGATTGGAATGGGAAGGAGTTGGATATCACATCTCATGATAAAGGAAGGGTCTAAGGTTTGGAAGGGGAAGGATTTGGATATCACATCTCATGTTATAGGACGGGTCTCAGGTTTGGTATTAGAAGCATTGAGATATCAAGTCTCATGGTATAGGAAGGGTCTCAGAATTGGAATGGGAAGGAGTTGGATATCACATTTCAAGCTATAGGAAGGGTCTCAGGATTAGAATGGGAAGGAGTTTGATATCACATCGCATGCCATAATATGGGTCTCAGGTTTGGTAGAAGCATTGGGTTATCACATCTCATGCTATCGGAAGGGTATCGGGATTGGATTTGGAAGGAGTTAGATATCCCATCTCATGCTATAGGAAGGGTCTCAGGTTGGAATGGGAAGGAGTTGGATATCACATCTCATGCTATAGGAAGGCTCTCAGGTTTGCAAGGGGAAAGAGTTGGATATCACATTCCATGTTAGAGGTAGGATCTCAGGTTTGGTATTAGAAGCATTGAGATATCACATCTCATGCTATCAGAAGGATCTCAGGTTTGGTATAGAAGCATTGAGATATCATATCTTATGCTATCAGAAGAGTCTCAGGATTGGAATGGGAAGGAGTTGGATATCACATCTCCTGGTAAAAGGAGGGTCTCAGGTTTGGAAGATAAGGATTTGGATATCACATCTCATGTTATAGGAAGGATCTCAGGTTTGGTATTAGAAGTATTGAGATATCACATCTCATGCTATCGGAAGGATCTCAGGTTTGGTATAGAAGAATTGAGATATCATATCTTATGCTATCAGAAGGGTCTCAGGATTGGAATGGGAAGGAGTTGGATATCACATCTCATGCTAAAGGGAGGGTCTCAGGTTTGGAAGGGGAAGGATTTGGATATCACATCTCATGTTATAGGATGGAGCTCAGGTTTGGTATTAGAAGTATTGAGATATCACATCTCATGTTATCGGAAGGATCTCAGGTTTGGTATTAGAAGTATTTAGATATCACATCTCATGCTATAGGAAGGGTCTCAGGATTGGAATGGGAAGGACTTAGATATCACATATCATGCTATAGGGAGGGTCTCAGTTTTGATATTAGAAGCATTGAGATATCACATCTCATGCTATCGGAAGTGTCTCAGGATTGGAATGGGAAGGAGCTGGATATCACATCTCATGCTAAAGGAAGGGTCTCAGGTTTGGAACGGGAAGGAGTTGGATATCACATCTCATGTTATAGGAAGGGTCTCAGGTTTGGTATTAGAAGCATTGAGACATCACATCTCATGCTATAGGAAGGGTCACAGGATTGGAATGGGAAGGAGTTGAATATGACATCTCATGCCGTAGGAAGGGTCTCAGGTTTGGTATAAACATTGAGATATCACATCTCTGCTATCAAAAGGGTCTCAGGATTGGAATGGGAAGGAGTTGGATATCCCATCTCATGTTATAGGAAGAGTCTCAAGTTTGGTATTAGAAGCATTGAGATATCACATCTCATGCTATAGGAAGTGTCTTAGGATTGGAATGGGAAGGACTTGGATATCACATCTCATGCTATAGGTAGGGTCTCAAGTTTGACATTAGAAGCATTGAGATATCACATCTCATGCTATAGGAAGGGTCTGAGGATTGGAATGGGAAGGAGTTGGATATCACATCTCCTGCTATGGGAAGGGTCTCAGGTTTGGTATAAGCAGTGAGATATCACATCTCATGCTATAGGAAGTGTCTCAGGATTGGAATGGGAAGGAGTTGGATATCACATCTCATGTTATAGGAAGGATCTCAGGTTTGGTATAAGCATTGAGATATCACATCTCTGCTATCGGAAGGGTCTCAAGATTGGAATGGGAAGGAGTTGGATATTCCCATCTCATGTTATAGGAAGGGTCTCAGGTTTGGTATTAGAAGCATTGAGATATCACATCTCATGCTATAGGAAGGGTCTCAGGATTGGAATGGGAAGGACTTGGATATCACATCTCATGCTATAGGGAGGGTCTCAAGTTTGATATTAGAAGCTTTGAGATATCACATCTCATGATATCGGAAGGGTCTCAGGATTAGAATGGGAAGGAGTTTGATATCACATCTCATGCCATAATATGGGTCTCAGGTTTGGTAGAAGCATTGGGTTATCACATCTCATGCTATCGGAAGGGTATCGGGATTGGATATGGAAGGAGTTGGATATCCCATCTCATGCTATAGGAAGGGTCTCAGGTTGGAATGGGAAGGAGTTGGATATCACATCTCATGTTATAGGAAGGGTCTCAGGATTGGAATGGGAAGGACTTGGATATCACATCTCATGCTATAGGAAGGCTCTCAGGTTTGCAAGGGGAAAGAGTTGGATATCACATTTCATGTTAGAGGTAGGATCTCAGGTTTGGTATTAGAAGCATTGAGATATCACATCTCATGCTATCAGAAGGATCTCAGGTTTGGTATAGAAGCATTGAGATATCATATCTTATGCTATCAGAAGAGTCTCAGGATTGGAATGGGAAGGAGTTGAATATCACATCTCATGGTAAAGGGAGGGTCTCAGGTTTGGAAGATAAGGATTTGGATATCACATCTCATGTTATAGGAAGGATCTCAGGTTTGGTATTAGAAGTATTGAGATATCACATCTCATGCTATCGGAAGGATCTCAGGTTTGGTATAGAAGCATTGAGATATCATATCTTATGCTATCAGAAGGGTCTCAGGATTGGAATGGGAAGGAGTTGGATATCACATCTCATGCTATAGGGAGGGTCTCAAGTTTGATAGAAGCATTGAGATATCACATTTCATGATATCGGAAGGGTCTCAAGATTGGAATGGGAAGGAGTTGGATATCACATCTCATGATGAAGGAAGGGTCTAAGGTTTGGAAGGGGAAAGATTTGGATATCACATCTCATGTTATAGGACGGGTCTCAGGTTTGGTATTAGAAGCATTGAGATATCAAGTCTCATGGTATAGGAAGGGTCTCAGAATTGGAATGGGAAGGAGTTGGATATCACATTTCAAGCTATAGGAAGGGTCTCAGGATTAGAATGGGAAGGAGTTTGATATCACATCTCATGCCATAATATGGGTCTCAGGTTTGGTAGAAGCATTGGGTTATCACATCTCATGCTATCGGAAGGGTATCGGGATTGGATTTGGAAGGAGTTAGATATCCCATCTCATGCTATAGGAAGGGTCTCAGGTTGGAATGGGAAGGAGTTGGATATCACATCTCATGTTATAGGAAGGGTCTCAGGATTGGAATGGGAAGGACTTGGATATCACATCTCATGCTATAGGAAGGCTCTCAGGTTTGCAAGGGGAAAGAGTTGGATATCACATTTCATGTTAGAGGTAGGATCTCAGGTTTGGTATTAGAAGCATTGAGATATCACATCTCATGCTATCAGAAGGATCTCAGGTTTGGTATAGAAGCATTGAGATATCATATCTTATGCTATCAGAAGAGTCTCAGGATTGGAATGGGAAGGAGTTGGATATCACATCTCATGGTAAAAGGAGGGTCTCAGGTTTGGAAGATAAGGATTTGGATATCACATCTCATGTTATAGGAAGGATCTCAGGTTTGGTATTAGAAGTATTGAGATATCACATCTCATGCTATCGGAAGGATCTCAGGTTTGGTATAGAAGCATTGCGATATCATATCTTATGCTATCAGAAGGGTCTCAGGATTGGAATGGGAAGGAGTTGGATATCACATCTCATGCTAAAGGGAGGGTCTCAGGTTTGGAAGGGGAAGGATTTGGATATCACATCTCATGTTATAGGATGGATCTCAGGTTTGATATTAGAAGTATTGAGATATCACATCTCATGTTATCGGAAGGATCTCAGGTTTGGTATTAGAAGTATTTAGATATCACATCTCATGCTATAGGAAGGGTCTCAGGATTGGAATGGGAAGGACTTAGATATCACATATCATGCTATAGGGAGAGTCTCAGTTTTGATATTAGAAGCATTGAGATATCACATCTCATGCTATCGGAAGTGTCTCAGGATTGGAATGGGAAGGAGCTGGATATCACATCTCATGTTATAGGAAGGGTCTCAGGTTTGGTATAAACATTGAGATATCACATCTCTGCTATCGGAAGTGTCTCAGGATTGGAATGGGAAGGAGTTGGATATCCCATCTCATGTTATAGGACGGGTCTCAGGTTTTTTATTAGAATCATTGAGATATCATATTGCATGCTGTAGGAAGGGTCTAAGGATTGGAATGCGAAGGACTTGGATATCACATCTCATGCTATAGATAGGCTCTCAGGTTTGGAAAGTGAAGGAGTTGGATATCACATTTCATGTTAGAGGAAGGATCTCAGGTTTGGTATTAGAGGCATTGAGATATCACATCGCAGGCTATAGGAAGGGTCTCAGGATTGGAATGGGAAGGAGTTGGATATCACATCTCATGCTATAGGAAGGGTTTCAGGTTTGGTATAAGCATTGAGATATCACATCTCATGCTATAGGAAGGGTCTCAGGATTGGAATGGAAGGAGTTGGATATCACATCTCATGTTATAGGAAGGATCTGAGGTTTGGTATTAGAAGCATTGAGACATCACATCTCATGCTATAGGAAGGGTCTCAGGATTGGAATGGGAACGAGTTGGATATCAAATCTCATGCTATAGGAAGGGTCTCAGTATTGGAATGGGAAGGAGTTGAATATGACATCTCATGCCGTAGGAAGGGTCTCAGGTTTGGTATAAACATTGAGATATCACATCTCTGCTATCAAAAGGGTCTCAGGATTGGAATTGGAAGGAGTTGGATATCCCATCTCATGTTATAGGAAGAGTCTCAGGTTTGGTATTAGAAGCATTGAGATATCACATCTCATGCTATAGGAAGTGTCTCAGGATTGGAATGGGAAGGACTTGGATATCACATCTCATGCTATAGGTAGGGTCTCAAGTTTGACATTAGAAGCATTGAGATATCACATCTCATGCTATAGGAAGGGTCTGAGGATTGGAATGGGAAGGAGTTGGATATCACATCTCCTGCTATGGGAAGGGTCTCAGGTTTGGTATAAGCAGTGAGATATCACATCTCATGCTATAGGAAGTGTCTCAGGATTGGAATGGGAAGGAGTTGGATATCACATCTCATGTTATAGGAAGGATCTCAGGTGTGGTATAAGCATTGAGATATCACATCTCTGCTATCGGAAGGGTCTCAAGATTGGAATGGGAAGGAGTTGGATATTCCCATCTCATGTTATAGGAAGGGTCTCAGGTTTGATATTAGAAGCATTGAGATATCACATCTCATGCTATAGGAAGGGTCTCAGGATTGGAATGGGAAGGACTTGGATATCACATCTCATGCTATAGGGAGGGTCTCAAGTTTGATATTAGAAGCTTTGAGATATCACATCTCATGATATCGGAAGGGTCTCAGGATTGGAATGGGAAGGACTTGGATATCACATCTCATGCTATAGGAAGGCTCTCAGGTTTGCAAGGGGAAAGAGTTGGATATCACATTTCATGTTAGAGGTAGGATCTCAGGTTTGGTATTAGAAGCATTGAGATATCACATCTCATGCTATCAGAAGGATCTCAGGTTTGGTATAGAAGCATTGAGATATCATATCTTATGCTATCAGAAGAGTCTCAGGATTGGAATGGGAAGGAGTTGGATATCACATCTCATGGTAAAAGGAGGGTCTCAGGTTTGGAAGATAAGGATTTGGATATCACATCTCATGTTATAGGAAGGATCTCAGGTTTGGTATTAGAAGTATTGAGATATCACATCTCATGCTATCGGAAGGATCTCAGGTTTGGTATAGAAGCATTGAGATATCATATCTTATGCTATCAGAAGGGTCTCAGGATTGGAATGGGAAGGAGTTGGATATCACATCTCATGCTAAAGGGAGGGTCTCAGGTTTGGAAGGGGAAGGATTTGGATATCACATCTCATGTTATAGGATGGATCTCAGGTTTGATATTAGAAGTATTGAGATATCACATCTCATGTTATCGGAAGGATCTCAGGTTTGGTATTAGAAGTATTTAGATATCACATCTCATGCTATAGGAAGGGTCTCAGGATTGGAATGGGAAGGACTTAGATATCACATATCATGCTATAGGGAGAGTCTCAGTTTTGATATTAGAAGCATTGAGATATCACATCTCATGCTATCGGAAGTGTCTCAGGATTGGAATGGGAAGGAGCTGGATATCACATCTCATGCTAAAGGAAGGGTCTCAGGTTTGGAACGGGAAGGAGTTGGATATCACATCTCATGTTATAGGAAGGGTCTCAGGTTTGGTATAAACATTGAGATATCACATCTCTGCTATCGGAAGTGTCTCAGGATTGGAATGGGAAGGAGTTGGATATCTCATCTCATGTTATAGGACGGGTCTCAGGTTTTTTATTAGAATCATTGAGATATCATATTGCATGCTGTAGGAAGGGTCTAAGGATTGGAATGCGAAGGACTTGGATATCACATCTCATGCTATAGATAGGCTCTCAGGTTTGGAAAGTGAAGGAGTTGGATATCACATTTCATGTTAGAGGAAGGATCTCAGGTTTGGTATTAGAGGCATTGAGATATCACATCGCAGGCTATAGGAAGGGTCTCAGGATTGGAATGGGAAGGAGTTGGATATCACATCTCATGCTATAGGAAGGGTTTCAGGTTTGGTATAAGCATTGAGATATCACATCTCATGCTATAGGAAGGGTCTCAGGATTGGAATGGAAGGAGTTGGATATCACATCTCATGTTATAGGAAGGATCTGAGGTTTGGTATTAGAAGCATTGAGACATCACATCTCATGCTATAGGAAGGGTCTCAGGATTGGAATGGGAACGAGTTGGATATCAAATCTCATGCTATAGGAAGGGTCTCAGTATTGGAATGGGAAGGAGTTGAATATGACATCTCATGCCGTAGGAAGGGTCTCAGGTTTGGTATAAACATTGAGATATCACATCTCTGCTATCAAAAGGGTCTCAGGATTGGAATTGGAAGGAGTTGGATATCCCATCTCATGTTATAGGAAGAGTCTCAGGTTTGGTATTAGAAGCATTGAGATATCACATCTCATGCTATAGGAAGTGTCTCAGGATTGGAATGGGAAGGACTTGGATATCACATCTCATGCTATAGGTAGGGTCTCAAGTTTGACATTAGAAGCATTGAGATATCACATCTCATGCTATAGGAAGGGTCTGAGGATTGGAATGGGAAGGAGTTGGATATCACATCTCCTGCTATGGGAAGGGTCTCAGGTTTGGTATAAGCAGTGAGATATCACATCTCATGCTATAGGAAGTGTCTCAGGATTGGAATGGGAAGGAGTTGGATATCACATCTCATGTTATAGGAAGGATCTCAGGTGTGGTATAAGCATTGAGATATCACATCTCTGCTATCGGAAGGGTCTCAAGATTGGAATGGGAAGGAGTTGGATATTCCCATCTCATGTTATAGGAAGGGTCTCAGGTTTGATATTAGAAGCATTGAGATATCACATCTCATGCTATAGGAAGGGTCTCAGGATTGGAATGGGAAGGACTTGGATATCACATCTCATGCTATAGGGAGGGTCTCAAGTTTGATATTAGAAGCTTTGAGATATCACATCTCATGATATCGGAAGGGTCTCAGGATTGGAATGGGAAGGAGTTGGATATCACATCTCATGATAAAGGAAGGGTCTAAGGTTTGGAAGGGGAAGGATTTGGATATCACATCTCATGTTATATTACGGGTCTCAGGTTTGGTATTAGAAGCATTGAGATATCAAGTCTCATAGTATAGGAAGGGTCTCAGAATTGGAATGGGAAGGAGTTGGATATCCCATCTCATGTTATAGGAAGAGTCTCTGGTTTGGTATTAGAATCATTGAGATATCACATCGCATGCTGTAGGAAAGGTCTAAGGATTGGAATGGGATGGACTTGGATATCACATCTCATGCTATAGGTAGGCTCTCAGGTTTGGTATAAGCATTGAGATATCACATCTCATGCTATAGGAAGGGTCTCAGAATTGGAATGGGAAGGAGTTGGATATCACATCTCAAGCTGTAGGAAGGGTCTCAGTATTGGAATGGGAAGGACTTGGATATCACATCTCATGCTATAGGAAGGCTCTCAGGTTTGGAAGGGGAAAGAGTTGGATATCTCATTTCATGTTAGAGGTAGGATCTCAGGTTTGGTATTAGAGGCATTGAGATATCACATCTCATGCTATCAGAAGGGTCTCAGGAATGGAATGGGAAGGAGTTAGATATCACATCTCATGCTAAAGGGAGGGTCTCAGGTTTGGAAGGGGAAGGATTTGGATATCACATCTCATGTTATAGGAAGGATCTCAGGTTTGGTATTAGAAGCATTGAGATATCACATCTCATGCTATCAGAAGAGTCTCAGGATTGGAATAGGAAGGAGTTGGATATCACATTTCATGCTAAAGGGAGGGTCTCAGGTTTGGAAGGGGAAGGATTTGGATATCACATCTCATGTTATCGGAAGGATCTCACGTTTGGTATTAGAAGTATTGAGATATCATATCTCATGCTATAGGAAGGGTCTCAGGATTGGAATGGGAAGGAGTTGGATATCACATCTCATGCTATAGGGAGGGTCTCAGGATTGGAATGGGAAGGACTTAGATATCACATATCATGCTATAGGGAGGGTCTCAGTTTTGATATTAGAAGCATTGAGATATCACATCTCATGCTATCGGAAGTGTCTCAGGATTGGAATGGGAAGGAGCTGGATATCACATCTCATGCTAAAGGAAGGGTCTCAGGTTTGGAACGGGAAGGATTTGGATATCACATCTCATGTTATAGGAAGGGTCTCAGGTTTGGTATAAGCATTGAGATATCACATCTCTGCTATCGGAAGTGTCTCAGGATTGGAATGGGAAGGAGTTGGATATCCCATCTCATGTTATAGGACGGGTCTCAGGTTTGTTATTAGAATCATTGAGATATCATATTGCATGCTGTAGGAAGGGTCTAAGGGTTGGAATGTGAAGGACTTGGATATCACATCTCATGCTATAGATAGGCTCTTAGGTTTGGAAAGGGAAGGAGTTGGATATCACATTTCATGTTAGAGGAAGGATCTCAGGTTTGGTATTAGAAGCATTGAGATATCACATCTCATGCTATAGGAAGGGTCTCAGGATTGGAATGGGAAGCAGTTGGATATCACATCTCATGCTATAGGAAGGGTCTCAGGATTGGAATGGGAAGGAGTTGGATATCCCATCTCATGTTATAGGACGGGTCTCAGGTTTGTTATTAGAATCATTGAGATATCATATTGCATGCTGTAGGAAGGGTCTAAGGGTTGGAATGTGAAGGACTTGGATATCACATCTCATGCTATAGATAGGCTCTTAGGTTTGGAAAGGGAAGGAGTTGGATATCACATTTCATGTTAGAGGAAGGATCTCAGGTTTGGTATTAGAAGCATTGAGATATCACATCTCATGCTATAGGACGGGTCTCAGGATTGGAATGGAAGGAGTTGGATATCACATCTCATGTTATAGGAAGGATCTCAGGTTTGGTATTAGACGCATTGAGACATCACATCTCATGCTATAGGAAGGGTCTCAGGGTTGGAATGGGAAGGAGTTGGATATCACATCTCATCCAATAGAAAGGGTCTCAGGTTTGGAATGGGAAGGAATTGGATATCACATCTCATGTTATAGGAAGGATCTCAGGTTTGGTATTAGAAGCATTGAGATATCACATCTCATGCTATAGGAAGGGTCTCAGGATTGGAATGTGAAGGATTTGGATATCACATCTCATGCTAAAGGAAGGGTCTCAGGTTTGGTAGAAGCATTGAGATATCACGTCGCTGCTATCGGAAGGGTCTCAGGATTGGATTGGGAAGGAGTTGGATATCCCTTCTCATGCTATAGGAAGGGTCTCAGGATTTGAATGGCAAGGAGTTGGATATCACATCTCATGCCATAGGAAGGGTCTCAGGTTTGGAATAAGCATTGAGATATCACATCTCTGCTATCGGAAGGGTCTCAGGATTGGATTGGGAAGGAGTTGGATATCCCTTCTCATGCTTTAGGAAGTGTCTCAGGTTGGAATGGGAAGGAGTTGGATATCACATCTCATGTTATAGGAAGGGTCTCAGGATTGGAATGGGAAGGATTTGGATATTACTTTCTTGCTATAGGAAGGGTCTCATGTTTGGAATGGGAAGGAGTTGGATATCACATATGCTATAGTTAGTGTCTCAGGTTTGGAACGGGAAGGAGTTGGATATCACATCTCATGTTATAGGAAGGGTCTCAGGTTTGGTATAAGCATTGAGATATCACATCTCTGCTATCGGAAGCGGCTCAGGATTGGAATGGGAAGGAGTTGGATATCCCATCTCATGTTATAGGAAGAGTCTCTGGTTTGGTATTAGAATCATTGAGATATCACATCGCATGCTGTAGGAAGGGTCTAAGGATTGGAATGGGATGGACTTGGATATCACATCTCATGTTATAGGTAGGCTCTCAGGTTTGGTATAAGCATTGAGATATCACATCTCATGCTATAGGGAGGGTCTCAGGATTGGAATGGGAAGGAATTGGATATCACATCTCATGCTATAGGAAGGGTCTCAGATTTGGTATAAGCATTGAGATATCACATCTCATGCTAAAGGAAGGGTCTCAGGATTGGAATGGGAAGGAGTTGTATATGACATCTCAGGCCATGACATCTCAGGCCATAGGAAGGTTCTCAGGTTTGGTATAAGCATTGAGATATCATATTGCATGCTGTAGGAAGGGTCTAAGGATTGGAATGGGAAGGACCTGGATATCACATCTCATGCTATAGAACGGCTCTCAGGTTTGGAAAGGGAAGGAGTTGGATATCACATCTCATGTTATAGGATGGATCTCAGGTTTGGTATTAGAAGTATTGAGATATCACATCTCATGTTATCGGAAGGATCTCAGGTTTGGTATTAGAAGTATTGAGATATCACATCTCATGCTATAGGAAGGGTCTCAGGATTGGAATGGGAAGGAGTTGGATATCACATCTCATGCTAAAGGAAGGGTCTCAGGTTTGGTAGAAGCATTGAGATATCACATCTCATGCTATAGGAAGGGTCTCAGGATTGGAATGGGAAGGACTTAGATATCACATATCATGCTATAGGGAGGGTCTCAGTTTTGATATTAGAAGCATTGAGATATCACATCTCATGCTATCGGAAGTGTCTCAGGATTGGAATGGGAAGGAGCTGGATATCACATCTCATGCTAAAGGAAGGGTCTCAGGTTTGGAACGGGAAGGAATTGGATATCACATCTCATGTTATAGGAAGGGTCTCAGGTTTGGTATAAACATTGAGATATCACATCTCTGCTATCGGAAGTGTCTCAGGATTGGAATGGGAAGGAGTTGGATTTCCCATCTCATGTTATAGGACGGGTCTCAGGTTTGTTATTGGAATCATTGAGATATCATATTGCATGCTGTAGGAAGGGTCTAAGGGTTGGAATGTGAAGGACTTGGATATCACATCTCATGCTATAGATAGGCTCTTAGGTTTGGAAAGGGAAGGAGTTGGATCTCACATTTCATGTTAGAGGAAGGATCTCAGGTTTGGTATTAGAAGCATTGAGATATCACATCTCATGCTATAGGAAGGGTCTCAGGATTGGAATGGGAAGGAGTTGGATATCACATCTCATGCTATAGGAAGGGTCTCAGGTTTGGTATAAGCATTGAGATATCACATCTCATGCTATAGGAAGGGTCTCAGGATTGGAATGGAAGGAGTTGGATATCACATCTCATGTTATAGGAAGGATCTCAGGTTTGGTATTAGAAGCATTGAGACATCACATCTCATGCTATAGGAAGGGTCTCAGGATTGGAATGGGAAGGAGTTGAATATGACATCTCATGCCGTAGGAAGGGTCTCAGGTTTGGTATAAACATTGAGATATCACATCTCTGCTATCAAAAGGGTCTCAGGATTGGAATGGGAAGGAGTTGGATATCCCATCTCATGTTATAGGAAGAGTCTCAAGTTTGGTATTAGAAGCATTGAGATATCACATCTCATGCTATAGGAAGTGTCTTAGGATTGGAATGGGAAGGACTTGGATATCACATCTCATGCTATAGGTAGGGTCTCAAGTTTGACATTAGAAGCATTGAGATATCACATCTCATGCTATAGGAAGGGTCTGAGGATTGGAATGGGAAGGAGTTGGATATCACATCTCCTGCTATGGGAAGGGTCTCAGGTTTGGTATAAGCAGTGAGATATCACATCTCATGCTATAGGAAGTGTCTCAGGATTGGAATGGGAAGGAGTTGGATATCACATCTCATGTTATAGGAAGGATCTCAGGTTTGGTATAAGCATTGAGATATCACATCTCTGCTATCGGAAGGGTCTCAAGATTGGAATGGGAAGGAGTTGGATATTCCCATCTCATGTTATAGGAAGGGTCTCAGGTTTGGTATTAGAAGCATTGAGATATCACATCTCATGCTATAGGAAGGGTCTCAGGATTGGAATGGGAAGGACTTGGATATCACATCTCATGCTATAGGGAGGGTCTCAAGTTTGATATTAGAAGCTTTGAGATATCACATCTCATGATATCGGAAGGGTCTCAGGATTGGAATGGGAAGGAGTTGGATATCACATCTCATGATAAAGGAAGGGTCTAAGGTTTGGAAGGGGAAGGATTTGGATATCACATCTCATGTTATATTACGGGTCTCAGGTTTGGTATTAGAAGCATTGAGATATCAAGTCTCATAGTATAGGAAGGGTCTCAGAATTGGAATGGGAAGGAGTTGGATATCCCATCTCATGTTATAGGAAGAGTCTCTGGTTTGGTATTAGAATCATTGAGATATCACATCGCATGCTGTAGGAAGGGTCTAAGGATTGGAATGGGATGGACTTGGATATCACATCTCATGCTATAGGTAGGCTCTCAGGTTTGGTATAAGCATTGAGATATCACATCTCATGCTATAGGAAGGGTCTCAGAATTGGAATGGGAAGGAGTTGGATATCACATCTCAAGCTATAGGAAGGGTCTCAGTATTGGAATGGGAAGGACTTGGATATCACATCTCATGCTATAGGAAGGCTCTCAGGTTTGGAAGGGGAAAGAGTTGGATATCTCATTTCATGTTAGAGGTAGGATCTCAGGTTTGGTATTAGAGGCATTGAGATATCACATCTCATGCTATCAGAAGGGTCTCAGGAATGGAATGGGAAGGAGTTAGATATCACATCTCATGCTAAAGGGAGGGTCTCAGGTTTGGAAGGGGAAGGATTTGGATATCACATCTCATGTTATAGGAAGGATCTCAGGTTTGGTATTAGAAGCATTGAGATATCACATCTCATGCTATCGGAAGGATCTCAGGTTTGGTATTAGAAGCATTGAGATATCACATCTCATGCTATAGGAAGGGTCTCAGGATTGGAATGGGAAGGAGTTGGATATCACATCTCATGCTATAGGGAGGGTCTCAGGATTGGAATGGGAAGGACTTAGATATCACATATCATGCTATAGGGAGGGTCTCAGTTTTGATATTAGAAGCATTGAGATATCACATCTCATGCTATCGGAAGTGTCTCAGGATTGGAATGGGAAGGAGCTGGATATCACATCTCATGCTAAAGGAAGGGTCTCAGGTTTGGAACGGGAAGGATTTGGATATCACATCTCATGTTATAGGAAGGGTCTCATGTTTGGTATAAGCATTGAGATATCACATCTCTGCTATCGGAAGTGTCTCAGGATTGGAATGGGAAGGAGTTGGATATCCCATCTCATGTTATAGGACGGGTCTCAGGTTTGTTATTAGAATCATTGAGATATCATATTGCATGCTGTAGGAAGGGTCTAAGGGTTGGAATGTGAAGGACTTGGATATCACATCTCATGCTATAGATAGGCTCTTAGGTTTGGAAAGGGAAGGAGTTGGATATCACATTTCATGTTAGAGGAAGGATCTCAGGTTTGGTATTAGAAGCATTGAGATATCACATCTCATGCTATAGGAAGGGTCTCAGGATTGGAATGGGAAGCAGTTGGATATCACATTTCATGCTATAGGAAGGGTCTCAGGTTTGGTATAAGCATTGAGATATCACATCTCATGCTATAGGACGGGTCTCAGGATTGGAATGGAAGGAGTTTGATATCACATCTCATGTTATAGGAAGGATCTCAGGTTTGGTATTAGACGCATTGAGACATCACATCTCATGCTATAAGAAGGGTCTCAGGGTTGGAATGGGAAGGAGTTGGATATCACATCTCATCCAATAGGAAGGGTCTCAGGTTTGGAATGGGAAGGAATTGGATATCACATCTCATGTTATAGGAAGGATCTCAGGTTTGGTATTAGAAGCATTGAGATATCACATCTCATGCTATAGGAAGGGTCTCAGGATTGGAATGGGAAGGACTTGGATATCACATCTCATGCTATAGGTAGGGTCTCAAGTTTGACATTAGAAGCATTGAGATATCACATCTCATGCTATAGGAAGGGTCTCAGGATTGGAATGGAAGGAGTTGGATATCACATCTCATGTTATAGGAAGGATCTCAGGTTTGGTATTAGAAGCATTGAGACATCACATCTCATGCTATAGGAAGGGTCTCAGGATTGGAATGGGAAGGAGTTGAATATGACATCTCATGCCGTAGGAAGGGTCTCAGGTTTGGTATAAACATTGAGATATCACATCTCTGCTATCAAAAGGGTCTCAGGATTGGAATGGGAAGGAGTTGGATATCCCATCTCATGTTATAGGAAGAGTCTCAAGTTTGGTATTAGAAGCATTGAGATATCACATCTCATGCTATAGGAAGTGTCTTAGGATTGGAATGGGAAGGACTTGGATATCACATCTCATGCTATAGGTAGGGTCTCAAGTTTGACATTAGAAGCATTGAGATATCACATCTCATGCTATAGGAAGGGTCTGAGGATTGGAATGGGAAGGAGTTGGATATCACATCTCCTGCTATGGGAAGGGTCTCAGGTTTGGTATAAGCAGTGAGATATCACATCTCATGCTATAGGAAGTGTCTCAGGATTGGAATGGGAAGGAGTTGGATATCACATCTCATGTTATAGGAAGGATCTCAGGTTTGGTATAAGCATTGAGATATCACATCTCTGCTATCGGAAGGGTCTCAAGATTGGAATGGGAAGGAGTTGGATATTCCCATCTCATGTTATAGGAAGGGTCTCAGGTTTGGTATTAGAAGCATTGAGATATCACATCTCATGCTATAGGAAGGGTCTCAGGATTGGAATGGGAAGGACTTGGATATCACATCTCATGCTATAGGGAGGGTCTCAAGTTTGATATTAGAAGCTTTGAGATATCACATCTCATGATATCGGAAGGGTCTCAGGATTAGAATGGGAAGGAGTTTGATATCACATCTCATGCCATAATATGGGTCTCAGGTTTGGTAGAAGCATTGGGTTATCACATCTCATGCTATCGGAAAGGGTATCGGGATTGGATTTGGAAGGAGTTGGATATCCCATCTCATGCTATAGGAAGGGTCTCAGGTTGGAATGGGAAGGAGTTGGATATCACATCTCATGTTATAGGAAGGGTCTCAGGATTGGAATGGGAAGGACTTGGATATCACATCTCATGCTATAGGAAGGCTCTCAGGTTTGCAAGGGGAAAGAGTTGGATATCACATTTCATGTTAGAGGTAGGATCTCAGGTTTGGTATTAGAAGCATTGAGATATCACATCTCATGCTATCAGAAGGATCTCAGGTTTGGTATAGAAGCATTGAGATATCATATCTTATGCTATCAGAAGAGTCTCAGGATTGGAATGGGAAGGAGTTGAATATGACATCTCATGGTAAAGGGAGGGTCTCAGGTTTGGAAGATAAGGATTTGGATATCACATCTCATGTTATAGGAAGGATCTCAGGTTTGGTATTAGAAGTATTGAGATATCACATCTCATGCTATCGGAAGGATCTCAGGTTTGGTATAGAAGCATTGAGATATCATATCTTATGCTATCAGAAGGGTCTCAGGATTGGAATGGGAAGGAGTTGGATATCACATCTCATGCTATAGGGAGGGTCTCAAGTTTGATAGAAGCATTGAGATATCACATTTCATGATATCGGAAGGGTCTCAAGATTGGAATGGGAAGGAGTTGGATATCACATCTCATGATAAAGGAAGTGTCTAAGGTTTGGAAGGGGAAAGATTTGGATATCACATCTCATGTTATAGGACGGGTCTCAGGTTTGGTATTAGAAGCATTGAGATATCAAGTCTCATGGTATAGGAAGGGTCTCAGAATTGGAATGGGAAGGAGTTGGATATCACATTTCAAGCTATAGGAAGGGTCTCAGGATTAGAATGGGAAGGAGTTTGATATCACATCTCATGCCATAATATGGGTCTCAGGTTTGGTAGAAGCATTGGGTTATCACATCTCATGCTATCGGAAGGGTATCGGGATTGGATTTGGAAGGAGTTAGATATCCCATCTCATGCTATAGGAAGGGTCTCAGGTTGGAATGGGAAGGAGTTGGATATCACATCTCATGTTATAGGAAGGGTCTCAGGATTGGAATGGGAAGGACTTGGATATCACATCTCATGCTATAGGAAGGCTCTCAGGTTTGCAAGGGGAAAGAGTTGGATATCACATTTCATGTTAGAGGTAGGATCTCAGGTTTGGTATTAGAAGCATTGAGATATCACATCTCATGCTATCAGAAGGATCTCAGGTTTGGTATAGAAGCATTGAGATATCATATCTTATGCTATCAGAAGAGTCTCAGGATTGGAATGGGAAGGAGTTGGATATCACATCTCATGGTAAAAGGAGGGTCTCAGGTTTGGAAGATAAGGATTTGGATATCACATCTCATGTTATAGGAAGGATCTCAGGTTTGGTATTAGAAGTATTGAGATATCACATCTCATGCTATCGGAAGGATCTCAGGTTTGGTATAGAAGCATTGAGATATCGGGCCTCATTACACGGAAGGCGGTAATCCAGGGTGCTATTAGCACCCTGGACCATGCCGGTAAATTACCGGCACCGCCTTGGCGGAAAGGGGATTTACCGCCCCATTCCAAGGTTGGAGGGGCGGTAAATCCCCTTTCCGCCATTGCCCTTCCCCATTCCCATTTCAGCCCCATAGGGCTCTATGGGAATGGGGAAGGCGCTAATTACGGCACCGCAATTTTGCGGTGCCGTAATTAGCTCCGAGGTCCCTTAGCGGGTTGGTACTTAACGCCTGCAAGAAGCAGGCGTTAGTTCCTCCAACCCGCAAAGGGACCTCGTAGTACGGCGGTAAGGGTTAACGGTCACCGTTGCCATTAACGGTGACCGTTAACCCTTACCGCCGTCCGTGTAATGAGGCCCATCATATCTTATGCTATCAGAAGGGTCTCAGGATTGGAATGGGAAGGAGTTGGATATCACATCTCATGCTAAAGGGAGGGTCTCAGGTTTGGAAGGGGAAGGATTTGGATATCACATCTCATGTTATAGGATGGATCTCAGGTTTGGTATTAGAAGTATTGAGATATCACATCTCATGTTATCGGAAGGATCTCAGGTTTGGTATTAGAAGTATTTAGATATCACATCTCATGCTATAGGAAGGGTCTCAGGATTGGAATGGGAAGGACTTAGATATCACATATCATGCTATAGGGAGAGTCTCAGTTTTGATATTAGAAGCATTGAGATATCACATCTCATGCTATCGGAAGTGTCTCAGGATTGGAATGGGAAGGAGCTGGATATCACATCTCATGCTAAAGGAAGGGTCTCAGGTTTGAAACGGGAAGGAGTTGGATATCACATCTCATGTTATAGGAAGGGTCTCAGGTTTGGTATAAACATTGAGATATCACATCTCTGCTATCGGAAGTGTCTCAGGATTGGAATGGGAAGGAGTTGGATATCCCATCTCATGTTATAGGACGGGTCTCAGGTTTTTTATTAGAATCATTGAGATATCATATTGCATGCTGTAGGAAGGGTCTAAGGATTGGAATGCGAAGGACTTGGATATCACATCTCATGCTATAGATAGGCTCTCAGGTTTGGAAAGTGAAGGAGTTGGATATCACATTTCATGTTAGAGGAAGGATCTCAGGTTTGGTATTAGAGGCATTGAGATATCACATCTCAGGCTATAGGAAGGGTCTCAGGATTGGAATGGGAAGGAGTTGGATATCACATCTCATGCTATAGGAAGGGTTTCAGGTTTGGTATAAGCATTGAGATATCACATCTCATGCTATAGGAAGGGTCTCAGGATTGGAATGGAAGGAGTTGGATATCACATCTCATGTTATAGGAAGGATCTGAGGTTTGGTATTAGAAGCATTGAGACATCACATCTCATGCTATAGGAAGGGTCTCAGGATTGGAATGGGAACGAGTTGGATATCAAATCTCATGCTATAGGAAGGGTCTCAGTATTGGAATGGGAAGGAGTTGAATATGACATCTCATGCCGTAGGAAGGGTCTCAGGTTTGGTATAAACATTGAGATATCACATCTCTGCTATCAAAAGGGTCTCAGGATTGGAATTGGAAGGAGTTGGATATCCCATCTCATGTTATAGGAAGAGTCTCAGGTTTGGTATTAGAAGCATTGAGATATCACATCTCATGCTATAGGAAGTGTCTCAGGATTGGAATGGGAAGGACTTGGATATCACATCTCATGCTATAGGTAGGGTCTCAAGTTTGACATTAGAAGCATTGAGATATCACATCTCATGCTATAGGAAGGGTCTGAGGATTGGAATGGGAAGGAGTTGGATATCACATCTCCTGCTATGGGAAGGGTCTCAGGTTTGGTATAAGCAGTGAGATATCACATCTCATGCTATAGGAAGTGTCTCAGGATTGGAATGGGAAGGAGTTGGATATCACATCTCATGTTATAGGAAGGATCTCAGGTGTGGTATAAGCATTGAGAAATCACATCTCTGCTATCGGAAGGGTCTCAAGATTGGAATGGGAAGGAGTTGGATATTCCCATCTCATGTTATAGGAAGGGTCTCAGGTTTGATATTAGAAGCATTGAGATATCACATCTCATGCTATAGGAAGGGTCTCAGGATTGGAATGGGAAGGACTTGGATATCACATCTCATGCTATAGGGAGGGTCTCAAGTTTGATATTAGAAGCTTTGAGATATCACATCTCATGATATCGGAAGGGTCTCAGGATTGGAATGGGAAGGAGTTGGATATCACATCTCATGATAAAGGAAGGGTCTAAGGTTTGGAAGGGGAAGGATTTGGATATCACATCTCATGTTATATTACGGGTCTCAGGTTTGGTATTAGAAGCATTGAGATATCAAGTCTCATAGTATAGGAAGGGTCTCAGAATTGGAATGGGAAGGAGTTGGATATCCCATCTCATGTTATAGGAAGAGTCTCTGGTTTGGTATTAGAATCATTGAGATATCACATCGCATGCTGTAGGAAGGGTCTAAGGATTGGAATGGGATGGACTTGGATATCACATCTCATGCTATAGGTAGGCTCTCAGGTTTGGTATAAGCATTGAGATATCACATCTCATGCTATAGGAAGGGTCTCAGAATTGGAATGGGAAGGAGTTGGATATCACATCTCAAGCTGTAGGAAGGGTCTCAGTATTGGAATGGGAAGGACTTGGATATCACATCTCATGCTATAGGAAGGCTCTCAGGTTTGGAAGGGGAAAGAGTTGGATATCTCATTTCATGTTAGAGGTAGGATCTCAGGTTTGGTATTAGAGGCATTGAGATATCACATCTCATGCTATCAGAAGGGTCTCAGGAATGGAATGGGAAGGAGTTAGATATCACATCTCATGCTAAAGGGAGGGTCTCAGGTTTGGAAGGGGAAGGATTTGGATATCACATCTCATGTTATAGGAAGGATCTCAGGTTTGGTATTAGAAGCATTGAGATATCACATCTCATGCTATCAGAAGAGTCTCAGGATTGGAATAGGAAGGAGTTGGATATCACATTTCATGCTAAAGGGAGGGTCTCAGGTTTGGAAGGGGAAGGATTTGGATATCACATCTCATGTTATCGGAAGGATCTCACGTTTGGTATTAGAAGTATTGAGATATCATATCTCATGCTATAGGAAGGGTCTCAGGATTGGAATGGGAAGGAGTTGGATATCACATCTCATGCTATAGGGAGGGTCTCAGGATTGGAATGGGAAGGACTTAGATATCACATATCATGCTATAGGGAGGGTCTCAGTTTTGATATTAGAAGCATTGAGATATCACATCTCATGCTATCGGAAGTGTCTCAGGATTGGAATGGGAAGGAGCTGGATATCACATCTCATGCTAAAGGAAGGGTCTCAGGTTTGGAACGGGAAGGATTTGGATATCACACCTCATGTTATAGGAAGGGTCTCAGGTTTGGTATAAGCATTGAGATATCACATCTCTGCTATCGGAAGTGTCTCAGGATTGGAATGGGAAGGAGTTGGATATCCCATCTCATGTTATAGGACGGGTCTCAGGTTTGTTATTAGAATCATTGAGATATCATATTGCATGCTGTAGGAAGGGTCTAAGGGTTGGAATGTGAAGGACTTGGATATCACATCTCATGCTATAGATAGGCTCTTAGGTTTGGAAAGGGAAGGAGTTGGATATCACATTTCATGTTAGAGGAAGGATCTCAGGTTTGGTATTAGAAGCATTGAGATATCACATCTCATGCTATAGGAAGGGTCTCAGGATTGGAATGGGAAGCAGTTGGATATCACATCTCATGCTATAGGAAGGGTCTCAGGTTTGGTATAAGCATTGAGATATCACATCTCATGCTATAGGACGGGTCTCAGGATTGGAATGGAAGGAGTTGGATATCACATCTCATGTTATAGGAAGGATCTCAGGTTTGGTATTAGACGCATTGAGACATCACATCTCATGCTATAGGAAGGGTCTCAGGGTTGGAATGGGAAGGAGTTGGATATCACATCTCATCCAATAGAAAGGGTCTCAGGTTTGGAATGGGAAGGAATTGGATATCACATCTCATGTTATAGGAAGGATCTCAGGTTTGGTATTAGAAGCATTGAGATATCACATCTCATGCTATAGGAAGGGTCTCAGGATTGGAATGTGAAGGATTTGGATATCACATCTCATGCTAAAGGAAGGGTCTCAGGTTTGGTAGAAGCATTGAGATATCACGTCGCTGCTATCGGAAGGGTCTCAGGATTGGATTGGGAAGGAGTTGGATATCCCTTCTCATGCTATAGGAAGGGTCTCAGGATTTGAATGGCAAGGAGTTGGATATCACATCTCATGCCATAGGAAGGGTCTCAGGTTTGGAATAAGCATTGAGATATCACATCTCTGCTATCGGAAGGGTCTCAGGATTGGATTGGGAAGGAGTTGGATATCCCTTCTCATGCTTTAGGAAGTGTCTCAGGTTGGAATGGGAAGGAGTTGGATATCACATCTCATGTTATAGGAAGGGTCTCAGGATTGGAATGGGAAGGATTTGGATATTACTTTCTTGCTATAGGAAGGGTCTCATGTTTGGAATGGGAAGGAGTTGGATATCACATATGCTATAGTTAGTGTCTCAGGTTTGGAACGGGAAGGAGTTGGATATCACATCTCATTTTATAGGAAGGGTCTCAGGTTTGGTATAAGCATTGAGATATCACATCTCTGCTATCGGAAGCGGCTCAGGATTGGAATGGGAAGGAGTTGGATATCCCATCTCATGTTATAGGAAGAGTCTCTGGTTTGGTATTAGAATCATTGAGATATCACATCGCATGCTGTAGGAAGGGTCTAAGGATTGGAATGGGATGGACTTGGATATCACATCTCATGTTATAGGTAGGCTCTCAGGTTTGGTATAAGCATTGAGATATCACATCTCATGCTATAGGGAGGGTCTCAGGATTGGAATGGGAAGGAATTGGATATCACATCTCATGCTATAGGAAGGGTCTCAGATTTGGTATAAGCATTGAGATATCACATCTCATGCTAAAGGAAGGGTCTCAGGATTGGAATGGGAAGGAGTTGTATATGACATCTCAGGCCATGACATCTCAGGCCATAGGAAGGTTCTCAGGTTTGGTATAAGCATTGAGATATCATATTGCATGCTGTAGGAAGGGTCTAAGGATTGGAATGGGAAGGACCTGGATATCACATCTCATGCTATAGAACGGCTCTCAGGTTTGGAAAGGGAAGGAGTTGGATATCGCATCTCATGTTATAGGATGGATCTCAGGTTTGGTATTAGAAGTATTGAGATATCACATCTCATGTTATCGGAAGGATCTCAGGTTTGGTATTAGAAGAATTGAGATATCACATCTCATGCTATAGGAAGGGTCTCAGGATTGGAATGGGAAGGAGTTGGATATCACATCTCATGCTAAAGGAAGGGTCTCAGGTTTGGTAGAAGCATTGAGATATCACATCTCTGCTATCAAAAGGGTCTCAGGATTGGAATGGGAAGGAGTTGGATATCCCATCTCATGTTATAGGAAGAGTCTCAAGTTTGGTATTAGAAGCATTGAGATATCACATCTCATGCTATCAGAAGGGTCTCAGGAATGGAATGGGAAGGAGTTAGATATCACATCTCATGCTAAAGGGAGGGTCTCAGGTTTGGAAGGGGAAGGATTTGGATATCACATCTCATGTTATAGGAAGGATCTCAGGTTTGGTATTAGAAGCATTGAGATATCACATCTCATGCTATCGGAAGGATCTCAGGTTTGGTATTAGAAGCATTGAGATATCACATCTCATGCTATAGGAAGGGTCTCAGGATTGGAATGGGAAGGAGTTGGATATCACATCTCATGCTATAGGGAGGGTCTCAGGATTGGAATGGGAAGGACTTAGATATCACATATCATGCTATAGGGAGGGTCTCAGTTTTGATATTAGAAGCATTGAGATATCACATCTCATGCTATCGGAAGTGTCTCAGGATTGGAATGGGAAGGAGCTGGATATCACATCTCATGCTAAAGGAAGGGTCTCAGGTTTGGAACGGGAAGGATTTGGATATCACATCTCATGTTATAGGAAGGGTCTCATGTTTGGTATAAGCATTGAGATATCACATCTCTGCTATCGGAAGTGTCTCAGGATTGGAATGGGAAGGAGTTGGATATCCCATCTCATGTTATAGGACGGGTCTCAGGTTTGTTATTAGAATCATTGAGATATCATATTGCATGCTGTAGGAAGGGTCTAAGGGTTGGAATGTGAAGGACTTGGATATCACATCTCATGCTATAGATAGGCTCTTAGGTTTGGAAAGGGAAGGAGTTGGATATCACATTTCATGTTAGAGGAAGGATCTCAGGTTTGGTATTAGAAGCATTGAGATATCACATCTCATGCTATAGGAAGGGTCTCAGGATTGGAATGGGAAGCAGTTGGATATCACATTTCATGCTATAGGAAGGGTCTCAGGTTTGGTATAAGCATTGAGATATCACATCTCATGCTATAGGACGGGTCTCAGGATTGGAATGGAAGGAGTTTGATATCACATCTCATGTTATAGGAAGGATCTCAGGTTTGGTATTAGACGCATTGAGACATCACATCTCATGCTATAAGAAGGGTCTCAGGGTTGGAATGGGAAGGAGTTGGATATCACATCTCATCCAATAGGAAGGGTCTCAGGTTTGGAATGGGAAGGAATTGGATATCACATCTCATGTTATAGGAAGGATCTCAGGTTTGGTATTAGAAGCATTGAGATATCACATCTCATGCTATAGGAAGGGTCTCAGGATTGGAATGGGAAGGACTTGGATATCACATCTCATGCTATAGGTAGGGTCTCAAGTTTGACATTAGAAGCATTGAGATATCACATCTCATGCTATAGGAAGGGTCTCAGGATTGGAATGGAAGGAGTTGGATATCACATCTCATGTTATAGGAAGGATCTCAGGTTTGGTATTAGAAGCATTGAGACATCACATCTCATGCTATAGGAAGGGTCTCAGGATTGGAATGGGAAGGAGTTGAATATGACATCTCATGCCGTAGGAAGGGTCTCAGGTTTGGTATAAACATTGAGATATCACATCTCTGCTATCAAAAGGGTCTCAGGATTGGAATGGGAAGGAGTTGGATATCCCATCTCATGTTATAGGAAGAGTCTCAAGTTTGGTATTAGAAGCATTGAGATATCACATCTCATGCTATAGGAAGTGTCTTAGGATTGGAATGGGAAGGACTTGGATATCACATCTCATGCTATAGGTAGGGTCTCAAGTTTGACATTAGAAGCATTGAGATATCACATCTCATGCTATAGGAAGGGTCTGAGGATTGGAATGGGAAGGAGTTGGATATCACATCTCCTGCTATGGGAAGGGTCTCAGGTTTGGTATAAGCAGTGAGATATCACATCTCATGCTATAGGAAGTGTCTCAGGATTGGAATGGGAAGGAGTTGGATATCACATCTCATGTTATAGGAAGGATCTCAGGTTTGGTATAAGCATTGAGATATCACATCTCTGCTATCGGAAGGGTCTCAAGATTGGAATGGGAAGGAGTTGGATATTCCCATCTCATGTTATAGGAAGGGTCTCAGGTTTGGTATTAGAAGCATTGAGATATCACATCTCATGCTATAGGAAGGGTCTCAGGATTGGAATGGGAAGGACTTGGATATCACATCTCATGCTATAGGGAGGGTCTCAAGTTTGATATTAGAAGCTTTGAGATATCACATCTCATGATATCGGAAGGGTCTCAGGATTAGAATGGGAAGGAGTTTGATATCACATCTCATGCCATAATATGGGTCTCAGGTTTGGTAGAAGCATTGGGTTATCACATCTCATGCTATCGGAAAGGGTATCGGGATTGGATTTGGAAGGAGTTGGATATCCCATCTCATGCTATAGGAAGGGTCTCAGGTTGGAATGGGAAGGAGTTGGATATCACATCTCATGTTATAGGAAGGGTCTCAGGATTGGAATGGGAAGGACTTGGATATCACATCTCATGCTATAGGAAGGCTCTCAGGTTTGCAAGGGGAAAGAGTTGGATATCACATTTCATGTTAGAGGTAGGATCTCAGGTTTGGTATTAGAAGCATTGAGATATCACATCTCATGCTATCAGAAGGATCTCAGGTTTGGTATAGAAGCATTGAGATATCATATCTTATGCTATCAGAAGAGTCTCAGGATTGGAATGGGAAGGAGTTGAATATGACATCTCATGGTAAAGGGAGGGTCTCAGGTTTGGAAGATAAGGATTTGGATATCACATCTCATGTTATAGGAAGGATCTCAGGTTTGGTATTAGAAGTATTGAGATATCACATCTCATGCTATCGGAAGGATCTCAGGTTTGGTATAGAAGCATTGAGATATCATATCTTATGCTATCAGAAGGGTCTCAGGATTGGAATGGGAAGGAGTTGGATATCACATCTCATGCTATAGGGAGGGTCTCAAGTTTGATAGAAGCATTGAGATATCACATTTCATGATATCGGAAGGGTCTCAAGATTGGAATGGGAAGGAGTTGGATATCACATCTCATGATAAAGGAAGTGTCTAAGGTTTGGAAGGGGAAAGATTTGGATATCACATCTCATGTTATAGGACGGGTCTCAGGTTTGGTATTAGAAGCATTGAGATATCAAGTCTCATGGTATAGGAAGGGTCTCAGAATTGGAATGGGAAGGAGTTGGATATCACATTTCAAGCTATAGGAAGGGTCTCAGGATTAGAATGGGAAGGAGTTTGATATCACATCTCATGCCATAATATGGGTCTCAGGTTTGGTAGAAGCATTGGGTTATCACATCTCATGCTATCGGAAGGGTATCGGGATTGGATTTGGAAGGAGTTAGATATCCCATCTCATGCTATAGGAAGGGTCTCAGGTTGGAATGGGAAGGAGTTGGATATCACATCTCATGTTATAGGAAGGGTCTCAGGATTGGAATGGGAAGGACTTGGATATCACATCTCATGCTATAGGAAGGCTCTCAGGTTTGCAAGGGGAAAGAGTTGGATATCACATTTCATGTTAGAGGTAGGATCTCAGGTTTGGTATTAGAAGCATTGAGATATCACATCTCATGCTATCAGAAGGATCTCAGGTTTGGTATAGAAGCATTGAGATATCATATCTTATGCTATCAGAAGAGTCTCAGGATTGGAATGGGAAGGAGTTGGATATCACATCTCATGGTAAAAGGAGGGTCTCAGGTTTGGAAGATAAGGATTTGGATATCACATCTCATGTTATAGGAAGGATCTCAGGTTTGGTATTAGAAGTATTGAGATATCACATCTCATGCTATCGGAAGGATCTCAGGTTTGGTATAGAAGCATTGAGATATCGGGCCTCATTACACGGAAGGCGGTAATCCAGGGTGCTATTAGCACCCTGGACCATGCCGGTAAATTACCGGCACCGCCTTGGCGGAAAGGGGATTTACCGCCCCATTCCAAGGTTGGAGGGGCGGTAAATCCCCTTTCCGCCATTGCCCTTCCCCATTCCCATTTCAGCCCCATAGGGCTCTATGGGAATGGGGAAGGCGCTAATTACGGCACCGCAATTTTGCGGTGCCGTAATTAGCTCCGAGGTCCCTTAGCGGGTTGGTACTTAACGCCTGCAAGAAGCAGGCGTTAGTTCCTCCAACCCGCAAAGGGACCTCGTAGTACGGCGGTAAGGGTTAACGGTCACCGTTGCCATTAACGGTGACCGTTAACCCTTACCGCCGTCCGTGTAATGAGGCCCATCATATCTTATGCTATCAGAAGGGTCTCAGGATTGGAATGGGAAGGAGTTGGATATCACATCTCATGCTAAAGGGAGGGTCTCAGGTTTGGAAGGGGAAGGATTTGGATATCACATCTCATGTTATAGGATGGATCTCAGGTTTGGTATTAGAAGTATTGAGATATCACATCTCATGTTATCGGAAGGATCTCAGGTTTGGTATTAGAAGTATTTAGATATCACATCTCATGCTATAGGAAGGGTCTCAGGATTGGAATGGGAAGGACTTAGATATCACATATCATGCTATAGGGAGAGTCTCAGTTTTGATATTAGAAGCATTGAGATATCACATCTCATGCTATCGGAAGTGTCTCAGGATTGGAATGGGAAGGAGCTGGATATCACATCTCATGCTAAAGGAAGGGTCTCAGGTTTGAAACGGGAAGGAGTTGGATATCACATCTCATGTTATAGGAAGGGTCTCAGGTTTGGTATAAACATTGAGATATCACATCTCTGCTATCGGAAGTGTCTCAGGATTGGAATGGGAAGGAGTTGGATATCCCATCTCATGTTATAGGACGGGTCTCAGGTTTTTTATTAGAATCATTGAGATATCATATTGCATGCTGTAGGAAGGGTCTAAGGATTGGAATGCGAAGGACTTGGATATCACATCTCATGCTATAGATAGGCTCTCAGGTTTGGAAAGTGAAGGAGTTGGATATCACATTTCATGTTAGAGGAAGGATCTCAGGTTTGGTATTAGAGGCATTGAGATATCACATCTCAGGCTATAGGAAGGGTCTCAGGATTGGAATGGGAAGGAGTTGGATATCACATCTCATGCTATAGGAAGGGTTTCAGGTTTGGTATAAGCATTGAGATATCACATCTCATGCTATAGGAAGGGTCTCAGGATTGGAATGGAAGGAGTTGGATATCACATCTCATGTTATAGGAAGGATCTGAGGTTTGGTATTAGAAGCATTGAGACATCACATCTCATGCTATAGGAAGGGTCTCAGGATTGGAATGGGAACGAGTTGGATATCAAATCTCATGCTATAGGAAGGGTCTCAGTATTGGAATGGGAAGGAGTTGAATATGACATCTCATGCCGTAGGAAGGGTCTCAGGTTTGGTATAAACATTGAGATATCACATCTCTGCTATCAAAAGGGTCTCAGGATTGGAATTGGAAGGAGTTGGATATCCCATCTCATGTTATAGGAAGAGTCTCAGGTTTGGTATTAGAAGCATTGAGATATCACATCTCATGCTATAGGAAGTGTCTCAGGATTGGAATGGGAAGGACTTGGATATCACATCTCATGCTATAGGTAGGGTCTCAAGTTTGACATTAGAAGCATTGAGATATCACATCTCATGCTATAGGAAGGGTCTGAGGATTGGAATGGGAAGGAGTTGGATATCACATCTCCTGCTATGGGAAGGGTCTCAGGTTTGGTATAAGCAGTGAGATATCACATCTCATGCTATAGGAAGTGTCTCAGGATTGGAATGGGAAGGAGTTGGATATCACATCTCATGTTATAGGAAGGATCTCAGGTGTGGTATAAGCATTGAGAAATCACATCTCTGCTATCGGAAGGGTCTCAAGATTGGAATGGGAAGGAGTTGGATATTCCCATCTCATGTTATAGGAAGGGTCTCAGGTTTGATATTAGAAGCATTGAGATATCACATCTCATGCTATAGGAAGGGTCTCAGGATTGGAATGGGAAGGACTTGGATATCACATCTCATGCTATAGGGAGGGTCTCAAGTTTGATATTAGAAGCTTTGAGATATCACATCTCATGATATCGGAAGGGTCTCAGGATTGGAATGGGAAGGAGTTGGATATCACATCTCATGATAAAGGAAGGGTCTAAGGTTTGGAAGGGGAAGGATTTGGATATCACATCTCATGTTATATTACGGGTCTCAGGTTTGGTATTAGAAGCATTGAGATATCAAGTCTCATAGTATAGGAAGGGTCTCAGAATTGGAATGGGAAGGAGTTGGATATCCCATCTCATGTTATAGGAAGAGTCTCTGGTTTGGTATTAGAATCATTGAGATATCACATCGCATGCTGTAGGAAGGGTCTAAGGATTGGAATGGGATGGACTTGGATATCACATCTCATGCTATAGGTAGGCTCTCAGGTTTGGTATAAGCATTGAGATATCACATCTCATGCTATAGGAAGGGTCTCAGAATTGGAATGGGAAGGAGTTGGATATCACATCTCAAGCTGTAGGAAGGGTCTCAGTATTGGAATGGGAAGGACTTGGATATCACATCTCATGCTATAGGAAGGCTCTCAGGTTTGGAAGGGGAAAGAGTTGGATATCTCATTTCATGTTAGAGGTAGGATCTCAGGTTTGGTATTAGAGGCATTGAGATATCACATCTCATGCTATCAGAAGGGTCTCAGGAATGGAATGGGAAGGAGTTAGATATCACATCTCATGCTAAAGGGAGGGTCTCAGGTTTGGAAGGGGAAGGATTTGGATATCACATCTCATGTTATAGGAAGGATCTCAGGTTTGGTATTAGAAGCATTGAGATATCACATCTCATGCTATCAGAAGAGTCTCAGGATTGGAATAGGAAGGAGTTGGATATCACATTTCATGCTAAAGGGAGGGTCTCAGGTTTGGAAGGGGAAGGATTTGGATATCACATCTCATGTTATCGGAAGGATCTCACGTTTGGTATTAGAAGTATTGAGATATCATATCTCATGCTATAGGAAGGGTCTCAGGATTGGAATGGGAAGGAGTTGGATATCACATCTCATGCTATAGGGAGGGTCTCAGGATTGGAATGGGAAGGACTTAGATATCACATATCATGCTATAGGGAGGGTCTCAGTTTTGATATTAGAAGCATTGAGATATCACATCTCATGCTATCGGAAGTGTCTCAGGATTGGAATGGGAAGGAGCTGGATATCACATCTCATGCTAAAGGAAGGGTCTCAGGTTTGGAACGGGAAGGATTTGGATATCACACCTCATGTTATAGGAAGGGTCTCAGGTTTGGTATAAGCATTGAGATATCACATCTCTGCTATCGGAAGTGTCTCAGGATTGGAATGGGAAGGAGTTGGATATCCCATCTCATGTTATAGGACGGGTCTCAGGTTTGTTATTAGAATCATTGAGATATCATATTGCATGCTGTAGGAAGGGTCTAAGGGTTGGAATGTGAAGGACTTGGATATCACATCTCATGCTATAGATAGGCTCTTAGGTTTGGAAAGGGAAGGAGTTGGATATCACATTTCATGTTAGAGGAAGGATCTCAGGTTTGGTATTAGAAGCATTGAGATATCACATCTCATGCTATAGGAAGGGTCTCAGGATTGGAATGGGAAGCAGTTGGATATCACATCTCATGCTATAGGAAGGGTCTCAGGTTTGGTATAAGCATTGAGATATCACATCTCATGCTATAGGACGGGTCTCAGGATTGGAATGGAAGGAGTTGGATATCACATCTCATGTTATAGGAAGGATCTCAGGTTTGGTATTAGACGCATTGAGACATCACATCTCATGCTATAGGAAGGGTCTCAGGGTTGGAATGGGAAGGAGTTGGATATCACATCTCATCCAATAGAAAGGGTCTCAGGTTTGGAATGGGAAGGAATTGGATATCACATCTCATGTTATAGGAAGGATCTCAGGTTTGGTATTAGAAGCATTGAGATATCACATCTCATGCTATAGGAAGGGTCTCAGGATTGGAATGTGAAGGATTTGGATATCACATCTCATGCTAAAGGAAGGGTCTCAGGTTTGGTAGAAGCATTGAGATATCACGTCGCTGCTATCGGAAGGGTCTCAGGATTGGATTGGGAAGGAGTTGGATATCCCTTCTCATGCTATAGGAAGGGTCTCAGGATTTGAATGGCAAGGAGTTGGATATCACATCTCATGCCATAGGAAGGGTCTCAGGTTTGGAATAAGCATTGAGATATCACATCTCTGCTATCGGAAGGGTCTCAGGATTGGATTGGGAAGGAGTTGGATATCCCTTCTCATGCTTTAGGAAGTGTCTCAGGTTGGAATGGGAAGGAGTTGGATATCACATCTCATGTTATAGGAAGGGTCTCAGGATTGGAATGGGAAGGATTTGGATATTACTTTCTTGCTATAGGAAGGGTCTCATGTTTGGAATGGGAAGGAGTTGGATATCACATATGCTATAGTTAGTGTCTCAGGTTTGGAACGGGAAGGAGTTGGATATCACATCTCATTTTATAGGAAGGGTCTCAGGTTTGGTATAAGCATTGAGATATCACATCTCTGCTATCGGAAGCGGCTCAGGATTGGAATGGGAAGGAGTTGGATATCCCATCTCATGTTATAGGAAGAGTCTCTGGTTTGGTATTAGAATCATTGAGATATCACATCGCATGCTGTAGGAAGGGTCTAAGGATTGGAATGGGATGGACTTGGATATCACATCTCATGTTATAGGTAGGCTCTCAGGTTTGGTATAAGCATTGAGATATCACATCTCATGCTATAGGGAGGGTCTCAGGATTGGAATGGGAAGGAATTGGATATCACATCTCATGCTATAGGAAGGGTCTCAGATTTGGTATAAGCATTGAGATATCACATCTCATGCTAAAGGAAGGGTCTCAGGATTGGAATGGGAAGGAGTTGTATATGACATCTCAGGCCATGACATCTCAGGCCATAGGAAGGTTCTCAGGTTTGGTATAAGCATTGAGATATCATATTGCATGCTGTAGGAAGGGTCTAAGGATTGGAATGGGAAGGACCTGGATATCACATCTCATGCTATAGAACGGCTCTCAGGTTTGGAAAGGGAAGGAGTTGGATATCGCATCTCATGTTATAGGATGGATCTCAGGTTTGGTATTAGAAGTATTGAGATATCACATCTCATGTTATCGGAAGGATCTCAGGTTTGGTATTAGAAGAATTGAGATATCACATCTCATGCTATAGGAAGGGTCTCAGGATTGGAATGGGAAGGAGTTGGATATCACATCTCATGCTAAAGGAAGGGTCTCAGGTTTGGTAGAAGCATTGAGATATCACATCTCATGCTATAGGAAGGGTCTCAGGATTGGAATGGGAAGGACTTAGATATCACATATCATGCTATAGGGAGGGTCTCAGTTTTGATATTAGAAGCATTGAGATATCACATCTCATGCTATCGGAAGTGTCTCAGGATTGGAATGGGAAGGAGCTGGATATCACATCTCATGCTAAAGGAAGGGTCTCAGGTTTGGAACGGGAAGGAATTGGATATCACATCTCATGTTATAGGAAGGGTCTCAGGTTTGGTATAAACATTGAGATATCACATCTCTGCTATCGGAAGTGTCTCAGGATTGGAATGGGAAGGAGTTGGATTTCCCATCTCATGTTATAGGACGGGTCTCAGGTTTGTTATTGGAATCATTGAGATATCATATTGCATGCTGTAGGAAGGGTCTAAGGGTTGGAATGTGAAGGACTTGGATATCACATCTCATGCTATAGATAGGCTCTTAGGTTTGGAAAGGGAAGGAGTTGGATCTCACATTTCATGTTAGAGGAAGGATCTCAGGTTTGGTATTAGAAGCATTGAGATATCACATCTCATGCTATAGGAAGGGTCTCAGGATTGGAATGGGAAGGAGTTGGATATCACATCTCATGCTATAGGAAGGGTCTCAGGTTTGGTATAAGCATTGAGATATCACATCTCATGCTATAGGAAGGGTCTCAGGATTGGAATGGAAGGAGTTGGATATCACATCTCATGTTATAGGAAGGATCTCAGGTTTGGTATTAGAAGCATTGAGACATCACATCTCATGCTATAGGAAGGGTCTCAGGATTGGAATGGGAAGGAGTTGAATATGACATCTCATGCCGTAGGAAGGGTCTCAGGTTTGGTATAAACATTGAGATATCACATCTCTGCTATCAAAAGGGTCTCAGGATTGGAATGGGAAGGAGTTGGATATCCCATCTCATGTTATAGGAAGAGTCTCAAGTTTGGTATTAGAAGCATTGAGATATCACATCTCATGCTATAGGAAGTGTCTTAGGATTGGAATGGGAAGGACTTGGATATCACATCTCATGCTATAGGTAGGGTCTCAAGTTTGACATTAGAAGCATTGAGATATCACATCTCATGCTATAGGAAGGGTCTGAGGATTGGAATGGGAAGGAGTTGGATATCACATCTCCTGCTATGGGAAGGGTCTCAGGTTTGGTATAAGCAGTGAGATATCACATCTCATGCTATAGGAAGTGTCTCAGGATTGGAATGGGAAGGAGTTGGATATCACATCTCATGTTATAGGAAGGATCTCAGGTTTGGTATAAGCATTGAGATATCACATCTCTGCTATCCGAAGGGTCTCAAGATTGGAATGGGAAGGAGTTGGATATTCCCATCTCATGTTATAGGAAGGGTCTCAGGTTTGGTATTAGAAGCATTGAGATATCACATCTCATGCTATAGGAAGGGTCTCAGGATTGGAATGGGAAGGACTTGGATATCACATCTCATGCTATAGGGAGGGTCTCAAGTTTGATATTAGAAGCTTTGAGATATCACATCTCATGATATCGGAAGGGTCTCAGGATTGGAATGGGAAGGAGTTGGATATCACATCTCATGATAAAGGAAGGGTCTAAGGTTTGGAAGGGGAAGGATTTGGATATCACATCTCATGTTATATTACGGGTCTCAGGTTTGGTATTAGAAGCATTGAGATATCAAGTCTCATAGTATAGGAAGGGTCTCAGAATTGGAATGGGAAGGAGTTGGATATCCCATCTCATGTTATAGGAAGAGTCTCTGGTTTGGTATTAGAATCATTGAGATATCACATCGCATGCTGTAGGAAGGGTCTAAGGATTGGAATGGGATGGACTTGGATATCACATCTCATGCTATAGGTAGGCTCTCAGGTTTGGTATAAGCATTGAGATATCACATCTCATGCTATAGGAAGGGTCTCAGAATTGGAATGGGAAGGAGTTGGATATCACATCTCAAGCTATAGGAAGGGTCTCAGTATTGGAATGGGAAGGACTTGGATATCACATCTCATGCTATAGGAAGGCTCTCAGGTTTGGAAGGGGAAAGAGTTGGATATCTCATTTCATGTTAGAGGTAGGATCTCAGGTTTGGTATTAGAGGCATTGAGATATCACATCTCATGCTATCAGAAGGGTCTCAGGAATGGAATGGGAAGGAGTTAGATATCACATCTCATGCTAAAGGGAGGGTCTCAGGTTTGGAAGGGGAAGGATTTGGATATCACATCTCATGTTATAGGAAGGATCTCAGGTTTGGTATTAGAAGCATTGAGATATCACATCTCATGCTATCGGAAGGATCTCAGGTTTGGTATTAGAAGCATTGAGATATCACATCTCATGCTATCAGAAGAGTCTCAGGATTGGAATAGGAAGGAGTTGGATATCACATTTCATGCTAAAGGGAGGGTCTCAGGTTTGGAAGGGGAAGGATTTGGATATCACATCTCATGTTATCGGAAGGATCTCACGTTTGGTATTAGAAGTATTGAGATATCATATCTCATGCTATAGGAAGGGTCTCAGGATTGGAATGGGAAGGAGTTGGATATCACATCTCATGCTATAGGGAGGGTCTCAGGATTGGAATGGGAAGGACTTAGATATCATATATCATGCTATAGGGAGGGTCTCAGTTTTGATATTAGAAGCATTGAGATATCACATCTCATGCTATCGGAAGTGTCTCAGGATTGGAATGGGAAGGAGCTGGATATCACATCTCATGCTAAAGGAAGGGTCTCAGGTTTGGAACGGGAAGGATTTGGATATCACATCTCATGTTATAGGAAGGGTCTCAGGTTTGGTATAAGCATTGAGATATCACATCTCTGCTATCGGAAGTGTCTCAGGATTGGAATGGGAAGGAGTTGGATATCCCATCTCATGTTATAGGACGGGTCTCAGGTTTGTTATTAGAATCATTGAGATATCATATTGCATGCTGTAGGAAGGGTCTAAGGGTTGGAATGTGAAGGACTTGGATATCACATCTCATGCTATAGATAGGCTCTTAGGTTTGGAAAGGGAAGGAGTTGGATATCACATTTCATGTTAGAGGAAGGATCTCAGGTTTGGTATTAGAAGCATTGAGATATCACATCTCATGCTATAGGAAGGGTCTCAGGATTGGAATGGGAAGCAGTTGGATATCACATTTCATGCTATAGGAAGGGTCTCAGGTTTGGTATAAGCATTGAGATATCACATCTCATGCTATAGGACGGGTCTCAGGATTGGAATGGAAGGAGTTGGATATCACATCTCATGTTATAGGAAGGATCTCAGGTTTGGTATTAGACGCATTGAGACATCACATCTCATGCTATAGGAAGGGTCACAGGGTTGGAATGGGAAGGAGTTGGATATCACATCTCATCCAATAGGAAGGGTCTCAGGTTTGGAATGGGAAGGAATTGGATATCACATCTCATGTTATAGGAAGGATCTCAGGTTTGGTATTAGAAGCATTGAGATATCACATCTCATGCTATAGGAAGGGTCTCAGGATTGGAATGGGAAGGACTTGGATATCACTTCTCATGCTATAGGTAGGGTCTCAAGTTTGACATTAGAAGCATTGAGATATCACATCTCATGCTATAGGAAGGGTCTGAGGATTGGAATGGGAAGGAGTTGGATATCACATCTCCTGCTATGGGAAGGGTCTCAGGTTTGGTATAAGCAGTGAGATATCACATCACATGCTATAGGAAGTGTCTCAGGATTGGAATGGGAAGGAGTTGGATATCACATCTCATGTTATAGGAAGGATCTCAGGTTTGGTATTAGAAGCATTGAGATATCACATCTCATGCTATAGGAAGGGTCTCAGGATTGGAATGGGAAGGACTTGGATATCACATCTCATGCTATAGGGAGGGTCTCAAGTTTGATATTAGAAGCTTTGAGATATCACAACTCATGATATCGGAAGGGTCTCAGGATTGGAATGGGAAGGAGTTGGATATCACATCTCATGATAAAGGAAGGGTCTAAGGTTTGGAAGGGGAAGGATTTGGATATCACATCTCATGTTATATTACGGGTCTCAGGTTTGGTATTAGAAGCATTGAGATATCAAGTCTCATAGTATAGGAAGGGTCTCAGAATTGGAATGGGAAGGAGTTGGATATCCCATCTCATGTTATAGGATGAGTCTCTGGTTTGGTATTAGAATCATTGAGATATCACATCGCATGCTGTAGGAAGGGTCTAAGGATTGGAATGGGATGGACTTGGATATCACATCTCATGCTATAGGTAGGCTCTCAGGTTTGGTATAAGCATTGAGATATCACATCTCATGCTATAGGAAGGGTCTCAGAATTGGAATGGGAAGGAGTTGGATATCACATCTCAAGCTATAGGAAGGGTCTCAGTATTGGAATGGGAAGGACTTGGATATCACATCTCATGCTATAGGAAGGCTCTCAGGTTTGGAAGGGGAAAGAGTTGGATATCTCATTTCATGTTAGAGGTAGGATCTCAGGTTTGGTATTAGAAGCATTGAGATATCACATCTCATGCTATCAGAAGGGTCTCAGGAATGGAATGGGAAGGAGTTAGATATCACATCTCATGCTAAAGGGAGGGTCTCAGGTTTGGAAGGGGAAGGATTTGGATATCACATCTCATGTTATAGGAAGGATCTCAGGTTTGGTATTAGAAGCATTGAGATATCACATCTCATGCTATCGGAAGGATCTCAGGTTTGGTATTAGAAGCATTGAGCTATCACATCTCATGCTATCAGAAGAGTCTCAGGATTGGAATAGGAAGGAGTTGGATATCACATTTCATGCTAAAGGGAGGGTCTCAGGTTTGGAAGGGGAAGGATTTGGATATCACATCTCATGTTATCGGAAGGATCTCACGTTTGGTATTAGAAGTATTGAGATATCATATCTCATGCTATAGGAAGGGTCTCAGGATTGGAATGGGAAGGAGTTGGATATCACATATGCTATAGTTAGTGTCTCAGGTTTGGAACGGGAAGGAGTTGGATATCACATCTCATGTTATAGGAAGGGTCTCAGGTTTGGTATAAGCATTGAGATATCACATCTCTGCTATCGGAAGCGGCTCAGGATTGGAATGGGAAGGAGTTGGATATCCCATCTCATGTTATAGGAAGAGTCTCTGGTTTGGTATTAGAATCATTGAGATATCACATCGCATGCTGTAGGAAGGGTCTAAGGATTGGAATGGGATGGACTTGGATATCACATCTCATGTTATAGGTAGGCTCTCAGGTTTGGTATAAGCATTGAGATATCACATCTCATGCTATAGGGAGGGTCTCAGGATTGGAATGGGAAGGAATTGGATATCACATCTCATGCTATAGGAAGGGTCTCAGATTTGGTATAAGCATTGAGATATCACATCTCATGCTAAAGGAAGGGTCTCAGGATTGGAATGGGAAGGAGTTGTATATGACATCTCAGGCCATGACATCTCAGGCCATAGGAAGGTTCTCAGGTTTGGTATAAGCATTGAGATATCATATTGCATGCTGTAGGAAGGGTCTAAGGATTGGAATGGGAAGGACCTGGATATCACATCTCATGCTATAGAACGGCTCTCAGGTTTGGAAAGGGAAGGAGTTGGATATCACATCTAATGTTATAGGATGGATCTCAGGTTTGGTATTAGAAGTATTGAGATATCACATCTCATGTTATTGGAAGGATCTCAGGTTTGGTATTAGAAGTATTGAGATATCACATCTCATGCTATAGGAAGGGTCTCAGGATTGGAATGGGAAGGAGTTGGATATCACATCTCATGCTAAAGGAAGGGTCTCAGGTTTGGTAGAAGCATTGAGATATCACATCTCATGCTATAGGAAGGGTCTCAGGATTGGAATGGGAAGGACTTAGATATCACATATCATGCTATAGGGAGGGTCTCAGTTTTGATATTAGAAGCATTGAGATATCACATCTCATGCTATCGGAAGTGTCTCAGGATTGGAATGGGAAGGAGCTGGATATCACATCTCATGCTAAAGGAAGGGTCTCAGGTTTGGAACGGGAAGGAGTTGGATATCACATCTCATGTTATAGGAAGGGTCTCAGGTTTGGTATAAACATTGAGATATCACATCTCTGCTATCGGAAGTGTCTCAGGATTGGAATGGGAAGGAGTTGGATATCCCATCTCATGTTATAGGACGGGTCTCAGGTTTGTTATTGGAATCATTGAGATATCATATTGCATGCTGTAGGAAGGGTCTAAGGGTTGGAATGTGAAGGACTTGGATATCACATCTCATGCTATAGATAGGCTCTTAGGTTTGGAAAGGGAAGGAGTTGGATCTCACATTTCATGTTAGAGGAAGGATCTCAGGTTTGGTATTAGAAGCATTGAGATATCACATCTCATGCTATAGGAAGGGTCTCAGGATTGGAATGGGAAGGAGTTGGATATCACATCTCATGCTATAGGAAGGGTCTCAGGTTTGGTATAAGCATTGAGATATCACATCTCATGCTATAGGAAGGGTCTCAGGATTGGAATGGAAGGAGTTGGATATCACATCTCATGTTATAGGAAGGATCTCAGGTTTGGTATTAGAAGCATTGAGACATCACATCTCATGCTATAGGAAGGGTCTCAGGATTGGAATGGGAAGGAGTTGGATATCAAATCTCATGCTATAGGAAGGGTCTCAGGATTGGAATGGGAAGGAGTTGAATATGACATCTCATGCCGTAGGAAGGGTCTCAGGTTTGGTATAAACATTGAGATATCACATCTCTGCTATCAAAAGGGTCTCAGGATTGGAATGGGAAGGAGTTGGATATCCCATCTCATGTTATAGGAAGAGTCTCAAGTTTGGTATTAGAAGCATTGAGATATCACATCTCATGCTATAGGAAGTGTCTTAGGATTGGAATGGGAAGGACTTGGATATCACATCTCATGCTATAGGTAGGGTCTCAAGTTTGACATTAGAAGCATTGAGATATCACATCTCATGCTATAGGAAGGGTCTGAGAATTGGAATGGGAAGGAGTTGGATATCACATCTCCTGCTATGGGAAGGGTCTCAGGTTTGGTATAAGCAGTGAGATATCACATCTCATGCTATAGGAAGTGTCTCAGGATTGGAATGGGAAGGAGTTGGATATCACATCTCATGTTATAGGAAGGATCTCAGGTTTGGTATAAGCATTGAGATATCACATCTCTGCTATCGGAAGGGTCTCAAGATTGGAATGGGAAGGAGTTGGATATTCCCATCTCATGTTATAGGAAGGGTCTCAGGTTTGGTATTAGAAGCATTGAGATATCACATCTCATGCTATAGGAAGGGTCTCAGGATTGGAATGGGAAGGACTTGGATATCACATCTCATGCTATAGGGAGGGTCTCAAGTTTGATATTAGAAGCTTTGAGATATCACATCTCATGATATCGGAAGGGTCTCAGGATTGGAATGGGAAGGAGTTGGATATCACATCTCATGATAAAGGAAGGGTCTAAGGTTTGGAAGGGGAAGGATTTGGATATCACATCTCATGTTATATTACGGGTCTCAGGTTTGGTATTAGAAGCATTGAGATATCAAGTCTCATAGTATAGGAAGGGTCTCAGAATTGGAATGGGAAGGAGTTGGATATCCCATCTCATGTTATAGGAAGAGTCTCTGGTTTGGTATTAGAATCATTGAGATATCACATCGCATGCTGTAGGAAGGGTCTAAGGATTGGAATGGGATGGACTTGGATATCACATCTCATGCTATAGGTAGGCTCTCAGGTTTGGTATAAGCATTGAGATATCACATCTCATGCTATAGGAAGGGTCTCAGAATTGGAATGGGAAGGAGTTGGATATCACATCTCAAGCTATAGGAAGGGTCTCAGTATTGGAATGGGAAGGACTTGGATATCACATCTCATGCTATAGGAAGGCTCTCAGGTTTGGAAGGGGAAAGAGTTGGATATCTCATTTCATGTTAGAGGTAGGATCTCAGGTTTGGTATTAGAGGCATTGAGATATCACATCTCATGCTATCAGAAGGGTCTCAGGAATGGAATGGGAAGGAGTTAGATATCACATCTCATGCTAAAGGGAGGGTCTCAGGTTTGGAAGGGGAAGGATTTGGATATCACATCTCATGTTATAGGAAGGATCTCAGGTTTGGTATTAGAAGCATTGAGATGGGGGGCGCTGTTGAGCAGCCGACAAGATGGCTGCCTAGCCTTTCAGCTCCGTGTGCTGCCGCTTTACATCTGCTTCCATCTGCGGTTTGCTACTCTGCCCCGTCTCCGGACTTGGCCCACGCATAGCTGACACTCGGGGCCACCCGCCTGTGAAATCTGGCCCTGAATCGGACCTTCTGACCCTGTGTTCGCGGTGCCTCGAACCAGGCCCGTGCGCTGCCGGTCGACGCCGCGGACGGTGTCGCAGACTTCCTTCCGTCGCAGCTGACGACCCGGCGGGCCGCCTCCCTATCTATCGCCACCGCGCCCACCTGCTTTGCGACTGGGGCCGGGGCCGGGGCACGGGGCCGCCTGTGCGGCCTACGCCGATACGCGTGGGCCGACCCGGCGCGGCGCCGCGGAAGGCTCTGCTGAAGACTCCGCTGAAGACGCTCCTGGCCTGAACCAACTAACGACTGCGAACCGAGCCTGAGGTGAGGAGCTGGTGGGCCCTGTATGTGCGGCATTTCTCCACAACCCCTTGGGTCTATCTGTATGCCGCCCTAAGAGCCGTGCGGGGCTCCGTCAGAACGAACCTCTCGCCCGCTACCTCCGGCACTCGGTTTTAAGGTCCTCCACGCCGCGCCGGTGCATTGCCCCGTCTCATGATAACCTCACGAGTCTGACTCCCTGGAACACGCCACGATGTCCAACAGGTCCAGGAACACCGGTAAATCTGGCGCCATGGACAAGTTTGCTAAGGCCACCCCGAGGCCCGACTCGGCCCATACATCATGCGATCAAATCGAAGCACCGCTCCCTGCAGAGGCCCCCCCCGCAGACCTGACGGTCATTATGGAATCCATGGCCAGAAACTTCGCAGCTTTTCACGAGAAGCTAGATGACATTAATGCAAATGTGGCATCTCTACGAACCAAACTGGACCAACAAGGGTCGCGTATCACCGAAACCGAAAACAGGATCAGCTCCAACGAGGACAAAATCAACACGCTGCAAAGCACGGTGTCCACCCTTGCCACGGACATGAAACTAGTGCGCGCTAAATGCGACGACCTCGAATCTAGATCACGGAGGAATAACATACGCATCATTGGAGTCCCGGAAAATGCACTGAAGGGCCGACTTGAATCCGCAGTCGAGAACCTCCTGAAAGACCTATTGGGCAATCCAGAATTGTCCCCCTTCTTCACAATCGAAAGGGCCCACAGGGCGTTGGCCCCACGCCCCAAACCAGGAGACTTCCCGCGGCCCATCATCGCCAAAATTCTGAGTTTTAGAGATCGGGACCAAATCCTCCGCCTTGCGCGGGAGAAGGGTGAACTCAGATTGGACTCGCAGGTGATCCGAATCTTCCCCGACTTCTCGATTGCAGTACAGCAGGAGCGCCGCCAATTTCTCGGGGTCAAGAACCTGCTCAGGGAGAGAAGCATTCCATACGCCATCCTGTTCCCGGCCCGTCTAAAGTTCACATTTAACAACAAACTTTATTTCTTCACGGTGCCCTCAGAAGCGGTGAAATTCATAGAGGCACACATCCCTCTGCATCCACCTGCCGGAGATGATATGGAAAATGACTGAACTTATTTTGAAACTTGCTCTCCCGGATCGCCGCCTACTCGAGCGGTCTGAGGGCTTCATCATCCATGGACTGCCCGCACTACCACCCTGCTGTTTTATTCCTACTTTTCACGCTCTCCGGGCTGCACTCACAGCTCCTTAGCCCTCAGATACGCACTTTCTATTTTGCATGTTGTTGGTCCACTCATAGTGATCATGTTGATTCCTGTCTTCATCAAATGCAATATCTCCCCATTTCGCATTCAGGCCGGCGTGGCCACAGGTAATGGCTGTGACATGCATCACTAAACCGCAAACACTGTTTATTTTCTCACGGACGCCTTAGTGTCCCAAGCGTGCTAACACACGGCAATAGCGCACCCCATTGCGATTGCACTGCTTCCTATTTCTTTGTTTTTGGTTCGCCCCTGTTGGGCTCTTGCACAGGCTGGATCAAGTTGGGGTCGGTCCGACTGTGCACTGTTGGAGATGGGTGGGATGTACACTGCTGATCATGGGTTGGTGGTGAGGGTGGGGGGGGCAAACTGGGTGTTATCTACAAAAGGCACACGGGGTTGCATGTGGCCGGCACTAATGGGCCACGGTCGTAAATTTTGCCCCTTCCCTTGGGGCGCACACTATTGTTGGGTCCGAGACGTTCATTGAGAACACGTGTTACATAATGAGATACCTGGCACAGGTATGGCAACCGTCTTAATGTCATGGAATATCCGAGGGGTAAGCAATCACACTAAGGCGCGCAAAATCATGGCATATGCCAACAGACATAATTGCAAGATACTGTTCCTGCAGGAGACACACTCCAATGGCCACATCCCCAGAACAATGGCCCCGGCATGGGGACCTACTAGATTTTTTACCTCCTACTCCACTCAATCCAGGGGGGTTCTAACCATGATCCATAAATCCATCAAGTTCACACTGCATAAAAACTACACTGACCCTGAAGGACGCTATGTCATACTACATTGCACTTTGGCCAACAAAGAATATCTACTCGTCAACACCTATTGCCCCAATATCGATTCTCCTGATTTTTTTGACAAGATCGCCACTATACTGCTGGGATACGTGGGAACTCTGGTCATTTGGGCGGGAGATCTGAATCTTATCCTTGATGCGGCCCTGGATAGGACTGGATCCAACCCACGGCCTCTGTCCAGCGCCGCACGCAGGTTGCACTCTCACATTAAGACCCTCGACATTTGCGATGCCTGGAGGTCGCTACACCCACATCTTAGAGACTACACTTACTACTCATCAGTGCATGGGAGCTCTTCTAGGATAGACTTGTTTCTTGTCTCGAAAGGTGTCATGGGAGGGGTGTTGGGCTCCCAGATCTTACCCCGCACGCTTTCTGATCATGCCCCGATCACACTCACAGCCAGACTAGGAGTACCCGTCCCGACGTTCAGCACCTGGCGTTTTAAATCCGACGCCCTGCGAGATGTGGTATTTAAGGCTGAAATACTCGACGATATTCTGTCTTTCTTCGAACTAAACACTCTCCGAGATACCTCTGCCGCCGTGAGGTGGGACGCCTTTAAGGTGTACATCAGGGGAATGTCTATCTCCCGGGAAGCTGGGGTGCTGAAATCAATCAGAACAGCGCTGAGCCGTTCAGAAAGCAAACTGAAACAACTGGAACTGCAGGGCGCCTCTGGTGCCGACCCCGCCACTCTTGCCCAGATCTCTGAGGAACTCCAGGCTTTCAACAAACTCGCCGTCAGCGAGATACATTTCCTTGGTCGCCCTCAAGCGGCCAGGAAATATGGTGAGGGAGAGAGGCCCGGGAGAACGTTAGCGACACTAACTAAATGGGAATCTGGCCGAACGCAAATCACCTCTCTTAAAGATGAACAGGGTAATACCCAATGGGCTGACCTACAAATCCTGAACACATTTACCGAGTTCTACAGATCTCTCTACTCCCAGCCTGCTGAGCACACTGAACAGCACATGCGGGAACTCCTTGACTCGATCCCCACCACTGAGATCTCCTCCGCTACCCGTGACGATCTGGACTCTCCAGTCACGCTTGACGAGATAGTAACTGCCATCTCTGACCTACCCAAAGGCAAAGCCCCGGGGCCCGACGGTCTGACCGCCGATTTCTATCAAGAACACGTCGCTATACTCGCCCCCAAGCTACTCGAGGTCTGGGATGAATCGCTCCGAGTCTCTATTCTTCCCCTCTCTATGCGCGAGGCAGTCATTACGGTGCTGCTCAAGCCCGATAAGCCCGACGACGAATGTGGGTCCTATAGACCCCTCTCCCTAATGAACCTCGACACAAAGATCTTTGCAAAAATTATAGCGAACCGATTTCTGCCCATTATGACATATCTGGTCCATGATGACCAGGCCGGCTTTGTACCGGGCAGGTCCACCTCCCACAACATCAGGAGACTGTTTAATGTAATGTCCCGCATTGATCAAGAGGCACAAGCAGTGGCGGTCACACTGGACGCCCAGAAGGCCTTCGATATGGTCTCCTGGAGATACACTTGGCTGGTCCTTGAGAATATGGGTATTGGCCCGAACATGATTAAGTTTATAAAATTACTTTACACTTCTCCTGTGGCACGGGTTAGGGTCAATACACTAACTTCTGATCTTTTCACACTGTTCAGAGGTACCCGACAGGGATGCCCCTTCTCTCCAATACTGTTCGCCTTAGCAATTGAACCAATGGCAGACTATGTCCGTGCTCACCACGCCCGCAAGGGTATAAGACTGAAGGACAGCCCCGAAATTATATCCCTATATGCGGACGATGTTCTCTTATACATCAGAGACCCTGCAACACACCTTGACTCAATACTAAGGGACATTACTCGCATAGGCACTCACTCCGGCTTCACTATCAATTATTCTAAGTCGGAGATTTTCCCGCTCACTAAGGCCACCCAGCAACCTGCCTCTGAATACCCCCTCCGTTGGTCACCGAATGGTTTTAGATATTTGGGCGTGCACATATCCTTGGCCAAGTCCTCCCTTCTCGCTGACAATTACTCGGCGGTAACACGCATGGCCGAAACCAAAATCCTCAGGTGGCGTGCCCTCCCGCTCTCCATTGCTGGTCGGCTCTCCCTCATTAAAATGATTCTGCTCCCCAAACTTCTCTACATATTTAGCAACGTACCCGTGTGGCCTGGGAATAACTACTTTGCCAGACTGCACACACTGTTTGCTCAGTTCCTTTGGCACGCGGGCGCAGTACGCAAAAAGTGGACGGACATGACACTTCCATACAAACTAGGGGGACTAACAGCCCCGAATATATCACTTTACTGGCACGCAGCTCAGGCCCAACATGCCACCCACTGGTATCCTGGTGCACCAACGCGTCCCCATGTCAAACTGGAGAGATTGGCGACCACCGGCATCGACCTAATGTCCGCGCTACTGCATTACCAATACATACCCGACTCTCCTATCGACCCTCTCTACACAACCCTCTTGGCCTGGTCTCGCATGCTTTCCCAGACGCCTGGAGCCTTCCCATACTACAAGTGGCTTCCCGTGTGGGCTTTTCCTGGCCTGGAGCCCACACACGACGCAGCGCTGGCCCGACACTGGGGGGAGCTGGGATACCATGCACTGACGGACTTCTACCCTGAAGGCAGCTTTATTGACCCCCGATCTTGGAAACCGGGTCACACCGGGACCGCTTTGGAAACCCTCCAATATTATAGACTGCGGGCCGCGTTTAGGTCCAAATGGCCCACATTCACCGGACGAGCCCCCAGACAACCCAGCCATCGCATACATTGCCAACTCAGGGGGCGCCCGCGGCGTGGTCTCCTCACTCTACAAGATATTTCAGGCTGCTTCCCCTACTCCCACCCTCAAGGCACGCGATGACTGGGCCGACGACCTGGGCCTGGAAATATCAGATGGGGCCTGGGAGAACATGTGCCTGCACACCCAACGAGTCTCCCTCAACTTCCGTTTTCGCGCCATGCAGTACAAACTCCTAAATAGACTTTATTATACTCCGTACAGAACCTCTAGGTTCGCTCACACTGCGACACGCCCCTGCCCCCGCTGCAGGGCGACAGAGGCCGATCACCTACACATGTTTTGGTCCTGTAACAAACTGCTTGGTTTCTGGGAGGGCATCCTAGAAACTCTCTCTGCTATCATTGGGGTTGTTGTTGACCCAGATCCTCTGGCCGTCCTCTTTGGCGCCTGGACGACCGATGACACTAGATGTTCAGCTAGATTTTTGAATATTGCATGTATGGTTGCCAAGAAATGCGTCCTTCAGAATTGGAAAAATCCCTCCCCTCCGGCTCACCGGAAATGGCTCCATATGCTTACCTGGTCACGCAATTGCGAGGAGGAATTCATATCCATGCTCCCTGCTACATCTCGTCCCCGTAACATCTGGACAGAATTCAACACATACCTTAACAATAGAAGCACAAGTGCCTCCAGCTCTGGCTTGTCTCCCACCCCTCTGTAATTACCCCTACTATGTGCACACTTATTTGTATATATTTCATGCGACCACTGCCTTGTATTGCTGTGACCAATGTACCATGTTAAATGTACTGTATTGTTACGCCTTTTACACGGGCTGGACTCGTGCCCTTGTTGCCTGCACCATGTAACCTTGTGCCGCTAAAAATAAAAGTTTAAAAAAAAAAAAAAAAAAAAGAAGCATTGAGATATCACATCTCATGCTATCGGAAGGATCTCAGGTTTGGTATTAGAAGCATTGAGATATCACATCTCATGCTATCAGAAGAGTCTCAGGATTGGAATAGGAAGGAGTTGGATATCACATTTCATGCTAAAGGGAGGGTCTCAGGTTTGGAAGGGGAAGGATTTGGATATCACATCTCATGTTATCGGAAGGATCTCACGTTTGGTATTAGAAGTATTGAGATATCATATCTCATGCTATAGGAAGGGTCTCAGGATTGGAATGGGAAGGAGTTGGATATCACATCTCATGCTATAGGGAGGGTCTCAGGATTGGAATGGGAAGGACTTAGATATCACATATCATGCCATAGGGAGGGTCTCAGTTTTGATATTAGAAGCATTGAGATATCACATCTCATGCTATCGGAAGTGTCTCAGGATTGGAATGGGAAGGAGCTGGATATCACATCTCATGCTAAAGGAAGGGTCTCAGGTTTGGAACGGGAAGGATTTGGATATCACATCTCATGTTATAGGAAGGGTCTCAGGTTTGGTATAAGCATTGAGATATCACATCTCTGCTATCGGAAGTGTCTCAGGATTGGAATGGGAAGGAGTTGGATATCCCATCTCATGTTATAGGACGGGTCTCAGGTTTGTTATTAGAATCATTGAGATATCATATTGCATGCTGTAGGAAGGGTCTAAGGGTTGGAATGTGAAGGACTTGGATATCACATCTCATGCTATAGATAGGCTCTTAGGTTTGGAAAGGGAAGGAGTTGGATATCACATTTCATGTTAGAGGAAGGATCTCAGGTTTGGTATTAGAAGCATTGAGATATCACATCTCATGCTATAGGAAGGGTCTCAGGATTGGAATGGGAAGCAGTTGGATATCACATTTCATGCTATAGGAAGGGTCTCAGGTTTGGTATAAGCATTGAGATATCACATCTCATGCTATAGGACGGGTCTCAGGATTGGAATGGAAGGAGTTGGATATCACATCTCATGTTATAGGAAGGATCTCAGGTTTGGTATTAGACGCATTGAGACATCACATCTCATGCTATAGGAAGGGTCTCAGGGTTGGAATGGGAAGGAGTTGGATATCACATCTCATCCAATAGGAAGGGTCTCAGGTTTGGAATGGGAAGGAATTGGATATCACATCTCATGTTATAGGAAGGATCTCAGGTTTGGTATTAGAAGCATTGAGATATCACATCTCATGCTATAGGAAGGGTCTCAGGATTGGAATGGGAAGGACTTGGATATCACATCTCATGCTATAGGTAGGGTCTCAAGTTTGACATTAGAAGCATTGAGATATCACATCTCATGCTATAGGAAGGGTCTGAGGATTGGAATGGGAAGGAGTTGGATATCACATCTCCTGCTATGGGAAGGGTCTCAGGTTTGGTATAAGCAGTGAGATATCACATCACATGCTATAGGAAGTGTCTCAGGATTGGAATGGGAAGGAGTTGGATATCACATCTCATGTTATAGGAAGGATCTCAGGTTTGGTATAAGCATTGAGATATCACATCTCTGCTATCGGAAGGGTCTCAAGATTGGAATGGGAAGGAGTTGGATATTCCCATCTCATGTTATAGGAAGGGTCTCAGGTTTGGTATTAGAAGCATTGAGATATCACATCTCATGCTATAGGAAGGGTCTCAGGATTGGAATGGGAAGGACTTGGATATCACATCTCATGCTATAGGGAGGGTCTCAAGTTTGATATTAGAAGCTTTGAGATATCACATCTCATGATATCGGAAGGGTCTCAGGATTGGAATGGGAAGGAGTTGGATATTACATCTCATGATAAAGGAAGGGTCTAAGGTTTGGAAGGGGAAGGATTTGGATATCACATCTCATGTTATATTACGGGTCTCAGGTTTGGTATTAGAAGCATTGAGATATCAAGTCTCATAGTATAGGAAGGGTCTCAGAATTGGAATGGGAAGGAGTTGGATATCCCATCTCATGTTATAGGAAGAGTCTCTGGTTTGGTATTAGAATCATTGAGATATCACATCGCATGCTGTAGGAAGGGTCTAAGGATTGGAATGGGATGGACTTGGATATCACATCTCATGCTATAGGTAGGCTCTCAGGTTTGGTATAAGCATTGAGATATCACATCTCATGCTATAGGAAGGGTCTCAGAATTGGAATGGGAAGGAGTTGGATATCACATCTCAAGCTATAGGAAGGGTCTCAGTATTGGAATGGGAAGGACTTGGATATCACATCTCATGCTATAGGAAGGCTCTCAGGTTTGGAAGGGGAAAGAGTTGGATATCTCATTTCATGTTAGAGGTAGGATCTCAGGTTTGGTATTAGAGGCATTGAGATATCACATCTCATGCTATCAGAAGGGTCTCAGGAATGGAATGGGAAGGAGTTAGATATCACATTTCATGCTAAAGGGAGGGTCTCAGGTTTGGAAGGGGAAGGATTTGGATATCACATCTCATGTTATAGGAAGGATCTCAGGTTTGGTATTAGAAGCATTGAGATATCACATCTCATGCTATCGGAAGGATCTCAGGTTTGGTATTAGAAGCATTGAGATATCACATCTCATGCTATCAGAAGAGTCTCAGGATTGGAATAGGAAGGAGTTGGATATCACATTTCATGCTAAAGGGAGGGTCTCAGGTTTGGAAGGGGAAGGATTTGGATATCACATCTCATGTTATCGGAAGGATCTCACGTTTGGTATTAGAAGTATTGAGATATCATATCTCATGCTATAGGAAGGGTCTCAGGATTGGAATGGGAAGGAGTTGGATATCACATCTCATGCTATAGGGAGGGTCTCAGGATTGGAATGGGAAGGACTTAGATATCACATATCATGCTATAGGGAGGGTCTCAGTTTTGATATTAGAAGCATTGAGATATCACATCTCATGCTATCGGAAGTGTCTCAGGATTGGAATGGGAAGGAGCTGGATATCACATCTCATGCTAAAGGAAGGGTCTCAGGTTTGGAACGGGAAGGATTTGGATATCACAACTCATGTTATAGGAAGGGTCTCAGGTTTGGTATAAGCATTGAGATATCACATCTCTGCTATCGGAAGTGTCTCAGGATTGGAATGGGAAGGAGTTGGATATCCCATCTCATGTTATAGGACGGGTCTCAGGTTTGTTATTAGAATCATTGAGATATCATATTGCATGCTGTAGGAAGGGTCTAAGGGTTGGAATGTGAAGGACTTGGATATCACATCTCATGCTATAGATAGGCTCTTAGGTTTGGAAAGGGAAGGAGTTGGATATCACATTTCATGTTAGAGGAAGGATCTCAGGTTTGGTATTAGAAGCATTGAGATATCACATCTCATGCTATAGGAAGGGTCTCAGGATTGGAATGGGAAGTAGTTGGATATCACATCTCATGCTATAGGAAGGGTCTCAGGTTTGGTATAAGCATTGAGATATCACATCTCATGCTATAGGACGGGTCTCAGGATTGGAATGGAAGGAGTTGGATATCACATCTCATGTTATAGGAAGGATCTCAGGTTTGGTATTAGACGCATTGAGACATCACATCTCATGCTATAGGAAGGGTCTCAGGGTTGGAATGGGAAGGAGTTGGATATCACATCTCATCCAATAGGAAGGGTCTCAGGTTTGGAATGGGAAGGAATTGGATATCACATCTCATGTTATAGGAAGGATCTCAGGTTTGGTATTAGAAGCATTGAGATATCACATCTCATGCTATAGGAAGGGTCTCAGGATTGGAATGTGAAGGATTTGGATATCACATCTCATGCTAAAGGAAGGGTCTCAGGTTTGGTAGAAGCATTGAGATATCAAGTCGCTGCTATCGGAAGGGTCTCAGGATTGGATTGGGAAGGAGTTGGATATCCCTTCTCATGCTATAGGAAGGGTCTCAGGATTTGAATGGCAAGGAGTTGGATATCACATCTCATGCCATAGGAAGGGTCTCAGGTTTGGTATAAGCATTGAGATATCACATCTCTGCTATCGGAAGGGTCTCAGGCTTGGATTGGGAAGGAGTTGGATATCCCTTCTCATGCTATAGGAAGTGTCTCAGGTTGGAATGGGAAGGAGTTGGATATCACATCTCCTGCTATGGGAAGGGTCTCAGGTTTGGTATAAGCAGTGAGATATCACATCTCATGCTATAGGAAGTGTCTCAGGATTGGAATGGGAAGGAGTTGGATATCACATCTCATGTTATAGGAAGGATCTCAGGTTTGGTATAAGCATTGAGATATCACATCTCTGCTATCGGAAGGGTCTCAAGATTGGAATGGGAAGGAGTTGGATATTCCCATCTCATGTTATAGGAAGGGTCTCAGGTTTGGTATTAGAAGCATTGAGATATCACATCTCATGCTATAGGAAGGGTCTCAGGATTGGAATGGGAAGGACTTGGATATCACATCTCATGCTATAGGGAGGGTCTCAAGTTTGATATTAGAAGCTTTGAGATATCACATCTCATGATATCGGAAGGGTCTCAGGATTGGAATGGGAAGGAGTTGGATATCACATCTCATGATAAAGGAAGGGTCTAAGGTTTGGAAGGGGAAGGATTTGGATATCACATCTCATGTTATATTACGGGTCTCAGGTTTGGTATTAGAAGCATTGAGATATCAAGTCTCATAGTATAGGAAGGGTCTCAGAATTGGAATGGGAAGGAGTTGGATATCCCATCTCATGTTATAGGAAGAGTCTCTGGTTTGGTATTATAATCATTGAGATATCACATCGCATGCTGTAGGAAGGGTCTAAGGATTGGAATGGGATGGACTTGGATATCACATCTCATGCTATAGGTAGGCTCTCAGGTTTGGTATAAGCATTGAGATATCACATCTCATGCTATAGGAAGGGTCTCAGAATTGGAATGGGAAGGAGTTGGATATCACATCTCAAGCTATAGGAAGGGTCTCAGTATTGGAATGGGAAGGACTTGGATATCACATCTCATGCTATAGGAAGGCTCTCAGGTTTGGAAGGGGAAAGAGTTGGATAACTCATTTCATGTTAGAGGTAGGATCTCAGGTTTGGTATTAGAGGCATTGAGATATCACATCTCATGCTATCAGAAGGGTCTCAGGAATGGAATGGGAAGGATTTGGATATCACATTATAGGAAGGATCTCAGGTTTGGTATTAGAAGCATTGAGATATCACATCTCATGCTATCGGAAGGATCTCAGGTTTGGTATTAGAGGCATTGAGATATCACATCTCATGCTAAAGGGAGGGTCTCAGGTTTGGAAGGGGAAGGATTTGGATATCACATCTCATGTTATAGGAAGGATCTCAGGTTTGGTATTAGAAGCATTGAGATATCACATCTCATGCTATCGGAAGGATCTCAGGTTTGGTATTAGAAGCATTGAGATATCACATCTCATGCCATCAGAAGAGTCTCAGGATTGGAATAGGAAGGAGTTGGATATCACATTTCATGCTAAAGGGAGGGTCTCAGGTTTGGAAGGGGAAGGATTTGGATATCACATCTCATGTTATCGGAAGGATCTCACGTTTGGTATTAGAAGTATTGAGATATCATATCTCATGCTATAGGAAGGGTCTCAGGATTGGAATGGGAAGGAGTTGGATATCACATCTCATGCTATAGGGAGGGTCTCAGGATTGGAATGGGAAGGACTTAGATATCACATATCATGCTATAGGGAGGGTCTCAGTTTTGATATTAGAAGCATTGAGATATCACATCTCATGCTATCGGAAGTGTCTCAGGATTGGAATGGGAAGGAGCTGGATATCACATCTCATGCTAAAGGAAGGGTCTCAGGTTTGGAACGGGAAGGATTTGGATATCACATCTCATGTTATAGGAAGGGTCTCAGGTTTGGTATAAGCATTGAGATATCACATCTCTGCTATCGGAAGTGTCTCAGGATTGGAATGGGAAGGAGTTGGATATCCCATCTCATGTTATAGGACGGGTCTCAGGTTTGTTATTAGAATCATTGAGATATCATATTGCATGCTGTAGGAAGGGTCTAAGGGTTGGAATGTGAAGGACTTGGATATCACATCTCATGCTATGGGAAGGGTCTCAGGTTTGGTATAAGCAGTGAGATATCACATCTCATGCTATAGGAAGTGTCTCAGGATTGGAATGGGAAGGAGTTGGATATCACATCTCATGTTATAGGAAGGGTCTCAGGTTTGGTATAAGCATTGAGATATCACATCTCTGCTATCGGGAGGGTCTCAGGATTGGATTGGGAAGGAGTTGGATATCCCTTCTCATGCTATAGGAAGTGTCTCAGGTTGGAATGGGAAGGAGTTGGATATCACATCTCATGTTATAGGAAGGGTCTCAGGATTGGAATGGGAAGGATTTGGATATCACATCTCTTGCTATAGGAAGGGTCTCAGGATTGGAATGAGTAGGAGTTGGATATTACTTTCTTGCTATAGGAAGGGTCTCATGTTTGGAATGGGAAGGAGTTGGATATCACATATGCTATAGTTAGTGTCTCAGGTTTGGAACGGGAAGGAGTTGGATATCACATCTCATGTTATAGGAATGGTCTCAGGCTTGGTATAAGCATTGAGATATCACATCTCTGCTATCGGAAGTGGCTCAGGATTGGAATGGGAAGGAGTTGGATATCCCATCTCATGTTATAGGAAGAGTCTCTGGTTTGGTAGAAGCATTGAGATATCACGTCGCTGCTATCGGAAGGGTCTCAGGATTGGATTGGGAAGGAGTTGGATATCCCTTCTCATGCTATAGGTAGGCTCTCAGGTTTGGTATAAGCATTGAGATATCACATCTCATGCTATAGGAAGGGTCTCAGGATTGGAATGGGAAGGAATTGGATATCACATCTCATGCTATAGGAAGGGTCTCAGATTTGGTATAAGCATTGAGATATCACATCTCATGCTAAAGGAAGAGTCTCAGGATTGGAATGTGAAGGATTTGGATATCACATCTCATGCTAAAGGAAGGGTCTCAGGTTTGGTAGAAGCATTGAGATATCACGTCGCTGCTATCGGAAGGGTCTCAGGATTGGATTGGGAAGGAGTTGGATATCCCTTCTCATGCTATAGGAAGGGTCTCAGGATTTGAATGGCAAGGAGTTGGATATCACATCTCATGCCATAGGAAGGGTCTCAGGTTTGGTATAAGCATTGAGATATCACATCTCTGCTATCGGAAGGGTCTCAGGATTGGATTGGGAAGGAGTTGGATATCCCTTCTCATGCTATAGGAAGTGTCTCAGGTTGGAATGGGAAGGAGTTGGATATCACATCTCATGCTATAGGAAGGGTCTCAGGTTTGGTATTAGAATCATTGAGACATCACATCTCATGCTATAGGAAGGGTCTCAGGGTTGGAATGGGAAGGAGTTGGATATCACAACTCATCCAATAGGAAGGGTCTCAGGTTTGGAATGGGAAGGAATTGGATATCACATCTCATGTTATAGGAAGGATCTCAGGTTTGGTATTAGAAGCATTGAGATATCACATCTCATGCTATAGGAAGGGTCTCAGGATTGGAATGTGAAGGATTTGGATATCACATCTCATGCTAAAGGAAGGGTCTCAGGTTTGGTAGAAGCATTGAGATATCACGTCTCTGCTATCGGAAGGGTCTCAGGATTGGATTGGGAAGGAGTTGGATATCCCTTTTCATGCTATAGGAAGGGTCTCAGGATTTGAATGGCAAGGAGTTGGATATCACATCTCATGCCACAGGAAGGGTCTCAGGTTTGGTTTAAGCATTGAGATATCACATCTCTGCTATCGGAAGGGTCTCAGGATTGGATTGGGAAGGAGTTGGATATCCCTTCTCATGCTATAGGAAGTGTCTCAGGTTGGAATGGGAAGGAGTTGGATATCACATCTCATGTTATAGGAAGGGTCTCAGGATTGGAATGGGAAGGATTTGGATATCACATCTCTTGCTATAGGAAGGGTCTCAGGATTGGAATGGGTAGGAGTTGGATATTACTTTCTTGCTATAGGAAGGGTCTCATGTTTGGAATGGGAAGGAGTTGGATATCACATATGCTATAGTTAGTGGCTCAGGTTCGGAACGGGAAGGAGTTGGATATCACATCTCATGTTATAGGAAGGGTCTCAGGTTTGGTATAAGCATTGAGATATCACATCTCTGCTATCGGAAGCGGCTCAGGATTTGAATGGGAAGGAGTTGGATATCCCATCTCATGTTATAGGAAGAGTCTCTGGTTTGGTATTAGAATCATTGAGATATCACATCGCATGCTGTAGGAAGGGTCTAAGGATTGGAATGGGGTGGACTTGGATATCACATCTCATGCTATAGGTAGGCTCTCAGTTTTGGTATAAGCATTGAGATATCACATCTCATGCTATAGGAAGGGTCTCAGGATTGGAATGGGAAGGAATTGGATATCACATCTCATGCTATAGGAAGGGTCTCAGATTTGGTATAAGCATTGAGATATCACATCTCATGCTAAAGGAAGGGTCTCAGGATTGGAATGGGAAGGAGTTGTATATGACATCTCAGGCCATAGGAAGGTTCTCAGGTTTGGTATAAGCATTGAGATATCACATCTCTGCTATCGGAAAGGTCTCAGGATTGGAATGGGAAGGAGTTGGATATCCCATCTCATGTTATAGGAAGGGTCTCAGGTTTGGTATTAGAAGCATAGAGATATCACATCTCATGCTATAGGAAGGGTCTCAGGATTGGAATGGGAAGGACTTGGATGTCACATCTCATGCTATAGGGAGGGTCTCAAGTTTGATATTAGAAGCATTGAGATAACAAATCTCATGATATCGGAAGGGTCTCAGGATTGGAATGGGAAGGAGTTGGATATCACATCTCATGATAAAGGAAGGGTCTAAGGTTTGGAAGGGGAAGGATTTGGATATCACATCTCATGTTATAGGACGGGTCTCAGGTTTGGTATTAGAAGCATTGAGATATCAAGTCTCATGGTATACGAAGGGTCTCAGAATTGGAATGGGAAGGAGTTGGATATCACACCTCAAGCTATAGGAAGGGTCTCAGGATTGGAATGGGAAGGAGTTTGATATCACATCTCATGCCATAGTATGGGTCTCAGGTTTGGTAGAAGCATTGGGATATCACATCTCATGCTATCGGAAGGGTATCAGTATTGGATTTGGAAGAAGTTGGATATCCCATCTCATGCTATAGGAAGGGTCTCAGGTTGGAATGGGAAGGAGTTGGATATCACATTTCATGTTATAGGAAGGGTCTCAGGATTGGAATGGGAAGGACTTGGATATCATATCTCATGCTATAGAACGGGTCTCAGGTTTGTTATTAGAATCATTGAGATATCATATTGCATGCTGTAGGAAGGGTCTAAGGATTGGAATGGGAAGGACCTGGATATCACATCTCATGCTATAGATAGGCTCTTAGGTTTGGAAAGGGAAGGAGTTGGATATCACATCTGATGTTATAGGATGGATCTCAGGTTTGGTATTAGAAGTATTGAGATATCACATCTCATGTTATCGGAAGGATCTCAGGTTTGGCATTAGAAGTATTGAGATATCACATCTCATGCTATAGGAAGGGTCTCAGGATTGGAATGGGAAGGAGTTGGATATCACATCTCATGCTAAAGGAAGGGTCTCAGGTTTGGTAGAAGCATTGAGATATCACATCTCATGCTATAGGAAGGGTCTCAGGATTGGAATGGGAAGGACTTAGATATCACATATCATGCTATAGGGAGGGTCTCAGTTTTGATATTAGAAGCATTGAGATATCACATCTCATGCTATCGGAAGTGTCTCAGGATTGGAATGGGAAGGATATCACATCTCATGCTAAAGGAAGGGTCTCAGGTTTGGAACGGGAAGGAGTTAAATTTCACATCTCATGTTATAGGAAGGGTCTCAGGTTTGGTATAAACATTGAGATATCACATCTCTGCTATCGGAAGTGTCTCAGGATTGGCATGGGAAGGAGTTGGATATCCCATCTCATGTTATAGGACGGGTCTCAGGTTTGTTATTAGAATCATTGAGATATCATATTGCATGCTGTAGGAAGGGTCTAAGGGTTGGAATGTGAAGGACTTGGATATCACATCTCATGCTATAGATAGGCTCTTAGGTTTGGAAAGGGAAGGAGTTGGATATCACATTTCATGTTAGAGGAAGGATCTCAGGTTTGGTATTAGAAGCATTGAGATATCACATCTCATGCTATAGGAAGGGTCTCAGGATTGGAATGGGAAGGAGTTGGATATCACATCTCATGCTATAGGAAGGGTCTCAGGTTTGGTATAAGCATTGAGATATCACATCTCATGCTATAGGACGGGTCTCAGGATTGGAATGGAAGGAGTTGGATATCACATCTCATGTTATAGGAAGGATCTCAGGTTTGGTATTAGAAGCATTGAGACATCACATCTCATGCTATAGGAAGGGTCTCAGGGTTGGAATGGGAAGGAGTTGGATATCACATCTCATCCAATAGGAAGGGTCTCAGGTTTGGAATGGGAAGTAATTGGATATCACATCTCATGTTATAGGAAGGATCTCAGGTTTGGTATTAGAAGCATTGAGATATCAAATCTCATGCTATAGGAAGGGTCTCAGGATTGGAATGTGAAGGATTTGGATATCACATCTCATGCTAAAGGAAGGGTCTCAGGTTTGGTAGAAGCATTGAGATATCACGTCTCTGCTATCGGAAGGGTCTCAGGATTGGATTGGGAAGGAGTTGGATATCCCTTTTCATGCTATAGGAAGGGTCTCAGGTTTGGTATAAGCATTGAGATATCACATCTCTGCTATCGGAAGGGTCTCAGGATTGGATTGGGAAGGAGTTGGATATCCCTTCTCATGCTATAGGAAGTGTCTCAGGTTGGAATGGGAAGGAGTTGGATATCACATCTCATGTTATAGGAAGGGTCTCAGGATTGGAATGGGAAGGATTTGGATATCACATCTCTTGCTATAGGAAGGGTCTCAGGATTGGAATGGGTAGGAGTTGGATATTACTTTCTTGCTATAGGAAGGGTCTCATGTTTGGAATGGGAAGGAGTTGGATATCACATATGCTATAGTTAGTGTCTCAGGTTTGGAACGGGAAGGTGTTGGATATCACATCTCATGTTATAGGAAGGGTCTCAGGTTTGGTATAAGCATTGAGATATCACATCTCTGCTATCGGAAGCGGCTCAGGATTGGAATGGGAAGGAGTTGGATATCCCATCTCATGTTATAGGAAGAGTCTCTGGTTTGGTATTAGAATAATTGAGATATCACATTGCATGTTGTAGGAAGGGTCTAAGGATTGGAATGGGATGGACTTGGATATCACATCTCATGCTATAGGTAGGCTCTCAGGTTTGGTATAAGCATTGAGATATCACATCTCATGCTATAGGAAGGGTCTCAGGATTGGAATGGGAAGGAATTGGATATCACATCTCATGCTATAGGAAGGGTCTCAGATTTGGTATAAGCATTGAGATATCACATATCATGCTAAAGGAAGGGTCTCAGGATTGGAATGGGAAGGAGTTGTATATGACATCTCAGGCCATAGGAAGGTTCTCAGGTTTGGTATAAGCATTGAGATATCACATCTCTGCTATCGGAAAGGTCTCAGGATTGGAATGGGAAGGAGTTGGATATCCCATCTCATGTTATAGGAAGGATCTCAGGTTTGGTATTAGAAGCATAGAGATATCACATCTCATGCTATAGGAAGGGTCTCAGGATTGGAATGGGAAGGACTTGGATGTCACATCTCATGCTATAGGGAGGGTCTCAAGTTTGATATTAGAAGCATTGAGATAACAAATCTCATGATATCGGAAGGGTCTCAGGATTGGAATGGGAAGGAGTTGGATATCACATCTCATGATAAAGGAAGGGTCTAAGGTTTGGAAGGGGAAGGATTTGGATATCACATCTCATGTTATAGGACGGGTCTCAGGTTTGGTATTAGAAGCATTGAGATATCAAGTCTCATGGTATGAGAAGGGTCTCAGAATTGGAATGGGAAGGAGTTGGATATCACACCTCAAGCTATAGGAAGGGTCTCAGGATTGGAATGGGAAGGAGTTTGATATCACATCTCATGCCATAGTATGGGTCTCAGGTTTGGTAGAAGCATTGGGATATCACATCTCATGCTATCGGAAGGGTATCAGTATTGGATTTCGAAGAAGTTGGATATCCCATCTCATGCTATAGGAAGGGTCTCAGGTTGGAATGGGAAGGAGTTGGATATCACATTTCATGTTATAGGAAGGGTCTCAGGATTGGAATAGGAAGGACCTGGATATCACATCTCATGCTATAGATAGGCTCTTAGGTTTGGAAAGGGAAGGAGTTGGATATCACATTTCATGTTAGAGGAAGGATCTCAGGTTTGGTATTAGAAGCACTGAGATATCACATCTCATGCTATAGGAAGGGTCTCAGGATTGGAATGGGAAGTAGTTGGATATCACATCTCATGCTATAGGAAGGGTCTCAGGTTTGGTATAAGCATTGAGATATCACATCTCATGCTATAGGACGGGTCTCAGGATTGGAATGGAAGGAGTTGGATATCACATCTCATGTTATAGGAAGGATCTCAGGTTTGGTATTAGAATCATTGAGACATCACATCTCATGCTATAGGAAGGGTCTCAGGGTTGGAATGGGAAGGAGTTGGATATCACAACTCATCCAATAGGAAGGGTCTCAGGTTTGGAATGGGAAGGAATTGGATATCACATCTCATGTTATAGGAAGGATCTCAGGTTTGGTATTAGAAGCATTGAGATATCACATCTCATGCTATAGGAAGGGTCTCAGGATTGGAATGTGAAGGATTTGGATATCACATCTCATGCTAAAGGAAGGGTCTCAGGTTTGGTAGAAGCATTGAGATATCACGTCTCTGCTATCGGAAGGGTCTCAGGATTGGATTGGGAAGGAGTTGGATATCCCTTCTCATGCTATAGGAAGGGTCTCAGGATTTGAATGGCAAGGAGTTGGATATCACATCTCATGCCATACGAAGGGTCTCAGGTTTGGTATAAGCATTGAGATATCACATCTCTGCTATCGGAAGGGTCTCAGGATTGGAATGGGAAGGAGTTGGATATTCCCATCTCATGTAATAGGAAGGGTCTCAGGTTTGGTATTAGAAGCATTGAGATATCACATCTCATGCTATAGGAAGGGTCTCAGGATTGGAATGGGAAGGACTTGGATATCACATCTCATGCTATAGGGAGGGTCTCAAGTTTGATATTAGAAGCTTTGAGATATCACATCTCATGATATCGGAAGGGTCTCAGGATTGGAATGGGAAGGAGTTGGATATCACATCTCATGATAAAGGAAGGGTCTAAGGTTTGGAAGGGGAAGGATTTGGATATCACATCTCATGTTATATTACGGGTCTCAGGTTTGGTATTAGAAGCATTGAGATATCAAGTCTCAGAGTATAGGAAGGGATTCAGAATTGGAATGGGAAGGAGTTGGATATCACATCTCAAGCTATAGGAAGGGTCTCAGGATTGGAATGGGAAGGACTTGGATATCACATCTCATGCTATAGGAAGGCTCTCAGGTTTGGAAGGGGAAAGAGTTGGATATCACATCTCATGCCATAGTATGGGTCTCAGGTTTGGTAGAAGCATTGGGATATCACATCTCATGCTATCGGAAGGGTATCAGTATTGGATTTCGAAGAAGTTGGATATCCCATCTCATGCTATAGGAAGGGTCTCAGGTTGGAATGGGAAGGAGTTGGATATCACATTTCATGTTATAGGAAGGGTCTCAGGATTGGAATGGGAAGGACTTGGATATCATATCTCATGCTATAGGACGGGTCTCAGGTTTGTTATTAGAATCATTGAGATATCATATTGCATGCTGTAGGAAGGGTCTAAGGATTGGAATAGGAAGGACCTGGATATCACATCTCATGCTATAGATAGGCTCTTAGGTTTGGAAAGGGAAGGAGTTGGATATCACATTTCATGTTAGAGGAAGGATCTCAGGTTTGGTATTAGAAGCACTGAGATATCACATCTCATGCTATAGGAAGGGTCTCAGGATTGGAATGGGAAGTAGTTGGATATCACATCTCATGCTATAGGAAGGGTCTCAGGTTTGGTATAAGCATTGAGATATCACATCTCATGCTATAGGACGGGTCTCAGGATTGGAATGGAAGGAGTTGGATATCACATCTCATGTTATAGGAAGGATCTCAGGTTTGGTATTAGAATCATTGAGACATCACATCTCATGCTATAGGAAGGGTCTCAGGGTTGGATATCACAACTCATCCAATAGGAAGGGTCTCAGGTTTGGAATGGGAAGGAATTGGATATCACATCTCATGTTATAGGAAGGATCTCAGGTTTGGTATTAGAAGCATTGAGATATCACATCTCATGCTATAGGAAGGGTCTCAGGATTGGAATGTGAAGGATTTGGATATCACATCTCATGCTAAAGGAAGGGTCTCAGGTTTGGTAGAAGCATTGAGATATCACGTCTCTGCTATCGGAAGGGTCTCAGGATTGGATTGGGAAGGAGTTGGATATCCCTTCTCATGCTATAGGAAGGGTCTCAGGATTTGAATGGCAAGGAGTTGGATATCACATCTCATGCCATACGAAGGGTCTCAGGTTTGGTATAAGCATTGAGATATCACATCTCTGCTATCGGAAGGGTCTCAGGATTGGAAATGGAAGGAGTTGGATATTCCCATCTCATGTAATAGGAAGGGTCTCAGGTTTGGTATTAGAAGCATTGAGATATCACATCTCATGCTATAGGAAGGGTCTCAGGATTGGAATGGGAAGGACTTGGATATCACATCTCATGCTATAGGGAGGGTCTCAAGTTTGATATTAGAAGCTTTGAGATATCACATCTCATGATATCGGAAGGGTCTCAGGATTGGAATGGGAAGGAGTTGGATATCACATCTCATGATAAAGGAAGGGTCTAAGGTTTGGAAGGGGAAGGATTTGGATATCACATCTCATGTTATATTACGGGTCTCAGGTTTGGTATTAGAAGCATTGAGATATCAAGTCTCAGAGTATAGGAAGGGTCTCAGAATTGGAATGGGAAGGAGTTGGATATCACATCTCAAGCTATAGGAAGGGTCTCAGGATTGGAATGGGAAGGACTTGGATATCACATCTCATGCTATAGGAAGGCTCTCAGGTTTGGAAGGGGAAAGAGTTGGATATCACATTTCATGTTAGAGGTAGGATCTCAGGTTTGGTATTAGAGGCATTGAGATATCACATCTCATGCTATCAGAAGGGTCTCGGGAATGGAATGGGAAGGAGTTGGATATCACATCTCATGCTAAAGGGAGGGTCTCAGGTTTGGAAGGGAAAGGATTTGGATATCACATCTCATGTTATAGGAAGGATCTCAGGTTTGGTATTAGAAGCATTGAGATATCACATCTCATGCTATCAGAAGGGTCTCAGGATTGGAATGGGAAGGAGTTGGATATCACATCTCATGCTAAAGGGAGGGTCTCAGGTTTGGAAGGGGAAGGATTTGGATATCACATCTCATGTTATCGGAAGGATCTCACGTTTGGTATTAGAAGTATTGAGATATCATATCTCATGCTATAGGAAGGGTCTCAGGATTGGAATGGGAAGGAGTTGGATATCACATCTCATGTTATAGGAAGTGTCTCAGGATTGTAATGGGAAGGACTTGGATATCACATCTCATGCTATAGGTAGGGTCTCAAGTTTGATATTAGAAGCATTGAGATATCACATCTCATGCTATAGGAAGGGTCTGAGGATTGGAATGGGAAGGAGTTGGATATCACATCTCATGCTATGGGAAGGGTCTCAGGTTTGGTATAAGCAGTGAGATATCACATCTCATGCTATAGGAAGTGTCTCAGGATTGGAAGGGAAGGAGTTGGATATCACATCTCATGTTATAGGAAGGATCTCAGGTTTGGTATAAGCATTGAGATATCACATCTCTGCTACCGGAAGGGTCTCAGGATTGGAATGGGAAGGAGTTGGATATTCCCATCTCATGTTATAGGAAGGGTCTCAGGTTTGGTATTAGAAGCATTGCGATATCACATCTCATGCTATAGGAAGGGTCTCAGGATTGGAATGGGAAGGACTTGGATATCACATCTCATGCTATAGGGAGGGTCTCAAGTTTGATATTAGAAGCTTTGAGATATCACATCTCATGATATCGGAAGGGTCTCAGGATTGGAATGGGAAGGAGTTGGATATCACATCTCATGATAAAGGAAGGGTCTAAGGTTTGGAAGGGGAAGGATTTGGATATCACATCTCATGTTATATTACGGGTCTCACGTTTGTATTAGAAGCATTGAGATATCAAGTCTCATAGTATAGGAAGGGTCTCAGAATTGGAATGGGAAGGAGTTGGATATCACATCTCAAGCTATAGGAAGGGTCTCAGGATTGGAATGGGAAGGACTTGGATATCACATCTCATGCTATAGGAAGGCTCTCAGGTTTGGAAGGGGAAAGAGTTGGATATCACATTTCATGTTAGAGGTAGGATCTCAGGTTTGGTATTAGAGGCATTGAGATATCACATCTCATGCTATCAGAAGGGTCTCAGGAATGGAATGGGAAGGAGTTGGATATCACATCTCATGCTAAAGGGAGGGTCTCAGGTTTGGAAGGGGAAGGATTTGGATATCACATCTCATGTTATAGGAAGGATCTCAGGTTTGGTATTAGAAGCATTGAGATATCACATCTCATGCTATCGGAAGGATCTCAGGTTTGGTATTAGAAGCATTGAGATATCACATCTCATGCTATCAGAAGAGTCTCAGGATTGGAATAGGAAGGAGTTGGATATCGCATCTCATGCTAAAGGGAGGGTCTCAGGATTGGAAGGGGAAGGATTTGGATATCACATCTCATTTTATCGGAAGGATCTCACGTTTGGTATTAGAAGTATTGAGATATCATATCTCATGCTATAGGAAGGGTCTCAGGATTGGAATGGGAAGGAGTTGGATATCACATCTCATGCTATAGGGAGGGTCTCAGGATTGGAATGGGAAGGACTTAGATATCACATATCATGCTATAGGGAGGGTCTCAGTTTTGATATTAGAAGCATTGAGATATCACATCTCATGCTATAGGAAGTGTCTCAGGATTGGAATGGGAAGGTGCTGGATATCACATCTCATGCTAAAGGAAGGGTCTCAGGTTTGGAACGGGAAGGGTTTGGATATCACATCTCATGTTATAGGAAGGGTCTCAGGTTTGGTATAAGCATTGAGATATCACATCTCTGCTATCGGAAGTGTCTCAGGATTGGAATGGGAAGGAGTTGGATATCCCATCTCATGTTATAGGACGGGTCTCAGGTTTGTTATTAGAATCATTGAGATATCATATTGCATGCTGTAGGAAGGGTCTAAGGGTTGGAATGGGAAGGACTTGGATATCACATCTCATGGTATAGATAGGCTCTTAGGTTTGGAAAGGGAAGGAGTTGAATATCACATTTCATGTTAGAGGAAGGATCTCAGGTTTGGTATTAGAAGCATTGAGATATCACATCTCATGCTATAGGAAGGGTCTCAGGATTGGAATGGGAAGCAGTTGGATATCACATCTCATGCTAAAGGGAGGGTCTCAGGTTTGGAAGGGGAAGGATTTGGATATCACATCTCATGTTATAGGAAGGATCTCAGGTTTGGTATTAGAAGCATTGAGATATCACATCTCATGCTATCGGAAGGATCTCAGGTTTGGTATTAGAAGCATTGAGATATCACATCTCATGCTATCAGAAGAGTCTCAGGATTGGAATAGGAAGGAGTTGGATATCCCATCTCATGTTATAGGACGGGTCTCAGGTTTGTTATTGGAATCATTGAGATATCATATTGCATGCTGTAGGAAGGGTCTAAGGGTTGGAATGTGAAGGACTTGGATATCACATCTCATGCTATAGATAGGCTCTTAGGTTTGGAAAGGGAAGGAGTTGGATCTCACATTTCATGTTAGAGGAAGGATCTCAGGTTTGGTATTAGAAGCATTGAGATATCACATCTCATGCTATAGGAAGGGTCTCAGGATTGGAATGGGAAGGAGTTGGATATCACATCTCATGCTATAGGAAGGGTCTCAGGTTTGGTATAAGCATTGAGATATCACATCTCATGCTATAGGAAGGGTCTCAGGATTGGAATGGAAGGAGTTGGATATCAGATCTCATGTTATAGGAAGGATCTCAGGTTTGGTATTAGAAGCATTGAGATATCACATCTCATGCTATAGGAAGGGTCTCAGGATTGGAATGTGAAGGATTTGGATATCACATCTCATGCTAAAGGAAGGGTCTCAGGTTTGGTAGAAGCATTGAGATATCACGTCGCTGCTATCGGAAGGGTCTCAGGATTGGATTGGGAAGGAGTTGGATATCCCTTCTCATGCTATAGGAAGGGTCTCAGGATTTGAATGGCAAGGAGTTGGATATCACATTTCATGCCATAGGAAGGGTCTCAGGTTTGGTATAAGCATTGAGATATCACATCTCTGCTATCGGAAGGGTCTCAGGATTGGATTGGGAATGAGTTGGATATCCCTTCTCATGCTATAGGAAGTGTCTCAGGTTGGAATGGGAAGGAGTTGGATATCACATCTCATGTTATAGGAAGGGTCTCAGGATTGGAATGGGAAGGAGTTGGATATTACTTTCTTGCTATAGGAAGGGTCTCATGTTTGGAATGGGAAGGAGTTGGATATCACATATGCTATAGTTAGTGTCTCAGGTTTGGAACGGTAAGGAGTTGGATATCACATCTCATGTTATAGGAAGGGTCTCAGGTTTGGTATAAGCATTGAGATATCACATCTCTGCTATCGGAAGCGGCTCAGGATTGGAATGGGAAGGAGTTGGATATCCCATCTCATGTTATAGGAAGAGTCTCTGGTTTGGTATTAGAATAATTGAGATATCACATTGCATGTTGTAGGAAGGGTCTGAGGATTGGAATGGGATGGACTTGGATATCACATCTCATGCTATAGGTAGGCTCTCAGGTTTGGTATAAGCATTGAGATATCACATCTCATGCTATAGGAAGGGTCTCAGGATTGGAATGGGAAGGAATTGGATATCACATCTCATGCTATAGGAAGGGTCTCAGATTTGGTATAAGCATTGAGATATCACATATCATGCTAAAGGAAGGGTCTCAGGATTGGAATGGGAAGGAGTTGTATATGACATCTCAGGCCATAGGAAGGTTCTCAGGTTTGGTATAAGCATTGAGATATCACATCTCTGCTATCGGAAAGGTCTCAGGATTGGAATGGGAAGGAGTTGGATATCCCATCTCATGTTATAGGAAGGATCTCAGGTTTGGTATTAGAAGCATAGAGATATCACATCTCATGCTATAGGAAGGGTCTCAGGATTGGAATGGGAAGGACTTGGATGTCACATCTCATGCTATAGGGAGGGTCTCAAGTTTGATATTAGAAGCATTGAGATAACAAATCTCATGATATCGGAAGGGTCTCAGGATTGGAATGGGAAGGGTTTGGATATCACATCTCATGATAAAGGAAGGGTCTAAGGTTTGGAAGGGGAAGGATTTGGATATCACATCTCATGTTATAGGACGGGTCTCAGGTTTGGTATTAGAAGCATTGAGATATCAAGTCTCATGGTATAAGAAGGGTCTCAGAATTGGAATGGGAAGGAGTTGGATATCACACCTCAAGCTATAGGAAGGGTCTCAGGATTGGAATGGGAAGGAGTTTGATATCACATCTCATGCCATAGTATGGGTCTCAGGTTTGGTAGAAGCATTGGGATATCACATCTCATGCTATCGGAAGGGTATCAGTATTGGATTTTGAAGAAGTTGGATATCCCATCTCATGCTATAGGAAGGGTCTCAGGTTGGAATGGGAAGGAGTTGGATATCACATTTCATGTTATAGGAAGGGTCTCAGGATTGGAATGGGAAGGACTTGGATATCATATCTCATGCTATAGGACGGGTCTCAGGTTTGTTATTAGAATCATTGAGATATCATATTGCATGCTGTAGGAAGGGTCTAAGGATTGGAATGGGAAGGACTTGGATATCACATCTCATGCTATAGATAGGCTCTTAGGTTTGGTATTAGAAGCATTGAGATATCACATCTCATGCTATAGGAAGGGTCTCAGGATTGGAATGTGAAGGATTTGGATATCACATCTCATGCTAAAGGAAGGGTCTCAGGTTTGGTAGAAGCATTGAGATATCACGTCTCTGCTATCGAAAGGGTCGCAGGATTGGATTGGGAAGGAGTTGGATATCCCTTCTCATGCTATAGGAAGGGTCTCAGGATTTGAATGGCAAGGAGTTGGATATCACATCTCATGCCATAGGAAGGGTCTCAGGTTTGGTATAAGCATTGAGATATCACATCTCTGCTATCGGAAGGGTCTCAGGATTGGATTGGGAAGGAGTTGGATATCCCTTCTCATGCTATAGGAAGTGTCTCAGGTTGGAATGGGAAGGAGTTGGATATCACATCTCATGTTATAGGAAGGGTCTCAGGATTGGAATGGGAAGGATTTGGATATCACATCTCTTGCTATAGGAAGGGTCTCAGGATTGGAATGGGTAGGAGTTGGATATTACTTTCCTGCTATAGGAAGGGTCTCATGTTTGGAATGGGAAGGAGTTGGATATCACATATGCTATAGTTAGTGTCTCAGGTTTGGAACGGGAAGGAGTTGGATATCACATCTCATGTTATAGGAAGGGTCTCAGGTTTGGTATAAGCATTGAGATATCACATCTCTGCTATCGGAAGCGGCTCAGGATTGGAATGGGAAGGAGTTGGATATCACATCTCATGTTATAGTAAGAGTCTCTGGTTTGGTATTAGAATCATTGAGATATCACATCGCATGCTGTAGGAAGGGTCTAAGGATTGGAATGGGATGGACTTGGATATCACATCTCATGCTATAGGTAGGCTCTCAGGTTTGGTATAAGCATTGAGATATCACATCTCATGCTATAGGAAGGGTCTCAGGATTGGAATGGGAAGGATTTGGATATCACATCTCATGCTATAGGAAGGGTCTCAGATTTGGTATAAGCATTGAGATATCACATCTCATGCTAAAGGAAGGGTCTCAGGATTGGAATGGGAAGGAGTTGTGTATGACATCTCAGGCCATAGGAAGGGTCTCAGGTTTGGTATAAGCATTGAGATATCACATCTCTGCTATCGGAAGGGTCTCAGGATTGGAATGGGAAGGAGTTGGATATCCCATCTCATGTTATAGGAAGGGTCTCAGGTTTGGTATTAGAAGCATAGAGATAACAAATCTCATGATATCGGAAGGGTCTCAGGATTGGAATGGGAAGGAGTTGGATACCACATCTCATGATAAAGGAAGGGTCTAAGGTTTGGAAGGGGAAGGATTTGGATATCACATCTCATGTTATAGGGCGGGTCTCAGGTTTGGTATTAGAAGCATTGAGATATCAAGTCCCATGGTATAAGAAGGGTCTCAGAATTGGAATGGGAAGGAGTTGGATATCACACCTCAAGCTATAGGAAGGGTCTCAGGATTGGAATGGGAAGGAGTTTGATATCACATCTCATGCCATAGTATGGGTCTCAGGTTTGGTAGAAGCATTGGGATATCACATCTCATGCTATCGGAAGGGTATCAGTATTGGATTTTGAAGAAGTTGGATATCCCATCTCATGCTATAGGAAGGGTCTCAGGTTGGAATGGGAAGGAGTTGGATATCACATTTCATGTTATAGGAAGGGTCTCAGGATGGAATGGGAAGGACTTGGATATCATATCTCATGCTATAGGACGGGTCTCAGGTTTGTTATTAGAATCATTGAGATATCATATTGCATGCTGTAGGAAGGGTCTAAGGATTGGAATAGGAAGGACCTGTATATTACATCTCATGCTATAGATAGGCTCTTAGGTTTGGAAAGGGAAGGAGTTGGATATCACATTTCATGTTAGAGGAAGGATCTCAGGTTTGGTATTAGAAGCATTGAGATATCACATCTCATGCTATAGGAAGGGTCTCAGGATTGGAATGGGAAGTAGTTGGATATCACATCTCATGCTATAGGAAGGGTCTCAGGTTTCGTATAAGCATTGCGATATCACATCTCATGCTATAGGACGGGTCTCAGGATTGGAATGGAAGGAGTTGGATATCACATCTCATGTTATAGGAAGGATCTCAGGTTTGGTATTAGAATCATTGAGACATCACATCTCATGCTATAGGAAGGGTCTCAGGGTTGGAATGGGAAGGAGTTGGATATCACAACTCATCCAATAGGAAGGGTCTCAGGTTTGGAATGGGAAGGAATTGGATATCACATCTCATGTTATAGGAAGGATCTCAGGTTTGGTATTAGAAGCATTGAGATATCACATCCCATGCTATAGGAAGGGTCTCAGGATTGGAATGTGAAGGATTTGGATATCACATCTCATGCTAAAGGAAGGGTCTCAGGTTTGGTAGAAGCATTGAGATATCACGTCTCTGCTATCGGAAGGGTCTCAGGATTGGATTGGGAAGGAGTTGGATATCCCTTCTCATGCTATAGGAAGGGTCTCAGGATTTGAATGGCAAGGAGTTGGATATCACATCTCATGCCATACGAAGGGTCTCAGGTTTGGTATAAGCATTGAGATATCACATCTCTGCTATCGGAAGGGTCTCAGGATTGGAATGGGAAGGAGTTGGATATTCCCATCTCATGTAATAGGAAGGGTCTCAGGTTTGGTATTAGAAGTATTGAGATATCACATCTCATGCTATAGGAAGGGTCTCAGGATTGGAATGGGAAGGACTTGGATATCACATCTCATGCTATAGGGAGGGTCTCAAGTTTGATATTAGAAGCTTTGAGATATCACATCTCATGATATCGGAAGGGTCTCAGGACTGGAATGGGAAGGAGTTGGATATCACATCTCATGATAAAGGAAGGGTCTAAGGTTTGGAAGGGGAAGGATTTGGATATCACATCTCATGTTATATTACGGGTCTCAGGTTTGGTATTAGAAGCATTGAGATATCAAGTCTCAGAGTATAGGAAGGGTCTCAGAATTGGAATGGGAAGGAGTTGGATATCACATCTCAAGCAATAGGAAGGGTATCAGGATTGGAATGGGAAGGACTTGGATATCAGATCTCATGCTATAGGAAGGCTCTCAGGTTTGGAAGGGGAAAGAGTTGGATATCACATTTCATGTTAGAGGTAGGATCTCAGGTTTGGTATTAGAGGCATTGAGATATCACATCTCATGCTATCAGAAGGGTCTCGGGAATGGAATGGGAAGGAGTTGGATATCACATCTCATGCTAAAGGGAGGGTCTCAGGTTTGGAAGGGGAAGGATTTGGATATCACATCTCATGTTATAGGAAGGATCTCAGGTTTGGTATTAGAAGCATTGAGATATCACATCTCATGCTATCGGAAGGATCTCAGGTTTGGTATTAGAAGCATTGAGATATCACATCTCATGCTATCAGAAGGGTCTCAGGATTGGAATGGGAAGGAGTTGGATATCACATCTCATGCTAAAGGGAGGGTCTCAGGTTTGGAAGGGGAAGGATTTGGATATCACATCTCATGTTATCGGAAGGATCTCACGTTTGGTATTAGAAGTATTGAGATATCATATCTCATGCTATAGGAAGGGTCTCAGGATTGGAATGGGAAGGAGTTGGATATCACATCTCATGCTATAGGAAGTGTCTCAGGATTGTAATGGGAAGGACTTGGATATCACATCTCATGCTATAGGTAGGGTCTCAAGTTTGATATTAGAAGCATTGAGATATCACATCTCATGCTATAGGAAGGGTCTGAGGATTGGAATGGGAAGGAGTTGGATATCACATCTCATGCTATGGGAAGGGTCTCAGGTTTGGTATAAGCAGTGAGATATCACATCTCATGCTATAGGAAGTGTCTCAGGATTGGAATGGGAAGGAGTTGGATATCACATCTCATGTTATAGGAAGGATCTCAGGTTTGGTATAAGCATTGAGATATCACATCTCTGCTATCGGAAGGGTCTCAGGATTGGAATGGGAAGGAGTTGGATATTCCCATCTCATGTTATAGGAAGGGTCTCAGGTTTGGTATTAGAAGCATTGAGATATCACATCTCATGCTATAGGAAGGGTCTCAGGATTGGAATGGGAAGGAGTTGGATATCACATCTCATGATAAAGGAAGGGTCTAAGGTTTGGAAGGGGAAGGATTTGGATATCACATCTCATGTTATATTACGGGTCTCACGTTTGTATTAGAAGCATTGAGATATCAAGTCTCATAGTATAGGAAGGGTCTCAGAATTGGAATGGGAAGGAGTTGGATATCACATCTCAAGTTATAGGAAGGGTCTCAGGATTGGAATGGGAAGGACTTGGATATCACATCTCATGCTATAGGAAGGCTCTCAGGTTTGGAAGGGGAAAGAGTTGGATATCACATTTCATGTTAGAGGTAGGATCTCAGGTTTGGTATTAGAGGCATTGAGATATCACATCTCATGCTATCAGAAGGGTCTCAGGAATGGAATGGGAAGGAGTTGGATATCACATCTCATGCTAAAGGGAGGGTCTCAGGTTTGGAAGGGGAAGGATTTGGATATCACATCTCATGTTATAGGAAGGATCTCAGGTTTGGTATTAGAAGCATTGAGATATCACATCTCATGCTATCGGAAGGATCTCAGGTTTGGTATTAGAAGCATTGAGATATCACATCTCATGCTATCAGAAGAGTCTCAGGATTGGAATAGGAAGGAGTTGGATATCACATCTCATGCTAAAGGGAGGGTCTCAGGATTGGAAGGGGAAGGATTTGGATATCACATCTCATGTTATCGGAAGGATCGCACGTTTGGTATTAGAAGTATTGAGATATCATATCTCATGCTATAGGAAGGGTCTCAGGATTGGAATGGGAAGGAGTTGGATATCACATCTCATGCTATAGGGAGGGTCTCAGGATTGGAATGGGAAGGACTTAGATATCACATATCATGCTATAGGGAGGGTCTCAGTTTTGATATTAGAAGCATTGAGATATCACATCTCATGCTATAGGAAGTGTCTCAGGATTGGAATGGGAAGGTGCTGGATATCACATCTCATGCTAAAGGAAGGGTCTCAGGTTTGGAACGGGAAGGATTTGGATATCATATATCATGTTATAGGAAGGGTCTCAGGTTTGGTATAAGCATTGAGATATCACATCTCTGCTATCGGAAGTGTCTCAGGATTGGAATGGGAAGGAGTTGGATATCCCATCTCATGTTATAGGACGGGTCTCAGGTTTGTTATTAGAATCATTGAGATATCATATTGCATGCTGTAGGAAGGGTCTAAGGGTTGGAATGGGAAGGAGTTGGATATCCCATCTCATGTTATAGGACGGGTCTCAGGTTTGTTATTAGAATCATTGAGATATCACATCTCATGCTATAGGAAGGGTCTCAGGATTGGAATGGGAAGCAGTTGGATATCACATCTCATGCTATAGGAAGGGTCTCAGGTTTGGTATAAGCATTGAGATAACACATCTCATGATATAGGACGGGTCTCAGGATTGGAATGGAAGGAGTTGGATATCACATCTCATGTTATAGGAAGGATCTCAGGTTTGGTATTAGAAGCATTGAGACATCACATCTCATGCTATAGGAAGGGTCTCAGGGTTGGAATGGGAAGGAGTTGGATATCACATCGCATCCAATAGGAAGGGTCTCAGGTTTGGAATGAGAAGGAATTGGATATCACATCTCATGTTATAGGAAGGATCTCAGGTTTGGTATTAGAAGCATTGAGATATCACATCTCATGCTATAGGAAGGGTCTCAGGATTGGAATGTGAAGGATTTGAATATCACATCTCATGCTAAAGGAAGGGTCTCAGGTTTGGTAGAAGCATTGAGATATCACGTCTCTGCTATCGGAAGGGTCTCAGGATTGGATTGGGAAGGAGTTGGATATGACATCTCATGCCATAGGAAGGGTCTCAGGTTTGGTATAAGCATTGAGATATCACATCTCTGCTATCGGAAGGGTCTCAGGATTGGATTGGGAAGGAGTTGGATATCCCTTCTCATGCTATAGGAAGTGTCTCAGGTTGGAATGGGAAGGAGTTGGATATCACATCTCATGTTATAGGAAGGGTCTCAGGATTGGAATGGGAAGGATTTGGATATCACATCTCTTGCTATAGGAAGGGTCTCAGGATTGGAATGGGTAGGAGTTGGATATTACTTTCTTGCTATAGGAAGTGTCTCATGTTTGGAATGGGAAGGAGTTGGATATCACATATGCTATAGTTAGTGTCTCAGGTTTGGAACGGGAAGGAGTTGGATATCACATCTCATGTTATAGGAAGGGTCTCAGGTTTGGTATAAGCATTGAGATATCACATCTCTGCTATCGGAAGCGGCTCAGGATTGGAATGGGAAGGAGTTGGATATCCCATCTCATGTTATAGGAAGAGTCTCTGGTTTGGTATTAGAAGCATTGAGATATCACATCTCATGCTATAGGAAGGGTCTCAGGATTGGAATGGGAAGGACTTGGATATCACATCTCATGCTATATGGAGGGTCTCAAGTTTGATATTAGAAGCTTTGAGATATCACATCTCATGATATCGGAAGGGTCTCAGGATTGGAATGGGAAGGAGTTGGATATCAAGTCTCATAGTATAGGAAGGGTCTCAGAATTGGAATGGGAAGGAGTTGGATATCCCATCTCATGTTATAGGAAGAGTCTCTGGTTTGGTATTAGAATCATTGAGATATCAAGTCTCATAGTATAGGAAGGGTCTCAGAATTGGAATGGGAAGGAGTTGGATATCCCATCTCATGTTATAGGAAGAGTCTCTGGTTTGGTATTAGAATCATTGAGATATCACATCGCATGCTGTAGGAAGGGTCTAAGGATTGGAATGGGATGGACTTGGATATCACATCTCATGCTATAGGTAGGCTCTCAGGTTTGGTATAAGCATTGAGATATCACATCTCATGCTATAGGAAGGGTCTCAGAATTGGAATGGGAAGGAGTTGGATATCACATCTCAAGCTGTAGGAAGGGTCTCAGTATTGGAATGGGAAGGACTTGGATATCACATCTCATGCTATAGGAAGGCTCTCAGGTTTGGAAGGGGAAAGAGTTGGATATCTCATTTCATGTTAGAGGTAGGATCTCAGGTTTGGTATTAGAGGCATTGAGATATCACATCTCATGCTATCAGAAGGGTCTCAGGAATGGAATGGGAAGGAGTTAGATATCACATCTCATGCTAAAGGGAGGGTCTCAGGTTTGGAAGGGGAAGGATTTGGATATCACATCTCATGTTATAGGAAGGATCTCAGGTTTGGTATTAGAAGCATTGAGATATCACATCTCATGCTATCAGAAGAGTCTCAGGATTGGAATAGGAAGGAGTTGGATATCACATTTCATGCTAAAGGGAGGGTCTCAGGTTTGGAAGGGGAAGGATTTGGATATCACATCTCATGTTATCGGAAGGATCTCACGTTTGGTATTAGAAGTATTGAGATATCATATCTCATGCTATAGGAAGGGTCTCAGGATTGGAATGGGAAGGAGTTGGATATCACATCTCATGCTATAGGGAGGGTCTCAGGATTGGAATGGGAAGGACTTAGATATCACATATCATGCTATAGGGAGGGTCTCAGTTTTGATATTAGAAGCATTGAGATATCACATCTCATGCTATCGGAAGTGTCTCAGGATTGGAATGGGAAGGAGCTGGATATCACATCTCATGCTAAAGGAAGGGTCTCAGGTTTGGAACGGGAAGGATTTGGATATCACATCTCATGTTATAGGAAGGGTCTCAGGTTTGGTATAAGCATTGAGATATCACATCTCTGCTATCGGAAGTGTCTCAGGATTGGAATGGGAAGGAGTTGGATATCCCATCTCATGTTATAGGACGGGTCTCAGGTTTGTTATTAGAATCATTGAGATATCATATTGCATGCTGTAGGAAGGGTCTAAGGGTTGGAATGTGAAGGACTTGGATATCACATCTCATGCTATAGATAGGCTCTTAGGTTTGGAAAGGGAAGGAGTTGGATATCACATTTCATGTTAGAGGAAGGATCTCAGGTTTGGTATTAGAAGCATTGAGATATCACATCTCATGCTATAGGAAGGGTCTCAGGATTGGAATGGGAAGCAGTTGGATATCACATCTCATGCTATAGGAAGGGTCTCAGGTTTGGTATAAGCATTGAGATATCACATCTCATGCTATAGGACGGGTCTCAGGATTGGAATGGAAGGAGTTGGATATCACATCTCATGTTATAGGAAGGATCTCAGGTTTGGTATTAGACGCATTGAGACATCACATCTCATGCTATAGGAATGGTCTCAGGGTTGGAATGGGAAGGAGTTGGATATCACATCTCATCCAATAGAAAGGGTCTCAGGTTTGGAATGGGAAGGAATTGGATATCACATCTCATGTTATAGGAAGGATCTCAGGTTTGGTATTAGAAGCATTGAGATATCACATCTCATGCTATAGGAAGGGTCTCAGGATTGGAATGTGAAGGATTTGGATATCACATCTCATGCTAAAGGAAGGGTCTCAGGTTTGGTAGAAGCATTGAGATATCACGTCGCTGCTATCGGAAGGGTCTCAGGATTGGATTGGGAAGGAGTTGGATATCCCTTCTCATGCTATAGGTAGGGTCTCAGGATTTGAATGGCAAGGAGTTGGATATCACATCTCATGCCATAGGAAGGGTCTCAGGTTTGGTATAAGCATTGAGATATCACATCTCTGCTATCGGATGGGTCTCAGGATTGGATTGGGAAGGAGTTGGATATCCCTTCTCATGCTTTAGGAAGTGTCTCAGGTTGGAATGGGAAGGAGTTGGATATCACATCTCATGTTATAGGAAGGGTCTCAGGATTGGAATGGGAAGGATTTGGATATCACATCTCTTGCTATAGGAAGGGTCTCAGGATTGGAATGGGTAGGAGTTGGATATTACTTTCTTGCTATAGGAAGGGTCTCATGTTTGGAATGGGAAGGAGTTGGATATCACATATGCTATAGTTAGTGTCTCAGGTTTGGAACGGGAAGGAGTTGGATATCACATCTCATGTTATAGGAAGGGTCTCAGGTTTGGTATAAGCATTGAGATATCACATCTCTGCTATCGGAAGCGGCTCAGGATTGGAATGGGAAGGAGTTGGATATCCCATCTCATGTTATAGGAAGAGTCTCTGGTTTGGTATTAGAATCATTGAGATATCACATCGCATGCTGTAGGAAGGGTCTAAGGATTGGAATGGGATGGACTTGGATATCACATCTCATGTTATAGGTAGGCTCTCAGGTTTGGTATAAGCATTGAGATATCACATCTCATGCTATAGGGAGGGTCTCAGGATTGGAATGGGAAGGAATTGGATATCACATCTCATGCTATAGGAAGGGTCTCAGATTTGGTATAAGCATTGAGATATCACATCTCATGCTAAAGGAAGGGTCTCAGGATTGGAATGGGAAGGAGTTGTATATGACATCTCAGGCCATGACATCTCAGGCCATAGGAAGGTTCTCAGGTTTGGTATAAGCATTGAGATATCATATTGCATGCTGTAGGAAGGGTCTAAGGATTGGAATGGGAAGGACCTGGATATCACATCTCATGCTATAGAACGGCTCTCAGGTTTGGAAAGGGAAGGAGTTGGATATCACATCTCATGTTATCGGAAGGATCTCAGGTTTGGTATTAGAAGTATTGAGATATCACATCTCATGCTATAGGAAGGGTCTCAGGATTGGAATGGGAAGGCGTTGGATATCACATCTCATGCTAAAGGAAGGGTCTCAGGTTTGGTAGAAGCATTGAGATATCACATCTCATGCTATAGGAAGGGTCTCAGGATTGGAATGGGAAGGACTTAGATATCACATATCATGCTATAGGGAGGGTCTCAGTTTTGATATTAGAAGCATTGAGATATCACATCTCATGCTATCGGAAGTGTCTCAGGATTGGAATGGGAAGGAGCTGGATATCACATCTCATGCTAAAGGAAGGGTCTCAGGTTTGGAAGGGGAAGGATTTGGATATCACATCTCATGTTATAGGACGGGTCTCAGGTTTGGTATTAGAAGCATTGAGATATCAAGTCTCATGGTTGTTAGGAAAGATTTCGTTATTGTAGGGAACTTTCCTTCCATGTGGCAACCCCTAAACTTTTTGCTATTGTTTTCAACCTGTTTTCTTGACTTTGCCAGAGAAGTACAGCCTTCTGCCGTACTCCTCTGGGCTTTCGCTCCTTTCTTACGGGGAAACTGACATGCCCTTAAGACAGTCAGTACCGGGGAACGCTGTTTCCCGTAGTTTCTTTTATCGTGTCGCCATTTTAGTGCAACACGACACAAGAGGGCACTGTAAGCTAAGTTACCGCTCTCTTGGGTCTCTAGCCTTCTACAGACCCTAGACACTCTCGTAGGATGGTTTTTGGATCGGTGCAAGTCATTCAGGGACTGGGCTGGTGGCAGCGATCATTTGGTTTATTTTGAGCTCCTTTTGCCGTTCTGAGCACCTTTTTGCCGCGAACACAAAAGGGTGGCCCGGCTACCCAAAATGGCCGGACCACGAGGCTCCTTTGTCTCGTCCACTGTCCGTCTTGCTCCCTTTACCTTCCCCCGGGTCAGGCGACCCGGGGCCTTCCTTATTTGGGCATGTAGTTTCCCGCGAAACACGGTTGCTTTCGCGGGCTTCTACATGTCGTTTGAGTGCCCCCAGGATGTGGGCTGGGCTGTCTGGTCCCAATACACATCCTGGGTGCCAGAGAGTCTAGGGTGGTGTGAATGCCTGGGACCACCGTGGTCCGTGATTGGTCCACGTATGGTATGTGTGTTGATGAGCGGATCTCCCATTGGCTCCCCTCCGTTTTGGCGCGAAGGGAACCGTGGATAAGAGGGAGCTGGAAACACCACTGCCATGTCGATCTCCTGAGTTCTTACGAACCCAGGGATACAGGAGCCAAGTATCCTGCGAACACGAGGCTGGACCGAGGAATCGCTGGTGACCCCCTGAAGAACTCCTGCTCCTCATTGCTGTCGTCCGGTGAAGCCCTTTCCACCTAAGATCGAACAAGAAGGCCTGTACTGGCGCTTCGACCTATTGGAATAGCAGGACCAGCTATTCCCGGCACCTTCATCAACTCCTGCCGTAAGCCTTCGGAAGTGTCTCTGGGCCATCCAGTTGACTGACCAGCTTACTAAGGAGTCCTGCTCTGTAATCGCCGACAGGTTGGGTGGTATTCTGAGTCCGGGGCACGCTCACACGCTTCGTTTGCTTAGCAACCCTAAGCTAGAGGTGAACGGTGCTCGTTTGGCTTGAATACACCCGGCCGTTCCGTTGCCCTGCCGTGGCGACAAAACTGTGCTTGTTTCTTCGATCGGGACGTCTTTTTACTCTGCACGACGACGAGACGTTCCCTGCTCTTCAGAACCTGCCAGAAGCTGCATCTATCGAGGAGAAGCTCGGGCCTGCTTGCTTCGGGGACCGGTGAGTAGATTAGCTAGGATCTGGTCGCCCTCCTGCAGTGCCCCTTGCTTTTCCCCGCTGTAAATACAGCACCCCTTTTCCGTACTCGCGCCCTGCTTCTGCCTCACAGCGGAGGCTGCGCTAGAGTCGCGGACCGTGTTCTCCTTCATTAGGGCACCCTACAGAGCTGTCCAACGTCCTCCGAAGAGCTTCACCTTCTGCCCATTGGCACCGGCGTGTGCAGGTACTTTTGAGCGCTAGGCTCCACTCTTCGTAGGGATTGGACTACCATCCAGTTAGGGGCCTCAGAAGGCGGACATATCACACGCATTGGTTCACACTGCCTGTTTTCCTTCCCCTGCAGGTGGATAACATATTTCGTGCTGCTAATGCTGTGAAACTGTGTATTCCGTATATATATTGGGTGGATAGTGTATGTGTTGGTTTAATATCGTTGTATATTGCTGCTTTTACTGTGGTTATTAGTTTCAAGGCCTTATAATAAATGTGTATCTATTTTTGATATAAACAACTGTTTGGAGTATTTTGTAAGCGCTCTTGCTTTGTGTGCTCACTGCGGGCTTTCAGTCACCCTCACCCCTCTTGAGACCTAGTCTTGACCGCCGCGATCGCTACCTTGATTGGTCTGGCTTGTCCAGAGGTTACCCTGTTCCAAGTAATTAGGTTGGCCTTCTGAACTTCTGCGCCACCAGGACAGAGTTCAGAAATCCGTCTTAACAAATTGGTGTACAGCGGTGGGATACGACTGAAGGTATCCAGTGTTGCGCACGAGCTAAGGCGTTTTCAGGTTATTCCAACCAGGACACGCAGTAAAGTATTGAATATAACGTTAAAAAGGCCATAGTCCTATCAACAGTATGGAAACGAATACTTTATTAACCTTAAATGCTTCGAAATCTGAAACATTGAAGAAGATGTGTGCAGAGAGAGGGGTTTCCTCTCAAGGCACTAAATTGGAAATGATCCAGAGAATCGTGGCGTGGCAAGAAGCGCAGCTTGACGCTATAACTTCCGAGGACAGTGCAGAAGGTGGTGGGGCTGCTCTCACTGGCAGAACCGACGGTTCTGCCGCTGCACTGATCCATCACGACCACGAGGACAGGGAGGATGTAATGTCTAACGTTTCCTCTGCCAGTGTTGATGGGGAGGCTATGCTTGAATTCAAGAAGCAAGAGCTGCGGTTTAGGCAGCAGGAGCTTGAATTCAGCATAGCCAAACTGAAAATCGACCAGGCAGAAAAACAAAAAGACAGGGATCACCAGTTGGAACTGGCCAAGCTTCAGTTCGCAAATGGGTCCAAGGGTCCTGGACATGGTTCTGGGGCTTCCTCTCATCCACGGTTTCCAAAAGATCTGCTCAGTGTGTATGAGGAACGAAATGACATTATGGACTGGTTAAATGCGTTTGAGTATGCATGCGAGGTTCAAGAGGTTGATAATGCGGATAAGATTGCATGGTTACTCAGCAGACTGCCCCATTCTGGTTGCAGTGCCATTATGGAAATGTCGAAGGCTGAGCGCGCTGATTTTGCAATGTTGAAGCAGACTCTCATTTTAAAGTTTGGGAAGACTCCGACCCAATATTTGAAAAGGTTTAGAGAGTATAAGAAAAAGGAAGGTGGTACTTGGGTGTCGTATGTAGCTGAGTCCCTGAAAAACTTGACTGGCTGGGTTGAAGGTTATAAGGTTTCTACCTTCGAAGGCATGATCAATCTGGTCATGCTGGAACACATTTTTGCTTCTTCTACCCCGGAGCTTAAGCAGCATTTGGCCGATTCGAAGGAGATAGATCCTAAGAAGCTGGCCATTGCAGCAGACTTATGGGTGTCACATCGAGTGTCCCATAAGGACAAAACTCATCCTGGTAAGCAGGAGGAAGGGAAGAAGTCCAAAGATATGGAGGGTGGGGAATCTGCTAAATCTTCTTCCCATAAGGGCCACAAAAAGAAAAATAAGGGTAAGCCATACGAGAACTCACAGGGTAGCGGAGGTTCGCCTCCGAAACAGAACTCTGGTTATAATAAGCCTCCCTACGTAAACAGACCCAATGGGGCTTGTTTTTCTTGTGGAGCAACTGACCATGTGAAGGGGGATCCCCGTTGTAAGGTTAGACCTTTGGGGGTCCACTCCGCTAATCTGGCCTTCTCCTCCTACGAGGAAGAAGAGATTACAGGAGCATCCTTCTCCTCAGACTCATTTCCCAGCGGAATAGAGGCTGAGGTAGTTTTAGTGTCCCTGGGTGCCTGGGAGCCTAAAGTCGCAGAGGCGTATGCTAGGATTCCGGATAATACCAAGCACTACTTTAAAGACAGTGTGCTGATCAATGGAGTGGATACTCCAGCTCTTAGGGATAGTGGGTGCAGTCGAACTGTAGTGGATTCTACCTTGGTAGACTCAGAGGAAGTTGCCAGAGCTCCTCTGATGCCCACTAAGTTGGCTGACGGCCCCCTCCGTATGTTTCCCGTGATCCCTGTTAATCTAACTTTAAATGGTACAGCAGTTAGGATTCCAGTGAGCATTCAGAGAAACGTCCCGGGAAAGGTCTTGTTGGGCAATGATCTCAGAGCTCTAGGGCTCGTAGGAGACACTGCCGAAAGACCCTACACACGGTCTCAAGCACGGGCAGCATGGCTAAGTCCAATACGCCGCACCAGCCGAAGGGGAAACCCAAGGCGAAAGGAGTCAACAAGTCCCGACGGGGGAAAGAGAATATTCCCCCGAGCTCGCCTACCACTGCGGTGGAGGGAGTTGGTCAATCGCCCGAGCCTGACGAGGAGGTGGCGATGCCTGAAGTGTTCGACCCCAACGACCATCCTGAACTAAAAGACTTGTTAGTTGAAGGAGGTCCTGATAGGGACGACTTCAGTAAGGGCCAACGTGAGTGCCCATCTCTGGAAGGCCTAAGGAGACAGGCCTGCTCCCAGCTTGAGGGTGAACCTCCTGGGAAGCATCGGATTTATTGGGAAGGTGGACTCCTGTACAGTGAGCCCACAGAGTCTACAGAAGGAGACCATAGGAGGTTGGTGGTTCCCCTTGCTGTTAGACCCTTCCTCCTGCAGTTGGCGCATGAAGTTCCCCTTGCTGGTCACCTTGGAATGAAGAGGACCAAGCAAAGGTTATCTATGCACTTCTACTGGCCCAAGATGGGGGTGCAAGTAGAAAGTCACTGCAGGAGTTGTGCCTCCTGCCAGTTGTCTGGTAAGGTTGGCGCGACAATCCAAGCTCCGTTGGTACCGCTCCCAGTTGTGGGGGTACCATTTGAAAGGGTAGGGATCGACATCGTTGGTCCCCTTGACCCGCAAACATCCTCAGGCAATAGGTTTATCCTGGTGCTGGTCGACCATGCAACCAGGTATCCTGAGGCCATCCCATTAAAGACTGTAACTGCCAAGTCAGTTGCAAAAGCTTTACTCGGCATATTTACTAGGGTTGGCTTCCCTAAAGAAGTTGTGTCAGATCGTGGCAGCAACTTTATGTCGAAGTATATGCAGGCTATGTGGAAAGAATGTGGGGTCACCTACAAGTTCTCTTCTGCATATCACCCCCAGACCAATGGTCTGGTGGAACGTTTCAACAGAACGTTAAAAAGCATGATTGGGGCTCTGGAGGAGCCCCAGAGAAGAAAATGGGATCTTCTTTTACCATGCTTGCTGTTTGCCTACAGAGAGGTACCACAGGAGGGTGTTGGCTTCAGCCCCTTCGAACTTCTGTTCGGTCATCCCGTACGGGGACCCTTAGCCATCGTCAAAGAGGGATGGGAGATGCCCACTCCCCCTGTTACTACCAATGTAGTTGACTATGTGCTAGGGCTCAGAAAACGGATGGTACTCCTGATGGGCTTGGCTAGTGACAAGTTGAAGGCAGGACAAGCGCTGGTGAAACATTGGTACGACCAGAAAGCTTCCTTAATTCACTTTACCCCTGGTCAGCAAGTCCTGATCATGAACCCTATAAGGCCTCGCGCTTTACAGGACAAATGGTCAGGCCCCTACACAGTGGTGGAGCCCCTGGGTGAGGTGAACTATTTAGTGGACCTTGGAAGGCCTGGACAGGCTCCAAAAGTGTTCCACGTAAATAGGCTGAAGGCTTTCGTCCCAAGAGTCGAAATCGCAGCACTGCTACTGGCGTCAGACGTCGAGGAAGAGGAGTCAGAACCTCTCCCCGACCTGTTCCAAAGCGGTCCTTCAGATAGCTCCGTTGAGGGTGTCCGAGTGGCCCCTCACCTGACTTCTGATCAGCAGGCTGAGGTGAAAAGTTTGCTTAGGCAGTTTTCCCCCCTGTTTTCACAGTCGCCTGGTTTGACACCTTGGTGCAAACATAACATTGACACAGGAGACAGTGTACCTACCAAAAGTAGGGGATACAGGATGTCGGATAAAGTGCGGTCTTATATTAAGACCGAGGTCAACAAGATGTTAGACCTTGGGGTGATTGAACCCTCTAGTAGTCCTTGGTCCAGTCCTGTGGTATTGGTTCCAAAGGCAGGCACTTCTGAATTGAGGTTCTGCGTGGATTACAGGGCTCTGAATGCTGTCACCAAGACAGACGCTCACCCCTTGCCTCGAACTGACGAGCTGGTGGATACCTTGGGTGCCTCCAAGTACCTCAGCACGTTTGACCTGACTGCGGGCTATTGGCAAATAGCTTTAGCAGAACATGCCAAGGAGAAGACAGCATTTTCAACTCCCGACGGGCTTTACCAATTCCGGGTAATGCCGTTCGGATTGAAGAATGCACCTGCCACTTTCCAGAGGCTTGTGAATCATGTGTTGAATGGGTTGGACGAATTCTGTCTTGCATATCTGGACGATATAGCAGTTTTCAGTGCCACCTGGGAAGACCATGTGAAACACCTCGGGATTGTGCTCCAGGCTCTTCAGAAAGCCCACTTGACCATAAAGGCGAGTAAATGCCAGATTGGACAAGGCTCAGTGGTTTACCTTGGGCATGAAGTAGGTGGAGGAAGGATACAGCCTCTCCCCAGTAAAGTACAAGCAGTACAAGACTGGCCTACCCCCACTACACAAACCCAAGTGAGAGCCTTCTTAGGACTCACGGGTTATTACCGCAATTTTATGGCAGACTATGGCACCATAGCTGCTCCTCTGACTGCCCTCACAACTCCGAAGAAACCCAAGAAGGTAACTTGGACTGACGAGTGTGAGAAGGCCTTCAATGGCTTAAAAGACTCCTTGTGCCAGGCCCCTGTGCTCAGGGCCCCTGATTATCAAAGACCTTTTATCGTGCAGACGGATGCCTCTGACACTGGGATAGGAGCTGTACTATCACAAGTAGATGAGAAGGGTAAGGAACACCCTATCGGTTTTATTAGTCGCCAGCTTAAGGACAGAGAGCTCAGATGGTCCACGGTAGAGAAAGAATGTTTCTCTGTTGTGTGGGCTGTAGGGTATTTTGTGGAGATTTGGGGCCTGACGGTATTTTATTACCGCCGAAAAATAACTTAGCAATAATCACTCTTTGTATTCAGATTTGGCCATGTGCAACAATAATACAATGGACATGCATTATTTCAGCACCCAGACCTGCTTATTTGGTATACGTGGTTGGTGGTATTTTGGTGAGCATAATTCCCTTGTTTTATTTGTGGCCCCAATGTCCAGAATCCCTTATCTTCGCTTAGATTTTTCGTGTGATCACTAGAGAGACCTCAGACCTGCATTCTAGGGATACCACAATTTCCAGTGATAGTGTTGGTGCGCCACCATGGGCAAACTCACTGACTTATTTACGACAGAGAGCTATATGTGGTAGTCTTGTGGTAATTTCCACTACCTTATATACGGTAGGGAGCTATGTTCAGAGAGTCTCTCTTCCCGTTGGCTCATGTACCTCCAACAAGTTATGCTACAGTTACTCACAATTATTCATACTGATTCTGACATACACACATCTGTCTTAAAATGACCATTGCACTGTTTAAAAATCTCCCCACATCATTGGCATTGTAATGGTAAATAGAAAATAAACCACCCGTCTGTTTTCAAATATTTTCTGTATTATAAAAGTTGCATTTAGACATGATCTCATTCTTTACAGCAATAAAATGGAACAATCAAAGCATTTTCTATGACACACTGCAATTATAGTGGCGGAGAACAGAACTTAAATTGCAACATTAGCACTTGATTAAGACACGCACGGGACTTTCATTTTTCTACACTGACTGCATATTTCCGTGCACACACACAGCTCCCCCAGTTAGGTAATTACCTTATCTGTTCAGAGGCTTCTCTCTGTGAATGTGGCTCTCTTGGATTAACTCCAGCAAAAAGGAACGCTTGCCTTCTCAAGCCGGGGTCATTGCCTGGAATTCTCAGCTTTTTCAGATAGGACTGCCTCAGCCAGTGGAAAGGTTTTTCTTTCAGCTCTCCCCAATGTCGACTGCAGCAGGACACCGGAATTTGCATTCAGTCAGGACCCCACAGCCAGGTCTTCTCCCCAGTAGTGCAGAAAGATGTCTCCCTGTCTTTTTCCCTGCTACTGCCCACTAAAACTTTCCTCTCAGCCCTCTTTATGACGTGTCCCAATGAAATCCATCATCTCTCATCCTCCTACTCTTCAACAATAGCTTCGCTTATACATTTGCAATTGTTGCAAATCTGACTTCCTCCTTCCTGCCGTTACTGTGCACAACAACACGGATAATCAGGCAGAGAAGAGAAGAAAAAAAAATCTGCACACTCATTTAACTGGTTTTCAGAGTATGCCTAATTCTGCAGTAGAGAACACATTTTATTAGTGGGTTATATTAAAATAAGGTTTTATTAGTCAGGTTAATGGTTAATAGGTTAGCTGTTAATTTTCAAATGTGTCTCTAGCAATATAGGCATTTCAGGTGAAAAATAGTGTGCATTTTTAAATGAACACGTGTGCTTTTAACTGTAAAAATAGATTTGCATCTTATATGTTAAAATCGTTTTTGACTGAATAGTCTGTCTTTCCTTGTTAATCTGCTAACCCATATAGCAATGCACCGCACCCTTGTGGTGGTGGTGCTGCAAAAAATTTCGCTACTTGTGCAGTAGCGCTGTACTCTGTGCTGTTTGCTAAATATCCTTACATATAAGCTACTTGTGCAGTAGCGCTGTACTCTGTGCTGTTTGCTAAATATCCTTACATATACCCTCCTTTTGTTTTTAGAACTTGGCTATAATCCAAGCCAATTCCTAAAAACAACTTGTTCTATTTTTTTTTACAATATAGCAATCCAACAAAATGAATATTCATGTGCATCAATGAAAATTTGCAATCAACATTTCATCTGAGTCCATCAATTCATAAAATGTTCCACATTTGCCTTCTCAGTGGAAGTGGCATTACTTTAAGTTTAAATTTTCCAAGTCAATTAAAAACAATGAAATAAAACAACTAACTAAAACAAATAAGTAATATAACAAGTTAAAATAAATAATTAAAATAATAAATACGTGGAACTTCATATGCCGGAACTTTTGCTTTGTCTCTTTTGGTATGTCTCGACCAGCGATGTTATTCGGTTCATTCGAGTACTCTTTCATCTTGGCAATCTTGAATCCACAGTAGTCATCTCTTTTGGCATTCCGGTTATTTTGTCTTCACCTCCACCTGGAGGCAGGCATCTTTTGGTCTTCATCCAGGGGACTCCAGGACTCCATCGTCTCCCGTGGCCTCTGATCCCGGAACCTCCGACCAAATAATGTTAATTGTCTAAATCAAAATAGAAAATAAACAGATTAAGTACATAGCACAATACTAACTTCATCCTTTTGCCAAAAATAAAACATGCTTGGTAAAAATACTTCGTTTTTTTTTTTTCTTTCTTCTGAAATTAAACACAAGTTAAAAGAAAACAAGCATATATAAAACAGCATTCAATATTTAATACACTTTCTCTCTGCACACCAACCACGAGCTTCCGTTATATGTGCATTTATTTATTTATTTATTTATTTATTTATTTATTTATTTATTTATTTATATTATATATTTTCACATATATTACAGTGTTTATGTGCCATCATAACAATCAACTTTTTTTTTTAACTTCTTTGTCACTGCCTCCTGATCACACCCATTTATTTTCTCAAGGGACTCTATCCGTTTCCACATGCTCAAGCTGCCTGATCTCATGTCTGGGATGGCATGGTTTGATTTGATTTACATGGACAAACTGCTCTATTGCTGTTTCACCTTCATTTTTCAAAATTTTATACACTACAGGAGAGACTTTATCTATAATTCGAAATGGCCCCTGCCAGGCTGCCAGAAATTTAGAATTTTTCTGTTTACTTTTTCCAAAATGAAACTTGTACACCTGATCCCCTACATTGTATTCCTTTACTGATGTCTTTTTGTCATAATATGACTTAGCACTGTCAGCAGCTCTTTCCAGATTTCTCTGCACAAAAGCAAATGCATGTTGCAAATGCCTCCTCAGTTCATCAATATATTCATGAACTGTGGATGCACTCACTAGAGTTTGCTCATGTGTTCTGTATAGTAGGTGTTGTGGTAACACCATTTTCCTACCTGTTAAGACCTCATGGGGGCTAACACCTGTTGCTTTGGCAGGAGTCGACCTGATTGCCATCAAAACCAATGGTAAACGCAAATCCCAGCTGGAACCTGCTTCTGCCACAAATTTCTTTAAAATATCCACAACAGACCTATTGCTTCTTTCAACTGTACCTGAAGACGCCGCCCGATATGCGATATGTAGTTTCCTTTTCACACCTAGTATTTGCCATACCTTACTCATTAGAGTACTTGTGAAATGACTTCCTCTGTCTGACTCAATTCTTTGTGGCAACCCAAACCTTGAGAACACATGGTTCACCAGCAATGTGGCTGCTGTTTGCGCACTACAATCTGGTGCGGGAATGCACTCAATCCACTTTGACATCAAACATACCACACTCAAAATATAGCGGTGTCCCCTGCTCGACCTTTTTAAAGGACCTACATAGTCTATTTGCAAATCTGACCATGGGAGAGTTAGGCCTCTTTTCATCAATGGTGCTCTATGCATTGGTGAAGCAGGTTTAATTTGGGCGCATACTAGACATCCTCTAGTATATAATTCCACATCTTGGGACATATGTGGCCAGTAAGCATAATCTTTTAGTATTTCTAATGTCTTTTGTGAACCTCTATGGCCTGCAGTTATGGCATCGTGTGCATGGTGTAGCATTAGTCCTCTGAATGAAAGGGGTACTACCCACTGTATTTGCCCTGTTATGGACTCTCTAATCATGAGTCCATCCTGTAATCTAATTCGTGTTTTGTTCTTTAATAACACCCTCAACTCTTCTTTTCCCATACAATCATTTTCTGTTAAAGGATTTTGTTCAGGATCTATCAAATGATTATAATAGATTCCTAAAATTTGATCATTCTTTTGTGCCTCAATCAAATCTTGGTCTGGCGTGTCATGACTCCACTGCACCACCGGTTGATCTACCTCCTTTGGTGCTTTAGAACGTGTGACTGCATCAATTTGTATTTCACCCATTAAATAATCAATAGGTAGCAATTCTCCCATCACAGCCCCAATCTTAGCCAGATGGTCTGCCTTATCATTTCCCTCCTTATCCTCTCCTGGTGTTTTTAAATGCCCACGAATTTTTCTCCAGTATATTGTTAAATTATTTTCTGACACCAATTTGTCTATGGCTTGTATCATTTTTCCATGTTTGAGTGGCTTTTTGTTGTATGTAACCATGCCTCTTGCTTTCCAACCAGGCAAATACTCCACAAAGCTATTCCGTGCATAGTCAGAATCAGTCACCAGGACAATTTCACTGAACTTTTTATCAACTGCAGTAGCAATTGCTTTATAGATGGCTGCCAATTCCGCCACCTGACTGCTCCTATCTCCAATCCTCATCCCTATACTAGGAACGCCTTCACATTTCAACCAGACATTTCCTATTCCTGCCACTAATTGTTTATTACTGTCATTTTCAATGTGAAAAGCACAACCATCCACATATACAGTTGGCAAATCCTTGCATGTTTTTTCATCAAAAGCTTTGTGTGGTGATTGTTCAAATTCCTGTAAACCAGCTTCCACATCCATTTCATTTGTTATTTGTTCAGCTGCACAGTCATGTAAGTCAGCTAACCCTTGAGCAATTGGGCTCTTTTTATTTTGTCCATATCTTACTTCTACGGGAAAACCTTGTAATGCCAGTGTCCATGAAGTGATTCTGGATTGCGCTAGATTGCCTGATCTAATTCTTTTACTCTCTAAAAATTGCAAAGGTTGATGATTTGTTTCAATAATCACCTTTTCTCCCTGAACAATGGGGCGGAAATGTTGTAGCGCCCACACAGTGGTTAATAGGGCCTTTTCGCATTCATTAAATTTCATTTCAACTTGGGAAAATGCCTTACTTGCATATGCAATGGTTTTGTGATTCAAATCGTGTTTTTGTGATAACACTGCTGACATACAATGTTCAGAAAAGCCTATTTCTATAAAGAAATCCCTGTCCTTTATGGGGTATGCTAAACATGGTGCCTTTACAAGACATTCCTTCAATCTAGCCACTGCATCAGACTGCTCTCTTTCCCATCTCCAGGGAGTATTTAGTTTAAGCAGTTTAGTCAATGGTTGAGTGATTTCTGCATAATTCTCAATGAACTTTCTGTTATAGCCTGTCATCCCTAATAAACTTTTTACTCCTTTCACATTTTTAGGATCTTTTAATCTTTGTATGGCCTCTATTTTCTTCCTTTGTGGATTTAGCCCATGTTCAGTCACTTCATGCCCTAGAAAGTTCACTTTTTTCTTGCACCATTGTGCTTTTTGCAAAGATACTTTGGCGCCTGCTTTCTGCAATTGGCCAAGCACATGTCTTATTTCATCAAAATGGCTTTTAAGGTTTTCATTTTTTATCAAGACATCATCCACATAAACTATTGTTCCTCTTTCCGCTGCATCTGGCATGGCCTTTCTCAAAAATATGCCAAATTCACTCCCACTATTGATGTACCCGAACGGAGCTCTAAGCCAGGCATATTGAGTCCTGTCAAATGTAAAGGAAAATAGGTGTTGTATCTCCTCTGCCAATGGCACACACCAATATCCAGATGTGAGATCTAACGTGGTAAATACATTTGAACCATGTATCTGAGCTAGGCCCTGATCAATGAATGGTAGTGGCCATCTAGATACTGGTACTCTTTTATTTAACTCTCTTAAGTCTGCACACAGCCGCCATTGACCATTTGGCTTTAACACACCTAAAATAGGCGTATTGGATGTGCTATGAATGGGCCTAATTATTCCCCGTGATTCCAAATTTTTAATAATCTCTGCCAATGATTCTAAACATGCCAGCGGTAGTCTATACTGGCGTACAAACACTGGATTTCTGCTACAACCTTCTGGTAGTGTGGCCACATGTAAATCAGTTAAACCACAATCATAAGCATCTTTTGCAAATACATCCTTAAACTCCATAAATATTTCCCTCAGATTGCGTCGATCCTCATCGCTGTCACATGCATCCGCTAAGGAGATCTGCTCTTCTACCATTCTGGAAAATTCTGGAAACTCTTCTGGTAAAGGAATCTCAGCGCTTTCCTCTAACTGTGTGGCTGTGTCTTTTTGTAGAGCTGCCACTTTCAAATATTTTGGCAGATCAGCTTCCACTTCAATGGGCTGATTTCCTGTTTCATTTTCATTTAAATTAAATATTATGCAATCCTCTTGATGGCAGCACACTGTCTCATTTGAATCATAAGGATACACAGAATGAATTTTAAATATTCCTTTGGGCTGAGAGTCCAGGTGTTCTGGCAACTCGCCCTTGGCATCTACATATTTTTCAGGAATATTCCCAATCACCATGTTATTTAAATCTGCCGTATAATGTGATTTTTGTATGGCCATTCCTAATGGGGAGTTTTCCTCTAAATGAATATCCTGACAACCTTTATTATTTACCATGATTTTTACAGATCCCTCACCAATGTCTACCAATGGAATGTATTCATAATCCAGGCCTTGCTGTTTTATGGATTCATTCAGGCATACAAATGCATCAGAGCCTTTCATCTGCTGCCCATTTTTGCATTTCAGTGTTATTGCAAACTGTTTTGTAAATGCAGGAATAATAGTATCTTTCCTTATTTGTAATTCGATGGCATAAGGAACCAGTTGTGCACAATGATAAGCCCTTCTTTTGTCTTCAAATTCAGGTGCCGGCCCACCTAGGCGTGACCATATTTTTTGATTAAGGAAATCTAACACCATACACATTCTGTGCATGATGTCATTGCCCATGTAAAATTCATTTTGTGCTCCACTCACTATCCATACATTATGGTAAATTGTTTTCTGCCCAATGCTAATTTTAAGCATGCATCTGCCTGTAATTCGGTTTTCAAAGTCTGGACTGTCCAACCCAGAAACATATTGATTTTTAATCCTAAATTTCGGGATTTCTTCCCTCTCCATAATTTTTTGCAACAATTTCTCATTAATGAAACTCCTTTCATGTTCAAGCGCTAAAGTGGCTTTTATTGTTTTAAGATAATCATTTATACCAACGTGAACCCATGGTTGCTCATCTTCTATGTGTATCTCTGCCAGAGTGGTAATGTGTTTCTCTGAATCTGTTTTAGGAACAATATTCTGTTTGCATGTATTCTCTTTTAAGTAAAAACGTAATGTGTGCTCATCTATAGCAGTCTGCCAATCTTTCCTTGGGTCCAAGTAGATTTGTACAGGTAGTTTTTCATTGTCGCTCTGATCTTTGTCTTGACACATTAATATAACAGTGACACTAGGTATGCAGCTATTCTGGAGATATACCTCCACAGCATCATTTGTTTTGGCAACGGTGTGACATTCTTTTATATTGCTGTTTTGTGATTTTAGTTTCTTAGGCCTCAATGGTTTTTTGGTTAAGGACCACAGCACTCCATTCACCCCATCTATGAGAGGAGACAATCTTTTCAGGCAATCTGTCCCCATCAGAAATGGAATTTCACAAATAGATGTGATCAATACCTCTTGTTTCATTCTGTGCTTTCCTATTTTTATGTCAACCTCAGTTACACCTATGATGGGCACCTCCTCCCCATTAAAGTTATGCACTGGGCCTTGATTTGCCTTCACTGTGATCTGACTCTGTGGAGGCCTCCCTTCATTGATACTCTTTACCAGCTCCTTGGACATAATTGTGGCCTGTGCGCCAGTGTCAATCATAGCGAAGGTGTGGCATTTTTCTTCTACAGTGATGGGTGCATAATATCTGTCCTCAACTTCCTCTAATACACATAAGAAATGTGAATTCTTACTGATTTCAGGGCTCACCTTTCTCAGGTCTTTTTCACTTTTGGCTAAGCACATTGGTAAATGAAAAGACATTTTTCCCTCCTTTTTACCCATTTCTGTGCGAGATATTTTATTCATTTCTCCATGTTCAGAGGTTTTTTGGAGTGTGGCCACCGTTCGCCCATCCATCTGGGTAACATCAGAGACCACATTACAACCTTCCAACTGAACATGTGTAACAACATCATTCAGCAATTTGTCATTTTTTAATTCTGTGCATTTGTGATCATTTAGTGTAATACCAGCCCTTTCAGCCTCTTCAAAAATATGTGGCTCAAAGAATTTTTCAGGTGATTGACTTGTACCCTCCTTGTGAGTATTTCCTTTTTCTGTCTGTGTTTGGTCATTGTTTTGCTTGCCCAGGGAAGGAGCTATGGCATCCCCACTTACTCCCTGTTCACTGGTATTCCCCATGCATGAGTCATTTTTCTTAAATCTGTCCCTTTGTTCTTTTGGAATTCCTAATGTTTCTTTTTCATTTGTGCAAATCTTTACTGTTTTATTTAGCTCTAAGTTAAACCGTACCTCTTTTTTAGAAGTATTTACACTTTCCATCACAATTTCATTTACTGGTACTTTCATTTTTAATCCATTAGTCATCTCAGAGTCGTTATGCAAAGTTATATCAGAGCAATCTGTCATTTTGGCACTGCAGTTATCATGAGTACTTAGTCACTTTTCGGAAGCCCCCCGGTCATTGCTATGGCCATCAGCCCCCTCTTTGGAAGGTTGTTTTTGCGCTGTATAGAGCTTTCCTATTTGCTCAGCTAACATTTTCACTTGGGCCTCAAGGCATTGGAACCTTTCCACCTCTCTAGGATCCTCTTTCTGTGGCCTAGGTCGATATTGGTTGTTTTCCCCCTGATTGGATCTATTCTGATACCTCTCAGGTGATTGATACCGGTTGGGATGGTTTCTGAACTCTTGATTCATTTGTGGAGGGGAGTGGGTTGCACCCATCCTTTGATTATAGTCCCCTGGTGGGGAATCATTGTACTGGCGTGGACTGTAGTTCACGTTTTGCCTCATGTCCTGTCTCTCAGATTGTGGGTACTGGCCCCTATATTGATTTCCATTATCAGTAAATCGATCCACATATCGGGGCCTATCCTGATTACCATATATCATGGTGCTGGGATCAAATCTGCTCTGTGTCCCCAATGACTGGTAGGGACCATCATTTCTTTGATCTTGATTTTGTCTCTGGTTATTGTTCATACCTGCCATATCAGACCGGTATCTTACCCGGGGTCTATCTCCTAAATATCTAGGGCTGATGTAGCTCTCTCTATTACTAGGATCATGTGATTGGAACATTGGTACAGGAAATGGCGATCTTTGTTGATTACCCCTTTGTTCAGGTGTCACATTATTTTTACCTTGGCTTTGAGCAGACTCAAGGGACATTTTGGCTGACCTGATTTCCATTACTGTGGCTGAGGGTTCTTTAGATTTAGGCCTAGTATCTTTCATTTTATCACTTTCTCTACCCTGACAATAGAGTACCTCATATAGCTTGGTGCTTTGATGTACAATCCATTCAAGGGACTTGTCACGGTCAAATTCACGGACCAATTGGGATATGATGTCTTTCTGTAGCCCATAGAAGTATGCAGTTTTAAACTCATTGGAATTTGAGTCAAAAGATACATCAAAGCGAGAGAATGCTCTTTTTAAGTCTTGTAAAAATTGGCGAGGTGATGTATTAGGTCCAGCAGTAATAGTGTACGCGACTTTCTTTGCCTCCTGCAATGACTGAAAAGGAGAAAAATGACGCCTAATTTCTTTTTCAAACTCCAGCCATGTCATATTCTGCTGTTCATTTAATCCCCTTATGATGCTGGCCGTCGGGGCATCTAAAGTTAAATGAAAATATTGTCTGTACTGTTCCTTAGGTATCTGGAGCGCTTTAAAAATGTCATGCACCGCTTCTAAGTGATCCTCAATGCAGCATTCACCTCCCTTTTTAAATGGTTTGATCAGGGCTTTAATGGATTTCATTATTTTTATGGGGCTACTTGTTGCAATGCATGGAATTGCACTATTTTGTGATTCAATCCTGTTTTCAGGTGTATGAGATTGGTGGCTGCCCCCAATGGGAGTATCAAATCCCCCAAGGGCGCTGCAACCAAGTTCAGTCACCGGCCCAGTCACTGGGGCACTAGCTCTTTGGGCAGAGCTAGAATTCACCTCCACTCCATTGAATGTGGTACCCTGCCGCCTCTCCTGGGACCTGGGAATGCACATTTGCTGTTCTAAGTCCTTACACTTTTTAAGGAGTCTGTTGGCTTCATCATGCAAATAATTATTTTCATCACTCATTTTATTAATTGCCTCCTGCATATCGCACATTTGCATTTGGCATTCATTGAACTCTTTATTTCTCTTGTCTCTTTCTTGGATCATTTTAATCATTTCTTGTTCTGCACTCTGGAGATCACCTTCTTTTTCGCAATGTTCTTTTTGTAAAATCTGCATTTCTGAAACAACCTCATCTTTATCCTGCCTAATGTGATCCACTAAGGCTTTTAAGTGTGTCAATTCTTGCTCACTATCTTCAAATTGTTTCTTGCTTTTGGATAACTGAGTATCAAAGTCTCTGCATTTTAATTGCATGTCTTTTTGGCATACATCCAATTCTGCTCTCAACATTTCCTGATTTTTACTTGCCCCATCTAATTCAGTCTTTAACCTGTTAATTAGCTGAGTATCATTCTCTTGCATTCGCAGGGACTTGTTTAAAATAAACCATATTTTGCCGCATAGCCGTATTAAACAGTCTTTCTCTGCACTTTTATCGGCTGCATTCAATAATCTTGTAAGGCAGACCTGAATTATGCTGCCTTCTGCAAAAATATTGTCTAGTTTTTCTTTCTGCACCTCACCCTGAATGCGGTTACTCCATTCTAAGGTACTGTTCGAAGACCAATTCCCATGTGCAAATAACTTTGCCTCTAAATATTGCACTAGATCTGAGAATGTGGTTTCCCTTTGTGACATTCTGAAATTCGTTTTTAGTGGCACACTGCTATTATAAAATGGGTTCCCTTTAATGTGCAAATGGCAGTGTGAGACACACTTGCCACGCCCAGTAGGTACTCTGTGATCACTTTCCCGGCCTGCAACGCACCATAAATATGTAGGGTATTTTGTGGAGATTTGGGGCCTGACGGTATTTTATTACCGCCGAAAAATAACTTAGCAATAATCACTCTTTGTATTCAGATTTGGCCATGTGCAACAATAATACAATGGACATGCATTATTTCAGCACCCAGACCTGCTTATTTGGTATACGTGGTTGGTGGTATTTTGGTGAGCATAATTCCCTTGTTTTATTTGTGGCCCCAATGTCCAGAATCCCTTATCTTCGCTTAGATTTTTCGTGTGATCACTAGAGAGACCTCAGACCTGCATTCTAGGGATACCACAATTTCCAGTGATAGTGTTGGTGCGCCACCATGGGCAAACTCACTGACTTATTTACGACAGAGAGCTATATGTGGTAGTCTTGTGGTAATTTCCACTACCTTATATACGGTAGGGAGCTATGTTCAGAGAGTCTCTCTTCCCGTTGGCTCATGTACCTCCAACAAGTTATGCTACAGTTACTCACAATTATTCATACTGATTCTGACATACACACATCTGTCTTAAAATGACCATTGCACTGTTTAAAAATCTCCCCACATCATTGGCATTGTAATGGTAAATAGAAAATAAACCACCCGTCTGTTTTCAAATATTTTCTGTATTATAAAAGTTGCATTTAGACATGATCTCATTCTTTACAGCAATAAAATGGAACAATCAAAGCATTTTCTATGACACACTGCAATTATAGTGGCGGAGAACAGAACTTAAATTGCAACATTAGCACTTGATTAAGACACGCACGGGACTTTCATTTTTCTACACTGACTGCATATTTCCGTGCACACACACAGCTCCCCCAGTTAGGTAATTACCTTATCTGTTCAGAGGCTTCTCTCTGTGAATGTGGCTCTCTTGGATTAACTCCAGCAAAAAGGAACGCTTGCCTTCTCAAGCCGGGGTCATTGCCTGGAATTCTCAGCTTTTTCAGATAGGACTGCCTCAGCCAGTGGAAAGGTTTTTCTTTCAGCTCTCCCCAATGTCGACTGCAGCAGGACACCGGAATTTGCATTCAGTCAGGACCCCACAGCCAGGTCTTCTCCCCAGTAGTGCAGAAAGATGTCTCCCTGTCTTTTTCCCTGCTACTGCCCACTAAAACTTTCCTCTCAGCCCTCTTTATGACGTGTCCCAATGAAATCCATCATCTCTCATCCTCCTACTCTTCAACAATAGCTTCGCTTATACATTTGCAATTGTTGCAAATCTGACTTCCTCCTTCCTGCCGTTACTGTGCACAACAACACGGATAATCAGGCAGAGAAGAGAAGAAAAAAAAATCTGCACACTCATTTAACTGGTTTTCAGAGTATGCCTAATTCTGCAGTAGAGAACACATTTTATTAGTGGGTTATATTAAAATAAGGTTTTATTAGTCAGGTTAATGGTTAATAGGTTAGCTGTTAATTTTCAAATGTGTCTCTAGCAATATAGGCATTTCAGGTGAAAAATAGTGTGCATTTTTAAATGAACACGTGTGCTTTTAACTGTAAAAATAGATTTGCATCTTATATGTTAAAATCGTTTTTGACTGAATAGTCTGTCTTTCCTTGTTAATCTGCTAACCCATATAGCAATGCACCGCACCCTTGTGGTGGTGGTGCTGCAAAAAATTTCGCTACTTGTGCAGTAGCGCTGTACTCTGTGCTGTTTGCTAAATATCCTTACATATAAGCTACTTGTGCAGAAGCGCTGTACTCTGTGCTGTTTGCTAAATATCCTTACAGGGCCCTAAGGAAGCTGCGGCCCTACCTCTATGGGACCCACTTCACTGTGCAGACTGACCATAAGCCGTTAAAGTGGCTAATGAACATGAAAGGGGAGAATCCAAAGTTGCTTAGGTGGTCCATAAGTCTACAAGGCTTCGACTTCACTATTGAGCATAGGCCAGGTGTCCAACATAGCAATGCTGATGGGTTGTCCAGAATGTTTTACCGACCTGAACAAGAGACTCATCCAGGGGTGGATTAGTTCCCCCTGTCCATAGTCTGGGAGGGGCGAGTGTTAGGAAAGATTTCGTTATTGTAGGGAACTTTCCTTCCATGTGGCAACCCCTAAACTTTTTGCTATTGTTTTCAACCTGTTTTCTTGACTTTGCCAGAGAAGTACAGCCTTCTGCCGTACTCCTCTGGGCTTTCGCTCCTTTCTTACGGGGAAACTGACATGCCCTTAAGACAGTCAGTACCGGGGAACGCTGTTTCCCGTAGTTTCTTTTATCGTGTCGCCATTTTAGTGCAACACGACACAAGAGGGCACTGTAAACTAAGTTACCGCTCTCTTGGGTCTCTAGCCTTCTACAGACCCTAGACACTCTTGTAGGATGGTTTTTGGATCGGTGCAAGTCATTCAGGGACTGGGCTGGTGGCAGCGATCATTTGGTTTATTTTGAGCTCCTTTTGCCGTTCTGAGCACCTTTTTGCCGCGAACACAAAAGGGTGGCCCGGCTACCCAAAATGGCCGGACCACGAGGCTCCTTTGTCTCGTCCACTGTCCGTCTTGCTCCCTTTACCTTCCCCCGGGTCAGGCGACCCGGGGCCTTCCTTATTTGGGCATGTAGTTTCCCGCGAAACACGGTTGCTTTCGCGGGCTTCTACATGTCGTTTGAGTGCCCCCAGGATGTGGGCTGGGCTGTCTGGTCCCAATACACATCCTGGGTGCCAGAGAGTCTAGGGTGGTGTGAATGCCTGGGACCACCGTGGTCCGTGATTGGTCCACGTATGGTATGTGTGTTGATGAGCGGATCTCCCATTGGCTCCCCTCCGTTTTGGCGCGAAGGGAACCGTGGATAAGAGGGAGCTGGAAACACCACTGCCATGTCGATCTCCTGAGTTCTTACGAACCCAGGGATACAGGAGCCAAGTATCCTGCGAACACGAGGCTGGACCGAGGAATCGCTGGTGACCCCCTGAAGAACTCCTGCTCCTCATTGCTGTCGTTCGGTGAAGCCCTTTCCACCTAAGATCGAACAAGAAGGCCTGTACTGGCGCTTCGACCTATTGGAATAGCAGGACCAGCTATTCCCGGCACCTTCATCAACTCCTGCCGTAAGCCTTCGGAAGTGTCTCTGGGCCATCCAGTTGACTGACCAGCTTACTAAGGAGTCCTGCTCTGTAATCGCCGACAGGTTGGGTGGTAGTCTGAGTCCGGGGCACGCTCACACGCTTCGTTTGCTTAGCAACCCTAAGCTAGAGGTGAACGGTGCTCGTTTGGCTTGAATACACCCGGCCGTTCCGTTGCCCTGCCGTGGCGACAAAACTGTGCTTGTTTCTTCGATCGGGACGTCTTTTTACTCTGCACGACGACGAGACGTTCCCTGCTCTTCAGAACCTGCCAGAAGCTGCATCTATCGAGGAGAAGCTCGGGCCTGCTTGCTTCGGGGACCGGTGAGTAGATTAGCTAGGATCTGGTCGCCCTCCTGCAGTGCCCCTTGCTTTTCCCCGCTGTAAATACAGCACCCCTTTTCCGTACTCGCGCCCTGCTTCTGCCTCACAGCGGAGGCTGCGCTAGAGTCGCGGACCGTGTTCTCCTTCATTAGGGCACCCTACAGAGCTGTCCAACGTCCTCCGAAGAGCTTCACCTTCTGCCCATTGGCACCGGCGTGTGCAGGTACTTTTGAGCGCTAGGCTCCACTCTTCGTAGGGATTGGACTACCATCCAGTTAGGGGCCTCAGAAGGCGGACATATCACACGCATTGGTTCACACTGCCTGTTTTCCTTCCCCTGCAGGTGGATAACATATTTCGTGCTGCTAATGCTGTGAAACTGTGTATTCCGTATATATATTGGGTGGATAGTGTATGTGTTGGTTTAATATCGTTGTATATTGCTGCTTTTACTGTGGTTATTAGTTTCAAGGCCTTATAATAAATGTGTATCTATTTTTGATATAAACAACTGTTTGGAGTATTTTGTAAGCGCTCTTGCTTTGTGTGCTCACTGCGGGCTTTCAGTCACCCTCACCCCTCTTGAGACCTAGTCTTGACCGCCGCGATCGCTACCTTGATTGGTCTGGCTTGTCCAGAGGTTACCCTGTTCCAAGTAATTAGGTTGGCCTTCTGAACTTCTGCGCCACCAGGACAGAGTTCAGAAATCCGTCTTAACAATGGTATAGGAAGGGTCTCAGAATTGGAATGGGAAGGAGTTGGATATCACATTTCAAGCTATAGGAAGGGTCTCAGGATTAGAATGGGAAGGAGTTTGATATCACATCTCATGCCATAATATGGGTCTCAGGTTTGGTAGAAGCATTGGGTTATCACATCTCATGCTATCAGAAGGGTATCGGGATTGGATTTGGAAGGAGTTAGATATCCCATCTCATGCTATAGGAAGGGTCTCAGGTTGGAATGGGAAGGAGTTGGATATCACATCTCATGTTATAGGAAGGGTCTCAGGATTGGAATGGGAAGGACTTGGATATCACATCTCATGCTATAGGAAGGCTCTCAGGTTTGCAAGGGGAAAGAGTTGGATATCACATTTCATGTTAGAGGTAGGATCTCAGGTTTGGTATTAGAAGCATTGAGATATCACATCTCATGCTATCAGAAGGATCTCAGGTTTGGTATAGAAGCATTGAGATATCATATCTTATGCTATCAGAAGAGTCTCAGGATTGGAATGGGAAGGAGTTGGATATCACATCTCATGGTAAAAGGAGGGTCTCAGGTTTGGAAGATAAGGATTTGGATATCACATCTCATGTTATAGGAAGGATCTCAGGTTTGGTATTAGAAGTATTGAGATATCACATCTCATGCTATCGGAAGGATCTCAGGTTTGGTATAGAAGCATTGAGATATCATATCTTATGCTATCAGAAGGGTCTCAGGATTGGAATGGGAAGGAGTTGGATATCACATCTCATGCTAAAGGGAGGGTCTCAGGTTTGGAAGGGGAAGGATTTGGATATCACATCTCATGTTATAGGATGGATCTCAGGTTTGGTATTAGAAGTATTGAGATATCACATCTCATGTTATCGGAAGGATCTCAGGTTTGGTATTAGAAGTATTTAGATATCACATCTCATGCTATAGGAAGGGTCTCAGGATTGGAATGGGAAGGACTTAGATATCACATATCATGCTATAGGGAGGGTCTCAGTTTTGATATTAGAAGCATTGAGATATCACATCTCATGCTATCGGAAGTGTCTCAGGATTGGAATGGGAAGGAGTTGGATATCACATCTCATGGTAAAAGGAGGGTCTCAGGTTTGGAAGATAAGGATTTGGATATCACATCTCATGTTATAGGAAGGATCTCAGGTTTGGTATTAGAAGTATTGAGATATCACATCTCATGCTATCGGAAGGATCTCAGGTTTGGTATAGAAGCATTGAGATATCATATCTTATGCTATCAGAAGGGTCTCAGGATTGGAATGGGAAGGAGTTGGATATCACATCTCATGCTAAAGGGAGGGTCTCAGGTTTGGAAGATAAGGATTTGGATATCACATCTCATGTTATAGGAAGAGTCTCTGGTTTGGTATTAGAATCATTGAGATATCACATCGCATGCTGTAGGAAGGGTCTAAGGATTGGAATGGGATGGACTTGGATATCACATCTCATGTTATAGGTAGGCTCTCAGGTTTGGTATAAGCATTGAGATATCACATCTCATGCTATAGGGAGGGTCTCAGGATTGGAATGGGAAGGAATTGGATATCACATCTCATGCTATAGGAAGGGTCTCAGATTTGGTATAAGCATTGAGATATCACATCTCATGCTAAAGGAAGGGTCTCAGGATTGGAATGGGAAGGAGTTGTATATGACATCTCAGGCCATGACATCTCAGGCCATAGGAAGGTTCTCAGGTTTGGTATAAGCATTGAGATATCATATTGCATGCTGTAGGAAGGGTCTAAGGATTGGAATGGGAAGGACCTGGATATCACATCTCATGCTATAGAACGGCTCTCAGGTTTGGAAAGGGAAGGAGTTGGATATCACATCTCATGTTATAGGATGGATCTCAGGTTTGGTATTAGAAGTATTGAGATATCACATCTCATGTTATCGGAAGGATCTCAGGTTTGGTATTAGAAGTATTGAGATATCACATCTCATGCTATAGGAAGGGTCTCAGGATTGGAATGGGAAGGCGTTGGATATCACATCTCATGCTAAAGGAAGGGTCTCAGGTTTGGTAGAAGCATTGAGATATCACATCTCATGCTATAGGAAGGGTCTCAGGATTGGAATGGGAAGGACTTAGATATCACATATCATGCTATAGGGAGGGTCTCAGTTTTGATATTAGAAGCATTGAGATATCACATCTCATGCTATCGGAAGTGTCTCAGGATTGGAATGGGAAGGAGCTGGATATCACATCTCATGCTAAAGGAAGGGTCTCAGGTTTGGAAGGGGAAGGATTTGGATATCACATCTCATGTTATAGGACGGGTCTCAGGTTTGGTATTAGAAGCATTGAGATATCAAGTCTCATGGTATAGGAAGGGTCTCAGAATTGGAATGGGAAGGAGTTGGATATCACATTTCAAGCTATAGGAAGGGTCTCAGGATTAGAATGGGAAGGAGTTTGATATCACATCTCATGCCATAATATGGGTCTCAGGTTTGGTAGAAGCATTGGGTTATCACATCTCATGCTATCGGAAGGGTATCGGGATTGGATTTGGAAGGAGTTAGATATCCCATCTCATGCTATAGGAAGGGTCTCAGGTTGGAATGGGAAGGAGTTGGATATCACATCTCATGTTATAGGAAGGGTCTCAGGATTGGAATGGGAAGGACTTGGATATCACATCTCATGCTATAGGAAGGCTCTCAGGTTTGCAAGGGGAAAGAGTTGGATATCACATTTCATGTTAGAGGTAGGATCTCAGGTTTGGTATTAGAAGCATTGAGATATCACATCTCATGCTATCAGAAGGATCTCAGGGTTGGTATAGAAGCATTGAGATATCATATCTTATGCTATCAGAAGAGTCTCAGGATTGGAATGGGAAGGAGTTGGATATCACATCTCATGGTAAAAGGAGGGTCTCAGGTTTGGAAGATAAGGATTTGGATATCACATCTCATGTTATAGGAAGGATCTCAGGTTTGGTATTAGAAGTATTGAGATATCACATCTCATGCTATCGGAAGGATCTCAGGTTTGGTATAGAAGCATTGAGATATCATATCTTATGCTATCAGAAGGGTCTCAGGATTGGAATGGGAAGGAGTTGGATATCACATCTCATGCTAAAGGGAGGGTCTCAGGTTTGGAAGGGGAAGGATTTGGATATCACATCTCATGTTATAGGATGGATCTCAGGTTTGGTATTAGAAGTATTGAGATATCACATCTCATGTTATCGGAAGGATCTCAGGTTTGGTATTAGAAGTATTTAGATATCACATCTCATGCTATAGGAAGGGTTTCAGGATTGGAATGGGAAGGACTTAGATATCACATATCATGCTATAGGGAGGGTCTCAGTTTTGATATTAGAAGCATTGAGATATCACATCTCATGCTATCGGAAGTGTCTCAGGATTGGAATGGGAAGGAGTTGGATATCACATCTCATGGTAAAAGGAGGGTCTCAGGTTTGGAAGATAAGGATTTGGATATCACATCTCATGTTATAGGAAGGATCTCAGGTTTGGTATTAGAAGTATTGAGATATCACATCTCATGCTATCGGAAGGATCTCAGGTTTGGTATAGAAGCATTGAGATATCATATCTTATGCTATCAGAAGGGTCTCAGGATTGGAATGGGAAGGAGTTGGATATCACATCTCATGCTAAAGGGAGGGTCTCAGGTTTGGAAGATAAGGATTTGGATATCACATCTCATGTTATAGGAAGGATCTCAGGTTTGGTATTAGAAGTATTTAGATATCACATCTCATGCTATAGGAAGGGTCTCAGGATTGGAATGGGAAGGACTTAGATATCACATATCATGCTATAGGGAGGGTCTCAGTTTTGATATTAGAAGCATTGAGATATCACATCTCATGCTATCGGAAGTGTCTCAGGATTGGAATGGGAAGGAGCTGGATATCACATCTCATGCTAATGGAAGGGTCTCAGGTTTGGAACGGGAAGGAGTTGGATATCACATCTCATGTTATAGGAAGGGTCTCAGGTTTGGTATAAACATTGAGATATCACATCTCTGCTATCGGAAGTGTCTCAGGATTGGAATGGGAAGGAGTTGGATATCCCATCTCATGTTATAGGACGGGTCTCAGGTTTTTTATTAGAATCATTGAGATATCATATTGCATGCTGTAGGAAGGGTCTAAGGATTGGAATGCGAAGGACTTGGATATCACATCTCATGCTATAGATAGGCTCTCAGGTTTGGAAAGTGAAGGAGTTGGATATCACATTTCATGTTAGAGGAAGGATCTCAGGTTTGGTATTAGAGGCATTGAGATATCACATCTCAGGCTATAGGAAGGGTCTCAGGATTGGAATGGGAAGGAGTTGGATATCACATCTCATGCTATAGGAAGGGTTTCAGGTTTGGTATAAGCATTGAGATATCACATCTCATGCTATAGGAAGGGTCTCAGGATTGGAATGGAAGGAGTTGGATATCACATCTCATGTTATAGGAAGGATCTGAGGTTTGGTATTAGAAGCATTGAGACATCACATCTCATGCTATAGGAAGGGTCTCAGGATTGGAATGGGAAGGAGTTGGATATCAAATCTCATGCTATAGGAAGGGTCTCAGGATTGGAATGGGAAGGAGTTGAATATGACATCTCATGCCGTAGGAAGGGTCTCAGGTTTGGTATAAACATTGAGATATCACATCTCTGCTATCAAAAGGGTCTCAGGATTGGAATTGGAAGGAGTTGGATATCCCATCTCATGTTATAGGAAGAGTCTCAGGTTTGGTATTAGAAGCATTGAGATATCACATCTCATGCTATAGGAAGTGTCTCAGGATTGGAATGGGAAGGACTTGGATATCACATCTCATGCTATAGGTAGGGTCTCAAGTTTGACATTAGAAGCATTGAGATATCACATCTCATGCTATAGGAAGGGTCTGAGGATTGGAATGGGAAGGAGTTGGATATCACATCTCCTGCTATGGGAAGGGTCTCAGGTTTGGTATAAGCAGTGAGATATCACATCTCATGCTATAGGAAGTGTCTCAGGATTGGAATGGGAAGGAGTTGGATATCACATCTCATGTTATAGGAAGGATCTCAGGTGTGGTATAAGCATTGAGATATCACATCTCTGCTATCGGAAGGGTCTCAAGATTGGAATGGGAAGGAGTTGGATATTCCCATCTCATGTTATAGGAAGGGTCTCAGGTTTGATATTAGAAGCATTGAGATATCACATCTCATGCTATAGGAAGGGTCTCAGGATTGGAATGGGAAGGACTTGGATATCACATCTCATGCTATAGGGAGGGTCTCAAGTTTGATATTAGAAGCTTTGAGATATCACATCTCATGATATCGGAAGGGTCTCAGGATTGGAATGGGAAGGAGTTGGATATCAAGTCTCATAGTATAGGAAGGGTCTCAGAATTGGAATGGGAAGGAGTTGGATATCCCATCTCATGTTATAGGAAGAGTCTCTGGTTTGGTATTAGAATCATTGAGATATCAAGTCTCATAGTATAGGAAGGGTCTCAGAATTGGAATGGGAAGGAGTTGGATATCCCATCTCATGTTATAGGAAGAGTCTCTGGTTTGGTATTAGAATCATTGAGATATCACATCGCATGCTGTAGGAAGGGTCTAAGGATTGGAATGGGATGGACTTGGATATCACATCTCATGCTATAGGTAGGCTCTCAGGTTTGGTATAAGCATTGAGATATCACATCTCATGCTATAGGAAGGGTCTCAGAATTGGAATGGGAAGGAGTTGGATATCACATCTCAAGCTGTAGGAAGGGTCTCAGTATTGGAATGGGAAGGACTTGGATATCACATCTCATGCTATAGGAAGGCTCTCAGGTTTGGAAGGGGAAAGAGTTGGATATCTCATTTCATGTTAGAGGTAGGATCTCAGGTTTGGTATTAGAGGCATTGAGATATCACATCTCATGCTATCAGAAGGGTCTCAGGAATGGAATGGGAAGGAGTTAGATATCACATCTCATGCTAAAGGGAGGGTCTCAGGTTTGGAAGGGGAAGGATTTGGATATCACATCTCATGTTATAGGAAGGATCTCAGGTTTGGTATTAGAAGCATTGAGATATCACATCTCATGCTATCAGAAGAGTCTCAGGATTGGAATAGGAAGGAGTTGGATATCACATTTCATGCTAAAGGGAGGGTCTCAGGTTTGGAAGGGGAAGGATTTGGATATCACATCTCATGTTATCGGAAGGATCTCACGTTTGGTATTAGAAGTATTGAGATATCATATCTCATGCTATAGGAAGGGTCTCAGGATTGGAATGGGAAGGAGTTGGATATCACATCTCATGCTATAGGGAGGGTCTCAGGATTGGAATGGGAAGGACTTAGATATCACATATCATGCTATAGGGAGGGTCTCAGTTTTGATATTAGAAGCATTGAGATATCACATCTCATGCTATCGGAAGTGTCTCAGGATTGGAATGGGAAGGAGCTGGATATCACATCTCATGCTAAAGGAAGGGTCTCAGGTTTGGAACGGGAAGGATTTGGATATCACATCTCATGTTATAGGAAGGGTCTCAGGTTTGGTATAAGCATTGAGATATCACATCTCTGCTATCGGAAGTGTCTCAGGATTGGAATGGGAAGGAGTTGGATATCCCATCTCATGTTATAGGACGGGTCTCAGGTTTGTTATTAGAATCATTGAGATATCATATTGCATGCTGTAGGAAGGGTCTAAGGGTTGGAATGTGAAGGACTTGGATATCACATCTCATGCTATAGATAGGCTCTTAGGTTTGGAAAGGGAAGGAGTTGGATATCACATTTCATGTTAGAGGAAGGATCTCAGGTTTGGTATTAGAAGCATTGAGATATCACATCTCATGCTATAGGAAGGGTCTCAGGATTGGAATGGGAAGCAGTTGGATATCACATCTCATGCTATAGGAAGGGTCTCAGGTTTGGTATAAGCATTGAGATATCACATCTCATGCTATAGGACGGGTCTCAGGATTGGAATGGAAGGAGTTGGATATCACATCTCATGTTATAGGAAGGATCTCAGGTTTGGTATTAGACGCATTGAGACATCACATCTCATGCTATAGGAAGGGTCTCAGGGTTGGAATGGGAAGGAGTTGGATATCACATCTCATCCAATAGAAAGGGTCTCAGGTTTGGAATGGGAAGGAATTGGATATCACATCTCATGTTATAGGAAGGATCTCAGGTTTGGTATTAGAAGCATTGAGATATCACATCTCATGCTATAGGAAGGGTCTCAGGATTGGAATGTGAAGGATTTGGATATCACATCTCATGCTAAAGGAAGGGTCTCAGGTTTGGTAGAAGCATTGAGATATCACGTCGCTGCTATCGGAAGGGTCTCAGGATTGGATTGGGAAGGAGTTGGATATCCCTTCTCATGCTATAGGTAGGGTCTCAGGATTTGAATGGCAAGGAGTTGGATATCACATCTCATGCCATAGGAAGGGTCTCAGGTTTGGTATAAGCATTGAGATATCACATCTCTGCTATCGGATGGGTCTCAGGATTGGATTGGGAAGGAGTTGGATATCCCTTCTCATGCTTTAGGAAGTGTCTCAGGTTGGAATGGGAAGGAGTTGGATATCACATCTCATGTTATAGGAAGGGTCTCAGGATTGGAATGGGAAGGATTTGGATATCACATCTCTTGCTATAGGAAGGGTCTCAGGATTGGAATGGGTAGGAGTTGGATATTACTTTCTTGCTATAGGAAGGGTCTCATGTTTGGAATGGGAAGGAGTTGGATATCACATATGCTATAGTTAGTGTCTCAGGTTTGGAACGGGAAGGAGTTGGATATCACATCTCATGTTATAGGAAGGGTCTCAGGTTTGGTATAAGCATTGAGATATCACATCTCTGCTATCGGAAGCGGCTCAGGATTGGAATGGGAAGGAGTTGGATATCCCATCTCATGTTATAGGAAGAGTCTCTGGTTTGGTATTAGAATCATTGAGATATCACATCGCATGCTGTAGGAAGGGTCTAAGGATTGGAATGGGATGGACTTGGATATCACATCTCATGTTATAGGTAGGCTCTCAGGTTTGGTATAAGCATTGAGATATCACATCTCATGCTATAGGGAGGGTCTCAGGATTGGAATGGGAAGGAATTGGATATCACATCTCATGCTATAGGAAGGGTCTCAGATTTGGTATAAGCATTGAGATATCACATCTCATGCTAAAGGAAGGGTCTCAGGATTGGAATGGGAAGGAGTTGTATATGACATCTCAGGCCATGACATCTCAGGCCATAGGAAGGTTCTCAGGTTTGGTATAAGCATTGAGATATCATATTGCATGCTGTAGGAAGGGTCTAAGGATTGGAATGGGAAGGACCTGGATATCACATCTCATGCTATAGAACGGCTCTCAGGTTTGGAAAGGGAAGGAGTTGGATATCACATCTCATGTTATAGGATGGATCTCAGGTTTGGTATTAGAAGTATTGAGATATCACATCTCATGTTATCGGAAGGATCTCAGGTTTGGTATTAGAAGTATTGAGATATCACATCTCATGCTATAGGAAGGGTCTCAGGATTGGAATGGGAAGGCGTTGGATATCACATCTCATGCTAAAGGAAGGGTCTCAGGTTTGGTAGAAGCATTGAGATATCACATCTCATGCTATAGGAAGGGTCTCAGGATTGGAATGGGAAGGACTTAGATATCACATATCATGCTATAGGGAGGGTCTCAGTTTTGATATTAGAAGCATTGAGATATCACATCTCATGCTATCGGAAGTGTCTCAGGATTGGAATGGGAAGGAGCTGGATATCACATCTCATGCTAAAGGAAGGGTCTCAGGTTTGAAAGGGGAAGGATTTGGATATCACATCTCATGTTATAGGACGGGTCTCAGGTTTGGTATTAGAAGCATTGAGATATCAAGTCTCATGGTATAGGAAGGGTCTCAGAATTGGAATGGGAAGGAGTTGGATATCACATTTCAAGCTATAGGAAGGGTCTCAGGATTAGAATGGGAAGGAGTTTGATATCACATCTCATGCCATAATATGGGTCTCAGGTTTGGTAGAAGCATTGGGTTATCACATCTCATGCTATCGGAAGGGTATCGGGATTGGATTTGGAAGGAGTTAGATATCCCATCTCATGCTATAGGAAGGGTCTCAGGTTGGAATGGGAAGGAGTTGGATATCACATCTCATGTTATAGGAAGGGTCTCAGGATTGGAATGGGAAGGACTTGGATATCACATCTCATGCTATAGGAAGGCTCTCAGGTTTGCAAGGGGAAAGAGTTGGATATCACATTTCATGTTAGAGGTAGGATCTCAGGTTTGGTATTAGAAGCATTGAGATATCACATCTCATGCTATCAGAAGGATCTCAGGTTTGGTATAGAAGCATTGAGATATCATATCTTATGCTATCAGAAGAGTCTCAGGATTGGAATGGGAAGGAGTTGGATATCACATCTCATGGTAAAAGGAGGGTCTCAGGTTTGGAAGATAAGGATTTGGATATCACATCTCATGTTATAGGAAGGATCTCAGGTTTGGTATTAGAAGTATTGAGATATCACATCTCATGCTATCGGAAGGATCTCAGGTTTGGTATAGAAGCATTGAGATATCATATCTTATGCTATCAGAAGGGTCTCAGGATTGGAATGGGAAGGAGTTGGATATCACATCTCATGCTAAAGGGAGGGTCTCAGGTTTGGAAGGGGAAGGATTTGGATATCACATCTCATGTTATAGGATGGATCTCAGGTTTGGTATTAGAAGTATTGAGATATCACATCTCATGTTATCGGAAGGATCTCAGGTTTGGTATTAGAAGTATTTAGATATCACATCTCATGCTATAGGAAGGGTCTCAGGATTGGAATGGGAAGGACTTAGATATCACATATCATGCTATAGGGAGGGTCTCAGTTTTGATATTAGAAGCATTGAGATATCACATCTCATGCTATCGGAAGTGTCTCAGGATTGGAATGGGAAGGAGTTGGATATCACATCTCATGCTAAAGGGAGGGTCTCAGGTTTGGAAGGGGAAGGATTTGGATATCACATCTCATGTTATAGGATGGATCTCAGGTTTGGTATTAGAAGTATTGAGATATCACATCTCATGTTATCGGAAGGATCTCAGGTTTGGTATTAGAAGTATTTAGATATCACATCTCATGCTATAGGAAGGGTCTCAGGATTGGAATGGGAAGGACTTAGATATCACATATCATGCTATAGGGAGGGTCTCAGTTTTGATATTAGAAGCATTGAGATATCACATCTCATGCTATCGGAAGTGTCTCAGGATTGGAATGGGAAGGAGCTGGATATCACATCTCATGCTAAAGGAAGGGTCTCAGGTTTGGAACGGGAAGGAGTTGGATATCACATCTCATGTTATAGGAAGGATCTGAGGTTTGGTATTAGAAGCATTGAGACATCACATCTCATGCTATAGGAAGGGTCTCAGGATTGGAATGGGAAGGAGTTGGATATCAAATCTCATGCTATAGGAAGGGTCTCAGGATTGGAATGGGAAGGAGTTGAATATGACATCTCATGCCGTAGGAAGGGTATCAGGTTTGGTATAAACATTGAGATATCACATCTCTGCTATCAAAAGGGTCTCAGGATTAGAATTGGAAGGAGTTGGATATCCCATCTCATGTTATAGGAAGAGTCTCAGGTTTGGTATTAGAAGCATTGAGATATCACATCTCATGCTATAGGAAGTGTCTCAGGATTGGAATGGGAAGGACTTGGATATCACATCTCATGCTATAGGTAGGGTCTCAAGTTTGACATTAGAAGCATTGAGATATCACATCTCATGCTATAGGAAGGGTCTGAGGATTGGAATGGGAAGGAGTTGGATATCACATCTCCTGCTATGGGAAGGGTCTCAGGTTTGGTATAAACAGTGAGATATCACATCTCATGCTATAGGAAGTGTCTCAGGATTGGAATGGGAAGGAGTTGGATATCACATCTCATGTTATAGGAAGGATCTCAGGTGTGGTATAAGCATTGAGATATCACATCTCTGCTATCGGAAGGGTCTCAAGATTGGAATGGGAAGGAGTTGGATATTCCCATCTCATGTTATAGGAAGGGTCTCAGGTTTGATATTAGAAGCATTGAGATATCACATCTCATGCTATAGGAAGGGTCTCAGGATTGGAATGGGAAGGACTTGGATATCACATCTCATGCTATAGGGAGGGTCTCAAGTTTGATATTAGAAGCTTTGAGATATCACATCTCATGATATCGGAAGGGTCTCAGGATTGGAATGGGAAGGAGTTGGATATCAAGTCTCATAGTATAGGAAGGGTCTCAGAATTGTAATGGGAAGGAGTTGGATATCCCATCTCATGTTATAGGAAGAGTCTCTGGTTTGGTATTAGAATCATTGAGATATCAAGTCTCATAGTATAGGAAGGGTCTCAGAATTGGAATGGGAAGGAGTTGGATATCCCATCTCATGTTATAGGAAGAGTCTCTGGTTTGGTATTAGAATCATTGAGATATCACATCGCATGCTGTAGGAAGGGTCTAAGGATTGGAATGGGATGGACTTGGATATCACATCTCATGCTATAGGTAGGCTCTCAGGTTTGGTATAAGCATTGAGATATCACATCTCATGCTATAGGAAGGGTCTCAGGATTGGAATAGGAAGGAGTTGGATATCACATTTCATGCTAAAGGGAGGGTCTCAGGTTTGGAAGGGGAAGGATTTGGATATCACATCTCATGTTATCGGAAGGATCTCACGTTTGGTATTAGAAGTATTGAGATATCATATCTCATGCTATAGGAAGGGTCTCAGGATTGGAATGGGAAGGAGTTGGATATCACATCTCATGCTATAGGGAGGGTCTCAGGATTGGAATGGGAAGGACTTAGATATCACATATCATGCTATAGGGAGGGTCTCAGTTTTGATATTAGAAGCATTGAGATATCACATCTCATGCTATCGGAAGTGTCTCAGGATTGGAATGGGAAGGAGCTGGATATCACATCTCATGCTAAAGGAAGGGTCTCAGGTTTGGAACGGGAAGGATTTGGATATCACATCTCATGTTATAGGAACGGTCTCAGGTTTGGTATAAGCATTGAGATATCACATCTCTGCTATCGGAAGTGTCTCAGGATTGGAATGGGAAGGAGTTGGATATCCCATCTCATGTTATAGGACGGGTCTCAGGTTTGTTATTAGAATCATTGAGATATCATATTGCATGCTGTAGGAAGGGTCTAAGGGTTGGAATGTGAAGGACTTGGATATCACATCTCATGCTATAGATAGGCTCTTAGGTTTGGAAAGGGAAGGAGTTGGATATCACATTTCATGTTAGAGGAAGGATCTCAGGTTTGGTATTAGAAGCATTGAGATATCACATCTCATGCTATAGGAAGGGTCTCAGGATTGGAATGGGAAGCAGTTGGATATCACATCTCATGCTATAGGAAGGGTCTCAGGTTTGGTATAAGCATTGAGATATCACATCTCATGCTATAGGACGGGTCTCAGGATTGGAATGGAAGGAGTTGGATATCACATCTCATGTTATAGGAAGGATCTCAGGTTTGGTATTAGACGCATTGAGACATCACATCTCATGCTATAGGAAGGGTCTCAGGGTTGGAATGGGAAGGAGTTGGATATCACATCTCATCCAATAGAAAGGGTCTCAGGTTTGGAATGGGAAGGAATTGGATATCACATCTCATGTTATAGGAAGGATCTCAGGTTTGGTATTAGAAGCATTGAGATATCACATCTCATGCTATAGGAAGGGTCTCAGGATTGGAATGTGAAGGATTTGGATATCACATCTCATGCTAAAGGAAGGGTCTCAGGTTTGGTAGAAGCATTGAGATATCACGTCGCTGCTATCGGAAGGGTCTCAGGATTGGATTGGGAAGGAGTTGGATATCCCTTCTCATGCTATAGGAAGGGTCTCAGGATTTGAATGGCAAGGAGTTGGATATCACATCTCATGCCATAGGAAGGGTCTCAGGTTTGGTATAAGCATTGAGATATCACATCTCTGCTATCGGAAGGGTCTCAGGATTGGATTGGGAAGGAGTTGGATATCCCTTCTCATGCTTTAGGAAGTGTCTCAGGTTGGAATGGGAAGGAGTTGGATATCACATCTCATGTTATAGGAAGGGTCTCAGGATTGGAATGGGAAGGATTTGGATATCACATCTCTTGCTATAGGAAGGGTCTCAGGATTGGAATGGGTAGGAGTTGGATATTACTTTCTTGCTATAGGAAGGGTCTCATGTTTGGAATGGGAAGGAGTTGGATATCACATATGCTATAGTTAGTGTCTCAGGTTTGGAACGGGAAGGAGTTGGATATCACATCTCATGTTATAGGAAGGGTCTCAGGTTTGGTATAAGCATTGAGATATCACATCTCTGCTAGCGGAAGCGGCTCAGGATTGGAATGGGAAGGAGTTGGATATCCCATCTCATGTTATAGGAAGAGTCTCTGGTTTGGTATTAGAATCATTGAGATATCACATCGCATGCTGTAGGAAGGGTCTAAGGATTGGAATGGGATGGACTTGGATATCACATCTCATGTTATAGGTAGGCTCTCAGGTTTGGTATAAGCATTGAGATATCACATCTCATGCTATAGGGAGGGTCTCAGGATTGGAATGGGAAGGAATTGGATATCACATCTCATGCTATAGGAAGGGTCTCAGATTTGGTATAAGCATTGAGATATCACATCTCATGCTAAAGGAAGGGTCTCAGGATTGGAATGGGAAGGAGTTGTATATGACATCTCAGGCCATGACATCTCAGGCCATAGGAAGGTTCTCAGGTTTGGTATAAGCATTGAGATATCATATTGCATGCTGTAGGAAGGGTCTAAGGATTGGAATGGGAAGGACCTGGATATCACATCTCATGCTATAGAACGGCTCTCAGGTTTGGAAAGGGAAGGAGTTGGATATCACATCTCATGTTATAGGATGGATCTCAGGTTTGGTATTAGAAGTATTGAGATATCACATCTCATGTTATCGGAAGAATCTCAGGTTTGGTATTAGAAGTATTGAGATATCACATCTCATGCTATAGGAAGGGTCTCAGGATTGGAATGGGAAGGCGTTGGATATCACATCTCATGCTAAAGGAAGGGTCTCAGGTTTGGTAGAAGCATTGAGATATCACATCTCATGCTATAGGAAGGGTCTCAGGATTGGAATGGGAAGGACTTAGATATCACATATCATGTTATAGGGAGGGTCTCAGTTTTGATATTAGAAGCATTGAGATATCACATCTCATGCTATCGGAAGTGTCTCAGGATTGGAATGGGAAGGAGCTGGATATCACATCTCATGCTAAAGGAAGGGTCTCAGGTTTGGAACGGGAAGGAATTGGATATCACATCTCATGTTATAGGAAGGGTCTCAGGTTTGGTATAAACATTGAGATATCACATCTCTGCTATCGGAAGTGTCTCAGGATTGGAATGGGAAGGAGTTGGATTTCCCATCTCATGTTATAGGACGGGTCTCAGGTTTGTTATTGGAATCATTGAGATATCATATTGCATGCTGTAGGAAGGGTCTAAGGGTTGGAATGTGAAGGACTTGGATATCACATCTCATGCTATAGATAGGCTCTTAGGTTTGGAAAGGGAAAGAGTTGGATCTCACATTTCATGTTAGAGGAAGGATCTCAGGTTTGGTATTAGAAGCATTGAGATATCACATCTCATGCTATAGGAAGGGTCTCAGGATTGGAATGGGAAGGAGTTGGATATCACATCTCATGCTATAGGAAGGGTCTCAGGTTTGGTATAAGCATTGAGATATCACATCTCATGCTATAGGAAGGGTCTCAGGATTGGAATGGAAGGAGTTGGATATCACATCTCATGTTATAGGAAGGATCTCAGGTTTGGTATTAGAAGCATTGAGACATCACATCTCATGCTATAGGAAGGGTCTCAGGATTGGAATGGGAAGGAGTTGGATATCACATCTCGTGTTATAGGAAGGGTCTCAGGTTTGGTATTAGAAGCATTGAGATATCACATCTCATGCTATAGGAAGGGTCTCAGGATTGGAATGGGAAGGACTTGGATATCACATCTCATGCTATAGGGAGGGTCTCAAGTTTGATAGAAGCATTGAGATATCACATTTCATGATATCGGAAGGGTCTCTAGATTGGAATGGGAAGGAGTTGGATATCACATCTCATGATAAAGGAAGGGTCTAAGGTTTGGAAGGGGAAGGATTTGGATATCACATCTCATGTTATAGGACGGGTCTCAGGTTTGGTATTAGAAGCATTGAGATATCAAGTCTCATGGTATAGGAAGGGTCTCAGAATTGGAATGGGAAGGAGTTGGATATCACATTTCAAGCTATAGGAAGGGTCTCAGGATTAGAATGGGAAGGAGTTTGATATCACATCTCATGCCATAATATGGGTCTCAGGTTTGGTAGAAGCATTGGGTTATCACATCTCATGCTATCGGAAGGGTATCGGGATTGGATTTGGAAGGAGTTGGATATCCCATCTCATGCTATAGGAAGGGTCTCAGGTTGGAATGGGAAGGAGTTGGATATCACATCTCATGTTATAGGAAGGGTCTCAGGATTGGAATGGGAAGGACTTGGATATCACATCTCATGCTATAGGAAGGCTCTCAGGTTTGCAAGGGGAAAGAGTTGGATATCACATTTCATGTTAGAGGTAGGATCTCAGGTTTGGTATTAGAAGCATTGAGATATCACATCTCATGCTATCAGAAGGATCTCAGGTTTGGTATAGAAGCATTGAGATATCATATTTTATGCTATCAGAAGAGTCTCAGGATTGGAATGGGAAGGAGTTGAATATCACATCTCATGGTAAAGGGAGGGTCTCAGGTTTGGAAGATAAGGATTTGGATATCACATCTCATGTTATAGGAAGGATCTCAGGTTTGGTATTAGAAGTATTGAGATATCACATCTCATGCTATCGGAAGGATCTCAGGTTTGGTATAGAAGCATTGAGATATCATATCTTATGCTATCAGAAGGGTCTCAGGATTGGAATGGGAAGGAGTTGGATATCACATCTCATGCTATAGGGAGGGTCTCAAGTTTGATAGAAGCATTGAGATATCACATTTCATGATATCGGAAGGGTCTCAAGATTGGAATGGGAAGGAGTTGGATATCACATCTCATGATAAAGGAAGGGTCTAAGGTTTGGAAGGGGAAGGATTTGGATATCACATCTCATGTTATAGGACGGGTCTCAGGTTTGGTATTAGAAGCATTGAGATATCAAGTCTCATGGTATAGGAAGGGTCTCAGAATTGGAATGGGAAGGAGTTGGATATCACATTTCAAGCTATAGGAAGGGTCTCAGGATTAGAATGGGAAGGAGTTTGATATCACATCTCATGCCATAATATGGGTCTCAGGTTTGGTAGAAGCATTGGGTTATCACATCTCATGCTATCGGAAGGGTATCGGGATTGGATTTGGAAGGAGTTAGATATCCCATCTCATGCTATAGGAAGGGTCTCAGGTTGGAATGGGAAGGAGTTGGATATCACATCTCATGTTATAGGAAGGGTCTCAGGATTGGAATGGGAAGGACTTGGATATCACATCTCATGCTATAGGAAGGCTCTCAGGTTTGCAAGGGGAAAGAGTTGGATATCACATTTCATGTTAGAGGTAGGATCTCAGGTTTGGTATTAGAAGCATTGAGATATCACATCTCATGCTATCAGAAGGATCTCAGGTTTGGTATAGAAGCATTGAGATATCATATCTTATGCTATCAGAAGAGTCTCAGGATTGGAATGGGAAGGAGTTGGATATCACATCTCATGGTAAAAGGAGGGTCTCAGGTTTGGAAGATAAGGATTTGGATATCACATCTCATGTTATAGGAAGGATCTCAGGTTTGGTATTAGAAGTATTGAGATATCACATCTCATGCTATCGGAAGGATCTCAGGTTTGGTATAGAAGCATTGAGATATCATATCTTATGCTATCAGAAGGGTCTCAGGATTGGAATGGGAAGGAGTTGGATATCACATCTCATGCTAAAGGGAGGGTCTCAGGTTTGGAAGGGGAAGGATTTGGATATCACATCTCATGTTATAGGATGGATCTCAGGTTTGGTATTAGAAGTATTGAGATATCACATCTCATGTTATCGGAAGGATCTCAGGTTTGGTATTAGAAGTATTTAGATATCACATCTCATGCTATAGGAAGGGTCTCAGGATTGGAATGGGAAGGACTTAGATATCACATATCATGCTATAGGGAGGGTCTCAGTTTTGATATTAGAAGCATTGAGATATCACATCTCATGCTATCGGAAGTGTCTCAGGATTGGAATGGGAAGGAGCTGGATATCACATCTCATGCTAAAGGAAGGGTCTCAGGTTTGGAACGGGAAGGAGTTGGATATCACATCTCATGTTATAGGAAGGGTCTCAGGTTTGGTATAAACATTGAGATATCACATCTCTGCTATCGGAAGTGTCTCAGGATTGGAATGGGAAGGAGTTGGATATCCCATCTCATGTTATAGGACGGGTCTCAGGTTTTTTATTAGAATCATTGAGATATCATATTGCATGCTGTAGGAAGGGTCTAAGGATTGGAATGCGAAGGACTTGGATATCACATCTCATGCTATAGATAGGCTCTCAGGTTTGGAAAGTGAAGGAGTTGGATATCACATTTCATGTTAGAGGAAGGATCTCAGGTTTGGTATTAGAGGCATTGAGATATCACATCTCAGGCTATAGGAAGGGTCTCAGGATTGGAATGGGAAGGAGTTGGATATCACATCTCATGCTATAGGAAGGGTTTCAGGTTTGGTATAAGCATTGAGATATCACATCTCATGCTATAGGAAGGGTCTCAGGATTGGAATGGAAGGAGTTGGATATCACATCTCATGTTATAGGAAGGATCTGAGGTTTGGTATTAGAAGCATTGAGACATCACATCTCATGCTATAGGAAGGGTCTCAGGATTGGAATGGGAAGGAGTTGGATATCAAATCTCATGCTACAGGAAGGGTCTCAGGATTGGAATGGGAAGGAGTTGAATATGACATCTCATGCCGTAGGAAGGGTCTCAGGTTTGATATAAACATTGAGATATCACATCTCTGCTATCAAAAGGGTCTCAGGATTGGAATTGGGAGGAGTTGGATATCCCATCTCATGTTATAGGAAGAGTCTCAGGTTTGGTATTAGAAGCATTGAGATATCACATCTCATGCTATAGGAAGTGTCTCAGGATTGGAATGGGAAGGACTTGGATATCACATCTCATGCTATAGGTAGGGTCTCAAGTTTGACATTAGAAGCATTGAGATATCACATCTCATGCTATAGGAAGGCTCTCAGGTTTGCAAGGGGAAAGAGTTGGATATCACATTTCATGTTAGAGGTAGGATCTCAGGTTTGGTATTAGAAGCATTGAGATATCACATCTCATGCTATCAGAAGGATCTCAGGTTTGGTATAGAAGCATTGAGATATCATATCTTATGCTATCAGAAGAGTCTCAGGATTGGAATGGGAAGGAGTTGAATATCACATCTCATGGTAAAGGGAGGGTCTCAGGTTTGGAAGATAAGGATTTGGATATCACATCTCATGTTATAGGAAGGATCTCAGGTTTGGTATTAGAAGTATTGAGATATCACATCTCATGCTATCGGAAGGATCTCAGGTTTGGTATAGAAGCATTGAGATATCATATCTTATGCTATCAGAAGGGTCTCAGGATTGGAATGGGAAGGAGTTGGATATCACATCTCATGCTCTAGGGAGGGTCTCAAGTTTGATAGAAGCATTGAGATATCACATTTCATGATATCGGAAGGGTCTCAAGATTGGAATGGGAAGGAGTTGGATATCACATCTCATGATAAAGGAAGGGTCTAAGGTTTGGAAGGGGAAGGATTTGGATATCACATCTCATGTTATAGGACGGGTCTCAGGTTTGGTATTAGAAGCATTGAGATATCAAGTCTCATGGTATAGGAAGGGTCTCAGAATTGGAATGGGAAGGAGTTGGATATCACATTTCAAGCTATAGGAAGGGTCTCAGGATTAGAATGGGAAGGAGTTTGATATCACATCTCATGCCATAATATGGGTCTCAGGTTTGGTAGAAGCATTGGGTTATCACATCTCATGCTATCGGAAGGGTATCGGGATTGGATTTGGAAGGAGTTAGATATCCCATCTCATGCTATAGGAAGGGTCTCAGGTTGGAATGGGAAGGAGTTGGATATCACATCTCATGTTATAGGAAGGGTCTCAGGATTGGAATGGGAAGGACTTGGATATCACATCTCATGCTATAGGAAGGCTCTCAGGTTTGCAAGGGGAAAGAGTTGGATATCACATTTCATGTTAGAGGTAGGATCTCAGGTTTGGTATTAGAAGCATTGAGATATCACATCTCATGCTATCAGAAGGATCTCAGGTTTGGTATAGAAGCATTGAGATATCATATCTTATGCTATCAGAAGAGTCTCAGGATTGGAATGGGAAGGAGTTGGATATCACATCTCATGGTAAAAGGAGGGTCTCAGGTTTGGAAGATAAGGATTTGGATATCACATCTCATGTTATAGGAAGGATCTCAGGTTTGGTATTAGAAGTATTGAGATATCACATCTCATGCTATCGGAAGGATCTCAGGTTTGGTATAGAAGCATTGAGATATCATATCTTATGCTATCAGAAGGGTCTCAGGATTGGAATGGGAAGGAGTTGGATATCACATCTCATGCTAAAGGGAGGGTCTCAGGTTTGGAAGGGGAAGGATTTGGATATCACATCTCATGTTATAGGATGGATCTCAGGTTTGGTATTAGAAGTATTGAGATATCACATCTCATGTTATCGGAAGGATCTCAGGTTTGGTATTAGAAGTATTTAGATATCACATCTCATGCTATAGGAAGGGTCTCAGGATTGGAATGGGAAGGACTTAGATATCACATATCATGCTATAGGGAGGGTCTCAGTTTTGATATTAGAAGCATTGAGATATCACATCTCATGCTATCGGAAGTGTCTCAGGATTGGAATGGGAAGGAGCTGGATATCACATCTCATGCTAAAGGAAGGGTCTCAGGTTTGGAACGGGAAGGAGTTGGATATCACATCTCATGTTATAGGAAGGGTCTCAGGTTTGGTATAAACATTGAGATATCACATCTCTGCTATCGGAAGTGTCTCAGGATTGGAATGGGAAGGAGTTGGATATCCCATCTCATGTTATAGGACGGGTCTCAGGTTTTTTATTAGAATAATTGAGATATCATATTGCATGCTGTAGGAAGGGTCTAAGGATTGGAATGCGAAGGACTTGGATATCACATCTCATGCTATAGATAGGCTCTCAGGTTTGGAAAGTGAAGGAGTTGGATATCACATTTCATGTTAGAGGAAGGATCTCAGGTTTGGTATTAGAGGCATTGAGATATCACATCTCAGGCTATAGGAAGGGTCTCAGGATTGGAATGGGAAGGAGTTGGATATCACATCTCATGCTATAGGAAGGGTTTCAGGTTTGGTATAAGCATTGAGATATCACATCTCATGCTATAGGAAGGGTCTCAGGATTGGAATGGAAGGAGTTGGATATCACATCTCATGTTATAGGAAGGATCTGAGGTTTGGTATTAGAAGCATTGAGACATCACATCTCATGCTATAGGAAGGGTCTCAGGATTGGAATGGGAAGGAGTTGGATATCAAATCTCATGCTATAGGAAGGGTCTCAGGATTGGAATGGGAAGGAGTTGAATATGACATCTCATGCCGTAGGAAGGGTCTCAGGTTTGATATAAACATTGAGATATCACATCTCTGCTATCAAAAGGGTCTCAGGATTGGAATTGGGAGGAGTTGGATATCCCATCTCATGTTATAGGAAGAGTCTCAGGTTTGGTATTAGAAGCATTGAGATATCACATCTCATGCTATAGGAAGTGTCTCAGGATTGGAATGGGAAGGACTTGGATATCACATCTCATGCTATAGGTAGGGTCTCAAGTTTGACATTAGAAGCATTGAGATATCACATCTCATGCTATAGGAAGGGTCTGAGGATTGGAATGGGAAGGAGTTGGATATCACATCTCCTGCTATGGGAAGGGTCTCAGGTTTGGTATAAGCAGTGAGATATCACATCTCATGCTATAGGAAGTGTCTCAGGATTGGAATGGGAAGGAGTTGGATATCACATCTCATGTTATAGGAAGGATCTCAGGTGTGGTATAAGCATTGAGATATCACATCTCTGCTATCGGAAGGGTCTCAAGATTGGAATGGGAAGGAGTTGGATATTCCCATCTCATGTTATAGGAAGGGTCTCAGGTTTGATATTAGAAGCATTGAGATATCACATCTCATGCTATAGGAAGGGTCTCAGGATTGGAATGGGAAGGACTTGGATATCACATCTCATGCTATAGGGAGGGTCTCAAGTTTGATATTAGAAGCTTTGAGATATCACATCTCATGATATCGGAAGGGTCTCAGGATTGGAATGGGAAGGAGTTGGATATCACATCTCATGATAAAGGAAGGGTCTAAGGTTTGGAAGGGGAAGGATTTGGATATCACATCTCATGTTATATTACGGGTCTCAGGTTTGGTATTAGAAGCATTGAGATATCAAGTCTCATAGTATAGGAAGGGTCTCAGAATTGGAATGGGAAGGAGTTGGATATCCCATCTCATGTTATAGGAAGAGTCTCTGGTTTGGTATTAGAATCATTGAGATATCACATCGCATGCTGTAGGAAGGGTCTAAGGATTGGAATGGGATGGACTTGGATATCACATCTCATGCTATAGGTAGGCTCTCAGGTTTGGTATAAGCATTGAGATATCACATCTCATGCTATAGGAAGGGTCTCAGAATTGGAATGGGAAGGAGTTGGATATCACATCTCAAGCTGTAGGAAGGGTCTCAGTATTGGAATGGGAAGGACTTGGATATCACATCTCATGCTATAGGAAGGCTCTCAGGTTTGGAAGGGGAAAGAGTTGGATATCTCATTTCATGTTAGAGGTAGGATCTCAGGTTTGGTATTAGAGGCATTGAGATATCACATCTCATGCTATCAGAAGGGTCTCAGGAATGGAATGGGAAGGAGTTAGATATCACATCTCATGCTAAAGGGAGGGTCTCAGGTTTGGAAGGGGAAGGATTTGGATATCACATCTCATGTTATAGGAAGGATCTCAGGTTTGGTATTAGAAGCATTGAGATATCACATCTCATGCTATCAGAAGAGTCTCAGGATTGGAATAGGAAGGAGTTGGATATCACATTTCATGCTAAAGGGAGGGTCTCAGGTTTGGAAGGGGAAGGATTTGGATATCACATCTCATGTTATCGGAAGGATCTCACGTTTGGTATTAGAAGTATTGAGATATCATATCTCATGCTATAGGAAGGGTCTCAGGATTGGAATGGGAAGGAGTTGGATATCACATCTCATGCTATAGGGAGGGTCTCAGGATTGGAATGGGAAGGACTTAGATATCACATATCATGCTATAGGGAGGGTCTCAGTTTTGATATTAGAAGCATTGAGATATCACATCTCATGCTATCGGAAGTGTCTCAGGATTGGAATGGGAAGGAGCTGGATATCACATCTCATGCTAAAGGAAGGGTCTCAGGTTTGGAACGGGAAGGATTTGGATATCACATCTCATGTTATAGGAAGGGTCTCAGGTTTGGTATAAGCATTGAGATATCACATCTCTGCTATCGGAAGTGTCTCAGGATTGGAATGGGAAGGAGTTGGATATCCCATCTCATGTTATAGGACGGGTCTCAGGTTTGTTATTAGAATCATTGAGATATCATATTGCATGCTGTAGGAAGGGTCTAAGGGTTGGAATGTGAAGGACTTGGATATCACATCTCATGCTATAGATAGGCTCTTAGGTTTGGAAAGGGAAGGAGTTGGATATCACATTTCATGTTAGAGGAAGGATCTCAGGTTTGGTATTAGAAGCATTGAGATATCACATCTCATGCTATAGGAAGGGTCTCAGGATTGGAATGGGAAGCAGTTGGATATCACGTCTCATGCTATAGGAAGGGTCTCAGGTTTGGTATAAGCATTGAGATATCACATCTCATGCTATAGGACGGGTCTCAGGATTGGAATGGAAGGAGTTGGATATCACATCTCATGTTATAGGAAGGATCTCAGGTTTGGTATTAGACGCATTGAGACATCACATCTCATGCTATAGGAAGGGTCTCAGGGTTGGAATGGGAAGGAGTTGGATATCACATCTCATCCAATAGAAAGGGTCTCAGGTTTGGAATGGGAAGGAATTGGATATCACATCTCATGTTATAGGAAGGATCTCAGGTTTGGTATTAGAAGCATTGAGATATCACATCTCATGCTATAGGAAGGGTCTCAGGATTGGAATGTGAAGGATTTGGATATCACATCTCATGCTAAAGGAAGGGTCTCAGGTTTGGTAGAAGCATTGAGATATCACGTCGCTGCTATCGGAAGGGTCTCAGGATTGGATTGGGAAGGAGTTGGATATCCCTTCTCATGCTATAGGAAGGGTCTCAGGATTTGAATGGCAAGGAGTTGGATATCACATCTCATGCCATAGGAAGGGTCTCAGGTTTGGTATAAGCATTGAGATATCACATCTCTGCTATCGGAAGGGTCTCAGGATTGGATTGGGAAGGAGTTGGATATCCCTTCTCATGCTTTAGGAAGTGTCTCAGGTTGGAATGGGAAGGAGTTGGATATCACATCTCATGTTATAGGAAGGGTCTCAGGATTGGAATGGGAAGGATTTGGATATCACATCTCTTGCTATAGGAAGGGTCTCAGGATTGGAATGGGTAGGAGTTGGATATTACTTTCTTGCTATAGGAAGGGTCTCATGTTTGGAATGGGAAGGAGTTGGATATCACATATGCTATAGTTAGTGTCTCAGGTTTGGAACGGGAAGGAGTTGGATATCACATCTCATGTTATAGGAAGGGTCTCAGGTTTGTTATAAGCATTGAGATATCACATCTCTGCTATCGGAAGCGGCTCAGGATTGGAATGGGAAGGAGTTGGATATCCCATCTCATGTTATAGGAAGAGTCTCTGGTTTGGTATTAGAATCATTGAGATATCACATCGCATGCTGTAGGAAGGGTCTAAGGATTGGAATGGGATGGACTTGGATATCACATCTCATGTTATAGGTAGGCTCTCAGGTTTGGTATAAGCATTGAGATATCACATCTCATGCTATAGGGAGGGTCTCAGGATTGGAATGGGAAGGAATTGGATATCACATCTCATGCTATAGGAAGGGTCTCAGATTTGGTATAAGCATTGAGATATCACATCTCATGCTAAAGGAAGGGTCTCAGGATTGGAATGGGAAGGAGTTGTATATGACATCTCAGGCCATGACATCTCAGGCCATAGGAAGGTTCTCAGGTTTGGTATAAGCATTGAGATATCATACTGCATGCTGTAGGAAGGGTCTAAGGATTGGAATGGGAAGGACCTGGATATCACATCTCATGCTATAGAACGGCTCTCAGGTTTGGAAAGGGAAGGAGTTGGATATCACATCTCATGTTATAGGATGGATCTCAGGTTTGGTATTAGAAGTATTGAGATATCACATCTCATGTTATCGGAAGGATCTCAGGTTTGGTATTAGAAGTATTGAGATATCACATCTCATGCTATAGGAAGGGTCTCAGGATTGGAATGGGAAAGAGTTGGATATCACATCTCATGCTAAAGGAAGGGTCTCAGGTTTGGTAGAAGCATTGAGATATCACATCTCATGCTATAGGAAGGGTCTCAGGATTGGAATGGGAAGGACTTAGATATCACATATCATGCTATAGGGAGGGTCTCAGTTTTGATATTAGAAGCATTGAGATATCACATCTCATGCTATCGGAAGTGTCTCAGGATTGGAATGGGAAGGAGCTGGATATCACATCTCATGCTAAAGGAAGGGTCTCAGGTTTGGAACGGGAAGGAATTGGATATCACATCTCATGTTATAGGAAGGGTCTCAGGTTTGGTATAAACATTGAGATATCACATCTCTGCTATCGGAAGTGTCTCAGGATTGGAATGGGAAGGAGTTGGATTTCCCATCTCATGTTATAGGACGGGTCTCAGGTTTGTTATTGGAATCATTGAGATATCATATTGCATGCTGTAGGAAGGGTCTAAGGGTTGGAATGTGAAGGACTTGGATATCACATCTCATGCTATAGATAGGCTCTTAGGTTTGGAAAGGGAAGGAGTTGGATCTCACATTTCATGTTAGAGGAAGGATCTCAGGTTTGGTATTAGAAGCATTGAGATATCACATCTCATGCTATAGGAAGGGTCTCAGGATTGGAATGGGAAGGAGTTGGATATCACATCTCATGCTATAGGAAGGGTCTCAGGTTTGGTATAAGCATTGAGATATCACATCTCATGCTATAGGAAGGGTCTCAGGATTGGAATGGAAGGAGTTGGATATCACATCTCATGTTATAGGAAGGATCTCAGGTTTGGTATTAGAAGCATTGAGACATCACATCTCATGCTATAGGAAGGGTCTCAGGATTGGAATGGGAAGGAGTTGAATATGACATCTCATGCCGTAGGAAGGGTCTCAGGTTTGGTATAAACATTGAGATATCACATCTCTGCTATCAAAAGGGTCTCAGGATTGGAATGGGAAGGAGTTGGATATCCCATCTCATGTTATAGGAAGAGTCTCAAGTTTGGTATTAGAAGCATTGAGATATCACATCTCATGCTATAGGAAGTGTCTTAGGATTGGAATGGGAAGGACTTGGATATCACATCTCATGCTATAGGTAGGGTCTCAAGTTTGACATTAGAAGCATTGAGATATCACATCTCATGCTATAGGAAGGGTCTGAGGATTGGAATGGGAAGGAGTTGGATATCACATCTCCTGCTATGGGAAGGGTCTCAGGTTTGGTATAAGCAGTGAGATATCACATCTCATGCTATAGGAAGTGTCTCAGGATAGGAATGGGAAGGAGTTGGATATCACATCTCATGTTATAGGAAGGATCTCAGGTTTGGTATAAGCATTGAGATATCACATCTCTGCTATCGGAAGGGTCTCAAGATTGGAATGGGAAGGAGTTGGATATTCCCATCTCATGTTATAGGAAGGGTCTCAGGTTTGGTATTAGAAGCATTGAGATATCACATCTCATGCTATAGGAAGGGTCTCAGGATTGGAATGGGAAGGACTTGGATATCACATCTCATGCTATAGGGAGGGTCTCAAGTTTGATATTAGAAGCTTTGAGATATCACATCTCATGATATCGGAAGGGTCTCAGGATTAGAATGGGAAGGAGTTTGATATCACATCTCATGCCATAATATGGGTCTCAGGTTTGGTAGAAGCATTGGGTTATCACATCTCATGCTATCGGAAGGGTATCGGGATTGGATTTGGAAGGAGTTGGATATCCCATCTCATGCTAAAGGAAGGGTCTCAGGTTGGAATGGGAAGGAGTTGGATATCACATCTCATGTTATAGGAAGGGTCTCAGGATTGGAATGGGAAGGACTTGGATATCACATCTCATGCTATAGGAAGGCTCTCAGGTTTGCAAGGGGAAAGAGTTGGATATCACATTTCATGTTAGAGGTAGGATCTCAGGTTTGGTATTAGAAGCATTGAGATATCACATCTCATGCTATCAGAAGGATCTCAGGTTTGGTATAGAAGCATTGAGATATCATATCTTATGCTATCAGAAGAGTCTCAGGATTGGAATGGGAAGGAGTTGAATATCACATCTCATGGTAAAGGGAGGGTCTCAGGTTTGGAAGATAAGGATTTGGATATCACATCTCATGTTATAGGAAGGATCTCAGGTTTGGTATTAGAAGTATTGAGATATCACATCTCATGCTATCGGAAGGATCTCAGGTTTGGTATAGAAGCATTGAGATATCATATCTTATGCTATCAGAAGGGTCTCAGGATTGGAATGGGAAGGAGTTGGATATCACATCTCATGCTATAGGGAGGGTCTCAAGTTTGATAGAAGCATTGAGATATCACATTTCATGATATCAGAAGGGTCTCAAGATTGGAATGGGAAGGAGTTGGATATCACATCTCATGATAAAGGAAGGGTCTAAGGTTTGGAAGGGGAAGGATTTGGATATCACATCTCATGTTATAGGACGGGTCTCAGGTTTGGTATTAGAAGCATTGAGATATCAAGTCTCATGGTATAGGAAGGGTCTCAGAATTGGAATGGGAAGGAGTTGGATATCACATTTCAAGCTATAGGAAGGGTCTCAGGATTAGAATGGGAAGGAGTTTGATATCACATCTCATGCCATAATATGGGTCTCAGGTTTGGTAGAAGCATTGGGTTATCACATCTCATGCTATCGGAAGGGTATCGGGATTGGATTTGGAAGGAGTTAGATATCCCATCTCATGCTATAGGAAGGGTCTCAGGTTGGAATGGGAAGGAGTTGGATATCACATCTCATGCTATAGGAAGGCTCTCAGGTTTGCAAGGGGAAAGAGTTGGATATCACATTCCATGTTAGAGGTAGGATCTCAGGTTTGGTATTAGAAGCATTGAGATATCACATCTCATGCTATCAGAAGGATCTCAGGTTTGGTATAGAAGCATTGAGATATCATATCTTATGCTATCAGAAGAGTCTCAGGATTGGAATGGGAAGGAGTTGGATATCACATCTCATGGTAAAAGGAGGGTCTCAGGTTTGGAAGATAAGGATTTGGATATCACATCTCATGTTATAGGAAGGATCTCAGGTTTGGTATTAGAAGTATTGAGATATCACATCTCATGCTATCGGAAGGATCTCAGGTTTGGTATAGAAGAATTGAGATATCATATCTTATGCTATCAGAAGGGTCTCAGGATTGGAATGGGAAGGAGTTGGATATCACATCTCATGCTAAAGGGAGGGTCTCAGGTTTGGAAGGGGAAGGATTTGGATATCACATCTCATGTTATAGGATGGAGCTCAGGTTTGGTATTAGAAGTATTGAGATATCACATCTCATGTTATCGGAAGGATCTCAGGTTTGGTATTAGAAGTATTTAGATATCACATCTCATGCTATAGGAAGGGTCTCAGGATTGGAATGGGAAGGACTTAGATATCACATATCATGCTATAGGGAGGGTCTCAGTTTTGATATTAGAAGCATTGAGATATCACATCTCATGCTATCGGAAGTGTCTCAGGATTGGAATGGGAAGGAGCTGGATATCACATCTCATGCTAAAGGAAGGGTCTCAGGTTTGGAACGGGAAGGAGTTGGATATCACATCTCATGTTATAGGAAGGGTCTCAGGTTTGGTATAAACATTGAGATATCACATCTCTGCTATCGGAAGTGTCTCAGGATTGGAATGGGAAGGAGTTGGATATCCCATCTCATGTTATAGGACGGGTCTCAGGTTTTTTATTAGAATCATTGAGATATCATATTGCATGCTGTAGGAAGGGTCTAAGGATTGGAATGCGAAGGACTTGGATATCACATCTCATGCTATAGATAGGCTCTCAGGTTTGGAAAGTGAAGGAGTTGGATATCACATTTCATGTTAGAGGAAGGATCTCAGGTTTGGTATTAGAGGCATTGAGATATCACATCTCAGGCTATAGGAAGGGTCTCAGGATTGGAATGGGAAGGAGTTGGATATCACCTCTCATGCTATAGGAAGGGTTTCAGGTTTGGTATAAGCATTGAGATATCACATCTCATGCTATAGGAAGGGTCTCAGGATTGGAATGGAAGGAGTTGGATATCACATCTCATGTTATAGGAAGGATCTGAGGTTTGGTATTAGAAGCATTGAGACATCACATCTCATGCTATAGGAAGGGTCTCAGGATTGGAATGGGAAGGAGTTGGATATCAAATCTCATGCTATAGGAAGGGTCTCAGGATTGGAATGGGAAGGAGTTGAATATGACATCTCATGCCGTAGGAAGGGTCTCAGGTTTGGTATAAACATTGAGATATCACATCTCTGCTATCAAAAGGGTCTCAGGATTGGAATTGGAAGGAGTTGGATATCCCATCTCATGTTATAGGAAGAGTCTCAGGTTTGGTATTAGAAGCATTGAGATATCACATCTCATGCTATAGGAAGTGTCTCAGGATTGGAATGGGAAGGACTTGGATATCACATCTCATGCTATAGGTAGGGTCTCAAGTTTGACATTAGAAGCATTGAGATATCACATCTCATGCTATAGGAAGGGTCTGAGGATTGGAATGGGAAGGAGTTGGATATCACATCTCCTGCTATGGGAAGGGTCTCAGGTTTGGTATAAGCAGTGAGATATCACATCTCATGCTATAGGAAGTGTCTCAGGATTGGAATGGGAAGGAGTTGGATATCACATCTCATGTTATAGGAAGGATCTCAGGTGTGGTATAAGCATTGAGATATCACATCTCTGCTATCGGAAGGGTCTCAAGATTGGAATGGGAAGGAGTTGGATATTCCCATCTCATGTTATAGGAAGGGTCTCAGGTTTGATATTAGAAGCATTGAGATATCACATCTCATGCTATAGGAAGGGTCTCAGGATTGGAATGGGAAGGACTTGGATATCACATCTCATGCTATAGGTAGGGTCTCAAGTTTGACATTAGAAGCATTGAGATATCACATCTCATGCTATAGGAAGGGTCTGAGGATTGGAATGGGAAGGAGTTGGATATCACATCTCCTGCTATGGGAAGGGTCTCAGGTTTGGTATAAGCAGTGAGATATCACATCTCATGCTATAGGAAGTGTCTCAGGATAGGAATGGGAAGGAGTTGGATATCACATCTCATGTTATAGGAAGGATCTCAGGTTTGGTATAAGCATTGAGATATCACATCTCTGCTATCGGAAGGGTCTCAAGATTGGAATGGGAAGGAGTTGGATATTCCCATCTCATGTTATAGGAAGGGTCTCAGGTTTGGTATTAGAAGCATTGAGATATCACATCTCATGCTATAGGAAGGGTCTCAGGATTGGAATGGGAAGGACTTGGATATCACATCTCATGCTATAGGGAGGGTCTCAAGTTTGATATTAGAAGCTTTGAGATATCACATCTCATGATATCGGAAGGGTCTCAGGATTAGAATGGGAAGGAGTTTGATATCACATCTCATGCCATAATATGGGTCTCAGGTTTGGTAGAAGCATTGGGTTATCACATCTCATGCTATCGGAAGGGTATCGGGATTGGATTTGGAAGGAGTTGGATATCCCATCTCATGCTAAAGGAAGGGTCTCAGGTTGGAATGGGAAGGAGTTGGATATCACATCTCATGTTATAGGAAGGGTCTCAGGATTGGAATGGGAAGGACTTGGATATCACATCTCATGCTATAGGAAGGCTCTCAGGTTTGCAAGGGGAAAGAGTTGGATATCACATTTCATGTTAGAGGTAGGATCTCAGGTTTGGTATTAGAAGCATTGAGATATCACATCTCATGCTATCAGAAGGATCTCAGGTTTGGTATAGAAGCATTGAGATATCATATCTTATGCTATCAGAAGAGTCTCAGGATTGGAATGGGAAGGAGTTGAATATCACATCTCATGGTAAAGGGAGGGTCTCAGGTTTGGAAGATAAGGATTTGGATATCACATCTCATGTTATAGGAAGGATCTCAGGTTTGGTATTAGAAGTATTGAGATATCACATCTCATGCTATCGGAAGGATCTCAGGTTTGGTATAGAAGCATTGAGATATCATATCTTATGCTATCAGAAGGGTCTCAGGATTGGAATGGGAAGGAGTTGGATATCACATCTCATGCTATAGGGAGGGTCTCAAGTTTGATAGAAGCATTGAGATATCACATTTCATGATATCGGAAGGGTCTCAAGATTGGAATGGGAAGGAGTTGGATATCACATCTCATGATAAAGGAAGGGTCTAAGGTTTGGAAGGGGAAGGATTTGGATATCACATCTCATGTTATAGGACGGGTCTCAGGTTTGGTATTAGAAGCATTGAGATATCAAGTCTCATGGTATAGGAAGGGTCTCAGAATTGGAATGGGAAGGAGTTGGATATCACATTTCAAGCTATAGGAAGGGTCTCAGGATTAGAATGGGAAGGAGTTTGATATCACATCTCATGCCATAATATGGGTCTCAGGTTTGGTAGAAGCATTGGGTTATCACATCTCATGCTATCGGAAGGGTATCGGGATTGGATTTGGAAGGAGTTAGATATCCCATCTCATGCTATAGGAAGGGTCTCAGGTTGGAATGGGAAGGAGTTGGATATCACATCTCATGCTATAGGAAGGCTCTCAGGTTTGCAAGGGGAAAGAGTTGGATATCACATTCCATGTTAGAGGTAGGATCTCAGGTTTGGTATTAGAAGCATTGAGATATCACATCTCATGCTATCAGAAGGATCTCAGGTTTGGTATAGAAGCATTGAGATATCATATCTTATGCTATCAGAAGAGTCTCAGGATTGGAATGGGAAGGAGTTGGATATCACATCTCATGGTAAAAGGAGGGTCTCAGGTTTGGAAGATAAGGATTTGGATATCACATCTCATGTTATAGGAAGGATCTCAGGTTTGGTATTAGAAGTATTGAGATATCACATCTCATGCTATCGGAAGGATCTCAGGTTTGGTATAGAAGAATTGAGATATCATATCTTATGCTATCAGAAGGGTCTCAGGATTGGAATGGGAAGGAGTTGGATATCACATCTCATGCTAAAGGGAGGGTCTCAGGTTTGGAAGGGGAAGGATTTGGATATCACATCTCATGTTATAGGATGGAGCTCAGGTTTGGTATTAGAAGTATTGAGATATCACATCTCATGTTATCGGAAGGATCTCAGGTTTGGTATTAGAAGTATTTAGATATCACATCTCATGCTATAGGAAGGGTCTCAGGATTGGAATGGGAAGGACTTAGATATCACATATCATGCTATAGGGAGGGTCTCAGTTTTGATATTAGAAGCATTGAGATATCACATCTCATGCTATCGGAAGTGTCTCAGGATTGGAATGGGAAGGAGCTGGATATCACATCTCATGCTAAAGGAAGGGTCTCAGGTTTGGAACGGGAAGGAGTTGGATATCACATCTCATGTTATAGGAAGGGTCTCAGGTTTGGTATAAACATTGAGATATCACATCTCTGCTATCGGAAGTGTCTCAGGATTGGAATGGGAAGGAGTTGGATATCCCATCTCATGTTATAGGACGGGTCTCAGGTTTTTTATTAGAATCATTGAGATATCATATTGCATGCTGTAGGAAGGGTCTAAGGATTGGAATGCGAAGGACTTGGATATCACATCTCATGCTATAGATAGGCTCTCAGGTTTGGAAAGTGAAGGAGTTGGATATCACATTTCATGTTAGAGGAAGGATCTCAGGTTTGGTATTAGAGGCATTGAGATATCACATCTCAGGCTATAGGAAGGGTCTCAGGATTGGAATGGGAAGGAGTTGGATATCACCTCTCATGCTATAGGAAGGGTTTCAGGTTTGGTATAAGCATTGAGATATCACATCTCATGCTATAGGAAGGGTCTCAGGATTGGAATGGAAGGAGTTGGATATCACATCTCATGTTATAGGAAGGATCTGAGGTTTGGTATTAGAAGCATTGAGACATCACATCTCATGCTATAGGAAGGGTCTCAGGATTGGAATGGGAAGGAGTTGGATATCAAATCTCATGCTATAGGAAGGGTCTCAGGATTGGAATGGGAAGGAGTTGAATATGACATCTCATGCCGTAGGAAGGGTCTCAGGTTTGGTATAAACATTGAGATATCACATCTCTGCTATCAAAAGGGTCTCAGGATTGGAATTGGAAGGAGTTGGATATCCCATCTCATGTTATAGGAAGAGTCTCAGGTTTGGTATTAGAAGCATTGAGATATCACATCTCATGCTATAGGAAGTGTCTCAGGATTGGAATGGGAAGGACTTGGATATCACATCTCATGCTATAGGTAGGGTCTCAAGTTTGACATTAGAAGCATTGAGATATCACATCTCATGCTATAGGAAGGGTCTGAGGATTGGAATGGGAAGGAGTTGGATATCACATCTCCTGCTATGGGAAGGGTCTCAGGTTTGGTATAAGCAGTGAGATATCACATCTCATGCTATAGGAAGTGTCTCAGGATTGGAATGGGAAGGAGTTGGATATCACATCTCATGTTATAGGAAGGATCTCAGGTGTGGTATAAGCATTGAGATATCACATCTCTGCTATCGGAAGGGTCTCAAGATTGGAATGGGAAGGAGTTGGATATTCCCATCTCATGTTATAGGAAGGGTCTCAGGTTTGATATTAGAAGCATTGAGATATCACATCTCATGCTATAGGAAGGGTCTCAGGATTGGAATGGGAAGGACTTGGATATCACATCTCATGCTATAGGGAGGGTCTCAAGTTTGATATTAGAAGCTTTGAGATATCACATCTCATGATATCGGAAGGGTCTCAGGATTGGAATGGGAAGGAGTTGGATATCACATCTCATGATAAAGGAAGGGTCTAAGGTTTGGAAGGGGACGGATTTGGATATCACATCTCATGTTATATTACGGGTCTCAGGTTTGGTATTAGAAGCATTGAGATATCAAGTCTCATAGTATAGGAAGGGTCTCAGAATTGGAATGGGAAGGAGTTGGATATCCCATCTCATGTTATAGGAAGAGTCTCTGGTTTGGTATTAGAATCATTGAGATATCAAGTCTCATAGTATAGGAAGGGTCTCAGAATTGGAATGGGAAGGAGTTGGATATCCCATCTCATGTTATAGGAAGAGTCTCTGGTTTGGTATTAGAATCATTGAGATATCACATCGCATGCTGTAGGAAGGGTCTAAGGATTGGAATGGGATGGACTTGGATATCACATCTCATGCTATAGGTAGGCTCTCAGGTTTGGTATAAGCATTGAGATATCACATCTCATGCTATAGGAAGGGTCTCAGAATTGGAATGGGAAGGAGTTGGATATCACATCTCAAGCTGTAGGAAGGGTCTCAGTATTGGAATGGGAAGGACTTGGATATCACATCTCATGCTATAGGAAGGCTCTCAGGTTTGGAAGGGGAAAGAGTTGGATATCTCATTTCATGTTAGAGGTAGGATCTCAGGTTTGGTATTAGAGGCATTGAGATATCACATCTCATGCTATCAGAAGGGTCTAAGGAATGGAATGGGAAGGAGTTAGATATCACATCTCATGCTAAAGGGAGGGTCTCAGGTTTGGAAGGGGAAGGATTTGGATATCACATCTCATGTTATGGGAAGTATCTCAGGTTTGGTATTAGAAGCATTGAGATATCACATCTCATGCTATCAGAAGAGTCTCAGGATTGGAATAGGAAGGAGTTGGATATCACATTTCATGCTAAAGGGAGGGTCTCAGGTTTGGAAGGGGAAGGATTTGGATATCACATCTCATGTTATCGGAAGGATCTCACGTTTGGTATTAGAAGTATTGAGATATCATATCTCATGCTATATGAAGGGTCTCAGGATTGGAATGGGAAGGAGTTGGATATCACATCTCATGCTATAGGGAGGGTCTCAGGATTGGAATGGGAAGGACTTAGATATCACATATCATGCTATAGGGAGGGTCTCAGTTTTGATATTAGAAGCATTGAGATATCACATCTCATGCTATCGGAAGTGTCTCAGGATTGGAATGGGAAGGAGCTGGATATCACATCTCATGCTAAAGGAAGGGTCTCAGGTTTGGAACGGGAAGGATTTGGATATCACATCTCATGTTATAGGAAGGGTCTCAGGTTTGGTATAAGCATTGAGATATCACATCTCTGCTATCGGAAGTGTCTCAGGATTGGAATGGGAAGGAGTTGGATATCCCATCTCATGTTATAGGACGGGTCTCAGGTTTGTTATTAGAATCATTGAGATATCATATTGCATGCTGTAGGAAGGGTCTAAGGGTTGGAATGTGAAGGACTTGGATATCACATCTCATGCTATAGATAGGCTCTTAGGTTTGGAAAGGGAAGGAGTTGGATATCACATTTCATGTTAGAGGAAGGATCTCAGGTTTGGTATTAGAAGCATTGAGATATCACATCTCATGCTATAGGAAGGGTCTCAGGATTGGAATGGGAAGCAGTTGGATATCACATCTCATGCTATAGGAAGGGTCTCAGGTTTGGTATAAGCATTGAGATATCACATCTCATGCTATAGGACGGGTCTCAGGATTGGAATGGAAGGAGTTGGATATCACATCTCATGTTATAGGAAGGATCTCAGGTTTGGTATTAGACGCATTGAGACATCACATCTCATGCTATAGGAAGGGTCTCAGGGTTGGAATGGGAAGGAGTTGGATATCACATCTCATCCAATAGAAAGGGTCTCAGGTTTGGAATGGGAAGGAATTGGATATCACATCTCATGTTATAGGAAGGATCTCAGGTTTGGTATTAGAAGCATTGAGATATCACATCTCATGCTATAGGAAGGGTCTCAGGATTGGAATGTGAAGGATTTGGATATCACATCTCATGCTAAAGGAAGGGTCTCAGGTTTGGTAGAAGCATTGAGATATCACGTCGCTGCTATCGGAAGGGTCTCAGGATTGGATTGGGAAGGAGTTGGATATCCCTTCTCATGCTATAGGAAGGGTCTCAGGATTTGAATGGCAAGGAGTTGGATATCACATCTCATGCCATAGGAAGGGTCTCAGGTTTGGAATAAGCATTGAGATATCACATCTCTGCTATCGGAAGGGTCTCAGGATTGGATTGGGAAGGAGTTGGATATCCCTTCTCATGCTTTAGGAAGTGTCTCAGGTTGGAATGGGAAGGAGTTGGATATCACATCTCATGTTATAGGAAGGGTCTCAGGATTGGAATGGGAAGGATTTGGATATCACATCTCTTGCTATAGGAAGGGTCTCAGGATTGGAATGGGTAGGAGTTGGATATTACTTTCTTGCTATAGGAAGGGTCTCATGTTTGGAATGGGAAGGAGTTGGATATCACATATGCTATAGTTAGTGTCTCAGGTTTGGAACGGGAAGGAGTTGGATATCACATCTCATGTTATAGGAAGGGTCTCAGGTTTGGTATAAGCATTGAGATATCACATCTCTGCTATCGGAAGCAGCTCAGGATTGGAATGGGAAGGAGTTGGATATCCCATCTCATGTTATAGGAAGAGTCTCTGGTTTGGTATTAGAATCATTGAGATATCACATCGCATGCTGTAGGAAGGGTCTAAGGATTGGAATGGGATGGACTTGGATATCACATCTCATGTTATAGGTAGGCTCTCAGGTTTGGTATAAGCATTGAGATATCACATCTCATGCTATAGGGAGGGTCTCAGGATTGGAATGGGAAGGAATTGGATATCACATCTCATGCTATAGGAAGGGTCTCAGATTTGGTATAAGCATTGAGATATCACATCTCATGCTAAAGGAAGGGTCTCAGGATTGGAATGGGAAGGAGTTGTATATGACATCTCAGGCCATGACATCTCAGGCCATAGGAAGGTTCTCAGGTTTGGTATAAGCATTGAGATATCATATTGCATGCTGTAGGAAGGGTCTAAGGATTGGAATGGGAAGGACCTGGATATCACATCTCATGCTATAGAACGGCTCTCAGGTTTGGAAAGGGAAGGAGTTGGATATCACATCTCATGTTATAGGATGGATCTCAGGTTTGGTATTAGAAGTATTGAGATATCACATCTCATGTTATCGGAAGGATCTCAGGTTTGGTATTAGAAGTATTGAGATATCACATCTCATGCTATAGGAAGGGTCTCAGGATTGGAATGGGAAGGAGTTGGATATCACATCTCATGCTAAAGGAAGGGTCTCAGGTTTGGTAGAAGCATTGAGATATCACATCTCATGCTATAGGAAGGGTCTCAGGATTGGAATGGGAAGGACTTAGATATCACATATCATGCTATAGGGAGGGTCTCAGTTTTGATATTAGAAGCATTGAGATATCACATCTCATGCTATCGGAAGTGTCTCAGGATTGGAATGGGAAGGAGCTGGATATCACATCTCATGCTAAAGGAAGGGTCTCAGGTTTGGAACGGGAAGGAATTGGATATCACATCTCATGTTATAGGAAGGGTCTCAGGTTTGGTATAAACATTGAGATATCAAATCTCTGCTATCGGAAGTGTCTCAGGATTGGAATGGGAAGGAGTTGGATTTCCCATCTCATGTTATAGGACGGGTCTCAGGTTTGTTATTGGAATCATTGAGATATCATATTGCATGCTGTAGGAAGGGTCTAAGGGTTGGAATGTGAAGGACTTGGATATCACATCTCATGCTATAGATAGGCTCTTAGGTTTGGAAAGGGAAGGAGTTGGATCTCACATTTCATGTTAGAGGAAGGATCTCAGGTTTGGTATTAGAAGCATTGAGATATCACATCTCATGCTATAGGAAGGGTCTCAGGATTGGAATGGGAAGGAGTTGGATATCACATCTCATGCTATAGGAAGGGTCTCAGGTTTGGTATAAGCATTGAGATATCACATCTCATGCTATAGGAAGGGTCTCAGGATTGGAATGGAAGGAGTTGGATATCACATCTCATGTTATAGGAAGGATCTCAGGTTTGGTATTAGAAGCATTGAGACATCACATCTCATGCTATAGGAAGGGTCTCAGGATTGGAATGGGAAGGAGTTGAATATGACATCTCATGCCGTAGGAAGGGTCTCAGGTTTGGTATAAACATTGAGATATCACATCTCTGCCATCAAAAGGGTCTCAGGATTGGAATGGGAAGGAGTTGGATATCCCATCTCATGTTATAGGAAGAGTCTCAAGTTTGGTATTAGAAGCATTGAGATATCACATCTCATGCTATAGGAAGTGTCTTAGGATTGGAATGGGAAGGACTTGGATATCACATCTCATGCTATAGGTAGGGTCTCAAGTTTGACATTAGAAGCATTGAGATATCACATCTCATGCTATAGGAAGGGTCTGAGGATTGGAATGGGAAGGAGTTGGATATCACATCTCCTGCTATGGGAAGGGTCTCAGGTTTGGTATAAGCAGTGAGATATCACATCTCATGCTATAGGAAGTGTCTCAGGATTGGAATGGGAAGGAGTTGGATAACACATCTCATGTTATAGGAAGGATCTCAGGTTTGGTATAAGCATTGAGATATCACATCTCTGCTATCGGAAGGGTCTCAAGATTGGAATGGGAAGGAGTTGGATATTCCCATCTCATGTTATAGGAAGGGTCTCAGGTTTGGTATTAGAAGCATTGAGATATCACATCTCATGCTATAGGAAGGGTCTCAGGATTGGAATGGGAAGGACTTGGATATCACATCTCATGCTATAGGGAGGGTCTCAAGTTTGATATTAGAAGCTTTGAGATATCACATCTCATGATATCGGAAGGGTCTCAGGATTGGAATGGGAAGGAGTTGGATATCACATCTCATGATAAAGGAAGGGTCTAAGGTTTGGAAGGGGAAGGATTTGGATATCACATCTCATGTTATATTACGGGTCTCAGGTTTGGTATTAGAAGCATTGAGATATCAAGTCTCATAGTATAGGAAGGGTCTCAGAATTGGAATGGGAAGGAGTTGGATATCCCATCTCATGTTATAGGAAGAGTCTCTGGTTTGGTATTAGAATCATTGAGATATCACATCGCATGCTGTAGGAAGGGTCTAAGGATTGGAATGGGATGGACTTGGATATCACATCTCATGCTATAGGTAGGCTCTCAGGTTTGGTATAAGCATTGAGATATCACATCTCATGCTATAGGAAGGGTCTCAGAATTGGAATGGGAAGGAGTTGGATATCACATCTCAAGCTATAGGAAGGGTCTCAGTATTGGAATGGGAAGGACTTGGATATCACATCTCATGCTATAGGAAGGCTCTCAGGTTTGGAAGGGGAAAGAGTTGGATATCTCATTTCATGTTAGAGGTAGGATCTCAGGTTTGGTATTAGAGGCATTGAGATATCACATCTCATGCTATCAGAAGGGTCTCAGGAATGGAATGGGAAGGAGTTAGATATCACATCTCATGCTATAGGAAGGGTCTCAGGATTGGAATGGGAAGGAGTTGAATATGACATCTCATGCCGTAGGAAGGGTCTCAGGTTTGGTATAAACATTGAGATATCACATCTCTGCCATCAAAAGGGTCTCAGGATTGGAATGGGAAGGAGTTGGATATCCCATCTCATGTTATAGGAAGAGTCTCAAGTTTGGTATTAGAAGCATTGAGATATCACATCTCATGCTATAGGAAGTGTCTTAGGATTGGAATGGGAAGGACTTGGATATCACATCTCATGCTATAGGTAGGGTCTCAAGTTTGACATTAGAAGCATTGAGATATCACATCTCATGCTATAGGAAGGGTCTGAGGATTGGAATGGGAAGGAGTTGGATATCACATCTCCTGCTATGGGAAGGGTCTCAGGTTTGGTATAAGCAGTGAGATATCACATCTCATGCTATAGGAAGTGTCTCAGGATTGGAATGGGAAGGAGTTGGATATCACATCTCATGTTATAGGAAGGATCTCAGGTTTGGTATAAGCATTGAGATATCACATCTCTGCTATCGGAAGGGTCTCAAGATTGGAATGGGAAGGAGTTGGATATTCCCATCTCATGTTATAGGAAGGGTCTCAGGTTTGGTATTAGAAGCATTGAGATATCACATCTCATGCTATAGGAAGGGTCTCAGGATTGGAATGGGAAGGACTTGGATATCACATCTCATGCTATAGGGAGGGTCTCAAGTTTGATATTAGAAGCTTTGAGATATCACATCTCATGATATCGGAAGGGTCTCAGGATTGGAATGGGAAGGAGTTGGATATCACATCTCATGATAAAGGAAGGGTCTAAGGTTTGGAAGGGGAAGGATTTGGATATCACATCTCATGTTATATTACGGGTCTCAGGTTTGGTATTAGAAGCATTGAGATATCAAGTCTCATAGTATAGGAAGGGTCTCAGAATTGGAATGGGAAGGAGTTGGATATCCCATCTCATGTTATAGGAAGAGTCTCTGGTTTGGTATTAGAATCATTGAGATATCACATCGCATGCTGTAGGAAGGGTCTAAGGATTGGAATGGGATGGACTTGGATATCACATCTCATGCTATAGGTAGGCTCTCAGGTTTGGTATAAGCATTGAGATATCACATCTCATGCTATAGGAAGGGTCTCAGAATTGGAATGGGAAGGAGTTGGATATCACATCTCAAGCTATAGGAAGGGTCTCAGTATTGGAATGGGAAGGACTTGGATATCACATCTCATGCTATAGGAAGGCTCTCAGGTTTGGAAGGGGAAAGAGTTGGATATCTCATTTCATGTTAGAGGTAGGATCTCAGGTTTGGTATTAGAGGCATTGAGATATCACATCTCATGCTATCAGAAGGGTCTCAGGAATGGAATGGGAAGGAGTTAGATATCACATCTCATGCTAAAGGGAGGGTCTCAGGTTTGGAAGGGGAAGGATTTGGATATCACATCTCATGTTATAGGAAGGATCTCAGGTTTGGTATTAGAAGCATTGAGATATCACATCTCATGCTATCGGAAGGATCTCGGGTTTGGTATTAGAAGCATTGAGATATCACATCTCATGCTATCAGAAGAATCTCAGGATTGGAATAGGAAGGAGTTGGATATCACATTTCATGCTAAAGGGGGGTCTCAGGTTTGGAAGGGGAAGGATTTGGATATCACATCTCATGTTATCGGAAGGATCTCACGTTTGGTATTAGAAGTATTGAGATATCATATCTCATGCTATAGGAAGGGTCTCAGGATTGGAATGGGAAGGAGTTGGATATCACATCTCATGTTATAGGAAGGATCTCAGGTGTGGTATAAGCATTGAGATATCACATCTCTGCTATCGGAAGGGTCTCAAGATTGGAATGGGAAGGAGTTGGATATTCCCATCTCATGTTATAGGAAGGGTCTCAGGTTTGATATTAGAAGCATTGAGATATCACATCTCATGCTATAGGAAGGGTCTCAGGATTGGAATGGGAAGGACTTGGATATCACATCTCATGCTATAGGGAGGGTCTCAAGTTTGATATTAGAAGCTTTGAGATATCACATCTCATGATATCGGAAGGGTCTCAGGATTGGAATGGGAAGGAGTTGGATATCAAGTCTCATAGTATAGGAAGGGTCTCAGAATTGGAATGGGAAGGAGTTGGATATCCCATCTCATGTTATAGGAAGAGTCTCTGGTTTGGTATTAGAATCATTGAGATATCAAGTCTCATAGTATAGGAAGGGTCTCAGAATTGGAATGGGAAGGAGTTGGATATCCCATCTCATGTTATAGGAAGAGTCTCTGGTTTGGTATTAGAATCATTGAGATATCACATCGCATGCTGTAGGAAGGGTCTAAGGATTGGAATGGGATGGACTTGGATATCACATCTCATGCTATAGGTAGGCTCTCAGGTTTGGTATAAGCATTGAGATATCACATCTCATGCTATAGGAAGGGTCTCAGAATTGGAATGGGAAGGAGTTGGATATCACATCTCAAGCTGTAGGAAGGATCTCAGTATTGGAATGGGAAGGACTTGGATATCACATCTCATGCTATAGGAAGGCTCTCAGGTTTGGAAGGGGAAAGAGTTGGATATCTCATTTCATGTTAGAGGTAGGATCTCAGGTTTGGTATTAGAGGCATTGAGATATCACATCTCATGCTATCAGAAGGGTCTCAGGAATGGAATGGGAAGGAGTTAAATATCACATCTCATGCTAAAGGGAGGGTCTCAGGTTTGGAAGGGGAAGGATTTGGATATCACATCTCATGTTATAGGAAGGATCTCAGGTTTGGTATTAGAAGCATTGAGATATCACATCTCATGCTATCAGAAGAGTCTCAGGATTGGAATAGGAAGGAGTTGGATATCACATTTCATGCTAAAGGGAGGGTCTCAGGTTTGGAAGGGGAAGGATTTGGATATCACATCTCATGTTATCGGAAGGATCTCACGTTTGGTATTAGAAGTATTGAGATATCATATCTCATGCTATAGGAAGGGTCTCAGGATTGGAATGGGAAGGAGTTGGATATCACATCTCATGCTATAGGGAGGGTCTCAGGATTGGAATGGGAAGGACTTAGATATCACATATCATGCTATAGGGAGGGTCTCAGTTTTGATATTAGAAGCATTGAGATATCACATCTCATGCTATCGGAAGTGTCTCAGGATTGGAATGGGAAGGAGCTGGATATCACATCTCATGCTAAAGGAAGGGTCTCAGGTTTGGAACGGGAAGGATTTGGATATCACATCTCATGTTATAGGAAGGGTCTCAGGTTTGGTATAAGCATTGAGATATCACATCTCTGCTATCGGAAGTGTCTCAGGATTGGAATGGGAAGGAGTTGGATATCCCATCTCATGTTATAGGACGGGTCTCAGGTTTGTTATTAGAATCATTGAGATATCATATTGCATGCTGTAGGAAGGGTCTAAGGGTTGGAATGTGAAGGACTTGGATATCACATCTCATGCTATAGATAGGCTCTTAGGTTTGGAAAGGGAAGGAGTTGGATATCACATTTCATGTTAGAGGAAGGATCTCAGGTTTGGTATTAGAAGCATTGAGATATCACATCTCATGCTATAGGAAGGGTCTCAGGATTGGAATGGGAAGCAGTTGGATATCACATCTCATGCTATAGGAAGGGTCTCAGGTTTGGTATAAGCATTGAGATATCACATCTCATGCTATAGGACGGGTCTCAGGATTGGAATGGAAGGAGTTGGATATCACATCTCATGTTATAGGAAGGATCTCAGGTTTGGTATTAGACGCATTGAGACATCACATCTCATGCTATAGGAAGGGTCTCAGGGTTGGAATGGGAAGGAGTTGGATATCACATCTCATCCAATAGAAAGGGTCTCAGGTTTGGAATGGGAAGGAATTGGATATCACATCTCATGTTATAGGAAGGATCTCAGGTTTGGTATTAGAAGCATTGAGATATCACATCTCATGCTATAGGAAGGGTCTCAGGATTGGAATGTGAAGGATTTGGATATCACATCTCATGCTAAAGGAAGGGTCTCAGGTTTGGTAGAAGCATTGAGATATCACGTCGCTGCTATCGGAAGGGTCTCAGGATTGGATTGGGAAGGAGTTGGATATCCCTTCTCATGCTATAGGAAGGGTCTCAGGATTTGAATGGCAAGGAGTTGGATATCACATCTCATGCCATAGGAAGGGTCTCAGGTTTGGTATAAGCATTGAGATATCACATCTCTGCTATCGGAAGGGTCTCAGGATTGGATTGGGAAGGAGTTGGATATCCCTTCTCATGCTTTAGGAAGTGTCTCAGGTTGGAATGGGAAGGAGTTGGATATCACATCTCATGTTATAGGAAGGGTCTCAGGATTGGAATGGGAAGGATTTGGATATCACATCTCTTGCTATAGGAAGGGTCTCAGGATTGGAATGGGTAGGAGTTGGATATTACTTTCTTGCTATAGGAAGGGTCTCATGTTTGGAATGGGAAGGAGTTGGATATCACATATGCTATAGTTAGTGTCTCAGGTTTGGAACGGGAAGGAGTTGGATATCACATCTCATGTTATAGGAAGGGTCTCAGGTTTGGTATAAGCATTGAGATATCACATCTCTGCTATCGGAAGCGGCTCAGGATTGGAATGGGAAGGAGTTGGATATCCCATCTCATGTTATAGGAAGAGTCTCTGGTTTGGTATTAGAATCATTGAGATATCACATCGCATGCTGTAGGAAGGGTCTAAGGATTGGAATGGGATGGACTTGGATATCACATCTCATGTTATAGGTAGGCTCTCAGGTTTGGTATAAGCATTGAGATATCACATCTCATGCTATAGGGAGGGTCTCAGGATTGGAATGGGAAGGAATTGGATATCACATCTCATGCTATAAGAAGGGTCTCAGATTTGGTATAAGCATTGAGATATCACATCTCATGCTAAAGGAAGGGTCTCAGGATTGGAATGGGAAGGAGTTGTATATGACATCTCAGGCCATGACATCTCAGGCCATAGGAAGGTTCTCAGGTTTGGTATAAGCATTGAGATATCATATTGCATGCTGTAGGAAGGGTCTAAGGATTGGAATGGGAAGGACCTGGATATCACATCTCATGCTATAGAACGGCTCTCAGGTTTGGAAAGGGAAGGAGTTGGATATCACATCTCATGTTATAGGATGGATCTCAGGTTTGGTATTAGAAGTATTGAGATATCACATCTCATGTTATCGGAAGGATCTCAGGTTTGGTATTAGAAGTATTGAGATATCACATCTCATGCTATAGGAAGGGTCTCAGGATTGGAATGGGAAGGAGTTGGATATCACATCTCATGCTAAAGGAAGGGTCTCAGGTTTGGTAGAAGCATTGAGATATCACATCTCATGCTATAGGAAGGGTCTCAGGATTGGAATGGGAAGGACTTAGATATCACATATCATGCTATAGGGAGGGTCTCAGTTTTGATATTAGAAGCATTGAGATATCACATCTCATGCTATCGGAAGTGTCTCAGGATTGGAATGGGAAGGAGCTGGATATCACATCTCATGCTAAAGGAAGGGTCTCAGGTTTGGAACGGGAAGGAATTGGATATCACATCTCATGTTATAGGAAGGGTCTCAGGTTTGGTATAAACATTGAGATATCACATCTCTGCTATCGGAAGTGTCTCAGGATTGGAATGGGAAGGAGTTGGATTTCCCATCTCATGTTATAGGACGGGTCTCAGGTTTGTTATTGGAATCATTGAGATATCATATTGCATGCTGTAGGAAGGGTCTAAGGGTTGGAATGTGAAGGACTTGGATATCACATCTCATGCTATAGATAGGCTCTTAGGTTTGGAAAGGGAAAGAGTTGGATCTCACATTTCATGTTAGAGGAAGGATCTCAGGTTTGGTATTAGAAGCATTGAGATATCACATCTCATGCTATAGGAAGGGTCTCAGGATTGGAATGGGAAGGAGTTGGATATCACATCTCATGCTATAGGAAGGGTCTCAGGTTTGGTATAAGCATTGAGATATCACATCTCATGCTATAGGAAGGGTCTCAGGATTGGAATGGAAGGAGTTGGATATCACATCTCATGTTATAGGAAGGATCTCAGGTTTGGTATTAGAAGCATTGAGACATCACATCTCATGCTATAGGAAGGGTCTCAGGATTGGAATGGGATGGAGTTGGATATCACATCTCATGCTATAGGAAGGGTCTCAGGATTGGAATGGGAAGGAGTTGGATATCACATCTCGTGTTATAGGAAGGGTCTCAGGTTTGGTATAAACATTGAGATATCACATCTCTGCTATCGGAAGTGTCTCAGGATTGGAATGGGAAGGAGTTGGATATCCCATCTCATGTTATAGGACGGGTCTCAGGTTTTTTATTAAAATCATTGAGATATCATATTGCATGCTGTAGGAAGGGTCTAAGGATTGGAATGGGAAGGAGTTGGATATTCCCATCTCATGTTATAGGAAGGGTCTCAGGTTTGGTATTAGAAGCATTGAGATATCACATCTCATGCTATAGGAAGGGTCTCAGGATTGGAATGGGAAGGACTTGGATATCACATCTCATGCTATAGGGAGGGTCTCAAGTTTGATAGAAGCATTGAGATATCACATTTCATGATATCGGAAGGGTCTCAAGATTGGAATGGGAAGGAGTTGGATATCACATCTCATGATAAAGGAAGGGTCTAAGGTTTGGAAGGGGAAGGATTTGGATATCACATCTCATGTTATAGGACGGGTCTCAGGTTTGGTATTAGAAGCATTGAGATATCAAGTCTCATGGTATAGGAAGGGTCTCAGAATTGGAATGGGAAGGAGTTGGATATCACATTTCAAGCTATAGGAAGGGTCTCAGGATTAGAATGGGAAGGAGTTTGATATCACATCTCATGCCATAATATGGGTCTCAGGTTTGGTAGAAGCATTGGGTTATCACATCTCATGCTATCGGAAGGGTATCGGGATTGGATTTGGAAGGAGTTGGATATCCCATCTCATGCTATAGGAAGGGTCTCAGGTTGGAATGGGAAGGAGTTGGATATCACATCTCATGTTATAGGAAGGGTCTCAGGATTGGAATGGGAAGGACTTGGATATCACATCTCATGCTATAGGAAGGCTCTCAGGTTTGCAAGGGGAAAGAGTTGGATATCACATTTCATGTTAGAGGTAGGATCTCAGGTTTGGTATTAGAAGCATTGAGATATCACATCTCATGCTATCAGAAGGATCTCAGGTTTGGTATAGAAGCATTGAGATATCATATCTTATGCTATCAGAAGAGTCTCAGGATTGGAATGGGAAGGAGTTGAATATCACATCTCATGGTAAAGGGAGGGTCTCAGGTTTGGAAGATAAGGATTTGGATATCACATCTCATGTTATAGGAAGGATCTCAGGTTTGGTATTAGAAGTATTGAGATATCACATCTCATGCTATCGGAAGGATCTCAGGTTTGGTATAGAAGCATTGAGATATCATATCTTATGCTATCAGAAGGGTCTCAGGATTGGAATGGGAAGGAGTTGGATATCACATCTCATGCTATAGGGAGGGTCTCAAGTTTGATAGAAGCATTGAGATATCACATTTCATGATATCGGAAGGGTCTCAAGATTGGAATGGGAAGGAGTTGGATATCACATCTCATGATAAAGGAAGGGTCTAAGGTTTGGAAGGGGAAGGATTTGGATATCACATCTCATGTTATAGGACGGGTCTCAGGTTTGGTATTAGAAGCATTGAGATATCAAGTCTCATGGTATAGGAAGGGTCTCAGAATTGGAATGGGAAGGAGTTGGATATCACATTTCAAGCTATAGGAAGGGTCTCAGGATTAGAATGGGAAGGAGTTTGATATCACATCTCATGCCATAATATGGGTCTCAGGTTTGGTAGAAGCATTGGGTTATCACATCTCATGCTATCGGAAGGGTATCGGGATTGGATTTGGAAGGAGTTAGATATCCCATCTCATGCTATAGGAAGGGTCTCAGGTTGGAATGGGAAGGAGTTGGATATCACATCTCATGTTATAGGAAGGGTCTCAGGATTGGAATGGGAAGGACTTGGATATCACATCTCATGCTATAGGAAGGCTCTCAGGTTTGCAAGGGGAAAGAGTTGGATATCACATTTCATGTTAGAGGTAGGATCTCAGGTTTGGTATTAGAAGCATTGAGATATCACATCTCATGCTATCAGAAGGATCTCAGGTTTGGTATAGAAGCATTGAGATATCATATCTTATGCTATCAGAAGAGTCTCAGGATTGGAATGGGAAGGAGTTGGATATCACATCTCATGGTAAAAGGAGGGTCTCAGGTTTGGAAGATAAGGATTTGGATATCACATCTCATGTTATAGGAAGGATCTCAGGTTTGGTATTAGAAGTATTGAGATATCACATCTCATGCTATCGGAAGGATCTCAGGTTTGGTATAGAAGCATTGAGATATCATATCTTATGCTATCAGAAGGGTCTCAGGATTGGAATGGGAAGGAGTTGGATATCACATCTCATGCTAAAGGGAGGGTCTCAGGTTTGGAAGGGGAAGGATTTGGATATCACATCTCATGTTATAGGATGGATCTCAGGTTTGGTATTAGAAGTATTGAGATATCACATCTCATGTTATCGGAAGGATCTCAGGTTTGGTATTAGAAGTATTTAGATATCACATCTCATGCTATAGGAAGGGTCTCAGGATTGGAATGGGAAGGACTTAGATATCACATATCATGCTATAGGGAGGGTCTCAGTTTTGATATTAGAAGCATTGAGATATCACATCTCATGCTATCGGAAGTGTCTCAGGATTGGAATGGGAAGGAGCTGGATATCACATCTCATGCTAAAGGAAGGGTCTCAGGTTTGGAACGGGAAGGAGTTGGATATCACATCTCATGTTATAGGAAGGGTCTCAGGTTTGGTATAAACATTGAGATATCACATCTCTGCTATCGGAAGTGTCTCAGGATTGGAATGGGAAGGAGTTGGATATCCCATCTCATGTTATAGGACGGGTCTCAGGTTTTTTATTAGAATCATTGAGATATCATATTGCATGCTGTAGGAAGGGTCTAAGGATTGGAATGCGAAGGACTTGGATATCACATCTCATGCTATAGATAGGCTCTCAGGTTTGGAAAGTGAAGGAGTTGGATATCACATTTCATGTTAGAGGAAGGATCTCAGGTTTGGTATTAGAGGCATTGAGATATCACATCTCAGGCTATAGGAAGGGTCTCAGGATTGGAATGGGAAGGAGTTGAATATGACATCTCATGCCGTAGGAAGGGTCTCAGGTTTGATATAAACATTGAGATATCACATCTCTGCTATCAAAAGGGTCTCAGGATTGGAATTGGGAGGAGTTGGATATCCCATCTCATGTTATAGGAAGAGTCTCAGGTTTGGTATTAGAAGCATTGAGATATCACATCTCATGCTATAGGAAGTGTCTCAGGATTGGAATGGGAAGGACTTGGATATCACATCTCATGCTATAGGTAGGGTCTCAAGTTTGACATTAGAAGCATTGAGATATCACATCTCATGCTATAGGAAGGGTCTGAGGATTGGAATGGGAAGGAGTTGGATATCACATCTCCTGCTATGGGAAGGGTCTTAGGTTTGGTATAAGCAGTGAGATATCACATCTCATGCTATAGGAAGTGTCTCAGGATTGGAATGGGAAGGAGTTGGATATCACATCTCATGTTATAGGAAGGATCTCAGGTGTGGTATAAGCATTGAGATATCACATCTCTGCTATCGGAAGGGTCTCAAGATTGGAATGGGAAGGAGTTGGATATTCCCATCTCATGTTATAGGAAGGGTCTCAGGTTTGATATTAGAAGCATTGAGATATCACATCTCATGCTATAGGAAGGGTCTCAGGATTGGAATGGGAAGGACTTGGATATCACATCTCATGCTATAGGGAGGGTCTCAAGTTTGATATTAGAAGCTTTGAGATATCACATCTCATGATATCGGAAGGGTCTCAGGATTGGAATGGGAAGGAGTTGGATATCACATCTCATGATAAAGGAAGGGTCTAAGGTTTGGAAGGGGAAGGATTTGGATATCACATCTCATGTTATATTACGGGTCTCAGGTTTGGTATTAGAAGCATTGAGATATCAAGTCTCATAGTATAGGAAGGGTCTCAGAATTGGAATGGGAAGGAGTTGGATATCCCATCTCATGTTATAGGAAGAGTCTCTGGTTTGGTATTAGAATCATTGAGATATCACATCGCATGCTGTAGGAAGGGTCTAAGGATTGGAATGGGATGGACTTGGATATCACATCTCATGCTATAGGTAGGCTCTCAGGTTTGGTATAAGCATTGAGATATCACATCTCATGCTATAGGAAGGGTCTCAGAATTGGAATGGGAAGGAGTTGGATATCACATCTCAAGCTGTAGGAAGGGTCTCAGTATTGGAATGGGAAGGACTTGGATATCACATCTCATGCTATAGGAAGGCTCTCAGGTTTGGAAGGGGAAAGAGTTGGATATCTCATTTCATGTTAGAGGTAGGATCTCAGGTTTGGTATTAGAGGCATTGAGATATCACATCTCATGCTATCAGAAGGGTCTCAGGAATGGAATGGGAAGGAGTTAGATATCACATCTCATGCTAAAGGGAGGGTCTCAGGTTTGGAAGGGGAAGGATTTGGATATCACATCTCATGTTATAGGAAGGATCTCAGGTTTGGTATTAGAAGCATTGAGATATCACATCTCATGCTATCAGAAGAGTCTCAGGATTGGAATAGGAAGGAGTTGGATATCACATTTCATGCTAAAGGGAGGGTCTCAGGTTTGAAAGGGGAAGGATTTGGATATCACATCTCATGTTATCGGAAGGATCTCACGTTTGGTATTAGAAGTATTGAGATATCATATCTCATGCTATAGGAAGGGTCTCAGGATTGGAATGGGAAGGAGTTGGATATCACATCTCATGCTATAGGGAGGGTCTCAGGATTGGAATGGGAAGGACTTAGATATCACATATCATGCTATAGGGAGGGTCTCAGTTTTGATATTAGAAGCATTGAGATATCACATCTCATGCTATCGGAAGTGTCTCAGGATTGGAATGGGAAGGAGCTGGATATCACATCTCATGCTAAAGGAAGGGTCTCAGGTTTGGAACGGGAAGGATTTGGATATCACATCTCATGTTATAGGAAGGGTCTCAGGTTTGGTATAAGCATTGAGATATCACATCTCTGCTATCGGAAGTGTCTCAGGATTGGAATGGGAAGGAGTTGGATATCCCATCTCATGTTATAGGACGGGTCTCAGGTTTGTTATTAGAATCATTGAGATATCATATTGCATGCTGTAGGAAGGGTCTAAGGGTTGGAATGTGAAGGACTTGGATATCACATCTCATGCTATAGATAGGCTCTTAGGTTTGGAAAGGGAAGGAGTTGGATATCACATTTCATGTTAGAGGAAGGATCTCAGGTTTGGTATTAGAAGCATTGAGATATCACATCTCATGCTATAGGAAGGGTCTCAGGATTGGAATGGGAAGCAGTTGGATATCACATCTCATGCTATAGGAAGGGTCTCAGGTTTGGTATAAGCATTGAGATATCACATCTCATGCTATAGGACGGGTCTCAGGATTGGAATGGAAGGAGTTGGATATCACATCTCATGTTATAGGAAGGATCTCAGGTTTGGTATTAGACGCATTGAGACATCACATCTCATGCTATAGGAAGGGTCTCAGGGTTGGAATGGGAAGGAGTTGGATATCACATCTCATCCAATAGAAAGGGTCTCAGGTTTGGAATGGGAAGGAATTGGATATCACATCTCATGTTATAGGAAGGATCTCAGGTTTGGTATTAGAAGCATTGAGATATCACATCTCATGCTATAGGAAGGGTCTCAGGATTGGAATGTGAAGGATTTGGATATCACATCTCATGCTAAAGGAAGGGTCTCAGGTTTGGTAGAAGCATTGAGATATCACGTCGCTGCTATCGGAAGGGTCTCAGGATTGGATTGGGAAGGAGTTGGATATCCCTTCTCATGCTATAGGAAGGGTCTCAGGATTTGAATGGCAAGGAGTTGGATATCACATCTCATGCCATAGGAAGGGTCTCAGGTTTGGTATAAGCATTGAGATATCACATCTCTGCTATCGGAAGGGTCTCAGGATTGGATTGGGAAGGAGTTGGATATCCCTTCTCATGCTTTAGGAAGTGTCTCAGGTTGGAATGGGAAGGAGTTGGATATCACATCTCATGTTATAGGAAGGGTCTCAGGATTGGAATGGGAAGGATTTGGATATCACATCTCTTGCTATAGGAAGGGTCTCAGGATTGGAATGGGTAGGAGTTGGATATTACTTTCTTGCTATAGGAAGGGTCTCATGTTTGGAATGGGAAGGAGTTGGATATCACATATGCTATAGTTAGTGTCTCAGGTTTGGAACGGGAAGGAGTTGGATATCACATCTCATGTTATAGGAAGGGTCTCAGGTTTGTTATAAGCATTGAGATATCACATCTCTGCTATCGGAAGCGGCTCAGGATTGGAATGGGAAGGAGTTGGATATCCCATCTCATGTTATAGGAAGAGTCTCTGGTTTGGTATTAGAATCATTGAGATATCACATCGCATGCTGTAGGAAGGGTCTAAGGATTGGAATGGGATGGACTTGGATATCACATCTCATGTTATAGGTAGGCTCTCAGGTTTGGTATAAGCATTGAGATATCACATCTCATGCTATAGGGAGGGTCTCAGGATTGGAATGGGAAGGAATTGGATATCACATCTCATGCTATAGGAAGGGTCTCAGATTTGGTATAAGCATTGAGATATCACATCTCATGCTAAAGGAAGGGTCTCAGGATTGGAATGGGAAGGAGTTGTATATGACATCTCAGGCCATGACATCTCAGGCCATAGGAAGGTTCTCAGGTTTGGTATAAGCATTGAGATATCATATTGCATGCTGTAGGAAGGGTCTAAGGATTGGAATGGGAAGGACCTGGATATCACATCTCATGCTATAGAACGGCTCTCAGGTTTGGAAAGGGAAGGAGTTGGATATCACATCTCATGTTATAGGATGGATCTCAGGTTTGGTATTAGAAGTATTGAGATATCACATCTCATGTTATCGGAAGGATCTCAGGTTTGGTATTAGAAGTATTGAGATATCACATCTCATGCTATAGGAAGGGTCTCAGGATTGGAATGGGAAAGAGTTGGATATCACATCTCATGCTAAAGGAAGGGTCTCAGGTTTGGTAGAAGCATTGAGATATCACATCTCATGCTATAGGAAGGGTCTCAGGATTGGAATGGGAAGGACTTAGATATCACATATCATGCTATAGGGAGGGTCTCAGTTTTGATATTAGAAGCATTGAGATATCACATCTCATGCTATTGGAAGTGTCTCAGGATTGGAATGGGAAGGAGCTGGATATCACATCTCATGCTAAAGGAAGGGTCTCAGGTTTGGAACGGGAAGGAATTGGATATCACATCTCATGTTATAGGAAGGGTCTCAGGTTTGGTATAAACATTGAGATATCACATCTCTGCTATCGGAAGTGTCTCAGGATTGGAATGGGAAGGAGTTGGATTTCCCATCTCATGTTATAGGACGGGTCTCAGGTTTGTTATTGGAATCATTGAGATATCATATTGCATGCTGTAGGAAGGGTCTAAGGGTTGGAATGTGAAGGACTTGGATATCACATCTCATGCTATAGATAGGCTCTTAGGTTTGGAAAGGGAAGGAGTTGGATCTCACATTTCATGTTAGAGGAAGGATCTCAGGTTTGGTATTAGAAGCATTGAGATATCACATCTCATGCTATAGGAAGGGTCTCAGGATTGGAATGGGAAGGAGTTGGATATCACATCTCATGCTATAGGAAGGGTCTCAGGTTTGGTATAAGCATTGAGATATCACATCTCATGCTATAGGAAGGGTCTCAGGATTGGAATGGAAGGAGTTGGATATCACATCTCATGTTATAGGAAGGATCTCAGGTTTGGTATTAGAAGCATTGAGACATCACATCTCATGCTATAGGAAGGGTCTCAGGATTGGAATGGGAAGGAGTTGAATATGACATCTCATGCCGTAGGAAGGGTCTCAGGTTTGGTATAAACATTGAGATATCACATCTCTGCTATCAAAAGGGTCTCAGGATTGGAATGGGAAGGAGTTGGATATCCCATCTCATGTTATAGGAAGAGTCTCAAGTTTGGTATTAGAAGCATTGAGATATCACATCTCATGCTATAGGAAGTGTCTTAGGATTGGAATGGGAAGGACTTGGATATCACATCTCATGCTATAGGTAGGGTCTCAAGTTTGACATTAGAAGCATTGAGATATCACATCTCATGCTATAGGAAGGGTCTGAGGATTGGAATGGGAAGGAGTTGGATATCACATCTCCTGCTATGGGAAGGGTCTCAGGTTTGGTATAAGCAGTGAGATATCACATCTCATGCTATAGGAAGTGTCTCAGGATTGGAATGGGAAGGAGTTGGATATCACATCTCATGTTATAGGAAGGATCTCAGGTTTGGTATAAGCATTGAGATATCACATCTCTGCTATCGGAAGGGTCTCAAGATTGGAATGGGAAGGAGTTGGATATTCCCATCTCATGTTATAGGAAGGGTCTCAGGTTTGGTATTAGAAGCATTGAGATATCACATCTCATGCTATAGGAAGGGTCTCAGGATTGGAATGGGAAGAACTTGGATATCACATCTCATGCTATAGGGAGGGTCTCAAGTTTGATATTAAAAGCTTTGAGATATCACATCTCATGATATCGGAAGGGTCTCAGGATTAGAATGGGAAGGAGTTTGATATCACATCTCATGCCATAATATGGGTCTCAGGTTTGGTAGAAGCATTGGGTTATCACATCTCATGCTATCGGAAGGGTATCGGGATTGGATTTGGAAGGAGTTGGATATCCCATCTCATGCTAAAGGAAGGGTCTCAGGTTGGAATGGGAAGGAGTTGGATATCACATCTCATGTTATAGGAAGGGTCTCAGGATTGGAATGGGAAGGACTTGGATATCACATCTCATGCTATAGGAAGGCTCTCAGGTTTGCAAGGGGAAAGAGTTGGATATCACATTTCATGTTAGAGGTAGGATCTCAGGTTTGGTATTAGAAGCATTGAGATATCACATCTCATGCTATCAGAAGGATCTCAGGTTTGGTATAGAAGCATTGAGATATCATATCTTATGCTATCAGAAGAGTCTCAGGATTGGAATGGGAAGGAGTTGAATATCACATCTCATGGTAAAGGGAGGGTCTCAGGTTTGGAAGGTAAGGATTTGGATATCACATCTCATGTTATAGGAAGGATCTCAGGTTTGGTATTAGAAGTATTGAGATATCACATCTCATGCTATCGGAAGGATCTCAGGTTTGGTATAGAAGCATTGAGATATCATATCTTATGCTATCAGAAGGGTCTCAGGATTGGAATGGGAAGGAGTTGGATATCACATCTCATGCTATAGGGAGGGTCTCAAGTTTGATAGAAGCATTGAGATATCACATTTCATGATATCGGAAGGGTCTCAAGATTGGAATGGGAAGGAGTTGGATATCACATCTCATGATAAAGGAAGGGTCTAAGGTTTGGAAGGGGAAGGATTTGGATATCACATCTCATGTTATAGGACGGGTCTCAGGTTTGGTATTAGAAGCATTGAGATATCAAGTCTCATGGTATAGGAAGGGTCTCAGAATTGGAATGGGAAGGAGTTGGATATCACATTTCAAGCTATAGGAAGGGTCTCAGGATTAGAATGGGAAGGAGTTTGATATCACATCTCATGCCATAATATGGATCTCAGGTTTGGTAGAAGCATTGGGTTATCACATCTCATGCTATCGGAAGGGTATCGGGATTGGATTTGGAAGGAGTTAGATATCCCATCTCATGCTATAGGAAGGGTCTCAGGTTGGAATGGGAAGGAGTTGGATATCACATCTCATGCTATAGGAAGGCTCTCAGGTTTGCAAGGGGAAAGAGTTGGATATCACATTCCATGTTAGAGGTAGGATCTCAGGTTTGGTATTAGAAGCATTGAGATATCACATCTCATGCTATCAGAAGGATCTCAGGTTTGGTATAGAAGCATTGAGATATCATATCTTATGCTATCAGAAGAGTCTCAGGATTGGAATGGGAAGGAGTTGGATATCACATCTCATGGTAAAAGGAGGGTCTCAGGTTTGGAAGATAAGGATTTGGATATCACATCTCATGTTATAGGAAGGATCTCAGGTTTGGTATTAGAAGTATTGAGATATCACATCTCATGCTATCGGAAGGATCTCAGGTTTGGTATAGAAGAATTGAGATATCATATCTTATGCTATCAGAAGGGTCTCAGGATTGGAATGGGAAGGAGTTGGATATCACATCTCATGCTAAAGGGAGGGTCTCAGGTTTGGAAGGGGAAGGATTTGGATATCACATCTCATGTTATAGGATGGAGCTCAGGTTTGGTATTAGAAGTATTGAGATATCACATCTCATGTTATCGGAAGGATCTCAGGTTTGGTATTAGAAGTATTTAGATATCACATCTCATGCTATAGGAAGGGTCTCAGGATTGGAATGGGAAGGACTTAGATATCACATATCATGCTATAGGGAGGGTCTCAGTTTTGATATTAGAAGCATTGAGATATCACATCTCATGCTATCGGAAGTGTCTCAGGATTGGAATGGGAAGGAGCTGGATATCACATCTCATGCTAAAGGAAGGGTCTCAGGTTTGGAACTGGAAGGAGTTGGATATCACATCTCATGTTATAGGAAGGGTCTCAGGTTTGGTATAAACATTGAGATATCACATCTCTGCTATCGGAAGTGTCTCAGGATTGGAATGGGAAGGAGTTGGATATCCCATCTCATGTTATAGGACGGGTCTCAGGTTTTTTATTAGAATCATTGAGATATCATATTGCATGCTGTAGGAAGGGTCTAAGGGTTGGAATGTGAAGGACTTGGATATCACATCTCATGCTATAGATAGGCTCTTAGGTTTGGAAAGGGAAGGAGTTGGATATCACATTTCATGTTAGAGGAAGGATCTCAGGTTTGGTATTAGAAGCATTGAGATATCACATCTCATGCTATAGGAAGAGTCTCAGGATTGGAATGGGAAGCAGTTGGATATCACATTTCATGCTATAGGAAGGGTCTCAGGTTTGGTATAAGCATTGAGATATCACATCTCATGCTATAGGACGGGTCTCAGGATTGGAATGGAAGGAGTTGGATATCACATCTCATGTTATAGGAAGGATCTCAGGTTTGGTATTAGACGCATTGAGACATCACATCTCATGCTATAGGAAGGGTCTCAGGGTTGGAATGGGAAGGAGTTGGATATCACATCTCATCCAATAGGAAGGGTCTCAGGTTTGGAATGGGAAGGAATTGGATATCACATCTCATGTTATAGGAAGGATCTCAGGTTTGGTATTAGAAGCATTGAGATATCACATCTCATGCTATAGGAAGGGTCTCAGGATTGGAATGGGAAGGACTTGGATATCACATCTCATGCTATAGGTAGGGTCTCAAGTTTGACATTAGAAGCATTGAGATATCACATCTCATGCTATAGGAAGGGTCTCAGGATTGGAATGGAAGGAGTTGGATATCACATCTCATGTTATAGGAAGGATCTCAGGTTTGGTATTAGAAGCATTGAGACATCACATCTCATGCTATAGGAAGGGTCACAGGATTGGAATGGGAAGGAGTTGAATATGACATCTCATGCCGTAGGAAGGGTCTCAGGTTTGGTATAAACATTGAGATATCACATCTCTGCTATCAAAAGGGTCTCAGGATTGGAATGGGAAGGAGTTGGATATCCCATCTCATGTTATAGGAAGAGTCTCAAGTTTGGTATTAGAAGCATTGAGATATCACATCTCATGCTATAGGAAGTGTCTTAGGATTGGAATGGGAAGGACTTGGATATCACATCTCATGCTATAGGTAGGGTCTCAAGTTTGACATTAGAAGCATTGAGATATCACATCTCATGCTATAGGAAGGGTCTGAGGATTGGAATGGGAAGGAGTTGGATATCACATCTCCTGCTATGGGAAGGGTCTCAGGTTTGGTATAAGCAGTGAGATATCACATCTCATGCTATAGGAAGTGTCTCAGGATTGGAATGGGAAGGAGTTGGATATCACATCTCATGTTATAGGAAGGATCTCAGGTTTGGTATAAGCATTGAGATATCACATCTCTGCTATCGGAAGGGTCTCAAGATTGGAATGGGAAGGAGTTGGATATTCCCATCTCATGTTATAGGAAGGGTCTCAGGTTTGGTATTAGAAGCATTGAGATATCACATCTCATGCTATAGGAAGGGTCTCAGGATTGGAATGGGAAGGACTTGGATATCACATCTCATGCTATAGGGAGGGTCTCAAGTTTGATATTAGAAGCTTTGAGATATCACATCTCATGATATCGGAAGGGTCTCAGGATTAGAATGGGAAGGAGTTTGATATCACATCTCATGCCATAATATGGGTCTCAGGTTTGGTAGAAGCATTGGGTTATCACATCTCATGCTATCGGAAGGGTATCGGGATTGGATATGGAAGGAGTTGGATATCCCATCTCATGCTATAGGAAGGGTCTCAGGTTGGAATGGGAAGGAGTTGGATATCACATCTCATGTTATAGGAAGGGTCTCAGGATTGGAATGGGAAGGACTTGGATATCACATCTCATGCTATAGGAAGGCTCTCAGGTTTGCAAGGGGAAAGAGTTGGATATCACATTTCATGTTAGAGGTAGGATCTCAGGTTTGGTATTAGAAGCATTGAGATATCACATCTCATGCTATCAGAAGGATCTCAGGTTTGGTATAGAAGCATTGAGATATCATATCTTATGCTATCAGAAGAGTCTCAGGATTGGAATGGGAAGGAGTTGAATATCACATCTCATGGTAAAGGGAGGGTCTCAGGTTTGGAAGATAAGGATTTGGATATCACATCTCATGTTATAGGAAGGATCTCAGGTTTGGTATTAGAAGTATTGAGATATCACATCTCATGCTATCGGAAGGATCTCAGGTTTGGTATAGAAGCATTGAGATATCATATCTTATGCTATCAGAAGGGTCTCAGGATTGGAATGGGAAGGAGTTGGATATCACATCTCATGCTATAGGGAGGGTCTTAAGTTTGATAGAAGCATTGAGATATCACATTTCATGATATCGGAAGGGTCTCAAGATTGGAATGGGAAGGAGTTGGATATCACATCTCATGATGAAGGAAGGGTCTAAGGTTTGGAAGGGGAAAGATTTGGATATCACATCTCATGTTATAGGACGGGTCTCAGGTTTGGTATTAGAAGCATTGAGATATCAAGTCTCATGGTATAGGAAGGGTCTCAGAATTGGAATGGGAAGGAGTTGGATATCACATTTCAAGCTATAGGAAGGGTCTCAGGATTAGAATGGGAAGGAGTTTGATATCACATCTCATGCCATAATATGGGTCTCAGGTTTGGTAGAAGCATTGGGTTATCACATCTCATGCTATCGGAAGGGTATCGGGATTGGATTTGGAAGGAGTTAGATATCCCATCTCATGCTATAGGAAGGGTCTCAGGTTGGAATGGGAAGGAGTTGGATATCACATCTCATGTTATAGGAAGGGTCTCAGGATTGGAATGGGAAGGACTTGGATATCACATCTCATGCTATAGGAAGGCTCTCAGGTTTGCAAGGGGAAAGAGTTGGATATCACATTTCATGTTAGAGGTAGGATCTCAGGTTTGGTATTAGAAGCATTGAGATATCACATCTCATGCTATCAGAAGGATCTCAGGTTTGGTATAGAAGCATTGAGATATCATATCTTATGCTATCAGAAGAGTCTCAGGATTGGAATGGGAAGGAGTTGGATATCACATCTCATGGTAAAAGGAGGGTCTCAGGTTTGGAAGATAAGGATTTGGATATCACATCTCATGTTATAGGAAGGATCTCAGGTTTGGTATTAGAAGTATTGAGATATCACATCTCATGCTATCGGAAGGATCTCAGGTTTGGTATAGAAGCATTGAGATATCATATCTTATGCTATCAGAAGGGTCTCAGGATTGGAATGGGAAGGAGTTGGATATCACATCTCATGCTAAAGGGAGGGTCTCAGGTTTGGAAGGGGAAGGATTTGGATATCACATCTCATGTTATAGGATGGATCTCAGGTTTGATATTAGAAGTATTGAGATATCACATCTCATGTTATCGGAAGGATCTCAGGTTTGGTATTAGAAGTATTTAGATATCACATCTCATGCTATAGGAAGGGTCTCAGGATTGGAATGGGAAGGACTTAGATATCACATATCATGCTATAGGGAGAGTCTCAGTTTTGATATTAGAAGCATTGAGATATCACATCTCATGCTATCGGAAGTGTCTCAGGATTGGAATGGGAAGGAGCTGGATATCACATCTCATGCTAAAGGAAGGGTCTCAGGTTTGGAACGGGAAGGAGTTGGATATCACATCTCATGTTATAGGAAGGGTCTCAGGTTTGGTATAAACATTGAGATATCACATCTCTGCTATCGGAAGTGTCTCAGGATTGGAATGGGAAGGAGTTGGATATCCCATCTCATGTTATAGGACGGGTCTCAGGTTTTTTATTAGAATCATTGAGATATCATATTGCATGCTGTAGGAAGGGTCTAAGGATTGGAATGCGAAGGACTTGGATATCACATCTCATGCTATAGATAGGCTCTCAGGTTTGGAAAGTGAAGGAGTTGGATATCACATTTCATGTTAGAGGAAGGATCTCAGGTTTGGTATTAGAGGCATTGAGATATCACATCGCAGGCTATAGGAAGGGTCTCAGGATTGGAATGGGAAGGAGTTGGATATCACATCTCATGCTATAGGAAGGGTTTCAGGTTTGGTATAAGCATTGAGATATCACATCTCATGCTATAGGAAGGGTCTCAGGATTGGAATGGAAGGAGTTGGATATCACATCTCATGTTATAGGAAGGATCTGAGGTTTGGTATTAGAAGCATTGAGACATCACATCTCATGCTATAGGAAGGGTCTCAGGATTGGAATGGGAACGAGTTGGATATCAAATCTCATGCTATAGGAAGGGTCTCAGTATTGGAATGGGAAGGAGTTGAATATGACATCTCATGCCGTAGGAAGGGTCTCAGGTTTGGTATAAACATTGAGATATCACATCTCTGCTATCAAAAGGGTCTCAGGATTGGAATTGGAAGGAGTTGGATATCCCATCTCATGTTATAGGAAGAGTCTCAGGTTTGGTATTAGAAGCATTGAGATATCACATCTCATGCTATAGGAAGTGTCTCAGGATTGGAATGGGAAGGACTTGGATATCACATCTCATGCTATAGGTAGGGTCTCAAGTTTGACATTAGAAGCATTGAGATATCACATCTCATGCTATAGGAAGGGTCTGAGGATTGGAATGGGAAGGAGTTGGATATCACATCTCCTGCTATGGGAAGGGTCTCAGGTTTGGTATAAGCAGTGAGATATCACATCTCATGCTATAGGAAGTGTCTCAGGATTGGAATGGGAAGGAGTTGGATATCACATCTCATGTTATAGGAAGGGTCTCAGGTTTGATATTAGAAGCATTGAGATATCACATCTCATGCTATAGGAAGGGTCTCAGGATTGGAATGGGAAGGACTTGGATATCACATCTCATGCTATAGGGAGGGTCTCAAGTTTGATATTAGAAGCTTTGAGATATCACATCTCATGATATCGGAAGGGTCTCAGGATTGGAATGGGAAGGAGTTGGATATCACATCTCATGATAAAGGAAGGGTCTAAGGTTTGGAAGGGGAAGGATTTGGATATCACATCTCATGTTATATTACGGGTCTCAGGTTTGGTATTAGAAGCATTGAGATATCAAGTCTCATAGTATAGGAAGGGTCTCAGAATTGGAATGGGAAGGAGTTGGATATCCCATCTCATGTTATAGGAAGAGTCTCTGGTTTGGTATTAGAATCATTGAGATATCACATCGCATGCTGTAGGAAGGGTCTAAGGATTGGAATGGGATGGACTTGGATATCACATCTCATGCTATAGGTAGGCTCTCAGGTTTGGTATAAGCATTGAGATATCACATCTCATGCTATAGGAAGGGTCTCAGAATTGGAATGGGAAGGAGTTGGATATCACATCTCAAGCTGTAGGAAGGGTCTCAGTATTGGAATGGGAAGGACTTGGATATCACATCTCATGCTATAGGAAGGCTCTCAGGTTTGGAAGGGGAAAGAGTTGGATATCTCATTTCATGTTAGAGGTAGGATCTCAGGTTTGGTATTAGAGGCATTGAGATATCACATCTCATGCTATCAGAAGGGTCTCAGGAATGGAATGGGAAGGAGTTAGATATCACATCTCATGCTAAAGGGAGGGTCTCAGGTTTGGAAGGGGAAGGATTTGGATATCACATCTCATGTTATAGGAAGGATCTCAGGTTTGGTATTAGAAGCATTGAGATATCACATCTCATGCTATCAGAAGAGTCTCAGGATTGGAATAGGAAGGAGTTGGATATCACATTTCATGCTAAAGGGAGGGTCTCAGGTTTGGAAGGGGAAGGATTTGGATATCACATCTCATGTTATCGGAAGGATCTCACGTTTGGTATTAGAAGTATTGAGATATCATATCTCATGCTATAGGAAGGGTCTCAGGATTGGAATGGGAAGGAGTTGGATATCACATCTCATGCTATAGGGAGGGTCTCAGGATTGGAATGGGAAGGACTTAGATATCACATATCATGCTATAGGGAGGGTCTCAGTTTTGATATTAGAAGCATTGAGATATCACATCTCATGCTATCGGAAGTGTCTCAGGATTGGAATGGGAAGGAGCTGGATATCACATCTCATGCTAAAGGAAGGGTCTCAGGTTTGGAACGGGAAGGATTTGGATATCACATCTCATGGTATAGGAAGGGTCTCAGGTTTGGTATAAGCATTGAGATATCACATCTCTGCTATCGGAAGTGTCTCAGGATTGGAATGGGAAGGAGTTGGATATCCCATCTCATGTTATAGGACGGGTCTCAGGTTTGTTATTAGAATCATTGAGATATCATATTGCATGCTGTAGGAAGGGTCTAAGGGTTGGAATGTGAAGGACTTGGATATCACATCTCATGCTATAGATAGGCTCTTAGGTTTGGAAAGGGAAGGAGTTGGATATCACATTTCATGTTAGAGGAAGGATCTCAGGTTTGGTATTAGAAGCATTGAGATATCACATCTCATGCTATAGGAAGGGTCTCAGGATTGGAATGGGAAGCAGTTGGATATCACATCTCATGCTATAGGAAGGGTCTCAGGTTTGGTATAAGCATTGAGATATCACATCTCATGCTATAGGACGGGTCTCAGGATTGGAATGGAAGGAGTTGGATATCACATCTCATGTTATAGGAAGGATCTCAGGTTTGGTATTAGACGCATTGAGACATCACATCTCATGCTATAGGAAGGGTCTCAGGGTTGGAATGGGAAGGAGTTGGATATCACATCTCATCCAATAGAAAGGGTCTCAGGTTTGGAATGGGAAGGAATTGGATATCACATCTCATGTTATAGGAAGGATCTCAGGTTTGGTATTAGAAGCATTGAGATATCACATCTCATGCTATAGGAAGGGTCTCAGGATTGGAATGTGAAGGATTTGGATATCACATCTCATGCTAAAGGAAGGGTCTCAGGTTTGGTAGAAGCATTGAGATATCACGTCGCTGCTATCGGAAGGGTCTCAGGATTGGATTGGGAAGGAGTTGGATATCCCTTCTCATGCTATAGGAAGGGTCTCAGGATTTGAATGGCAAGGAGTTGGATATCACATCTCATGCCATAGGAAGGGTCTCAGGTTTGGAATAAGCATTGAGATATCACATCTCTGCTATCGGAAGGGTCTCAGGATTGGATTGGGAAGGAGTTGGATATCCCTTCTCATGCTTTAGGAAGTGTCTCAGGTTGGAATGGGAAGGAGTTGGATATCACATCTCATGTTATAGGAAGGGTCTCAGGATTGGAATGGGAAGGATTTGGATATTACTTTCTTGCTATAGGAAGGGTCTCATGTTTGGAATGGGAAGGAGTTGGATATCACATATGCTATAGTTAGTGTCTCAGGTTTGGAACGGGAAGGAGTTGGATATCACATCTCATGTTATAGGAAGGGTCTCAGGTTTGGTATAAGCATTGAGATATCACATCTCTGCTATCGGAAGCGGCTCAGGTTTGGAATGGGAAGGAGTTGGATATCCCATCTCATGTTATAGGAAGAGTCTCTGGTTTGGTATTAGAATCATTGAGATATCACATCGCATGCTGTAGGAAGGGTCTAAGGATTGGAATGGGATGGACTTGGATATCACATCTCATGTTATAGGTAGGCTCTCAGGTTTGGTATAAGCATTGAGATATCACATCTCATGCTATAGGGAGGGTCTCAGGATTGGAATGGGAAGGAATTGGATATCACATCTCATGCTATAGGAAGGGTCTCAGATTTGGTATAAGCATTGAGATTTCACATCTCATGCTAAAGGAAGGGTCTCAGGATTGGAATGGGAAGGAGTTGTATATGACATCTCAGGCCATGACATCTCAGGCCATAGGAAGGTTCTCAGGTTTGGTATAAGCATTGAGATATCATATTGCATGCTGTAGGAAGGGTCTAAGGATTGGAATGGGAAGGACCTGGATATCACATCTCATGCTATAGAACGGCTCTCAGGTTTGGAAAGGGAAGGAGTTGGATATCACATCTCATGTTATAGGATGGATCTCAGGTTTGGTATTAGAAGTATTGAGATATCACATCTCATGTTATCGGAAGGATCTCAGGTTTGGTATTAGAAGTATTGAGATATCACATCTCATGCTATAGGAAGGGTCTCAGGATTGGAATGGGAAGGAGTTGGATATCACATCTCATGCTAAAGGAAGGGTCTCAGGTTTGGTAGAAGCATTGAGATATCACATCTCATGCTATAGGAAGGGTCTCAGGATTGGAATGGGAAGGACTTAGATATCACATATCATGCTATAGGGAGGGTCTCAGTTTTGATATTAGAAGCATTGAGATATCACATCTCATGCTATCGGAAGTGTCTCAGGATTGGAATGGGAAGGAGCTGGATATCACATCTCATGCTAAAGGAAGGGTCTCAGGTTTGGAACGGGAAGGAATTGGATATCACATCTCATGTTATAGGAAGGGTCTCAGGTTTGGTATAAACATTGAGATATCACATCTCTGCTATCGGAAGTGTCTCAGGATTGGAATGGGAAGGAGTTGGATTTCCCATCTCATGTTATAGGACGGGTCTCAGGTTTGTTATTGGAATCATTGAGATATCATATTGCATGCTGTAGGAAGGGTCTAAGGGTTGGAATGTGAAGGACTTGGATATCACATCTCATGCTATAGATAGGCTCTTAGGTTTGGAAAGGGAAGGAGTTGGATCTCACATTTCATGTTAGAGGAAGGATCTCAGGTTTGGTATTAGAAGCATTGAGATATCACATCTCATGCTATAGGAAGGGTCTCAGGATTGGAATGGGAAGGAGTTGGATATCACATCTCATGCTATAGGAAGGGTCTCAGGTTTGGTATAAGCATTGAGATATCACATCTCATGCTATAGGAAGGGTCTCAGGATTGGAATGGAAGGAGTTGAATATCACATCTCATGTTATAGGAAGGATCTCAGGTTTGGTATTAGAAGCATTGAGACATCACATCTCATGCTATAGGAAGGGTCTCAGGATTGGAATGGGAAGGAGTTGAATATGACATCTCATGCCGTAGGAAGGGTCTCAGGTTTGGTATAAACATTGAGATATCACATCTCTGCTATCAAAAGGGTCTCAGGATTGGAATGGGAAGGAGTTGGATATCCCATCTCATGTTATAGGAAGAGTCTCAAGTTTGGTATTAGAAGCATTGAGATATCACATCTCATGCTATAGGAAGTGTCTTAGGATTGGAATGGGAAGGACTTGGATATCACATCTCATGCTATAGGTAGGGTCTCAAGTTTGACATTAGAAGCATTGAGATATCACATCTCATGCTATAGGAAGGGTCTGAGGATTGGAATGGGAAGGAGTTGGATATCACATCTCCTGCTATGGGAAGGGTCTCAGGTTTGGTATAAGCAGTAAGATATCACATCTCATGCTATAGGAAGTGTCTCAGGATTGGAATGGGAAGGAGTTGGATATCACATCTCATGTTATAGGAAGGATCTCAGGTTTGGTATAAGCATTGAGATATCACATCTCTGCTATCGGAAGGGTCTCAAGATTGGAATGGGAAGGAGTTGGATATTCCCATCTCATGTTATAGGAAGGGTCTCAGGTTTGGTATTAGAAGCATTGAGATATCACATCTCATGCTATAGGAAGGGTCTCAGGATTGGAATGGGAAGGACTTGGATATCACATCTCATGCTATAGGGAGGGTCTCAAGTTTGATATTAGAAGCTTTGAGATATCACATCTCATGATATCGGAAGGGTCTCAGGATTGGAATGGGAAGGAGTTGGATATCACATCTCATGATAAAGGAAGGGTCTAAGGTTTGGAAGGGGAAGGATTTGGATATCACATCTCATGTTATATTACGGGTCTCAGGTTTGGTATTAGAAGCATTGAGATATCAAGTCTCATAGTATAGGAAGGGTCTCAGAATTGGAATGGGAAGGAGTTGGATATCCCATCTCATGTTATAGGAAGAGTCTCTGGTTTGGTATTAGAATCATTGAGATATCACATCGCATGCTGTAGGAAGGGTCTAAGGATTGGAATGGGATGGACTTGGATATCACATCTCATGCTATAGGTAGGCTCTCAGGTTTGGTATAAGCATTGAGATATCACATCTCATGCTATAGGAAGGGTCTCAGAATTGGAATGGGAAGGAGTTGGATATCACATCTCAAGCTATAGGAAGGGTCTCAGTATTGGAATGGGAAGGACTTGGATATCACATCTCATGCTATAGGAAGGCTCTCAGGTTTGGAAGGGGAAAGAGTTGGATATCTCATTTCATGTTAGAGGTAGGATCTCAGGTTTGGTATTAGAGGCATTGAGATATCACATCTCATGCTATCAGAAGGGTCTCAGGAATGGAATGGGAAGGAGTTAGATATCACATCTCATGCTAAAGGGAGGGTCTCAGGTTTGGAAGGGGAAGGATTTGGATATCACATCTCATGTTATAGGAAGGATCTCAGGTTTGGTATTAGAAGCATTGAGATATCACATCTCATGCTATCGGAAGGATCTCAGGTTTGGTATTAGAAGCATTGAGATATCACATCTCATGCTATAGGAAGGGTCTCAGGATTGGAATGGGAAGGAGTTGGATATCACATCTCATGCTATAGGGAGGGTCTCAGGATTGGAATGGGAAGGACTTAGATATCACATATAATGCTATAGGGAGGGTCTCAGTTTTGATATTAGAAGCATTGAGATATCACATCTCATGCTATCGGAAGTGTCTCAGGATTGGAATGGGAAGGAGCTGGATATCACATCTCATGCTAAAGGAAGGGTCTCAGGTTTGGAACGGGAAGGATTTGGATATCACATCTCATGTTATAGGAAGGGTCTCAGGTTTGGTATAAGCATTGAGATATCACATCTCTGCTATCGGAAGTGTCTCAGGATTGGAATGGGAAGGAGTTGGATATCCCATCTCATGTTATAGGACGGGTCTCAGGTTTGTTATTAGAATCATTGAGATATCATATTGCATGCTGTAGGAAGGGTCTAAGGGTTGGAATGTGAAGGACTTGGATATCACATCTCATGCTATAGATAGGCTCTTAGGTTTGGAAAGGGAAGGAGTTGGATATCACATTTCATGTTAGAGGAAGGATCTCAGGTTTGGTATTAGAAGCATTGAGATATCACATCTCATGCTATAGGAAGGGTCTCAGGATTGGAATGGGAAGCAGTTGGATATCACATTTCATGCTATAGGAAGGGTCTCAGGTTTGGTATAAGCATTGAGATATCACATCTCATGCTATAGGACGGGTCTCAGGATTGGAATGGAAGGAGTTTGATATCACATCTCATGTTATAGGAAGGATCTCAGGTTTGGTATTAGACGCATTGAGACATCACATCTCATGCTATAAGAAGGGTCTCAGGGTTGGAATGGGAAGGAGTTGGATATCACATCTCATCCAATAGGAAGGGTCTCAGGTTTGGAATGGGAAGGAATTGGATATCACATCTCATGTTATAGGAAGGATCTCAGGTTTGGTATTAGAAGCATTGAGATATCACATCTCATGCTATAGGAAGGGTCTCAGGATTGGAATGGGAAGGACTTGGATATCACATCTCATGCTATAGGTAGGGTCTCAAGTTTGACATTAGAAGCATTGAGATATCACATCTCATGCTATAGGAAGGGCCTCAGGATTGGAATGGAAGGAGTTGGATATCACATCTCATGTTATAGGAAGGATCTCAGGTTTGGTATTAGAAGCATTGAGACATCACATCTCATGCTATAGGAAGGGTCTCAGGATTGGAATGGGAAGGAGTTGAATATGACATCTCATGCCGTAGGAAGGGTCTCAGGTTTGGTATAAACATTGAGATATCACATCTCTGCTATCAAAAGGGTCTCAGGATTGGAATGGGAAGGAGTTGGATATCCCATCTCATGTTATAGGAAGAGTCTCAAGTTTGGTATTAGAAGCATTGAGATATCACATCTCATGCTATAGGAAGTGTCTTAGGATTGGAATGGGAAGGACTTGGATATCACATCTCATGCTATAGGTAGGGTCTCAAGTTTGACATTAGAAGCATTGAGATATCACATCTCATGCTATAGGAAGGGTCTGAGGATTGGAATGGGAAGGAGTTGGATATCACATCTCCTGCTATGGGAAGGGTCTCAGGTTTGGTATAAGCAGTGAGATATCACATCTCATGCTATAGGAAGTGTCTCAGGATTGGAATGGGAAGGAGTTGGATATCACATCTCATGTTATAGGAAGGATCTCAGGTTTGGTATAAGCATTGAGATATCACATCTCTGCTATCGGAAGGGTCTCAAGATTGGAATGGGAAGGAGTTGGATATTCCCATCTCATGTTATAGGAAGGGTCTCAGGTTTGGTATTAGAAGCATTGAGATATCACATCTCATGCTATAGGAAGGGTCTCAGGATTGGAATGGGAAGGACTTGGATATCACATCTCATGCTATAGGGAGGGTCTCAAGTTTGATATTAGAAGCTTTGAGATATCACATCTCATGATATCGGAAGGGTCTCAGGATTAGAATGGGAAGGAGTTTGATATCACATCTCATGCCATAATATGGGTCTCAGGTTTGGTAGAAGCATTGGGTTATCACATCTCATGCTATCGGAAGGGTATCGGGATTGGATTTGGAAGGAGTTGGATATCCCATCTCATGCTATAGGAAGGGTCTCAGGTTGGAATGGGAAGGAGTTGGATATCACATCTCATGTTATAGGAAGGGTCTCAGGATTGGAATGGGAAGGACTTGGATATCACATCTCATGCTATAGGAAGGCTCTCAGGTTTGCAAGGGGAAAGAGTTGGATATCACATTTCATGTTAGAGGTAGGATCTCAGGTTTGGTATTAGAAGCATTGAGATATCACATCTCATGCTATCAGAAGGATCTCAGGTTTGGTATAGAAGCATTGAGATATCATATCTTATGCTATCAGAAGAGTCTCAGGATTGGAATGGGAAGGAGTTGAATATGACATCTCATGGTAAAGGGAGGGTCTCAGGTTTGGAAGATAAGGATTTGGATATCACATCTCATGTTATAGGAAGGATCTCAGGTTTGGTATTAGAAGTATTGAGATATCACATCTCATGCTATCGGAAGGATCTCAGGTTTGGTATAGAAGCATTGAGATATCATATCTTATGCTATCAGAAGGGTCTCAGGATTGGAATGGGAAGGAGTTGGATATCACATCTCATGCTATAGGGAGGGTCTCAAGTTTGATAGAAGCATTGAGATATCACATTTCATGATATCGGAAGGGTCTCAAGATTGGAATGGGAAGGAGTTGGATATCACATCTCATGATAAAGGAAGTGTCTAAGGTTTGGAAGGGGAAAGATTTGGATATCACATCTCATGTTATAGGACGGGTCTCAGGTTTGGTATTAGAAGCATTGAGATATCAAGTCTCATGGTATAGGAAGGGTCTCAGAATTGGAATGGGAAGGAGTTGGATATCACATTTCAAGCTATAGGAAGGGTCTCAGGATTAGAATGGGAAGGAGTTTGATATCACATCTCATGCCATAATATGGGTCTCAGGTTTGGTAGAAGCATTGGGTTATCACATCTCATGCTATCGGAAGGGTATCGGGATTGGATTTGGAAGGAGTTAGATATCCCATCTCATGCTATAGGAAGGGTCTCAGGTTGGAATGGGAAGGAGTTGGATATCACATCTCATGTTATAGGAAGGGTCTCAGGATTGGAATGGGAAGGACTTGGATATCACATCTCATGCTATAGGAAGGCTCTCAGGTTTGCAAGGGGAAAGAGTTGGATATCACATTTCATGTTAGAGGTAGGATCTCAGGTTTGGTATTAGAAGCATTGAGATATCACATCTCATGCTATCAGAAGGATCTCAGGTTTGGTATAGAAGCATTGAGATATCATATCTTATGCTATCAGAAGAGTCTCAGGATTGGAATGGGAAGGAGTTGGATATCACATCTCATGGTAAAAGGAGGGTCTCAGGTTTGGAAGATAAGGATTTGGATATCACATCTCATGTTATAGGAAGGATCTCAGGTTTGGTATTAGAAGTATTGAGATATCACATCTCATGCTATCGGAAGGATCTCAGGTTTGGTATAGAAGCATTGAGATATCGGGCCTCATTACACGGAAGGCGGTAATCCAGGGTGCTATTAGCACCCTGGACCATGCCGGTAAATTACCGGCACCGCCTTGGCGGAAAGGGGATTTACCGCCCCATTCCAAGGTTGGAGGGGCGGTAAATCCCCTTTCCGCCATTGCCCTTCCCCATTCCCATTTCAGCCCCATAGGGCTCTATGGGAATGGGGAAGGCGCTAATTACGGCACCGCAATTTTGCGGTGCCGTAATTAGCTCCGAGGTCCCTTAGCGGGTTGGTACTTAACGCCTGCAAGAAGCAGGCGTTAGTTCCTCCAACCCGCAAAGGGACCTCGTAGTACGGCGGTAAGGGTTAACGGTCACCGTTGCCATTAACGGTGACCGTTAACCCTTACCGCCGTCCGTGTAATGAGGCCCATCATATCTTATGCTATCAGAAGGGTCTCAGGATTGGAATGGGAAGGAGTTGGATATCACATCTCATGCTAAAGGGAGGGTCTCAGGTTTGGAAGGGGAAGGATTTGGATATCACATCTCATGTTATAGGATGGATCTCAGGTTTGGTATTAGAAGTATTGAGATATCACATCTCATGTTATCGGAAGGATCTCAGGTTTGGTATTAGAAGTATTTAGATATCACATCTCATGCTATAGGAAGGGTCTCAGGATTGGAATGGGAAGGACTTAGATATCACATATCATGCTATAGGGAGAGTCTCAGTTTTGATATTAGAAGCATTGAGATATCACATCTCATGCTATCGGAAGTGTCTCAGGATTGGAATGGGAAGGAGCTGGATATCACATCTCATGCTAAAGGAAGGGTCTCAGGTTTGGAACGGGAAGGAGTTGGATATCACATCTCATGTTATAGGAAGGGTCTCAGGTTTGGTATAAACATTGAGATATCACATCTCTGCTATCGGAAGTGTCTCAGGATTGGAATGGGAAGGAGTTGGATATCCCATCTCATGTTATAGGACGGGTCTCAGGTTTTTTATTAGAATCATTGAGATATCATATTGCATGCTGTAGGAAGGGTCTAAGGATTGGAATGCGAAGGACTTGGATATCACATCTCATGCTATAGATAGGCTCTCAGGTTTGGAAAGTGAAGGAGTTGGATATCACATTTCATGTTAGAGGAAGGATCTCAGGTTTGGTATTAGAGGCATTGAGATATCACATCTCAGGCTATAGGAAGGGTCTCAGGATTGGAATGGGAAGGAGTTGGATATCACATCTCATGCTATAGGAAGGGTTTCAGGTTTGGTATAAGCATTGAGATATCACATCTCATGCTATAGGAAGGGTCTCAGGATTGGAATGGAAGGAGTTGGATATCACATCTCATGTTATAGGAAGGATCTGAGGTTTGGTATTAGAAGCATTGAGACATCACATCTCATGCTATAGGAAGGGTCTCAGGATTGGAATGGGAACGAGTTGGATATCAAATCTCATGCTATAGGAAGGGTCTCAGTATTGGAATGGGAAGGAGTTGAATATGACATCTCATGCCGTAGGAAGGGTCTCAGGTTTGGTATAAACATTGAGATATCACATCTCTGCTATCAAAAGGGTCTCAGGATTGGAATTGGAAGGAGTTGGATATCCCATCTCATGTTATAGGAAGAGTCTCAGGTTTGGTATTAGAAGCATTGAGATATCACATCTCATGCTATAGGAAGTGTTTCAGGATTGGAATGGGAAGGACTTGGATATCACATCTCATGCTATAGGTAGGGTCTCAAGTTTGACATTAGAAGCATTGAGATATCACATCTCATGCTATAGGAAGGGTCTGAGGATTGGAATGGGAAGGAGTTGGATATCACATCTCCTGCTATGGGAAGGGTCTCAGGTTTGGTATAAGCAGTGAGATATCACATCTCATGCTATAGGAAGTGTCTCAGGATTGGAATGGGAAGGAGTTGGATATCACATCTCATGTTATAGGAAGGATCTCAGGTGTGGTATAAGCATTGAGATATCACATCTCTGCTATCGGAAGGGTCTCAAGATTGGAATGGGAAGGAGTTGGATATTCCCATCTCATGTTATAGGAAGGGTCTCAGGTTTGATATTAGAAGCATTGAGATATCACATCTCATGCTATAGGAAGGGTCTCAGGATTGGAATGGGAAGGACTTGGATATCACATCTCATGCTATAGGGAGGGTCTCAAGTTTGATATTAGAAGCTTTGAGATATCACATCTCATGATATCGGAAGGGTCTCAGGATTGGAATGGGAAGGAGTTGGATATCACATCTCATGATAAAGGAAGGGTCTAAGGTTTGGAAGGGGAAGGATTTGGATATCACATCTCATGTTATATTACGGGTCTCAGGTTTGGTATTAGAAGCATTGAGATATCAAGTCTCATAGTATAGGAAGGGTCTCAGAATTGGAATGGGAAGGAGTTGGATATCCCATCTCATGTTATAGGAAGAGTCTCTGGTTTGGTATTAGAATCATTGAGATATCACATCGCATGCTGTAGGAAGGGTCTAAGGATTGGAATGGGATGGACTTGGATATCACATCTCATGCTATAGGTAGGCTCTCAGGTTTGGTATAAGCATTGAGATATCACATCTCATGCTATAGGAAGGGTCTCAGAATTGGAATGGGAAGGAGTTGGATATCACATCTCAAGCTGTAGGAAGGGTCTCAGTATTGGAATGGGAAGGACTTGGATATCACATCTCATGCTATATGAAGGCTCTCAGGTTTGGAAGGGGAAAGAGTTGGATATCTCATTTCATGTTAGAGGTAGGATCTCAGGTTTGGTATTAGAGGCATTGAGATATCACATCTCATGCTATCAGAAGGGTCTCAGGAATGGAATGGGAAGGAGTTAGATATCACATCTCATGCTAAAGGGAGGGTCTCAGGTTTGGAAGGGGAAGGATTTGGATATCACATCTCATGTTATAGGAAGGATCTCAGGTTTGGTATTAGAAGCATTGAGATATCACATCTCATGCTATCAGAAGAGTCTCAGGATTGGAATAGGAAGGAGTTGGATATCACATTTCATGCTAAAGGGAGGGTCTCAGGTTTGGAAGGGGAAGGATTTGGATATCACATCTCATGTTATCGGAAGGATCTCACGTTTGGTATTAGAAGTATTGAGATATCATATCTCATGCTATAGGAAGGGTCTCAGGATTGGAATGGGAAGGAGTTGGATATCACATCTCATGCTATAGGGAGGGTCTCAGGATTGGAATGGGAAGGACTTAGATATCACATATCATGCTATAGGGAGGGTCTCAGTTTTGATATTAGAAGCATTGAGATATCACATCTCATGCTATCGGAAGTGTCTCAGGATTGGAATGGGAAGGAGCTGGATATCACATCTCATGCTAAAGGAAGGGTCTCAGGTTTGGAACGGGAAGGATTTGGATATCACACCTCATGTTATAGGAAGGGTCTCAGGTTTGGTATAAGCATTGAGATATCACATCTCTGCTATCGGAAGTGTCTCAGGATTGGAATGGGAAGGAGTTGGATATCCCATCTCATGTTATAGGACGGGTCTCAGGTTTGTTATTAGAATCATTGAGATATCATATTGCATGCTGTAGGAAGGGTCTAAGGGTTGGAATGTGAAGGACTTGGATATCACATCTCATGCTATAGATAGGCTCTTAGGTTTGGAAAGGGAAGGAGTTGGATATCACATTTCATGTTAGAGGAAGGATCTCAGGTTTGGTATTAGAAGCATTGAGATATCACATCTCATGCTATAGGAAGGGTCTCAGGATTGGAATGGGAAGCAGTTGGATATCACATCTCATGCTATAGGAAGGGTCTCAGGTTTGGTATAAGCATTGAGATATCACATCTCATGCTATAGGACGGGTCTCAGGATTGGAATGGAAGGAGTTGGATATCACATCTCATGTTATAGGAAGGATCTCAGGTTTGGTATTAGACGCATTGAGACATCACATCTCATGCTATAGGAAGGGTCTCAGGGTTGGAATGGGAAGGAGTTGGATATCACATCTCATCCAATAGAAAGGGTCTCAGGTTTGGAATGGGAAGGAATTGGATATCACATCTCATGTTATAGGAAGGATCTCAGGTTTGGTATTAGAATCATTGAGATATCACATCTCATGCTATAGGAAGGGTCTCAGGATTGGAATGTGAAGGATTTGGATATCACATCTCATGCTAAAGGAAGGGTCTCAGGTTTGGTAGAAGCATTGAGATATCACGTCGCTGCTATCGGAAGGGTCTCAGGATTGGATTGGGAAGGAGTTGGATATCCCTTCTCATGCTATAGGAAGGGTCTCAGGATTTGAATGGCAAGGAGTTGGATATCACATCTCATGCCATAGGAAGGGTCTCAGGTTTGGAATAAGCATTGAGATATCACATCTCTGCTATCGGAAGGGTCTCAGGATTGGATTGGGAAGGAGTTGGATATCCCTTCTCATGCTTTAGGAAGTGTCTCAGGTTGGAATGGGAAGGAGTTGGATATCACATCTCATGTTATAGGAAGGGTCTCAGGATTGGAATGGGAAGGATTTGGATATTACTTTCTTGCTATAGGAAGGGTCTCATGTTTGGAATGGGAAGGAGTTGGATATCACATATGCTATAGTTAGTGTCTCAGGTTTGGAACGGGAAGGAGTTGGATATCACATCTCATTTTATAGGAAGGGTCTCAGGTTTGGTATAAGCATTGAGATATCACATCTCTGCTATCGGAAGCGGCTCAGGATTGGAATGGGAAGGAGTTGGATATCCCATCTCATGTTATAGGAAGAGTCTCTGGTTTGGTATTAGAATCATTGAGATATCACATCGCATGCTGTAGGAAGGGTCTAAGGATTGGAATGGGATGGACTTGGATATCACATCTCATGTTATAGGTAGGCTCTCAGGTTTGGTATAAGCATTGAGATATCACATCTCATGCTATAGGGAGGGTCTCAGGATTGGAATGGGAAGGAATTGGATATCACATCTCATGCTATAGGAAGGGTCTCAGATTTGGTATAAGCATTGAGATATCACATCTCATGCTAAAGGAAGGGTCTCAGGATTGGAATGGGAAGGAGTTGTATATGACATCTCAGGCCATGACATCTCAGGCCATAGGAAGGTTCTCAGGTTTGGTATAAGCATTGAGATATCATATTGCATGCTGTAGGAAGGGTCTAAGGATTGGAATGGGAAGGACCTGGATATCACATCTCATGCTATAGAACGGCTCTCAGGTTTGGAAAGGGAAGGAGTTGGATATCACATCTCATGTTATAGGATGGATCTCAGGTTTGGTATTAGAAGTATTGAGATATCACATCTCATGTTATCGGAAGGATCTCAGGTTTGGTATTAGAAGTATTGAGATATCACATCTCATGCTATAGGAAGGGTCTCAGGATTGGAATGGGAAGGAGTTGGATATCACATCTCATGCTAAAGGAAGGGTCTCAGGTTTGGTAGAAGCATTGAGATATCACATCTCATGCTATAGGAAGGGTCTCAGGATTGGAATGGGAAGGACTTAGATATCACATATCATGCTATAGGGAGGGTCTCAGTTTTGATATTAGAAGCATTGAGATATCACATCTCATGCTATCGGAAGTGTCTCAGGATTGGAATGGGAAGGAGCTGGATATCACATCTCATGCTAAAGGAAGGGTCTCAGGTTTGGAACGGGAAGGAATTGGATATCACATCTCATGTTATATGAAGGGTCTCAGGTTTGGTATAAACATTGAGATATCACATCTCTGCTATCGGAAGTGTCTCAGGATTGGAATGGGAAGGAGTTGGATTTCCCATCTCATGTTATAGGACGGGTCTCAGGTTTGTTATTGGAATCATTGAGATATCATATTGCATGCTGTAGGAAGGGTCTAAGGGTTGGAATGTGAAGGACTTGGATATCACATCTCATGCTATAGATAGGCTCTTAGGTTTGGAAAGGGAAGGAGTTGGATCTCACATTTCATGTTAGAGGAAGGATCTCAGGTTTGGTATTAGAAGCATTGAGATATCACATCTCATGCTATAGGAAGGGTCTCAGGATTGGAATGGGAAGGAGTTGGATATCACATCTCATGCTATAGGAAGGGTCTCAGGTTTGGTATAAGCATTGAGATATCACATCTCATGCTATAGGAAGGGTCTCAGGATTGGAATGGAAGGAGTTGGATATCACATCTCATGTTATAGGAAGGATCTCAGGTTTGGTATTAGAAGCATTGAGACATCACATCTCATGCTATAGGAAGGGTCTCAGGATTGGAATGGGAAGGAGTTGAATATGACATCTCATGCCGTAGGAAGGGTCTCAGGTTTGGTATAAACATTGAGATATCACATCTCTGCTATCAAAAGGGTCTCAGGATTGGAATGGGAAGGAGTTGGATATCCCATCTCATGTTATAGGAAGAGTCTCAAGTTTGGTATTAGAAGCATTGAGATATCACATCTCATGCTATAGGAAGTGTCTTAGGATTGGAATGGGAAGGACTTGGATATCACATCTCATGCTATAGGTAGGGTCTCAAGTTTGACATTAGAAGCATTGAGATATCACATCTCATGCTATAGGAAGGGTCTGAGGATTGGAATGGGAAGGAGTTGGATATCACATCTCCTGCTATGGGAAGGGTCTCAGGTTTGGTATAAGCAGTGAGATATCACATCTCATGCTATAGGAAGTGTCTCAGGATTGGAATGGGAAGGAGTTGGATATCACATCTCATGTTATAGGAAGGATCTCAGGTTTGGTATAAGCATTGAGATATCACATCTCTGCTATCCGAAGGGTCTCAAGATTGGAATGGAAAGGAGTTGGATATTCCCATCTCATGTTATAGGAAGGGTCTCAGGTTTGGTATTAGAAGCATTGAGATATCACATCTCATGCTATAGGAAGGGTCTCAGGATTGGAATGGGAAGGACTTGGATATCACATCTCATGCTATAGGGAGGGTCTCAAGTTTGATATTAGAAGCTTTGAGATATCACATCTCATGATATCGGAAGGGTCTCAGGATTGGAATGGGAAGGAGTTGGATATCACATCTCATGATAAAGGAAGGGTCTAAGGTTTGGAAGGGGAAGGATTTGGATATCACATCTCATGTTATATTACGGGTCTCAGGTTTGGTATTAGAAGCATTGAGATATCAAGTCTCATAGTATAGGAAGGGTCTCAGAATTGGAATGGGAAGGAGTTGGATATCCCATCTCATGTTATAGGAAGAGTCTCTGGTTTGGTATTAGAATCATTGAGATATCACATCGCATGCTGTAGGAAGGGTCTAAGGATTGGAATGGGATGGACTTGGATATCACATCTCATGCTATAGGTAGGCTCTCAGGTTTGGTATAAGCATTGAGATATCACATCTCATGCTATAGGAAGGGTCTCAGAATTGGAATGGGAAGGAGTTGGATATCACATCTCAAGCTATAGGAAGGGTCTCAGTATTGGAATGGGAAGGACTTGGATATCACATCTCATGCTATAGGAAGGCTCTCAGGTTTGGAAGGGGAAAGAGTTGGATATCTCATTTCATGTTAGAGGTAGGATCTCAGGTTTGGTATTAGAGGCATTGAGATATCACATCTCATGCTATCAGAAGGGTCTCAGGAATGGAATGGGAAGGAGTTAGATATCACATCTCATGCTAAAGGGAGGGTCTCAGGTTTGGAAGGGGAAGGATTTGGATATCACATCTCATGTTATAGGAAGGATCTCAGGTTTGGTATTAGAAGCATTGAGATATCACATCTCATGCTATCGGAAGGATCTCAGGTTTGGTATTAGAAGCATTGAGATATCACATCTCATGCTATCAGAAGAGTCTCAGGATTGGAATAGGAAGGAGTTGGATATCACATTTCATGCTAAAGGGAGGGTCTCAGGTTTGGAAGGGGAAGGATTTGGATATCACATCTCATGTTATCGGAAGGATCTCACGTTTGGTATTAGAAGTATTGAGATATCATATCTCATGCTATAGGAAGGGTCTCAGGATTGGAATGGGAAGGAGTTGGATATCACATCTCATGCTATAGGGAGGGTCTCAGGATTGGAATGGGAAGGACTTAGATATCATATATCATGCTATAGGGAGGGTCTCAGTTTTGATATTAGAAGCATTGAGATATCACATCTCATGCTATCGGAAGTGTCTCAGGATTGGAATGGGAAGGAGCTGGATATCACATCTTATGCTAAAGGAAGGGTCTCAGGTTTGGAACGGGAAGGATTTGGATATCACATCTCATGTTATAGGAAGGGTCTCAGGTTTGGTATAAGCATTGAGATATCACATCTCTGCTATCGGAAGTGTCTCAAGAATGGAATGGGAAGGAGTTGGATATCCCATCTCATGTTATAGGACGGGTCTCAGGTTTGTTATTAGAATCATTGAGATATCATATTGCATGCTGTAGGAAGGGTCTAAGGGTTGGAATGTGAAGGACTTGGATATCACATCTCATGCTATAGATAGGCTCTTAGGTTTGGAAAGGGAAGGAGTTGGATATCACATTTCATGTTAGAGGAAGGATCTCAGGTTTGGTATTAGAAGCATTGAGATATCACATCTCATGCTATAGGAAGGGTCTCAGGATTGGAATGGGAAGCAGTTGGATATCACATTTCATGCTATAGGAAGGGTCTCAGGTTTGGTATAAGCATTGAGATATCACATCTCATGCTATAGGACGGGTCTCAGGATTGGAATGGAAGGAGTTGGATATCACATCTCATGTTATAGGAAGGATCTCAGGTTTGGTATTAGACGCATTGAGACATCACATCTCATGCTATAGGAAGGGTCTCAGGGTTGGAATGGGAAGGAGTTGGATATCACATCTCATCCAATAGGAAGGGTCTCAGGTTTGGAATGGGAAGGAATTGGATATCACATCTCATGTTATAGGAAGGATCTCAGGTTTGGTATTAGAAGCATTGAGATATCACATCTCATGCTATAGGAAGGGTCTCAGGATTGGAATGGGAAGGACTTGGATATCACATCTCATGCTATAGGTAGGGTCTCAAGTTTGACATTAGAAGCATTGAGATATCACATCTCATGCTATAGGAAGGGTCTGAGGATTGGAATGGGAAGGAGTTGGATATCACATCTCCTGCTATGGGAAGGGTCTCAGGTTTGGTATAAGCAGTGAGATATCACATCACATGCTATAGGAACTGTCTCAGGATTGGAATGGGAAGGAGTTGGATATCACATCTCATGTTATAGGAAGGATCTCAGGTTTGGTATTAGAAGCATTGAGATATCACATCTCATGCTATAGGAAGGGTCTCAGGATTGGAATGGGAAGGACTTGGATATCACATCTCATGCTATAGGGAGGGTCTCAAGTTTGATATTAGAAGCTTTGAGATATCACAACTCATGATATCGGAAGGGTCTCAGGATTGGAATGGGAAGGAGTTGGATATCACATCTCATGATAAAGGAAGGGTCTAAGGTTTGGAAGGGGAAGGATTTGGATATCACATCTCATGTTATATTACGGGTCTCAGGTTTGGTATTAGAAGCATTGAGATATCAAGTCTCATAGTATAGGAAGGGTCTCAGAATTGGAATGGGAAGGAGTTGGATATCCCATCTCATGTTATAGGATGAGTCTCTGGTTTGGTATTAGAATCATTGAGATATCACATCGCATGCTGTAGGAAGGGTCTAAGGATTGGAATGGGATGGACTTGGATATCACATCTCATGCTATAGGTAGGCTCTCAGGTTTGGTATAAGCATTGAGATATCACATCTCATGCTATAGGAAGGGTCTCAGAATTGGAATGGGAAGGAGTTGGATATCACATCTCAAGCTATAGGAAGGGTCTCAGTATTGGAATGGGAAGGACTTGGATATCACATCTCATGCTATAGGAAGGCTCTCAGGTTTGGAAGGGGAAAGAGTTGGATATCTCATTTCATGTTAGAGGTAGGATCTCAGGTTTGGTATTAGAAGCATTGAGATATCACATCTCATGCTATCAGAAGGGTCTCAGGAATGGAATGGGAAGGAGTTAGATATCACATCTCATGCTAAAGGGAGGGTCTCAGGTTTGGAAGGGGAAGGATTTGGATATCACATCTCATGTTATAGGAAGGATCTCAGGTTTGGTATTAGAAGCATTGAGATATCACATCTCATGCTATCGGAAGGATCTCAGGTTTGGTATTAGAAGCATTGAGCTATCACATCTCATGCTATCAGAAGAGTCTCAGGATTGGAATAGGAAGGAGTTGGATATCACATTTCATGCTAAAGGGAGGGTCTCAGGTTTGGAAGGGGAAGGATTTGGATATCACATCTCATGTTATCGGAAGGATCTCACGTTTGGTATTAGAAGTATTGAGATATCATATCTCATGCTATAGGAAGGGTCTCAGGATTGGAATGGGAAGGAGTTGGATATCACATATGCTATAGTTAGTGTCTCAGGTTTGGAACGGGAAGGAGTTGGATATCACATCTCATGTTATAGGAAGGGTCTCAGGTTTGGTATAAGCATTGAGATATCACATCTCTGCTATCGGAAGCGGCTCAGGATTGGAATGGGAAGGAGTTGGATATCCCATCTCATGTTATAGGAAGAGTCTCTGGTTTGGTATTAGAATCATTGAGATATCACATCGCATGCTGTAGGAAGGGTCTAAGGATTGGAATGGGATGGACTTGGATATCACATCTCATGTTATAGGTAGGCTCTCAGGTTTGGTATAAGCATTGAGATATCACATCTCATGCTATAGGGAGGGTCTCAGGATTGGAATGGGAAGGAATTGGATATCACATCTCATGCTATAGGAAGGGTCTCAGATTTGGTATAAGCATTGAGATATCACATCTCATGCTAAAGGAAGGGTCTCAGGATTGGAATGGGAAGGAGTTGTATATGACATCTCAGGCCATGACATCTCAGGCCATAGGAAGGTTCTCAGGTTTGGTATAAGCATTGAGATATCATATTGCATGCTGTAGGAAGGGTCTAAGGATTGGAATGGGAAGGACCTGGATATCACATCTCATGCTATAGAACGGCTCTCAGGTTTGGAAAGGGAAGGAGTTGGATATCACATCTAATGTTATAGGATGGATCTCAGGTTTGGTATTAGAAGTATTGAGATATCACATCTCATGTTATTGGAAGGATCTCAGGTTTGGTATTAGAAGTATTGAGATATCACATCTCATGCTATAGGAAGGGTCTCAGGATTGGAATGGGAAGGAGTTGGATATCACATCTCATGCTAAAGGAAGGGTCTCAGGTTTGGTAGAAGCATTGAGATATCACATCTCATGCTATAGGAAGGGTCTCAGGATTGGAATGGGAAGGACTTAGATATCACATATCATGCTATAGGGAGGGTCTCAGTTTTGATATTAGAAGCATTGAGATATCACATCTCATGCTATCGGAAGTGTCTCAGGATTGGAATGGGAAGGAGCTGGATATCACATCTCATGCTAAAGGAAGGGTCTCAGGTTTGGAACGGGAAGGAGTTGGATATCACATCTCATGTTATAGGAAGGGTCTCAGGTTTGGTATAAACATTGAGATATCACATCTCTGCTATCGGAAGTGTCTCAGGATTGGAATGGGAAGGAGTTGGATATCCCATCTCATGTTATAGGACGGGTCTCAGGTTTGTTATTGGAATCATTGAGATATCATATTGCATGCTGTAGGAAGGGTCTAAGGGTTGGAATGTGAAGGACTTGGATATCACATCTCATGCTATAGATAGGCTCTTAGGTTTGGAAAGGGAAGGAGTTGGATCTCACATTTCATGTTAGAGGAAGGATCTCAGGTTTGGTATTAGAAGCATTGAGATATCACATCTCATGCTATAGGAAGGGTCTCAGGATTGGAATGGGAAGGAGTTGGATATCACATCTCATGCTATAGGAAGGGTCTCAGGTTTGGTATAAGCATTGAGATATCACATCTCATGCTATAGGAAGGGTCTCAGGATTGGAATGGAAGGAGTTGGATATCACATCTCATGTTATAGGAAGGATCTCAGGTTTGGTATTAGAAGCATTGAGACATCACATCTCATGCTATAGGAAGGGTCTCAGGATTGGAATGGGAAGGAGTTGGATATCAAATCTCATGCTATAGGAAGGGTCTCAGGATTGGAATGGGAAGGAGTTGAATATGACATCTCATGCCGTAGGAAGGGTCTCAGGTTTGGTATAAACATTGAGATATCACATCTCTGCTATCAAAAGGGTCTCAGGATTGGAATGGGAAGGAGTTGGATATCCCATCTCATGTTATAGGAAGAGTCTCAAGTTTGGTATTAGAAGCATTGAGATATCACATCTCATGCTATAGGAAGTGTCTTAGGATTGGAATGGGAAGGACTTGGATATCACATCTCATGCTATAGGTAGGGTCTCAAGTTTGACATTAGAAGCATTGAGATATCACATCTCATGCTATAGGAAGGGTCTGAGAATTGGAATGGGAAGGAGTTGGATATCACATCTCCTGCTATGGGAAGGGTCTCAGGTTTGGTATAAGCAGTGAGATATCACATCTCATGCTATAGGAAGTGTCACAGGATTGGAATGGGAAGGAGTTGGATATCACATCTCATGTTATAGGAAGGATCTCAGGTTTGGTATAAGCATTGAGATATCACATCTCTGCTATCGGAAGGGTCTCAAGATTGGAATGGGAAGGAGTTGGATATTCCCATCTCATGTTATAGGAAGGGTCTCAGGTTTGGTATTAGAAGCATTGAGATATCACATCTCATGCTATAGGAAGGGTCTCAGGATTGGAATGGGAAGGACTTGGATATCACATCTCATGCTATAGGGAGGGTCTCAAGTTTGATATTAGAAGCTTTGAGATATCACATCTCATGATATCGGAAGGGTCTCAGGATTGGAATGGGAAGGAGTTGGATATCACATCTCATGATAAAGGAAGGGTCTAAGGTTTGGAAGGGGAAGGATTTGGATATCACATCTCATGTTATATTACGGGTCTCAGGTTTGGTATTAGAAGCATTGAGATATCAAGTCTCATAGTATAGGAAGGGTCTCAGAATTGGAATGGGAAGGAGTTGGATATCCCATCTCATGTTATAGGAAGAGTCTCTGGTTTGGTATTAGAATCATTGAGATATCACATCGCATGCTGTAGGAAGGGTCTAAGGATTGGAATGGGATGGACTTGGATATCACATCTCATGCTATAGGTAGGCTCTCAGGTTTGGTATAAGCATTGAGATATCACATCTCATGCTATAGGAAGGGTCTCAGAATTGGAATGGGAAGGAGTTGGATATCACATCTCAAGCTATAGGAAGGGTCTCAGTATTGGAATGGGAAGGACTTGGATATCACATCTCATGCTATAGGAAGGCTCTCAGGTTTGGAAGGGGAAAGAGTTGGATATCTCATTTCATGTTAGAGGTAGGATCTCAGGTTTGGTATTAGAGGCATTGAGATATCACATCTCATGCTATCAGAAGGGTCTCAGGAATGGAATGGGAAGGAGTTAGATATCACATCTCATGCTAAAGGGAGGGTCTCAGGTTTGGAAGGGGAAGGATTTGGATATCACATCTCATGTTATAGGAAGGATCTCAGGTTTGGTATTAGAAGCATTGAGATGGGGGGCGCTGTTGAGCAGCCGACAAGATGGCTGCCTAGCCTTTCAGCTCCGTGTGCTGCCGCTTTACATCTGCTTCCATCTGCGGTTTGCTACTCTGCCCCGTCTCCGGACTTGGCCCACGCATAGCTGACACTCGGGGCCACCCGCCTGTGAAATCTGGCCCTGAATCGGACCTTCTGACCCTGTGTTCGCGGTGCCTCGAACCAGGCCCGTGCGCTGCCGGTCGACGCCGCGGACGGTGTCGCAGACTTCCTTCCGTCGCAGCTGACGACCCGGCGGGCCGCCTCCCTATCTATCGCCACCGCGCCCACCTGCTTTGCGACTGGGGCCGGGGCCGGGGCACGGGGCCGCCTGTGCGGCCTACGCCGATACGCGTGGGCCGACCCGGCGCGGCGCCGCGGAAGGCTCTGCTGAAGACTCCGCTGAAGACGCTCCTGGCCTGAACCAACTAACGACTGCGAACCGAGCCTGAGGTGAGGAGCTGGTGGGCCCTGTATGTGCGGCATTTCTCCACAACCCCTTGGGTCTATCTGTATGCCGCCCTAAGAGCCGTGCGGGGCTCCGTCAGAACGAACCTCTCGCCCGCTACCTCCGGCACTCGGTTTTAAGGTCCTCCACGCCGCGCCGGTGCATTGCCCCGTCTCACGATAACCTCACGAGTCTGACTCCCTGGAACACGCCACGATGTCCAACAGGTCCAGGAACACCGGTAAATCTGGCGCCATGGACAAGTTTGCTAAGGCCACCCCGAGGCCCGACTCGGCCCATACATCATGCGATCAAATCGAAGCACCGCTCCCTGCAGAGGCCCCCCCCGCAGACCTGACGGTCGTTATGGAATCCATGGCCAGAAACTTCGCAGCTTTTCACGAGAAGCTAGATGACATTAATGCAAATGTGGCATCTCTACGAACCAAACTGGACCAACAAGGGTCGCGTATCACCGAAACCGAAAACAGGATCAGCTCCAACGAGGACAAAATCAACACGCTGCAAAGCACGGTGTCCACCCTTGCCACGGACATGAAACTAGTGCGCGCTAAATGCGACGACCTCGAATCTAGATCACGGAGGAATAACATACTCATCATTGGAGTCCCGGAAAATGCACTGAAGGGCCGACTTGAATCCGCAGTCGAGAACCTCCTGAAAGACCTATTGGGCAATCCAGAATTGTCCCCCTTCTTCACAATCGAAAGGGCCCACAGGGCGTTGGCCCCACGCCCCAAACCAGGAGACTTCCCGCGGCCCATCATCGCCAAAATTCTGAGTTTTAGAGATCGGGACCAAATCCTCCGCCTTGCGCGGGAGAAGGGTGAACTCAGATTGGACTCGCAGGTGATCCGAATCTTCCCCGACTTCTCGATTGCAGTACAGCAGGAGCGCCGCCAATTTCTCGGGGTCAAGAACCTGCTCAGGGAGAGAAGCATTCCATACGCCATCCTGTTCCCGGCCCGTCTAAAGTTCACATTTAACAACAAACTTTATTTCTTCACGGTGCCCTCAGAAGCGGTGAAATTCATAGAGGCACACATCCCTCTGCATCCACCTGCCGGAGATGATATGGAAAATGACTGAACTTATTTTGAAACTTGCTCTCCCGGATCGCCGCCTACTCGAGCGGTCTGAGGGCTTCATCATCCATGGACTGCCCGCACTACCACCCTGCTGTTTTATTCCTACTTTTCACGCTCTCCGGGCTGCACTCACAGCTCCTTAGCCCTCAGATACGCACTTTCTATTTTGCATGTTGTTGGTCCACTCATAGTGATCATGTTGATTCCTGTCTTCATCAAATGCAATATCTCCCCATTTCGCATTCAGGCCGGCGCGGCCACAGGTAATGGCTGTGACATGCATCACTAAACCGCAAACACTGTTTATTTTCTCACGGACGCCTTAGTGTCCCAAGCGTGCTAACACACGGCAATAGCGCACCCCATTGCGATTGCACTGCTTCCTATTTCTTTGTTTTTGGTTCGCCCCTGTTGGGCTCTTGCACAGGCTGGATCAAGTTGGGGTCGGTCCGACTGTGCACTGTTGGAGATGGGTGGGATGTACACTGCTGATCATGGGTTGGTGGTGAGGGTGGGGGGGGCAAACTGGGTGTTATCTACAAAAGGCACACGGGGTTGCATGTGGCCGGCACTAATGGGCCACGGTCGTAAATTTTGCCCCTTCCCTTGGGGCGCACACTATTGTTGGGTCCGAGACGTTCATTGAGAACACGTGTTACATAATGAGATACCTGGCACAGGTATGGCAACCGTCTTAATGTCATGGAATATCCGAGGGGTAAGCAATCACACTAAGGCGCGCAAAATCATGGCATATGCCAACAGACATAATTGCAAGATACTGTTCCTGCAGGAGACACACTCCAATGGCCACATCCCCAGAACAATGGCCCCGGCATGGGGACCTACTAGATTTTTTACCTCCTACTCCACTCAATCCAGGGGGGTTCTAACCATGATCCATAAATCCATCAAGTTCACACTGCATAAAAACTACACTGACCCTGAAGGACGCTATGTCATACTACATTGCACTTTGGCCAACAAAGAATATCTACTCGTCAACACCTATTGCCCCAATATCGATTCTCCTGATTTTTTTGACAAGATCGCCACTATACTGCTGGGATACGTGGGAACTCTGGTCATTTGGGCGGGAGATCTGAATCTTATCCTTGATGCGGCCCTGGATAGGACTGGATCCAACCCACGGCCTCTGTCCAGCGCCGCACGCAGGTTGCACTCTCACATTAAGACCCTCGACATTTGCGATGCCTGGAGGTCGCTACACCCACATCTTAGAGACTACACTTACTACTCATCAGTGCATGGGAGCTCTTCTAGGATAGACTTGTTTCTTGTCTCGAAAGGTGTCATGGGAGGGGTGTTGGGCTCCCAGATCTTACCCCGCACGCTTTCTGATCATGCCCCGATCACACTCACAGCCAGACTAGGAGTACCCGTCCCGACGTTCAGCACCTGGCGTTTTAAATCCGACGCCCTGCGAGATGTGGTATTTAAGGCTGAAATACTCGACGATATTCTGTCTTTCTTCGAACTAAACACTCTCCGAGATACCTCTGCCGCCGTGAGGTGGGACGCCTTTAAGGTGTACATCAGGGGAATGTCTATCTCCCGGGAAGCTGGGGTGCTGAAATCAATCAGAACAGCGCTGAGCCGTTCAGAAAGCAAACTGAAACAACTGGAACTGCAGGGCGCCTCTGGTGCCGACCCCGCCACTCTTGCCCAGATCTCTGAGGAACTCCAGGCTTTCAACAAACTCGCCGTCAGCGAGATACATTTCCTTGGTCGCCCTCAAGCGGCCAGGAAATATGGTGAGGGAGAGAGGCCCGGGAGAACGTTAGCGACACTAACTAAATGGGAATCTGGCCGAACGCAAATCACCTCTCTTAAAGATGAACAGGGTAATACCCAATGGGCTGACCTACAAATCCTGAACACATTTACCGAGTTCTACAGATCTCTCTACTCCCAGCCTGCTGAGCACACTGAACAGCACATGCGGGAACTCCTTGACTCGATCCCCACCACTGAGATCTCCTCCGCTACCCGTGACGATCTGGACTCTCCAGTCACGCTTGACGAGATAGTAACTGCCATCTCTGACCTACCCAAAGGCAAAGCCCCGGGGCCCGACGGTCTGACCGCCGATTTCTATCAAGAACACGTCGCTATACTCGCCCCCAAGCTACTCGAGGTCTGGGATGAATCGCTCCGAGTCTCTATTCTTCCCCTCTCTATGCGCGAGGCAGTCATTACGGTGCTGCTCAAGCCCGATAAGCCCGACGACGAATGTGGGTCCTATAGACCCCTCTCCCTAATGAACCTCGACACAAAGATCTTTGCAAAAATTATAGCGAACCGATTTCTGCCCATTATGACATATCTGGTCCATGATGACCAGGCCGGCTTTGTACCGGGCAGGTCCACCTCCCACAACATCAGGAGACTGTTTAATGTAATGTCCCGCATTGATCAAGAGGCACAAGCAGTGGCGGTCACACTGGACGCCCAGAAGGCCTTCGATATGGTCTCCTGGAGATACACTTGGCTGGTCCTTGAGAATATGGGTATTGGCCCGAACATGATTAAGTTTATAAAATTACTTTACACTTCTCATGTGGCACGGGTTAGGGTCAATACACTAACTTCTGATCTTTTCACACTGTTCAGAGGTACCCGACAGGGATGCCCCTTCTCTCCAATACTGTTCGCCTTAGCAATTGAACCAATGGCAGACTATGTCCGTGCTCACCACGCCCGCAAGGGTATAAGACTGAAGGACAGCCCCGAAATTATATCCCTATATGCGGACGATGTTCTCTTATACATCAGAGACCCTGCAACACACCTTGACTCAATACTAAGGGACATTACTCGCATAGGCACTCACTCCGGCTTCACTATCAATTATTCTAAGTCGGAGATTTTCCCGCTCACTAAGGCCACCCAGCAACCTGCCTCTGAATACCCCCTCCGTTGGTCACCGAATGGTTTTAGATATTTGGGCGTGCACATATCCTTGGCCAAGTCCTCCCTTCTCGCTGACAATTACTCGGCGGTAACACGCATGGCCGAAACCAAAATCCTCAGGTGGCGTGCCCTCCCGCTCTCCATTGCTGGTCGGCTCTCCCTCATTAAAATGATTCTGCTCCCCAAACTTCTCTACATATTTAGCAACGTACCCGTGTGGCCTGGGAATAACTACTTTGCCAGACTGCACACACTGTTTGCTCAGTTCCTTTGGCACGCGGGCGCAGTACGCAAAAAGTGGACGGACATGACACTTCCATACAAACTAGGGGGACTAACAGCCCCGAATATATCACTTTACTGGCACGCAGCTCAGGCCCAACATGCCACCCACTGGTATCCTGGTGCACCAACGCGTCCCCATGTCAAACTGGAGAGATTGGCGACCACCGGCATCGACCTAATGTCCGCGCTACTGCATTACCAATACATACCCGACTCTCCTATCGACCCTCTCTACACAACCCTCTTGGCCTGGTCTCGCATGCTTTCCCAGACGCCTGGAGCCTTCCCATACTACAAGTGGCTTCCCGTGTGGGCTTTTCCTGGCCTGGAGCCCACACACGACGCAGCGCTGGCCCGACACTGGGGGGAGCTGGGATACCATGCACTGACGGACTTCTACCCTGAAGGCAGCTTTATTGACCCCCGATCTTGGAAACCGGGTCACACCGGGACCGCTTTGGAAACCCTCCAATATTATAGACTGCGGGCCGCGTTTAGGTCCAAATGGCCCACATTCACCGGACGAGCCCCCAGACAACCCAGCCATCGCATACATTGCCAACTCAGGGGGCGCCCGCGGCGTGGTCTCCTCACTCTACAAGATATTTCAGGCTGCTTCCCCTACTCCCACCCTCAAGGCACGCGATGACTGGGCCGACGACCTGGGCCTGGAAATATCAGATGGGGCCTGGGAGAACATGTGCCTGCACACCCAACGAGTCTCCCTCAACTTCCGTTTTCGCGCCATGCAGTACAAACTCCTAAATAGACTTTATTATACTCCGTACAGAACCTCTAGGTTCGCTCACACTGCGACACGCCCCTGCCCCCGCTGCAGGGCGACAGAGGCCGATCACCTACACATGTTTTGGTCCTGTAACAAACTGCTTGGTTTCTGGGAGGGCATCCTAGAAACTCTCTCTGCTATCATTGGGGTTGTTGTTGACCCAGATCCTCTGGCCGTCCTCTTTGGCGCCTGGACGACCGATGACACTAGATGTTCAGCTAGATTTTTGAATATTGCATGTATGGTTGCCAAGAAATGCGTCCTTCAGAATTGGAAAAATCCCTCCCCTCCGGCTCACCGGAAATGGCTCCATATGCTTACCTGGTCACGCAATTGCGAGGAGGAATTCATATCCATGCTCCCTGCTACATCTCGTCCCCGTAACATCTGGACAGAATTCAACACATACCTTAACAATAGAAGCACAAGTGCCTCCAGCTCTGGCTTGTCTCCCACCCCTCTGTAATTACCCCTACTATGTGCACACTTATTTGTATATATTTCATGCGACCACTGCCTTGTATTGCTGTGACCAATGTACCATGTTAAATGTACTGTATTGTTACGCCTTTTACACGGGCTGGACTCGTGCCCTTGTTGCCTGCACCATGTAACCTTGTGCCGCTAAAAATAAAAGTTTAAAAAAAAAAAAAAAAAAAAGAAGCATTGAGATATCACATCTCATGCTATCGGAAGGATCTCAGGTTTGGTATTAGAAGCATTGAGATATCACATCTCATGCTATCAGAAGAGTCTCAGGATTGGAATAGGAAGGAGTTGGATATCACATTTCATGCTAAAGGGAGGGTCTCAGGTTTGGAAGGGGAAGGATTTGGATATCACATCTCATGTTATCGGAAGGATCTCACGTTTGGTATTAGAAGTATTGAGATATCATATCTCATGCTATAGGAAGGGTCTCAGGATTGGAATGGGAAGGAGTTGGATATCACATCTCATGCTATAGGGAGGGTCTCAGGATTGGAATGGGAAGGACTTAGATATCACATATCATGCCATAGGGAGGGTCTCAGTTTTGATATTAGAAGCATTGAGATATCACATCTCATGCTATCGGAAGTGTCTCAGGATTGGAATGGGAAGGAGCTGGATATCACATCTCATGCTAAAGGAAGGGTCTCAGGTTTGGAACGGGAAGGATTTGGATATCACATCTCATGTTATAGGAAGGGTCTCAGGTTTGGTATAAGCATTGAGATATCACATCTCTGCTATCGGAAGTGTCTCAGGATTGGAATGGGAAGGAGTTGGATATCCCATCTCATGTTATAGGACGGGTCTCAGGTTTGTTATTAGAATCATTGAGATATCATATTGCATGCTGTAGGAAGGGTCTAAGGGTTGGAATGTGAAGGACTTGGATATCACATCTCATGCTATAGATAGGCTCTTAGGTTTGGAAAGGGAAGGAGTTGGATATCACATTTCATGTTAGAGGAAGGATCTCAGGTTTGGTATTAGAAGCATTGAGATATCACATCTCATGCTATAGGAAGGGTCTCAGGATTGGAATGGGAAGCAGTTGGATATCACATTTCATGCTATAGGAAGGGTCTCAGGTTTGGTATAAGCATTGAGATATCACATCTCATGCTATAGGACGGGTCTCAGGATTGGAATGGAAGGAGTTGGATATCACATCTCATGTTATAGGAAGGATCTCAGGTTTGGTATTAGACGCATTGAGACATCACATCTCATGCTATAGGAAGGGTCTCAGGGTTGGAATGGGAAGGAGTTGGATATCACATCTCATCCAATAGGAAGGGTCTCAGGTTTGGAATGGGAAGGAATTGGATATCACATCTCATGTTATAGGAAGGATCTCAGGTTTGGTATTAGAAGCATTGAGATATCACATCTCATGCTATAGGAAGGGTCTCAGGATTGGAATGGGAAGGACTTGGATATCACATCTCATGCTATAGGTAGGGTCTCAAGTTTGACATTAGAAGCATTGAGATATCACATCTCATGCTATAGGAAGGGTCTGAGGATTGGAATGGGAAGGAGTTGGATATCACATCTCCTGCTATGGGAAGGGTCTCAGGTTTGGTATAAGCAGTGAGATATCACATCACATGCTATAGGAAGTGTCTCAGGATTGGAATGGGAAGGAGTTGGATATCACATCTCATGTTATAGGAAGGATCTCAGGTTTGGTATAAGCATTGAGATATCACATCTCTGCTATCGGAAGGGTCTCAAGATTGGAATGGGAAGGAGTTGGATATTCCCATCTCATGTTATAGGAAGGGTCTCAGGTTTGGTATTAGAAGCATTGAGATATCACATCTCATGCTATAGGAAGGGTCTGAGGATTGGAATGGGAAGGAGTTGGATATCACATCTCCTGCTATGGGAAGGGTCTCAGGTTTGGTATAAGCAGTGAGATATCACATCACATGCTATAGGAAGTGTCTCAGGATTGGAATGGGAAGGAGTTGGATATCACATCTCATGTTATAGGAAGGATCTCAGGTTTGGTATAAGCATTGAGATATCACATCTCTGCTATCGGAAGGGTCTCAAGATTGGAATGGGAAGGAGTTGGATATTCCCATCTCATGTTATAGGAAGGGTCTCAGGTTTGGTATTAGAAGCATTGAGATATCACATCTCATGCTATAGGAAGGGTCTCAGGATTGGAATGGGAAGGACTTGGATATCACATCTCATGCTATAGGGAGGGTCTCAAGTTTGATATTAGAAGCTTTGAGATATCACATCTCATGATATCGGAAGGGTCTCAGGATTGGAATGGGAAGGAGTTGGATATTACATCTCATGATAAAGGAAGGGTCTAAGGTTTGGAAGGGGAAGGATTTGGATATCACATCTCATGTTATATTACGGGTCTCAGGTTTGGTATTAGAAGCATTGAGATATCAAGTCTCATAGTATAGGAAGGGTCTCAGAATTGGAATGGGAAGGAGTTGGATATCCCATCTCATGTTATAGGAAGAGTCTCTGGTTTGGTATTAGAATCATTGAGATATCACATCGCATGCTGTAGGAAGGGTCTAAGGATTGGAATGGGATGGACTTGGATATCACATCTCATGCTATAGGTAGGCTCTCAGGTTTGGTATAAGCATTGAGATATCACATCTCATGCTATAGGAAGGGTCTCAGAATTGGAATGGGAAGGAGTTGGATATCACATCTCAAGCTATAGGAAGGGTCTCAGTATTGGAATGGGAAGGACTTGGATATCACATCTCATGCTATAGGAAGGCTCTCAGGTTTGGAAGGGGAAAGAGTTGGATATCTCATTTCATGTTAGAGGTAGGATCTCAGGTTTGGTATTAGAGGCATTGAGATATCACATCTCATGCTATCAGAAGGGTCTCAGGAATGGAATGGGAAGGAGTTAGATATCACATCTCATGCTAAAGGGAGGGTCTCAGGTTTGGAAGGGGAAGGATTTGGATATCACATCTCATGTTATAGGAAGGATCTCAGGTTTGGTATTAGAAGCATTGAGATATCACATCTCATGCTATCGGAAGGATCTCAGGTTTGGTATTAGAAGCATTGAGATATCACATCTCATGCTATCAGAAGAGTCTCAGGATTGGAATAGGAAGGAGTTGGATATCACATTTCATGCTAAAGGGAGGGTCTCAGGTTTGGAAGGGGAAGGATTTGGATATCACATCTCATGTTATCGGAAGGATCTCACGTTTGGTATTAGAAGTATTGAGATATCATATCTCATGCTATAGGAAGGGTCTCAGGATTGGAATGGGAAGGAGTTGGATATCACATCTCATGCTATAGGGAGGGTCTCAGGATTGGAATGGGAAGGACTTAGATATCACATATCATGCTATAGGGAGGGTCTCAGTTTTGATATTAGAAGCATTGAGATATCGCATCTCATGCTATCGGAAGTGTCTCAGGATTGGAATGGGAAGGAGCTGGATATCACATCTCATGCTAAAGGAAGGGTCTCAGGTTTGGAACGGGAAGGATTTGGATATCACAACTCATGTTATAGGAAGGGTCTCAGGTTTGGTATAAGCATTGAGATATCACATCTCTGCTATCGGAAGTGTCTCAGGATTGGAATGGGAAGGAGTTGGATATCCCATCTCATGTTATAGGACGGGTCTCAGGTTTGTTATTAGAATCATTGAGATATCATATTGCATGCTGTAGGAAGGGTCTAAGGGTTGGAATGTGAAGGACTTGGATATCACATCTCATGCTATAGATAGGCTCTTAGGTTTGGAAAGGGAAGGAGTTGGATATCACATTTCATGTTAGAGGAAGGATCTCAGGTTTGGTATTAGAAGCATTGAGATATCACATCTCATGCTATAGGAAGGGTCTCAGGATTGGAATGGGAAGCAGTTGGATATCACATCTCATGCTATAGGAAGGGTCTCAGGTTTGGTATAAGCATTGAGATATCACATCTCATGCTATAGGACGGGTCTCAGGATTGGAATGGAAGGAGTTGGATATCACATCTCATGTTATAGGAAGGATCTCAGGTTTGGTATTAGACGCATTGAGACATCACATCTCATGCTATAGGAAGGGTCTCAGGGTTGGAATGGGAAGGAGTTGGATATCACATCTCATCCAATAGGAAGGGTCTCAGGTTTGGAATGGGAAGGAATTGGATATCACATCTCATGTTATAGGAAGGATCTCAGGTTTGGTATTAGAAGCATTGAGATATCACATCTCATGCTATAGGAAGGGTCTCAGGATTGGAATGTGAAGGATTTGGATATCACATCTCATGCTAAAGGAAGGGTCTCAGGTTTGGTAGAAGCATTGAGATATCAAGTCGCTGCTATCGGAAGGGTCTCAGGATTGGATTGGGAAGGAGTTGGATATCCCTTCTCATGCTATAGGAAGGGTCTCAGGATTTGAATGGCAAGGAGTTGGATATCACATCTCATGCCATAGGAAGGGTCTCAGGTTTGGTATAAGCATTGAGATATCACATCTCTGCTATCGGAAGGGTCTCAGGCTTGGATTGGGAAGGAGTTGGATATCCCTTCTCATGCTATAGGAAGTGTCTCAGGTTGGAATGGGAAGGAGTTGGATATCACATCTCCTGCTATGGGAAGGGTCTCAGGTTTGGTATAAGCAGTGAGATATCACATCTCATGCTATAGGAAGTGTCTCAGGATTGGAATGGGAAGGAGTTGGATATCACATCTCATGTTATAGGAAGGATCTCAGGTTTGGTATAAGCATTGAGATATCACATCTCTGCTATCGGAAGGGTCTCAAGATTGGAATGGGAAGGAGTTGGATATTCCCATCTCATGTTATAGGAAGGGTCTCAGGTTTGGTATTAGAAGCATTGAGATATCACATCTCATGCTATAGGAAGGGTCTCAGGATTGGAATGGGAAGGACTTGGATATCACATCTCATGCTATAGGGAGGGTCTCAAGTTTGATATTAGAAGCTTTGAGATATCACATCTCATGATATCGGAAGGGTCTCAGGATTGGAATGGGAAGGAGTTGGATATCACATCTCATGATAAAGGAAGGGTCTAAGGTTTGGAAGGGGAAGGATTTGGATATCACATCTCATGTTATATTACGGGTCTCAGGTTTGGTATTAGAAGCATTGAGATATCAAGTCTCATAGTATAGGAAGGGTCTCAGAATTGGAATGGGAAGGAGTTGGATATCCCATCTCATGTTATAGTAAGAGTCTCTGGTTTGGTATTATAATCATTGAGATATCACATCGCATGCTGTAGGAAGGGTCTAAGGATTGGAATGGGATGGACTTGGATATCACATCTCATGCTATAGGTAGGCTCTCAGGTTTGGTATAAGCATTGAGATATCACATCTCATGCTATAGGAAGGGTCTCAGAATTGGAATGGGAAGGAGTTGGATATCACATCTCAAGCTATAGGAAGGGTCTCAGTATTGGAATGGGAAGGACTTGGATATCACATCTCATGCTATAGGAAGGCTCTCAGGTTTGGAAGGGGAAAGAGTTGGATAACTCATTTCATGTTAGAGGTAGGATCTCAGGTTTGGTATTAGAGGCATTGAGATATCACATCTCATGCTATCAGAAGGGTCTCAGGAATGGAATGGGAAGGATTTGGATAGCACATCTCATGTTATAGGAAGGATCTCAGGTTTGGTATTAGAAGCATTGAGATATCACATCTCATGCTATCGGAAGGATCTCAGGTTTGGTATTAGAGGCATTGAGATATCACATCTCATGCTAAAGGGAGGGTCTCAGGTTTGGAAGGGGAAGGATTTGGATATCACATCTCATGTTATAGGAAGGATCTCAGGTTTGGTATTAGAAGCATTGAGATATCACATCTCATGCTATCGGAAGGATCTCAGGTTTGGTATTAGAAGCATTGAGATATCACATCTCATGCCATCAGAAGAGTCTCAGGATTGGAATAGGAAGGAGTTGGATATCACATTTCATGCTAAAGGGAGGGTCTCAGGTTTGGAAGGGGAAGGATTTGGATATCACATCTCATGTTATCGGAAGGATCTCACGTTTGGTATTAGAAGTATTGAGATATCATATCTCATGCTATAGGAAGGGTCTCAGGATTGGAATGGGAAGGAGTTGGATATCACATCTCATGCTATAGGGAGGGTCTCAGGATTGGAATGGGAAGGACTTAGATATCACATATCATGCTATAGGGAGGGTCTCAGTTTTGATATTAGAAGCATTGAGATATCACATCTCATGCTATCGGAAGTGTCTCAGGATTGGAATGGGAAGGAGCTGGATATCACATCTCATGCTAAAGGAAGGGTCTCAGGTTTGGAATGGGAAGGATTTGGATATCACATCTCATGTTATAGGAAGGGTCTCAGGTTTGGTATAAGCATTGAGATATCACATCTCTGCTATCGGAAGTGTCTCAGGATTGGAATGGGAAGGAGTTGGATATCCCATCTCATGTTATAGGACGGGTCTCAGGTTTGTTATTAGAATCATTGAGATATCATATTGCATGCTGTAGGAAGGGTCTAAGGGTTGGAATGTGAAGGACTTGGATATCACATCTCATGCTATGGGAAGGGTCTCAGGTTTGGTATAAGCAGTGAGATATCACATCTCATGCTATAGGAAGTGTCTCAGGATTGGAATGGGAAGGAGTTGGATATCACATCTCATGTTATAGGAAGGGTCTCAGGTTTGGTATAAGCATTGAGATATCACATCTCTGCTATCGGGAGGGTCTCAGGATTGGATTGGGAAGGAGTTGGATATCCCTTCTCATGCTATAGGAAGTGTCTCAGGTTGGAATGGGAAGGAGTTGGATATCACATCTCATGTTATAGGAAGGGTCTCAGGATTGGAATGGGAAGGATTTGGATATCACATCTCTTGCTATAGGAAGGGTCTCAGGATTGGAATGGGTAGGAGTTGGATATTACTTTCTTGCTATAGGAAGGGTCTCATGTTTGGAATGGGAAGGAGTTGGATATCACATATGCTATAGTTAGTGTCTCAGGTTTGGAACGGGAAGGAGTTGGATATCACATCTCATGTTATAGGAATGGTCTCAGGCTTGGTATAAGCATTGAGATATCACATCTCTGCTATCGGAAGTGGCTCAGGATTGGAATGGGAAGGAGTTGGATATCCCATCTCATGTTATAGGAAGAGTCTCTGGTTTGGTAGAATCATTGAGATATCACATCGCATGCTGTAGGAAGGGTCAAAGGATTGGAATGGGATGGACTTGGATATCACATCTCATGCTATAGGTAGGCTCTCAGGTTTGGTATAAGCATTGAGATATCACATCTCATGCTATAGGAAGGGTCTCAGGATTGGAATGGGAAGGAATTGGATATCACATCTCATGCTATAGGAAGGGTCTCAGATTTGGTATAAGCATTGAGATATCACATCTCATGCTAAAGGAAGAGTCTCAGGATTGGAATGTGAAGGATTTGGATATCACATCTCATGCTAAAGGAAGGGTCTCAGGTTTGGTAGAAGCATTGAGATATCACGTCGCTGCTATCGGAAGGGTCTCAGGATTGGATTGGGAAGGAGTTGGATATCCCTTCTCATGCTATAGGAAGGGTCTCAGGATTTGAATGGCAAGGAGTTGGATATCACATCTCATGCCATAGGAAGGGTCTCAGGTTTGGTATAAGCATTGAGATATCACATCTCTGCTATCGGAAGGGTCTCAGGATTGGATTGGGAAGGAGTTGGATATCCCTTCTCATGCTATAGGAAGTGTCTCAGGTTGGAATGGGAAGGAGTTGGATATCACATCTCATGCTATAGGAAGGGTCTCAGGTTTGGTATTAGAATCATTGAGACATCACATCTCATGCTATAGGAAGGGTCTCAGGGTTGGAATGGGAAGGAGTTGGATATCACAACTCATCCAATAGGAAGGGTCTCAGGTTTGGAATGGGAAGGAATTGGATATCACATCTCATGTTATAGGAAGGATCTCAGGTTTGGTATTAGAAGCATTGAGATATCACATCTCATGCTATAGGAAGGGTCTCAGGATTGGAATGTGAAGGATTTGGATATCACATCTCATGCTAAAGGAAGGGTCTCAGGTTTGGTAGAAGCATTGAGATATCACGTCTCTGCTATCGGAAGGGTCTCAGGATTGGATTGGGAAGGAGTTGGATATCCCTTTTCATGCTATAGGAAGGGTCTCAGGATTTGAATGGCAAGGAGTTGGATATCACATCTCATGCCACAGGAAGGGTCTCAGGTTTGGTTTAAGCATTGAGATATCACATCTCTGCTATCGGAAGGGTCTCAGGATTGGATTGGGAAGGAGTTGGATATCCCTTCTCATGCTATAGGAAGTGTCTCAGGTTGGAATGGGAAGGAGTTGGATATCACATCTCATGTTATAGGAAGGGTCTCAGGATTGGAATGGGAAGGATTTGGATATCACATCTCTTGCTATAGGAAGGGTCTCAGGATTGGAATGGGTAGGAGTTGGATATTACTTTCTTGCTATAGGAAGGGTCTCATGTTTGGAATGGGAAGGAGTTGGATATCACATATGCTATAGTTAGTGTCTCAGGTTTGGAACGGGAAGGAGTTGGATATCACATCTCATGTTATAGGAAGGGTCTCAGGTTTGGTATAAGCATTGAGATATCACATCTCTGCTATCGGAAGCGGCTCAGGATTTGAATGGGAAGGAGTTGGATATCCCATCTCATGTTATAGGAAGAGTCTCTGGTTTGGTATTAGAATCATTGAGATATCACATCGCATGCTGTAGGAAGGGTCTAAGGATTGGAATGGGGTGGACTTGGATATCACATCTCATGCTATAGGTAGGCTCTCAGGTTTGGTATAAGCATTGAGATATCACATCTCATGCTATAGGAAGGGTCTCAGGATTGGAATGGGAAGGAATTGGAATCACATCTCATGCTATAGGAAGGGTCTCAGATTTGGTATAAGCATTGAGATATCACATATCATGCTAAAGGAAGGGTCTCAGGATTGGAATGGGAAGGAGTTGTATATGACATCTCAGGCCATAGGAAGGTTCTCAGGTTTGGTATAAGCATTGAGATATCACATCTCTGCTATCGGAAAGGTCTCAGGATTGGAATGGGAAGGAGTTGGATATCCCATCTCATGTTATAGGAAGGATCTCAGGTTTGGTATTAGAAGCATAGAGATATCACATCTCATGCTATAGGAAGGGTCTCAGGATTGGAATGGGAAGGACTTGGATGTCACATCTCATGCTATATGGAGGGTCTCAAGTTTGATATTAGAAGCATTGAGATAACAAATCTCATGATATCGGAAGGGTCTCAGGATTGGAATGGGAAGGAGTTGGATATCACATCTCATGATAAAGGAAGGGTCTAAGGTTTGGAAGGGGAAGGATTTGGATATCACATCTCATGTTATAGGACGGGTCTCAGGTTTGGTATTAGAAGCATTGAGATATCAAGTCTCATGGTATGAGAAGGGTCTCAGAATTGGAATGGGAAGGAGTTGGATATCACACCTCAAGCTATAGGAAGGGTCTCAGGATTGGAATGGGAAGGAGTTTGATATCACATCTCATGCCATAGTATGGGTCTCAGGTTTGGTAGAAGCATTGGGATATCACATCTCATGCTATCGGAAGGGTATCAGTATTGGATTTCGAAGAAGTTGGATATCCCATCTCATGCTATAGGAAGGGTCTCAGGTTGGAATGGGAAGGAGTTGGATATCACATTTCATGTTATAGGAAGGGTCTCAGGATTGGAATAGGAAGGACCTGGATATCACATCTCATGCTATAGATAGGCTCTTAGGTTTGGAAAGGGAAGGAGTTGGATATCACATTTCATGTTAGAGGAAGGATCTCAGGTTTGGTATTAGAAGCACTGAGATATCACATCTCATGCTATAGGAAGGGTCTCAGGATTGGAATGGGAAGTAGTTGGATATCACATCTCATGCTATAGGAAGGGTCTCAGGTTTGGTATAAGCATTGAGATATCACATCTCATGCTATAGGACGGGTCTCAGGATTGGAATGGAAGGAGTTGGATATCACATCTCATGTTATAGGAAGGATCTCAGGTTTGGTATTAGAATCATTGAGACATCACATCTCATGCTATAGGAAGGGTCTCAGGGTTGGAATGGGAAGGAGTTGGATATCACAACTCATCCAATAGGAAGGGTCTCAGGTTTGGAATGGGAAGGAATTGGATATCACATCTCATGTTATAGGAAGGATCTCAGGTTTGGTATTAGAAGCATTGAGATATCACATCTCATGCTATAGGAAGGGTCTCAGGATTGGAATGTGAAGGATTTGGATATCACATCTCATGCTAAAGGAAGGGTCTCAGGTTTGGTAGAAGCATTGAGATATCACGTCTCTGCTATCGGAAGGGTCTCAGGATTGGATTGGGAAGGAGTTGGATATCCCTTCTCATGCTATAGGAAGGGTCTCAGGATTTGAATGGCAAGGAGTTGGATATCACATCTCATGCCATACGAAGGGTCTCAGGTTTGGTATAAGCATTGAGATATCACATCTCTGCTATCGGAAGGGTCTCAGGATTGGAATGGGAAGGAGTTGGATATTCCCATCTCATGTAATAGGAAGGGTCTCAGGTTTGGTATTAGAAGCATTGAGATATCACATCTCATGCTATAGGAAGGGTCTCAGGATTGGAATGGGAAGGACTTGGATATCACATCTCATGCTATAGGGAGGGTCTCAAGTTTGATATTAGAAGCTTTGAGATATCACATCTCATGATATCGGAAGGGTCTCAGGATTGGAATGGGAAGGAGTTGGATATCACATCTCATGATAAAGGAAGGGTCTAAGGTTTGGAAGGGGAAGGATTTGGATATCACATCTCATGTTATATTACGGGTCTCAGGTTTGGTATTAGAAGCATTGAGATATCAAGTCTCAGAGTATAGGAAGGGTCTCAGAATTGGAATGGGAAGGAGTTGGATATCACATCTCAAGCTATAGGAAGGGTCTCAGGATTGGAATGGGAAGGACTTGGATATCACATCTCATGCTATAGGAAGGCTCTCAGGTTTGGAAGGGGAAAGAGTTGGATATCACATCTCATGCCATAGTATGGGTCTCAGGTTTGGTAGAAGCATTGGGATATCACATCTCATGCTATCGGAAGGGTATCAGTATTGGATTTCGAAGAAGTTGGATATCCCATCTCATGCTATAGGAAGGGTCTCAGGTTGGAATGGGAAGGAGTTGGATATCACATTTCATGTTATAGGAAGGGTCTCAGGATTGGAATGGGAAGGACTTGGATATCATATCTCATGCTATAGGACGGGTCTCAGGTTTGTTATTAGAATCATTGAGATATCATATTGCATGCTGTAGGAAGGGTCTAAGGATTGGAATAGGAAGGACCTGGATATCACATCTCATGCTATAGATAGGCTCTTAGGTTTGGAAAGGGAAGGAGTTGGATATCACATTTCATGTTAGAGGAAGGATCTCAGGTTTGGTATTAGAAGCACTGAGATATCACATCTCATGCTATAGGAAGGGTCTCAGGATTGGAATGGGAAGTAGTTGGATATCACATCTCATGCTATAGGAAGGGTCTCAGGTTTGGTATAAGCATTGAGATATCACATCTCATGCTATAGGACGGGTCTCAGGATTGGAATGGAAGGAGTTGGATATCACATCTCATGTTATAGGAAGGATCTCAGGTTTGGTATTAGAATCATTGAGACATCACATCTCATGCTATAGGAAGGGTCTCAGGGTTGGATATCACAACTCATCCAATAGGAAGGGTCTCAGGTTTGGAATGGGAAGGAATTGGATATCACATCTCATGTTATAGGAAGGATCTCAGGTTTGGTATTAGAAGCATTGAGATATCACATCTCATGCTATAGGAAGGGTCTCAGGATTGGAATGTGAAGGATTTGGATATCACATCTCATGCTAAAGGAAGGGTCTCAGGTTTGGTAGAAGCATTGAGATATCACGTCTCTGCTATCGGAAGGGTCTCAGGATTGGATTGGGAAGGAGTTGGATATCCCTTCTCATGCTATAGGAAGGGTCTCAGGATTTGAATGGCAAGGAGTTGGATATCACATCTCATGCCATACGAAGGGTCTCAGGTTTGGTATAAGCATTGAGATATCACATCTCTGCTATCGGAAGGGTCTCAGGATTGGAATGGGAAGGAGTTGGATATTCCCATCTCATGTAATAGGAAGGGTCTCAGGTTTGGTATTAGAAGCATTGAGATATCACATCTCATGCTATAGGAAGGGTCTCAGGATTGGAATGGGAAGGACTTGGATATCACATCTCATGCTATAGGGAGGGTCTCAAGTTTGATATTAGAAGCTTTGAGATATCACATCTCATGATATCGGAAGGGTCTCAGGATTGGAATGGGAAGGAGTTGGATATCACATCTCATGATAAAGGAAGGGTCTAAGGTTTGGAAGGGGAAGGATTTGGATATCACATCTCATGTTATATTACGGGTCTCAGGTTTGGTATTAGAAGCATTGAGATATCAAGTCTCAGAGTATAGGAAGGGTCTCAGAATTGGAATGGGAAGGAGTTGGATATCACATCTCAAGCTATAGGAAGGGTCTCAGGATTGGAATGGGAAGGACTTGGATATCACATCTCATGCTATAGGAAGGCTCTCAGGTTTGGAAGGGGAAAGAGTTGGATATCACATTTCATGTTAGAGGTAGGATCTCAGGTTTGGTATTAGAGGCATTGAGATATCACATCTCATGCTATCAGAAGGGTCTCGGGAATGGAATGGGAAGGAGTTGGATATCACATCTCATGCTAAAGGGAGGGTCTCAGGTTTGGAAGGGAAAGGATTTGGATATCACATCTCATGTTATAGGAAGGATCTCAGGTTTGGTATTAGAAGCATTGAGATATCACATCTCATGCTATCAGAAGGGTCTCAGGATTGGAATGGGAAGGAGTTGGATATCACATCTCATGCTAAAGGGAGGGTCTCAGGTTTGGAAGGGGAAGGATTTGGATATCACATCTCATGTTATCGGAAGGATCTCACGTTTGGTATTAGAAGTATTGAGATATCATATCTCATGCTATAGGAAGGGTCTCAGGATTGGAATGGGAAGGAGTTGGATATCACATCTCATGTTATAGGAAGTGTCTCAGGATTGTAATGGGAAGGACTTGGATATCACATCTCATGCTATAGGTAGGGTCTCAAGTTTGATATTAGAAGCATTGAGATATCACATCTCATGCTATAGGAAGGGTCTGAGGATTGGAATGGGAAGGAGTTGGATATCACATCTCATGCTATGGGAAGGGTCTCAGGTTTGGTATAAGCAGTGAGATATCACATCTCATGCTATAGGAAGTGTCTCAGGATTGGAAGGGAAGGAGTTGGATATCACATCTCATGTTATAGGAAGGATCTCAGGTTTGGTATAAGCATTGAGATATCACATCTCTGCTACCGGAAGGGTCTCAGGATTGGAATGGGAAGGAGTTGGATATTCCCATCTCATGTTATAGGAAGGGTCTCAGTTTTGGTATTAGAAGCATTGCGATATCACATCTCATGCTATAGGAAGGGTCTCAGGATTGGAATGGGAAGGACTTGGATATCACATCACATGCTATAGGGAGGGTCTCAAGTTTGATATTAGAAGCTTTGAGATATCACATCTCATGATATCGGAAGGGTCTCAGGATTGGAATGGGAAGGAGTTGGATATCACATCTCATGATAAAGGAAGGGTCTAAGGTTTGGAAGGGGAAGGATTTGGATATCACATCTCATGTTATATTACGGGTCTCACGTTTGTATTAGAAGCATTGAGATATCAAGTCTCATAGTATAGGAAGGGTCTCAGAATTGGAATGGGAAGGAGTTGGATATCACATCTCAAGCTATAGGAAGGGTCTCAGGATTGGAATGGGAAGGACTTGGATATCACATCTCATGCTATAGGAAGGCTCTCAGGTTTGGAAGGGGAAAGAGTTGGATATCACATTTCATGTTAGAGGTAGGATCTCAGGTTTGGTATTAGAGGCATTGAGATATCACATCTCATGCTATCAGAAGGGTCTCAGGAATGGAATGGGAAGGAGTTGGATATCACATCTCATGCTAAAGGGAGGGTCTCAGGTTTGGAAGGGGAAGGATTTGGATATCACATCTCATGTTATAGGAAGGATCTCAGGTTTGGTATTAGAAGCATTGAGATATCACATCTCATGCTATAGGAAGGGTCTCAGGATTGGAATGGGAAGGAGTTGGATATCACATCTCATGCTATAGGGAGGGTCTCAGGATTGGAATGGGAAGGACTTAGATATCACATATCATGCTATAGGGAGGGTCTCAGTTTTGATATTAGAAGCATTGAGATATCACATCTCATGCTATAGGAAGTGTCTCAGGATTGGAATGGGAAGGTGCTGGATATCACATCTCATGCTAAAGGAAGGGTCTCAGGTTTGGAACGGGAAGGGTTTGGATATCACATCTCATGTTATAGGAAGGGTCTCAGGTTTGGTATAAGCATTGAGATATCACATCTCTGCTATCGGAAGTGTCTCAGGATTGGAATGGGAAGGAGTTGGATATCCCATCTCATGTTATAGGACGGGTCTCAGGTTTGTTATTAGAATCATTGAGATATCATATTGCATGCTGTAGGAAGGGTCTAAGGGTTGGAATGGGAAGGACTTGGATATCACATCTCATGGTATAGATAGGCTCTTAGGTTTGGAAAGGGAAGGAGTTGAATATCACATTTCATGTTAGAGGAAGGATCTCAGGTTTGGTATTAGAAGCATTGAGATATCACATCTCATGCTATAGGAAGGGTCTCAGGATTGGAATGGGAAGCAGTTGGATATCACATCTCATGCTAAAGGGAGGGTCTCAGGTTTGGAAGGGGAAGGATTTGGATATCACATCTCATGTTATAGGAAGGATCTCAGGTTTGGTATTAGAAGCATTGAGATATCACATCTCATGCTATCGGAAGGATCTCAGGTTTGGTATTAGAAGCATTGAGATATCACATCTCATGCTATCAGAAGAGTCTCAGGATTGGAATAGGAAGGAGTTGGATATCCCATCTCATGTTATAGGACGGGTCTCAGGTTTGTTATTGGAATCATTGAGATATCATATTGCATGCTGTAGGAAGGGTCTAAGGGTTGGAATGTGAAGGACTTGGATATCACATCTCATGCTATAGATAGGCTCTTAGGTTTGGAAAGGGAAGGAGTTGGATCTCACATTTCATGTTAGAGGAAGGATCTCAGGTTTGGTATTAGAAGCATTGAGATATCACATCTCATGCTATAGGAAGGGTCTCAGGATTGGAATGGGAAGGAGTTGGATATCACATCTCATGCTATAGGAAGGGTCTCAGGTTTGGTATAAGCATTGAGATATCACATCTCATGCTATAGGAAGGGTCTCAGGATTGGAATGGAAGGAGTTGGATATCAGATCTCATGTTATAGGAAGGATCTCAGGTTTGGTATTAGAAGCATTGAGATATCACATCTCATGCTATAGGAAGGGTCTCAGGATTGGAATGTGAAGGATTTGGATATCACATCTCATGCTAAAGGAAGGGTCTCAGGTTTGGTAGAAGCATTGAGATATCACGTCGCTGCTATCGGAAGGGTCTCAGGATTGGATTGGGAAGGAGTTGGATATCCCTTCTCATGCTATAGGAAGGGTCTCAGGATTTGAATGGCAAGGAGTTGGATATCACATTTCATGCCATAGGAAGGGTCTCAGGTTTGGTATAAGCATTGAGATATCACATCTCTGCTATCGGAAGGGTCTCAGGATTGGATTGGGAATGAGTTGGATATCCCTTCTCATGCTATAGGAAGTGTCTCAGGTTGGAATGGGAAGGAGTTGGATATCACATCTCATGTTATAGGAAGGGTCTCAGGATTGGAATGGGAAGGAGTTGGATATTACTTTCTTGCTATAGGAAGGGTCTCATGTTTGGAATGGGAAGGAGTTGGATATCACATATGCTATAGTTAGTGTCTCAGGTTTGGAACGGTAAGGAGTTGGATATCACATCTCATGTTATAGGAAGGGTCTCAGGTTTGGTATAAGCATTGAGATATCACATCTCTGCTATCGGAAGCGGCTCAGGATTGGAATGGGAAGGAGTTGGATATCCCATCTCATGTTATAGGAAGAGTCTCTGGTTTGGTATTAGAATAATTGAGATATCACATTGCATGTTGTAGGAAGGGTCTGAGGATTGGAATGGGATGGACTTGGATATCACATCTCATGCTATAGGTAGGCTCTCAGGTTTGGTATAAGCATTGAGATATCACATCTCATGCTATAGGAAGGGTCTCAGGATTGGAATGGGAAGGAATTGGATATCACATCTCATGCTATAGGAAGGGTCTCAGATTTGGTATAAGCATTGAGATATCACATATCATGCTAAAGGAAGGGTCTCAGGATTGGAATGGGAAGGAGTTGTATATGACATCTCAGGCCATAGGAAGGTTCTCAGGTTTGGTATAAGCATTGAGATATCACATCTCTGCTATCGGAAAGGTCTCAGGATTGGAATGGGAAGGAGTTGGATATCCCATCTCATGTTATAGGAAGGATCTCAGGTTTGGTATTAGAAGCATAGAGATATCACATCTCATGCTATAGGAAGGGTCTCAGGATTGGAATGGGAAGGACTTGGATGTCACATCTCATGCTATAGGGAGGGTCTCAAGTTTGATATTAGAAGCATTGAGATAACAAATCTCATGATATCGGAAGGGTCTCAGGATTGGAATGGGAAGGGTTTGGATATCACATCTCATGATAAAGGAAGGGTCTAAGGTTTGGAAGGGGAAGGATTTGGATATCACATCTCATGTTATAGGACGGGTCTCAGGTTTGGTATTAGAAGCATTGAGATATCAAGTCTCATGGTATAAGAAGGGTCTCAGAATTGGAATGGGAAGGAGTTGGATATCACACCTCAAGCTATAGGAAGGGTCTCAGGATTGGAATGGGAAGGAGTTTGATATCACATCTCATGCCATAGTATGGGTCTCAGGTTTGGTAGAAGCATTGGGATATCACATCTCATGCTATCGGAAGGGTATCAGTATTGGATTTTGAAGAAGTTGGATATCCCATCTCATGCTATAGGAAGGGTCTCAGGTTGGAATGGGAAGGAGTTGGATATCACATTTCATGTTATAGGAAGGGTCTCAGGATTGGAATGGGAAGGACTTGGATATCATATCTCATGCTATAGGACGGGTCTCAGGTTTGTTATTAGAATCATTGAGATATCATATTGCATGCTGTAGGAAGGGTCTAAGGATTGGAATGGGAAGGACTTGGATATCACATCTCATGCTATAGATAGGCTCTTAGGTTTGGTATTAGAAGCATTGAGATATCACATCTCATGCTATAGGAAGGGTCTCAGGATTGGAATGTGAAGGATTTGGATATCACATCTCATGCTAAAGGAAGGGTCTCAGGTTTGGTAGAAGCATTGAGATATCACGTCTCTGCTATCGAAAGGGTCGCAGGATTGGATTGGGAAGGAGTTGGATATCCCTTCTCATGCTATAGGAAGGGTCTCAGGATTTGAATGGCAAGGAGTTGGATATCACATCTCATGCCATAGGAAGGGTCTCAGGTTTGGTATAAGCATTGAGATATCACATCTCTGCTATCGGAAGGGTCTCAGGATTGGATTGGGAAGGAGTTGGATATCCCTTCTCATGCTATAGGAAGTGTCTCAGGTTGGAATTGGAAGGAGTTGGATATCACATCTCATGTTATAGGAAGGGTCTCAGGATTGGAATGGGAAGGATTTGGATATCACATCTCTTGCTATAGGAAGGGTCTCAGGATTGGAATGGGTAGGAGTTGGATATTACTTTCTTGCTATAGGAAGGGTCTCATGTTTGGAATGGGAAGGAGTTGGATATCACATATGCTATAGTTAGTGTCTCAGGTTTGGAACGGGAAGGAGTTGGATATCACATCTCATGTTATAGGAAGGGTCTCAGGTTTGGTATAAGCATTGAGATATCACATCTCTGCTATCGGAAGCGGCTCAGGATTGGAATGGGAAGGAGTTGGATATCACATCTCATGTTATAGTAAGAGTCTCTGGTTTGGTATTAGAATCATTGAGATATCACATCGCATGCTGTAGGAAGGGTCTAAGGATTGGAATGGGATGGACTTGGATATCACATCTCATGCTATAGGTAGGCTCTCAGGTTTGGTATAAGCATTGAGATATCACATCTCATGCTATAGGAAGGGTCTCAGGATTGGAATGGGAAGGATTTGGATATCACATCTCATGCTATAGGAAGGGTCTCAGATTTGGTATAAGCATTGAGATATCACATCTCATGCTAAAGGAAGGGTCTCAGGATTGGAATGGGAAGGAGTTGTGTATGACATCTCAGGCCATAGGAAGGGTCTCAGGTTTGGTATAAGCATTGAGATATCACATCTCTGCTATCGGAAGGGTCTCAGGATTGGAATGGGAAGGAGTTGGATATCCCATCTCATGTTATAGGAAGGGTCTCAGGTTTGGTATTAGAAGCATAGAGATAACAAATCTCATGATATCGGAAGGGTCTCAGGATTGGAATGGGAAGGAGTTGGATACCACATCTCATGATAAAGGAAGGGTCTAAGGTTTGGAAGGGGAAGGATTTGGATATCACATCTCATGTTATAGGACGGGTCTCAGGTTTGGTATTAGAAGCATTGAGATATCAAGTCCCATGGTATAAGAAGGGTCTCAGAATTGGAATGGGAAGGAGTTGGATATCACACCTCAAGCTATAGGAAGGGTCTCAGGATTGGAATGGGAAGGAGTTTGATATCACATCTCATGCCATAGTATGGGTCTCAGGTTTGGTAGAAGCATTGGGATATCACATCTCATGCTATCGGAAGGGTATCAGTATTGGATTTTGAAGAAGTTGGATATCCCATCTCATGCTATAGGAAGGGTCTCAGGTTGGAATGGGAAGGAGTTGGATATCACATTTCATGTTATAGGAAGGGTCTCAGGATTGGAATGGGAAGGACTTGGATATCATATCTCATGCTATAGGACGGGTCTCAGGTTTGTTATTAGAATCATTGAGATATCATATTGCATGCTGTAGGAAGGGTCTAAGGATTGGAATAGGAAGGACCTGTATATTACATCTCATGCTATAGATAGGCTCTTAGGTTTGGAAAGGGAAGGAGTTGGATATCACATTTCATGTTAGAGGAAGGATCTCAGGTTTGGTATTAGAAGCATTGAGATATCACATCTCATGCTATAGGAAGGGTCTCAGGATTGGAATGGGAAGTAGTTGGATATCACATCTCATGCTATAGGAAGGGTCTCAGGTTTCGTATAAGCATTGCGATATCACATCTCATGCTATAGGACGGGTCTCAGGATTGGAATGGAAGGAGTTGGATATCACATCTCATGTTATAGGAAGGATCTCAGGTTTGGTATTAGAATCATTGAGACATCACATCTCATGCTATAGGAAGGGTCTCAGGGTTGGAATGGGAAGGAGTTGGATATCACAACTCATCCAATAGGAAGGGTCTCAGGTTTGGAATGGGAAGGAATTGGATATCACATCTCATGTTATAGGAAGGATCTCAGGTTTGGTATTAGAAGCATTGAGATATCACACCCCATGCTATAGGAAGGGTCTCAGGATTGGAATGTGAAGGATTTGGATATCACATCTCATGCTAAAGGAAGGGTCTCAGGTTTGGTAGAAGCATTGAGATATCACGTCTCTGCTATCGGAAGGGTCTCAGGATTGGATTGGGAAGGAGTTGGATATCCCTTCTCATGCTATAGGAAGGGTCTCAGGATTTGAATGGCAAGGAGTTGGATATCACATCTCATGCCATACGAAGGGTCTCAGGTTTGGTATAAGCATTGAGATATCACATCTCTGCTATCGGAAGGGTCTCAGGATTGGAATGGGAAGGAGTTGGATATTCCCATCTCATGTAATAGGAAGGGTCTCAGGTTTGGTATTAGAAGTATTGAGATATCACATCTCATGCTATAGGAAGGGTCTCAGGATTGGAATGGGAAGGACTTGGATATCACATCTCATGCTATAGGGAGGGTCTCAAGTTTGATATTAGAAGCTTTGAGATATCACATCTCATGATATCGGAAGGGTCTCAGGACTGGAATGGGAAGGAGTTGGATATCACATCTCATGATAAAGGAAGGGTCTAAGGTTTGGAAGGGGAAGGATTTGGATATCACATCTCATGTTATATTACGGGTCTCAGGTTTGGTATTAGAAGCATTGAGATATCAAGTCTCAGAGTATAGGAAGGGTCTCAGAATTGGAATGGGAAGGAGTTGGATATCACATCTCAAGCAATAGGAAGGGTATCAGGATTGGAATGGGAAGGACTTGGATATCAGATCTCATGCTATAGGAAGGCTCTCAGGTTTGGAAGGGGAAAGAGTTGGATATCACATTTCATGTTAGAGGTAGGATCTCAGGTTTGGTATTAGAGGCATTGAGATATCACATCTCATGCTATCAGAAGGGTCTCGGGAATGGAATGGGAAGGAGTTGGATATCACATCTCATGCTAAAGGGAGGGTCTCAGGTTTGGAAGGGGAAGGATTTGGATATCACATCTCATGTTATAGGAAGGATCTCAGGTTTGGTATTAGAAGCATTGAGATATCACATCTCATGCTATCGGAAGGATCTCAGGTTTGGTATTAGAAGCATTGAGATATCACATCTCATGCTATCAGAAGGGTCTCAGGATTGGAATGGGAAGGAGTTGGATATCACATCTCATGCTAAAGGGAGGGTCTCAGGTTTGGAAGGGGAAGGATTTGGATATCACATCTCATGTTATCGGAAGGATCTCACGTTTGGTATTAGAAGTATTGAGATATCATATCTCATGCTATAGGAAGGGTCTCAGGATTGGAATGGGAAGGAGTTGGATATCACATCTCATGCTATAGGAAGTGTCTCAGGATTGTAATGGGAAGGACTTGGATATCACATCTCATGCTATAGGTAGGGTCTCAAGTTTGATATTAGAAGCATTGAGATATCACATCTCATGCTATAGGAAGGGTCTGAGGATTGGAATGGGAAGGAGTTGGATATCACATCTCATGCTATGGGAAGGGTCTCAGGTTTGGTATAAGCAGTGAGATATCACATCTCATGCTATAGGAAGTGTCTCAGGATTGGAATGGGAAGGAGTTGGATATCACATCTCATGTTATAGGAAGGATCTCAGGTTTGGTATAAGCATTGAGATATCACATCTCTGCTATCGGAAGGGTCTCAGGATTGGAATGGGAAGGAGTTGGATATTCCCATCTCATGTTATAGGAAGGGTCTCAGGTTTGGTATTAGAAGCATTGAGATATCACATCTCATGCTATAGGAAGGGTCTCAGGATTGGAATGGGAAGGAGTTGGATATCACATCTCATGATAAAGGAAGGGTCTAAGGTTTGGAAGGGGAAGGATTTGGATATCACATCTCATGTTATATTACGGGTCTCACGTTTGTATTAGAAGCATTGAGATATCAAGTCTCATAGTATAGGAAGGGTCTCAGAATTGGAATGGGAAGGAGTTGGATATCACATCTCAAGTTATAGGAAGGGTCTCAGGATTGGAATGGGAAGGACTTGGATATCACATCTCATGCTATAGGAAGGCTCTCAGGTTTGGAAGGGGAAAGAGTTGGATATCACATTTCATGTTAGAGGTAGGATCTCAGGTTTGGTATTAGAGGCATTGAGATATCACATCTCATGCTATCAGAAGGGTCTCAGGAATGGAATGGGAAGGAGTTGGATATCACATCTCATGCTAAAGGGAGGGTCTCAGGTTTGGAAGGGGAAGGATTTGGATATCACATCTCATGTTATAGGAAGGATCTCAGGTTTGGTATTAGAAGCATTGAGATATCACATCTCATGCTATCGGAAGGATCTCAGGTTTGGTATTAGAAGCATTGAGATATCACATCTCATGCTATCAGAAGAGTCTCAGGATTGGAATAGGAAGGAGTTGGATATCACATCTCATGCTAAAGGGAGGGTCTCAGGATTGGAAGGGGAAGGATTTGGATATCACATCTCATGTTATCGGAAGGATCGCACGTTTGGTATTAGAAGTATTGAGATATCATATCTCATGCTATAGGAAGGGTCTCAGGATTGGAATGGGAAGGAGTTGGATATCACATCTCATGCTATAGGGAGGGTCTCAGGATTGGAATGGGAAGGACTTAGATATCACATATCATGCTATAGGGAGGGTCTCAGTTTTGATATTAGAAGCATTGAGATATCACATCTCATGCTATAGGAAGTGTCTCAGGATTGGAATGGGAAGGTGCTGGATATCACATCTCATGCTAAAGGAAGGGTCTCAGGTTTGGAACGGGAAGGATTTGGATATCATATATCATGTTATAGGAAGGGTCTCAGGTTTGGTATAAGCATTGAGATATCACATCTCTGCTATCGGAAGTGTCTCAGGATTGGAATGGGAAGGAGTTGGATATCCCATCTCATGTTATAGGACGGGTCTCAGGTTTGTTATTAGAATCATTGAGATATCATATTGCATGCTGTAGGAAGGGTCTAAGGGTTGGAATGGGAAGGAGTTGGATATCCCATCTCATGTTATAGGACGGGTCTCAGGTTTGTTATTAGAATCATTGAGATATCACATCTCATGCTATAGGAAGGGTCTCAGGATTGGAATGGGAAGCAGTTGGATATCACATCTCATGCTATAGGAAGGGTCTCAGGTTTGGTATAAGCATTGAGATAACACATCTCATGATATAGGACGGGTCTCAGGATTGGAATGGAAGGAGTTGGATATCACATCTCATGTTATAGGAAGGATCTCAGGTTTGGTATTAGAAGCATTGAGACATCACATCTCATGCTATAGGAAGGGTCTCAGGGTTGGAATGGGAAGGAGTTGGATATCACATCGCATCCAATAGGAAGGGTCTCAGGTTTGGAATGAGAAGGAATTGGATATCACATCTCATGTTATAGGAAGGATCTCAGGTTTGGTATTAGAAGCATTGAGATATCACATCTCATGCTATAGGAAGGGTCTCAGGATTGGAATGTGAAGGATTTGAATATCACATCTCATGCTAAAGGAAGGGTCTCAGGTTTGGTAGAAGCATTGAGATATCACGTCTCTGCTATCGGAAGGGTCTCAGGATTGGATTGGGAAGGAGTTGGATATGACATCTCATGCCATAGGAAGGGTCTCAGGTTTGGTATAAGCATTGAGATATCACATCTCTGCTATCGGAAGGGTCTCAGGATTGGATTGGGAAGGAGTTGGATATCCCTTCTCATGCTATAGGAAGTGTCTCAGGTTGGAATGGGAAGGAGTTGGATATCACATCTCATGTTATAGGAAGGGTCTCAGGATTGGAATGGGAAGGATTTGGATATCACATCTCTTGCTATAGGAAGGGTCTCAGGATTGGAATGGGTAGGAGTTGGATATTACTTTCTTGCTATAGGAAGTGTCTCATGTTTGGAATGGGAAGGAGTTGGATATCACATATGCTATAGTTAGTGTCTCAGGTTTGGAACGGGAAGGAGTTGGATATCACATCTCATGTTATAGGAAGGGTCTCAGGTTTGGTATAAGCATTGAGATATCACATCTCTGCTATCGGAAGCGGCTCAGGATTGGAATGGGAAGGAGTTGGATATCCCATCTCATGTTATAGGAAGAGTCTCTGGTTTGGTATTAGAATCATTGAGATATCACATTGCATGCTGTAGGAAGGGTCTAAGGATTGGAATGGGGTGGACTTGGATATCACATCTCATGCTATAGGTAGGCTCTCAGGTTTGGTATAAGCATTGAGATATCACATCTCATGCTATAGGAAGGGTCTCAGGATTGGAATGGGAAGGAATTGGATATCACATCTCATGCTATAGGAAGGGTCTCAGATTTGGTATAAGCATTGAGATATCACATCTCATGCTAAAGGAAGGGTCTCAGGATTGGAATGGGAAGGAGTTGTATATGACATCTCAGGCCATAGGAAGGTTCTCAGGTTTGGTATAAGCATTGAGATATCACATCTCTGCTATCGGAAGGGTCTCAGGATTGAAATGGGAAGGAGTTGGATTTCCCATCTCATGTTATAGGAAGGGTCTCAGGTTTGGTATTAGAAGCATAGAGATATCACATCTCATGCTATAGGAAGGGTCTCAGGATTTGAATGGCAAGGAGTTGGATATCACATCTCATGCCATAGGAAGGGTCTCAGGTTTGGTATAAGCATTCAGATATCACATCTCTGCTATCGGAAGGGTCTCAGGATTGGATTGGGAAGGAGTTAGATATCCCTTCTCATGCTATAGGAAGTGTCTCAGGTTGGAATGGGAAGGAGTTGGATATCACATCTCATGTTATAGGAAGGGTCTCAGGATTGGAATGGGAAGGACTTGGATGTCACATCTCATGCTATAGGGAGGGTCTCAAGTTTGATATTAGAAGCATTGAGATAACAAATCTCATGATATCGGAAGGGTCTCAGGATTGGAATGGGAAGGAGTTGGATATCACATCTCATGATAAAGGAAGGGTCTAAGGTTTGGAAGGGGAAGGATTTGGATATCACATCTCATGTTATAGGACGGGTCTCAGGTTTGGTATTAGAAGCATTGAGATATCAAGTCTCATGGTATAAGAAGGGTCTCAGAATTGGAATGGGAAGGAGTTGGATATCACACCTCAAGCTATAGGAAGGGTCTCAGGATTGGAATGGGAAGGACTTGGATATCACATCTCATGCTATAGGGAGGGTCTCAAGTTTGATATTAGAAGCTTTGAGATATCACATCTCATGATATCGGAAGGGTCTCAGGATTGGAATGGGAAGGAGTTGGATATCACATCTCATGATAAAGGAAGGGTCTAAGGTTTGGAAGGGGAAGCATTTGGATATCACATCTCATGTTATATTACGGGTCTCACGTTTGTATTAGAAGCATTGAGATATCAAGTCTCATAGTATAGGAAGAGTCTCAGAATTGGAATGGGAAGGAGTTGGATATCACATCTCAAGCTATAGGAAGGGTCTCAGGATTGGAATGGGGAGGACTTGGATATCACATCTCATGCTATAGGAAGGCTCTCAGGTTTGGAAGGGGAAATAGTTGGATATCACATTTCATGTTAGAGGTAGGATCTCAGGTTTGGTATTAGAGGCATTGAGATATCACATCTCATGCTATCAGAAGGGTCTCAGGAATGGAATGGGAAGGAGTTGGATATCACATCTCATGCTAAAGGGAGGGTCTCAGGTTTGGAAGGGGAAGGATTTGGATATCACATCTCATGTTATAGGAAGGATCTCAGGTTTGGTATTAGAAGCATTGAGATATCACATCTCATGCTAAAGGAAGGATCTCAGGTTTGGTATTAGAAGCATTGAGATATCACATCTCATGCTATCAGAAGAGTCTCAGGATTGGAATAGGAAGGAGTTGGATATCACATCTCATGCTAAAGGGAGGGTCTCAGGATTGGAAGGGGAAGGATTTGGATATCACATCTCATGTTATCGGAAGGATCTCACATTTGGTATTAGAAGTATTGAGATATCATATCTCATGCTATAGGAAGGGTCTCAGGATTGGAATGGGAAGGAGTTGGATATCACATCTCATGCTATAGGGAGGGTCTCAGGATTGGAATGGGAAGGACTTAGATATCACATATCATGCTATAGGGAGGGTCTCAGTTTTGATATTAGAAGCATTGAGATATCACATCTCATGCTATAGGAAGTGTCTCAGGATTGGAATGGGAAGGTGCTGGATATCACATCTCATGCTAAAGGAAGGGTCTCAGGTTTGGAACGGGAAGGATTTGGATATCACATCTCAGGTTATAGGAAGGGTCTCAGGTTTGGTATAAGCATTGAGATATCACATCTCTGCTATCGGAAGTGTCTCAGGATTGGAATGGGAAGGAGTTGGATATCCCATCTCATGTTATAGGACGGGTCTCAGGTTTGTTATTAGAATCATTGAGATATCATATTGCATGCTGTAGGAAGGGTCTAAGGGTTGGAATGGGAAGGACTTGGATATCACATCTCATGCTATAGATAGGCTCTTAGGATTGGAAAGGGAAGGAGTTGGATATCATATTTCATGTTAGAGGAAGGATCTCAGGTTTGGTATTAGAAGCATTGAGATATCACATCTCATGCTATAGGAAGGGTCTCAGGATTGGAATGGGAAGCAGTTGGATATCACATCTCATGCTATAGGAAGGGTCTCAGGTTTGGTATAAGCATTGAGATATCACATCTCATGCTATAGGACGGGTCTCAGGATTGGAATGGAAGGAGTTGGATATCACATCTCATGTTATAGGAAGGATCTCAGGTTTGGTATTAGAAGCATTGAGACATCACATCTCATGCTATAGGAAGGGTCTCAGGGTTGGAATGGGAAGGAGTTGGATATCACATCTCATCCAATAGGAAGGGTCTCAGGTTTGGAATGGGAAGGAATTGGATATCACATCTCATGTTATAGGAAGGATCTCAGGTTTGGTATTAGAAGCATTGAGATATCACATCTCATGCTATAGGAAGGGTCTCAGGATTGGAATGTGAAGGATTTGGATATCACATCTCATGCTAAAGGAAGGGTCTCAGGTTTGGTAGAAGCATTGAGATATCACGTCTCTGCTATCGGAAGGGTCTCAGGATTGGATTGGGAAGGAGTTGGATATCACATCTCATGCCATAGGAAGGGTCTCAGGTTTGGTATAAGCATTGAGATATCACATCTCTGCTATCGGAAGGGTCTCAGGATTGGATTGGGAAGGAGTTGGATATCCCTTCTTATGCTATAGGAAGTGTCTCAGGTTGGAATGGGAAGGAGTTGGATATCACATCTCATGTTATAGGAAGGGTCTCAGGATTGGAATGGGAAGGATTTGAATATCACATCTCTTGCTATAGGAAGGGTCTCAGGATTGGAATGGGTAGGAGTTGGATATTACTTTCTTGCTATAGGAAGGGTCTCAGGTTTGGAACGGGAAGGAGTTGGATATCACATCTCATGTTATAGGAAGGGTCTCAGGTTTGGTATAAGCATTGAGATATCACATCTCTGCTATCGGAAGCGGCTCAGGATTGGAATGGGAAGGAGTTGGATATCCCATCTCATGTTATAGGAAGTGTCTCTGGTTTGGTAGAATCATTGAGATATCACATCGCATGCTGTAGGAAGGGTCAAAGGATTGGAATGGGAAGGATTTGGATATCACATCTCTTGCTATAGGAAGGGTCTCAGGATTGGAATGGGTAGGAGTTGGATATTACTTTCTTGCTATAGGAAGGGTCTCATGTTTGGAATGGGAAGGAGTTGGATATCACATATGCTATAGTTAGTGTCTCAGGTTTGGAACGGGAAGGAGTTGGTTATCACATCTCATGTTATAGGAAGGATCTCAGGTTTGGTATTAGAAGCATTGAGACATCACATCTCATGCTATAGGAAGGGTCTCAGGGTTGGAATGGGAAGGAGTTGGATATCACATCTCATCCAATAGGAAGGGTCTCAGGTTTGGAATGGGAAGGAATTGGATATCACATCTCATGTTATAGGAAGGATCTCAGGTTTCGTATTAGAAGCATTGAGATATCACATCTCATGCTATAGGAAGGGTCTCAGGATTGGAATGTGAAGGATTTGGATATCACATCTCATGCTAAAGGAAGGGTCTCAGGTTTGGTAGAAGCATTGAGATATCACGTCTCTGCTATCGGAAGGGTCTCAGGATTGGATTGGGAAGGAGTTGGATATCACATCTCATGCCATAGGAAGGGTCTCAGGTTTGGTATAAGCATTGAGATATCACATCTCTGCTATCGGAAGGGTCTCAGGATTGGATTGGGAAGGAGTTGGATATCCCTTCTTATGCTATAGGAAGTGTCTCAGGTTGGAATGGGAAGGAGTTGGATATCACATCTCATGTTATAGGAAGGGTCTCAGGATTGGAATGGGAAGGATTTGGATATCACATCTCTTGCTATAGGAAGGGTCTCAGGATTGGAATGGGTAGGAGTTGGATATTACTTTCTTGCTATAGGAAGGGTCTCATGTTTGGAATGGGAAGGAGTTGGATATCACATATGCTATAGTTAGTGTCTCAGGTTTGGAACGGGAAGGAGTTGGATATCACATCTCATGTTATAGGAAGGGTCTCAGGTTTGGTATAAGCATTGAGATATCACATCTCTGCTATCGGAAGCGGCTCAGGATTGGAATGGGAAGGAGTTGGATATCCCATCTCATGTTATAGGAAGAGTCTCTGGTTTGGTAGAATCATTGAGATATCACATCGCATGCTGTAGGAAGGGTCAAAGGATTGGAATGGGATGGACTTGGATATCACATCTCATGCTATAGGTAGGCTCTCAGGTTTGGTATAAGCATTGAGATATCACATCTCATGCTATAGGAAGGGTCTCAGGATTGGAATGGGAAGGAATTGGATATCACATCTCATGCTATAGGAAGGGTCTCAGATTTGGTATAAGCATTGAGATATCACATCTCATGCTAAAGGAAGGGTCTCAGGATTGGAATGTGAAGGATTTGGATATCACATCTCATGCTAAAGGAAGGGTCTCAGGTTTGGTAGAAGCATTGAGATATCACGTCGCTGCTATCGGAAGGGTCTCAGGATTGGATTGGGAAGGAGTTGGATATCCCTTCTCATGCTATCGGAAGGGTCTCAGGATTGGATTGGGAAGGAGTTGAATATCCCTTCTCATGCTATAGGAAGTGTCTCAGGTTGGAATGGGAAGGAGTTGGATATCACATCTCATGTTATAGGAAGGGTCTCAGGATTGGAATGGGAAGGATTTGGATATCACATCTCTTGCTATAGGAAGGGTCTCAGGATTGGAATGGGTAGGAGTTGGATATTACTTTCTTGCTATAGGAAGGGTCTCATGTTTGGAATGGGAAGGAGTTGGATATCACATATGCTATAGTTAGTGTCTCAGGTTTGGAACGGGAAGGAGTTGGATATCACATCTCATGTTATAGGAAGGGTCTCAGGTTTGGTATAAGCATTGAGATATCACATCTCTGCTATCGGAAGCGGCTCAGGATTGGAATGGGAAGGAGTTGGATATCCCATCTCATGTTATAGGAAGAGTCTCTGGTTTGGTATTAGAATCATTGAGTTATCACATCGCATGCTGTAGGAAGGGTCTAAGGATTGGAATGGGATGGACTTGGATATCACATCTCATGTTATAGGTAGGCTCTCAGGTTTGGTATAAGCATTGAGATATCACATCTCATGCTATAGGAAGGGTCTCAGGATTGGAATGGGAAGGAATTGGATATCACATCTCATGCTATAGGAAGGGTCTCAGATTTGGTATAAGCATTGAGATATCACATCTCATGCTAAAGGAAGGGTCTCAGGATTGGAATGGGAAGGAGTTGTATATGACATCTCAGGCCATAGGAAGGTTCTCAGGTTTGGTATAAGCATTGAGATATCACATCTCTGCTATCGGAAAGGTCTCAGGATTGGAATGGGAAGGAGTTGGATATCCCATCTCATGTTATAGGAAGGGTCTCAGGTTTGGTATTAGAAGCATAGAGATATCACATCTCATGCTATAGGAAGGGTCTCAGGATTGGAATGGGAAGGACTTGGATGTCACATCTCATGCTATAGGGAGGGTCTCAAGTTTGATATTAGAAGCATTGAGATAACAAATCTCATGATATCGGAAGGGTCTCAGGATTGGAATGGGAAGGAGTTGGATATCACATCTCATGATAAAGGAAGGGTCTAAGGTTTGGAAGGGGAAGGATTTGGATATCACATCTCATGTTATAGGACGGGTCTCAGGTTTGGTATTAGAAGCATTGAGATATCAAGTCTCATGGTATAAGAAGGGTCTCAGAATTGGAATGGGAAGGAGTTGGATATCACACCTCAAGCTATAGGAAGGGTCTCAGGATTGGAATGGGAAGGAGTTTGATATCACATCTCATGCCATAGTATGGGTCTCAGGTTTGGTAGAAGCATTGGGATATCACATCTCATGCTATCGGAAGGGTATCAGTATTGGATTTGGAAGAAGTTGGATATCCCATCTCATGCTATAGGAAGGGTCTCAGGTTGGAATGGGAAGGAGTTGGATATCACATTTCATGTTATAGGAAGGGTCTCAGGATTGGAATGGGAAGGACTTGGATATCATATCTCATGCTATAGGACGGGTCTCAGGTTTGTTATTAGAATCATTGAGATATCATATTGCATGCTGTAGGAAGGGTCTAAGGATTGGAATGGGAAGGACCTGGATATCACATCTCATGCTATAGATAGGCTCTCAGGTTTGGAAAGGGAAGGAGTTGGATATCACATCTCATGTTATAGGATGGATCTCAGGTTTGGTATTAGAAGTATTGAGATATCACATCTCATGTTATCGGAAGGATCTCAGGTTTGGTATTAGAAGTATTGAGATATCACATCTCATGCTATAGGAAGGGTCTCAGGATTGGAATGGGAAGGAGTTGGATATCACATCTCATGCTAAAGGAAGGGTCTCAGGTTTGGTAGAAGCATTGAGATATCACATCTCATGCTATAGGAAGGGTCTCAGGATTGGAATGGGAAGGACTTAGATATCACATATCATGCTATAGGGAGGGTCTCAGTTTTGATATTAGAAGCATTGAGATATCACATCTCATGCTATCGGAAGTGTCTCAGGATTGGAATGGGAAGGAGCTGGATATCACATCTCATGCTAAAGGAAGGGTCTCAGGTTTGGAACGGGAAGGAGTTGGATATCACATCTCATGTTATAGGAAGGGTCTCAGGTTTGGTATAAACATTGAGATATCACATCTCTGCTATCGGAAGTGTCTCAGGATTGGAATGGGAAGGAGTTGGATATCCCATCTCAGGTTATAGGACGGGTCTCAGGTTTGTTATTAGAATCATTGAGATATCATATTGCATGCTGTAGGAAGGGTCTAAGGGTTGGAATGTGAAGGACTTGGATATCACATCTCATGCTATAGATAGGCTCTTAGGTTTGGAAAGGGAAGGAGTTGGATATCACATTTCATGTTAGAGGAAGAATCTCAGGTTTGGTATTAGAAGCATTGAGATATCACATCTCATGCTAGTGGAAGGGTCTCAGGATTGGAATGGGGAGGAGTTGGATATCACATCTCATGCTATAGGAAGGGTCTCAGGTTTGGTATAAGCAATGAGATATCACATCTCATGCTATAGGACGGGTCTCAGGATTGGAATGGAAGGAGTTGGATATCACATCTCATGTTATAGGAAGGATCTCAGGTTTGGTATTAGAAGCATTGAGACATCACATCTCATGCTATAGGAAGGGTCTCAGGGTTGGAATGGGAAGGAGTTGGATATCACATCTCATCCAATAGGAAGGGTCTCAGGTTTGGAATGGGAAGGAATTGGATATCACATCTCATGTTATAGGAAGGATCTCAGGTTTGGTATTAGAAGCATTGAGATATCACATCTCATGCAATAGGAAGGGTCTCAGGATTGGAATGTGAAGGATTTGGATATCACATCTCATGCTAAAGGAAGGGTCTCAGGTTTGGTAGAAGCATTGAGATATCACGTCTCTGCTATCGGAAGGGTCTCAGGATTGGATTGGGAAGGAGTTGGATATCCCTTTTCATGCTATAGGAAGGGTCTCAGGATTTGAATGGCAAGGAGTTGGATATCACATCTCATGCCATAGGAAGGGTCTCAGGTTTGGTATAAGCATTGAGATATCACATCTCTGCTATCGGAAGGGTCTCAGGATTGGATTGGGAAGGAGTTGGATATCCCTTCTCATGCTATAGGAAGTGTCTCAGGTTGGAATGGGAAGGAGTTGGATATCACATCTCATGTTATAGGAAGGGTCTCAGGATTCGAATGGGAAGGAGTTGGATACCACATCTCATGATAAAGGAAGGGTCTAAGGTTTGGAAGGGGAAGGATTTGGATATCACATCTCATGTTATAGGACGGTCTCAGGTTTGGTATTAGAAGCATTGAGATATCAAGTCTCATGGTATAAGAAGGGTCTCAGAATTGGAATGGGAAGGAGTTGGATATCACACCTCAAGCTATAGGAAGGGTCTCAGGATTGGAATGGGAAGGAGTTTGATATCATATCTCATGCCATAGTATGGGTCTCAGGTTTGGTAGAAGCATTGGGATATCACATCTCATGCTATCGGAAGGGTATCAGTATTGGATTTGGACGAAGTTGGATATCCCATCTCATGCTATAGGAAGGGTCTCAGGTTGGAATGGGAAGGAGTTGGATATCACATTTCATGTTATAGGAAGGGTCTCAGGATTGGAATGGGAAGGACTTGGATATCATATCTCATGCTATAGGACGGGTCTCAGGTTTGTTATTAGAATCATTGAGATATCATATTGCATGCTGTAGGAAGGGTCTAAGGATTGGAATGGGAAGGACTTGGATATCACATCTCATGCTATAGGTAGGCTCTCAGGTTTGGAAAGGGAAGGAGTTCGATATCACATTTCATGTTAGAGGAAGGATCTCAGGTTTGGTATTAGAAGCATTGAGATATCACATCTCATGCTATAGGAAGGGTCTCAGGATTGGAATGGGAAGTAGTTGGATATCACATCTCATGCTATAGGAAGGGTCTCAGGTTTGGTATAAGCATTGAGATATCACATCTCATGCTATAGGACGGGTCTCAGGATTGGAATGGAAGGAGTTGGATATCACATCTCATGTTATAGGAAGGATCTCAGGTTTGGTATTAGAAGCATTGAGACATCACATCTCATGCTATAGGAAGGGTCTCAGGGTTGGAATGGGAAGGAGTTGGATATCACATCTCATCCAATAGGAAGGGTCTCAGGTTTGGAATGGGAAGGAATTGGATATCACATCTCATGTTATAGGAAGGATCTCAGGTTTGGTATTAGAAGCATTGAGATATCACATCTCATGCTATAGGAAGGGTCTCAGGATTGGAATGTGAAGGATTTGGATATCACATCTCATGCTAAAGGAAGGGTCTCAGGTTTGGTAGAAGCATTGAGATATCACGTCTCTGCTATCGGAAGGGTCTCAATACTTCTAATACCAAACCTGAGATCCTTCCGATAACATGAGATGTGATATCTCAATACTTCTAATACCAAACCTGAGATCCATCCTATAACATGAGATGTGATATCCAACTCCTTCCCTTTCCAAACCTAAGAGCCTATCTATAGCATGAGATGTGATATCCAGGTCCTTCCCATTCCAATCCTTAGACCCTTCCTACAGCATGCAATATGATATCTCAATGATTCTAATAACAAACCTGAGACCCGTCCTATTGCATGAGATATGATATCCAAGTACTTCCCATTCCAATCCTGAGACCCTTCCTATAACATGAAATGTGATATCCAACTCCTTCCCATTCCAACCTGAGACCCTTCCTATAGCATGAGATGGGATATCCAACTTCTTCCAAATCCAATACTGATACCCTTCCGATAGCATGAGATGTGATATCCCAATGCTTCTACCAAACCTGAGACCCATACTCTGGCATGAGATGTGATATCAAACTCCTTCACATTCCAATCCTGAGACCCTTCGTATAGCTTGAGGTGTGATATCCAACTCCTTCCCATTCCAATTCTGAGACCCTTCTTATACCATGAGACTTGATATCTCAATGCTTCTAATACCAAACCTGAGACCCGTCCTATAACATGAGATGTGATATCCAAATCCTTCCCCTTCCAAACCTTAGACCCTTCCTTTATCATGAGATGTGATATCCAACTCCTTCCCATTCCAATCCTGAGACCCTTCCGATATCATGAGATTTGTTATCTCAATGCTTCTAATATCAAACTTGAGACCCTCCCTATAGCATGAGATGTGACATCCAAGTCCTTCCCATTCCAATCCTGAGACCCTTCCTATAGCATGAGATGTGATATCTCTATGCTTCTAATACCAAACCTGAGACCCTTCCTATAACATGAGATGGGATATCCAACTCCTTCCCATTCCAATCCTGAGACCTTTCCGATAGCAGAGATGTGATATCTCAATGCTTTTACCAAACCTGAGAACCTTCCTATGGCCTGAGATGTCATATACAACTCCTTCCCATTCCAATCCTGAGACCCTTCCTTTAGCATGAGATGTGATATCTCAATGCTTATACCAAATCTGAGACCCTTCCTATAGCATGAGATGTGATATCTCAATGCTTATACCAGACCTGAGAGCCTACCTATAACATGAGATGTGATATCCAAGTCCATCCCATTCCAATCCTTAGACCCTTCCTACAGCATGCGATGTGATATCTCAATGATTCTAATACCAAACCAGAGACTCTTCCTATAACATGAGATGGGATATCCAACTCCTTCCCATTCCAATCCTGAGCCGCTTCCGATAGCAGAGATGTGATATCTCAATGCTTATACCAAACCTGAGACCCTTCCTATAACATGAGATGTGATATCCAACTCCTTCCCGTTCCAAACCTGAGACACTAACTATAGCATATGTGATACCCACCTCCTTCCCATTCCAAACATGAGACCCTTCCTATAGCAAGAAAGTAATATCCAACTCCTACCCATTCCAATCCTGAGACCCTTCCTATAGCAAGAGATGTGATATCCAAATCCTTCCCATTCCAATCCTGAGACCCTTCCTATAACATGAGATGTGATATCCAACTCCTTCCCATTCCAACCTGAGACACTTCCTATAGCATGAGAAGGGATATCCAACTCCTTCCCAATCCAATCCTGAGACCGTTCTGATAGCAGAGATGTGATATCTCAATGCTTATACCAAACCTGAGACCCTTCCTATGGCATGAGATGTGATATCCAACTCCTTGCCATTCAAATCCTGAGACCCTTCCTATAGCATGAGAAGGGATATCCAACTCCTTCCCAATCCAATCCTGAGACCCTTCCGAAAGCAGAGACGTGATATCTCAATGCTTCTACCAAACCTGAGACCCTTCCTTTAGCATGAGATGTGATATCCAAATCCTTCACATTCCAATCCTGAGACCCTTCCTATAGCATGAGATGTGATATCTCAATGCTTCTAATACGAAACCTGAGATCCTTCCTATAACATGAGATGTGATATCCAATTCCTTCCCATTCCAAACCTGAGACCCTTCCTATTGGATGAGATGTGATATCCAACTCCTTCCCATTCCAACCCTGAGACCCTTCCTATAGCATGAGATGTGATGTCTCAATGCTTCTAATACCAAACCTGAGATCCTTCCTATAACATGAGATGTGATATCCAACTCCTTCCATTCCAATCCTGAGACCCGTCCTATAGCATGAGATGTGATATCTCAATGCTTATACCAAACCTGAGACCCTTCCTATAGCATGAGATGTGATATCCAACTGCTTCCCATTCCAATCCTGAGACCCTTCCTATAGCATGAGATGTGATAGCTCAATGCTTCTAATACCAAACCTGAGATCCTTCCTCTATTATGAAATGTGATATCCAACTCCTTCCCTTTCCAAACCTAAGAGCCTATCTATAGCATAAGATGTGATATCCAAGTCCTTCACATTCCAACCCTTAGACCCTTCCTACAGCATGCAATATGATATCTCAATGATTCTAATAACAAACCTGAGACCCGTCCTATAACATGAGATGGGATATCCAACTCCTTCCCATTCCAATCCTGAGACACTTCCGATAGCAGAGATGTGATATCTCAATGCTTATACCAAACCTGAGACCCTTCCTATAACATGAGATGTGATATCCAAATCCTTCCCGTTCCAAACCTGAGACCCTTCCTTTAGCATGAGATGTGATATCCAGCTCCTTCCCATTCCAATCCTGAGACACTTCCGATAGCATGAGATGTGATATCTCAATGCTTCTAATATCAAAACTGAGACCCTCCCTATAGCATGATATGTGATATCTAAGTCCTTCCCATTCCAATCCTGAGACCCTCCCTATAGCATGAGATGTGATATCCAACTCCTTCCCATTCCAATCCTGAGACCCTTCCTATAGCATGAGATATGATATCTCAATACTTCTAATACCAAACGTGAGATCCTTCCGATAACATGAGATGTGATATCCAAATCCTTCCCCTTCCAAACCTGAGACCCTCCCTTTAGCATGAGATGTGATATCCAACTCCTGCCCATTCCATTCCTGAGACCCTTCTGATAGCATGAGATGTGATATCTCAATGCCTCTAATACCAAACCTGAGATCCTACCTCTAACATGAAATGTGATATCCAACTCTTTCCCCTTCCAAACCTGAGAGCCTTCCTATAGCATGAGATGTGATATCCAAGTCCTTCCCATTCCAATCCTGAGACCCTTCCTATAGCTTGAGATGTGATATCCAACTCCTTCCCATTCCAATTCTGAGACCCTTCCTATACTATGAGACTTGATATCTCAATGCTTCTAATACCAAAGGTGAGACCCGTAATATAACATGAGATGTGATATCCAAATCCTTCCCCTTCCAAACCTTAGACCCTTCCTTTATCATGAGATGTGATATCCAACTCCTTCCCATTCCAATCCTGAGACCCTTCCGATATCATGAGATGTGATATCTCAAAGCTTCTAATATCAAACTTGAGACCCTCCCTATAGCATGAGATGTGATATCCAAGTCCTTCCCATTCCAATCCTGAGACCCTTCCTATAGCATGAGATGTGATATCTCAATGCTTCTAATACCAAACCTGAGACCCTTCCTATAACATGAGATGGGAATATCCAACTCCTTCCCATTCCAATACTGAGACCCTTCCGATAGCAGAGATGTGATATCTCAATGCTTATACCAAACCTGAGATCCTTCCTATAACATGAGATGTGATATCCAACTCCTTCCCATTCCAATCCTGAGACACTTCCTATAGCATGAGATGTGATATCTCACTGCTTATACCAAACCTGAGACCCTTCCCATAGCATGATATGTGATATCCAACTCCTTCCCATTCCAATCCTCAGACCCTTCCTATAGCATGAGATGTGATATCTCAATGCTTCTAATATCAAACTTGAGACCCTACCTATAGCATGAGATGTGATATCCAAGTCCTTCCCATTACAATCCTGAGACACTTCCTATAGCATGAGATGTGATATCCAACTCATTCCCATTCCAATCCTGAGACCCTTCCTATAGCATGAGATATGATATCTCAATACTTCTAATACCAAACGTGAGATCCTTCCGATAACATGAGATGTGATATCCAAATCCTTCCCCTTCCAAACCTGAGACCCTCCTCCCAGGGAAACTAAAACTACCTCAGCCTCTATCCCGCTGGGAAATGAGTCTGAGGAGAAGGATGCTCCTGTAATCTCTTCTTCCTCGTAGGAGGAGAAGGCCAGATTAGCGGAGTGGACCCCCAAAGGTCTAACCTTACACCGGGGATCCCCCTTCACGTGGTCAGTTGCTCCACAAGCAAAACAAGATCCATTGGGTCTGTTTACATAGGGAGGCTTATTGTAAGACAGTGTGCTGATCAATGGAGTAGATACTCCAGCTCTTAGGGATAGTGGGTGCAGTCGAACTGTAGTGGATTCTACCTTGGTAGACTCAGAGGAAGTTGCCAGAGCTACTCTGATGCCCACTAAGTTGGCTGACGGCCCACTCCGTATGTTCCCAGTAATACCTGTAAATCTTACTTTAAATGGTACAGCAGTCAGGATTCCAGTGAGCATTCAGAGAAACGTCCCGGGAAAGGTCTTGTTAGGTAATGATCTCAGAGCTTTAGGGCTCATAGGAGACACTGCCGAAAGACCCTACACACGGTCTCAAGCACGGGCAGCATTGGCCAAGACCAATACGCCGCCCCAGCCGAAGGGGAAACCCAAGGCGAAAGGAGTCAACAAGTCAAGACGAGGGAAAGAGAATATTCCCCCGAGCTCGCCTACCACTGCGGTGGAGGAAGTTGGTCAATCGCCCGGGCCTGAGGAGGAGGTGGCGATGCCTGAAGTATTTGACCCCAACGACCATCCTGAACTAAAAGACTTGTTAGTTGAAGGAGGTCCTGATAGGGACGAATTCAGTAAAGGCCAACGTGAGTGCCCATCTCTGGAAGGCCTAAGGAGACAGGCCTGCTCCCAGCTTGAGGGTGAACCTCCTGGGACGCATAGGATTTATTGGGAAGGTGGACTCCTGTATAGTGAGCCCACAGAGTCTACAGAAGGAGACCATAGGAGGTTGGTGGTTCCCCTTGCTGTTAGGCCCTTCCTCCTGCAGTTGGCGCATGAAGTGCTCCTTGCTGGTCACCTTGGTATTAAGAGGACCAAGCAAAGGTTATCCATGCACTTCTACTGGCCCAAGATGGGGGTGCAAGTAGAAAGTCACTGCAGGAGTTGTGCCTCCTGCCAGTTATCTGGTAAGGTTGGCTCGACAATCCAAGCTCCGTTGGTACCGCTCCCAGTTGTGGGGGTACCATTTGAAAGGGTAGGGATCGACATCGTTGGTCCCCTTGACCCGCAAACATCCTCGGGCAATAGGTTTATCCTGGTGCTGGTCGACCATGCAACCAGATATCCTGAGGCCATCCCATTGAAAACTGTAACTGCCAAGTCAGTTGCAAAAGCTTTACTTGGCATATTTACTAGGGTTGGCTTCCCTAAAGAAGTTGTGTCAGATCGTGGCAGCAACTTTATGTCGAAGTATATGCAGGCTATGTGGAAAGAATGTGGGGTCACCTACAAGTTCTCTTCTGCATACCACCCCCAGACCAATGGTCTGGTGGAACGTTTCAACAGAACGTTAAAAAGCATGATTGGGGCTCTGGAGAAGCTTCAGAGAAGACAATGGGATCTTCTTTTACCATGCTTACTGTTTGCCTACCGAGAGGTACCACAGGAGGGTGTTGGCTTCAGCCCCTTCAAACTTCTGTTTGGTCATCCTGTACGGGGACCCTTAGCCATAGTCAAAGAGGGATGGGAGATGCCCACTCCCCCTGTTACTACCAACGTAGTTGATTATGTGCTAGGGCTCAGAAAACGGATGGTACTTCTGATGGGCTTGGCTAGTGATAAATTGAAGGCAGTACAAGCGCTGGTGAAACATTGGTACGACCAGAAAGCTTCCCTCATCAACTTTACACCTGGTCAGCAAGTCCTGATCATGAATCCCATAAGGCCTTGAGCTTTACAGGACAAATGGTCAGGCCCTTACACAGTGGTGGAGCCCCTGGGTGAGGTTAACTATTTAGTGGACCTTGGAAGGCCTGGACAGGCTCCAAAAGTGTTTCACGTGAATAGGCTGAAGGCTTTCGTCCCAAGAGTCGAAATCGCAGCACTGTTACTGGCTTCAGATGTTGAGGAAGAGGAGTCTGAACCTCTCCCCGACCTGTTCCAAAGCGGTCCTTCAGATAGCTCCTTTGAGGGTGTCCGAGTGGCCCCTCACCTGACTTCTGATCAGCAGGCTGAGGTGAAAAGTTTGCTTAGGCAGTTTTCCCCCGTTTTCACAGTCGCCTGGTTTGACACCTTGGTGCAAACATAACATAGACACAGGAGACAGTGTACCTACCAAAAGTAGGGGATACAGGATGTCAGACAAAGTACGGTCTTATATTAAGACCGAGGTCAACAAGATGTTAGACCTTGGGGTGATTGAACCCTCTAGTAGTCCTTGGTCCAGCCCTGTGGTTTTCGTTCCAAAGGCAGGCACTTCTGAATTGAGGTTCTGTGTGGATTACAGGGCTCTGAATGCTGTCACCAAGAAGATGCACACCCCTTGCCTCGAACAGATGAGCTGGTGGATACTTTGGGTGCCTCCAAGTACCTCAGCACGTTTGACCTCACTGCTGGCTATTTGCAAATAGCTTTAGCAGAACATGCCAAGGAGAAGACAGTGTTTTCTACTCCAGACGGCCTTTACCAATTCCGGGTAATGCCGTTCGGGTTGAAGAATGCACCTGCCACTTTCCAGAGGCTTGTGCATCATGTTTTGAATGGGTTGGACGAATTCTGTCTTGCATATCTGGACGATATAGCAGTTTTCAGTGCCACCTGACCATGTGAAACACCTCGGGATTGTGCTCCAGGCTCTTCAGAAAGCACACTTGACCATAAAGGCTAGTAAATGCCAGATTGGACAAGGCTCAGTGTTTTACCTTGGACATGAAGTAGGTGGAGGGAGGATACAGCCTCTACCCAGTAAAGTACAAGCAGTACAAGACTGGCCTACCCCCACTACACAAACCCAAGTGAGAGCCTTCTTAGGACTCACGGGGTATTACCGCAATTTTGTGGCAGACTATGGCACCATAGCTGCCCCTCTGACTGCCCTCACAACTCTGAAGAACCCAAGAAGGTAACTTGGACCGACGAGTGTGAGAAGGCCTTCAATGGCTTAAAAGACTCCTTGTGCCAGGCCCCTATCCTCAGGGCCCCTGATTATCAAAGACCTTTTATCGTGCAGACGGACGCCTCTGACACTGGGATAGGAGCTGTACTATCGCAAGTAGATGAGAAGGGTAAGGAACACCCTATTGGTTTTATTAGTCGCCAGTTTAAGGACAGAGAGCTCAGATGGTCCACGGTAGAGAAAGAATGTTTCTCTGTTGTGTGGACCCTAAGGAAGCTGAGGCCCTACCTCTATGGGACCCACTTCACTGTGCAAACTGACCATAAGCCCTTAAAGTGGCTAATAAACATGAAGGGGGAGAATCCAAAGTTGCTTAGGTGGTCCATAAGTCTACAAGGCTTCAACTTCACTATTGAGCATAGGCCAGGTGTCCAACATAGCAATGCTGATGGGTTGTGGAGAATGTTTAACCGACCTGAACAAGAGACTCATCCAGGGGTGGATTAGTTCCCCCTGTCCATAGTCTGGGAGGGGCGAGTGTTAGGAAAGATTTCGTAATTGTAGGTGATTTTCCTTCCATGTGGCAACCCCTAAACTTTTTGCTGTTGTTTTTCACCTTGTTCTCGACTTTGCCCGAGAAGTGCAGCCTTCTGCCGCACTCCTCTGGGCTTTCGCTCCTTTCTTAAGGGGAAACTGTCATGCCCTTAAGACAGTCAGTACCAGGAAACGCTGGTTTCCGTAGTTTCTTGTATCATGTTGCAGCTTTCGTGCAACATGACACAAGAGGGCACTGTAAGCTAAGTTACTGCTCTCTTGGGTCTCTAGCCTTCTACAGGCCCTAGATACTCTTTCAGGATTGTAACTGATCGGTGCAAGTGATTCACGGACGGGAATGGTGGCAGCGATCGTTTCTTGTGTTTTGAGATCCTTTTGGCGTGCTAAGCGCGTTTCTCGCGCTTAACCCAAAATGTAGGCCTAGATCCCAAAATAGCCAGACCACGAGGCTCCTTTGTCCTGCCCGCTGACCGTCTTGCTCCCTTCACCTTCCCCAGGTCGAGCCGACCTGGGGCCTTCCTTATTTGGGCATGTGCTTTCCCGCGAAACACAGATGCTTTCGCAGGCTTCTACATGTCTTGTGTGTGCCTCCAGGATGTGGGCTGGGATGTCTGGTCCCAATACACATCCTGGGTGCCAGAGAGTCTAGGGTGGTGTGAATGCCTGGGACCACCGTGGTCCGTGATAGGTCCACAAATGGTGTGAGTGTTGATGAGCGGATCTCCCATTGGGTCCCCTCCGTTTTGGCGCGAAGGGAACCATGGATAAGAGGGGGCTGGAAACACCACTACCATGTCGATCTCCTGAGTTCTCACGAACGAAGGAATACAGGAGCCAAGTATCCTGCAACCATGAGGCTGAACCGAGGAATCGCTGGTGACCCGCTGAAGGACTGCTCCTCTGCACTGCTGTCGCCTTGTGAAACCCTTTTCACCTTTGATCGAACCAGAAGGCCTGTACTGGTACTTCGACCCTTGGAATAGCGGGGACAGCTATTCTCGGCATTTTCACCATCTCCTGCTAGTAAGCCTTCGGAAGCGTCTCTGGGCCATCCAGCAGACTGACCAGCCTACACAGGAGTCTTGCTCTGTAACCGCCGCCAGGTTGTGTAGTATATCGAGTCCTTGTCACTCTCACATGATTCGTACACTTGGCGTTCCCAGGTCTGAAGTGAGTAGTGTTATTGCATCCTGTAGGAAGGGTCTAAGGATTGGAATGGGAAGGACTTGGATATCACATCTCATGCTATGGATAGGCTCTCAGGTTTGGAAAGGGAAGGAGTTGGATATCACATTTCATGTTAGAGGAAGGATCTCAGGTTTGGTATTAGAGGCATTGAGATATCACATCTCATGCTATAGGAAGGGTCTCAGGATTGGAATGGGAAGGAGTTGGATATCACATCTCATGCTAAAGGAAGGGTCTCAGGTTTAGTATAAGCATTGAGATATCACATCTCATGCTATAGGAAGGGTCTCAGGATTGGAATGGAAGGAGTTGGATTTCACATCTCATGTTATAGGAAGGATCTCAGGTTTGGTATTAGAAGCATTGAGACATCACATCTCATGCTATAGGAAGGGTCTCAGGATTGGAATGGGAAGGAGTTGGATATCACATCTCATGCTATAGGAAGGGTCTCAGGTTTGGTATAAGCATTGAGATATCACATCTCATGCTATAGGAAGGGTCTCAGGATTGGAATGGGAAGGAGTTGTATATGACATCTCATGCCGTAGGAAGGGTCTCAGGTTTGGTATAAGCATTGAGATATCACATCTCTGCTATCGGAAGGGTCTCAGGATTGCAATGGGAAGGAGTTGGATATCCCATCTCATGTTATAGGAAGAGTCTCAGGTTTGGTATTAGAAGCATTGAGATATCACATCTCATGCTATAGGAAGTGTCTCAAGATTGGAATGGGAAGGACTTGGATATCACATCTCATGCTATAGGGAGGGTCTCAAGTTTGATATTAGAAGCATTGAGATATCACATCTCATGCTATAGGAAGGGTCTCAGGATTGGAATGGGAAGGAGTTGGATATCACATCTCATGCTATAGGAAGGGTCTCAGGTTTGGTATAAGCAGTGAGATATCACATCTCATGCTATAGGAAGTGTCTCAGGATTGGAATGGGAAGGAGTTGGATATCACATCTCATGTTATAGGAAGGATCTCAGGTTTGGTATAAGCATTGAGATATCACATGTTTGCTATCGGAAGGGTCTCAGGATTGGAATGGGAAGGAGTTGGATATTCCCATCTCATGTTATAGGAAGGGTCTCAGGTTTGGTATTAGAAGCATTGAGACATCACATCTCATGCTATAGGAAGGGTCTCAGGATTGGAATGGGAAGGACTTGGATATCACATCTCATGCTATAGGGAGGGTCTCGAGTTTGATATTAGAAGCATTGAGATATCACATCTCATGATATCGGAAGGGTCTCAGGATTGGAATGGGAAGGAGTTGGATATCACATCTCATGATAAAGGAAGGGTCTAAGGTTTGGAAGGGGAAGGATTTGGATATCACATCTCATGTTATAGGACGGGTCTCAGGTTTGGTATTAGAAGCATTGAGATATCAAGTCTCATGGTATAGGAAGGGTCTCAGAATTGGAATGGGAAGGAGTTGGATATCACATCTCAAGCTATAGGAAGGGTCTCAGGATTGGAATGGGAAGGAGTTTGATATCACATCTCATGCCATAGTATGGGTCTCAGGTTTGGTATAAGCATTGGGATATCAAATCTCATGCTATCGGAAGGGTATCAGGATTGGAATTCCAAGGAGTTGGATATCCCATCTCATGCTATAGGAAGGGTCTCAGGTTGGAATGGGAAGGAGTTGGATATCACATCTCATGCTAAAGGGAGGGTCTCAGGTTTGGAAGGGGAAGGATTTGGATATCACATCTCATGTTATAGGAAGGATCTCAGGTTTGGTATATGAAGCATTGAGATATCACATCTCATGCTATCGGAAGAATCTCAGATTTGGTATTAGAGGCATTGAGATATCACATCTCATGCTATCATAAGGGTCTCAGGATTGGAATGGGAAGGAGTTGGATATCACATCTCATGCTATAGGAAGGGTCTCAGGTTTGGAACGGGAAGGAGTTGGATATCACATCTCATGTTATAGGAAGAGTCTCAGGTTTGGTATAAGCATTGAGATATCAAATCTCTGCAATCGGAAGTGTCTCAGGATTGGGATGGGAAGGAGTTGGATATCACATCTCATGCTATAGGAAGGGTCTCAGGTTTGGAACGGGAAGGAGTTGGATATCCCATCTCATGTTATAGGACTGGTCTCAGGTTTGGTATTAGAAGCATTGAGATATCACATCTCTGCTACCGGAAGTGTCTCAGGATTGGAATGGGAAGGAGTTGGATATCATATCTCATGTTATAGGACGGGTCTCAGGTTTGTTATTAGAATCATTGAGATATCATATTGCATGCTGTAGGAAGGGTCTAAGGATTGGAATGGAAGGACTTGGATATCACATCTCATGCTATAGGTAGGCTCTCAGGTTTGGAAAGGGAAGGAGTTGGATATCACATTTAATGTTAGAGGAAGGATCTCAGGTTTGATATTAGAGCCATTGGATATCACATCTCATGCTATAGGAAGGGTCTCAGGATTGGAATGGGAGGGAGTTGGATATCACATCTCATGGTATAGGAAGGGTTTTAGGTTTGGTATAAGCATTGAGATATCACATCTCATGCTATAGGAAGGGTCTCAGGATTGGAATGGGAAGGGTCTGTATATGACATCTCATGCCATAGGAAGGGTCTCAGGTTTGGTATTAGAAGCATTGAGATATCACATCTCATGCTATAGGAAGTGTCTCAGGATTGGAATGGGAAGGACTTGGATATCACATCTCATGCTATAGGAAGGGTCTCAGGTTTGGTATAAGCAGTGAGATATCACATCTCATGCTATAGGAAGTGTCTCAGGATTGGAATGGGAAGGAGTTGTATATCACATCCCATGTTATAGGAAGGATCTCAGGTTTGGTATAAGCATTGAGATATCACATGTTTGCTATCGGAAGGGTCTCAGGATTATAATGGGAAGGAGTTGGATATTCCCATCTCATGTTATAGGAAGGGTCTCAGGTTTGGTATTAGAAGCATTGAGACATCACATCTCATGCTGTAGGAAGGGTCTCAGGATTGGAATGGGAAGGACTTGGATATCACATCTCATGCTATAGGGAGGGTCTCGAGTTTGATATTAGAAGCATTGAGATATCACATCTCATGATATCGGAAGGGTCTCAGGATTGGAATGGGAAGGAGTTGGATAGCACATCTCATGATAAAGGAAGGGTCTAAGGTTTGGAAGGGGAAGGATTTGGATATCACATCTCATGTTATAGGACAGGTCTCAGGTTTGGTATTAGAAGCATTGAGATATCAAGTCTCATGGTATAGGAAGGGTCTCAGAATTGGAATGGGAAGGAGTTGGATATCACATCTCGTTATAGGAAGGGTCTCAGGATTGGAATGGGAAGGAATTGGATATCATATCTCATGTTATAGGACCGGTCCCAGGTCTGGTATTAGAAGCATTGAGATATCACATCTCATGCTATAGGAGGAGTCTCAGGATTGGAATGGGAAGGAGTTGGATATCACGTTTCATGTTATACGAAGGGTCTCAGGATTGGAATGGGAAGGAGTTGAATATCACATCTCATGCTAAAGGGAGGGTATCAGGTTTGATAGAAGCATTGAGATATCACATCTCATGCTATAGGAAGGAACTCAGGATTGGAATGGGGAGGAGTTGGATATCACATCTAATGCCATAGGAAGGGTCATCAGGTTTGGTATACGCATTGAGATATCACATCTCTGCTATCGGAAGGGTCTCAGGATAGGAATGGGGAGGACTTAGAATTCACATCTCATACTATAGGGAGGGTCTCAGTTTTGATATTAGAAGCATTGAGCTATCACATCTCATGCTATCGGAAGGGTCTCAGGATTGGAATCGGATGGAGTTGGATATCACATCTCAAGCTATCTCAGGATTGGAATGGGAAGGAGTTTGATATTTCATCTCAAGCTATAGGAAGGGTCTCAGGTTTGGAAAGGGAAGGATTTGGATTTCACATCTCATGTTATAGGATGGTTCTCATGTTTGGTTTTAGAAGCATTGAGATATCACATCTCATGCTATCGGAAGGGTCTCAGGTTTGGAATGGGAAGGAGTTGGATATCACATCTCTGCTATCTGAAGGGTCTCAGGATTGGAATGGGAAGGAGTTGGATATCCCATCTCGTAATAGGAAGGGTCTCAGGTTTGGTATTAGAAGCAATGAGATATCACATCTCATGCTATAGGAAGGGTCTAAGGTTTGGAAGGGGACGGATTTGGGTATCACATCTCATGTTATAGGACCGGTCTCAGGTTTGGTATTTGAAGCATTGAGATATCAAGTCTCATGGTATAGGACGGGTCTCAGAATTGGAATGAGAAGGAGTTGGATATCACATCTCAAGCTATAGGAAGGGTCTCATGATTGGAATGGGAAGGAGTTGGATATCACATCTCATGTTATAGGAAGGGTCTCAGGATTGGAATGGGAAGGACTTGGATATCACATCTCATTCTATACGAAGGCTCTCAGGGTTGGAAGGGGAAGGAGTTGGATATCACATTTCATGTTAGAGGTAGGATCTCAGGTTTGGTTTTAGAGGCATTGAGATATCACATCTCATGCCATCAGAAGGGTCTCAGGATTGGAATGGGAAGGAGTTGGATATCAAATCTCATGCTAAAGGGATGGTCTAAGGTTTGGAAGGGGAGGGATTTGGACATCATATCTCATGTTATTGGAAGGATCTCAGGTTTGGTATTAGAAGCATTGAGATATCACATCTCATGCTATCGGAAGGGTCTTAGGTTTGGTATAAGCATTGAGATATCACATCTCTGCTATCGGAAGGGTCTCAGGATTGGAATGGGAAGGATTTGGACATCACAATTCATGTTATAGGAATGGTCTCAGGTTTGGTATTAGAAGCATTGAGATATCACATCTCATGCTATAGGAAGGGTCTCAGGATTGGAATGGGAAGGACTTGGATATCACATCTCATGTTATAGGAAGGGTCTCAGGTTTGGTATTAGAAGCATTGAGATATCACATCTCATGCTATAGGAAGGGTCTCAGGATTGGAATGGGAAGGACTTGGATATCACATCTCATGCTATAGGAAGGGTCTCAGGAATGGAATGGAAAGGACTTGGATATCACATCTCATGATAAAGGAAGGGTCTAAGGTTTGGAAGGGGAAGGATTTGGATATAACATCTCATGTTATTGGACCGGTCTCAGGTTTGGTATTAGAAGCATTGAGATATCAAGTCTCATGGTATAGGACGGGAGTTTGATATCACATCTCATGCCATGGTATGGGTGTCAGGTTTTGTAGAAGCATTGGGATATCACATCTCATGCTATCGGAAGGGTATCAGGATTGGATTTGGAAGGAGTTGGATATCCCATCTCATGCTATAGGAAGGGTCTCAGGTTGGAATAGAAGGAGTTGGATATCACATCTCATGTTATAGGAAGGGTCTCAGGATTGGAATGGGAAGGACTTGGATATCACATCTTGTTAGGAAAGATTTCGTAATTGTAGGGAATTTTCCTTCCATGTGGCAACCCCTAAACTTTTTGCTATTGTTTTTAACCTTGTTCTTGACTTTGCCAGAGAAGTACAGCCTTCTGCCGCACTTCTCTGGGCTTTCGCTCCTTTTCTTACGGGGAAACTGACATGCCCTTAAGACAGTCAGTACCGGGGAACGCTGTTTCCCGTAGTTTCGTTTATCATGTTGCGGCTTTAGTGCAACATGACACAAGAGGGCACTGTAAGCTAAGTTACAGCTCTCTTGGGTCTCTAGCCTTCTACGGGCCCTAGATACTCTTTTAGGATGGTATTTGATCGGTGCAAGTCATTCAGGGACTGGAATGGTGGCAGCGATCGTTTTGTTTATTTTGAGCTCCTTTTGGCCTTCTGAGCACGTTTTTCGCACTGAACCCAAAATGGTGGCCTGGCTCCCAAAATGGCCAGTCCACGAGGCTCCTTTGTCCTGTCCACTGACCGTCTTGCTCCCTTCACCTTCCCCAGGTCGGGCGACCCGGGGCCTTCCTTATTTGGGCATGTACTTTCCCGCGAAACGTGGTTGCTTTCGCGGGCTTCTACATGTCGTTTGTGTGCCTCCAGGGTGTGGGCTGGCATGTCTGGTCCCAATACACATCCTGGGTGCCAGAGAGTCTGGGGTGGTGTGAATGCCTGGGACCACCGTGGTCCGTGATTGGTCCACGTATGGTATGTGTGTTGATGTGCGGATCTCCCATTGGCTCCCCTCCGTTTTGGCGCGAAGGGAACCGTGGATAAGAGGGAGCTGGAAACACCACTACCATGTCGATCTCCTGAGTTCTCACGAACGAAGGAATACAGGAGCCAAGTATCCTGCAACCAAGAGGCTGGACCGAGGAATCGCTGGTGACCCGCTGAAGGAATCCTCCTTTGCACTGCTGTCGTCCTGTGAAACCCTTTCCTCCTTGGATCGAACCAGAAGGCCTGTACTGGTGCTTCGACCTTTGGAATAGCAGGAACAGCTATTCCCGGCGACTTCATCATCTCCTGCCAAGTAAGCCTTCGGAAGTGTCTCTGGGCCATCCAGTTGACTGACCAGCTTACAAGGGAGTCCTGCTCTGTAACTGCCGCCAGGTTGTGTTGTATTTCGAGTCCTTGTCACTCGCCCACGCTTCGTACACTTGGCGTTCCCAAATCTGAAGGGAGGAGTGTACATTTGGCTTGAATACACACGGCCGCTCCGTTGTCCTGCTGCGGCAACAAACTGTGCTGGTTTCGTCGATTGGGACGTCTTTTTGCTCTACACGACTTCGAGGCGTTCCCTGCTCTTCTGAACCTGCCAGCTGCTGAAACTAACGTGGAGAAGCCTGGGTCTGCCTGCTTCGGGGACCGGTGAGTAGTTTAGCTAGGATCTGGTCGCCCTCCTGCAGTATCCCATTGCTTTCCCTGCTGTGTAAAAACAGCACCCTTTTGGCCGTACTCGCGCTCTGCTTCTGCCCGCTGTGGAGGCTGCGCTTGAGTTGCGGAACCTGTTCTCCTTCTGCTGTGCACTAACCCGAACTGCCTGACTTCCTCCGAAGAGCTTCCCCTTTTGCCCGTTGGCACCGGCGTGGCAGGTACTTTGAGCACAAGGCTCCACTCTTCGCAGGGCTCGGACTTCCATCTAGTTAGGTGCCTCTGAAGGCGAACTGAGTCTAAAGCGTTATCGCACTGCCTGTTTTCCTTTCCTTTCAGGTGGACTACATATTTCGTGCTTTAAACGCTTGCGACTGTGTATTTGTATATATATTGTGTTGATATGGTATGTGTTGGTTTAATATTGTGATATTGTGATTTTCTCGCTACGGTCATTATTTTAAAGGCCTTAAAATAAATGTGTATCTATTTTTGATATAACAACTGTTTGGAGTAGTTTGTAAGCGCTCTTGCTTTGTGTGCTCATTGCGGGCTTTCAGTCACCCTCACCCCTCTTGAGACCTAGTCTTGACCGCCGCGATCGCTACCTTGATTGGTCTGGCTCGTCCAGAGGTTACCCTGTTCCAAGTAATTAGGTTGGCCTTCTGAACTTCTGCGCCACCAGGACAGAGTTCAGAAATCCGTCTTAACAAATTGGTGTACAGCGGTGGGATACGACTGAAGGTATCCAGTGTTGCGCTCGAACTAAGGCATTTCAGGTTATTCCAAACAGTACACGTAGTGAATTGTTGTAATATAACTTTAAAAAGGCCATAGTCCTATCAAACAGTATGGAAGCAAATACCTTGTTAACTTTAAATGCTTCCAAATCAGAAACATTGAAGAAGATGTGTGCGGAGAGAGGTGTTTCCTCTCAAGGCACTAAATTGGAAATGATCCAGAGAATCGTGGCGTGGCAAGAAGCGCAGCTTGACGCTATAACTTCCGAGGACAGTGCAGAAGGTGGTGGGGCTGCTCTCACTGGTAGAACCGATGGTTCTGCCGCTGCACTGATCCATCGCGACCACGAGGACAGGGAGGATGTGATGTCTAATGTTTCCTCTGCCAGTGTTGATGGGGAGGCTATGCTTGAATTCAAGAAGCAAGAGCTGCGGTTTAGGCAGCAGGAGCTTGAATTCAGCATAGCCAAACTAAAAATCGAACAGGCAGAAAAACAGAAAGACAGGGATCACCAGTTGGAACTGGCCAAGCTTCAGGTTGCAAATGGGTCCAAGGCTACTGGACATGGCTCTGGGGCTTCCTCTCATCCACGGTTTCCGAAAGATCTGCTCAGTGTGTATGAAGAAAGGAATGACATTATGGACTGGCTGAATGCGTTTGAGTATGCATGCGAGGTTCAAGAAGTTGACAATGCTGATAAGATTGCTTGGTTGCTCAGTAGACTGCCCCATTCTGGCTGCAGTGCCATTATGGAAATGTCGAAGGCTGAGCGGGCTGATTTCGCAATGTTAAAGCAAACTCTCATTTTAAAGTTTGGGAAGACTCCGGCCCAATATTTAAAGCGTTTTCGAGAGTATAAGAAAAAGGAAGGTGGTACTTGGGTATCTTATGTCGCTGAATCTTTGAAAAACTTAACTGGCTGGGTCGAAGGTTATAAGGCTTCTACCTTCGAAGGCATGATCAATCTGGTCATGCTGGAACACATTTTTGCTTCTTCTTCCCCGGAGCTTAAGCAGCATTTGGCCGATTCGAAGGAGATAGATCCTAAGAAGCTGGCCATTGCAGCAGACTTATGGGTGTCACATCGAGTGTCCCATAAGGACAAAAATCCTGGTAAGCAGGAGGAAGGGAAAAAGTCCAAAGATATGGAGGGTGGGGAATCTGCTAAATCTTCTTCCCATAAGGGCCACAAAAAGAAAAACAAGGGTAAGACACAAGAGAACTCACAGGGTAGTGGAGGTTCGCCTCCGAAACAGAACTCTGGTTACAATAAGCCTCCCTACGTAAACAGACCCACTGGGGCTTGTTTTTCTTGTGGAGCAACTGACCATGTGAAGGGGGATCCCCGGTGTAAGGTTAGACCTTTGGGGGTCCACTCCGCTAATCTGGCCTTCTCCTCCTACGAGGAAGAAGAGATTACAGGAGCATCCTTCTCCTGAGACTCATTTCCCAGCGGGATAGAGGCTGAGGTAGTTTTAGTGTCCCTGGGTTCCTGGGAGCCTAAAGTCGCAGAGGCTTATGCTAGGATTCCGGATAATACCAAGCACTACTTTAAAGACAGCGTGCTGATCAATGGAGTGGATACTCCAGCTCTTAGGGATAGTGGGTGCAGTCGAACAGTAGTGGATTCTACCTTGGTAGACTCAGAGGAAGTTGCCAGAGCTACTCTGATGCCCACTAAGTTTGCTGACGGCCCCCTCCGTATGTTTCCCGTGATCCCTGTAAATCTTACTTTAAATGGTACAGCAGTCAGGATTCCAGTGAGCATTCAGAGAAACGTCCCGGGAAAGGTCTTGCTGGGTAATGATCTCAGAGCTTTAGGGCTCGTAGGAGACACTGCCGAAAGACCCTACACACGGTCTCAAGCACGGGCAGCATTGGCCAAGTCCAATACGCCGCCCCAGCCGAAGGGGAAACCCAAGGCGAAGGGAGTCTACAAGTCAAGACGAGGGAAAGAGAATATTCCCCCGAGCTCGCCTACCACTGCGGTGGAGGAAGTTGGTCAATCGCCCGGGCCTGACGAGGAGGTGGCGATGCCTGAAGTTTTCGACCCCAACGATCATCCTGAACTAAAAGACTTGTTAGTTGAAGGAGGTCCTGATAGGGACGAATTCAGTAAAGGCCAACGTGAGTGCCCATCTCTGGAAGGCCTAAGGAGACAGGCCTGCTCCCAGCTTGAGGGTGAGCCTCCTGGGAAGCATAGGATTTATTGGGAAGGTGGACTCCTGTATAGTGAGCCCACAGAGTCTACAGAAGGAGACCATAGGAGGTTGGTGGTTCCCCTTGCTGTTAGGCCCTCCCTCCTGCAGTTGGCGCATGAAGTTCCCCTTGCTGGTCACCTTGGTATGAAGAGGACCAAGCAAAGGTTATCCATGCACTTCTACTGGCCCAAGATGGGGGTGCAAGTAGAAAGTCACTGCAGTAGTTGTGCCTCCTGCCAGTTGTCTGGTAAGGTTGGCGCGACAATCCAAGCTCCGTTGGTACCGCTCCCAGTTGTGGGGGTACCATTTGAAAGGGTAGGGATCGACATCGTTGGTCCCCTTGACCCGCAAACATCCTCGGGCAATAGGTTTATCCTGGTGCTAGTCGACCATGCAACCAGGTATCCTGAGGCCATCCCATTGAAAACTGTAACTGCCAAGTCAGTTGCAAAAGCTTTACTCGGCATATTTACTAGGGTTGGCTTCCCTAAAGAAGTTGTGTCAGATCGTGGCAGCAACTTTATGTCGAAGTATATGCAGGCTATGTGGAAAGAATGTGGGGTCACCTACAAGTTCTCTTCTGCATACCACCCCCAGACCAATGGTCTGGTGGAACGTTTCAACAGAACGTTAAAAAGCATGATTGGGGCTCTGGAGGAGCCCCAGAGAAGAAAATGGGATCTTCTTTTACCATGCCTACTGTTTGCCTACCGAGAGGTACCACAGGAGGGTGTTGGCTTCAGCCCCTTCGAACTTCTGTTCGGTCATCCCGTACGGGGACCCTTAGCCATCGTCAAAGAGGGATGGGAGATGCCCACTCCCCCTGTTACTACCAATGTAGTTGATTATGTGCTAGGGCTCAGAAAACGGATGGTACTTCTGATGGGCTTGGCTAGTGATAAATTGAAGGCAGGGCAAGCGCTGGTGAAACATTGGTACGACCAGAAAGCTTCCCTCATCAACTTTACACCTGGTCAGCACGTCCTGATCATGAATCCAATAAGGCCTCGCGCTTTACAGGACAAATGGTCAGGCCCTTACACAGTGGTGGAGCCCCTGGGTGAGGTGAACTATTTAGTGGACCTTGGAAGGCCTGGACAGGCTCCAAAAGTGTTTCACGTGAATAGGCTGAAGGCTTTCGTCCCAAGAGTCGAAATCGCAGCACTGCTACTGGCTTCAGATGTTGAGGAAGAGGAGTCAGAACCTCTCCCCGACCTGTTCCAAAGCGGTCCTTCAGATGGCTCCGTTGAGGGTGTCCGAGTGGCCCCTCACCTGACTTCTGATCAGCAGGCTGAGGTGAAAAGTTTGCTTAGGCAGTTTTCCCCCCTGTTTTCACAGTCCCCTGGTTTGACACCTTGGTGCAAACATAACATTGACACAGGAGACAGTGTACCTACCAAAAGTAGGGGATACAGGATGTCAGATAAAGTACGGTCTTATATTAAGACCGAGGTCAACAAGATGTTAGACCTTGGGGTGATTGAACCCTCTAGTAGTCCTTGGTCCAGTCCTGTGGTTTTGGTTCCAAAAGCAGGCACTTCTGAATTGAGGTTCTGCGTGGATTACAGGGCTCTGAATGCTGTCACCAAGACAGATGCACACCCCTTGCCTCAAACAGATGAGCTGGTGGATACGTTGGGTGCCTCCAAGTACCTCAGCACGTTTGACCTCACTGCTGGCTATTGGCAAATAGCTTCAGCAGAACATGCCAAGGAGAAGACAGCATTTTCTACTCCAGACGGCCTTTACCAATTCCGGGTAATGCCGTTCGGGTTGAAGAATGCACCTGCCACTTTCCAGAGGCTTGTGAATCATGTGTTGAATGGGTTGGACGAATTCTGTCTTGCATATCTAGACGATATAGCAGTTTTCAGTGCCACCTGGGAAGACCATGTGAAACACCTCAGGATTGTGCTCCAGGCCCTTCAGAAAGCCAACTTGACCATAAAGGCTAGTAAATGCCAGATTGGACAAGGCTCAGTGGTTTACCTTGGACATGAAGTAGGTGGAGGGAGGATACAGCCTCTACCCAGTAAAGTACAAGCAGTACAAGACTGGCCTACCCCCACTACGCAAACCCAAGTGAGAGCCTTCTTAGGACTCACGGGTTATTATCGCAATTTTGTGGCAGACTATGGCACCATAGCTGCTCCTCTGACTGCCCTCACAACTCCGAAGAAACCCAAGAAGGCAACTTGGACTGACGAGTGTGAGAAGGCCTTCAATGGCTTAAAAGACTCCTTGTGCCAGGCCCCTGTGCTCAGGGCCCCTGATTATCAAAGACCTTTTATCGTGCAGACGGATGCCTCTGACACTGGGATAGGAGCTGTACTATCACAAGTACATGAGAAGGGTAAGGAACACCCTATCGGTTTTATTAGTCGCCAGCTTAAGGACAGAGAGCTCAGATGGTCCACGGTAGAGAAAGAATGTTTCTCTGTTGTGTGGGCCCTAAGGAAGCTGAGGCCCTACCTCTATGGGACCCACTTCACTGTGCAGACTGACCATAAGCCGTTAAAGTGGCTAATGAACATGAAGGGGGAGAATCCAAAGTTGCTTAGGTGGTCCATAAGTCTACAAGGCTTCGACTTCACTATTGAGCATAGGCCAGGTGTCCAACATAGCAATGCTGATGGGTTGTCCAGAATGTTTAACCGACCTGAACAAGAGACTCATCCAGGGGTGGATTAGTTCCCCCTGTCCATAGTCTGGGAGGGGCGAGTGTTAGGAAAGATTTCGTAATTGTAGGGAATTTTCCTTCCATGTAGCAACCCCTAAACTTTTTGCTATTGTTTTTAACCTTGTTCTTGACTTTGCCAGAGAAGTACAGCCTTCTGCCGCACTTCTCTGGGCTTTCGCTCCTTTTCTTACGGGGAAACTGACATGCCCTTAAGACATTCAGTACCGGGGAACGCTGTTTCCCGTAGTTTCGTTTATCATGTTGCGGCTTTAGTGCAACATGACACAAGAGGGCACTGTAAGCTAAGTTACAGCTCTCTTGGGTCTCTAGCCTTCTACGGGCCCTAGATACTCTTTTAGGATGGTATTTGATCGGTGTAAGTCATTCAGGGACTGAAATGGTGGCAGCGATCGTTTTGTTTATTTTGAGCTCCTTTTGGCGTTCTGAGCACGTTTTTCGCACTGAACCCAAAATGGTGGCCTGGCTCCCAAAATGGCCAGTCCACAAGGCTCCTTTGTCCTGTCCACTGACCGTCTTGCTCCCTTCACCTTCCCCAGGTCGGGCGACCCGGGGCCTTCCTTATTTGGGCATGTACTTTCCCGCGAAACGTGGTTGCTTTCGCGGGCTTCTACATGTCGTTTGTGTGCCTCCAGGGTGTGGGCTGGGATGTCTGGTCCCAATACACATCCTGGGTGCCAGAGAGTCTGGGGTGGTGTGAATGCCTGGGACCACCGTGGTCCGTGATTGGTCCACGTATGGTAAGTGTGTTGATGTGCGGATCTCCCATTGGCTCCCCTCCGTTTTGGCGCGAAGGGAACCGTGGATAAGAGGGAGCTGGAAACACCACTACCATGTCGATCTCCTGAGTTCTCACGAACGAAGGAATACAGGAGCCAAGTATCCTGCAACCAAGAGGCTGGACCGAGGAATCGCTGGTGACCCGCTGAAGGAATCCTCCTTTGCACTGCTGTCGTCCTGTGAAACCCTTTCCTCCTTGGATCGAACCAGAAGTGTCTGTACTGGTGCTTCGACCTTTGGAATAGCAGGAACAGCTATTCCCGGCGACTTCATCACCCCCTCCAAGTAAGCCTTCGGAAGTGTCTCTGGGCCATCCAGTTGACTGACCAGCTTACAAGGGAGTCCTGCTCTGTAACTGCCGCCAGGTTGTGTTGTATTTCGAGTCCTTGTCACTCTCCCACGCTTCGTACACTTGGCGTTCCCAAGTCTGAAGGGAGGAGTGTACATTTGGCTTGAATACACACGGCCGCTCCGTTGTCCTGCTGCGGCAACAAACTGTGCTGGTTTCGTCGATTGGGACGTCTTTTTGCTCTACACGACTTCGAGGCGTTCCCTGCTCTTCTGAACCTGCCAGCTGCTGAAACTAACGTGGAGAAGCCTGGGTCTGCTTGCTTCGGGGACCGGTGAGTAGTTTAGCTAGGATCTGGTCGCCCTCCTGCAGTATCCCATTGCTTTCCCTGCTGTGTAAAAACAGCACCCTTTTGGCCGTACTCGCGCTCTGCTTCTGCCCGCTGTGGAGGCTGCGCTTGAGTTGCGGAACCTGTTCTCCTTCTGCTGTGCACTAACCCGAACTGCCTGACTTCCTCCGAAGAGCTTCCCCTTTTGCCCGTTGGTACCGGCGTGGCAGGTACTTTGAGCACAAGGCTCCACTCTTCGCAGGGCTCGGACTTCCATCTAGTTAGGTGCCTCTGAAGGCGAACTGAGTCTAAAGCGTTATCGCACTGCCTGTTTTCCTTTCCTTTCAGGTGGACTACATATTTCGTGCTTTAAACGCTTGCGACTGTGTATTTGTATATATATTGTGTTGATATGGTATGTGTTGGTTTAATATTGTGATATTGTGATTTTCTCGCTACGGTCATTATTTTAAAGGCCTTAAAATAAATGTGTATCTATTTTTGATATAACAACTGTTTGGAGTAGTTTGTAAGCGCTCTTGCTTTGTGTGCTCATTGCGGGCTTTCAGTCACCCTCACCCCTCTTGAGACCTAGTCTTGACCGCCGCGATCGCTACCTTGATTGGTCTGGCTCGTCCAGAGGTTACCCTGTTCGAAGTAATTAGGTTGGCCTTCTGAACTTCTGCGCCACCAGGACAGAGTTCAGAAATCCGTCTTAACACATCTCATGCTGTAGGAAGGGTCTCAGGTTTGGAAAAGGAAGGAGTTGGATATCACATTTCATGTTAGAGGTAGGATCTCAGGTTTGGTATTAGAGGCATTGAGATATCACATCTCATGCTATCAGAAGGGTATCAGGATTGGAATGGGAAGGAGTTGGATATCACATCTCATGCTAAAGGGAGGGTCTCAGGTTTGGAATGGGAAGGATTTGGATATCACATCTCATGTTATAGGAAGGACCTTAGGTTTGGTATTAGAAGCATTGAGATATCACATCTCATGCTATAGGAAGGGTCTCGGGATTGGAATGGGAAGGAGTTGGATATCACATCTCATGTTATAGGAAGGATCTCAGGTTTGGTATTAGAAACATTGAGATATAACATCTCATGCTATAGGAAGGGTCTCAGGATTGGAATGGGAAGGAGTTGGATATCACATCTCATGCTATGGGAAGGGTCTCAGGTTTGGTATTAGAAGCATTGTGATATCACATCTCATGCTATAGGAAGGGTTTCAGGTTTGGTAGAAGCATTGAGATATCACATCTCATGCTATAGGAAGAGTCTCAGGTTTGGGAAGGGAAGGATTTGGATTTCACATCTCATGTTATAGGATGGTTCTCATGTTTGGTTTTTGAAGCATTGAGATATCACATCTCATGCTATCGGAAGGGTCTCAGGTTTGGAATGGGAAGGAGTTGGATATCACATCTCATGTTATAGGAAGGGTCTCAGGTTTGGAATGGGAAGGAGTTGGATATTACATCTCTTGTTATAGGGAGGGTCTCAGGATTTGAATGGTAAGGAGTTGGATATCACATCTCATGCTATAGGAAGGGTCTCAGGCTGGAATGGGAAGGAGTTGGATATCACATCTCATGTTATATACAGGAAGGGTCTCAGGATTGGAATGGGAAGGATTTGGATATCACATCTCTTGCTATAGGAAGGGTCTCAGGTTTTTTATTAGAAACATTGAGATATCACATCTCATGCTATAGGAAGGGTTTTAGGATTGGAATGGGAAGTATTTGGATATCACATCTCATGCTAAAGGAAGGGTCTCAGGTCTGGAATGGGAAGGAATTGGATATCACATCTCATGTTATAGGAAGGGTCTCAGGTTTTTTATTAGAAACATTGAGATATCACATCTCATGTTATAGGACGGTTCCCAGGTTTGGTATTAGAAGCATTGAGATATCACATCTCATGGTATAGGAAGGGTCTCAGGGTTGGAATGGGAAGGAGTTGGATATCACATCTCATCCAATAGGAAGGGTCTCAGGTTTGGAATGGGAAGGAATTGGATATCACATCTCATGTTATAGGAAGGATCTCAGGTTTGGTATTAGAAGCATTGAGATATCACATCTCATGCTATAGGAAGGGTCTCAGGATTGGAATGTGAAGGATTTGGATATCACATCTCATGCTAAAGGAAGGGTCTCAGGTTTGGTAGAAGCATTGAGATATCACATCTCATGCTATAGGAAGGGTCTCAGGATTTGAATGGCAAGGAGTTGGATATCACATCTCATGCCATAGGAAGGGTCTCAGGTTTGGTATAAGCATTGAGATATCACATCTCTGCTATCGGAAGGTTCTCAGGATTGGATTGGGAAGGAGTTGGATATCCCTTCTCATGCTATAGGAAGTGTCTCAGGTTGGAATGGGAAGGAGTTGAATATCACATCTCATGTTATAGGAAGGGTCTCAGGATTGGAATGGGAAGGATTTGGATATCACATCTCTTGCTATAGGAAGGGTCTCAGGATTGGAATGGGAAGGATTTGGATATTTCCCATTCCAATCCTGAGACCCTTCCTATAACATGAGATGTGATATCCAACTCCTTCCCATTCCAACCTGAGACACTTCCTATAGCATGAGAAGGTATATCCAACTCCTTCCCAATCCAATCCTGAGACCCTTCCGATAGCAGAGATGTGATATCTCAATGCTTATACCAAACCTGAGACCCTTCCTATGGCATGAGTTGTGATATCCAACTCCTTGCCATTCAAATCCTGAGACCCTTCCTATAGCATGAAAAGGGATATCCAACTCCTTCCCAATCCAATCCTGAGACCCTTCCGATAGCAGAGACGTGAAATCTCAATGCTTCTACCAAACCTGAGACCCTTCCTTTAGCATGAGATGTGATATCCAAATCCTTCACATTCCAATCCTGAGACCCTTCCTATAGCATGAGATTTGATATCTCAATGCTTCTAATACCAAACGTGAGATCCTTCCTATAACATGAGATGTGATATCCAAATCCTCCCCTTCCAAACCTGAGACCCTCCCTTTAGCATGAAATGTGATATCCAACTCCTTCCTATTCCAATCCTGAGACTCTTCTGATAGCATGAGATGTGATATCTCAATGCTTCTAATACCAAACCTGAGATCCTTCCGATAGCATGAGATGTGATATCTCAATGCTTCTAATACCAAACCTGAGATCCTTCCTATAACATGAGATGTGATATCCAAATCCTTCCCCTTCCAAACCTGAGACCCTCCCTTTAGCATGAGATGTGATATCTAACTCCTTCCCATTCCATTCCTGAGACCCTTCTGATAGCATGAGATGTGATATCTCAATGCCTCTAATACCAAACCTGAGATCCTACCTCTAACATGAAATGAGATATCCAACTCTTTCCCCTTCCAAACCTGAGAGCCTTCCTATGGCATGAGATGTGATATCCAAGTCCTTCCCATTTCAATACTGAGACCCTTCCTATAGCTTGAGATGTGATATCCAACTCCTTCCCATTCCAATTCTGAGACCCTTCCTATAGCATGAGATGTGATATCTCAATGCTTATACCAAACCTGAGAGCCTACCTATAACATGAGATGTGATATCCAAGTCCATCCCATTCCAATCCTTAGACCCTTCCTACAGCATGCGATGTGATATCTCAATGATTTTAATACCAAACCAGAGACTCTTCCTATAACATGAGATGGGATATCCAACTCCTTCCCATTCCAATTCTGAGACCCTTCCTATACTATGAGACTTGATATCTCAATGCTTCTAATACCAAACCTGAGACCCGTAATATAACATGAGATGTGATATCCAAATCCTTCCCCTTCCAAACCTTAGACCCTTCCTTTATCATGAGATGTGATATCCAACTCATTCCCATTCCAATCCTGAGACCCTTCCGATATCATGAGATGTGATATCTCAAAGCTTCTAATATCAAACTTGAGACCCTCCCTATAGCATGAGATGTGATATCCAAGTCCTTCCCATTCCAATCCTGAGACCCTTCCTATAGCATGAGATGTGATATCTCAATGCTTCTAATACCAAACCTGAGACCCTTCCTATAACATGAGATGGGAATATCCAACTCCTTCCCATTCCAATCTTGAGACCCTTCCGATAGCAGAGATGTGATATCTCAATGCTTATACCAAACCTGAGATCTTTCCTATAACATGAGATGTGATATCCAACTCCTTCCCATTCCAATCCTGAGACACTTCCTATAGCATGAGATGTGATATCTCACTGCTTATACCAAACCTGAGACCCTTCCCATAGCAGGAGATGTGATATCCAACTCATTCCCATTCCAATCCTCAGACCCTTCCTATAGCATGAGATGTGATATCTCAATGCTTCTAATGTCAAACTTGAGACCCTACCTATAGCATGAGATGTGATATCCAAGTCCTTCCCATTCCAATCCTGAGACACTTCCTATAGCATGAGATGTGATATCTCAATGCTTCTAATACCAAACCTGAGACTCTTCCTATAACATGAGATGGGATATCCAACTCCTTCCCATTCCAATCCTGAGACCCTTTTGATAGCAGAGATGTGATATCTCAATGTTTATACCAAACCTGAGACCCTTCCTACGGCATGAGATGTCATATTCAACTCCTTCCCATTCCAATCCTGAGACCCTTCCTATAGCATGAGATGTGATGTCTCAATGCTTCTAATACCAAACCTGAGATCCTTCCTATAACATGAGATGTGATATCCAACTCCTTCCATTCCAATCCGGAGACCCTTCCTATAGCATGAGATGTGATATCTCAATGCTTATACCAAACCTGAGACCCTTCCTATAGCATGAGATGTGATATCCAACTCCTTCCCATTCCAATCATGAGACCCTTCCTATAGCATGAGATGTGATATCTCAATGCTTCTAATACCAAACCTGAGATCCTTCCTCTAACATGAAATGTGAGATCCAACTCCTTCCCTTTCCAAACCTAAGAGCCTATCTATAGCATGATATGTGATATCCAAGTCCTTCACATTCCAACCCTTAGACCCTTCCTACAGCATGCAATATGATATCTCAATGATTCTAATAACAAACCTGAGACCCGTCCTATAACATGAGATGGGATATCCAACTCCTTCCCATTCCAATCCTGAGACACTTCCGATAGCAGAGTTGTGATATCTCAATGTTTATACCAAACCTGAGACCCTTCCTATAACATGAGATGTGATATCCAACTCCTTCCCGTTCCAAACCTGAGACCCTTCCTTTAGCATGAGATGTGATATCCAGCTCCTTCCCATTCCAATCCTGAGACACTTCCGATAGCATGAGATGTGATATCTCAATGCTTCTAATATCAAAACTGAGACCCTCCCTATAGCATGATATGTGATATCTAAGTCCTTCCCATTCCAATCCTGAGACCCTTCCTATAGCATGAGATGTGATATCTCAATGCTTCTACCAAACCTGAGACCCTTCCTTTAGCATGAGATGTAATATCCAACTCCTTCCCATTCCAATCCTGAGACCCTTCCTATAGCATGAGATGTGATATCTCAATACTTCTAATACCAAACCTGAGATCCATCCTATAACATGAGATGTGATATCCAACTCCTTCCCTTTCCAAACCTGAGAGCCGTTCTATAGCATGAGATGTGATATCCAGGTCCTTCCCATTCCAATCCTTAGACCCTTCCTACAGCATGCAATATGATATCTCAATGATTCTAATAACAAACCTGAGACCCGTCCTATAGCATGAGATATGATATCCAAGTCCTTCCCATTCCAATCCTGAGACCCTTCCTATAACATGAAATGTGATATCCAACTCCTTCCCATTCCAACCTGAGACCCTTCCTATTGCATGAGATGGGATATCCAACTTCTTCCAAATCCAATACTGATACCCTTCCGATAGCATGAGATGTGATATCCCAATGCTTCTACCAAACCTGAGACCCATACTATGGCATGAGATGTGATATCAAACTCCTTCCCATTCCAATCCTGAGACCCTTCCTATAGCTTGAGGTGTGATATCCAACTCCTTCCCATTCCAATTCTGAGACCCTTCTTATACCATGAGACTTGATATCTCAATGCTTCTAATATTAAACCTGAGACCCGTCCTATAACATGAGATGTGATATCCAAATCCTTCCCCTTCCAAACCTTAGACCCTTCCTTTATCATGAGATGTGATATCCAACTCCTTCCCATTCCAATCCTGAGACCCTTCCGATATCATGAGATTTGTTATCTCAATGCTTCTAATATCAAACTTGAGACCCTCCCTATAGTATGAGATGTGACATCCAAGTCCTTCCCATTCCAATCCTGAGACCCTTCCTATAGCATGAGATGTGATATTTCTATGCTTCTAATACCAAACCTGAGACCCTTCCTATAACATGAGATGGGATATCCAACTCCTTCCCATTCCAATCCTGAGACCTTTCCGATAGCAGAGATGTGATATCTCAATGCTTATACCAAACCTGAGAACCTTCCTATGGCCTGAGATGTCATATACAACTCCTTCCCATTCCAATCCTGAGACCCTTCCTTTAGCATGAGATGTGATATCTCAATGCTTATACCAAATCTGAGACCCTTCCTATAGCATGAGATGTGATATCCAATTCCTTCCCATTCCAATCCTGAGACCCTTCCTATAGCATGAGATGTGATATCTCAATGCTTATACCAAACCTGAGAGCCTACCTATAACATGAGATGTGATATCCAAGTCCATCCCATTCCAATCCTTAGACCCTTCCTACAGCATGCGATGTGATATCTCAATGATTCTAATACCAAACCAGAGACTCTTCCTATAACATGAGATGGGATATCCAACTCCTTCCCATTCCAATCCTGAGCCGCTTCCGATAGCAGAGATGTGATATCTCAATGCTTATACCAAACCTGAGACCCTTCCTATAACATGAGATGTGATATCCAACTCCTTCCCGTTCCAAACCTGAGACACTAACTATAGCATATGTGATATCCAACTCCTTCCCATTCCAAACATGAGACCCTTCCTATAGCAAGAAAGTAATATCCAACTCCTACCCATTCCAATCCTGAGACCCTTCCTATAGCAAGAGATGTGATATCCAAATCCTTCCCATTCCAATCCTGAGACCCTTCCTATAACATGAGATGTGATATCCAACTCCTTCCCATTCCAATCCTGAGACACTTCCTATAGCATGAGATGTGATATCTCAATGCTTCTAATACCAAACCTGAGACTCTTCCTATAACATGAGATGGGATATCCAACTCCTTCCCATTCCAATCCTGAGACCCTTTTGATAGCAGAGATGTGATATCTCAATGTTTATACCAAACCTGAGACCCTTCCTACGGCATGAGATGTCATATTCAACTCCTTCCCATTCCAATCCTGAGACCCTTCCTATAGCATGAGATGTGATATCTCAATGCTTATACCAAACCTGAGACCCTTCCTATAGCATGAGATGTGATATCCAACTCCTTCCCATTCCAATCCTGAGACCCTTCCTATAGCATGAGATGTGATATCTCAATGCTTCTAATACCAAACCTGAGATCCTTCCTCTAACATGAAATGTGAGATCCAACTCCTTCCCTTTCCAAACCTAAGAGCCTATCTATAGCATGAGATGTGATATCCAAGTCCTTCACATTCCAACCCTTAGACCCTTCCTACAGCATGCAATATGATATCTCAATGATTCTAATAACAAACCTGAGACCCGTCCTATAACATGAGATGGGATATCCAACTCCTTCCCATTCCAATCCTGAGACACTTCCGATAGCAGAGATGTGATATCTCAATGTTTATACCAAACCTGAGACCCTTCCTATAACATGAGATGTGATATCCAACTCCTTCCCGTTCCAAACCTGACACCCTTCCTTTAGCATGAGATGTGATATCCAGCTCCTTCCCATTCCAATCCTGAGACACTTCCGATAGCATGAGATGTGATATCTCAATGCTTCTAATATCAAAACTGAGACCCTCCCTATAGCATGATATGTGATATCTAAGTCCTTCCCATTCCAATCCTGAGACCCTTCCTATAGCATGAGATGTGATATCTCAATGCTTCTACCAAACCTGAGACCCTTCCTTTAGCATGAGATGTGATATCCAACTCCTTCCCATTCCAATCCTGAAACCCTTCCTATAGCATGAGATGTGATATCTCAATACTTCTAATACCAAACCTGAGATCCTTCCGATAACATGAGATGTGATATCTCAATACTTCTAATACCAAACCTGAGATCCATCCTATAACATGAGATGTGATATCCAACTCCTTCCCTTTCCAAACCTGAGAGCCGTTCTATAGCATGAGATGTGATATCCAGGTCCTTCCCATTGCAATCCTTAACCCTTCCTACAGCATGCAATATGATATCTCAATGATTCTAATAACAAACCTGAGACCCGTCCTATAGCATGAGATATGATATCCAAGTCCTTCCCATTCCAATCCTGAGACCCTTCCTATAACATGAAATGTGATATCCAACTCCTTCCCATTCCAACCTGAGACCCTTCCTATAGCATGAGATGGGATATCCAACTTCTTCCAAATCCAATACTGATACCCTTCCGATAGCATGAGATGTGATATCCCAATGCTTCTACCAAACCTGAGACCCATACTATGGCATGAGATGTGATATCAAACTCCTTCCCATTCCAATCCTGAGACCCTTCCTATAGCTTGAGGTGTGATATCCAACTCCTTCCCATTCCAATTCTGAGACCCTTCTTATACCATGAGACTTGATATCTCAATGCTTCTAATATTAAACCTGAGACCCGTCCTATAACATGAGATGTGATATCCAAATCCTTCCCCTTCCAAACCTTAGACCCTTCCTTTATCATGAGATGTGATATCCAACTCCTTCCCATTCCAATCCTGAGACCCTTCCGATATCATGAGATTTGTTATCTCAATGCTTCTAATATCAAACTTGAGACCCTCCCTATAGCATGAGATGTGACATCCAAGTCCTTCCCATTCCAATCCTGAGACCCTTCCTATAGCATGAGATGTGATATCTCTATGCTTCTAATACCAAACCTGAGACCCTTCCTATAACATGAGATGGGATATCCAACTCCTTCCCATTCCAATCCTGAGACCTTTCCGATAGCAGAGATGTGATATATCAATGCTTATACCAAACCTGAGAACCTTCCTATGGCCTGAGATGTCATATACAACTCCTTCCCATTCCAATCCTGAGACCCTTCCTTTAGCATGAGATGTGATATCTCAATGCTTATACCAAATCTGAGACCCTTCCTATAGCATGAGATGTGATATCCAATTCCTTCCCATTCCAATCCTGAGACCCTTCCTATAGCATGAGATGTGATATCTCAATGCTTATACCAAACCTGAGAGCCTACCTATAACATGAGATGTGATATCCAAGTCTATCCCATTCCAATCCTTAGACCCTTCCTACAGCATGCGATGTGATATCTCAATAATTCTAATACCAAACCAGAGACTCTTCCTATAACATGAGATGGGATATCCAACTCCTTCCCATTCCAATCCTGAGCCGCTTCCGATAGCAGAGATGTGATATCTCAATGCTTATACCAAACCTGAGACCCTTCCTATAACATGAGATGTGATATCCAACTCCTTCCCGTTCCAAACCTGAGACACTAACTATAGCATATGTGATATCCAACTCCTTCCCATTCCAAACATGAGACCCTTCCTATAGCAAGAAAGTAATATCCAACTCCTACCCATTCCAATCCTGAGACCCTTCCTATAGCAAGAGATGTGATATCCAAATCCTTCCCATTCCAATCCTGAGACCCTTCCTATAACATGAGATGTGATATCCAACTCCTTCCCATTCCAACCTGAGACACTTCCTATAGCATGAGAAGGGATATCCAACTCCTTCCCAATCCAATCCTGAGACCCTTCCGATAGCAGAGATGTGATATCTCAATGCTTATACCAAACCTGAGACCCTTCCTATGGCATGAGATGTGATATCCAACTCCTTGCTGAGACCCTTCCTATAGCATGAGAAGGGATATCCAACTCCTTCCCAATCCAATCCTGAGACCCTTCCGATAGCAGCGACGTGATATCTCAATGCTTCTACCAAACCTGAGACCCTTCCTTTAGCATGAGATGTGATATCCAAATCCTTCACATTCCAATCCTGAGACCCTTCCTATAGCATGAGATGTGATATCTCAATGCTTCTAATACCAAACCTGAGATCCTTCCTATAACATGAGATGTGATATCCAATTCCTTCCCATTCCAAACCTGAGACCCTTCCTATTGGATGAGATGTGATATCCAACTCCTTCCCATTCCAACCTTGAGACCCTTCCTATAGCATGAGATGTGATGTCTCAATGCTTCTAATACCAAACCTGAGATCCTTCCTATAACATGAGATGTGATATCCAACTCCTTCTATTCCAATCCTGAGACCCGTCCTATAGCATGAGATGTGATATCTCAAGGCTTATACCAAACCTGAGACCCTTCCTATAGCATGAGATGTGATATCCAACTGCTTCCCATTCCAATCCTGAGACCCTTCCTATAGCATGCAATATGATATCTCAATGATTCTAATAACAAACCTGAGACCCGTCCTATAGCATGAGATATGATATCCAAGTCCTTCGCATTCCAATCCTGAGACCCTTCCTATAACATGAAATGTGATATCCAACTCCTTCCCATTCCAACCTGAGACCATTCCTATAGCATGAGATGGGATATCCAACTTCTTCCAAATCCAATACTGATACCCTTCCGATAGCATGAGATGTGATATCCCAATGCTTCTACCAAACCTGAGACCCATACTATGGCATGAGATGTGATATCAAACTCCTTCCCATTCCAATCCTGAGACCCTTCCTATAGCTTGAGGTGTGATATCCAACTCCTTCCCATTCCAATTCTGAGACCCTTCTTATACCATGAGACTTGATATCTCAATACTTCTAATATTAAACCTGAGACCCGTCCTATAACATGAGATGTGATATCCAAATCCTTCCCCTTCCAAACCTTAGACCCTTCCTTTATCATGAGATGTGATATCCAACTCCTTCCCATTCCAATCCTGAGACCCTTCCGATATCATGAGATTTGTTATCTCAATGCTTCTAATATCAAACTTGAGACCCTCCCTATAGCATGAGATGTGACATCCAAGTCCTTCCCATTCCAATCCTGAGACCCTTCCTATAGCATGAGATGTGATATCTCTATGCTTCTAATACCAAACCTGAGACCCTTCCTATAACATGAGATGGGATATCCAACTCCTTCCCATTCCAATCCTGAGACCTTTCCGATAGCAGAGATGTGATATCTCAATGCTTATACCAAACCTGAGAACCTTCCTATGGCCTGAGATGTCATATACAACTCCTTCCCATTCCAATCCTGAGACCCTTCCTTTAGCATGAGATGTGATATCTCAATGCTTATACCAAACCTGAGACCCTTCCTATAACATGAGATGTGATATCCAACTCCTTCCCGTTCCAAACCTGAGACACTAACTATAGCATATGTGATATCCAACTCCTTCCCATTCCAAACATGAGACCCTTCCTATAGCAAGAAAGTAATATCCAACTCCTACCCATTCCAATCCTGAGACCCTTCCTATAGCAAGAGATGTGATATCCAAATCCTTCCCATTCCAATCCTGAGACCCTTCCTATAACATGAGATGTGATATCCAACTCCTTCCCATTCCAACCTGAGACACTTCCTATAGCATGAGAAGGGATATCCAACTCCTTCCCAATCCAATCCTGAGACCCTTCCGATAGCAGAGATGTGATATCTCAATGCTTATACCAAACCTGAGACCCTTCCTATGGCATGAGATGTGATATAACTCCTTGCCATTCAAATCCTGAGACCCTTCCTATAGCATGAGAAGGGATATCCAACTCCTTCCCAATCCAATCCTGAGACCCTTCCGATAGCAGCGACGTGATATCTCAATGCTTCTACCAAACCTGAGACCCTTCCTTTAGCATGAGATGTGATATCCAAATCCTTCACATTCCAATCCTGAGACCCTTCCTATAGCATGAGATGTGATATCTCAATGCTTCTAATACTAAACCTGAGATCCTTCCTATAACATGAGATGTGATATCCAATTCCTTCCCATTCCAAACCTGAGACCCTTCCTATTGGATGAGATGTGATATCCAACTCCTTCCCATTCCAACCCTGAGACCCTTCCTATAGCATGAGATGTGATGTCTCAATGCTTCTAATACCAAACCTGAGATCCTTCCTATAACATGAGATGTGATATCCAACTCCTTCCATTCGAATCCTGAGACCCGTCCTATAGCATGAGATGTGATATCTCAATGCTTATACCAAACCTGAGACCCTTCCTATAGCATGAGATGTGATATCTAACTCCTTCCCATTCCATTCCTGAGACCCTTCTGATAGCATGAGATGTGATATCTCAATGCCTCTAATACCAAACCTGAGATCCTACCTCTAACATGAAATGAGATATCCAACTCTTTCCCCTTCCAAACCTGAGAGCCTTCCTATAGCATGAGATGTGATATCCAAGTCCTTCCCATTCCAATACTGAGACCCTTCCTATAGCTTGAGATGTGATATCCAACTCCTTCCCATTCCAATTCTGAGACCCTTCCTATAGCATGAGATGTGATATCTCAATGCTTATACCAAACCTGAGAGCCTACCTATAGCATGAGATGTGATATCCAAGTCCATCCCATTCCAATCCTTAGACCCTTCCTACAGCATGCGATGTGATATCTCAATGATTCTAATACCAAACCAGAGACTCTTCCTATAACATGAGATGGGATATCCAACTCCTTCCCATTCCAATTCTGAGACCCTTCCTATACTATGAGACTTGATATCTCAATGCTTCTAATACCAAACCTGAGACCCGTAATATAACATGAGATGTGATATCCAAATCCTTCCGCTTCCAAACCTTAGACCCTTCCTTTATCATGAGATGTGATATCCAACTCCTTCCCATTCCAATCCTGAGACCCTTCCGATATCATGAGATGTGATATCTCAAAGCTTCTAATATCAAACTTGAGACCCTCCATATAGCATGAGATGTGATATCCAAGTCCTTCCCATTCCAATCCTGAGACCCTTCCTATAGCATGAGATGTGATATCTCAATGCTTCTAATACCAAACCTGAGACCCTTCCTATAACATGAGATGGGAATATCCAACTCCTTCCCATTCCAATCTTCAGACCCTTCCGATAGCAGAGATGTGATATCTCAATGCTTATACCACACCTGAGATCCTTCCTATAACATGAGATGTGATATCCAACTCCTTCCCATTCCAATCCTGAGACACTTCCTATAGCATGAGATGTGATATCTCACTGCTTATACCAAACCTGAGACCCTTCCCATAGCAGATGTGATATCCAACTCCTTCCCATTCCAATCCTCAGACCCTTCCTATAGCATGAGATGTGATATCTCAATGCTTATACCAAACCTGAGAGCCTACCTATAACATGAGATGTGATATCCAAGTCCATCCCATTCCAATCCTTAGACCCTTCCTACAGCATGCGATGTGATATCTCAATGATTCTAATACCAAACCAGAGACTCTTCCTATAACATGAGATGGGATATCCAACTCCTTCCCATTCCAATCCTGAGCCGCTTCCGATAGCAGAGATGTGATATCTCAATGCTTATACCAAACCTGAGACCCTTCCTATAACATGAGATGTGATATCCAACTCCTTCCCGTTCCAAACCTGAGACACTAACTATAGCATATGTGATATCCAACTCCTTCCCATTCCAAACATGAGACCCTTCCTATAGCAAGAAAGTAATATCCAACTCCTACCCATTCCAATCCTGAGACCCTTCCTATAGCAAGAGATGTGATATCCAAATCCTTCCCATTCCAATCCTGAGACCCTTCCTATAACATGAGATGTGATATCCAACTCCTTCCCATTCCAACCTGAGACACTTCCTATAGCATGAGAAGGGATATCCAACTCCTTCCCAATCCAATCCTGAGACCCTTCCGATAGCAGAGATGTGATATCTCAATGCTTATACCAAACCTGAGACCCTTCCTATGGCATGAGATGTGATATAACTCCTTGCCATTCAAATCCTGAGACCCTTCCTATAGCATGAGAAGGGATATCCAACTCCTTCCCAATCCAATCCTGAGACCCTTCCGATAGCAGCGACGTGATATCTCAATGCTTCTACCAAACCTGAGACCCTTCCTTTAGCATGAGATGTGATATCCAAATCCTTCACATTCCAATCCTGAGACCCTTCCTATAGCATGAGATGTGATATCTCAATGCTTCTAATACTAAACCTGAGATCCTTCCTATAACATGAGATGTGATATCCAATTCCTTCCCATTCCAAACCTGAGACCCTTCCTATTGGATGAGATGTGATATCCAACTCCTTCCCATTCCAACCCTGAGACCCTTCCTATAGCATGAGATGTGATGTCTCAATGCTTCTAATACCAAACCTGAGATCCTTCCTATAACATGAGATGTGATATCCAACTCCTTCCATTCGAATCCTGAGACCCGTCCTATAGCATGAGATGTGATATCTCAATGCTTATACCAAACCTGAGACCCTTCCTATAGCATGAGATGTAATATCCAACTGCTTCCCATTCCAATCCTGAGACCCTTCCTATAGCATGAGATGTGATATCTCAATGCTTCTAATACCAAACCTGAGATCCTTCCTCTAACATGAAATGTGATATCCAACTCCTTCCCTTTCCAAACCTAAGAGCCTATCTATAGCATGAGATGTGATATCCAAGTCCTTCACATTCCAACCCTTAGACCCTTCCTACAGCATGCAATATGATATCTCAATGATTCTAATAACAAACCTGAGACCCGTCCTATAACATGAGATGGGATATCCAACTCCTTCCCATTCCAATCCTGAGACACTTCCGATAGCAGAGATGTGATATCTCAATGCTTATACCAAACCTGAGACCCTTCCTATAACATGAGATGTGATATCCAAATCCTTCTCGTTCCAAACCTGAGACCCTTCCTTTAGCATGAGATGTGATATCCAGCTCCTTCCCATTCCAATCCTGAGACACTTCCGATAGCATGAGATGTGATATCTCAATGCTTCTAATATCAAAACTGAGACCCTCCCTATAGCATGATATGTGATATCTAAGTCCTTCCCATTCCAATCCTGAGACCCTCCCTATATCATGAGATGTGATATCCAACTCCTTCCCATTCCAATCCTGAGACCCTTCCTATAGCATGAGATATGATATCTCAATACTTCTAATACCAAACGTGAGATCCTTCCGATAACATGAGATGTGATATCCAAATCCTTCCCCTTCCAAACCTGAGACCCTCCCTTTAGCATGAAATGTGATATCCAACTCCTTCCTATTCCAATCCTGAGACTCTTCTGATAGCATGAGATGTGATATCTCAATGCTTCTAATACCAAACCTGAGATCCTTCCGATAGCATGAGATGTGATATCTCAATGCTTCTAATACCAAACCTGAGATCCTTCCTATAACATGAGATATGATATCCAAATCCTTCCCATTCCATTCCTGAGACCCTTCTGATAGCATGAGATGTGATATCTCAATGCCTCTAATACCAAACCTGAGATCCTACCTCTAACATGAAATGAGATATCCAACTCTTTCCCCTTCCAAACCTGAGAGCCTTCCTATAGCATGAGATGTGATATCCAAGTCCTTCCCATTCCAATACTGAGACCCTTCCTATAGCTTGAGATGTGATATCCAACTCCTTCCCATTCCAATTCTGAGACCCTTCCTATAGCATGAGATGTGATATCTCAATGCTTATACCAAACCTGAGAGCCTACCTATAGCATGAGATGTGATATCCAAGTCCATCCCATTCCAATCCTTAGACCCTTCCTACAGCATGCGATGTGAATATCTCAATGATTCTATTACCAAACCAGAGACTCTTTCTATAAAATGAGATGGGATATCCAACTCCTTCCCATTCCAATTCTGAGACCCTTCCTATACTATGAGACTTGATATCTCAATGCTTCTAATACCAAACCTGAGACCCGTAATATAACATGAGATGTGATATCCAAATCCTTCCCCTTCCAAACCTTAGACCCGTTCTTTATCATGAGATGTGATATCCAACTCCTTCCCATTCCAATCCTGAGACCCTTCCGATATCATGAGATGTGATATCTCAAAGCTTCTAATATCAAACTTGAGACCCTCCCTATAGCATGAGATGTGATATCCAAGTCCTTCCCATTCCAATCCTGAGACCCTTCCTATAGCATGAGATGTGATATCTCAATGCTTCTAATACCAAACCTGAGACCCTTCCTATAACATGAGATGGGAATATCCAACTCCTTCCCATTCCAATCTTGAGACCCTTCCGATAGCAGAGATGTGATATCTCAATGCTTATACCACACCTGAGATCCTTCCTATAACATGAGATGTGATATCCAACTCCTTCCCATTCCAATCCTGGAACACTTCCTATAGCATGAGATGTGATATCTCACTGCTTATACCAAACCTGAGACCCTTCCCATAGCAGGAGATGTGATATCCAACTCCTTCCCATTCCAATCCTCAGACCCTTCCTATAGCATGAGATGTGATATCTCAATGCTTCTAATGTCAAACTTGAGACCCTACGTATAGCATGAGATGTGATATCCAAGTCCTTCCCATTCCAATCCTGAGACACTTCCTATAGCATGAGATGTGATATCTCAATGCTTCTAATACCAAACCTGAGACTCTTCCTATAACATGAGATGGGATATCCAACTCCTTCCAATTCCAATCCTGAGACCCTTTTGATAGCAGAGATGTGATATCTCAATGTTTATACCAAACCTGAGACCCTTCCTACGGCATGAGATGTCATATTCAACTCCTTCCCATTCCAATCCTGAGACCCTTCCTATAGCATGAGATTTGATATCCAACTCCTTCCCATTCCAATCCTGAGACCCTTCCTATAGCATGAGATGTGATGTCTCAATGCTTCTAATACCAAACCTGAGATCCTTCCTATAACATGAGATGTGATATCCAACTCCTTCCATTCCAATCCTGAGACCCTTCCTATAGCATGAGATGTGATATCTCAATGCTTATACCAAGCCTGAGACCCTTCCTATAGCATGAGATGTGATATCCAACTCCTTCCCATTCCAATCCTGAGACCCTTCCTATAGCCTGAGATGTGATATCCAATTCCTTCCCATTCCAATCCTGAGACCCTTCCTATAGCATGAGATGTGATATCTCAATGCTTATACCAAACCTGAGAGCCTACCTATAACATGAGATGTGATATCCAAGTCCATCCCATTCCAATCCTTAGACCCTTCCTACAGCATGCGATGTGATATCTCAATGATTCTAATACCAAACCAGAGACTCTTCCTATAACATGAGATGGGATATCCAACTCCTTCCCATTCCAATCCTGAGCCGCTTCCGATAGCAGAGATGTGATATCTCAATGCTTATACCAAACCTGAGACCCTTCCTATAACATGAGATGTGATATCCAACTCCTTCCCGTTCCAAACCTGAGACACTAACTATAGCATATGTGATATCCAACTCCTTCCCATTCCAAACATGAGACCCTTCCTATAGCAAGAAAGTAATATCCAACTCCTACCCATTCCAATCCTGAGACCCTTCCTATAGCAAGAGATGTGATATCCAAATCCTTCCCATTCCAATCCTGAGACCCTTCCTATAACATGAGATGTGATATCCAACTCCTTCCCATTCCAACCTGAGACACTTCCTATAGCATGAGAAGGGATATCCAACTCCTTCCCAATCCAATCCTGAGACCCTTCCGATAGCAGAGATGTGATATCTCAATGCTTATACCAAACCTGAGACCCTTCCTATGGCATGAGATGTGATATCCAACTCCTTGCCATTCAAATCCTGAGACCCTTCCTATAGCATGAGAAGGGATATCCAACTCCTTCCCAATCCAATCCTGAGACCCTTCCGATAGCAGCGACGTGATATCTCAATGCTTCTACCAAACCTGAGACCCTTCCTTTAGCATGAGATGTGATATCCAAATCCTTCACATTCCAATCCTGAGACCCTTCCTATAGCATGAGATGTGATATCTCAATGCTTCTAATACCAAACCTGAGATCCTTCCTATAACATGAGATGTGATATCCAATTCCTTCCCATTCCAAACCTGAGAACCTTCCTATTGGATGAGATGTGATAGCCAACTCCTTCCCATTCCAACCCTGAGACCCTTCCTATAGCATGAGATGTGATGTCTCAATGCTTATACCAAACCTGAGACCCTTCCTATAGCATGAGATGTCATATCCAACTGCTTCCCATTCCAATCCTGAGACCCTTCCTATAGCATGAGATGTGATATCTCAATACTTCTAATACCAAACCTGAGATCCTTCCTCTAACATGAAATGTGATATCCAACTCCTTCCCTTTCCAAACCTAAGAGCCTATCTATAGCATGAGATGTGATATCCAAGTCCTTCACATTCCAACCCTTAGACCCTTCCTACAGCATGCAATATGATATCTCAATGATTCTAATAACAAACCTGAGACCCGTCCTATAACATGAGATGGGATATCCAACTCCTTCCCATTCCAATCCTGAGACACTTCCGATAGCAGAGATGTGATATCTCAATGCTTATACCAAACCTGAGACCCTTCCTATAACATGAGATGTGATATCCAAATCCTTCTCGTTCCAAACCTGAGACCCTTCCTTTAGCATGAGATGTGATATCCAGCTCCTTCCCATTCCAATCCTGAGACACTTCCGATAGCATGAGATGTGATATCTCAATGCTTCTAATATCAAAACTGAGACCCTCCCTATAGCATGATATGTGATATCTAAGTCCTTCCCATTCCAATCCTGAGACCCTCCCTATAGCATGAGATGTGATATCCAACTCCTTCCCATTCCAATCCTGAGACCCTTCCTATAGCATGAGATATGATATCTCAATACTTCTAATACCAAACGTGAGATCCTTCCGATAACATGAGATGTGATATCCAAATCCTTCCCCTTCCAAACCTGAGACCCTCCCTTTAGCATGAAATGTGATATCCAACTCCTTCCTATTCCAATCCTGAGACTCTTCTGATAGCATGAGATGTGATATCTCAATGCTTCTAATACCAAACCTGAGATCCTTCCGATAGCATGAGATGTGATATCTCAATGCTTCTAATACCAAACCTGAGATCCTTCCTATAACATGAGATGTGATATCCAAATCCTTCCCCTTCCAAACCTGAGACCCTCCCTTTAGCATGAGATGTGATATCTAACTCCTTCCCATTCCATTCCTGAGACCCTTCTGATTGCATGAGATGTGATATCTCAATGCCTCTAATACCAAACCTGAGATCCTACCTCTAACATGAAATGAGATATCCAACTCTTTCCCCTTCCAAACCTGAGAGCCTTCCTATAGCATGAGATGTGATATCCAAGTCCTTCCCATTCCAATACTGAGACCCTTCCTATAGCTTGAGATGTGATATCCAACTCCTTCCCATTCCAATTCTGAGACCCTTCCTATAGCATGAGATGTGATATCTCAATGCTTATACCAAACCTGAGAGCCTTCCTATAGCTTGAAATGGGATATCCAACTCCTTCCCATTCCAATTCTGAGACCCTTCCTATACTATGAGACTTGATATCTCAATGCTTCTAATACCAAACCTGAGACCCGTAATATAACATGAGATGTGATATCCAAATCCTTCCCCTTCCAAACCTAGACCCTTCCTTTATCATGAGATGTGATATCCAACTCCTTCCCATTCCAATCCTGAGACCCTTCCAAACCTGAGACCCTTCCTATGGCATGAGATGTGATATCCAACTCCTTGCCATTCAAATCCTGAGACCCTTCCTATAGCATGAGAAGGGATATCCAACTCCTTCCCAATCCAATCCTGAGACCCCTCCGATAGCAGAGACGTGATATCTCAATGCTTCGACCAATCCTGAGACCCTTCCTTTAGCATGAGATGTGATATCCAAATCCTTCACATTCCAATCCTGAGACCCTTCCTATAGCATGAGATGTGATATCTCAATGCTTCTAATACCAAACCTGAGATCCTTCCTATAACATGAGATGTGATATCCAATTCCTTCCCATTCCAAACCTGAGACCCTTCCTATTGGATGAGATGTGATATCCAACTCCTTCCCATTCCAACCCTGAGACCCTTCCTATAGCATGAGATGTGATGTCTCAATGCTTCTAATACCAAACCTGAGATCCTTCCTATAACATGAGATGTGATATCCAACTCCTTCCATTCCAATCCTGAGACCCGTCCTATAGCATGAGATGTGATATCTCAATGCTTATACCAAACCTGAGACCCTTCCTATAGCATGAGATGTGATATCCAACTACTTCCCATTCCAATCCTGAGACCCTTCCTATAGCATGAGATGTGATATCTCAATGCTTCTAATACCAAACCTGAGCTCCTTCCTCTAACATGAAATGTGATATCCAACTCCTTCCCTTTCCAAACCTAAGAGCCTATCTATAGCATGAGATGTGATATCCAAGTCCTTCCCGTTCCAATCCTTAGACCCTTCCTACAGCATGCAATATGATATCTCAATGATTCTAATAACAAACCTGAGACCTGTCCTATAGCATGAGATATGATATCCAAGTCCTTCCCATTCCAATCCTGAGACCCTTCCTATAACATGAAATGTGATATCCAACTCCTTCCCATTCCAACCTGAGACCCTTCCTATAGCATGAGATGGGATATCCAACTTCTTCCAAATCCAATACTGATACCCTTCCGATAGCATGAGATGTGATATCCCAATGCTTCTACCAAACCTGAGACCCATACTATGGCATGAGATGTGATATCAAACTCCTTCCCATTCCAATCCTGAGACCCTTCCTATAGCTTGAGGTGTGATATCCAACTCCTTCCCATTCCAATTCTGAGACCCTTCTTATACCATGAGACTTGATATCTCAATGCTTCTAATACCAAACCTGAGACCCGTCCTATAACATGAGATGTGATATCCAAATCCTTCCCCTTCCAAACCTTAGACCCTTCCTTTATCATGAGATGTGGTATCCAACTCCTTCCCATTCCAATCCTGAGACCCTTCCGATATCATGAGATTTGTTATCTCAATGCTTCTAATATCAAACTTGAGACCCTCCCTATAGCATGAGATGTGACATCCAAGTCCTTCCCATTCCAATCCTGAGACCCTTCCTATAGCATGAGATGTGATATCTCTATGCTTCTAATACCAAACCTGAGACCCTTCCTATAACATGAGATGGGATATCCAACTCCTTCCCATTCCAATCCTGAGACCCTTCCGATAGCAGAGATGTGATATCTCAATGCTTATACCAAACATGAGACCCTTCCTATGGCCTGAGATGTCATATACAACTCCTTCCCATTCCAATCCTGAGACCCTTCCTTTAGCATGAGATGTGATATCTCAATGCTTATACCAAATCTGAGACCCTTCCTATAGCATGAGATGTGATATCCAAATCCTTCCCATTCCAATCCTGAGACCCTTCCTATAGCATGAGATGTGATATCTCAATGCTTATATCAAACCTGAGAGCCTACCTATAGCATGAGATGTGATATCCAAGTCCATCCCATTCCAATCCTTAGACCCTTCCTACAGCATGCGATGTGATATCTCAATGATTCTAATACCAAACCAGAGACTCTTACTATAACATGAGATGGGATATCCAACTCCTTCCCATTCCAATCCTGAGCCGCTTCCGATAGCAGAGATGTGATATCTCAATGCTTATACCAAACATGAGACCCTTCCTATAACATGAGATGTGATATCCAACTCCTTCCCGTTCCAAACCTGAGACACTAACTATAGCATATGTGATATCCAACTCCTTCCCATTCCAAACATGAGACCCTTCCTATAGCAAGAAAGTAATATCCAAATCCTTCCCATTCCAATCCTGAGACCCTTCCTATAACATGAGATGTGATATCCAACTCCTTCCCATTCAAATCCTGAGACCCTTCCTATAGCATGAGAAGGGATATCCAACTCCTTCCCAATCCAATCCTGAGACCCTTCCGATAGCAGAGATCTGATATCTCAATGCTTCTACCAAACCTGAGACCCTTCCTTTAGCATGAGATGTGATATCCAAATCCTTCACATTCCAATCCTGAGACCCTTCCTATAGCATGAGATGTGATATCTCAATGCTTCTAATACCAAACCTGAGATCCTTCCTATAACATGAGATGTGATATCCAATTCCTTCCCATTCCAAACCTGAGACCCTTCCTATTGGATGAGATGCGATATCCAACTCCTTCCCATTCCAACCCTGAGACCCTTCCTATAGCATGAGATGTGATGTCTCAATGCTTCTAATACCAAACCTGAGATCCTTCCTATAACATGAGATGTGATATCCAACTCCTTCCATTCCAATCCTGAGACCCGTCCTATAGCATGAGATGTGATATCTCAATGCTTATACCAAACCTGAGACCCTTCCTATAGCATGAGATGTGATATCCAACTACTTCCCATTCCAATCCTGAGACCCTTCCTATAGCATGAGATGTGATATCTCAATGCTTCTAATACCAAACCTGAGATCCTTCCTCTAACATGAAATGTGATATCCAACTCCTTCCCTTTCCAAACCTTAGACCCTTCCTACAGCATGCAATATGATATCTCAATGATTCTAATAACAAACCTGAGACCCGTCCTATAGCATGAGATATGATATCCAAGTCCTTCCCATTCCAATCCTGAGACCCTTCCTATAACATGAAATGTGATATCCAACTCCTTCCCATTCCAACCTGAGACCCTTCCTATAGCATGAGATGGGATATCCAACTTCTTCCAAATCCAATACTGATACCCTTCCGATAGCATGAGATGTGATGTCCCAATGCTTCTACCAAACCTGAGACCCATACTATGGCATGAGATGTGATATCAAACTCCTTCCCATTCCAATCCTGAGACCCTTCCTATAGCTTGAGGTGTGATATCCAACTCCTTCCCATTCCAATTCTGAGACCCTTCTTATACCATGAGACTTGATATCTCAATGCTTCTAATACCAAACCTGAGACCCGTCCTATAACATGAGATGTGATATCCAAATCCTTCCCCTTCCAAACCTTAGACCCTTCCTTTATCATGAGATGTGGTATCCAACTCCTTCCCATTCCAATCCTGAGACCCTTCCGATATCATGAGATTTGTTATCTCAATGCTTCTAATATCAAACTTGAGACCCTCCCTATAGCATGAGATGTGACATCCAAGTCCTTCCCATTCCAATCCTGAGACCCTTCCTATAGCATGAGATGTGATATCTCTATACTTCTAATACCAAACCTGAGACCCTTCCTATAACATGAGATGGGATATCCAACTCCTTCCCATTCCAATCCTGAGACCCTTCCGATAGCAGAGATGTGATATCTCAATGCTTATACCAAACCTGAGACCCTTCCTATGGCCTGAGATGTCATATACAACTCCTTCCCATTCCAATCCTGAGACCCTTCCTTTAGCATGAGATGTGATATCTCAATGCTTATACCAAATCTGAGACCCTTCCTATAGCTTGAGGTGTGATATCCAACTCCTTCCCATTCCAATTCTGAGACCCTTCTTATACCATGAGACTTGATATCTCAATGCTTCTAATACCAAACCTGAGACCCGTCCTATAACATGAGATGTGATATCCAAATCCTTCCCCTTCCAAACCGTAGACCCTTCCTTTATCATGAGATGTGGTATCCAACTCCTTCCCATTCCAATCCTGAGACCCTTCCGATATCATGAGATTTGTTATCTCAATGCTTCTAATATCAAACTTGAGACCCTCCCTATAGCATGAGATGTGACATCCAAGTCCTTCCCATTCCAATCCTGAGACCCTTCCTATAGCATGAGATGTGATATCTCTATACTTCTAATACCAAACCTGAGACCCTTCCTATAACATGAGATGGGATATCCAACTCCTTCCCATTCCAATCCTGAGACCCTTCCGATAGCAGAGATGTGATATCTCAATGCTTATACCAAACCTGAGACCCTTCCTATGGCCTGAGATGTCATATACAACTCCTTCCCATTCCAATCCTGAGACCCTTCCTTTAGCATGAGATGTGATATCTCAATGCTTATACCAAATCTGAGACCCTTCCTATAGCATGAGATGTGATATCCAAATCCTTCCCATTCCAATCCTGAGACCCTTCCTATAGCATGAGATGTGATATCTCAATGCTTATACCAAACCTGAGAGCCTACAATCCTGAGACCCTTCCTTTAGCATGAAATGTGATATCTCAATGCTTATACCAAATCTGAGACCCTTCCTATAGCATGAGATGTGATATCCAAGTCCATCCCATTCCAATCCTTAGACCCTTCCTACAGCATGCGATGTGATATCTCAATGATTCTAATACCAAACCAGAGACTCTTACTATAACATGAGATGGGATATCCAACTCCTTCCCATTCCAATCCTGAGCCGCTTCCGATAGCAGAGATGTGATATCTCAATGCTTATACCAAACCTGAGACCCTTCCTATAACATGAGATGTGATATCCAACTCCTTCCCGTTCCAAACCTGAGACACTAACTATAGCATATGTGATATCCAAATCCTTCCCATTCCAAACATGAGACGCTTCCTATAGCAAGAAAGTAATATCCAACTCCTACCCATTCCAATCCTGAGACCCTTCCTATAGCAAGAGATGTGATATCCAAATCCTTCCCATTCCAATCCTGAGACCCTTCCTATAACATGAGATGTGATATCCAACTCCTTCCCATTCCAACCTGAGACACTTCCTATAGCATGAGAAGGGATATCCAACTCCTTCCCAATCCAATCCTGAGACCCTTCCGATAGCAGAGATGTGATATCTCAATGCTTATACCAAACCTGAGACCCTTCCTATGGCATGAGATGTGATATCCAACTCCTTGCCATTCAAATCCTGAGACCCTTCCTATAGCATGAGAAGGGATATCCAACTCCTTCCCAATCCAATCCTGAGACCCTTCCGATAGCAGAGACGTGATATCTCAATGCTTCTACCAAACCTGAGACCCTTCCTTTAGCATGAGATGTAATATCCAAATCCTTCACATTCCAATCCTGAGACCCTTCCTATAGCATGAGATGTGATATCTCAATGCTTCTAATACCAAACCTGAGACCCTTCCTATAACATGAGATGGGATATCCAACTCCTTCCCATTCCAATCCTGAGACCCTTCCGATAGCAGAGATGTGATATTTCAATGCTTATACCAAACCTGAGAACCTTCCTATGGCCTGAGATGTCATATACAACTCCTTCCCATTCCAATCCTGAGACCCTTCCTTTAGCATGAGATGTGATATCTCAATGCTTATACCAAATCTGAGACCCTTCCTATAGCATGAGATGTGATATCCAAGTCCATCCCATTCCAAACCTGAGACACTAACTATAGCATATGTGATATTCAACTCCTTCCCATTCCAAACATGAGACCCTTCCTATAGCAAGAAAGTAATATCCAACTCCTACCCATTCCAATCCTGAGACCCTTCCTATAGCAAGAGATGTGATATCCAAATCCTTCCCATTCCAATCCTGAGACCCTTCCTATAACATGAGATGTGATATCCAACTCCTTCCCATTCCAACCTGAGACACTTCCTATAGCATGAGAAGGGATATCCAACTCCTTCCCAATCCAATCCTGAGACCCTTCCGATAGCAGAGATGTGATATCTCAATGCTTATACCAAACCTGAGACCCTTCCTATGGCATGAGATGTGATATCCAACTCCTTGCCATTCAAATCCTGAGACCCTTCCTATAGCATGAGATGTGATATCTCTATGCTTCTAATACCAAACCTGAGACCCTTCCTATAACATGAGATGGGATATCCAACTCCTTCCCATTCCAATCCTGAGACCCTTCCGATAGCAGAGATGTGATATCTCAATGCTTATACCAAACCTGAGAACCTTCCTATGGCCTGAGATGTCATATACAACTCCTTCCCATTCCAATCCTGAGACCCTTCCTTTAGCATGAGATGTGATATCTCAATGCTTATACCAAATCTGAGACCCTTCCTATAGCATGAGATGTGATATCCAATTCCTTCCCATTCCAATCCTGAGACCCTTCCTATAGCATGAGATGTGATATCTCAATGCTTATACCAAACCTGAGAGCCTACCTATAGCATGAGATGTGATATCCAAGTCCATCCCATTCCAATCCTTAGACCCTTCCTACAGCATGCGATGTGATATCTCAATGATTCTAATACCAAACCAGAGACTCTTCCTATAACATGAGATGGGATATCCAACTCCTTCCCATTCCAATCCTGAGCCGCTTCTGATAGCAGAGATGTGATATCTCAATGCTTATACCAAACCTGAGACCCTTCCTATAACATGAGATGTGATATCCAACTCCTTCCCGTTCCAAACCTGAGACACTAACTATAGCATATGTGATATCCAACTCCTTCCCATTCCAAACATGAGACCCTTCCTATAGCAAGAAAGTAATATCCAACTCCTACCCATTCCAATCCTGAGACCCTTCCTATAGCAAGAGATGTGATATCCAAATCCTTCCCATTCCAATCCTGAGACCCTTCCTATAACATGAGATGTGATATCCAACTCCTTCCCATTCCAACCTGAGACACTTCCTATAGCATGAGAAGGGATATCCAACTCCTTCCCAATCCAATCCTGAGACCCTTCCGATAGCAGAGATGTGATATCTCAATGCTTATACCAAACCTGAGACCCTTCCTATGGCATGAGATGTGATATCCAACTCCTTGCCATTCAAATCCTGAGACCCTTCCTATAGCATGAGATGTGATATCTCTATGCTTCTAATATCAAACCTGAGACCCTTCCTATAACATGAGATGGGATATCCAACTCCTTCCCATTCCAATCCTGAGACCCTTCCGATAGCAGAGATGTGATATCTCAATGCTTATACCAAACCTGAGAACCTTCCTATGGCCTGAGATGTCATATACAACTCCTTCCCATTCCAATCCTGAGACCCTTCCTTTAGCATGAGATGTGATATCTCAATGCTTATACCAAATCTGAGACCCTTCCTATAGCATGAGATGTGATATCCAATTCCTTCCCATTCCAATCCTGAGACCCTTCCTATAGCATGAGATGTGATATCTCAATGCTTATACCAAACCACCTGAGAGCCTACCTATAGCATGAGATGTGATATCCAAGTCCATCCCATTCCAATCCTTAGACCCTTCCTACAGCATGCGATGTGATATCTCAATGATTCTAATACCAAACCAGAGACTCTTCCTATAACATGAGATGGGATATCCAACTCCTTCCCATTCCAATCCTGAGCCGCTTCCGATAGCAGAGATGTGATATCTCAATGCTTATACCAAACCTGAGACCCTTCCTATAACATGAGATGTGATATCCAACTCCTTCCCGTTGCAAACCTGAGACACTAACTATAGCATATGTGATATCCAACTCCTTCCCATTTCAAACATGGGACCCCTCCTATAGCAAGAAAGTAATATCCAACTCCTACCCATTCCAATCCTGAGACCCTTCCTATAGCAAGAGATGTGATATCCAAATCCTTCCCATTCCAATCCTGAGACCCTTCCTATAACATGAATGAGATGTGATATCCAACTCCTTCCCATTCCAACCTGAGACACTTCCTATAGCATGAGAAGGGATATCCAACTCCTTCCCAATCCAAACCTGATACCCTTCCGATAGCAGAGATGTGATATCTCAATGCTTATACCAAACCTGAGACCCTTCCTATGGCATGAGATGTGATATCCAACTCCTTCCCAATCCAATCCTGAGACCCTTCCGATAGCAGAGGCGTGATATCTCAATGCTTCTACCAAACCTGAGACCCTTCCTTTAGCATGAGATGTGATATCCAAATCCTTCACATTCCAATCCTGAGACCCTTCCTATAGCATGAGATGTGATATCTCAATGCTTCTAATACCAAACCTGAGATCCTTCCTATAACATGAGATGTGATATCCAATTCCTTCCCATTCCAAACCTGAGGCCCTTCCTATTGGATGAGATGTGATATCCAACTCCTTCCCATTCCAACCCTGAGACCCTTCCTATAGCATGAGATGTGATGTCTCAATGCTTCTAATACCGAACCTGAGATCCTTCCTATAACATGAGATGTGATATCCAACTCCTTCCATTCCAATCCTGAGACCCGTCCTATAGCATGAGATGTGATATCTCAATGCTTATACCAAACCTGAGACCCTTCCTATAGCATGAGATGTGATATCCAATTGCTTCCCATTCCAATCCTGAGACCCTTCCTATAGCATGAGATGTGATATCTCAATGCTTCTAATACCAAACCTGAGATCCTTCCTCTAACATGAAATGTGATATCCAACTCCTTCCCTTTCCAAACCTAAGAGACTATCTATAGCATGAGATGTGATATCCAAGTCCTTCCCATTCCAACCCTTAGACCCTTCCAACAGCATGCAATATGATATCTCAATGATTCTAATAACAAACCTGAGACCCGTCCTATAACATGAGATGGGATATCCAACTCCTTCCCATTCCAATCCTGAGACACTTCCGATAGCAGAGATGTGATATCTCAATGCTTATACCAAACCTGAGAACCTTCCTATGGCCTGAGATGTCATATACAACTCCTTCCCATTCCAATCCTGAGACCCTTCCTTTAGCATGAGATGTGATATCTCAATGCTTATACCAAATCTGAGACCCTTCCTATAGCATGATGTGATATCCAATTCCTTCCCATTCCAATCCTGAGACCCTTCCTATAGCATGAGATGTGATATCTCAATGCTTATACCAAACCTGAGAGCCTACCTATAGCATGAGATGTGATATCCAAGTCCATCCCATTCCAATCCTTAGACCCTTCCTACAGCATGCGATGTGATATCTCAATGATTCTAATACCAAACCAGAGACTCTTCCTATAACATTAGATGGGATATCCAACTCCTTCCCATTCCAATCCTGAGCCGCTTCCGATAGCAGAGATGTGATATCTCAATGCTTATACCAAACCTGAGACCCTTCCTATAACATGAGATGTGATATCCAACTCCTTCCTGTTCCAAACCTGAGACACTAACTATAGCATATGTGATATCCAACTCCTTCCCATTCCAAACATGAGACCCTTCCAATAGCAAGAAAGTAATATCCAACTCCTACCCATTCCAATCCTGAGACCCTTCCTATAGCAAGGGATGTGATATCCAAATCCTTCCCATTCCAATCCTGAGACCCTTCCTTTAGCATGAGATGTGATATCTCAATGCTTATACCAAATCTGAGACCCTTCCTATAGCATGAGATGTGATATCCAATTCCTTCCCATTCCAATCCTGAGACCCTTCCTATAGCATGAGATGTGATATCTCAATGCTTATACCAAACCACCTGAGAGCCTACCTATAGCATGAGATGTGATATCCAAGTCCATCCCATTCCAATCCTTAGACCCTTCCTACAGCATGCGATGTGATATCTCAATGATTCTAATACCAAACCAGAGACTCTTCCTATAACATGAGATGGGATATCCAACTCCTTCCCATTCCAATCCTGAGCCGCTTCCGATAGCAGAGATGTGATATCTCAATGCTTATACCAAACCTGAGACCCTTCCTATAACATGAGATGTGATATCCAACTCCTTCCCGTTGCAAACCTGAGACACTAACTATAGCATATGTGATATCCAACTCCTTCCCATTCCAAACATGAGACCCCTCCTATAGCAAGAAAGTAATATCCAACTCCTACCCATTCCAATCCTGAGACCCTTCCTATAGCAAGAGATGTGATATCCAAATCCTTCCCATTCCAATCCTGAGACCCTTCCTATAACATGAATGAGATGTGATATCCAACTCCTTCCCATTCCAACCTGAGACACTTCCTATAGCATGAGAAGGGATATCCAACTCCTTCCCAATCCAAACCTGTGACCCTTCCGATAGCAGAGATGTGATATCTCAATGCTTATACCAAACCTGAGACCCTTCCTATGGCATGAGATGTGATATCCAACTCCTTCCCAATCCAATCCTGAGACCCTTCCGATAGCAGAGGCGTGATATCTCAATGCTTCTACCAAACCTGAGACCCTTCCTTTAGCATGAGATGTGATATCCAAATCCTTCACATTCCAATCCTGAGACCCTTCCTATAGCATGAGATGTGATATCTCAATGCTTCTAATACCAAACCTGAGATCCTTCCTATAACATGAGATGTGATATCCAATTCCTTCCCATTCCAAACCTGAGGCCCTTCCTATTGGATGAGATGTGACATCCAACTCCTTCCCATTCCAACCCTGAGACCCTTCCTATAGCATGAGATGTGATGTCTCAATGCTTCTAATACCGAACCTGAGATCCTTCCTATAACATGAGATGTGATATCCAACTCCTTCCATTCCAATCCTGAGACCCGTCCTATAGCATGAGATGTGATATCTCAATGCTTATACCAAACCTGAGACCCTTCCTATAGCATGAGATGTGATATCCAATTGCTTCCCATTCCAATCCTGAGACCCTTCCTATAGCATGAGATGTGATATCTCAATGCTTCTAATACCAAACCTGAGATCCTTCCTCTAACATGAAATGTGATATCCAACTCCTTCCCTTTCCAAACCTAAGAGCCTATCTATAGCATGAGATGTGATATCCAAGTCCTTCCCATTCCAACCCTTAGACCCTTCCAACAGCATGCAATATGATATCTCAATGATTCTAATACCAAACCTGAGAACCTTCCTATGGCCTGAGATGTCATATACAACTCCTTCCCATTCCAATCCTGAGACCCTTCCTTTAGCATGAGATGTGATATCTCAATGCTTATACCAAATCTGAGACCCTTCCTATAGCATGATGTGATATCCAATTCCTTCCCATTCCAATCCTGAGACCCTTCCTATAGCATGAGATGTGATATCTCAATGCTTATACCAAACCTGAGAGCCTACCTATAGCATGAGATGTGATATCCAAGTCCATCCCATTCCAATCCTTAGACCCTTCCTACAGCATGCGATGTGATATCTCAATGATTCTAATACCAAACCAGAGACTCTTCCTATAACATTAGATGGGATATCCAACTCCTTCCCATTCCAATCCTGAGCCGCTTCCGATAGCAGAGATGTGATATCTCAATGCTTATACCAAACCTGAGACCCTTCCTATAACATGAGATGTGATATCCAACTCCTTCCTGTTCCAAACCTGAGACACTAACTATAGCATATGTGATATCCAACTCCTTCCCATTCCAAACATGAGACCCTTCCAATAGCAAGAAAGTAATATCCAACTCCTACCCATTCCAATCCTGAGACCCTTCCTATAGCAAGGGATGTGATATCCAAATCCTTCCCATTCCAATCCTGAGACCCTTCCTATAACATGAGATGTGATATCCAACTCCTTCCCATTCCAACCTGAGACACTTCCTATAGCATGAGAAGGGATATCCAACTCCTTCCCAATCCAATCCTGAGACCCTTCCGATAGCAGAGATGTGATATCTCAATGCTTATAACAAACCTGAGACCCTTCCTATGGCATGAGATGTGATATCCAACTCCTTGCCATTCAAATCCTGAGACTCTTCCTATAGCATGAGAAGGGATATCCAACTCCTTCCCAATCCAATCCTGAGACCCTTCCGATAGCAGAGACGTGATATCTCAATGCTTCTACCAAACCTGAGACCCTTCCTTTAGCATGAGATGTGATATCCAAATCCTTCACATTCCAATCCTGAGACCCTTCCTATAGCATGAGATGTGATATCTCAATGCTTCTAATACCAAACCTGAGATCCTTCCTATAACATGAGATGTGATATCCAATTCCTTCCCATTCCAAACCTGAGACCCTTCCTATTGGATGAGATGTGATATCCAACTCCTTCCCATTCCAACCCTGAGACCCTTCCGATAGCATGAGATGTGATGTCTCAATGCTTCTAATACCAAACCTGAGATCCTGCCTTATAACATGAGATGTGATATCCAACTCCTTCCATTCCAATCCTGAGACCCGTCCTATAGCATGAGATGTGATATCTCAATGCTTATACCAAACCTGAGACCCTTCCTATAGCATGAGATGTGATATCCAACTGCTTCCCATTCCAATCCTGAGACCCTTCCTATAGCATGAGATGTGATATCTCAATGCTTCTAATACCAAACCTGAGATCCTTCCTCTAACATGAAATGTGATATCCAATTCCTTCCCTTTCCAAACCTAAGAGCCTATCTATAGCATGAGATGTGATATCCAAGTCCTTCACATTCCAACCCTTAGACCCTTCCTACAGCATGCAATATGATATCTCAATGATTCTAATAACAAACCTGAGACCCGTCCTATAACATGAGATGGGATATCCAACTCCTTCCCATTCCAATCCTGAGACACTTCCGATAGCAGAGATGTGATATCTCAATGCTTATACCAAACCTGAGACCCTTCCTATAACATGAGATGTGATATCCAAATCCTTCCCGTTCCAAACCTGAGACCCTTCCTTTAGCATGAGATGTGATATCCAGCTCCTTCCCATTCCAATCCTGAGACACTTCCGATAGCATGAGATGTGATATCTCAATGCTTCTAATATCAAAACTGAGACCCTCCCTATAGCATGATATGTGATATCTAAGTCCTTCCCATTCCAATCCTGAGACCCTCCCTATAGCATGAGATGTGATATCCAACTCCTTCCCATTCCAATCCTGAGACCCTTCCTATAGCATGAGATATGATATCTCAATACTTCTAATACCAAACGTGAGATCCTTCCGATAACATGAGATGTGATATCCAAATCCTTCCCCTTCCAAACCTGAGACCCTCCCTTTAGCATGAGATGTGATATCCAACTCCTTCCTATTCCAATCCTGAGACTCTTCTGATAGCATGAGATGTGATATCTCAATGCTTCTAATACCAAACCTGAGATCCTTCCGATAGCATGAGATGTGATATCTCAATGCTTCTAATACCAAACCTGAGATCCTTCCTATAACATGAGATGTGATATCCAAATCCTTCCCCTTCCAAACCTGAGACCCTCCCTTTAGCATGAGATGTGATATCCAACTCCTTCCCATTCCAATCCTGAGACCCTTCCGATATCATGAGATGTGATATCTCAAAGCTTCTAATATCAAACTTGAGACCCTCCCTATAGCGTGAGATGTGATATCCAAGTCCTTCCCATTCCAATCCTGAGACCCTTCCTATAGCATGAGATGTGATATCTCAATGCTTCTAATACCAAACCTGAGACCCTTCCTATAACATGAGATGGGAATATCCAACTCCTTCCCATTCCAATCCTGAGACCCTTCCGATAGCAGAGATGTGATATCTCAATGCTTATACCAAACCTGAGATCCTTCCTATAACATGAGATGTCCTGAGACACTTCCTATAGCATGAGATGTGATATCTCACTGCTTATACCAAACCTGAGACCCTTCCCATAGCATGAGATGTGATATCCAAGTCCTTCCCATTCCAATCCTGAGACCCTTTTGATAGCAGAGATGTGATATCTCAATGTTTATACCAAACCTGAGACCCTTCCTACGGCATGAGTTGTCATATTCAACTCCTTCCCATTCCAATCCTGAGACCCTTCCTATAGCATGAGATGTGATATCCAACTCCTTCCCATTCCAATCCTGAGACCCTTCCTATAGCATGAGATGTGATGTCTCAATGCTTCTAATACCAAACCTGATATCCTTCCTATAACATGAGATGTGATATCCAACTCCTTCCATTCCAATCCTGAGACCCTTCCTATAGCATGAGATTTGATATCTCAATGGTTCTACCAAACCTGAGACCCTTCCTATAGCATGAGATGTGATATCCAACTCCTTCCCATTCCAATCCTGAGACCCTTCCTATAGCCTGAGATGTGATATCTCAATGCCCCTAATACAAACCTGAGATCCTTCCTCTAACATGAAATGTGATATCCAACTCCTTCACTTTCCAAACCTGAGAGCCTATCTATAGCATGAGATGTGAGATCTAAGTCCTTCCCATTCCAATCCTTAGACCCTTCCTACATCATGCAATATGATATCTCAATGATTCTAATAAAAAACCTGAGACCCGTCCTATAACATGAGATGGGATATTCAACTCCTTCCCATTCCAATCCTGAGACACTTCCGATAGCAGAGATGTGATATCTCAATGTTTATACCAAACCTGAGACCCTTCCTATAACATGAGATGTGATATCCAACTCCTTCCCGTTCCAAACCTGAGACCCTTCCTTTAGCATGAGATGTTATATCCAGCTCCTTCCCATTCCAATCCTGAGACACTTCCGATAGCATGAGATGTGATATCTCAATGCTTCTAATATCAAAACCGAGACCCTCCCTATAGCATGATATGTGATATCTAAGTCCTTCCCATTCCAATCCTGAGAGCCTTCCTATAGCATGAGATGTGATACCTCAATGCTTCTACCAAACCTGAGACCCTTCCTTTAGCATGAGATGTGATATCCAACTCCTTCCCATTCCAATCCTGAGACCCTTCCTATAGCATGAGATGTGATATCTCAATACTTCTAATACCAAACCTGAGATCCTTCCGATAACATGAGATGTGATATCTCAATACTTCTAATACCAAACCTGAGATCCATCCTATAACATGAGATGTGATATCCAAATCCTTCCCCTTCCAAACCTGAGACCCTCCCTTTAGCATGAGATGTGATATCCAACTCCTTCCCATTCCAATCCTGAGACCCTTCTGATAGCATAAGATATTTCTCAATGCTTCTATACCAAACCTGAGATCCTTCCGATAGCATGAGATGTGATATCTCAATACTTCTAATACCAAACCTGAGATCCTTCCTATAACATGAGATGTGATATCCAAATCCTTATCTTCCAAACCTGAGACCCTTCCTTTACCATGAGATGTGATATCCAACTCCTTCCCATTCCAATCCTGAGACTCTTCTGATAGCATAAGATATGATATCTCAATGCTTCTAATACCAAACCTGAGATCCTACCTCTAACATGAAATGTGATATCCAACTCTTTCCCCTTGCAAACCTGAGAGCCTTCCTATAGCATGAGATGTGATATCCAAGTCCTTCCCATTCCAATCCTGAGACCCGTCCTATAACATGAGATGTGATATCCAACTCCTTCCCATTCCAACCTGAGACCCTTCCTATAGCATGAGATGGGATATCCAACTCCTTCCAAATCCAATCCTGATAACCTTCCGATAGCATGAGATGTGATATCCCAATGCTTCTACCAAACCTGAGACCCATACTATGGCATGAGATGTGATATCAAACTCCTTCCCATTCTAATCCTGAGACCCTTCCTATAGCTTGAGATGTGATATCCAACTCCTTCCCATTCCAATTCTGAGACCCTTCCTATACCATGAGACTTGATATCTCAATGCTTCTAATACCAAACCTGAGACCCGTCCTATAACATGAGATGTGATATCCAAATCCTTCCCCTTCCAAACCTTAGACCCTTCCTTTATCATGAGATGTGATATCCAACTCCTTCCCATTCCAATCTTGAGACCCTTCCGATATCATGAAATGTGATATCTCAATGCTTCTAATATCAAACTTGAGACCCTCCTTATAGCATGAGATGTGATATCCAAGTCCTTCCCATTCCAATCCTGAGACCCTTCCTATAGCATGAGATGTGATATCTCAATGCTTCTAATACCAAACCTGATATCCTTCCTATAACATGAGATGGGAATATCCAATGTGATATCCAACTCCTTCCCATTCCAATCCTGAGACCCTTCCTATAGCATGAGATGTGATATCCAACTCCTTCCCATTCCAATCCTGAGACCCTTCCTATAGCCTGAGATGTGATATCTCAATGTTTATACCAAACCTGAGACCCTTCCTATAACATGAGATGTGACATCCAACTCCTTCCCGTTCCAAACCTGAGACCCTTCCTTTAGCATGAGATGTGATATCCAGCTCCTTCCCATTCCAATCCTGAGACACTTCCGATAGCATGAGATGTGATATCTCAATGCTTCTAATATCTAAACTGAGACCCTCCCTATAGCATGATATGTGATATCTAATTCCTTCCCATTCCAATCCTGAGACCCTTCCTATAGCATGAGATGTGATATCTCAATGCTTAGCCTTGATTCCTGTAGTAAATTGATTTCCTTTGCAGGCCGACTCCTGTCACGAATGCCTTGTCTGCATGCATTCTCTCCTGGCCATTCTCTCACCGTGGCTATTTGCCTACCCCCTTCCTCTCTCAGTGGATGGACTTCTCCGTCCTAGCCTCCTACCACTCAACTCCGCCTACTTGGAGAATTCAACATGAACCTGTATGCTTCCTGACCTGGACTTTTACGAGATCTGCAACACTTCATGTCGCTGGCCCTACACACTGCAGGGAATACTCAGGATTTTCTGATCTCAGACCTCCCCCTCTGTAACCCTCTCAACAATCCTCTCCCGTGGTGATCAAGTTCTCATCTTCAAAGAAGGCTAACTGCCAGCTGTTCCTCCTCAGAGGAGTTCTCCCTTTCTGTCCCTGCTCCCTGCACCGTTTCGTGTTGCAAACACTCGCTTCCCTGCTCTCTTGTTTAGACGCTTTTCCTTCTCAGAGGCCTTCTTGCTTTCTGCCCTTTTCGCGTTGCAAGTACTCGCTTCCCAGCTCTCTGGTTTAGACGCGTGTTCCCTGCCTTCTCTCCTCTTCCCGCTGCCTTCAAATCAAAAAATGAGCTCCAAAAGATACACAGTGCTCAGAATGCTCTATAACACCCATTATTCAACATATAGCCGTAACCCGCTAGACGTATTGATACGTGCTGTAAACTAGCAAAAACAGCTAGAAAATGTACTTTCCTCGCGTTTTTGTAAATGCTAATTCTGATGGGTTCCCATGTATACTCTCCGTGCGTTTGTTGTCGAATGCTGAAGTTTTTAACCACTGTTCTCCCATACAAGGGGGGGGGTCAACGTCTACTGCTGTTCATAGGCTGAATGTATACGGCTGAAATCTTCAAGGCATTATCAGCTTTCCTGACTGTTTTGGAACGTGTATTTGCCATCTGTTAATGCAGTCGCCCTGTGTTCATAGTCCCTTCTACTTTACAGGCTGCACTCCCCTGGTGATCACATTCTCCTCTCCAGAGCAGGCTGACTACCAGCTGCTCCTCCTCATAGGCGTTCATCCTTTCTGTCCCTGCTCCCTGCACCGTTTCGCGTTGCATGTACTCGCTTCCCAGCTCTCTGGTTTAGATGCGTGTTCCCTGCCTTCTCTCCTCTTCCTACAGCCTTCCAATGAGCTCCACAAGATACAGTGTTCAGAATGCTTTATAACACCCATTATTCAACATATAGCTGTAACCCGCTAGACGTATTGAAACGTGCTAAAAACGAGCAGAAACAGCTAGAACATGTACTTTCCTCGCGTTTTGGTAAATGCGAATTCTGGTGGATTCCCATTTTGTACTCTGTTCGTGCGTTTGTTCAGTCGAATCCTGGTCTTTTGAACCACTCTTCTCCCATACAAGGGAGGGTCAAAATGTGTTGTTCACAGGCTGAATTTATACTGCTGAAATGCTCGCTTCCCTGCTCTCTGGTTTAGACGTGTGTTTGGAATGGGAAGGAGTTGGATATCAGATCTCATGATAAAGGAAGGGTCTAAGGTTTGGAAGGGGAAGGATTTGGATATCACATCTCATGTTATAGGACGGGTCTCAGGTTTGGTATTAGAAGCATTGAGATATCAAGTCTCATGGTATAGGAAGGGTCTCAGAATTGGAATGGGAAGGAGTTAGATATCACATTTCAAGCTATAGGAAGGGTCTCAGGATTAGAATGGGAAGGAGTTTGATATCACATCTCATGCCATAATATGGGTCTCAGGTTTGGTAGAAGCATTGGGTTATCACATCTCATGCTATCGGAAGGGTATCGGGATTGGATTTGGAAGGAGTTGGATATCCCATCTCATGCTATAGGAAGGGTCTCAGGTTGGAATGGGAAGGAGTTGGATATCACATCTCATGTTATAGGAAGGGTCTCAGGATTGGAATGGGAAGGACTTGGATATCACATCTCATGCTATAGGAAGGCTCTCAGGTTTGCAAGGGGAAAGAGTTGGATATCACATTTCATGTTAGAGGTAGGATCTCAGGTTTGGTATTAGAAGCATTGAGATATCACATCTCATGCTATCAGAAGGATCTCAGGTTTGGTAAAGAAGCATTGAGATATCATATCTTATGCTATCAGAAGAGTCTCAGGATTGGAATGGGAAGGAGTTGGATATCACATCTCATGGTAAAGGGAGGGTCTCAGGTTTGGAAGATAAGGATTTGGATATCACATCTCATGTTATAGGAAGGATCTCAGGTTTGGTATTAGAAGTATTGAGATATCACATCTCATGCTATCGGAAGGATCTCAGGTTTGGTATAGAAGCATTGAGATATCATATCTTATGCTATCAGAAGGGTCTCAGGATTGGAATGGGAAGGAGTTGGATATCACATCTCATGCTATAGGGAGGGTCTCAAGTTTGATAGAAGCATTGAGATATCACATTTCATGATATCGGAAGGGTCTCAAGATTGGAATGGGAAGGAGTTGGATATCACATCTCATGATAAAGGAAGGGTCTAAGGTTTGGAAGGGGAAGGATTTGGATATCACATCTCATGTTATAGGACGGGTCTCAGGTTTGGTATTAGAAGCATTGAGATATCAAGTCTCATGGTATAGGAAGGGTCTCAGAATTGGAATGGGAAGGAGTTGGATATCACATTTCAAGCTATAGGAAGGGTCTCAGGATTAGAATGGGAAGGAGTTTGATATCACATCTCATGCCATAATATGGGTCTCAGGTTTGGTAGAAGCATTGGGTTATCACATCTCATGCTATCGGAAGGGTATCGGGATTGGATTTGGAATGAGTTAGATATCCCATCTCATGCTATAGGAAGGGTCTCAGGTTGGAATGGGAAGGAGTTGGATATCACATCTCATGTTATAGGAAGGGTCTCAGGATTGGAATGGGAAGGACTTGGATATCACATCTCATGCTATAGGAAGGCTCTCAGGTTTGCAAGGGGAAAGAGTTGGATATCACATTTCATGTTAGAGGTAGGATCTCAGGTTTGGTATTAGAAGCATTGAGATATCACATCTCATGCTATCAGAAGGATCTCAGGTTTGGTATAGAAGCATTGAGATATCATATCTTATGCTATCAGAAGAGTCTCAGGATTGGAATGGGAAGGAGTTGGATATCACATCTCATGGTAAAGGGAGGGTCTCAGGTTTGGAAGATAAGGATTTGGATATCACATATCATGTTATAGGAAGGATCTCAGGTTTGGTATTAGAAGTATTGAGATATCACATTTCATGCTATCGGAAGGATCTCAGGTTTGGTATAGAAGCATTGAGATATCATATCTTATGCTATCAGAAGGGTCTCAGGATTGGAATGGGAAGGAGTTGGATATCACATCTCATGCTAAAGGGAGGGTCTCAGGTTTGGAAGGGGAAGGATTTGGATATCACATCTCATGTTATAGGATGGATCTCAGGTTTGGTATTAGAAGTATTGAGATATCACATCTCATGTTATCGGAAGGATCTCAGGTTTGGTATTAGAAGTATTTAGATATCACATCTCATGCTATAGGAAGGGTCTCAGGATTGGAATGTGAAGGATTTGGATATCACATCTCATGCTAAAGGAAGGGTCTCAGGTTTGGTAGAAGCATTGAGATATCACGTCGCTGCTATCGGAAGGGTCTCAGGATTGGAATGGGAAGGAGCTGGATATCACATCTCATGCTAAAGGAAGGGTCTCAGGTTTGGAACGGGAAGGAGTTGGATATCACATCTCATGTTATAGGAAGGGTCTCAGGTTTGGTATAAACATTGAGATATCACATCTCAGGCTATAGGAAGGGTCTCAGGATTGGAATGGGAAGGAGTTGGATATCACATCTCATGCTATAGGAAGGGTCTCAGGATTGGAATGGGAAGGAGTTGGATATCACATTGGATATTCCCATCTCATGTTATAGGAAGGATCTCAGGTTTGGTATTAGAAGCATTGAGATATCACATCTCATGCTATAGGAAGGGTCTCAGGATTGGAATGGGAATGACTTGGATATCACATCTCATGCTATAAGGAGGGTCTCAAGTTTGATATTAGAAGCATTGAGATATCACATTTCATGATATCAGAAGGGTCTCAAGATTGGAATGGGAAGGAGTTGGATATCACATCTCATGATAAAGGAAGGGTCTAAGGTTTGGAAGGGGAAGGATTTGGATATCACATCTCATGTTATAGGACGGGTCTCAGGTTTGGTATTAGAAGCATTGAGATATCAAGTCTCATGGTATAGGAAGGGTCTCAGAATTGGAATGGGAAGGAGTTGGATATCACATCTCAAGCTATAGGAAGGGTCTCAGGATTAGAATGGGAAGGAGTTTGATATCACATCTCATGCCATAGTATGGGTCTCAGGTTTGGTAGAAGCATTGGGATATCACATCTCATGCTATCGGAAGGTTATCAGGATTGGATTTGGAAGGAGTTGGATATCCCATCTCATGCTATAGGAAGGGTCTCAGGTTGGAATGGGAAGGAGTTGGATATCACATCTCATGTTATAGGACGGGTCTCAGGATTGGAATGGGAAGGACTTGGATATCACATCTCATGCTATAGGAAGGCTCTCAGGTTTGCAAGGGGAAAGAGTTGGATATCACATTTCATGTTAGAGGTAGGATCTCAGGTTTGGTATTAGAAGTATTGAGATATCACATCTCATGCTATCAGAAGGATCTCAGGTTTGGTATAGAAGCATTGAGATATCATATCTTATGCTATCAGAAGAGTCTCAGGATTGGAATGGGAAGGATTTGGATATCACATCTCATGCTAAAGGGAGGGTCTCAGGTTTGGAAGGGGAAGGATTTGGATATCACATCTCATGTTATAGGATGGATCTCAGGTTTGGTATTAGAAGTATTGAGATATCACATCTCATGTTATCGGAAGGATCTCAGGTTTGGTATTAGAAGTATTGAGATATCACATCTCATGCTATAGGAAGGGTCTCAGGATTGGAATGGGAAGGAGTTGGATATCACATCTCATGCTAAAGGAAGGGTCTCAGGTTTGGTAGAAGCATTGAGGTATCACATCTCATGCTATAGGAAGGCTCTCAGGATTGGAATGGGAAGGAGCTGGATATAACATCTCATGCTAAAGGAAGGGTCTCAGGTTTGGAACGGGAAGGAGTTGGATATCACATCTCATGTTATAGGAAGGGTCTCAGGTTTGGTATAAACATTGAGATATCACATCTCTGCTATCGGAAGTGTCTCAGGATTGGAATGGGAAGGAGTTGAATATCCCATCTCATGTTATAGGACGGGTCTCAGGTTTTTTATTAGAATCATTGAGATATCATATTGCATGATGTAGGAAGGGTCTAAGGATTGGAATGGGAAGGACTTAGATCTCACATCTCATGCTATAGGAAGGGTCTCAGGATTGGAATGGGAAGGAGTTGGATATCACATCTCATTCTATCGGAAGTGTCTCAGGATTGGAATGGGAAGGAGCTGGATATCACATCTCATGCTAAAGGAAGGGTCTCAGGTTTGGAACGGGAAGGATTTGGATATCACATCTCATGTTATAGGAAGGGTCTCAGGTTTGGTATAAGCATTGAGATATCACATCTCTGCTATCGGAAGTGTCTCAGGATTGGAATGGGAAGGAGTTGGATATCCCATCTCATGTTATAGGACGGGTCTCAGGTTTGTTATTAGAATCATTGAGATATCATATTGCATGCTGTAGGAAGGGTCTAAGGGTTGGAATGTGAAGGACTTGGATATCACATCTCATGCTATAGATAGGCTCTTAGGTTTGGAAAGGGAAGGAATTGGATATCACATTTCATGTTAGAGGAAGGATCTCAGGTTTGGTATTAGAAGCATTGAGATATCACATCTCATGCTATAGGAAGGGTCTCAGGATTGGAATGGGAAGCAGTTGGATATCACATCTCATGCTATAGGAAGGGTCTCAGGTTTGGTATAAGCATTGAGATATCACATCTCATGCTATAGGACGGGTCTCAGGATTGGAATGGAAGGAGTTGGATATCATATCTCATGTTATAAGGAAGGATCTCAGGTTTGGTATTAGAAGCATTGAGACATCACATCTCATGCTATAGGAAGGGTCTCAGGGTTGGAATGGGAAGGAGTTGGATATCACATCTCATCCAATAGGAAGGGTCTCAGGTTTGGAATGGGAAGGAATTGGATATCACATCTCATGTTATAGGAAGGATCTCAGGTTTGGTATTAGAAGCATTGAGATATCACATCTCATGCTATAGGAAGGGTCTCAGGATTGGAATGTGAAGGATTTGGATATCACATCTCATGCTAAAGGAAGGGTCTCAGGTTTGGTAGAAGCATTGAGATATCACGTCTCTGCTATCGGAAGGGTCTCAGGATTGGATTGGGAAGGAGTTGGATATCCCTTCTCATGCTATAGGAAGAGTCTCAGGATTTGAATGGCAAGGAGTTGGATATCACATCTCATGCCATAGGAAGGGTCTCAGGTTTGTTATAAGCATTGAGATATCACATCTCTGCTATCGGAAGGGTCTCAGGATTGGATTGGGAAGGAGTTGGATATCCCTTCTCATGCTATAGGAAGTGTCTCAGGTTGGAATGGGAAGGAGTTGGATATCACATCTCATGTTATAGGAAGGGTCTCAGGATTGGAATGGGAAGGATTTGGATATCACATCCCTTGCTATAGGAAGGGTCTCAGGATTGGAATGGGTAGGAGTTGGATATTACTTTCTTGCTATTGGAAGGGTCTCATGTTTGGAATGGGAAGGAGTTGGATATCACATATGCTATAGTTAGTGTCTCAGGTTTGGAACGGGAAGGAGTTGGATATCACATCTCATGTTATAGGAAGGGTCTCAGGTTTGGTATTAGAAGCATTGAGATATCACATCTCATGCTATAGGAAGGGTCTCAGGATTGGAATGTGAAGGATTTGGATATCACATCTCATGCTAAAGGAAGGGTCTCAGGTTTGGTAGAAGCATTGAGATATCACGCCTCTGCTATCGGAAGGGTCTCAGGATTGGAATGTGAAGGATTTGGATATCACATCTCATGCTAAAGGAAGGGTCTCAGGTTTGGTAGAAGCATTGAGATATCACGTCTCTGCTATCGGAAGGGTCTCAGGATTGGATTGGGAAGGAGTTGGATATCCCTTCTCATGCTATAGGAAGAGTCTCAGGATTTGAATGGCAAGGAGTTGGATATCACATCTCATGCCATAGGAAGGGTCTCAGGTTTGTTATAAGCATTGAGATATCACATCTCTGCTATCGGAAGGGTCTCAGGATTGGATTGGGAAGGAGTTGGATATCCCTTCTCATGCTATAGGAAGTGTCTCAGGTTGGAATGGGAAGGAGTTGGATATCACATCTCATGTTATAGGAAGGGTCTCAGGATTGGAATGGGAAGGATTTGGATATCACATCCCTTGCTATAGGAAGGGTCTCAGGATTGGAATGGGTAGGAGTTGGATATTACTTTCTTGCTATTGGAAGGGTCTCATGTTTGGAATGGGAAGGAGTTGGATATCACATATGCTATAGTTAGTGTCTCAGGTTTGGAACGGGAAGGAGTTGGATATCACATCTCATGTTATAGGAAGGGTCTCAGGTTTGGTATAAGCATTGAGATATCACATCTCTGCTATCGGAAGCGGCTCAGGATTGGAATGGGAAGGAGTTGGATATCCCATCTAATGTTATAGGAAGAGTCTCTGGTTTGGTATTAGAATCATTGAGATATCACATTGCATGCTGTAGGAAGGGTCTAAGGATTGGAATGGGATGGACTTGGATATCACATCTCATGCTATAGGTAGGCTCTCAGGTTTGGTATAAGCATTGAGATATCACATCTCATGCTATAGGAAGGGTCTCAGGATTGGAATGGGAAGGAATTGGATATCACATCATGCTATAGGAAGGGTCTCAGATTTGGTATAAGCATTGAGATATCACATCTCATGCTAAAGGAAGGGTCTCAGGATTGGAATGGGAAGGAGTTGTATATGACATCTCAGGCCATAGGAAGGTTCTCAGGTTTGGTATAAGCATTGAGATATCACATCTCTGCTATCGGAAGTGTCTCAGGATTGGAATGGGAAGGAGTTGGATATCCCATCTCATGTTATAGGACGGGTCTCAGGTTTGTTATTAGAATCATTGAGATATCATATTGCATGCTGTTGGAAGGGTCTAAGGGTTGGAATTGGAAGGACTTGGATATCACATCTCATGCTATAGATAGGCTCTTAGGTTTGGAAAGGGAAGGAGTTGGATATCACATTTCATGTTAGAGGAAGGATCTCAGGTTTGGTATTAGAAGCATTGAGATATCACATCTCATGCTATAGGAAGGGTCTCAGGTTTGGTATAAGCATTGAGATATCACATCTCATGCTATAGGACGGGTCTCAGGATTGGAATGGAAGGAGTTGGATATCACATCTCATGTTATAGGAAGGATCTCAGGTTTGGTATTAGAAGCATTGAGACATCACATCTCATGCTATAGGAAGGGTCTCAGGGTTGGAATGGGAAGGAGTTGGATATCACATCTCATCCAATAGGAAGGGCCTCAGGTTTGGAATGGGAAGGAATTGGATATCACATCTCATGTTATAGGAAGGATCTCAGGTTTGGTATTAGAAGCATTGAGATATCACATCTCATGCTATAGGAAGGGTCTCAGGATTGGAATGTGAATGATTTGGATATCACATCTCATGCTAAAGGAAGGGTTTCAGGTTTGGTAGAAGCATTGAGATATCACGCCTCTGCTATCGGAAGGGTCTCAGGATTGGATTGGGAAGGAGTTGAATATCACATCTCATGCTATAGGAAGGGTCTCAGGTTTGGTATAAGCATTGAGATATCACATCTCTGCTATCGGAAGGGTCTCAGGTTTGGATTGGGAAGGAGTTGGATATCCCTTCTCATGCTATAGGAAGTGTCTCAGGTTGGAATGGGAAGGAGTTGGATATCACATCTCATTCATGTTATAGGAAGGGTCTCAGGATTGGAATGGGAAGGATTTGGATATCACATCTCTTGCTATAGGAAGGGTCTCAGGATTGGAATGGGTAGGAGTTGGATATTACTTTCTTGCTATAGGAGGGGTCTCATGTTTGGAATGGGAAGGAGTTGGATATCACATATGCTATAGTTAGTGTCTCAGGTTTGCAACGGGAAGGAGTTGGATATCACATCTCATGTTATAGGAAGGGTCTCAGGTTTGGTATAAGCATTGAGATATCACATCTCTGCTATCGGAAGCGGCTCAGGATTGGAATGGGAAGGAGTTGGATATCCCATCTCATGTTATAGGAAGAGTCTCTGGTTTGGTATTAGAATCATTGAGATATCACATCGCATGCTGTAGGAAGGGTCTAAGGATTGGAATGGGATGGACTTGGATATCACATCTCATGCTATAGGTAGGCTCTCAGGTGGTTTGGTATAAGCATTGAGATATCAGATGTCATGCTATAGGAAGGGTCTCAGGATTGGAATGGGAAGGAATTGGATATCACATCTCATGCTATAGGAAGGGTCTCAGATTTGGTATAAGCATTGAGATATCACATCTCATGCTAAAGGAAGTGTCTCAGGATTGGAATGGGAACGAGTTGTATATGACATCTCAGGCCATAGGAAGGTTCTCAGGTTTGGTATAAGCATTGAGATATCACATCTCTGCTATCGGAAGGGTCTCAGGATTGGAATGGGAAGGAGTTGGATATCCCATCTCATGTTATAGGAAGGGTCTCAGGTTTGGTATTAGAAGCATAGAGATATCACATCTCATGCTATAGGAAGGGTCTCAGGATTTGAATGGCAAGGAGTTGGATATCACATCTCATGCCATAGGAAGGGTCTCAGGTTTGGTATAAGCATTGAGATATCACATCTCTGCTATCGGAAGGGTCTCAGGATTGGATTGGGAAGGAGTTGGATATCCCTTCTCATGCTATAGGAAGTGTCTCAGGTTGGAATGGGAAGGAGTTGGATATCACATCTCATGTTATAGGAAGGGTCTCAGGATTGGAATGGGAAGGATTTGGATATCACATCTCTTGCTATAGGAAGGGTCTCAGGATTGGAATGGGTAGGAGTTGGATATTACTTTCTTGCTATAGGAAGGGTCTCATGTTTGGAATGGGAATGAGTTGGATATCACATATGCTATAGTTAGTGTCTCAGGTTTGGAACGGGAAGGAGTTGGATATCACATCTCATGTTATAGGAAGGGTCTCAGGTTTGTTATAAGCATTGAGATATCACATCTCTGCTATCTGAAGCGGCTCAGGATTGGAATGGGAAGGAGTTGGATATCCCATCTCATGTTATAGTAAGAGTCTCTGGTTTGGTATTAGAATCATTGAGATATCACATCGCATGCTGTAGGAAGGGTCTAAGGATTGGAATGGGATGGACTTGGATATCACATCTCATGCTATAGGTAGGCTCTCAGGTTTGATATAAGCATTGAGATATCACATCTCATGCTATAGGAAGGGTCTCAGGATTGGAATGGGAAGGATTTGGATATCACATCTCATGCTATAGGAAGGGTCTCAGATTTGGTATAAGCATTGAGATATCACATCTCATGCTAAAGGAAGGGTCTCAGGATTGGAATGGGAAGGAGTTGTATATGACATCTCAGGCCATAGGAAGGGTCTCATGTTTGGTATAAGCATTGAGATATCACATCTCTGCTATCGGAAGGGTCTCAGGATTGGAATGGGAAGGAGTTGGATATCCCATCTCATGTTATAGGAAGGGTCTCAGGTTTGGTATTAGAAGCATAGAGATATCACATCTCATGCCATAGGAAGGGTCTCAGGATTGGAATGGGAAGGACTTGGATGTCACATCTCATGCTATAGGGAGGGTCTCAAGTTTGATATTAGAAGCATTGAGATAACAAATCTCATGATATCGGAAGGGTCTCAGGATTGGAATGGGAAGGAGTTGGATACCACATCTCATGATAAAGGAAGGGTCTAAGGTTTGGAAGGGGAAGGATTTGGATATCACATCTCATGTTATAGGACGGGTCTCAGGTTTGGTATTAGAAGCATTGAGATATCAAGTCTCATGGTATAAGAAGGGTCTCAGAATTGGAATGGGAAGGAGTTGGATATCACACCTCAAGCTATAGGAAGGGTCTCAGGATTGGAATGGGAAGGAGTTTGATATCACATCTCATGCCATAGTATGGGTCTCAGGTTTGGTAGAAGCATTGGGATATCACATCTCATGCTATCGGAAGGGTATCAGTATTGGATTTGGAAGAAGTTGGATATCCCATCTCATGCTATAGGAAGGGTCTCAGGTTGGAATGGGAAGGAGTTGGATATCACATTTCATGTTATAGGAAGGGTCTCAGGATTGGAAAGGGAAGGACTTGGATATCATATCTCATGCTATAGGACAGGTCTCAGGTTTGTTATTAGAATCATTGAGATATCATATTGCATGCTGTAGGAAGGGTCTAAGGATTGGAACGGGAAGGACTTGGATATCACATCTCATGCTATAGATAGGCTCTTAGGTTTGGAAAGGGAAGGAGTTGGATATCACATTTCATGTTAGAGGAAGGAGCTCAGGTTTGGTATTAGAAGCATTGAGATATCACATCTCATGCTATAGGAAGGGTCTCAGGATTGGAATGGGAAGTAGTTGGATATCACATCTCATGCTATAGGAAGGGTCTCAGGTTTGGTATAAGCATTGAGATATCACATCTCATGCTATAGGACGGGTCTCAGGATTGGAATGGAAGGAGTTGGATATCACATCTCATGTTATAGGAAGGATCTCAGGTTTGGTATTAGAAGCATTGAGACATCACATCTCATGCTATAGGAAGGGTCTCAGGGTTGGAATGGGAAGGAGTTGGATATCACATCTCATCCAATAGGAAGGGTCTCAGGTTTGGAATGGGAAGGAATTGGATATCACATCTCATGTTATAGGAAGGATCTCAGGTTTGGTATTAGAAGCATTGAGATATCACATCTCATGCTATAGGAAGGGTCTCAGGATTGGAATGTGAAGGATTTGGATATCACATCTCATGCTAAAGGAAGGGTCTCAGGATTGGTAGAAGCATTGAGATATCACGTCTCTGCTATCGGAGGGGTCTCAGGATTGGATTGGGAAGGAGTTGGATATCCCTTCTCATGCTATAGGAAGGGTCTCAGGATTTGAATGGCAAGGAGTTGGATATCACATCTCATGCCATAGGAAGGGTCTCAGGTTTGGAAGGGTCTCAGGATTTGAATGGCAAGGAGTTGGATATCATATCTCATGCTATAGGAAGGGTCTCAGGATTGGAATGGGGAGGACTTGGATGTCACATCTCATGCTATAGGGAGGGTCTCAAGTTTGATATTAGAAGCATTGAGATAACAAATCTCATGATATCGGAAGGGTCTCAGGATTGGAATGGGAAGGAGTTGGATATCATATCTCATGATAATGGAAGGGTCTAAGGTTTGGAAGGGGAAAGATTTGGATATCACATCTCATGTTATAGGACGGGTCTCAGGTTTGGTATTAGAAGCATTAAGATATCAAGTCTCATGGCATAGGTAGGGTCTCAGAATTGGAATGGCAAGGAGTTGGATATCACATCTCAAGCTATAGGAAGAGTCTCAGGATTGGAATGGGAATGAGTTTGATATCACATCTCATGCCATAGTATGGGTCTCAGGTTTGGTAGAAGCATTGGGATATCACATCACATGCTATTGGAAGGGTATCAGTATTGGATTTGGAAGGAGTTGAATATCCCATCTCATGCTATAGTATGGGTCTCAGGTTTGGTAGAAGCATTGGGATATCACATTTCATGCTATTGGAAGGGTATCAGTATTGGATTTGGAAGGAGTTGGATATCCCATCTCATGCTATAGGAAGGGTCTCAGATTTGGTATAAGCATTGAGATATCACATCTCATGCTATAGGAAGGGTCTCAGGATTGGATTGGGAAGGAGTTGTATATGACATCTCAGGCCATAGGAAGGGTCTCAGGATTGGTATAAGCATTGAGATATCACATCTCTGCTATCGGAAGGGTCTCAGGATTGGAATGGGAAGGAGTTGGATATCCCATCTCATGTTATAGGAAGAGTCTCAGGTTTGGTATTAGAAGCATTGAGATATCACATCTCATGCTATAGGAAGGGTCTCAGGATTGGAATGGGGAGGACTTGGATGTCACATCTCATGCTATAGGGAGGGTCTCAAGTTTGATATTAGAAGCATTGAGATAACAAATCTCATGATTTGGGAAGGGTCTCAGGATTGGAATGGGAAGGAGTTGTATATCACATCTCATGATAAAGGAAGGGTCTAAGGTTTGGAAGGGGAAAGATTTGGATATCACATCTCATGTTATAGGACGGGTCTCAGGTTTGGTATTAGAAGCATTGAGATATCAAGTCTCATGGCATAGGAAGGGTCTCAGAATTGGAATGGGAAGGAGTTGGATATCACATCTCAAGCTATAGGAAGAGTCTCAGGATTGGAATGGGAAGGAGTTTGATATCACATCTCATGCCATAGTATGGGTCTCAGGTTTGGTAGAAGCATTGGGATATCACATCTCATGCTATTGGAAGGGTATCAGTATTGGATTTGGAAGGAGTTGGATATCCCATCTCATGCTATAGGAAGGGTCTCAGGTTGGAATGGGAAGGAGTTGGATATCACATTTCATGTTATAGGAAGGGTCTCAGGATTGGAATGGGAAGGACTTGGATATCATATCTCATGCTATAGGAAGGCTCTCAGGTTTGGAAGGGGAAGGAGTTGGATATCACATCTCAAGCTTTAGGAAGGGTCTCAGGTTTGGTATAAGCATTGAGATAGCACATCTCATGCTATAGGAAGGGTTTCAGGATTGGAATGGGAAGGAGTTGGATATCACATTTCATGTTAGAGGAAGGATCTCAGGTTTGGTATTAGAGGCCTTGAGATATCACATCTCATGCTATAGGAAGGGTCTCAGGATTGGAATGGGAAGGAGTTGGATATCACATCTCAAGCTTTAGGAAGGGTCTCAGGTTTGGTATAAGCATTGAGATAGCACATCTCATGCTATAGGAAGGGTTTCAGGATTGGAATGGGAAGGAGTTGGATATCACATCTCATGTTATAGGAAAGATCTCCGGTTTGGTATTAGAAGCATTGAGACATCACATCTCATGTTATAGGAAGGGTCTCAGGATTGGAATGGGAAGAAGTTGGATATCACATCTCATGCTATAGGAAGGGTCTCAGGTTTGGAAGGGGAAGGAGTTGGATATCCAATCTCATGTTATAGGACTGGTCTCAGGTTTGGTATTAGAAGCATTGAGATATCACATTGCATGCTGTAGGAAGGTTCTCAGGTTTGGTATTAGAAGCATTGAGACATCACATCTCATGCTATAGGAAGGGTCTCAGGATTGGAATGGGAAGGAGTTGGATATCACATCTCATGTTATAGGAAGGATCTCAGGTTTGGTATTAGAAGCATTGAGACATCACATCTCATGCTATAGGAAGGGTCTCAGGATTGGAATGGGAAGGAGTTGGATATCACATCTCATGCTATAGGAAGGGTCTCAGATTTGGTATAAGCATTGAGATATCACATCTCATGCTATAGGAAGGGTCTCAGGATTGGATTGGGAAGGAGTTGTATATGACATCTCAGGCCATAGGAAGGGTCTCAGGATTGGTATAAGCATTGAGATATCACATCTCTGCTATCGGAAGGGTCTCAGGATTGGAATGGGAAGGAGTTGGATATCCCATCTCATGTTATAGGAAGGGTCTCAGGTTTGGTATTAGAAGCATTGAGATATCACATCTCATGCTATAGGAAGGGTCTCAGGATTGGAATGGGGAGGACTTGGATGTCACATCTCATGCTATAGGGAGTTTCTCAAGTTTGATATTAGAAGCATTGAGATAACAAATCTCATGATATCGGAAGGGTCTCAGGATTGGAATGGGAAGGAGTTGGATATCACATCTCATGATAAAGGAAGGGTCTAAGGTTTGGAAGGGAAAAGATTTGGATATCACATCTCATGTTATAGGACGGGTCTCAGGTTTGGTATTAGAAGCATTGAGATATCAAGTCTCATGGCATAGGAAGGGTCTCAGAATTGGAATGGGAAGGAGTTGGATATCACATCTCAAGCTATAGGAAGAGTCTCAAGATTGGAATGGGAAGGAGTTTGATATCACATCTCATGCCATAGTATGGGTCTCAGGTTTGGTAGAAGCATTGGGATATCACATCTCATGCTATTGGAAGGGTATCAGTATTGGATTTGGAAGGAGTTGGATATCCCATCTCATGCTATAGGAAGGGTCTCAGGTTGGAATGGGAAGGAGTTGGATATCACATTTCATGTTATAGGAAGGGTCTCAGGATTGGAATGGGAAGGACTTGGGTATCATATCTCATGATATAGGAAGGCTCTCAGGTTTGGAAGGGGGAGGAGTTGGATATCACATTTCATGTCAGAGGAAGGATCTCAGGTTTGGTATTAGAGGCCTTGAGATATCACATATCATGCTATAGGAAGGGTCTCAGGATTGGAATGGGAAGGAGTTGGATATCACATCTCAAGCTTTAGGAAGGGTCTCAGGTTTGGTATAAGCATTGAGATAGCACATCCCATGCTATAGGAAGGGTCTCAGGATTGGAATGGGAAGGAGTTGGATATTACATCTCATGTTATAGGAAAGATCTCAGGTTTGGTATTAGAAGCATTGAGACATCACATCTCATGTTATAGGAACGGTCTCAGGATTGGAATGGGAATAAGTTGGATATCACATCTCATGCTATAGGAAGGGTCTCAGGTTTGGAAGGGGAAGGAGTTGGATATCCAATCTCATGTTATAGGACTGGTCTCAGGTTTGGTATTGGAAGCAATGAGATATCACATCGCATGCTGTAGGAAGGTTCTCAGGTTTGGTATTAGAAGCATTGAGACATCACATCTCATGCTATAGGAAGGGTCTCAGGATTGGAATGGGAAGGAGTTGGATATCACATCTCATGTTATAGGAAGGATCTCAGGTTTGGTATTAGAAGCATTGAGACATCACATCTCATGTTATAGGAAGGGTCTCAGGATTGGAATGGGAAGGAGATGGATATCACATCTCATGCTATAGGAAGGGTCTCAGATTTGGTATAAGCATTGAGATATCACATCTCATGCTATAGGAAGAGTCTCAGGATTGGATTGGGAAGGAGTTGTATATGACATCTCAGGCCAAAGGAAGGGTCTCAGGATTGGTATAAGCATTAGGATATCACATCTCTGCTATCGGAAGGGTCTCAGGATTGGAATGGGAAGGAGTTGGATATCCCATCTCATGATAAAGGAAGGGTCTAAGGTTTGGAAGGGGAAAGATTTGGATATCACATCTCATGTTATAGGACGGGTCTCAATTTTGATATTAGAAGCATTGAGATAACAAATCTCATGATATCGGAAGGGTCTCAGGATTGGAATGGGAAGGAGTTGGATATCACATCTCATGATAAAGGAAGGGTCTAAGGTTTGGAAGGGGAAAGATTTGGATATCACATCTCATGTTATAGGACGGGTCTCAGGTTTGGTATTAGAAGCATTGAGATATCAAGTCTCATGGTATAGGAAGGGTCTCAGAATTGGAATGGGAAGGATTTCGGATATCACATCTCAAGCTATAGGAAGAGTCTCAGGATTGGAATGGGAAGGAGTTTGATATCACATCTCATGCCATAGTATGGTTCTCAGGTTTGGTAGAAGCATTGGGATATCACATCTCATGCTATTGGAAGGGTATCAGTATTGGATTTGGAAGGAGTTGGATATCCCATCTCATGCTATAGGAAGGGTCTCAGGTTGGAATGGGAAGGAGTTGGATATCACATTTGATGTTATAGGAAGGGTCTCAGGATTGGAATGGGAAGGAGTTGGATATCACATCTCAAGCTTTAGGAAGGGTCTCAGGTTTGGTATAAGCATTGAGATAGCACATCTCATGCTATAGGAAGGGTCTCAGGATTGGAATGGGAAGGAGTTGGAAATCACATCTCATGTTATAGGAAAGATCTCAGGTTTGGTATTAGAAGCATTGAGACATCACATCTCATGTTATAGGAAGGGTCTCAGGATTGGAATGGGAAGAAGTTGGATATCACATCTCATGCTATAGGAAGGGTCTCAGGTTTGGAAGGGGAAGGAGTTGGATATCCAATCTCATGTTATAGGACTGGTCTCAGGTTTGGTATTAGAAGCATTGAGATATCACATCGCATGCTGTAGGAAGGTTCTCAGGTTTGGAATGGGGAGGAATTGGATATCACATCTCATGTCATAGGAAGGATCTCAGTTTTGGGATTAGAAGCATTTAGATATCATATCTCATGCTATAGGAATGGTCTCAGGATTGGAATGGGAAGGAGTTGGATATTACATTCTTGCTATAGGAAGGGTCTCATGTTTGGAATGGGAAGGAGTTGGATATCACATATGCTATAGGAAGGGTATCAGGTTTGAAACGGGAAGGAGTTGGATATCACATCTCATGTTATAGGAAGGGTCTCAGGTTTGTTATAAGCATTGAGATATCACATCTCTGCTATCGGAAGTGTCTCAGGATTGGAATGGGAAGGTGTTGGATATCCCATCTCATGTTATAGGACGGGTCTCAGGTTTGTTATTAGAATCATTGAGATATCATATTGCATGCTGTAGGAAGGGTCTAAGGATTGGAATGGGAAGGACTTGGATATCACATCTCATGCTATAGGTAGGCTCTCAGGTTTGGAAAGGGAAGGAGTTCGATATCACATTTCATGTTAGAGGAAGGATCTCAGGTTTGGTATTAGAGGCATTGAGATATCACATATCATGCTATAGGAAGTGTCTCAGGATTGGAATGGGAAGGAGTTGGATATCACATCTCAAGCTTTAGGAAGGGTCTCAGGTTTGGTATAAGCATTGCGATAGCACATCTCATGCTATAGGAAGGGTCTCAGGATTGGAATGGGAAGGAGTTGGATATTACATCTCATGTTATAGGAAAGATCTCAGGTTTGGTATTAGAAGCATTGAGACATCACATCTCATGTTATAGGAAGGGTCTCAGGATTGGAATGGGAAGAAGTTGGATATCACATCTCATGCTATAGGAAGGGTCTCAGGTTTGGAAGGGGAAGCAGTTGGATATCCAATCTCATGTTATAGGACTGGTCTCAGGTTTGGTATTAGAAGCATTGAGATATCACATCGCATGCTGTAGGAAGGTTCTCAGGTTTGGTATTAGAAGCATTGAGACATCACATCTCATGCTATAGGAAGGGTCTCAGGATTGGAATGGGAAGGAGTTGGATATCACATCTCATGTTATAGGAAGGATCTCAGGTTTGGTATTAGAAGCATTGAGACATCACATCTCATGCTATAGGAAGGGTCTCAGGATTGGAATTTGAAGGAGTTGGATATCACATCTCATGCTATAGGAAGGGTCTCAGATTTGGTATAAGCATTGAGATATCACATCTCATGATATAGGAAGGGTCTCAGGATTGGATTGGGAAGGAGTTGTATATGACATCTCAGGCCATAGGAAGGGTCTCAGGATTGGTATAAGCATTGAGATATCACATCTCTGCTATCGGAAGGGTCTCAGGATTGGAATGGGAAGGAGTTGGATATCACATCTCATGATAAAGGAAGGGTCTAAGGTTTGGAAGGGGAAAGATTTGGATATCACATCTCATGTTATAGGACGGGTCTCAGGTTTGGTATTAGAAGCATTGAGATATCAAGTCTCATGGTATAGGAAGGGTCTCAGAATTGGAATGGGAAGGAGTTTGATATCACATCTCATGCCATAGTATGGTTCTCAGGTTTGGTAGAAGCATTGGGATATCACATCTCATGCTATTGGAAGGGTATCAGTATTGGATTTGGAAGGAGTTTGATATCCCATCTCATGCTAAAGGAAGGGTCTCAGGTTTGGTAGAAGCATTGAGATATCACGTCTCTGCTATCGGAAGGGTCTCAGGATGGATTGGATTGGGAAGGAGTTGGATATCCCTTCTCATGCTATAGGAAGGGTCTAAGGTTTGGTATAAGCATTGAGATATCACATCTCTGCTATCGGAAGGGTCTCAGGATTGGATTGGGAAGGAGTTGGATATCCCTTCTCATGCTATAGGAAGTGTCTCAGGTTGGAATGGGAAGGAGTTGGATATCACATCTCATGTTATAGGAAGGGTCTCAGGATTGGAATGGGAAGGATTTGGATATCACATCTCTTGCTATAGGAAGGGTCTCAGGATTGGAATGGGTAGGAGTTGGATATTACTTTCTTGCTATAGGAAGGGTCTCATGTTTGGAATGGGAAGGAGTGGGATATCACATATGCTATAGTTAGTGTCTCAGGTTTGGAACGGGAAGGAGTTGGATATCACATCTCATGTTATAGGAAGGGTCTCAGATTTGGTATAAGCATTGAGATATCAAATCTCTGCTATCGGAAGTGGCTTAGGATTGGAATGGGAAGGAGTTGGATATCCCATCTCATGTTATAGGACGAGTCTCTGGTTTGGTATTAGAATCATTGAGATATCACATTGCATGCTGTAGGAAGGGTCTAAGGATTGGAATGGGATGGACTTGGATATCACATCTCATGCTATAGGTAGGCTCTCAGGTTTGGTATAAGCATTGAGATATCACATCTCATGCTATAGGAAGGGTCTCAGGATTGGAATGGGAAGGAATTGGACATCACATCTCATGATATAGGAAGGGTCTTAGATTTGGTATAGGCATTGAGATATCACATCTCATGCTATAGGAAGGGTCTCAGGATTGGAATGGGAAGGAGTTGTATATGACATCCCAGGCCATAGGAAGGGTCTCAGGTTTGGTATAAGCATTGAGATATCACATCTCTGCTATCGGAAGGGTCTCAGGATTGGAATGGGAAGGAGTTGGATATCCCATCTCATGTTATAGGAAGGGTCTCAGGTTTGGTATTAGAAGCATAGAGATATCACATCTCATGCTATAGGAAGGGTCTCGGGATTGGAATGGGAAGGACTTGGATGTCACATCTCATGCTATAGGGAGGGTCTCAAGTTTGATATTAAAAGCATTGAGATAACAAATCTCATGATATCGGAAGGGTCTCAGGATTGGAATGGGAAGGAGTTGGATATCACACCTCAAGCTATAGGACGGGTCTCAGGTTTGGTATTAGAAGCATTGAGATATCAAGTCTCATGGTATAAGAAGGGTCTCAGAATTGGAATGGGAAGGAGTTGGATATCACACCTCAAGCTATAGGAAGGGCCTCAGGACTGGAATGGGAAGGAGTTTGATATCACATCTCATGCCATAGTATGGGTCTCAGGTTTGGTAGAAGCATTGGGATATCACATCTCATGCTATCGGAAGGGTATCAGTATTGGATTTGGAAGGAGTTGGATATCCCATCTCATGCTATAGGAAGGGTCTCAGGTTGCAATGGGAAGGAGTTGGATATCACATTTCATGTTATAGAAAGGGTCTCAGGATTGGAATGGGAAGGACTTGGATATCATATCTCATGCTAAAGGAAGGGTCTGAGGTTTGGAAGGGGAAGGATTTGGATATCACATCTCATGTTATAGGACGGGTCTCAGGTTTGGTATTAGAAGCATTGAGATATCAAGTCTCATGGTATAAGAAGGGTCTCAGAATTGGAATGGGAAGGAGTTGGATATCACACCTCAAGCTATAGGAAGGGCCTCAGGATTGGAATGGGAAGGAGTTTGATATCACATCTCATGCCATAGTATGGGTCTCAGGTTTGGTAGAAGCATTGGGATATCACATCTCATGCTATCGGAAGGGTATCAGTATTGGATTTGGAAGGAGTTGGATATCCCATCTCATGCTATAGGAAGGGTCTCAGGTTGCAATGGGAAGGAGTTGGATATCACATTTCATGTTATAGAAAGGGTCTCAGGATTGGAATGGGAAGGACTTGGATATCATATCTCATGCTATAGGAAAGATCTCAGGTTTGGAAGGGGAAGGAGTTGGATATCACATTTCATGTTAGAGGAAGGATCTCAGGTTTGGTATTAGAGGCCTTGAGATATCACATCTCATGCTATAGGAAGGGTCTCTGGATTGGAATGGGAAGGAGTTGGATATCACATCTCAAGCTATAGGAAGGGTCTCAGGTTTGGTATAAGCATTGAGATATCACATCTCATGCTATAGGAAGGGTCTCAGGATTGGAATGGGAAGGAGTTGGATATCACATCTCATATTATAGGAAATATCTCAGGTTTGGTATTAGAAGCATTGAGACATCACATCTCATGTTATAGGAAGGGTCTCAGGATTGGAATGGGAAGAAGTTGGATATCACATCTCATGCTATAGGAAGGGTCTCAGGGTTGGTATATGCATTGAGATATCACATCTCATGCTATAGGAAGGGTCTCAGGATTGGAATGGGAAGGAGTTGTATATGACATCTCATGCCATAGGAAGGGTCTCAGGTTTGGTATAAGCATTGAGATATCACATCACATGCTATAGAAAGGGTCTCAGGATTGGAATGGGAAGGACTTGGATATCACATCTCATGCTATAGGCAGGGTCTCAGGTTTGGAAAGGGAAGGAGATGGATATCACATTTCATGTTAGAGATAAGATCTCAGGTTTGGTATTAGAGGCATTGAGATATCACATCTCATGCTATCAGAAGGGTCTCAGGATTGGAATGTGAAGGAGTTGTATATCACATCTCATGCTAAAGGGAGGGTCTCAGGTTTGGAAGGGGAAGGATTTGGAAATCACATCTCATGTTATAGGAAGGGTCTCAGGTTTGGTATTAGAAGCATTGAGATATCACATCTCATGCTACAGGAAGGGTCTCAGGATTGGAATGGGAAGGAGTTGGATATCACATCTCATATTATAGGAAATATCTCAGGTTTGGTATTGCATTAAGACATCACATCTCATGTTATAGGAAGGGTCTCAGGATTGGAATGGGAAGAAATTGGATATCACATCTCATGCTATAGGAAGGGTCTCAGGGTTGGTATATGCATTGAGATATCACATCTCATGCTATAGGAAGGGTCTCAGGATTGGAATGGGAAGGAGTTGTATATGACATCTCATGCCATAGGAAGGGTCTCAGGTTTGGTATAAGCATTGAGATATCACATCACATGCTATAGAAAGGGTCTCAGGATTGGAATGGGAAGGACTTGGATATCACATCTCATGCTATAGGCAGGGTCTCAGGTTTGGAAAGGGAAGGAGATGGATATCACATTTCATGTTAGAGATAAGATCTCAGGTTTGGTATTAGAGGCATTGAGATATCACATCTCATGCTATCAGAAGGGTCTCAGGATTGGAATGGGAAGGAGTTGGATATCACATCTCATGATAATGGAAGGGTCTAAGGTTTGGAAGGGGAAAGATTTGGATATCACATCTCATGTTATAGGACGGGTCTCAGGTTTGGTATTAGAAGCATTGAGATATCAAGTCTCATGGCATAGGTAGGGTCTCAGAATTGGAATTGGAAGGAGTTGGATATCACATCTCAAGCTATAGGAAGTATCTCAGGATTGGAATGGGAATGAGTTTGATATCACATCTCATGCATTAGTATGGGTCTCAGGTTTGGTAGAAGCATTGGGATATCACATCACATGCTATTGGAACGGTATCAGTATTGGATTTGGAAGGAGTTGAATATCCCATCTCATGCTATAGTATGGGTCTCAGGTTTGGTAGAAGCATTGGGATATCACATCTCATGCTATTGGAAGGGTATCAGTATTGGATTTGGAAGGAGTTGGATATCCCATCTCATGCTATAGGAAGGGTCTCAGATTTGGTATAAGCATTGAGATATCACATCTCATGCTATAGGAAGGGTCTCAGGATTGGAATGGGGAGGACTTGGATGTCACATCTCATGCTATAGGGAGGGTCTCAAGTTTGATATTAGAAGCATTGAGATAACAAATCTCATGATATCGGAAGGGTCTCAGGATTGGAATGGGAAGGAGTTGGATATCACATCTCATGATAAAGGAAGGGTCTAAGGTTTGGAAGGGGAAAGATTTGGATATCACATCTCATGTTATAGGACGGGTCTCAGGTTTGGTATTAGAAGCATTGAGATATCAAGTCTCATGGCATAGGAAGGGTCTCAGAATTGGAATGGGAAGGAGTTGGATATCACATCTCAAGCTATAGGAAGAGTCTCAGGATTGGAATGGGAAGGAGTTTGATATCACATCTCATGCCATAGTATGGGTCTTAGGTTTGGTAGAAGCATTGGGATATCACATCTCATGCTATTGGAAGGGTATCAGTATTGGATTTGGAAGGAGTTGGATATCCCATCTCATGCTATAGGAAGGGTCTCAGGTTAGAATGGGAAGGAGTTGGATATCACATTTCATGTTATAGGAAGGGCCTCAGGATTGGAATGGGAAGGACTTGGATATCATATCTCATGCTATAGGAAGGCTCTCAGGTTTGGAAGGGGAAGGAGTTGGATATCACATTTCATGTTAGAGGAAGGATCTCAGGTTTGGTATTAGAGGCCTTGAGATATCACATCTCATGCTATAGGAAGGGTCTCAGGATTGGAATGGGAAGGAGTTGGATATCACATCTCAAGCTTTAGGAAGGGTCTCATGTTTGGTATAAGCATTGAGATAGCACATCTCATGCTATAGGAAGGGTTTCAGGATTGGAATGGGAAGGAGTTGGATATCACATCTCATGTTATAGGAAGGGTCTCAGGTTTGTTATAAGCATTGAGATATCACATCTCTGCTATCGGAAGTGTCTCAGGATTGGAATGGGAAGGTGTTGGATATCCCATCTCATGTTATAGGACGGGTCTCAGGTTTGTAATTAGAATCATTGAGATATCATATTGCATGCTGTAGGAAGGGTCTAAGGATTGGAATGGGAAGGACTTGGATATCACATCTCATGCTATAGGTAGGCTCTCAGGTTTGGAAAGGGAAGGAGTTCGATATCACATTTCATGTTAGAGGAAGGATCTCAGGTTTGGTATTAGAGGCATTGAGATATCACATATCATGCTATAGGAAGGGTCTCAGGATTGGAATGGGAAGGAGTTGGATATCACATCTCAAGCTTTAGGAAGGGTCTCAGGTTTGGTATAAGCATTGCGATAGCACATCTCATGCTATAGGAAGGGTCTCAGGATTGGAATGGGAAGGAGTTGGATATTACATCTCATGTTATAGGAAAGATCTCAGGTTTGGTATTAGAAGCATTGAGACATCACATCTCATGTTATAGGAAGGGTCTCAGGATTGGAATGGGAAGAAGTTGGATATCACATCTCATGCTATAGGAAGGGTCTCAGGTTTGGAAGGGGAAGGAGTTGGATATCCAATCTCATGTTATAGGACTGGTCTCAGGTTTGGTATTAGAAGCATTGAGATATCACATCGCATGCTGTAGGAAGGTTCTCAGGTTTGGTATTAGAAGCATTGAGACATCACATCTCATGCTATAGGAAGGGTCTCAGGATTGGAATGGGAAGGAGTTGGATATCACATCTCATGTTATAGGAAGGGTCTCAGATTTGGTATAAGCACTGAGATATCACATCTCATGATATAGGAAGGGTCTCAGGATTGGATTGGGAAGGAGTTGTATATGACATCTCAGGCCATAGGAAGGGTCTCAGGATTGGTATAAGCATTGAGATATCACATCTCTGCTATCGGAAGGGTCTCAGGATTGGAATGGGAAGGAGTTGGATATCCCATCTCATGATAAAGGAAGGGTCTAAGGTTTGGAAGGGGAAAGATTTGGATATCACATCTCATGTTATAGGACGGGTCTCAATTTTGATATTAGAAGCATTGAGATAACAAATCTCATGATATCGGAAGGGTCTCAGGATTGGAATGGGAAGGAGTTGGATATCACATCTCATGATAAAGGAAGGGTCTAAGGTTTGGAAGGAGAAAGATTTGGATATCACATCTCATGTTATAGGACGGGTCTCAGGTTTGGTATTAGAAGCATTGAGATATCAAGTCTCATGGTATAGGAAGGGTCTCAGAATTGGAATGGGAAGGATTTGGATATCACATCTCAAGCTATAGGAAGAGTCTCAGGATTGGAATGGGAAGGAGTTTGATATCACATCTCATGCCATAGTATGGTTCTCAGGTTTGGTAGAAGCATTGGGATATCACATCTCATGCTATTGGAAGGGTATCAGTATTGGATTTGGAAGGAGTTTGATATCCCATCTCATGCTAAAGGAAGGGTCTCAGGTTTGGTAGAAGCATTGAGATATCACGTCTCTGCTATCGGAAGGGTCTCAGGATGGATTGGATTGGGAAGGAGTTGGATATCCCTTCTCATGCTATAGGAAGGGTCTCAGGTTTGGTATAAGCATTGAGATATCACATCTCTGCTATCGGAAGGGTCTCAGGATTGGATTGGGAAGGAGTTGGATATCCCTTCTCATGCTATAGGAAGTGTCTCAGGTTGGAATGGGAAGGAGTTGGATATCACATCTCATGTTATAGGAAGGGTCTCAGGATTGGAATGGGAAAGATTTGGATATCACATCTCTTGCTATAGGAAGGGTCTCAGGATTGGAATGGGTAGGAGTTGGATATTACTTTCTTGCTATAGGAAGGGTCTCATGTTTGGAATGGGAAGGAGTTGGATATCACATATGCTATAGTTAGTGTCTCAGGTTTGGAACGGGAAGGAGTTGGATATTCCCATCTCATGTTATAGGACGAGTCTCTGGTTTGGTATTAGAATCATTGAGATATCACATCGCATGCTGTAGGAAGGGTCTAAGGATTGGAATGGGATGGACTTGGATATCACATCTCATGCTATAGGTAGGCTCTCAGGTTTGGTATAAGCATTGAGATATCACATCTCATGCTATAGGAAGGGTCTCAGGATTGGAATGGGAAGGAATTGGACATCACATCTCATGCTATAGGAAGGGTCTCAGATTTGGTATAGGCATTGAGATATCACATCTCATGCTATAGGAAGGGTCTCAGGATTGGAATGGGAAGGAGTTGTATATGACATCCCAGGCCATAGGAAGGGTCTCAGGTTTGGTATAAGCATTGAGATATCACATCTCTGCTATCGGAAGGGTCTCAGGATTGGAATGGGAAGGAGTTGGATATCCCATCTCATGTTATAGGAAGGGTCTCAGGTTTGGTATTAGAAGCATAGAGATATCACATCTCATGCTATAGGAAGGGTCTCGGGATTGGAATGGGAAGGACTTGGATGTCACATCTCATGCTATAGGGAGGGTCTCAAGTTTGATATTAAAAGCATTGAGATAACAAATCTCATGATATCGGAAGGGTCTCAGGATTGGAATGGGAAGGAGTTGGATATCACACCTCAAGCTATAGGACGGGTCTCAGGTTTGGTATTAGAAGCATTGAGATATCAAGTCTCATGGTATAAGAAGGGTCTCAGAATTGGAATGGGAAGGAGTTGGATATCACACCTCAAGCTATAGGAAGGGCCCCAGGACTGGAATGGGAAGGAGTTTGATATCACATCTCATGCCATAGTATGGGTCTCAGGTTTGGTAGAAGCATTGGGATATCACATCTCATGCTATCGGAAGGGTATCAGTATTGGATTTGGAAGGAGTTGGATATCCCATCTCATGCTATAGGAAGGGTCTCAGGTTGCAATGGGAAGGAGTTGGATATCACATTTCATGTTATAGAAAGGGTCTCAGGATTGGAATGGGAAGGACTTGGATATCATATCTCATGCTAAAGGAAGGGTCTGAGGTTTGGAAGGGGAAGGATTTGGATATCACATCTCATGTTATAGGACGGGTCTCAGGTTTGGTATTAGAAGCATTGAGATATCAAGTCTCATGGTATAAGAAGGGTCTCAGAATTGGAATGGGAAGGAGTTGGATATCACACCTCAAGCTATAGGAAGGGCCTCAGGATTGGAATGGGAAGGAGTTTGATATCACATCTCATGCCATAGTATGGGTCTCAGGTTTGGTAGAAGCATTGGGATATCACATCTCATGCTATCGGAAGGGTATCAGTATTGGATTTGGAAGGAGTTGGATATCCCATCTCATGCTATAGGAAGGGTCTCAGGTTGCAATGGGAAGGAGTTGGATATCACATTTCATGTTATAGAAAGGGTCTCAGGATTGGAATGGGAAGGACTTGGATATCATATCTCATGCTATAGGAAAGATCTCAGGTTTGGAAGGGGAAGGAGTTGGATATCACATTTCATGTTAGAGGAAGGATCTCAGGTTTGGTATTAGAGGCCTTGAGATATCACATCTCATGCTATAGGAAGGGTCTCTGGATTGGAATGGGAAGGAGTTGGATATCACATCTCAAGCTATAGGAAGGGTCTCAGGTTTGGTATAAGCATTGAGATATCACATCTCATGCTATAGGAAGGGTCTCAGGATTGGAATGGGAAGGAGTTGGATATCACATCTCATATTATAGGAAATATCTCAGGTTTGGTATTAGAAGCATTGAGACATCACATCTCATGTTATAGGAAGGGTCTCAGGATTGGAATGGGAAGAAGTTGGATATCACATCTCATGCTATAGGAAGGGTCTCAGGGTTGGTATATGCATTGAGATATCACATCTCATGCTATAGGAAGGGTCTCAGGATTGGAATGGGAAGGAGTTGTATATGACATCTCATGCCATAGGAAGGGTCTCAGGTTTGGTATAAGCATTGAGATATCACATCACATGCTATAGAAAGGGTCTCAGGATTGGAATGGGAAGGACTTGGATATCACATCTCATGCTATAGGCAGGGTCTCAGGTTTGGAAAGGGAAGGAGATGGATATCACATTTCATGTTAGAGATAAGATCTCAGGTTTGGTATTAGAGGCATTGAGATATCACATCTCATGCTATCAGAAGGGTCTCAGGATTGGAATGTGAAGGAGTTGTATATCACATCTCATGCTAAAGGGAGGGTCTCAGGTTTGGAAGGGGAAGGATTTGGAAATCACATCTCATGTTATAGGAAGGGTCTCTGGTTTGGTATTAGAAGCATTGAGATATCACATCTCATGCTATAGGAAGGGTCTCAGGATTGGAATGGGAAGGAGTTGGATATCACATCTCATATTATAGGAAATATCTCAGGTTTGGTATTGCATTAAGACATCACATCTCATGTTATAGGAAGGGTCTCAGGATTGGAATGGGAAGAAATTGGATATCACATCTCATGCTATAGGAAGGGTCTCAGGGTTGGTATATGCATTGAGATATCACATCTCATGCTATAGGAAGGGTCTCAGGATTGGAATGGGAAGGAGTTGTATATGACATCTCATGCCATAGGAAGGGTCTCAGGTTTGGTATAAGCATTGAGATATCACATCACATGCTATAGAAAGGGTCTCAGGATTGGAATGGGAAGGACTTGGATATCACATCTCATGCTATAGGCAGGGTCTCAGGTTTGGAAAGGGAAGGAGATGGATATCACATTTCATGTTAGAGATAAGATCTCAGGTTTGGTATTAGAGGCATTGAGATATCACATCTCATGCTATCAGAAGGGTCTCAGGATTGGAATGGGAAGGAGTTGGATATCACATCTCATGATAATGGAAGGGTCTAAGGTTTGGAAGGGGAAAGATTTGGATATCACATCTCATGTTATAGGACGGGTCTCAGGTTTGGTATTAGAAGCATTGAGATATCAAGTCTCATGGCATAGGTAGGGTCTCAGAATTGGAATTGGAAGGAGTTGGATATCACATCTCAAGCTATAGGAAGAACCTCAGGATTGGAATGGGAATGAGTTTGATATCACATCTCATGCATTAGTATGGGTCTCAGGTTTGGTAGAAGCATTGGGATATCACATCACATGCTATTGGAAGGGTATCAGTATTGGATTTGGAAGGAGTTGAATATCCCATCTCATGCTATAGTATGGGTCTCAGGTTTGGTAGAAGCATTGGGATATCACATCTCATGCTATTGGAAGGGTATCAGTATTGGATTTGGAAGGAGTTGGATATCCCATCTCATGCTATAGGAAGGGTCTCAGATTTGGTATAAGCATTGAGATATCACATCTCATGCTATAGGAAGGGTCTCAGGATTGGAATGGGGAGGACTTGGATGTCACATCTCATGCTATAGGGAGGGTCTCAAGTTTGATATTAGAAGCATTGAGATAACAAATCTCATGATATCGGAAGGGTCTCAGGATTGGAATGGGAAGGAGTTGGATATCACATCTCATGATAAAGGAAGGGTCTAAGGTTTGGAAGGGGAAAGATTTGGATATCACATCTCATGTTATAGGACGGGTCTCAGGTTTGGTATTAGAAGCATTGAGATATCAAGTCTCATGGCATAGGAAGGGTCTCAGAATTGGAATGGGAAGGAGTTGGATATCACATCTCAAGCTATAGGAAGAGTCTCAGGATTGGAATGGGAAGGAGTTTGATATCACATCTCATGCCATAGTATGGGTCTTAGGTTTGGTAGAAGCATTGGGATATCACATCTCATGCTATTGGAAGGGTATCAGTATTGGATTTGGAAGGAGTTGGATATCCCATCTCATGCTATAGGAAGGGTCTCAGGTTAGAATGGGAAGGAGTTGGATATCACATTTCATGTTATAGGAAGGGTCTCAGGATTGGAATGGGAAGGACTTGGATATCATATCTCATGCTATAGGAAGGCTCTCAGGTTTGGAAGGGGAAGGAGTTGGATATCACATTTCATGTTAGAGGAAGGATCTCAGGTTTGGTATTAGAGGCCTTGAGATATCACATCTCATGCTATAGGAAGGGTCTCAGGATTGGAATGGGAAGGAGTTGGATATCACATCTCAAGCTTTAGGAAGGGTCTCATGTTTGGTATAAGCATTGAGATAGCACATCTCATGCTATAGGAAGGGTTTCAGGATTGGAATGGGAAGGAGTTGGATATCACATCTCATGTTATAGGAAGGGTCTCAGGTTTGTTATAAGCATTGAGATATCACATCTCTGCTATCGGAAGTGTCTCAGGATTGGAATGGGAAGGTGTTGGATATCCCATCTCATGTTATAGGACGGGTCTCAGGTTTGTAATTAGAATCATTGAGATATCATATTGCATGCTGTAGGAAGGGTCTAAGGATTGGAATGGGAAGGACTTGGATATCACATCTCATGCTATAGGTAGGCTCTCAGGTTTGGAAAGGGAAGGAGTTCGATATCACATTTCATGTTAGAGGAAGGATCTCAGGTTTGGTATTAGAGGCATTGAGATATCACATATCATGCTATAGGAAGGGTCTCAGGATTGGAATGGGAAGGAGTTGGATATCACATCTCAAGCTTTAGGAAGGGTCTCAGGTTTGGTATAAGCATTGCGATAGCACATCTCATGCTATAGGAAGGGTCTCAGGATTGGAATGGGAAGGAGTTGGATATTACATCTCATGTTATAGGAAAGATCTCAGGTTTGGTATTAGAAGCATTGAGACATCACATCTCATGTTATAGGAAGGGTCTCAGGATTGGAATGGGAAGAAGTTGGATATCACATCTCATGCTATAGGAAGGGTCTCAGGTTTGGAAGGGGAAGGAGTTGGATATCCAATCTCATGTTATAGGACTGGTCTCAGGTTTGGTATTAGAAGCATTGAGATATCACATCGCATGCTGTAGGAAGGTTCTCAGGTTTGGTATTAGAAGCATTGAGACATCACATCTCATGCTATAGGAAGGGTCTCAGGATTGGAATGGGAAGGAGTTGGATATCACATCTCATGTTATAGGAAGGGTCTCAGATTTGGTATAAGCACTGAGATATCACATCTCATGATATAGGAAGGGTCTCAGGATTGGATTGGGAAGGAGTTGTATATGACATCTCAGGCCATAGGAAGGGTCTCAGGATTGGTATAAGCATTGAGATATCACATCTCTGCTATCGGAAGGGTCTCAGGATTGGAATGGGAAGGAGTTGGATATCCCATCTCATGATAAAGGAAGGGTCTAAGGTTTGGAAGGGGAAAGATTTGGATATCACATCTCATGTTATAGGACGGGTCTCAATTTTGATATTAGAAGCATTGAGATAACAAATCTCATGATATCGGAAGGGTCTCAGGATTGGAATGGGAAGGAGTTGGATATCACATCTCATGATAAAGGAAGGGTCTAAGGTTTGGAAGGAGAAAGATTTGGATATCACATCTCATGTTATAGGACGGGTCTCAGGTTTGGTATTAGAAGCATTGAGATATCAAGTCTCATGGTATAGGAAGGGTCTCAGAATTGGAATGGGAAGGATTTGGATATCACATCTCAAGCTATAGGAAGAGTCTCAGGATTGGAATGGGAAGGAGTTTGATATCACATCTCATGCCATAGTATGGTTCTCAGGTTTGGTAGAAGCATTGGGATATCACATCTCATGCTATTGGAAGGGTATCAGTATTGGATTTGGAAGGAGTTTGATATCCCATCTCATGCTAAAGGAAGGGTCTCAGGTTTGGTAGAAGCATTGAGATATCACGTCTCTGCTATCGGAAGGGTCTCAGGATGGATTGGATTGGGAAGGAGTTGGATATCCCTCTCATGCTATAGGAAGGGTCTCAGGTTTGGTATAAGCATTGAGATATCACATCTCTGCTATCGGAAGGGTCTCAGGATTGGATTGGGAAGGAGTTGGATATCCCTTCTCATGCTATAGGAAGTGTCTCAGGTTGGAATGGGAAGGAGTTGGATATCACATCTCATGTTATAGGAAGGGTCTCAGGATTGGAATGGGAAGGATTTGGATATCACATCTCTTGCTATAGGAAGGGTCTCAGGATTGGAATGGGTAGGAGTTGGATATTACTTTCTTGCCATAGGAAGGGTCTCATGTTTGGAATGGGAAGGAGTTGGATATCACATATGCTATAGTTAGTGTCTCAGGTTTGGAACGGGAAGGAGTTGGATATTCCCATCTCATGTTATAGGACGAGTCTCTGGTTTGGTATTAGAATCATTGAGATATCACATCGCATGCTGTAGGAAGGGTCTAAGGATTGGAATGGGATGGACTTGGATATCACATCTCATGCTATAGGTAGGCTCTCAGGTTTGGTATAAGCATTGAGATATCACATCTCATGCTATAGGAAGGGTCTCAGGATTGGAATGGGAAGGAATTGGATATCACATCTCATGCTATAGGAAGGGTCTCAGATTTGGTATAGGCATTGAGATATCACATCTCATGCTATAGGAAGGGTCTCAGGATTGGAATGGGAAGGAGTTGTATATGACATCCCAGGCCATAGGAAGGGTCTCAGGTTTGGTATAAGCATTGAGATATCACATCTCTGCTATCGGAAGGGTCTCAGGATTAGAATGGGAAGGAGTTGGATATCCCATCTCATGTTATAGGAAGGGTCTCAGGTTTGGTATTAGAAGCATAGAGATATCACATCTCATGCTATAGGAAGGGTCTCAGGATTGGAATGGGAAGGACTTGGATGTCACATCTCATGCTATAGGGAGGGTCTCAAGTTTGATATTAAAAGCATTGAGATAACAAATCTCATGATATCGGAAGGGTCTCAGGATTGGAATGGGAAGGAGTTGGATATCACATCTCATGATAAAGGAAGGGTCTGAGGTTTGGAAGGGGAAGGATTTGGATATCACATCTCATGTTATAGGACGGGTCTCAGGTTTGGTATTAGAAGCATTGAGATATCAAGTCTCATGGTATAAGAAGGGTCTCAGAATTGGAATGGGAAGGAGTTGGATATCACACCTCAAGCTATAGGAAGAGCCTCAGGATTGGAATGGGAAGGAGTTTGATATCACATCTCATGCCATAGTATGGGTCTCAGGTTTGGTAGAAGCATTGGGATATCACATCTCATGCTATCGGAAGGGTATCAGTATTGGATTTGGAAGGAGTTGGATATCCCATCTCATGCTATAGGAAGGGTCTCAGGTTGCAATGGGAAGGAGTTGGATATCACATTTCATGTTATAGAAAGGGTCTCAGGATTGGAATGGGAAGGACTTGGATATCATATCTCATGCTATAGGAAAGCTCTCAGGTTTGGAAGGGGAAGGAGTTGGATATCACATTTCATGTTAGAGGAAGGATCTCAGGTTTGGTATTAGAGGCCTTGAGATATCACATCTCATGCTATAGGAAGGGTCTCTGGATTGGAATGGGAAGAAGTTGGATATCACATCTCAAGCTATAGGAAGGGTCTCAGGTTTGGTATAAGCATTGAGATATCACATCTCATGCTATAGGAAGCGTCTCAGGATTGGAATGGGAAGGAGTTGGATATCACATCTCATATTATAGGAAATATCTCAGGTTTGGTATTAGAAGCATTGAGACATCACATCTCATGTTATAGGAAGGGTCTCAGGATTGGAATGGGAAGAAGTTGGATATCACATCTCATGCTATAGGAAGGGTCTCAGGGTTGGTATATGCATTGAGATATCACATCTCATGCTATAGGAAGGGTCTCAGGATTGGAATGGGAAGGAGTTGTATATGACATCTCATGCCATAGGAAGGGTCTCAGGTTTGGTATAAGCATTGAGATATCACATCACATGCTATAGAAAGGGTCTCAGGATTGGAATGGGAAGGACTTGGATATCACATCTCATGCTATAGGCAGGGTCTCAGGTTTGGAAAGGGAAGGAGATGGATATCACATTTCATGTTAGAGATAAGATCTCAGGTTTGGTATTAGAGGCATTGAGATATCACATCTCATGCTATCAGAAGGGTCTCAGGATTGGAATGTGAAGGAGTTGTATATCACATCTCATGCTAAAGGGAGGGTCTCAGGTTTGGAAGGGGAAGGATTTGGAAATCACATCTCATGTTATAGGAAGGGTCTCAGGTTTGGTATTAGAAGCATTGAGATATCACATCTCATGCTATAGGAAGGGTCTCAGGATTGGAATGGGAAGGAGTTGGATATCACATCTCATATTATAGGAAATATCTCAGGTTTGGTATTGCATTGAGACATCACATCTCATGTTATAGGAAGGGTCTCAGGATTGGAATGGGAAGAAGTTGGATATCACATCTCATGCTATAGGAAGGGTCTCAGGGTTGGTATATGCATTGAGATATCACATCTCATGCTATAGGAAGGGTCTCAGGATTGGAATGGGAAGGAGTTGTATATGACATCTCATGCCATAGGAAGGGTCTCAGGTTTGGTATAAGCATTGAGATATCACATCACATGCTATAGAAAGGGTCTCAGGATTGGAATGGGAAGGACTTGGATATCACATCTCATGCTATAGGCAGGGTCTCAGGTTTGGAAAGGGACGGAGATGGATATCACATTTCATGTTAGAGATAAGATCTCAGGTTTGGTATTAGAGGCATTGAGATATCACATCTCATGCTATCAGAAGGGTCTCAGGATTGGAATGGGAAGGAGTTGGATATCACATCTCATGATAATGGAAGGGTCTAAGGTTTGGAAGGGGAAAGATTTGGATATCACATCTCATGTTATAGGACGGGTCTCAGGTTTGGTATTAGAAGCATTGAGATATCAAGTCTCATGGCATAGGTAGGGTCTCAGAATTGGAATTGGAAGGAGTTGGATATCACATCTCAAGCTATAGGAAGAATCTCAGGATTGGAATGGGAATGAGTTTGATATCACATCTCATGCCATAGTATGGGTCTCAGGTTTGGTAGAAGCATTGGGATATCACATCACATGCTATTGGAAGGGTATCAGTATTGGATTTGGAAGGAGTTGAATATCCCATCTCATGCTATAGTATGGGTCTCAGGTTTGGTAGAAGCATTGGGATATCACATCTCATGCTATTGGAAGGGTATCAGTATTGGATTTGGAAGGAGTTGGATATCCCATCTCATGCTATAGGAAGGGTCTCAGATTTGGTATAAGCATTGGGATATCACATCTCATGCTATAGGAAGGGTCTCAGGATTGGATTGGGAAGGAGTTGTATATGACATCTCAGGCCATAGGAAGGGTCTCAGGATTGGTATAAGCATTGAGATATCACATCTCTGCTATCGGAAGGGTCTCAGGATTGGAATGGGAAGGAGTTGGATATCCCATCTCATGTTATAGGAAGAGTCTCAGGTTTGGTTTTAGAAGCATTGAGATATCACATCTCATGCTATAGGAAGGGTCTCAGGATTGGAATGGGGAGGACTTGGATGTCACATCTCATGCTATAGGGAGGGTCTCAAGTTTGATATTAGAAGCATTGAGATAACAAATCTCATGATATCGGAAGGGTCTCAGGATTGGAATGGGAAGGAGTTGGATATCACATCTCATGATAAAGGAAGGGTCTAAGGTTTGGAAGGGGAAATATTTGGATATCACATCTCATGTTATAGGACGGGTCTCAGGTTTGGTATTAGAAGCATTGAGATATCAAGTCTCATGGCATAGGAAGGGTCTCAGAATTGGAATGGGAAGGAGTTGGATATCACATCTGAAACGATAGGAAGAGTCTCAGGATTGGAATGGGAAGGAGTTTGATATCACATCTCATGCCATAGTATGGGTCTCAGGTTTGGTAGAAGCATTGGGATATCACATCTCATGCTATTGGAAGGGTATCAGTATTGGATTTGGAAGGAGTTGGATATCCCATCTCATGCTATAGGAAGGGTCTCAGGTTAGAATGGGAAGGAGTTGGATATCACATTTCATGTTATAGGAAGGGTCTCAGGATTGGATTGGGAAGGACTTGGATATCATATCTCATGCTATAGGAAGGCTCTCAGGTTTGGAAGGGGAAGGAGTTGGATATCACATTTTATGTTAGAGGAAGGATCTCAGGTTTGGTATTAGAGGCCTTGAGATATCACATCTCATGCTATAGGAAGGGTCTCAGGATTGGAATGGGAAGGAGTTGGATATCACATCTCAAGCTTTAGGAAGGGTCTCATGTTTGGTATACGCATTGAGATAGCACATCTCATGCTATAGGAAGGGTTTCAGGATTGGAATGGGAAGGAGTTGGATATCACATCTCATGTTATAGGAAAGATCTCCGGTTTGGTATTAGAAGCATTGAGACATCACATCTCATGTTATAGGAAGGGTCTCAGGATTGGAATGGGAAGAAGTTGGATATCACATCTCATGCTATAGGAAGGGTCTCAGGTTTGGAAGGGGAAGGAGTTGGATATCCAATCTCATGTTATAGGACTGGTCTCAGGTTTGGTATTAGAAGCATTGAGATATCACATTGCATGCTGTAGGAAGGTTCTCAGGATTGGAATGGGAAGGAGTTGGATATCACATCTCATATTATAGGAAATATCTCAGGTTTGGTATTAGAAGCATTGAGACATCACATCTCATGTTATAGGAAGGGTCTCAGGATTGGAATGGGAAGAAGTTGGATATCACATCTCATGCTATAGGAAGGGTCTCATGGTTGGTATATGCATTGAGATATCACATCTCATGCTATAGGAAGGGTCTCAGGATTGGAATGGGAAGGAGTTGTATATGACATCTCATGCCATAGGAAGGGTCTCAGGTTTGGTATAAGCATTGAGATATCACATCACATGCTATAGAAGGGTCTCAGGATTGGAATGGGAAGGACTTAGATATCACATCACATGCTATAGGCAGGGTCTCAGGTTTGGAAAGGGAAGGAGATGGATATCACATTTCATGTTAGAGATAAGGTCTCAGGTTTGGTATTAGAGGCATTGAGATATCACATCTCATGCTATCAGAAGGGTCTCAGGATTGGAATGTGAAGGAGTTGTATATCACATCTCATGCTAAAGGGAGGGTCTCAGGTTTGGAAGGGGAAGGATTTGGAAATCACATCTCATGTTATAGGAAGGGTCTCAGGTTTGGTATTAGAAGCATTGAGATATCACATCTCATGCTATAGGAAGGGTCTCAGGATTGGAATGGGAAGGAGTTGGATATCACATCTCATATTATAGGAAATATCTCAGGTTTGGTATTGCATTGAGACATCACATCTCATGTTATAGGAAGGGTCTCAGGATTGGAATGGGAAGAAGTTGGATATCACATCTCATGCTATAGGAAGGGTCTCAGGGTTGGTATATGCATTGAGATATCACATCTCATGCTATAGGAAGGGTCTCAGGATTGGAATGGGAAGGAGTTGTATATGACATCTCATGCCATAGGAAGGGTCTCAGGTTTGGTATAAGCATTGAGATATCACATCACATGCTATAGAAAGGGTCTCAGGATTGGAATGGGAAGGACTTGGATATCACATCTCATGCTATAGGCAGGGTCTCAGGTTTGGAAAGGGAAGGAGATGGATATCACATTTCATGTTAGAGATAAGATCTCAGGTTTGGTATTAGAGGCATTGAGATATCACATCTCATGCTATCAGAAGGGTCTCAGGATTGGAATGGGAAGGAGTTGGATATCACATCTCATGATAATGGAAGGGTCTAAGGTTTGGAAGGGGAAAGATTTGGATATCACATCTCATGTTATAGGACGGGTCTCAGGTTTGGTATTAGAAGCATTGAGATATCAAGTATCATGGCATAGGTAGGGTCTCAGAATTGGAATTGGAAGGAGTTGGATATCACATCTCAAGCTATAGGAAGAATCTCAGGATTGGAATGGGAATGAGTTTGATATCACATCTCATGCCATAGTATGGGTCTCAGGTTTGGTAGAAGCATTGGGATATCACATCACATGCTATTGGAAGGGTATCAGTATTGGATTTGGAAGGAGTTGAATATCCCATCTCATGCTATAGTATGGGTCTCAGGTTTGGTAGAAGCATTGGGATATCACATCTCATGCTATTGGAAGGGTATCAGTATTGGATTTGGAAGGAGTTGGATATCCCATCTCATGCTATAGGAAGGGTCTCAGATTTGGTATAAGCATTGGGATATCACATCTCATGCTATAGGAAGGGTCTCAGGAGTGGATTGGGAAGGAGTTGTATATGACATCTCAGGCCATAGGAAGGGTCTCAGGATTGGTATAAGCATTGAGATATCACATCTCTGCTATCGGAAGGGTCTCAGGATTGGAATGGGAAGGAGTTGGATATCCCATCTCATGTTATAGGAAGAGACTCAGGTTTGGTATTAGAAGCATTGAGATATCACATCTCATGCTATAGGAAGGGTCTCAGGATTGGAATGGGGAGGACTTGGATGTCACATCTCATGCTATAGGGAGGGTCTCAAGTTTGATATTAGAAGCATTGAGATAACAAATCTCATGATATCGGAAGGGTCTCAGGATTGGAATGGGAAGGAGTTGGATATCACATCTCATGATAAAGGAAGGGTCTAAGGTTTGGAAGGGGAAAGATTTGGATATCACATCTCAAGTTATAGGACGGGTCTCAGGTTTGGTATTAGAAGCATTGAGATATCAAGTCTCATGGCATAGGAAGGGTCTCAGAATTGGAATGGGAAGGAGTTGGATATCACATCTCAAGCTATAGGAAGAGTCTCAGGATTGGAATGGGAAGGAGTTTGATATCACATCTCATGCCATAGTATGGGTCTCAGGTTTGGTAGAAGCATTGGGATATCACATCTCATGCTATTGGAAGGGTATCAGTATAGGATTTGGAAGGAGTTGGATATCCCATCTCATGCTATAGGAAGGGTCTCAGGTTAGAATGGGAAGGAGTTGGATATCACATTTCATGTTATAGGAAGGGTCTCAGGATTGGAATGGGAAGGACTTGGATATCATATCTCATGCTATAGGAAGGCTCTCAGGTTTGGAAGGGGAAGGAGTTGGATATCACATTTCATGTTAGAGGAAGGATCTCAGGTTTGGTATTAGAGGCCTTGAGATATCACATCTCATGCTATAGGAAGGGTCTCAGGATTGGAATGGGAAGGAGTTGGATATCACATCTCAAGCTTTAGGAAGGGTCTCATGTTTGGTATAAGCATTGAGATAGCACATCTCATGCTATAGGAAGGGTTTCAGGATTGGAATGGGAAGGAGTTGGATATCACATCTCATGCTATAGGAAGGGTCTCAGGTTTGGAAGGGGAAGGAGTTGGATATCCAATCTCATGTTATAGGACTGGTCTCAGGTTTGGTATTAGAAGCATTGAGACATCACATCTCATGTTATAGGAAGGGTCTCAGGATTGGAATGGGAAGAAGTTGGATATCACATCTCATGCTATAGGAAGGGTCTCAGGTTTGGAAGGGGAAGGAGTTGGATATCCAATCTCATGTTATAGGACTGGTCTCAGGTTTGGTATTAGAAGCATTGAGATATCACATTGCATGCTGTAGGAAGGTTCTCAGGTTTGGTATTAGAAGCATTGAGACATCACATCTCATGCTATAGGAAGGGTCTCAGGATTGGAATGGGAAGGAATTGGATATCACATCTCATGTCATAGGAAGGATCTCAGATTTGGTATTAGAAGCATTGAGACATCACATCTCATGCTATAGGAAGGGTCTCAGGATTGGAATGGGAAGGAGTTGGATATCACATCTCATGCTATAGGAAGGGTCTCAGATTTGGTATAAGCATTGAGATATCACATCTCATGCTATAGGAAGGGTCTCAGGATTGGATTGGGAAGGAGTTGTATATGACATCTCAGGCCATAGGAAGGGTCTCAGGATTGGTATAAGCATTGAGATATCACATCTCTGCTATCGGAAGGGTCTCAGGATTGGAATGGGAAGGAGTTGGATATCCCATCTCATGTTATAGGAAGGGTCTCAGGTTTGGTATTAGAAGCATTGAGATATCACATCTCATGCTATAGGAAGGGTCTCAGGATTGGAATGGGGAGGACTTGGATGTCACATCTCATGCTATAGGGAGGGTCTCAAGTTTGATATTAGAAGCATTGAGATAACAAATCTCATGATATCGGAAGGGTCTCACGATTGGAATGGGAAGGAGTTGGATATCACATCTCATGCTATAGGAAGGGTCTCAGGTTTGGAAGGGGAAGGAGTTGGATATCCAATCTCATGTTATAGGACTGGTCTCAGGTTTGGTATTAGAAGCATTGAGACATCACATCTCATGTTATAGGAAGGGTCTCAGGATTGGAATGGGAAGAAGTTGGATATCACATCTCATGCTATAGGAAGGGTCTCAGGTTTGGAAGGGGAAGGAGTTGGATATCCAATCTCATGTTATAGGACTGGTCTCAGGTTTGGTATTAGAAGCATTGAGATATCACATTGCATGCTGTAGGAAGGTTCTCAGGTTTGGTATTAGAAGCATTGAGACATCACATCTCATGCTATAGGAAGGGTCTCAGGATTGGAATGGGAAGGAATTGGATATCACATCTCATGTCATAGGAAGGATCTCAGATTTGGTATTAGAAGCATTGAGACATCACATCTCATGCTATAGGAAGGGTCTCAGGATTGGAATGGGAAGGAGTTGGATATCACATCTCATGCTATAGGAAGGGTCTCAGATTTGGTATAAGCATTGAGATATCACATCTCATGCTATAGGAAGGGTCTCAGGATTGGATTGGGAAGGAGTTGTATATGACATCTCAGGCCATAGGAAGGGTCTCAGGATTGGTATAAGCATTGAGATATCACATCTCTGCTATCGGAAGGGTCTCAGGATTGGAATGGGAAGGAGTTGGATATCCCATCTCATGTTATAGGAAGGGTCTCAGGTTTGGTATTAGAAGCATTGAGATATCACATCTCATGCTATAGGAAGGGTCTCAGGATTGGAATGGGGAGGACTTGGATGTCACATCTCATGCTATAGGGAGGGTCTCAAGTTTGATATTAGAAGCATTGAGATAACAAATCTCATGATATCGGAAGGGTCTCACGATTGGAATGGGAAGGAGTTGGATATCACATCTCATGATAAAGGAAGGGTCTAAGGTTTGGAAGGGGAAAGATTTGGATATCACATCTCATGTTATAGGACGGGTCTCAGGTTTGGTATTAGAAGCATTGAGATATCAAGTCTCATGGCATAGGAACGGTCTCAGAATTGGAATGGGAGGGAGTTGGATATCACATCTCAAGCTATAGGAAGAGTCTCAAGATTGGAATGGGAAGGAGTTTGATATCACATCTCATGCCATAGTATGGGTCTCAGGTTTGGTAGAAGCATTGGGATATCACATCTCATGCTATTGGAAGGGTATCAGTATTGGATTTGGAAGGAGTTGGATATCCCATCTCATGCTATAGGAAGGGTCTCAGGTTGGAATGGGAAGGAGTTGGATATCACATTTCACGTTATAGGAAGGGTCTCAGGATTGGAATGGGAAGGACTTGGATATCACATTTCATGTTAGAGGAAGGATCTCAGGTTTGGTATTAGAGGCCTTGGGATATCACATATCATGCTATAGGAAGGGTCTCAGGATTGGAATGGAAAGGAGTTGGATATCACATCTCAAGCTTTAGGAAGGGTCTCAGGTTTGGTATAAGCATTGAGATAGCACATCTCATGCTATAGGAAGGGTCTCAGGATTGGAATGGGAAGGAGTTGGATATTACATCTCATGTTATAGGAAGGTTCTCAGGTTTGGTATTAGAAGCATTGAGACATCACATCTCATGTTATAGGAACGGTCTCAGGATTGGAATGGGAAGAAGTTGGATATCACATCTCATGCTATAGGAAGGGTCTCAGGTTTGGAAGGGGAAGGAGTTGGATATCCAATCTCATGTTATAGGACTGGTCTCAGGTTTGGTATTAGAAGCATTGAGATATCACATCGCATGCTGTAGGAAGGTTCTCAGGTTTGGTATTAGAAGCATTGAGACATCACATCTCATGCTATAGGATGGGTCTCAGGATTGGAATGGGAAGGAGTTGGATATCACATCTCATGTTATAGGAAGGATCTCAGGTTTGGTATTAGAAGCATTGAGACATCACATCTCATGCTATAGGAAGGGTCTCAGGATTGGAATGGGAAGGAGTTGGATATCACATCTCATGCTATAGGAAGGGTCTCAGATTTGGTATAAGCATTGAGATATCACATCTCATGCTATAGGAAGGGTCTCAGGATTGGATTCGGAAGGAGTTGTATATGACATCTCAGGCCATAGGAAGGTTCTCAGGATTGGTATAAGCATTGAGATATCACATCTCTGCTATCGGAAGGGTCTCAGGATTGGAATGGGAAGGAGTTGGATATCCCATCTCATGATAAAGGAAGGGTCTAAGGTTTGGAAGGGGAAAGATTTGGATATCACATCTCATGTTATAGGACGGGTCTCAATTTTGATATTAGAAGCATTGAGATAACAAATCTCATGATATCGGAAGGGTCTCAGGATTGGAATGGGAAGGAGTTGGATATCACATCTCATGATAAAGGAAGGGTCTAAGGTTTGGAAGGGGAAAGATTTGGATATCACATCTCATGTTATAGGACGGGTCTCAGGTTTGGTATTAGAAGCATTGAGATATCAAGTCTCATGGTATAGGAAGGGTCTCAGAATTGGAATGGGAAGGATTTTGATATTAGAAGCATTGAGATAACAAATCTCATGATATCGGAAGGGTCTCAGGATTGGAATGGGAAGGAGTTGGATATCACATCTCATGATAAAGGAAGGGTCTAAGGTTTGGAAGGGGAAAGATTTGGATATCACATCTCATGTTATTGGACGGGTCTCAGGTTTGGTATTAGAAGCATTGAGATATCAAGTCTCATGGTATAGGAAGGGTCTCAGAATTGGAATGGGAAGGATTTCGGATATCACATCTCAAGCTATAGGAAGAGTCTCAGGATTGGAATGGGAAGGAGTTTGATATCACATCTCATGCCATAGTATGGTTCTCAGGTTTGGTAGAAGCATTGGGATATCACATCTCATGCTATTGGAAGGGTATCAGTATTGGATTTGGAAGGAGTTGGATATCCCATCTCATGCTATAGGATGGGTCTCAGGTTGGAATGGGAAGGAGTTGGATATCACATTTCATGTTATAGGAAGGGTCTCAGGATTGGAATGGGAAAGAGTTGGATATCACATCTCAAGCTTTAGGAAGGGTCTCAGGTTTGGTATAAGCATTGAGATAGCACATCTCATGCTATAGGAAGGGTCTCAGGATTGGAATGGGAAGGAGTTGGATATCACATCTCATGTTATAGGAAAGATCTCAGGTGTGGTATTAGAAGCATTGAGACATCACATCTCATGTTATAGGAAGGGTCTCAGGATTGGAATGGGAAGAAGTTGGATATCACATCTCATGCTATAGGAAGGGTCTCAGGTTTGGAAGGGGAAGGAGTTGGATATCCAATCTCATGTTATAGGACTGGTCTCAGGTTTGGTATTAGAAGCATTGAGATATCACATCGCATGCTGTAGGAAGGTTCTCAGGTTTGGAATGGGGAGGAATTGGATATCACATCTCATGTCATAGGAAGGATCTCAGTTTTGGTATTAGAAGCATTGAGATATCACATCTCATGCTATAGGAATGGTCTCAGGATTGGAATGGGAAGGAGTTGGATATTACATTCTTGCTATAGGAAGGGTCTCATGTTTGGAATGGGAAGGAGTTGGATATCACATATGCTATAGGAAAGGTCTCAGGTTTGAAAAGGGAAGGAGTTGGATATCACATCTCATGTTATAGGAAGGGTCTCAGGTTTGTTATAAGCATTGAGATATCACATCTCTGCTATTGGAAGGGTATCAGTATTGGATTTGGAAGGAGTTGGATATCCCATCTCATGCTATAGGAAGGGTCTCAGGTTGGAATGGGAAGGAGTTGGATATCACATTTCATGTTATAGGAAGGGTCTCAGGATTGGAATGGGAAAGAGTTGGATATCACATCTCAAGCTTTAGGAAGGGTCTCAGGTTTGGTATAAGCATTGAGATAGCACATCTCATGCTATAGGAAGGGTCTCAGGATTGGAATGGGAAGGAGTTGGATATCACATCTCATGTTATAGGAAAGATCTCAGGTGTGGTATTAGAAGCATTGAGACATCACATCTCATGTTATAGGAAGGGTCTCAGGATTGGAATGGGAAGAAGTTGGATATCACATCTCATGCTATAGGAAGGGTCTCAGGTTTGGAAGGGGAAGGAGTTGGATATCGAATCTCATGTTATAGGACTGGTCTCAGGTTTGGTATTAGAAGCATTGAGATATCACATCGCATGCTGTAGGAAGGTTCTCAGGTTTGGAATGGGGAGGAATTGGATATCACATCTCATGTCATAGGAAGGATCTCAGTTTTGGTATTAGAAGCATTGAGATATCACATCTCATGCTATAGGAATGGTCTCAGGATTGGAATGGGAAGGAGTTGGATATTACATTCTTGCTATAGGAAGGGTCTCATGTTTGGAATGGGAAGGAGTTGGATATTCCATATGCTATAGGAAGGGTCTCAGGTTTGAAAAGGGAAGGAGTTGGATATCACATCTCATGTTATAGGAAGGGTCTCAGGTTTGTTATAAGCAATGAGATATCACATCTCTGCTATCGGAAGTGTCTCAGGATTGGAATGGGAAGGTGTTGGATATCCCATCTCATGTTATAGGACGAGTCTCAGGTTTGTTATTAGAATCATTGAGATATCATATTGCATGCTGTAGGAAGGGTCTAAGGATTGGAATGGGAAGGACTTGGATATCACATCTCATGCTATAGGTAGGCTCTCAGGTTTGGAAAGGGAAGGAGTTCGATATCACATTTCATGTTAGAGGAAGGATCTCAGGTTTGGTATTAGTGGCATTGAGATATCACATATCATGCTTTAGGAAGGGTCTCAGGATTGGAATGGGAAGGAGTTGGATATCACATCTCAAGCTTTAGGAAGGGTCTCAGGTTTGGTATAAGCATTGCGATAGCACATCTCATGCTATAGGAAGGGTCTCAGGATTGGAATGGGAAGGAGTTGGATATTACATCTCATGTTATAGGAAAGATCTCAGGTTTGGTATTAGAAGCATTGAGACATCACATCTCATGTTATAGGAAGGGTCTCAGGATTGGAATGGGAAGAAGTTGGATATCACATCTCATGCTATAGGAAGGGTCTCAGGTTTGGAAGGGGAAGGAGTTGGATATCCAATCTCATGTTATAGGACTGGTCTCAGGTTTGGTATTAGAAGCATTGAGATATCACATCGCATGCTGTAGGAAGGTTCTCAGGTTTGGTATTAGAAGCATTGAGACATCACATCTCATGCTATAGGAAGGGTCTCAGGATTGGAATGGGAAGGAGTTGGATATCACATCTCATGTTATAGGAAGGATCTCAGGTTTGGTATTAGAAGCATTGAGACATCACATCTCATGCTATAGGAAGGGGCTCAGGATTGGAATTTGAAGGAGTTGGATATCACATCTCATGCTATAGGAAGGGTCTCAGATTTGGTATAAGCATTGAGATATCACATCTCATGATATAGGAAGGGTCTCAGGATTGGATTGGGAAGGAGTTGTATATGACATCTCAGGCCATAGGAAGGGTCTCAGGATTGGTATAAGCATTGAGATATCACATCTCTGCTATCGGAAGGGTCTCAGGATTGGAATGGGAAGGAGTTGGATATCCCATCTCATGATAAAGGAAGGGTCTAAGGTTTGGAAGGGGAAAGATTTGGATATCACATCTCATGTTATAGGACGGGTCTCAATTTTGATATTAGAAGCATTGAGATAACAAATCTCATGATATCGGAAGGGTCTCAGGATTGGAATGGGAAGGAGTTGGATATCACATCTCATGATAAAGGAAGGGTCTAAGGTTTGGAAGGGGAAAGATTTGGATATCACATCTCATGTTATAGGACGGGTCTCAGGTTTGGTATTAGAAGCATTGAGATATCAAGTCTCATGGTATAGGAAGGGTCTCAGAATTGGAATGGGAAGGATTTGGATATCACATCTCAAGCTATAGGAAGAGTCTCAGGATTGGAATGGGAAGGAGTTTGATATCACATCTCATGCCATAGTATGGTTCTCAGGTTTGGTAGAAGCATTGGGATATCACATCTCATGCTATTGGAAGGGTATCAGTATTGGATTTGGAAGGAGTTGGATATCCCATCTCATGCTATAGGAAGGGTCTCAGGTTGGAATGGGAAGGAGTTGGATATCACATTTCATGTTATAGGAAGGGTCTCAGGATTGGAATGGGAAGGAGTTGGATATCACATCTCAAGCTTTAGGAAGGGTCTCAGGTTTGGTATAAGCATTGAGATAGCACATCTCATGCTATAGGAAGGGTCTCAGGATTGGAATGGGAAGGAGTTGGATATCACATCTCATGTTATAGGAAAGATCTCAGGTTTGGTATTAGAAGCATTGAGACATCACATCTCATGTTATAGGAAGGGTCTCAGGATTGGAATGGGAAGAAGTTGGATATCACATCTCATGCTATAGGAAGGGTCTCAGGTTTGGAAGGGGAAGGAGTTGGATATCCAATCTCATGTTATAGGACTGGTCTCAGGTTTGGTATTAGAAGCATTGAGATATCACATCGCATGCTGTAGGAAGGTTCTCAGGTTTGGAATGGGGAGGAATTGGATATCACATCTCATGTCATAGGAAGGATCTCAGGTTTGGTATTACAAGCATTGAGATATCACATCTCATGCTATAGGAATGGTCTCAGGATTGGAATTGGAAGGAGTTGGATATTACATTCTTGCTATAGGAAGGGTCTCATGTTTGGAATGGGAAGGAGTTGGATATCAGATATGCTATAGGAAGGGTCTCAGGTTTGAAACGGGAAGGAGTTGGATATCACATCTCATGTTATAGGAAGGGTCTCAGGTTTGGTATTAGAAGCATTGAGACATCACATCTCATGTTATAGGAAGGGTCTCAGGATTGGAATGGGAAGAAGTTGGATATCACATCTCATGCTATAGGAAGGGCCTCAGGTTTGGAAGGGGAAGGAGTTGGATATCCAATCTCATGTTATAGGACTGGTCTCAGGTTTGGTATAAGAAGCATTGAGATATCACATCTCATGCTAAAGGAAGGGTCTCAGGTTTGGAACGGGAAGGAGTTGGATATCACATCTCATGTTATAGGAAGGGTCTCAGGTTTGGTATAAGCATTGAGATATCACATCTCTGCTATCGGAAGTGTCTCAAGATTGGAATGGGAAGGACTTGGATATCACATCTCATGCTATAGATAGGCTCTCAGGTTTGGAAAGGGAAGGAGTTGGATATCACATTTCATGTTAGAGGAAGGATCTCAGGTTTGGTATTAGAGGCATTGAGATATCACATCTCAGGCTATAGGAAGGGTCTCAGGATTGGAATGGGAAGGAGTTGGATATCACATCTCATGCTATAGGCAGGGTCTCAGGATTGGAATGGGAAGGAGTTGGATATCACATCTCATGCTATAGGAAGGGTCTCAGGTTTGGTATAAGCATTGAGATATCACATCTCGTGCTATAGGAAGGGTCTCAGGATTGGAATGGGAAGGAGTTGTATATGACATCTCATGCTATAGACAGGGTCTCAGGTTTGGAAAGGGAAGGAGATGGATATCACATTTCATGTTAGAGGTAGGATCTCAGGTTTGGTATTAGAGGCATTGAGATATCACATCTCATGCTATCAGAAGGGTCTCAGGATTGGAATGGGAAGGAGTTGGATATCACATCTCATGCTAAAGGGAGGGTCTCAGGTTTGGAAGGGGAAGGATTTGGAAATCACATCTCATGTTATAGGAAGGATCTCAGGTTTGGTATTAGAAGCAATGAGACATCACATCTCATGCTATAGGAAGGGTCTCAGGATTGGAATGGGAAGGAGTTGGATATCACATCTCATGCTATAGGAAGGGTCTCAGATTTGGTATAAGCATTGAGATATCACATCTCATGCTATAGGAAGGGTCTCAGGATTGGAATGGGAAGCAGTTGGATATCACATCTCAGGCCATAGGAAGGGTCTCAGGTTTGGTATAAGCATTGAGATATCACATCTCTGCTATCGGAAGGGTCTCAGGATTGGAATGGGAAGGAGTTGGATATCCCATCTCATGTTATAGGAAGAGTCTCAGGTTTGGTATTAGAAGCATTGAGATATCCCATCTCATGCTATAGGAAGGGTCTCAGGTTGGAATGGGAAGGAGTTGGATATCACATTTCATGTTATAGGAAGGGTCTCAGGATTGGAATTGGAAGGACTTGGCTATCATATCTCATGCTATAGGAAGGCTCTCAGGTTTGGAAGGGGAAGGAGTTGGATATCACATTTCATGTTAGAGGAACGATCTCAGGTTTGGTATTAGAGGCCTTGAGATATCACATCTCATGCTATAGGAAGGGTCTCAGGATTGGAATGGGAAGGAGTTGTATATGACATCTCAGGCCTTAGGAAGGGTCTCAGGTTTGGTATAAGCATTGAGATATCACATCTCATGCTATAGGAAGGGTCTAAGGTTTGGAATGGGAAGGAGTTGGATATCACATCTCATGTTATAGGAAAGATCTCAGGTTTGGTATTAGAAGCATTGAGACATCACATCTCATGTTATAGGAAGGGTCTCAGGATTGGAATGGGAAGAAGTTGGATATCACATCTCATGCTATAGGAAGGGTCTCAGATTTGGTATAAGCATTGAGATATCACATCTCATGCTATAGGAAGGGTCTCAGGATTGGAATGGGAAGCAGTTGGATATCACATCTCAGGCCATAGGAAGGGTCTCAGGTTTGGTATAAGCATTGAGATATCACATCTCTGCTATCGGAAGGGTCTCAGGATTGGAATGGGAAGGAGTTGGATATCCCATCTCATGTTATAGGAAGAGTTCCAGGTTTGGTATTAGAAGCATTGAGATATCCCATCTCATGCTATAGGAAGGGTCTCAGGTTGGAATGGGAAGGAGTTGGATATCACATTTCATGTTATAGGAAGGGTCTCAGGATTGGAATTGGAAGGACTTGGCTATCATATCTCATGCTATAGGAAGGCTCTCAGGTTTGGAAGGGGAAGGAGTTGGATATCACATTTCATGTTAGAGGAACGATCTCAGGTTTGGTATTAGAGGCCTTGAGATATCACATCTCATGCTATAGGAAGGGTCTCAGGATTGGAATGGGAAGGAGTTGGATATCACATCTCAAGCTATAGGAACGGTCTCAGGTTTGGTATAAGCATTGTGATATCACATCTCATGCTATAGGAAGGGTCTCAGGATTGGAATGGGAAGAAGTTGGATATCACATCTCATGTTATAGGAAGGGTCTCAGGTTTGGTATAAGCATTGAGATATCACATCTCATGCTATAGGAAGGGTCTCAGGATTGGAATGGGAAGGAGTTGTATATGACATCTCATGCCATAGGAAGGGTCTCAGGTTTGGTATAAGCATTGAGATATCACATCACATGCTAGAGGAAGGGTCTCAGGATTGTAATGGGAAGGACTTGGATATCACATCTCATGCTATAAGCAGGGTCTCAGGTTTGGAAAGGGAAGGAGATGGATATCACATTTCATGTTAGAGGTAGGATCTCAGGTTTGGTATTAGAGGCACTGAAATATCACATCTCATGCTATCAGAAGGGTCTCAGGATTGGAATGGGAAGGAGTTGGATATCACATCTCATGCTAAAGGGAGGGTCTCAGGTTTGGAAGGGGAAGGATTTGGAAATCACATCTCATGTTATAGGAAGGATCTCAGGTTTGGTATTAGAAGCATTGAGATATCACATCTCATGCTATCGGAAGTATCTCAGGTTTGGTATTAGAGGCATTGAGATATCACATCTCATGCTATCATAAGGGTCTCAGGATTGGAATGGGAAGGAGTTGGATATCACATCTCATGTTATAGGAAGGATCTCAGGTTTGGTATTAGAAGCATTGAGACATCGCATCTCATGCTATAGGAAGGGTCTCAGGATTGGAATGGGAAGGAGTTGTATATGACATCTCAGGCCATAGGAAGGGTCTCAGGTTTGGTATAAGCATTGAGATATCACATCTCTACTATCGGAAGGGTCTCAGGATTGGAATGGGAAGGAGTTGGATATCCCATCTCATGTTATAGGAAGGGTCTCAGGTTTGGTATTAGAAGCATTGAGACATCACATCTCATGTTATAGGAAGAGTCTCAGGATTGGAATGGGAAGAAGTTGGATATCACATCTCATGCTATAGGAAGGGTCTCAGGTTTGGCATAAGCTTTGAGATATCACATCTCATGCTATAGGAAGGGTCTCAGGATTGGAATGGGAAGGAGTTGTATATGACATCTCATGCCATAGGAAGGGTCTCAGGTTTGGTATAAGCATTGAGATATCACATCACATGCTATAGGAAGGGTCTCAGGATTGGAATGGGAAGGACTTTTGATATCACATCTCATGCTATAGGCAGGGTCTCAGGTTTGGAAAGGGAAGGAGATGGATATCACATTTCATGTTAGAGGTAGGATCTCAGGTTTGGTATTAGAGGCATTGAAATATCACATCTCATGCTATCAGAAGGGTCTCAGGATTGGAATGGGAAGGAGTTGGATATCACATCTCATGCTAAAGGGAGGGTCTCAGGTTTGGAAGTGGAAGGATTTGGAAATCACATCTGATGTTATAGGAAGGATCTCAGGTTTGGTACTAGAAGCATTGAGATATCACATCTCATGCTATCAGAAGTATCTCAGGTTTGGTATTAGAGGCATTGAGATATCACATCTCATGCTATCATAAGGGTCTCAGGATTGGAATGGGAAGGGGTTGGATATCACATCTCATGTTATAGGAAGGATCTCAGGTTTGGTATAAGCATTGAGATATCACATCTCATGCTATAGGAAGGGTCTCAGGATTGGAATGGGAAGGAGTTGTATGTGACAAATCAGGCCATAGGAAGGGTCTCAGGTTTGGTATAAGCATTGAGATATCACATCTCTGCTATCGGAAGGGTCTCAGGATTGGAATGGGAAGGAGTTGGATATCCCATCTCATGTTATAGGAAGGGTCTCAGGTTTGGTATTAGAAGCATTGAGATATCACATCTCATGCTATAGGAAGAGTCTCAGGATTGGAATGGGGAGGACTTGGATGTCACATCTCATGCTATAGGGAGGGTCTCAAGTTTGATATTAGAAGTATTGAGATAACAAATCTCATGATATCGGAAGGGTCTCAGGATTGGAATGGGAAGGAATTGGATATCACATCTCATGATAAAGGAAGGGTCTAAGGTTTGGAAGGGGAAGGATTTGGATATCACATCTCATGTTATAGGACAGGTCTCAGGTTTTGTATTAGAAGCATTGCAATATCAAGTCTCATGGTATAGGAAGGGTCTCAGAATTGGAATGGGAAGGAGTTGGATATCACATCTCAAGCTATAGGTAGGGTCTCAGGATTGGAATGGGAAGGGGTTTGATATCACATCTCATGCCATAGTATGGGTCTCAGGTTTGGTAGAAGCATTGGGATATCACATCTCATGCTATCGGAAGGGTATCAGTATTGGATTTGGAAGGAGTTGGATATCCCATCTCATGCTATAGTAAGGGTCTCAGGTTGGAATGGGAAGGAGTTGGATATCACATTTCATGTTATAGGAAGGGTCTCAGGATTGGATGGGAAGTACTTGGATATCATATCTCATGCTATAGGAAGGCTCTCAGGTTTGGAAGGGGAAGGAGTTGGATATCACATTTCATGTTAGAGGAAGGATCTCAGGTTTGGTATTAGAGGCCTTGAGATATCACATCTCATGCTATAGGAAGGGTCTCAGGATTGGAATGGGAAGGAGTTGGATATCACATCTCAAGCTATAGGAAGGGTCTCAGGTTTGGTATACGCATTGAGATATCACATCTCATGCTATAGGAAGGGTCTCAGGATTGGAATGGGAAGGAGTTGGATATTACATCTCATGTTATAGGAAAGATCTCAGGTTTGGTATTAGAAGCATTGAGACATCACATCTCATGTTATAGGAAGGGTCTCAGGTTTGTTATAAGCATTGAGATATCACATCTCTGCTATCGGAAGTGTCTCAGGATTGGAATGGGAAGGTGTTGGATATCCCATCTCATGTTATAGGACGAGTCTCAGGTTTGTTATTAGAATCATTGAGATATCATATTGCATGCTGTAGGAAGGGTCTAAGGATTGGAATGGGAAGGACTTGGATATCACATCTCATGCTATAGGTAGGCTCTCAGGTTTGGAAAGGGAAGGAGTTCGATATCACATTTCATGTTAGAGGAAGGATCTCAGGTTTGGTATTAGAGGCATTGAGATATCACATATCATGCTATAGGAAGGGTCTCAGGATTGGAATGGGAAGGAGTTGGATATCACATCTCAAGCTTTAGGAAGTGTCTCAGGTTTGGTATAAGCATTGCGATAGCACATCTCATGCTATAGGAAGGGTCTCAGGATTGGAATGGGAAGGAGTTGGATATTACATCTCATGTTATAGGAAAGATCTCAGGTTTGGTATTAGAAGCATTGAGACATCACATCTCATGTTATAGGAAGGGTCTCAGGATTGGAATGGGAAGAAGTTGGATATCCAATCTCATGTTATAGGACTGGTCTCAGGTTTGGTATTAGAAGCATTGAGATATCACATCGCATGCTGTAGGAAGGTTCTCAGGTTTGGTATTAGAAGCATTGAGACATCACATCTCATGCTATAGGAAGGGTCTCAGGATTGGAATGGGAAGGAGTTGGATATCACATCTCATGTTATAGGAAGGATCTCAGGATTGGATTGGGAAGGAGTTGTATATCACATCTCATGTTATAGGAAGGGTCTCAGGATTGGATTGGGAAGGAGTTGTATATGACATCTCAGGCCATAGGAAGGGTCTCAGGATTGGCATAAGCATTGAGATATCACATCTCTGCTATCGGAAGGGTCTCAGGATTGGAATGGAAAGGAGTTGGATATCCCATCTCATGATAAAGGAAGGGTCTAAGGTTTGGAAGGGGGAAAGATTTGGATATCACATCTCATGTTATAGGACGGGTCTCAATTTTGATATTAGAAGCATTGAGATAACAAATCTCATGATATCGGAAGGGTCTCAGGATTGGAATGGGAAGGAGTTGGATATCACATCTCATGATAAAGGAAGGGTCTAAGGTTTGGAAGGGGAAAGATTTGGATATCACATCTCATGTTATAGGACGGGTCTCAGGTTTGGTATTAGAAGCATTGAGATATCAAGTCTCATGGTATAGGAAGGGTCTCAGAATTGGAATGGGAAGGATTTGGATATCACATCTCAAGCTATAGGAAGAGTCTCAGGATTGGAATGGGAAGGAGTTTGATATCACATCTCATGCCATAGTGTGGTTCTCAGGTTTGGTAGAAGCATTGGGATATCACATCTCATGCTATTGGAAGGGTATCAGTATTGGATTTGGAAGGAGTTGGATATCCCATCTCATGCTATAGGAAGGGTCTCAGGTTGGAATGGGAAGGAGTTGGATATCACATTTCATGTTATAGGAAGGGTCTCAGGATTGGAATGGGAAGGAGTTGGATATCACATCTCAAGCTTTAGGAAGGGTCTCAGGTTTGGTATAAGCATTGAGATAGCACATCTCATGCTATAGGAAGGGTCTCAGGATTGGAATGAGAAGGAGTTGGATATCACATCTCATGTTATAGGAAAGATCTCAGGTTTGGTATTAGAAGCATTGAGACATCACATCTCATGTTATAGGAAGGGTCTCAGGATTGGAATGGGAAGAAGTTTATATGACATCTCATGCTATAGACAGGGTCTCAGGTTTGGAAAGGGAAGGAGATGGATATCACATTTCATGTTAGAGGTAGGATCTCAGGTTTGGTATTAGAGGCATTGAGATATCACATCTCATGCTATCAGAAGGGTCTCAGGATTGGAATGGGAAGGAGTTTGATATCACATCTCATGCTAAAGGGAGGGTCTCAGGTTTGGAAGGGGAAGGATTTGGAAATCACATCTCATGTTATAGGAAGGATCTCAGGTTTGGTATTAGAAGCATTGAGACATCACATCTCATGCTATAGGAAGGGTCTCAGGATTGGAATGGGAAGGAGTTGGATATCACATCTCATGCTATAGGAAGGGTCTCAGATTTGGTATAAGCATTGAGATATCACATCTCATGCTATAGGAAGGGTCTCAGGATTGGAATGGGAAGCAGTTGGATATCACATCTCAGGCCATAGGAAGGGTCTCAGGTTTGGTATAAGCATTGAGATATCACATCTCTGTTATCGGAAGGGTCTCAGGATTGGAATGGGAAGGAGTTGGATATCCCATCTCATGTTATAGGAAGAGTCTCAGGTTTGGTATTAGAAGCATTGAGATATCCCATCTCATGCTATAGGAAGGGTCTCAGGTTGGAATGGGAAGGAGTTGGATATCACATTTCATGTTATAGGAAGGGTCTCAGGATTGGAATTGGAAGGACTTGGCTATCATATCTCATGCTATAGGAAGGCTCTCAGGTTTGGAAGGGGAAGGAGTTGGATATCACATTTCATGTTAGAGGAACGATCTCAGGTTTGGTATTAGAGGCCTTGAGATATCACATCTCATGCTATAGGAAGGGTCTCAGGATTGGAATGGGAAGGAGTTGTATATGACATCTCAGGCCTTAGGAAGGGTCTCAGGTTTGGTATAAGCATTGAGATATCACATCTCATGCTATAGGAAGGGTCTCAGGATTGGAATGGGAAGGAGTTGGATATCACATCTCATGTTATAGGAAAGATCTCAGGTTTGGTATTAGAAGCATTGAGACATCACATCTCATGTTATAGGAAGGGTCTCAGGATTGGAATGGGAAGAAGTTGGATATCACATCTCATGCTATAGGAAGGGTCTCAGATTTGGTATAATCATTGAGATATCACATCTCATGCTATAGGAAGGGTCTCAGGATTGGAATGGGAAGCAGTTGGATATCACATCTCAGGCCATAGGAAGGGTCTCAGGTTTGGTATAAGCATTGAGATATCACATCTCTGCTATCGGAAGGGTCTCAGGATTGGAATGGGAAGGAGTTGGATATCACATCTCATGTTATAGGAAGAGTCTCAGGTTTGGTATTAGAAGCATTGAGATATCCCATCTCATGCTATAGGAAGGGTCTCAGGTTGGAATGGGAAGGAGTTGGATATCACATTTCATGTTATAGGAAGGGTCTCAGGATTGGAATTGGAAGGACTTGGCTATCATATCTCATGCTATAGGAAGGCTCTCAGGTTTGGAAGGGGAAGGAGTTGGATATCACATTTCATGTTAGAGGAACGATCTCAGGTTTGGTATTAGAGGCCTTGAGATATCACATCTCATGCTATAGGAAGGGTCTCAGGATTGGAATGGGAAGGAGTTGGATATCACATCTCAAGCTATAGGAACGGTCTCAGGTTTGGTATAAGCATTGTGATATCACATCTCATGCTATAGGAAGGGTCTCAGGATTGGAATGGGAAGGAGTTGGATATCACATCTCATGTTATAGGAAAGATCTCAGGTTTGGTATTAGAAGCATTGAGACATCACATCTCATGTTATAGGAAGGGTCTCAGGATTGGAATGGGAAGAAGTTGGATATCACATCTCATGCTATAGGAAGGGTCTCAGGTTTGGTATAAGCATTGAGATATCACATCTCATGCTATAGGAAGGGTCTCAGGATTGGAATGGGAAGGAGTTGTATATGACATCTCATGCCATAGGAAGGGTCTCAGGTTTGGTATAAGCATTGAGATATCACATCACATGCTATAGGAAGGGTCTCAGGATTGTAATGGGAAGGACTTGGATATCACATCTCATGCTGTAAGCAGGGTCTCAGGTTTGGAAAGGGAAGGAGATGGATATCACATTTCATGTTAGAGGTAGGATCTCAGGTTTGGTATTAGAGGCACTGAAATATCACATCTCATGCTATCAGAAGGGTCTCAGGATTGGAATGGGAAGGAGTTGGATATCACATCTCATGCTAAAGGGAGGGTCTCAGGTTTGGTATAAGCATTGCGATAGCACATCTCATGCTATAGGAAGGGTCTCAGGATTGGAATGGGAAGGAGTTGGATATTACATCTCATGTTATAGGAAAGATCTCAGGTTTGGTATTAGAAGCATTGAGACATCACATCTCATGTTATAGGAAGGGTCTCAGGATTGGAATGGGAAGAAGTTGGATATCACATCTCATGCTATAGGAAGGGTCTCAGGTTTGGAAGGGGAAGGAGTTGGATATCCAATCTCATGTTATAGGACTGGTCTCAGGTTTGGTATTAGAAGCATTGAGATATCACATCGCATGCTGTAGGAAGGTTCTCAGGTTTGGTATTAGAAGCATTGAGACATCACATCTCATGCTATAGGAAGGGTCTCAGGATTGGAATGGGAAGGAGTTGGATATCACATCTCATGCTATAGGTAGGCTCTCAGGTTTGGAAAGGGAAGGAGTTCGATATCACATTTCATGTTAGAGGAAGGATCTCAGGTTTGGTATTAGAGGCATTGAGATATCACATATCATGCTATAGGAAGGGTCTCAGGATTGGAATGGGAAGGAGTTGGATATCACATCTCAAGCTTTAGGAAGTGTCTCAGGTTTGGTATAAGCATTGCGATAGCACATCTCATGCTATAGGAAGGGTCTCAGGATTGGAATGGGAAGGAGTTGTATATGACATCTCAGGCCATAGGAAGGGTCTCAGGTTTGGTATAAGCATTGAGATATCACATCTCTACTATCGGAAGGGTCTCAGGATTGGAATGGGAAGGAGTTGGATATCCCATCTCATGTTATAGGAAGGGTCTCAGGTTTGGTATTAGAAGCATTGAGACATCACATCTCATGTTATAGGAAGAGTCTCAGGATTGGAATGGGAAGAAGTTGGATATCACATCTCATGCTATAGGAAGGGTCTCAGGTTTGGTATAAGCTTTGAGATATCACATCTCATGCTATAGGAAGGGTCTCAGGATTGGAATGGGAAGGAGTTGTATATGACATCTCATGCCATAGGAAGGGTCTCAGGTTTGGTATAAGCATTGAGATATCACATCACATGCTATAGGAAGGGTCTCAGGATTGGAATGGGAAGGACTTTTGATATCACATCTCATGCTATAGGCAGGGTCTCAGGTTTGGAAAGGGAAGGAGATGGATATCACATTTCATGTTAGAGGTAGGATCTCAGGTTTGGTATTAGAGGCATTGAAATATCACATCTCATGCTATCAGAAGGGTCTCAGGATTGGAATGGGAAGGAGTTGGATATCACATCTCATGCTAAAGGGAGGGTCTCAGGTTTGGAAGTGGAAGGATTTGGAAATCACATCTGATGTTATAGGAAGGATCTCAGGTTTGGTACTAGAAGCATTGAGATATCACATCTCATGCTATCAGAAGTATCTCAGGTTTGGTATTAGAGGCATTGAGATATCACATCTCATGCTATCATAAGGGTCTCAGGATTGGAATGGGAAGGGGTTGGATATCACATCTCATGTTATAGGAAGGATCTCAGGTTTGGTATAAGCATTGAGATATCACATCTCATGCTATAGGAAGGGTCTCAGGATTGGAATGGGAAGGAGTTGTATATGACAAATCAGGCCATAGGAAGGGTCTCAGGTTTGGTATAAGCATTGAGATATCACATCTCTGCTATCGGAAGGGTCTCAGGATTGGAATGGGAAGGAGTTGGATATCCCATCTCATGTTATAGGAAGGGTCTCAGGTTTGGTATTAGAAGCATTGAGATATCACATCTCATGCTATAGGAAGAGTCTCAGGATTGGAATGGGGAGGACTTGGATGTCACATCTCATGCTATAGGGAGGGTCTCAAGTTTGATATTAGAAGTATTGAGATAACAAATCTCATGATATCGGAAGGGTCTCAGGATTGGAATGGGAAGGAATTGGATATCACATCTCATGATAAAGGAAGGGTCTAAGGTTTGGAAGGGGAAGGATTTGGATATCACATCTCATGTTATAGGACAGGTCTCAGGTTTTGTATTAGAAGCATTGCGATATCAAGTCTCATGGTATAGGAAGGGTCTCAGAATTGGAATGGGAAGGAGTTGGATATCACATCTCAAGCTATAGGTAGGGTCTCAGGATTGGAATGGGAAGGGGTTTGATATCACATCTCATGCCATAGTATGGGTCTCAGGTTTGGTAGAAGCATTGGGATATTACATCTCATGCTATCGGAAGGGTATCAGTATTGGATTTGGAAGGAGTTGGATATCCCATCTCATGCTATAGTAAGGGTCTCAGGTTGGAATGGGAAGGAGTTGGATATCACATTTCATGTTATAGGAAGGGTCTCAGGATTGGATGGGAAGGACTTGGATATCATATCTCATGCTATAGGAAGGCTCTCAGGTTTAGAAGGGGAAGGAGTTGGATATCACATTTCATGTTAGAGGAAGGATCTCAGGTTTGGTATTAGAGGCCTTGAGATATCACATCTCATGCTATAGGAAGGGTCTCAGGATTGGAATGGGAAGGAGTTGGATATCACATCTCAAGCTATAGGAAGGGTCTCAGGTTTGGTATACGCATTGAGATATCACATCTCATGCTATAGGAAGGGTCTCAGGATTGGAATGGGAAGGAGTTGGATATTACATCTCATGTTATAGGAAAGATCTCAGGTTTGGTATTAGAAGCATTGAGACATCACATCTCATGTTATAGGAAGGGTCTCAGGTTTGTTATAAGCATTGAGATATCACATCTCTGCTATCGGAAGTGTCTCAGGATTGGAATGGGAAGGTGTTGGATATCTCATCTCATGTTATAGGACGAGTCTCAGGTTTGTTATTAGAATCATTGAGATATCATATTGCATGCTGTAGGAAGGGTCTAAGGATTGGAATGGGAAGGACTTGGATATCACATCTCATGCTATAGGTAGGCTCTCAGGTTTGGAAAGGGAAGGAGTTCGATATCACATTTCATGTTAGAGGAAGGATCTCAGGTTTGGTATTAGAGGCATTGAGATATCACATATCATGCTATAGGAAGGGTCTCAGGATTGGAATGGGAAGGAGTTGGATATCACATCTCAAGCTTTAGGAAGTGTCTCAGGTTTGGTATAAGCATTGCGATAGCACATCTCATGCTATAGGAAGGGTCTCAGGATTGGAATGGGAAGGAGTTGGATATTACATCTCATGTTATAGGAAAGATCTCAGGTTTGGTATTAGAAGCATTGAGACATCACATCTCATGTTATAGGAAGGGTCTCAGGATTGGAATGGGAAGAAGTTGGATATCACATCTCATGCTATAGGAAGGGTCTCAGGTTTGGAAGGGGAAGGAGTTGGATATCCAATCTCATGTTATAGGACTGGTCTCAGGTTTGGTATTAGAAGCATTGAGATATCACATTGCATGCTGTAGGAAGGTTCTCAGGTTTGGTATTAGAAGCATTGAGACATCACATCTCATGCTATAGGAAGGGTCTCAGTATTGGAATGGGAAGGAGTTGGATATCACATCTCATGTTATAGGAAGGATCTCAGGATTGGATTGGGAAGGAGTTGTATATCACATCTCATGTTATAGGAAGGGTCTCAGGATTGGATTGGGAAGGAGTTGTATATGACATCTCAGGCCATAGGAAGGGTCTCAGGATTGGCATAAGCATTGAGATATCACATCTCTGCTATCGGAAGGGTCTCAGGATTGGAATGGAAAGGAGTTGGATATCCCATCTCATGATAAAGGAAGGGTCTAAGGTTTGGAAGGGGGAAAGATTTGGATATCACATCTCATGTTATAGGACGGGTCTCAATTTTGATATTAGAAGCATTGAGATAACAAATCTCATGATATCGGAAGGGTCTCAGGATTGGAATGGGAAGGAGTTGGATATCACATCTCATGATAAAGGAAGGGTCTAAGGTTTGGAAGGGGAAAGATTTGGATATCACATCTCATGTTATAGGACGGGTCTCAGGTTTGGTATTAGAAGCATTGAGATATCAAGTCTCATGGTATAGGAAGGGTCTCAGAATTGGAATGGGAAGGATTTGGATATCACATCTCAAGCTATAGGAAGAGTCTCAGGATTGGAATGGGAAGGAGTTTGATATCACATCTCATGCCATAGTATGGTTCTCAGGTTTGGTAGAAGCATTGGGATATCACATCTCATGCTATTGGAAGGGTATCAGTATTGGATTTGGAAGGAGTTGGATATCCCATCTCATGCTATAGGAAGGGTCTCAGGTTGGAATGGGAAGGAGTTGGATATCACATTTCATGTTATAGGAAGGGTCTCAGGATTGGAATGGGAAGGAGTTGGATATCACATCTCAAGCTTTAGGAAGGGTCTCAGGTTTGGTATAAGCATTGAGATAGCACATCTCATGCTATAGGAAGGGTCTCAGGATTGGAATGAGAAGGAGTTGGATATCACATCTCATGTTATAGGAAAGATCTCAGGTTTGGTATTAGAAGCATTGAGACATCACATCTCATGTTATAGGAAGGGTCTCAGGATTGGAATGGGAAGAAGTTGTATATGACATCTCATGCTATAGACAGGGTCTCAGGTTTGGAAAGGGAAGGAGATGGATATCACATTTCATGTTAGAGGTAGGATCTCAGGTTTGGTATTAGAGGCATTGAGATATCACATCTCATGCTATCAGAAGGGTCTCAGGATTGGAATGGGAAGGAGTTGGATATCACATCTCATGCTAAAGGGAGGGTCTCAGGTTTGGAAGGGGAAGGATTTGGAAATCACATCTCATGTTATAGGAAGGATCTCAGGTTTGGTATTAGAAGCATTGAGACATCACATCTCATGCTATAGGAAGGGTCTCAGGATTGGAATGGGAAGGAGTTGGATATCACATCTCATGCTATAGGAAGGGTCTCAGATTTGGTATAAGCATTGAGATATCACATCTCATGCTATAGGAAGGGTCTCAGGATTGGAATGGGAAGCAGTTGGATATCACATCTCAGGCCATAGGAAGGGTCTCAGGTTTGGTATAAGCATTGAGATATCACATCTCTGTTATCGGAAGGGTCTCAGGATTGGAATGGGAAGGAGTTGGATATCCCATCTCATGTTATAGGAAGAATCTCAGGTTTGGTATTAGAAGCATTGAGATATCCCATCTCATGCTATAGGAAGGGTCTCAGGTTGGAATGGGAAGGAGTTGGATATCACATTTCATGTTATAGGAAGGGTCTCAGGATTGGAATTGGAAGGACTTGGCTATCATATCTCATGCTATAGGAAGGCTCTCAGGTTTGGAAGGGGAAGGAGTTGGATATCACATTTCATGTTAGAGGAACGATCTCAGGTTTGGTATTAGAGGCCTTGAGATATCACATCTCATGCTATAGGAAGGGTCTCAGGATTGGAATGGGAAGGAGTTGTATATGACATCTCAGGCCTTAGGAAGGGTCTCAGGTTTGGTATAAGCATTGAGATATCACATCTCATGCTATAGGAAGGGTCTCAGGATTGGAATGGGAAGGAGTTGGATATCACATCTCATGTTATAGGAAAGATCTCAGGTTTGGTATTAGAAGCATTGAGACATCACATCTCATGTTATAGGAAGGGTCTCAGGATTGGAATGGGAAGAAGTTGGATATCACATCTCATGCTATAGGAAGGGTCTCAGATTTGGTATAATCATTGAGATATCACATCTCATGCTATAGGAAGGGTCTCAGGATTGGAATGGGAAGCAGTTGGATATCACATCTCAGGCCATAGGAAGGGTCTCAGGTTTGGTATATGCATTGAGATATCACATCTCTGCTATCGGAAGGGTCTCAGGATTGGAATGGGAAGGAGTTGGATATCACATCTCATGTTATAGGAAGAGTCTCAGGTTTGGTATTAGAAGCATTGAGATATCCCATCTCATGCTATAGGAAGGGTCTCAGGTTGGAATGGGAAGGAGTTGGATATCACATTTCATGTTATAGGGAGGGTCTCAGGATTGGAATTGGAAGGACTTGGCTATCATAACTCATGCTATAGGAAGGCTCTCAGGTTTGGAAGGGGAAGGAGTTGGATATCACATTTCATGTTAGAGGAACGATCTCAGGTTTGGTATTAGAGGCCTTGAGATATCACATCTCATGCTATAGGAAGGGTCTCAGGATTGGAATGGGAAGGAGTTGGATATCACATCTCAAGCTATAGGAACGGTCTCAGGTTTGGTATAAGCATTGTGATATCACATCTCATGCTATAGGAAGGGTCTCAGGATTGGAATGGGAAGGAGTTGGATATCACATCTCATGTTATAGGAAAGATCTCAGGTTTGGTATTAGAAGCATTGAGACATCACATCTCATGTTATAGGAAGGGTCTCAGGATTGGAATGGGAAGAAGTTGGATATCACATCTCATGCTATAGCAAGGGTCTCAGGTTTGGTATAAGCATTGAGATATCACATCTCATTCTATAGGAAGGGTCTCAGGATTGGAATGGGAAGGAGTTGTATATGACATCTCATGCCATAGGAAGGGTCTCAGGTTTGGTATAAGCATTGAGATATCACATCACATGCTATAGGAAGGGTCTCAGGATTGTAATGGGAAGGACTTGGATATCACATCTCATGCTGTAAGCAGGGTCTCAGGTTTGGAAAGGGAAGGAGATGGATATCACATTTCATGTTAGAGGTAGGATCTCAGGTTTGGTATTAGAGGCACTGAAATATCACATCTCATGCTATCAGAAGGGTCTCAGGATTGGAATGGGAAGGAGTTGGATATCACATCTCATGCTAAAGGGAGGGTCTCAGGTTTGGTATAAGCATTGCGATAGCACATCTCATGCTATAGGAAGGGTCTCAGGATTGGAATGGGAAGGAGTTGGATATTACATCTCATGGTATAGGAAAGATCTCAGGTTTGGTATTAGAAGCATTGAGACATCACATCTCATGTTATAGGAAGGGTCTCAGGATTGGAATGGGAAGGAGTTGGATATCACATCTCATGTTATAGGAAGGATCTCAGGTTTGGTATTAGAAGCATTGAGACATCACATCTCATGCTATAGGAAGGGTCTCAGGATTGGAATTTGAAGGAGTTGGATATCACATCTCATGCTATAGGAAGGGTCTCAGATTTGGTATAAGCATTGAGATATCACATCTCATGATATAGGAAGGGTCTCAGGATTGGATTGGGAAGGAGTTGTATATGACATCTCAGGCCATAGGAAGGGTCTCAGGATTGGTATAAGCATTGAGATATCACATCTCTGCTATCGGAAGGGTCTCAGGATTGGAATGGAAAGGAGTTGGATATCCCATCTCATGATAAAGGAAGGGTCTAAGGTTTGGAAGGGGAAAGATTTGGATATCACATCTCATGTTATAGGACGGGTCTCAATTTTGATATTAGAAGCATTGAGATAACAAATCTCATGATATCGGAAGGGTCTCAGGATTGGAATGGGAAGGAGTTGGATATCACATCTCATGATAAAGGAAGGGTCTAAGGTTTGGAAGGGGAAAGATTTGGATATCACATCTCATGTTATAGGACGGGTCTCAGTTTTGGCATTAGAAGCATTGAGATATCAAGTCTCATGGTATAGGAAGGGTCTCAGAATTTTTAATGGGAAGGATTTGGATATCACATCTCAAGCTATAGGAAGAGTCTCAGGATTGGAATGGGAAGGAGTTTGATATCACATCTCATGCCATAGTATGGTTCTCAGGTTTGGTAGAAGCATTGGGATATCACATCTCATGCTATAGGAAGGGTCTCAGGTTGGAATGGGAAGGAGTTGGATATCACATTTCATGTTATAGGAAGGGTCTCAGGATTGGAATGGGAAGGAGTTGGATATCACATCTCAAGCTTTAGGAAGGGTCTCAGGTTTGGTATAAGCATTGAGATAGCACATCTCATGCTATAGGAAGGGTCTCAGGATTGGAATGGGAAGGAGTTGGATATCACATCTCATGTTATAGGAAAGATCTCAGGTTTGGTATTAGAAGCATTGAGACATCACATCTCATGTTATAGGAAGGGTCTCAGGATTGGAATGGGAAGAAGTTGGATATCACATCTCATGCTATAGGAAGGGTCTCAGGTTTGGAAGGGGAAGGAGTTGGATATCCAATCTCATGTTATAGGACTGGTCTCAGGTTTGGTATTAGAAGCATTGAGATATCACATCGCATGCTGTAGGAAGGTTCTCAGGTTTGGAATGGGGAGGAATTGGATATCACATCTCATGTCATAGGAAGGATCTCAGGTTTGGTATTGCAAGCATTGAGATATCACATCTCATGCTATAGGAATGGTCTCAGGATTGGAATTAGAAGGAGTTGGATATTACATTCTTGCTATAGAAAGGGTCTCATGTTTGGAATGGGAAGGAGTTGGATATCACATATGCTATAGGAAGGGTCTCAGGTTTGAAACGGGAAGGAGTTGGATATCACATCTCATGTTATAGGAAGGGTCTCAGGTTTGGTATTAGAAGCATTGAGACATCACATCTCATGTTATAGGAAGGGTCTCAGGATTGGAATGGGAAGAAGTTGGATATCACATCTCATGCTATAGGAAGGGTCTCAGGTTTGGAAGGGGAAGGAGTTGGATATCCAATCTCATGTTATAGGACTGGTCTCAGGTTTGGTATTAGAAGCATTGAGATATCACATCTCATGCTAAAGGAAGGGTCTCAGGTTTGGAACGGGAAGGAGTTGGATATCACATCTCATGTTATAGGAAGGGTCTCAGGTTTGGTATAAGCATTGAGATATCACATCTCTGCTATCGGAAGTGTCTCAAGATTGGAATGGGAAGGACTTGGATATCACATCTCATGCTATAGATAGGCTCTCAGGTTTGGAAAGGGAAGGAGTTGGATATCACATTTCATGTTAGAGGAAGGATCTCAGGTTTGGTATTAGAGGCATTGAGATATCACATCTCAGGCTATAGGAAGGGTCTCAGGATTGGAATGGGAAGGAGTTGGATATCACATCTCATGCTATAGGCAGGGTCTCAGGATTGGAATGGGAAGGAGTTGGATATCACATCTCATGCTATAGGAAGGGTCTCAGGTTTGGTATAAGCATTGAGATATCACATCTCGTGCTATAGGAAGGGTCTCAGGATTGGAATGGGAAGGAGTTGTATATGACATCTCATGCTATAGACAGGGTCTCAGGTTTGGAAAGGGAAGGAGATGGATATCACATTTCATGTTAGAGGTAGGATCTCAGGTTTGGTATTAGAGGCATTGAGATATCACATCTCATGCTATCAGAAGGGTCTCAGGATTGGAATGGGAAGGAGTTGGATATCACATCTCATGCTATAGGAAGGGTCTCAGATTTGGTATAATCATTGAGATATCACATCTCATGCTATAGGAAGGGTCTCAGGATTGGAATGGGAAGCAGTTGGATATCACATCTCAGGCCATAGGAAGGGTCTCAGGTTTGGTATAAGCATTGAGATATCACATCTCTGCTATCGGAAGGGTCTCAGGATTGGAATGGGAAGGAGTTGGATATCACATCTCATGTTATAGGAAGAGTCTCAGGTTTGGTATTAGAAGCATTGAGATATCCCATCTCATGCTATAGGAAGGGTCTCAGGTTTGGTATTAGAAGCATTGAGACATCACATCTCATGCTATAGGAAGGGTCTCAGGATTGGAATGGGAAGGAGTTGTATATGACATCTCATGCTATAGACAGGGTCTCAGGTTTGGAAAGGGAAGGAGATGGATATCACATTTCATGTTAGAGGTAGGATCTCAGGTTTGGTATTAGAGGCATTGAGATATCACATCTCATGCTATCAGAAGGGTCTCAGGATTGGAATGGGAAGGAGTTCGATATCACATTTCATGTTATAGGAAGGGTCTCAGGATTGGAATTGGAAGGACTTGGCTATCATATCTCATGCTATAGGAAGGCTCTCAGGTTTGGAAGGGGAAGGAGTTGGATATCACATTTCATGTTAGAGGAACGATCTCAGGTTTGGTATTAGAGGCCTTGAGATATCACATCTCATGCTATAGGAAGGGTCTCAGGATTGGAATGGGAAGGAGTTGGATATCACATCTCAAGCTATAGGAACGGTCTCAGGTTTGGTATAAGCATTGTGATATCACATCTCATGCTATAGGAAGGGTCTCAGGATTGGAATGGGAAGGAGTTGGATATCACATCTCATGTTATAGGAAAGATCTCAGGTTTGGTATTAGAAGCATTGAGACATCACATCTCATGTTATAGGAAGGGTCTCAGGATTGGAATGGGAAGAAGTTGGATATCACATCTCATGCTATAGGAAGGGTCTCAGGTTTGGTATAAGCATTGAGATATCACATCTCATGCTATAGGAAGGGTCTCAGGATTGGAATGGGAAGGAGTTGTATATGACATCTCATGCCATAGGAAGGGTCTCAGGTTTGGTATAAGCATTGAGATATCACATCACATGCTATAGGAAGGGTCTCAGGATTGTAATGGGAAGGACTTGGATATCACATCTCATGCTGTAAGCAGGGTCTCAGGTTTGGAAAGGGAAGGAGATGGATATCACATTTCATGTTAGAGGTAGGATCTCAGGTTTGGTATTAGAGGCACTGAAATATCACATCTCATGCTATCAGAAGGGTCTCAGGATTGGAATGGGAAGGAGTTGGATATCACATCTCATGCTAAAGGGAGGGTCTCAGGTTTGGTATAAGCATTGCGATAGCACATCTCATGCTATAGGAAGGGTCTCAGGATTGGAATGGGAAGGAGTTGGATATTACATCTCATGTTATAGGAAAGATCTCAGGTTTGGTATTAGAAGCATTGAGACATCACATCTCATGTTATAGGAAGGGTCTCAGGATTGGAATGGGAAGAAGTTGGATATCACATCTCATGCTATAGGAAGGGTCTCAGGTTTGGAAGGGGAAGGAGTTGGATATCCAATCTCATGTTATAGGACTGGTCTCAGGTTTGGTATTAGAAGCATTGAGATATCACATCGCATGCTGTAGGAAGGTTCTCAGGTTTGGTATTAGAAGCATTGAGACATCACATCTCATGCTATAGGAAGGGTCTCAGGATTGGAATGGGAAGGAGTTGGATATCACATCTCATGTTATAGGAAGGATCTCAGGTTTGGTATTAGAAGCATTGAGACATCACATCTCATGCTATAGGAAGGGTCTCAGGATTGGAATTTGAAGGAGTTGGATATCACATCTCATGCTATAGGAAGGGTCTCAGATTTGGTATAAGCATTGAGATATCACATCTCATGATATAGGAAGGGTCTCAGGATTGGATTGGGAAGGAGTTGTATATGACATCTCAGGCCATAGGAAGGGTCTCAGGATTGGTATAAGCATTGAGATATCACATCTCTGCTATCGGAAGGGTCTCAGGATTGGAATGGAAAGGAGTTGGATATCACATCTCATGATAAAGGAAGGGTCTAAGGTTTGGAAGGGGAAAGATTTGGATATCACATCTCATGTTATAGGACGGGTCTCAGGTTTGGCATTAGAAGCATTGAGATATCAAGTCTCATGGTATAGGAAGGGTCTCAGAATTGGAATGGGAAGGATTTGGATATCACATCTCAAGCTATAGGAAGAGTCTCAGGATTGGAATGGGAAGGAGTTTGATATCACATCTCATGCCATAGTATGGTTCTCAGGTTTGGTAGAAGCATTGGGATATCACATCTCATGCTATAGGAAGGGTCTCAGGTTGGAATGGGAAGGAGTTGGATATCACATTTCATGTTATAGGAAGGGTCTCAGGATTGGAATGGGAAGGAGTTGGATATCACATCTCAAGCTTTAGGAAGGGTCTCAGGTTTGGTATAAGCATTGAGATAGCACATCTCATGCTATAGGAAGGGTCTCAGGATTGGAATGGGAAGGAGTTGGATATCACATCTCATGTTATAGGAAAGATCTCAGGTTTGGTATTAGAAGCATTGAGACATCACATCTCATGTTATAGGAAGGGTCTCAGGATTGGAATGGGAAGAAGTTGGATATCACATCTCATGCTATAGGAAGGGTCTCAGGTTTGGAAGGGGAAGGAGTTGGATATCCAATCTCATGTTATAGGACTGGTCTCAGGTTTGGTATTAGAAGCATTGAGATATCACATCGCATGCTGTAGGAAGGTTCTCAGGTTTGGAATGGGGAGGAATTGGATATCACATCTCATGTCATAGGAAGGATCTCAGGTTTGGTATTACAAGCATTGAGATATCACATCTCATGCTATAGGAATGGTCTCAGGATTGGAATTAGAAGGAGTTGGATATTACATTCTTGCTATAGAAAGGGTCTCATGTTTGGAATGGGAAGGAGTTGGATATCACATATGCTATAGGAAGGGTCTCAAGTTTGAAACGGGAAGGAGTTGGATATCACATCTCATGTTATAGGAAGGGTCTCAGGTTTGGTATTAGAAGCATTGAGACATCACATCTCATGCTATAGGAAGGGTCTCAGGATTGGAATGGGAAGGAGTTGGATATCACATCTCATGCTATAGGAAGGGTCTCAGGTTTGGTATAAACATCGAGATATCACATCTCATGCTATAGGAAGGGTCCCGGGATTGGAATGGGAAGGAGTTGGATATCACATCTCATGTTATAGGAAGGATCTCAGGTTTGGTATTAGAAGCATTGAGACATCACATCTCATGCTATAGGAAGTGTCTCAGGATTGGAATGGGAAGGACTTGGGTATCACATCTCATGCTATAGGGAGGGTCTCAAGTTTGATATTAGAAGCATTGAGATATCACATCTCATGCTATAGGAAGGGTCTCAGGATTGGAATGGGAAGGAGTTGGATATCACATCTCAAGCTTTAGGAAGGGTCTCAGGTTTGGTATAAGCATTGAGATAGCACATCTCATGCTATAGGAAGGGTCTCAGGATTGGAATGGGAAGGAGTTGGATATTACATCTCATGTTATAGGAAAGATCTCAGGTTTGGTATAAGAAGCATTGAGACATCACATCTCATGTTATAGGAAGGGTCTCAGGATTGGAATGGGAAGAAGTTGGATATCACATCTCATGCTATAGGAAGGGTCTCAGGTTTGGAAGGGGAAGGAGTTGGATATCCAATCTCATGTTATAGGACTGGTCTCAGGTTTGGTATTAGAAGCATTGAGATATCACATCGCATGCTGTAGGAAGGTTCTCAGGTTTGGTATTAGAAGCATTGAGACATCACATCTCATGCTATAGGAAGGGTCTCAGGATTGGAATGGGAAGGAGTTGGATATCACATCTCATGCTATAGGAAGGGTCTCAGATTTGGTATAAGCATTGAGATATCACATCTCATGCTATAGGAAGGGTCTCAGGATTGGAATGGGAAGGAGTTGGATATCACATCTCATGCTATAGGAAGGGTCTCAGATTTGGTATAAGCATTGAGATATCACATCTCATGCTATAGGAAGGGTCTCAGGATTGGATTGGGAAGGAGTTGTATATGACATCTCAGGCCATAGGAAGGGTCTCAGGATTGGTATAAGCATTGAGATATCACATCTCTGCTATCGGAAGGGTCTCAGGATTGGAATGGGAAGGAGTTGGATATCCCATCTCATGTTAAAGGAAGGGTCTAAGGTTTGGAAGGGGAAAGATTTGGATATCACATCTCATGTTATAGGCGGGTCTCAATTTTGATATAAGAAGCATTGAGATAACAAATCTCATGATATCGGAAGGGTCTCAGGATCGGAATGGGAAGGAGTTGGATATCACATCTCATGATGAAGGAAGGGTCTAAGGTTTGGAAGGGGAAAGATTTGGATATCATATCTCATGTTATAGGACGGGTCTCAGGTTTGGTATTAGAAGCATTGAGATATCAAGTCTCATCGTATAGGAAGGGTCTCAGAATTGGAATGGGAAGGATTTCGGATATCACATCTCAAGCTATAGGAAGAGTCTCACGATTGGAATGGGAAGGAGTTTGATATCACATCTCATGCCATAGTATGGTTCTCAGGTTTGGTAGAAGCATTGGGATATCACATCTCATGCTATTGGAAGGGTATCAGTATTGGATTTGGAAGGAGTTGGATATCCCATCTCATGCTATAGGAAGGGTCTCAGGTTGGAATGGGAAGGAGTTGGATATCACATTTCATGTTATAGGAAGGGTCTCAGGATTGGAATGGGAAGGAGTTGGATATCACATCTCAAGCTTTAGGAAGGGTCTCAGGTTTGGTATAAGCATTGAGATAGCACATCTCATGCTATAGGAAGGGTCTCAGGATTGGAATGGGAAGGAGTTGGATATCACATCTCATGTTATAGGAAAGATCTCAGGTTTGGTATTAGAAGCATTGAGACATCACATCTCATGTTATAGGAAGGGTCTCAGGATTGGAATGGGAAGAAGTTGAATATCACATCTCATGCTATAGGAAGGGTCTCAGGTTTGGAAGGGGAAGGAGTTGGATAACCAATCTCATGTTATAGGACTGGTCTCAGGTTTGGTATTAGAAGCATTGAGATATCACATCGCATGCTGTAGGAAGGTTCTCAGGTTTGGAATGGGGAGGAATTGGATATCACATCTCATGTCATAGGAAGGATCTCAGGTTTGGTATTAGAAGCATTGAGATATCACATCTCATGCTATAGGAATGGTCTCAGGATTGGAATGGGAAGGAGTTGGATATAACATTCTTGCTATAGGAAGGGTCTCATGTTTGGAATGGGAAGGAGTTGGATATCACATATGCTATAGGAAGGGTCTCAGGTTTGAAACGGGAAGGAGTTGGATATCACATCTCATGTTATAGGAAGGGTCTCAGGTTTGAAACGGGAAGGAGTTGGATATCACATCTCATGTTATAGGACGGGTCTCAGGTTTGGTAGAAGAAGCATTGAGATATCACATCGCATGCTGTAGGAAGGTTCTCAGGTTTGGTATTAGAAGCATTGAGACATCACATCTCATGCTATAGGAAGGGTCTCAGGATTGGAATGGGAAGGAGTTGGATATCACATCTCATGTTATAGGAAGGATCTCAGGTTTGGTATTAGAAGCATTGAGACATCACATCTCATGCTATAGGAAGGGCCTCAGGATTGGAATGGGAAGGAGTTGGATATCACATCTCATGCTATAGGAAGGGTCTCAGATTTGGTATATGCATCGAGATATCACATCTCATGCTATAGGAAGGGTCTCGGGATTGGAATGGGAAGGAGTTGGATATCACATCTCATGCCATAGGAAGGGTCTTAGGTTTGGTATAAGCATTGAGATATCACATCTCTGCTATTGGAAGGGTCTCAGGATTGGAATGGGAAGGAGTTGGATATCACATCTCATGTTATAGGAAGGATCTCAGGTTTGGTATTAGAAGCATTGAGACATCACATCTCATGCTATAGGAAGGGTCTCAGGATTGGAATGGGAAGGAGTTGGATATCACATCTCATGCTATAGGAAGGGTCTCAGGTTTGGTATAAGCATTGAGATATCACATCTCATGCTATAGGAAGTGTCTCAGGATTGGAATGGGAAGGACTTGGGTGTCACATCTCAAGCTTTAGGAAGGGTCTCAGGTTTGGTATAAGCATTGAGATAGCACATCTCATGCTATAGGAAGGGTCTCAGGATTGGAATGGGAAGGAGTTGGATATTACATCTCATGTTATAGGAAAGATCTCAGGTTTGGTATTAGAAGCATTGAGACATCACATCTCATGTTATAGGAAGGGTCTCAGGATTGGAATGGGAAGAAGTTGGATATCACATCTCATGCTATAGGAAGGGTCTCAGGTTTGGAAGGGGAAGGAGTTGGATATCCAATCTCATGTTATAGGACTGGTCTCAGGTTTGGTATTAGAAGCATTGAGATATCACATCGCATGCTGTAGGAAGGTTCTCAGGTTTGGTATTAGAAGCATTGAGACATCACATCTCATGCTATAGGAAGGGTCTCAGGATTGGAATGGGAAGGAGTTGGATATCACATCTCATGTTATAGGAAGGGTCTCAGGTTTGGTATAAGCATTGAGATATCACATCTCTGCTATCAGAAGTGTCTCAGGATTGGAATGGGAAGGAGTTGGATATCCCATCTCATGTTATAGGATGGGTCTCAGGTTTGTTATTAGAATCATTGAGATATCATATTGCATGCTGTAGGAAGGGTCTAAGGATTGGAATGGGAAGGACTTGGATATCACATCTCACTATAGGTAGGCTCTCATGTTTGGAAAGGGAAGGAGTTGGATATCACATTTCATGTTAGAGGAAGGATCTCAGGTTTGGTATTAGAGGCCTTGGGATATCACATCTCATGCTATAGGAAGGGTCTCAGGATTGGAATGGGAAGGAGTTGGATATCACATCTCAAGCTATAGGAAGGGTCTCAGGTTTGGTATAAGCATTGAGATATCACATCTCATGCTATAGGAAGGGTCTCAGGATTGGAATGGGAAGGAGTTGGATATCACATCTCATGTTATAGGAAAGATCTCAGGTTTGGTATTAGAAGCATTGAGACATCGCATCTCATGTTATAGGAAGGGTCTCAGGAATGGAATGGGAAGAAGTTGGATATCACATCTCATGCTATAGGAAGGGTCTCAGGTTTGGAAGGGGAAGGAGTTGGATATCCAATCTCATGTTATAGGACTGGTCTCGGGTTTGGTATTAGAAGCATTGAGATATCACATCGCATGCTGTAGGAAGGTTCTCAGGTTTGGAATGGGGAGGAATTGGATATCACATCTCATGTCATAGGAAGGATCTCAGGTTTGGTATTAGAAGCATTGAGATATCACATCTCATGCTATAGGAATGGTCTCAGGATTGGAATGGGAAGGAGTTGGATATTACATTCTTGCTATAGGAAGGGTCTCATGTTTGGAATGGGAAGGAGTTGGATATCACATATGCTATAGTAAGGGTCTCAGGTTGGGACCAGGAAGGAGTTGGATATCACATCTCATGTTATAGGAAGGGTCTCAGGTTTGGTATAAGCATTGAGATATCACATCTCTGCTATCGGAAGTGTCTCAGGATTGGAATGGGAAGGAGTTTGATATCCCATCTCATGTTATAGGATGGGTCTCAGGTTTGTTATTAGAATCATTGAGATATCATATTGCATGCTGTAGGAAGGGTCTAAGGATTGGAATGGGAAGGACTTGGATATCACATCTCATGCTATAGGTAGGCTCTCATGTTTGGAAAGGGAAGGAGTTGGATATCACATTTCATGTTAGAGGAAGGATCTCAGGTTTGGTATTAGAGGCATTGAGATATCACATCTCATGCTATAGGAAGGGTCTCAGGATTGGAATGGGAAGGAGTTGGATATCACATCTCATGCTATAGGAAGGGTGTCAGGTTTGGTATAAACATCGAGATATCACATCTCATGCTATAGGAAGGGTCCCAGGATTGGAATGGGAAGGAGTTGGATATCACATCTCATGTTATAGGAAGGATCTCAGGTTTGGTATTAGAAGCATTGAGACATCACATCTCATGCTATAGGAAGTGTCTCAGGATTGGAATGGGAAGGACTTGGGTATCACATCTCATGCTATAGGGAGGGTCTCAAGTTTGATATTAGAAGCATTGAGATATCACATCTCATGCTATAGGAAGGGTCTCAGGATTGGAATGGGAAGGAGTTGGATATCACATCTCAAGCTTTAGGAAGGGTCTCAGTTTTGGTATAAGCATTGAGATAGCACATCTCATGCTATAGGAAGGGTCTCAGGATTGGAATGGGAAGGAGTTGGATATTATATCTCATGTTATAGGAAAGATCTCAGGTTTGGTATTAGAAGCATTGAGACATCACATCTCATGTTATAGGAAGGGTCTCAGGATTGGAATGGGAAGAAGTTGGATATCACATCTCATGCTATAGGAAGGGTCTCAGGTTTGGAAGGGGAAGGAGTTGGATATCCAATCTCATGTTATAGGACTGGTCTCAGGTTTGGTATTAGAAGCATTGAGATATCACATCGCATGCTGTAGGAAGGTTCTCAGGTTTGGAATGGGGAGGAATTGGATATCACATCTCATGTCATAGGAAGGATCTCAGGTTTGGTATTAGAAGCATTGAGATATCACATCTCATGCTATAGGAATGGTCTCAGGATTGGAATGGGAAGGAGTTGGATATTACATTCTTGCTATAGGAAGGGTCTCATGTTTGGAATGGGAAGGAGTTGGATATCACATATGCTATAGGAAGGGTCTCAGGTTTGAAACGGGAAGGAGTTGGATATCACATCTCATGTTATAGGAAGGGTCTCAGGTTTGAAACGGGAAGGAGTTGGATATCACATCTCATGTTATAGGACGGGTCTCAGGTTTGGTAGAAGAAGCATTGAGATATCACATCGCATGCTGTAGGAAGGTTCTCAGGTTTGGTATTAGAAGCATTGAGACATCACATCTCATGCTATAGGAAGGGTCTCAGGATTGGAATGGGAAGGAGTTGGATATCACATCTCATGTTATAGGAAGGATCTCAGGTTTGGTATTAGAAGCATTGAGACATCACATCTCATGCTATAGGAAGGGCCTCAGGATTGGAATGGGAAGGAGTTGGATATCACATCTCATGCTATAGGAAGGGTCTCAGATTTGGTATATGCATCGAGATATCACATCTCATGCTATAGGAAGGGTCTCGGGATTGGAATGGGAAGGAGTTGGATATCACATCTCATGCCATAGGAAGGGTCTTAGGTTTGGTATAAGCATTGAGATATCACATCTCTGCTATTGGAAGGGTCTCAGGATTGGAATGGGAAGGAGTTGGATATCACATCTCATGTTATAGGAAGGATCTCAGGTTTGGTATTAGAAGCATTGAGACATCACATCTCATGCTATAGGAAGGGTCTCAGGATTGGAATGGGAAGGAGTTGGATATCACATCTCATGCTATAGGAAGGGTCTCAGGTTTGGTATAAGCATTGAGATATCACATCTCATGCTATAGGAAGTGTCTCAGGATTGGAATAGGAAGGACTTGGGTGTCACATCTCATGCTATAGGGAGGGTCTCAAGTTTGATATTAGAAGCATTGAGATATCATATCTCATGCTATAGGAAGGGTCTCAGGATTGGAATGGGAAGGAGTTGGATATCACATCTCAAGCTTTAGGAAGGGTCTCAGGTTTGGTATAAGCATTGAGATAGCACATCTCATGCTATAGGAAGGGTCTCAGGATTGGAATGGGAAGGAGTTGGATATTACATCTCATGTTATAGGAAAGATCTCAGGTTTGGTATTAGAAGCATTGAGACATCACATCTCATGTTATAGGAAGGGTCTCAGGATTGGAATGGGAAGAAGTTGGATATCACATCTCATGCTATAGGAAGGGTCTCAGGTTTGGAAGGGGAAGGAGTTGGATATCCAATCTCATGTTATAGGACTGGTCTCAGGTTTGGTATTAGAAGCATTGAGATATCACATCGCATGCTGTAGGAAGGTTCTCAGGTTTGGTATTAGAAGCATTGAGACATCACATCTCATGCTATAGGAAGGGTCTCAGGATTGGAATGGGAAGGAGTTGGATATCACATCTCATGTTATAGGAAGGATCTCAGGTTTGGTATTAGAAGCATTGAGATATCACATCTCAAGCTATAGGAGTGGTCTCAGGATTGGAATGGGAAGGAGTTGGATATTACATTCTTGCTATAGGAAGGGTCTCATGTTTGGAATGGGAAGGAGTTGGATATCACATATGCTATAGTAAGGGTCTCAGGTTTGGACCGGGAAGGAGTTGGATATCACATCTCATGTTATAGGAAGGGTCTCAGGTTTGGTATAAGCATTGAGATATCACATCTCTGCTATCAGAAGTGTCTCAGGATTGGAATGGGAAGGAGTTGGATATCCCATCTCATGTTATAGGATGGGTCTCAGGTTTGTTATTAGAATCATTGAGATATCATATTGCATGCTGTAGGAAGGGTCTAAGGATTGGAATGGGAAGGACTTGGATATCACATCTCACTATAGGTAGGCTCTCATGTTTGGAAAGGGAAGGAGTTGGATATCACATTTCATGTTAGAGGAAGGATCTCAGGTTTGGTATTAGAGGCCTTGAGATATCACATCTCATGCTATAGGAAGGGTCTCAGGATTGGAATGGGAAGGAGTTGGATATCACATCTCAAGCTATAGGAAGGGTCTCAGGTTTGGTATAAGCATTGAGATATCACATCTCATGCTATAGGAAGGGTCTCAGGATTGGAATGGGAAGGAGTTGGATATCACATCTCATGTTATAGGAAAGATCTCAGGTTTGGTATTAGAAGCATTGAGACATCGCATCTCATGTTATAGGAAGGGTCTCAGGAATGGAATGGGAAGAAGTTGGATATCACATCTCATGCTATAGGAAGGGTCTCAGGTTTGGAAGGGGAAGGAGTTGGATATCCAATCTCATGTTATAGGACTGGTCTCGGGTTTGGTATTAGAAGCATTGAGATATCACATCGCATGCTGTAGGAAGGTTCTCAGGTTTGGAATGGGGAGGAATTGGATATCACATCTCATGTCATAGGAAGGATCTCAGGTTTGGTATTAGAAGCATTGAGATATCACATCTCATGCTATAGGAAGGGTCTCAGGATTGGAATGGGAAGGAGTTGGATATCACATCTCAAGCTTTAGGAAGGGTCTCAGTTTTGGTATAAGCATTGAGATAGCACATCTCATGCTATAGGAAGGGTCTCAGGATTGGAATGGGAAGGAGTTGGATATTATATCTCATGTTATAGGAAAGATCTCAGGTTTGGTATTAGAAGCATTGAGACATCACATCTCATGTTATAGGAAGGGTCTCAGGATTGGAATGGGAAGAAGTTGGATATCACATCTCATGCTATAGGAAGGGTCTCAGGTTTGGAAGGGGAAGGAGTTGGATATCCAATCTCATGTTATAGGACTGGTCTCAGGTTTGGTATTAGAAGCATTGAGATATCACATCGCATGCTGTAGGAAGGTTCTCAGGTTTGGAATGGGGAGGAATTGGATATCACATCTCATGTCATAGGAAGGATCTCAGGTTTGGTATTAGAAGCATTGAGATATCACATCTCATGCTATAGGAATGGTCTCAGGATTGGAATGGGAAGGAGTTGGATATTACATTCTTGCTATAGGAAGGGTCTCATGTTTGGAATGGGAAGGAGTTGGATATCACATATGCTATAGGAAGGGTCTCAGGTTTGAAACGGGAAGGAGTTGGATATCACATCTCATGTTATAGGACGGGTCTCAGGTTTGGTAGAAGAAGCATTGAGATATCACATCGCATGCTGTAGGAAGGTTCTCAGGTTTGGTATTAGAAGCATTGAGACATCACATCTCATGCTATAGGAAGGGTCTCAGGATTGGAATGGGAAGGAGTTGGATATCACATCTCATGTTATAGGAAGGATCTCAGGTTTGGTATTAGAAGCATTGAGACATCACATCTCATGCTATAGGAAGGGCCTCAGGATTGGAATGGGAAGGAGTTGGATATCACATCTCATGCTATAGGAAGGGTCTCAGATTTGGTATATGCATCGAGATATCACATCTCATGCTATAGGAAGGGTCTCGGGATTGGAATGGGAAGGAGTTGGATATCACATCTCATGCCATAGGAAGGGTCTTAGGTTTGGTATAAGCATTGAGATATCACATCTCTGCTATTGGAAGGGTCTCAGGATTGGAATGGGAAGGAGTTGGATATCACATCTCATGTTATAGGAAGGATCTCAGGTTTGGTATTAGAAGCATTGAGACATCACATCTCATGCTATAGGAAGGGTCTCAGGATTGGAATGGGAAGGAGTTGGATATCACATCTCATGCTATAGGAAGGGTCTCAGGTTTGGTATAAGCATTGAGATATCACATCTCATGCTATAGGAAGTGTCTCAGGATTGGAATGGGAAGGACTTGGGTGTAACATCTCATGCTATAGGGAGGGTCTCAAGTTTGATATTAGAAGCATTGAGATATCATATCTCATGCTATAGGAAGGGTCTCAGGATTGGAATGGGAAGGAGTTGGATATCACATCTCAAGCTTTAGGAAGGGTCTCAGGTTTGGTATAAGCATTGAGATAGCACATCTCATGCTATAGGAAGGGTCTCAGGATTGGAATGGGAAGGAGTTGGATATTACATCTCATGTTATAGGAAAGATCTCAGGTTTGGTATTAGAAGCATTGAGACATCACATCTCATGTTATAGGAAGGGTCTCAGGATTGGAATGGGAAGAAGTTGGATATCACATCTCATGCTATAGGAAGGGTCTCAGGTTTGGAAGGGGAAGGAGTTGGATATCCAATCTCATGTTATAGGACTGGTCTCAGGTTTGGTATTAGAAGCATTGAGATATCACATCGCATGCTGTAGGAAGGTTCTCAGGTTTGGTATTAGAAGCATTGAGACATCACATCTCATGCTATAGGAAGGGTCTCAGGATTGGAATGGGAAGGAGTTGGATATCACATCTCATGTTATAGGAAGGATCTCAGGTTTGGTATTAGAAGCATTGAGATATCACATCTCATGCTATAGGAGTGGTCTCAGGATTGGAATGGGAAGGAGTTGGATATTACATTCTTGCTATAGGAAGGGTCTCATGTTTGGAATGGGAAGGAGTTGGATATCACATATGCTATAGTAAGGGTCTCAGGTTTGGACCGGGAAGGAGTTGGATATCACATCTCATGTTATAGGAAGGGTCTCAGGTTTGGTATAAGCATTGAGATATCACATCTCTGCTATCAGAAGTGTCTCAGGATTGGAATGGGAAGGAGTTGGATATCCCATCTCATGTTATAGGATGGGTCTCAGGTTTGTTATTAGAATCATTGAGATATCATATTGCATGCTGTAGGAAGGGTCTAAGGATTGGAATGGGAAGGACTTGGATATCACATCTCACTATAGGTAGGCTCTCATGTTTGGAAAGGGAAGGAGTTGGATATCACATTTCATGTTAGAGGAAGGATCTCAGGTTTGGTATTAGACGCCTTGAGATATCACATCTCATGCTATAGGAAGGGTCTCAGGATTGGAATGGGAAGGAGTTGGATATCACATCTCAAGCTATAGGAAGGGTCTCAGGTTTGGTATAAGCATTGAGATATCACATCTCATGCTATAGGAAGGGTCTCAGGATTGGAATGGGAAGGAGTTGGATATCACATCTCATGTTATAGGAAAGATCTCAGGTTTGGTATTAGAAGCATTGAGACATCGCATCTCATGTTATAGGAAGGGTCTCAGGAATGGAATGGGAAGAAGTTGGATATCACATCTCATGCTATAGGAAGGGTCTCAGGTTTGGAAGGGGAAGGAGTTGGATATCCAATCTCATGTTATAGGACTGGTCTCGGGTTTGGTATTAGAAGCATTGAGATATCACATCGCATGCTGTAGGAAGGTTCTCAGGTTTGGAATGGGGAGGAATTGGATATCACATCTCATGTCATAGGAAGGATCTCAGGTTTGGTATTAGAAGCATTGAGATATCACATCTCATGCTATAGGAATGGTCTCAGGATTGGAATGGGAAGGAGTTGGATATTACATTCTTGCTATAGGAAGGGTCTCATGTTTGGAATGGGAAGGAGTTGGATATCACATATGCTATAGTAAGGGTCTCAGGTTGGGACCAGGAAGGAGTTGGATATCACATCTCATGTTATAGGAAGGGTCTCAGGTTTGGTATAAGCATTGAGATATCACATCTCTGCTATGGGAAGTGTCTCAGGATTGGAATGGGAAGGAGTTTGATATCCCATCTCATGTTATAGGATGGGTCTCAGGTTTGTTATTAGAATCATTGAGATATCATATTGCATGCTGTAGGAAGGGTCTAAGGATTGGAATGGGAAGGACTTGGATATCACATCTCATGCTATAGGTAGGCTCTCATGTTTGGAAAGGGAAGGAGTTGGATATCACATTTCATGTTAGAGGAAGGATCTCAGGTTTGGTATTAGAGGCATTGAGATATCACATCTCATGCTATAGGAAGGGTCTCAGGATTGGAATGGGAAGGAGTTGGATATCACATCTCATGCTATAGGAAGGGTGTCAGGTTTGGTATAAACATCGAGATATCACATCTCATGCTATAGGAAGGGTCCCGGGATTGGAATGGGAAGGAGTTGGATATCACATCTCATGTTATAGGAAGGATCTCAGGTTTGGTATTAGAAGCATTGAGACATCACATCTCATGCTATAGGAAGTGTCTCAGGATTGGAATGGGAAGGACTTGGGTATCACATCTCATGCTATAGGGAGGGTCTCAAGTTTGATATTAGAAGCATTGAGATATCACATCTCATGCTATAGGAAGGGTCTCAGGATTGGAATGGGAAGGAGTTGGATATCACATCTCAAGCTTTAGGAAGGGTCTCAGTTTTGGTATAAGCATTGAGATAGCACATCTCATGCTATAGGAAGGGTCTCAGGATTGGAATGGGAAGGAGTTGGATATTATATCTCATGTTATAGGAAAGATCTCAGGTTAGGTATTAGAAGCATTGAGACATCACATCTCATGTTATAGGAAGGGTCTCAGGATTGGAATGGGAAGAAGTTGGATATCACATCTCATGCTATAGGAAGGGTCTCAGGTTTGGAAGGGGAAGGAGTTGGATATCCAATCTCATGTTATAGGACTGGTCTCAGGTTTGGTATTAGAAGCATTGAGATATCACATCGCATGCTGTAGGAAGGTTCTCAGGTTTGGTATTAGAAGCATTGAGACATCACATCTCATGCTATAGGAAGGGTCTCAGGATTGGAATGGGAAGGAGTTGGATATCACATCTCATGTTATAGGAAGGATCTCAGGTTTGGTATTAGAAGCATTGAGATATCACATCTCATGCTATAGGAAGGGTCTCAGGATTGGAATGGGAAGGAGTTGGATATCACATCTCATGCTATAGGAAGGGTCTCAGATTTGGTATAAGCATTGAGATATCACATCTCATGCTATAGGAAGGGTCTCAGGATTGGATTGGGAAGGAGTTGTATATGACATCTCAGGCCATAGGAAGGGTCTCAGGATTGGTATAAGCATTGAGATATCACATCTCTGCTATCGGAAGGGTCTCAGGATTGGAATGGGAAGGAGTTGGATATCCCATCTCATGATAAAGGAAGGGTCTAAGGTTTGGAAGGGGAAAGATTTGGATATCACATCTCATGTTATAGGCGGGTCTCAATTTTGATATAAGAAGCATTGAGATAACAAATCTCATGATATCGGAAGTGTCTCAGGATCGGAATGGGAAGGAGTTGGATATCACATCTCATGATAAAGGAAGGGTCTAAGGTTTGGAAGGGGAAAGATTTGGATATCACATCTCATGTTATAGGACGGGTCTCAGGTTTGGTATTAGAAGCATTGAGATATCAAGTCTCATCGTATAGGAAGAGTCTCAGAATTGGAATGGGAAGGATTTCGGATATCACATCTCAAGCTATAGGAAGAGTCTCAGGATTGGAATGGGAAGGAGTTTGATATCACATCTCATGCCATAGTATGGTTGTCAGGTTTGGTAGAAGCATTGGGATATCACATCTCATGTTATAGGAAGGGTCTCAGGATTGGAATGGGAAGGAGTTGGATATCACATCTCAAGCTTTAGGAAGGGTCTCAGGTTTGGTATAAGCATTGAGATAGCACATCTCATGCTATAGGAAGGGTCTCAGGATTGGAATGGGAAGGAGTCGGATATCACATCTCATGTTATAGGAAAGATCTCAGGTTTGGTATTAGAAGCATTGAGACATCACATCTCATGTTATAGGAAGGGTCTCAGGATTGGAATGGGAAGAAGTTGGATATCACATCTCATGCTATAGGAAGGGTCTCAGGTTTGGAAGGGGAAGGAGTTGGATATCCAATCTCATGTTATAGGACTGGTCTCAGGTTTGGTATTAGAAGCATTGAGATATCACATCGCATGCTGTAGGAAGGTTCTCAGGTTTGGAATGGGGAGGAATTGGATATCACATCTCATGTCATAGGAAGGATCTTAGGTTTGGTATTAGAAGCATTGAGATATCACATCTCATGCTATAGGAATGGTCTCAGGATTGGAATGGGAAGGAGTTGGATATTACATTCTTGCTATAGGAAGGGTCTCATGTTTGGAATGGCAAGGAGTTGGATATCACATATGCTATAGGAAGGGTCTCAGGTTTGAAACGGGAAGGAGTTGGATATCACATCTCATGTTATAGGAAGGGTCTCAGGTTTGAAACGGGAAGGAGTTGGATATCACATCTCATGTTATAGGACGGGTCTCAGGTTTGGTATTAGAAGCATTGAGATATCACATCGCATGCTGTAGGAAGGTTCTCAGGTTTGGTATTAGAAGCATTGAGACATCACATCTCATGTTATAGGAAGGGTCTCAGGATTGGAATGGGAAGAAGTTGGATATCACATCTCATGCTATAGGAAGGGTCTCAGGTTTGGAAGGGGAAGGAGTTGGATATCCAATCTCATGTTATAGGACTGGTCTCAGGTTTGGTATTAGAAGCATTGAGATATCACATTCCATGCTGTAGGAAGGTTCTCAGGTTTGGTATTAGAAGCATTGAGACATCACATCTCATGCTATAGGAAGGGTCTCAGGATTGGAATGGGAAGGAGTTGGATATCACATCTCATGTTATAGGAAGGATCTCAGGTTTGGTATTAGAAGCATTGAGACATCACATCTCATGCTATAGGAAGGGTCTCAGGATTGGAATGGGAAGGAGTTGGATATCACATCTCATGCTATAGGAAGGGTCTCAGATTTGGTATAAGCATTGAGATATCACATCTCATGCTATAGGAAGGGTCTCAGGATTGGATTGGGAAGGAGTTGTATATGACATCTCAGGCCATAGGAAGGGTCTCAGGATTGGTATAAGCATTGAGATATCACATCTCTGCTATCGGAAGGGTCTCAGGATTGGAATGGGAAGGAGTTGGATATCCCATCTCATGATAAAGGAAGGGTCTAAGGTTTGGAAGGGGAAAGATTTGGATATCACATCTCATGTTATAGGCGGGTCTCAATTTTGATATAAGAAGCATTGAGATAACAAATCTCATGATATCGGAAGGGTCTCAGGATCGGAATGGGAAGGAGTTGGATATCACATCTCATGATAAAGGAAGGGTCTAAGGTTTGGAAGGGGAAAGATTTGGATATCACATCTCATGTTATAGGACGGGTCTCAGGTTTGGTATTAGAAGCATTGAGATATCAAGTCTCATCGTATAGGAAGGGTCTCAGAATTGGAATGGGAAGGATTTCGGATATCACATCTCAAGCTATAGGAAGAGTCTCAGGATTGGAATGGGAAGGAGTTTGATATCACATCTCATGCCATAGTATGGTTCTCAGGTTTGGTAGAAGCATTGGGATATCACATCTCATGCTATTGGAAGGGTATCAGTATTGGATTTGGAAGGAGTTGGATATCCCATCTCATGCTATAGGAAGGGTCTCAGGTTGGAATGGGAAGGAGTTGGATATCACATTTCATGTTATAGGAAGGGTCTCAGGATTGGAATGGGAAGGAGTTGGATATCACATCTCAAGCTTTCGGAAGGGTCTCAGGTTTGGTATAAGCATTGAGATAGCACATCTCATGCTATAGGAAGGGTCTCAGGATTGGAATGGGAAGGAGTCGGATATCACATCTCATGTTATAGGAAAGATCTCAGGTTTGGTATTAGAAGCATTGAGACATCACATCTCATGTTATAGGAAGGGTCTCAGGATTGGAATGGGAAGAAGTTGGATATCACATCTCATGCTATAGGAAGGGTCTCAGGTTTGGAAGGGGAAGGAGTTGGATATCCAATCTCATGTTATAGGACTGGCAGGTTTGGTATTAGAAGCATTGAGATATCACATCGCATGCTGTAGGAAGGTTCTCAGGTTTGGAATGGGGAGGAATTGGATATCACATCTCATGTCATCAGAAGGATCTCAGGTTTGGTATTAGAAGCATTGAGATATCACATCTCATGCTATAGGAATGGTCTCAGGATTGGAATGGGAAGGAGTTGGATATTACATTCTTGCTATAGGAAGGGTCTCATGTTTGGAATGGGAAGGAGTTGGATATCACATATGCTATTGGAAGGGTCTCAGGTTTGAAACGGGAAGGAGTTGGATATCACATCTCATGTTATAGGAAGGGTCTCAGGTTTGAAACGGGAAGGAGTTGGATATCACATCTCATGTTATAGGACGGGTCTCAGGTTTGGTATTAGAAGCATTGAGATATCACATCGCATGCTGTAGGAAGGTTCTCAGGTTTGGTATTAGAAGCATTGAGACATCACATCTCATGCTATAGGAAGGGTCTCAGGATTGGAATGGGAAGGAGTTGGATATCACATCTCATGTTATAGGAAGGATCTCAGGTTTGGTATTAGAAGCCTTGAGACATCACATCTCATGCTATAGGAAGGGCCTCAGGATTGGAATGGGAAGGAGTTGGATATCACATCTCATGCTATAGGAAGGGTCTCAGATTTGGTATATGCATCGAGATATCACATCTCATGCTATAGGAAGGGTCTCGGATTGGAATGGGAAGGAGTTGGATATCACATCTCATGCCATAGGAAGGGTCTTAGGTTTGGTATAAGCATTGAGATATCACATCTCTGCTATTGGAAGGGTCTCAGGATTGGAATGGGAAGGAGTTGGATATCACATCTCATGTTATAGGAAGGATCTCAGGTTTGGTATTAGACGCATTGAGACATCACATCTCATGCTATAGGAAGGGTCTCAGGATTGGAATGGGAAGGAGTTGGATATCACATCTCATGCTATAGGAAGGGTCTCAGGTTTGGTATAAGCATTGAGATATCACATCTCATGCTATAGGAAGTGTCTCAGGATTGGAATGGGAAGATATTGGGTGTCACATCTCATGCTATAGGGAGGGTCTCAAGTTTGATATTAGAAGCATTGAGATATCACATCTCATGCTATAGGAAGGGTCTCAGGATTGGAATGGGAAGGAGTTGGATATCACATCTCAAGCTTTAGGAAGGGTCTCAGGTTTGGTATAAGCATTGAGATAGCACATCTCATGCTATAGGAAGGGTCTCAGGATTGGAATGGGAAGGAGTTGGATATTACATCTCATGTTATAGGAAAGATCTCAGGTTTGGTATTAGAAGCATTGAGACATCACATCTCATGTTATAGGAAGGGTCTCAGGATTGGAATGGGAAGAAGTTGGATATCACATCTCATGCTATAGGAAGGGTCTCAGGTTTGGAAGGGGAAGGAGTTGGATATCCAATCTCATGTTATAGGACTGGTCTCAGGTTTGGTATTAGAAGCATTGAGATATCACATCGCATGCTGTAGGAAGGTTCTCAGGTTTGGTATTAGAAGCATTGAGACATCACATCTCATGCTATAGGAAGGGTCTCAGGATTGGAATGGGAAGGAGTTGGATATCACATCTCATGTTATAGGAAGGATCTCAGGTTTAGTATTAGAAGCATTGAGATATCACATCTCATGCTATAGGAATGGTCTCAGGATTGGAATGGGAAGGAGTTGGATATTACATTCTTGCTATAGGAAGGGTCTCATGTTTGGAATGGGAAGGAGTTGGATATCACATATGCTATAGTAAGGGTCTCAGGTTTGGACCGGGAAGGAGTTGGATATCACATCTCATGTTATAGGAAGGGTCTCAGGTTTGGTATAAGCATTGAGATATCACATCTCTGCTATCGGAAGTGTCTCAGGATTGGAATGGGAAGGAGTTGGATATCCCATCTCATGTTATAGGATGGGTCTCAGGTTTGTTATTAGAATCATTGAGATATCATATTGCATGCTGTAGGAAGGGTCTAAGGATTGGAATGGGAAGGACTTGGATATCACATCTCATGCTATAGGTAGGCTCTCATGTTTGGAAAGGGAAGGAGTTGGATATCACATTTCATGTTAGAGGAAGGATCTCAGGTTTGGTATTAGAGGCATTGAGATATCACATCTCATGCTATAGGAAGGGTCTCAGGATTGGAATGGGAAGGAGTTGGATATCACATCTCAAGCTTTAGGAAGGGTCTCAGGTTTGGTATAAGCATTGAGATAGCACATCTCATGCTATAGGAAGGGTCTCAGGATTGGAATGGGAAGGAGTTGGATATCACATCTCATGTTATAGGAAAGATCTCAGGTTTGGTATTAGAAGCATTGAGACATCACATCTCATGTTATAGGAAGGGTCTCAGGATTGGAATGGGAAGAAGTTGGATATCACATCTCATGCTATAGGAAGGGTCTCAGGTTTGGAAGGGGAAGGAGTTGGATATCCAATCTCATGTTATAGGACTGGTCTCAGGTTTGGTATTAGAAGCATTGAGATATCACATCGCATGCTGTAGGAAGGTTCTCAGGTTTGGAATGGGGAGGAATTGGATATCACATCTCATGTCATAGGAAGGATCTCAGGTTTGGTATTAGAAGCATTGAGATATCACATCTCATGCTATAGGAATGGTCTCAGGATTGGAATGGGAAGGAGTTGGATATTACATTCTTGCTATAGGAAGGGTCTCATGTTTAGAATGGGAAGGAGTTGGATATCACATATGCTATAGGAAGGGTCTCAGGTTTGAAACGGGAAGGAGTTGGATATCACATCTCATGTTATAGGAAGGGTCTCAGGTTTGAAACGGGAAGGAGTTGGATATCACATCTCATGTTATAGGACGGGTCTCAGGTTTGGTATTAGAAGCATTGAGATATCACATCGCATGCTGTAGGAAGGTTCTCAGGTTTGGTATTAGAAGCATTGAGACATCACATCTCATGCTATAGGAAGGGTCTCAGGATTGGAATGGGAAGGAGTTGGATATCACATCTCATGTTATAGGAAGGATCTCAGGTTTGGTATTAGAAGCATTGAGACATCACATCTCATGCTATAGGAAGGGCCTCAGGATTGGAATGGGAAGGAGTTGGATATCACATCTCATGCTATAGGAAGGGTCTCAGGTTTGGAAGGGGAAGGAGTTGGATATCCAATCTCATGTTATAGGACTGGTCTCAGGTTTGGTATTAGAAGCATTGAGATATCACATCTCATGCTATAGGAAGGGTCTCAGGATTGGAATGGGAAGGAGTTGGATATCACATCTCATGTTATAGGAAGGATCTCAGGTTTGGTATTAGAGGCATTGAGATATCACATCTCATGCTATAGGAAGGGTCTCAGGATTGGAATGGGAAGGAGTTGGATATCACATCTCAAGCTTTAGGAAGGGTCTCAGGTTTGGTATAAGCATTGAGATAGCACATCTCATGCTATAGGAAGGGTCTCAGGATTGGAATGGGAAGGAGTTGGATATCACATCTCATGTTATAGGAAAGATCTCAGGTTTGGTATTAGAAGCATTGAGACATCACATCTCATGTTATAGGAAGGGTCTCAGGATTGGAATGGGAAGAAGTTGGATATCACATCTCATGCTATAGGAAGGGTCTCAGGTTTGGAAGGGGAAGGAGTTGGATATCCAATCTCATGTTATAGGACTGGTCTCAGGTTTGGTATTAGAAGCATTGAGATATCACATCGCATGCTGTAGGAAGGTTCTCAGGTTTGGAATGGGGAGGAATTGGATATCACATCTCATGTCATAGGAAGGATCTCAGGTTTGGTATTAGAAGCATTGAGATATCACATCTCATGCTATAGGAATGGTCTCAGGATTGGAATGGGAAGGAGTTGGATATTACATTCTTGCTATAGGAAGGGTCTCATGTTTAGAATGGGAAGGAGTTGGATATCACATATGCTATAGGAAGGGTCTCAGGTTTGAAACGGGAAGGAATTGGATATCACATCTCATGTTATAGGAAGGGTCTCAGGTTTGAAACGGGAAGGAGTTGGATATCACATCTCATGTTATAGGACGGGTCTCAGGTTTGGTATTAGAAGCATTGAGATATCACATCGCATGCTGTAGGAAGGTTCTCAGGTTTGGTATTAGAAGCATTGAGACATCACATCTCATGCTATAGGAAGGGTCTCAGGATTGGAATGGGAAGGAGTTGGATATCACATCTCATGTTATAGGAAGGATCTCAGGTTTGGTATTAGAAGCATTGAGACATCACATCTCATGCTATAGGAAGGGCCTCAGGATTGGAATGGGAAGGAGTTGGATATCACATCTCATGCTATAGGAAGGGTCTCAGATTTGGTATAAGCATCGAGATATCACATCTCATGCTATAGGAAGGGTCTCGGGATTGGAATGGGAAGGAGTTGGATATCACATCTCATGCCATAGGAAGGGTCTTAGGTTTGGTATAAGCATTGAGATATCACATCTCTGCTATTGGAAGGGTCTCAGGATTGGAATGGGAAGGAGTTGGATATCACATCTCATGTTATAGGAAGGATCTCAGGTTTGGTATTAGAAGCATTGAGACATCACATCTCATGCTATAGGAAGGGTCTCAGGATTGGAATGGGAAGGAGTTGGATATCACATCTCATGCTATAGGAAGGGTCTCAGGTTTGGTATAAGCATTGAGATATCACATCTCATGCTATAGGAAGTGTCTCAGGATTGGAATGGGAAGGACTTGGGTGTCACATCTCATGCTATAGGGAGGGTCTCAAGTTTGATATTAGAAGCATTGAGATATCACATCTCATGCTATAGGAAGGGTCTCAGGATTGGAATGGGAAGGAGTTGGATATCACATCTCAAGCTTTAGGAAGGGTCTCAGGTTTGGTATAAGCATTGAGATAGCACATCTCATGCTATAGGAAGGGTCTCAGGATTGGAATGGGAAGGAGTTGGATATTACATCTCATGTTATAGGAAAGATCTCAGGTTTGGTATTAGAAGCATTGAAACATCACATCTCATGTTATAGGAAGGGTCTCAGGATTAGAATGGGAAGAAGTTGGATATCACATCTCATGCTATAGGAAGGGTCTCAGGTTTGGAAGGGGAAGGAGTTGGATATCCAATCTCATGTTATAGGACTGGTCTCAGGTTTGGTATTAGAAGCATTGAGATATCACATCGCATGCTGTAGGAAGGTTCTCAGGTTTGGTATTAGAAGCATTGAGACATCACATCTCATGCTATAGGAAGGGTCTCAGGATTGGAATGGGAAGGAGTTGGATATCACATCTCATGTTATAGGAAGGATCTCAGGTTTGGTATTAGAAGCATTGAGATATCACATCTCATGCTATAGGAATGGTCTCAGGATTGGAATGGGAAGGAGTTGGATATTACATTCTTGCTATAGGAAGGGTCTCATGTTTCGAATGGGAAGGAGTTGGATATCACATATGCTATAGTAAGGGTCTCAGGTTTGGACCGGGAAGGAGTTGGATATCACATCTCATGTTATAGGAAGGGTCTCAGGTTTGGTATAAGCATTGAGATATCACATCTCTGCTATCGGAAGTGTCTCAGGATTGGAATGGGAAGGAGTTGGATATCCCATCTCATGTTATAGGATGGGTCTCAGGTTTGTTATTAGAATCATTGAGATATCATATTGCATGCTGTAGGAAGGGTCTAAGGATTGGAATGGGAAGGACTTGGATATCACATCTCATGCTATAGGTAGGCTCTCATGTTTGGAAAGGGAAGGAGTTGGATATCACATTTCATGTTAGAGGAAGGATCTCAGGTTTGGTATTAGAGGCATTGAGATATCACATCTCATGCTATAGGAAGGGTCTCAGGATTGGAATGGGAAGGAGTTGGATATCACATCTCATGCTATAGGAAGGGTCTCAGGTTTGGTATAAACATCGAGATATCACATCTCATGCTATAGGAAGGGTCCCGGGATTGGAATGGGAAGGAGTTGGATATCACATCTCATGTTATAGGAAGGATCTCAGGTTTGGTATTAGAAGCATTGAGACATCACATCTCATGCTATAGGAAGTGTCTCAGGATTGGAATGGGAAGGACTTGGGTATCACATCTCATGCTATAGGGAGGGTCTCAAGTTTGATATTAGAAGCATTGAGATATCACATCTCATGCTATAGGAAGGGTCTCAGGATTGGAATGGGAAGGAGTTGGATATCACATCTCAAGCTTTAGGAAGGGTCTCAGGTTTGGTATAAGCATTGAGATAGCACATCTCATGCTATAGGAAGGGTCTCAGGATTGGAATGGGAAGGAGTTGGATATTACATCTCATGTTATAGGAAAGATCTCAGGTTTGGTATTAGAAGCATTGAGACATCACATCTCATGTTATAGGAAGGGTCTCAGGATTGGAATGGGAAGAAGTTGGATATCACATCTCATGCTATAGGAAGGGTCTCATGTTTGAAACGGGAAGGAGTTGGATATCACATCTCATGTTATAGGACGGGTCTCAGGTTTGTTATTAGAATCATTGAGATATCATATTGCATGCTGTAGGAAGGGTCTAAGGATTGGAATGGGAAGGACTTGGATATCACATCTCATGCTATAGGTAGGCTCTCAGGTTTGGAAAGGGACGGAGTTCGATATCACATTTCATGTTAGAGGAAGGATCTCAGGTTTGGTATTAGAGGCATTGAGATATCACATATCATGCTATAGGAAGGGTCTCAGGATTGGAATGGGAAGGAGTTGGATATCACATCTCAAGCTTTAGGAAGGGTCTCAGGTTTGGTATAAGCATTGAGATAGCACATCTCATGCTATAGGAAGGGTCTCAGGATTGGAATGGGATGGAGTTGGATATTACATCTCATGTTATAGGAAAGATCTCAGGTTTGGTATTAGAAGCATTGAGACATCACATCTCATGTTATAGGAAGGGTCTCAGGATTGGAATGGGAAGAAGTTGGATATCACATCTCATGTTATAGGACTGGTCTCAGGTTTGGTATTAGAAGCATTGAGATATCACATCGCATGCTGTAGGAAGGTTCTCAGGTTTGGTATTAGAAGCATTGAGACATCACATCTCATGCTATAGGAAGGGTCTCAGGATTGGAATGGGAAGGAGTTGGATATCACATCTCATGTTATAGGAAGGATCTCAGGTTTGGTATTAGAAGCATTGAGACATCACATCTCATGCTATAGGAAGGGCCTCAGGATTGGAATGGGAAGGAGTTGGATATCACATCTCATGCTATAGGAAGGGTCTCAGATTTGGTATAAGCATCGAGATATCACATCTCATGCTATAGGAAGGGTCTCGGGATTGGAATGGGAAGGAGTTGGATATCACATCTCATGCCATAGGAAGGGTCTTAGGTTTGGTATAAGCATTGAGATATCACATCTCTGATATTGGAAGGGTCTCAGGATTGGAATGGGAAGGAGTTGGATATCCCATCTCATGTTATAGGAAGAGTCTCAGGTTTGGTATTAGAAGCATTGAGATATCACATCTCATGCTATAGGAAGTGTCTCAGGATTGGAATGGCTAAGGACTTGGGTATCACATCTCATGCTATAGGGAGGGTCTCAAGTTTGATATTAGAAGCATTGAGATATCACATCTCATGCTATAGGAAGGGTCTCAGGATTGGAATGGGAAGGAGTTGGATATCACATCTCATTCTATAGGAAGGGTCTCAGGTTTGGTATAAGCAGTGAGATATCACATCTCATGCTATAGGAAGTGTCTCAGGATTGGAATGGGAAGGAGTTGGATATCACATCTCATGTTATAGGAAGGATCTCAGGTTTGGTATAAGCATTGAGATATCACATCTCTGCTATCGGAAGGGTCTCAGGATTGGAATGGGAAGGAGTTGGATATTCCCAACCCATGTTATAGGAAGGGTCTCAGGTTTGGTATTAGAAGCATTGAGATATCCCATCTCATGATATAGGAAGGGTCTCAGGATTGGAATGGGAAGGACTTGGATATCATATCTCATGCTATAGGAAGGCTCTCAGGTTTGGAAGGGGAAGGAGTTGGATATCACATTTCATATTAGAGGAAGGATCTCAGGTTTGGTATTAGAGGCCTTGAGATATCACATCTCATGCTATAGGAAGGGTCTCAGGATTGGAATGGGAAGGAGTTGGATATCACATCTCAAGCTATAGGAACGGTCTCAGGTTTTGTATAAGCATTGTGATATCACATCTCATACTATAGGAAGGGTCTCAGGATTGGAATGGGAAGGAGTTGGATATCACATCTCATGTTATAGGAAAGATCTCAGGTTTGGTATTATAAGCATTGAGACATCACATCTCATGTTATAGGAAGGGTCTCAGGATTGGAATGGGAAGAAGTTGGATATCACATCTCATGCTATAGGAAGGGTCTCAGGTTTGGTATAAGCATTGAGATATCACATCTCATGCTATAGGAAGGGTCTCAGGATTGGAATGGGAAGGAGTTGTATATGACATCTCATGCCATAGGAAGGGTCTCAGGTTTGGTATAAGCATTGAGATATCACATCACATGCTATAGGAAGGGTCTCAGGATTGGAATGGGAAGGACTTGGATATCACATCTCATGCTAAAGGCAGGGTCTCAGGTTTGGAAAGGGAAGGAGATGGATATCACATTTCATGTTAGAGGTAGGATCTCAGGTTTGGAATTAGAGGCATTGAGATATCACATCTCATGCTATCAGAAGGGTCTCAGGATTGGAATGGGAAGGAGTTGGATATCACATCTCATGCTAAAGGGAGGGTCTCAGGTTTGGAAGCGGGAGGATTTGGAAATCACATCTCATGTTATAGGAAGGATCTCAGGTTTGGTATTCGAAGCATTGAGATATCACATCTCATGCTATCGGAAGTATCTCAGGTTTGTTATTAGAGGCATTGAGATATCACATCTCATGCTATCATAAGGGTCTCAGGATTGGAATGGGAAGGAGTTGGATATCACATCTCATGTTATAGGAAGGATCTCAGGTTTGGTATTAGAAGCATTGAGACATCACATCTCATGCTATAGGAAGGGTCTCAGGATTGGAATGGGAAGGAGTTGGATATCACATCTCATGCTATAGGAAGGGTCTCAGATTTGGTATAAGCATTGAGATATCACATCTCATGCTATAGGAAGGGTCTCAGGATTGGAATGGGAAGGAGTTGTATATGACATCTCAGGCCATAGGAAGGGTCTCAGGTTTGGTATAAGCATTGAGATATCACATCTCTGCTATCGGAAGGGTCTCAGGATTGGAATGGGAATGAGTTGGATATCCCATCTCATGTTATAGGAAGAGTCTCAGGTTTGTTATTAGAAGCATTGAGATATCCCATCTCATGCTATAGGAAGGGTCTCAGGTTGGAATGGGAAGGAGTTGGATATCACATTTCATGTTATAGGAAGGGTCTCAGGATTGGAATTGGAAGGATTTGGCTATCATATCTCATTCTATAGGAAGGCTCTCAGGTTTGGAAGGGGAAGGAGTTGGATATCACATTTCATGTTAGAGGAACAATCTCAGGTTTGGTATTAGAGGCCTTGAGATATCACATCTCATGATATAGGAAGGGTCTCAGGATTGGAATGGGAAAGAGTTGGATATCACATCTCAAGCTATAGGAACGGTCTCAGGTTTGGTATAAGCATTGTGATATCACATCTCATGCTATAGGAAGGGTCTCAGGATTGGAATGGGAAGGAGTTGGATATCACATCTCATGTTATAGGAAAGATCTCAGGTTTGGTATTAGAAGCATTGCGACATCACATCTCATGTTATAGGAAGGGTCTCAGGATTGGAATGGGAAGAAGTTGGATATCACATCTCATGCTATAGGAAGGGTCTCAGGTTTGGTATAAGCATTGAGATATCACATCTCATGCTATAGGAAGGGTCTCAGGTTTGGAATGGGAAGGAGTTGTATATGACATCTCATGCCATAGGAAGGGTCTCAGGTTTGGTATAAGCATTGAGATATCACATCACATGCTATAGGAAGGGTCTCAGGATTGGAATGGAAAGGACTTGGATATCACATCTCATGCTATAGGCAGGGTCTCAGGTTTGGAAAGGGAAGGAGATGGATATCACATTTCATGTTAGAGGTAGGATCTCAGGTTTGGTATTTGAGGCATTGAAATATCACATCTCATGCTATCAGAAGGGTCTCAGGATTGGAATGGGAAGGAGTTGGATATCACATCTCATGCTAAAGGGAGGGTCTCAGGTTTGGAAGGGGAAGGATTTGGAAATCACATCTCATGTTATAGGAAGGATCTCAGGTTTGGTATTAGAAGCATTGAGATATCACATCTCATGCTATCGGAAGTATCTCAGGTTTGGTATTAGAGGCATTGAGATATCACATCTCATGCTATCATAAGGGTCTCAGGATTGGAATGGGAAGGAGTTGGATATCACATCTCATGTTATAGGAAGGCTCTCAGGTTTGGAAGGGGAAGGAGTTGGATATCACATTTCATGTTAGAGGAACGATCTCAGGTTTGGTATTAGAGGCCTTGCGATATCACATCTCATGCTATAGGAAGGGTCTCAGGATTGGAATGGGAAGGAGTTGGATATCACATCTCAAGCTATAGGAACGGTCTCAGGTTTGGTATAAGCATTGTGATATCACATCTCATGCTATAGGAAGGGTCTCAGGATTGGAATGGGAAGGAGTTGGATATCACATCTCATGTTATAGGAAAGATCTCAGGTTTGGTATTAGAAGCATTGCGACATCACATCTCATGTTATAGGAAGGGTCTCAGGATTGGAATGGGAAGAAGTTGGATATCACATCTCATGCTATAGGAAGGGTCTCAGGTTTGGTATAAGCATTGCGATATCACATCTCATGCTATAGGAAGGGTCTCAGGATTGGAATGGGAAGGAGTTGTATATGACATCTCATGCCATAGGAAGGGTCTCAGGTTTGAAAAGGGAAGGAGATGGATATCACATTTCATGTTAGAGGTAGGATCTCAGGTTTGGTATTAGAGGCATTGAAATATCACATCTCATGCTATCAGATGGGTCTCAGGACTGGAATGGGAAGGAGTTTGATATCACATCTCATGCTAAAGGGAGGGTCTCAGGTTTGGAAGGGGAAGGATTTGGAAATCACATCTCATGTTATAGGAAGGATCTCAGGTTTGGTATTAGAAGCATTGAGATATCACATCTCATGCTACCGGAAGTATCTCAGGTTTGGTATTAGAGGCATTGAGATATCACATCTCATGCTATCATAAGGGTCTCAGGATTGGAATGGGAAGGAGTTGGATATCACATCTCATGTTATAGGAAGGATCTCAGGTTTGGTATTAGAAGTCTTGAGACATCACATCTCATGCTATAGGAAGGGCCTCAGGATTGGAATGGGAAGGAGTTGGATATCACATCTCATGCTATAGGAAGGGTCTCAGATTTGGTATATGCATCGAGATATCACATCTCATGCTATAGGAAGGGTCTCGGGATTGGAATGGGAAGGAGTTGGATATCACATCTCATGCCATAGGAAGGGTCTTAGGTTTGGTATAAGCATTGAGATATCACATCTCTGCTATTGGAAGGGTCTCAGGATTGGAATGGGAAGGAGTTGGATATCACATCTCATGTTATAGGAAGGATCTCAGGTTTGGTATTAGACGCATTGAGACATCACATCTCATGCTATAGGAAGGGTCTCAGGATTGGAATGGGAAGGAGTTGGATATCACATCTCATGCTATAGGAAGGGTCTCAGGTTTGGTATAAGCATTGAGATATCACATCTCATGCTATAGGAAGTGTCTCAGGATTGGAATGGGAAGATATTGGGTGTCACATCTCATGCTATAGGGAGGGTCTCAAGTTTGATATTAGAAGCATTGAGATATCACATCTCATGCTATAGGAAGGGTCTCAGGATTGGAATGGGAAGGAGTTGGATATCACATCTCAAGCTTTAGGAAGGGTCTCAGGTTTGGTATAAGCATTGAGATAGCACATCTCATGCTATAGGAAGGGTCTCAGGATTGGAATGGGAAGGAGTTGGATATTACATCTCATGTTATAGGAAAGATCTCAGGTTTGGTATTAGAAGCATTGAGACATCACATCTCATGTTATAGGAAGGGTCTCAGGATTGGAATGGGAAGAAGTTGGATATCACATCTCATGCTATAGGAAGGGTCTCAGGTTTGGAAGGGGAAGGAGTTGGATATCCAATCTCATGTTATAGGACTGGTCTCAGGTTTGGTATTAGAAGCATTGAGATATCACATCGCATGCTGTAGGAAGGTTCTCAGGTTTGGTATTAGAAGCATTGAGACATCACATCTCATGCTATAGGAAGGGTCTCAGGATTGGAATGGGAAGGAGTTGGATATCACATCTCATGTTATAGGAAGGATCTCAGGTTTGGTATTAGAAGCATTGAGATATCACATCTCATGCTATAGGAATGGTCTCAGGATTGGAATGGGAAGGAGTTGGACATTACATTCTTGCTATAGGAAGGGTCTCATGTTTGGAATGGGAAGGAGTTGGATATCACATATGCTATAGTAAGGGTCTCAGGTTTGGACCGGGAAGGAGTTGGATATCACATCTCATGTTATAGGAAGGGTCTCAGGTTTGGTATAAGCATTGAGATATCACATCTCTGCTATCGGAAGTGTCTCAGGATTGGAATGGGAAGGAGTTGGATATCCCATCTCATGTTATAGGATGGGTCTCAGGTTTGTTATTAGAATCATTGAGATATCATATTGCATGCTGTAGGAAGGGTCTAAGGATTGGAATGGGAAGGACTTGGATATCACATCTCATGCTATAGGTAGGCTCTCATGTTTGGAAAGGGAAGGAGTTGGATATCACATTTCATGTTAGAGGAAGGATCTCAGGTTTGGTATTAGAGGCATTGAGATATCACATCTCATGCTATAGGAAGGGTCTCAGGATTGGAATGGGAAGGAGTTGGATATCACATCTCAAGCTTTAGGAAGGGTCTCAGGTTTGGTATAAGCATTGAGATAGCACATCTCATGCTATAGGAAGGGTCTCAGGATTGGAATGGGAAGGAGTTGGATATCACATCTCATGTTATAGGAAAGATCTCAGGTTTGGTATTAGAAGCATTGAGACATCACATCTCATGTTATAGGAAGGGTCTCAGGATTGGAATGGGAAGAAGTTGGATATCACATCTCATGCTATAGGAAGGGTCTCAGGTTTGGAAGGGGAAGGAGTTGGATATCCAATCTCATGTTATAGGACTGGTCTCAGGTTTGGTATTAGAAGCATTGAGATATCACATCGCATGCTGTAGGAAGGTTCTCAGGTTTGGAATGGGGAGGAATTGGATATCACATCTCATGTCATAGGAAGGATCTCAGGTTTGGTATTAGAAGCATTGAGATATCACATCTCATGCTATAGGAATGGTCTCAGGATTGGAATGGGAAGGAGTTGGATATTACATTCTTGCTATAGGAAGGGTCTCATGTTTAGAATGGGAAGGAGTTGGATATCACATATGCTATAGGAAGGGTCTCAGGTTTGAAACGGGAAGGAGTTGGATATCACATCTCATGTTATAGGAAGGGTCTCAGGTTTGAAACGGGAAGGAGTTGGATATCACATCTCATGTTATAGGACGGGTCTCAGGTTTGGTATTAGAAGCATTGAGATATCACATCGCATGCTGTAGGAAGGTTCTCAGGTTTGGTATTAGAAGCATTGAGACATCACATCTCATGCTATAGGAAGGGTCTCAGGAATGGAATGGGAAGGAGTTGGATATCACATCTCATGTTATAGGAAGGATCTCAGGTTTGGTATTAGAAGCATTGAGACATCACATCTCATGCTATAGGAAGGGCCTCAGGATTGGAATGGGAAGGAGTTGGATATCACATCTCATGCTATAGGAAGGGTCTCAGGTTTGGAAGGGGAAGGAGTTGGATATCCAATCTCATGTTATAGGACTGGTCTCAGGTTTGGTATTAGAAGCATTGAGATATCACATCTCATGCTATAGGAAGGGTCTCAGGATTGGAATGGGAAGGAGTTGGATATCACATCTCATGTTATAGGAAGGATCTCAGGTTTGGTATTAGAGGCATTGAGATATCACATCTCATGCTATAGGAAGGGTCTCAGGATTGGAATGGGAAGGAGTTGGATATCACATCTCAAGCTTTAGGAAGGGTCTCAGGTTTGGTATAAGCATTGAGATAGCACATCTCATGCTATAGGAAGGGTCTCAGGATTGGAATGGGAAGGAGTTGGATATCACATCTCATGTTATAGGAAAGATCTCAGGTTTGGTATTAGAAGCATTGAGACATCACATCTCATGTTATAGGAAGGGTCTCAGGATTGGAATGGGAAGAAGTTGGATATCACATCTCATGCTATAGGAAGGGTCTCAGATTTGGTATAAGCATTGAGATATCACATCTCATGCTATAGGAAGGGTCTCAGGATTGGATTGGGAAGGAGTTGTATATGACATCTCAGGCCATAGGAAGGGTCTCAGGATTGGTATAAGCATTGAGATATCACATCTCTGCTATCGGAAGGGTCTCAGGATTGGAATGGGAAGGAGTTGGATATCCCATCTCATGATAAAGGAAGGGTCTAAGGTTTGGAAGGGGAAAGATTTGGATATCACATCTCATGTTATAGGCGGGTCTCAATTTTGATATAAGAAGCATTGAGATAACAAATCTCATGATATCGGAAGTGTCTCAGGATCGGAATGGGAAGGAGTTGGATATCACATCTCATGATAAAGGAAGGGTCTAAGGTTTGGAAGGGGAAAGATTTGGATATCACATCTCATGTTATAGGACGGGTCTCAGGTTTGGTATTAGAAGCATTGAGATATCAAGTCTCATCGTATAGGAAGAGTCTCAGAATTGGAATGGGAAGGATTTCGGATATCACATCTCAAGCTATAGGAAGAGTCTCAGGATTGGAATGGGAAGGAGTTTGATATCACATCTCATGCCATAGTATGGTTGTCAGGTTTGGTAGAAGCATTGGGATATCACATCTCATGTTATAGGAAGGGTCTCAGGATTGGAATGGGAAGGAGTTGGATATCACATCTCAAGCTTTAGGAAGGGTCTCAGGTTTGGTATAAGCATTGAGATAGCACATCTCATGCTATAGGAAGGGTCTCAGGATTGGAATGGGAAGGAGTCGGATATCACATCTCATGTTATAGGAAAGATCTCAGGTTTGGTATTAGAAGCATTGAGACATCACATCTCATGTTATAGGAAGGGTCTCAGGATTGGAATGGGAAGAAGTTGGATATCACATCTCATGCTATAGGAAGGGTCTCAGGTTTGGAAGGGGAAGGAGTTGGATATCCAATCTCATGTTATAGGACTGGTCTCAGGTTTGGTATTAGAAGCATTGAGATATCACATCGCATGCTGTAGGAAGGTTCTCAGGTTTGGAATGGGGAGGAATTGGATATCACATCTCATGTCATAGGAAGGATCTTAGGTTTGGTATTAGAAGCATTGAGATATCACATCTCATGCTATAGGAATGGTCTCAGGATTGGAATGGGAAGGAGTTGGATATTACATTCTTGCTATAGGAAGGGTCTCATGTTTGGAATGGCAAGGAGTTGGATATCACATATGCTATAGGAAGGGTCTCAGGTTTGAAACGGGAAGGAGTTGGATATCACATCTCATGTTATAGGAAGGGTCTCAGGTTTGAAACGGGAAGGAGTTGGATATCACATCTCATGTTATAGGACGGGTCTCAGGTTTGGTATTAGAAGCATTGAGATATCACATCGCATGCTGTAGGAAGGTTCTCAGGTTTGGTATTAGAAGCATTGAGACATCACATCTCATGTTATAGGAAGGGTCTCAGGATTGGAATGGGAAGAAGTTGGATATCACATCTCATGCTATAGGAAGGGTCTCAGGTTTGGAAGGGGAAGGAGTTGGATATCCAATCTCATGTTATAGGACTGGTCTCAGGTTTGGTATTAGAAGCATTGAGATATCACATTCCATGCTGTAGGAAGGTTCTCAGGTTTGGTATTAGAAGCATTGAGACATCACATCTCATGCTATAGGAAGGGTCTCAGGATTGGAATGGGAAGGAGTTGGATATCACATCTCATGTTATAGGAAGGATCTCAGGTTTGGTATTAGAAGCATTGAGACATCACATCTCATGCTATAGGAAGGGTCTCAGGATTGGAATGGGAAGGAGTTGGATATCACATCTCATGCTATAGGAAGGGTCTCAGATTTGGTATAAGCATTGAGATATCACATCTCATGCTATAGGAAGGGTCTCAGGATTGGATTGGGAAGGAGTTGTATATGACATCTCAGGCCATAGGAAGGGTCTCAGGATTGGTATAAGCATTGAGATATCACATCTCTGCTATCGGAAGGGTCTCAGGATTGGAATGGGAAGGAGTTGGATATCCCATCTCATGATAAAGGAAGGGTCTAAGGTTTGGAAGGGGAAAGATTTGGATATCACATCTCATGTTATAGGCGGGTCTCAATTTTGATATAAGAAGCATTGAGATAACAAATCTCATGATATCGGAAGGGTCTCAGGATCGGAATGGGAAGGAGTTGGATATCACATCTCATGATAAAGGAAGGGTCTAAGGTTTGGAAGGGGAAAGATTTGGATATCACATCTCATGTTATAGGACGGGTCTCAGGTTTGGTATTAGAAGCATTGAGATATCAAGTCTCATCGTATAGGAAGGGTCTCAGAATTGGAATGGGAAGGATTTCGGATATCACATCTCAAGCTATAGGAAGAGTCTCAGGATTGGAATGGGAAGGAGTTTGATATCACATCTCATGCCATAGTATGGTTCTCAGGTTTGGTAGAAGCATTGGGATATCACATCTCATGCTATTGGAAGGGTATCAGTATTGGATTTGGAAGGAGTTGGATATCCCATCTCATGCTATAGGAAGGGTCTCAGGTTGGAATGGGAAGGAGTTGGATATCACATTTCATGTTATAGGAAGGGTCTCAGGATTGGAATGGGAAGGAGTTGGATATCACATCTCAAGCTTTCGGAAGGGTCTCAGGTTTGGTATAAGCATTGAGATAGCACATCTCATGCTATAGGAAGGGTCTCAGGATTGGAATGGGAAGGAGTCGGATATCACATCTCATGTTATAGGAAAGATCTCAGGTTTGGTATTAGAAGCATTGAGACATCACATCTCATGTTATAGGAAGGGTCTCAGGATTGGAATGGGAAGAAGTTGGATATCACATCTCATGCTATAGGAAGGGTCTCAGGTTTGGAAGGGGAAGGAGTTGGATATCCAATCTCATGTTATAGGACTGGCAGGTTTGGTATTAGAAGCATTGAGATATCACATCGCATGCTGTAGGAAGGTTCTCAGGTTTGGAATGGGGAGGAATTGGATATCACATCTCATGTCATCAGAAGGATCTCAGGTTTGGTATTAGAAGCATTGAGATATCACATCTCATGCTATAGGAATGGTCTCAGGATTGGAATGGGAAGGAGTTGGATATTACATTCTTGCTATAGGAAGGGTCTCATGTTTGGAATGGGAAGGAGTTGGATATCACATATGCTATTGGAAGGGTCTCAGGTTTGAAACGGGAAGGAGTTGGATATCACATCTCATGTTATAGGAAGGGTCTCAGGTTTGAAACGGGAAGGAGTTGGATATCACATCTCATGTTATAGGACGGGTCTCAGGTTTGGTATTAGAAGCATTGAGATATCACATCGCATGCTGTAGGAAGGTTCTCAGGTTTGGTATTAGAAGCATTGAGACATCACATCTCATGCTATAGGAAGGGTCTCAGGATTGGAATGGGAAGGAGTTGGATATCACATCTCATGTTATAGGAAGGATCTCAGGTTTGGTATTAGAAGCCTTGAGACATCACATCTCATGCTATAGGAAGGGCCTCAGGATTGGAATGGGAAGGAGTTGGATATCACATCTCATGCTATAGGAAGGGTCTCAGATTTGGTATATGCATCGAGATATCACATCTCATGCTATAGGAAGGGTCTCGGATTGGAATGGGAAGGAGTTGGATATCACATCTCATGCCATAGGAAGGGTCTTAGGTTTGGTATAAGCATTGAGATATCACATCTCTGCTATTGGAAGGGTCTCAGGATTGGAATGGGAAGGAGTTGGATATCACATCTCATGTTATAGGAAGGATCTCAGGTTTGGTATTAGACGCATTGAGACATCACATCTCATGCTATAGGAAGGGTCTCAGGATTGGAATGGGAAGGAGTTGGATATCACATCTCATGCTATAGGAAGGGTCTCAGGTTTGGTATAAGCATTGAGATATCACATCTCATGCTATAGGAAGTGTCTCAGGATTGGAATGGGAAGATATTGGGTGTCACATCTCATGCTATAGGGAGGGTCTCAAGTTTGATATTAGAAGCATTGAGATATCACATCTCATGCTATAGGAAGGGTCTCAGGATTGGAATGGGAAGGAGTTGGATATCACATCTCAAGCTTTAGGAAGGGTCTCAGGTTTGGTATAAGCATTGAGATAGCACATCTCATGCTATAGGAAGGGTCTCAGGATTGGAATGGGAAGGAGTTGGATATTACATCTCATGTTATAGGAAAGATCTCAGGTTTGGTATTAGAAGCATTGAGACATCACATCTCATGTTATAGGAAGGGTCTCAGGATTGGAATGGGAAGAAGTTGGATATCACATCTCATGCTATAGGAAGGGTCTCAGGTTTGGAAGGGGAAGGAGTTGGATATCCAATCTCATGTTATAGGACTGGTCTCAGGTTTGGTATTAGAAGCATTGAGATATCACATCGCATGCTGTAGGAAGGTTCTCAGGTTTGGTATTAGAAGCATTGAGACATCACATCTCATGCTATAGGAAGGGTCTCAGGATTGGAATGGGAAGGAGTTGGATATCACATCTCATGTTATAGGAAGGATCTCAGGTTTAGTATTAGAAGCATTGAGATATCACATCTCATGCTATAGGAATGGTCTCAGGATTGGAATGGGAAGGAGTTGGATATTACATTCTTGCTATAGGAAGGGTCTCATGTTTGGAATGGGAAGGAGTTGGATATCACATATGCTATAGTAAGGGTCTCAGGTTTGGACCGGGAAGGAGTTGGATATCACATCTCATGTTATAGGAAGGGTCTCAGGTTTGGTATAAGCATTGAGATATCACATCTCTGCTATCGGAAGTGTCTCAGGATTGGAATGGGAAGGAGTTGGATATCCCATCTCATGTTATAGGATGGGTCTCAGGTTTGTTATTAGAATCATTGAGATATCATATTGCATGCTGTAGGAAGGGTCTAAGGATTGGAATGGGAAGGACTTGGATATCACATCTCATGCTATAGGTAGGCTCTCATGTTTGGAAAGGGAAGGAGTTGGATATCACATTTCATGTTAGAGGAAGGATCTCAGGTTTGGTATTAGAGGCATTGAGATATCACATCTCATGCTATAGGAAGGGTCTCAGGATTGGAATCGGAAGGAGTTGGATATCACATCTCAAGCTTTAGGAAGGGTCTCAGGTTTGGTATAAGCATTGAGATAGCACATCTCATGCTATAGGAAGGGTCTCAGGATTGGAATGGGAAGGAGTTGGATATCACATCTCATGTTATAGGAAAGATCTCAGGTTTGGTATTAGAAGCATTGAGACATCACATCTCATGTTATAGGAAGGGTCTCAGGATTGGAATGGGAAGAAGTTGGATATCACATCTCATGCTATAGGAAGGGTCTCAGGTTTGGAAGGGGAAGGAGTTGGATATCCAATCTCATGTTATAGGACTGGTCTCAGGTTTGGTATTAGAAGCATTGAGATATCACATCGCATGCTGTAGGAAGGTTCTCAGGTTTGGAATGGGGAGGAATTGGATATCACATCTCATGTCATAGGAAGGATCTCAGGTTTGGTATTAGAAGCATTGAGATATCACATCTCATGCTATAGGAATGGTCTCAGGATTGGAATGGGAAGGAGTTGGATATTACATTCTTGCTATAGGAAGGGTCTCATGTTTAGAATGGGAAGGAGTTGGATATCACATATGCTATAGGAAGGGTCTCAGGTTTGAAACGGGAAGGAGTTGGATATCACATCTCATGTTATAGGAAGGGTCTCAGGTTTGAAACGGGAAGGAGTTGGATATCACATCTCATGTTATAGGACGGGTCTCAGGTTTGGTATTAGAAGCATTGAGATATCACATCGCATGCTGTAGGAAGGTTCTCAGGTTTGGTATTAGAAGCATTGAGACATCACATCTCATGCTATAGGAAGGGTCTCAGGATTGGAATGGGAAGGAGTTGGATATCACATCTCATGTTATAGGAAGGATCTCAGGTTTGGTATTAGAAGCATTGAGACATCACATCTCATGCTATAGGAAGGGCCTCAGGATTGGAATGGGAAGGAGTTGGATATCACATCTCATGCTATAGGAAGGGTCTCAGGTTTGGAAGGGGAAGGAGTTGGATATCCAATCTCATGTTATAGGACTGGTCTCAGGTTTGGTATTAGAAGCATTGAGATATCACATCTCATGCTATAGGAAGGGTCTCAGGATTGGAATGGGAAGGAGTTGGATATCACATCTCATGTTATAGGAAGGATCTCAGGTTTGGTATTAGAGGCATTGAGATATCACATCTCATGCTATAGGAAGGGTCTCAGGATTGGAATGGGAAGGAGTTGGATATCACATCTCAAGCTTTAGGAAGGGTCTCAGGTTTGGTATAAGCATTGAGATAGCACATCTCATGCTATAGGAAGGGTCTCAGGATTGGAATGGGAAGGAGTTGGATATCACATCTCATGTTATAGGAAAGATCTCAGGTTTGGTATTAGAAGCATTGAGACATCACATCTCATGTTATAGGAAGGGTCTCAGGATTGGAATGGGAAGAAGTTGGATATCACATCTCATGCTATAGGAAGGGTCTCAGGTTTGGAAGGGGAAGGAGTTGGATATCCAATCTCATGTTATAGGACTGGTCTCAGGTTTGGTATTAGAAGCATTGAGATATCACATCGCATGCTGTAGGAAGGTTCTCAGGTTTGGAATGGGGAGGAATTGGATATCACATCTCATGTCATAGGAAGGATCTCAGGTTTGGTATTAGAAGCATTGAGATATCACATCTCATGCTATAGGAATGGTCTCAGGATTGGAATGGGAAGGAGTTGGATATTACATTCTTGCTATAGGAAGGGTCTCATGTTTAGAATGGGAAGGAGTTGGATATCACATATGCTATAGGAAGGGTCTCAGGTTTGAAACGGGAAGGAATTGGATATCACATCTCATGTTATAGGAAGGGTCTCAGGTTTGAAACGGGAAGGAGTTGGATATCACATCTCATGTTATAGGACGGGTCTCAGGTTTGGTATTAGAAGCATTGAGATATCACATCGCATGCTGTAGGAAGGTTCTCAGGTTTGGTATTAGAAGCATTGAGACATCACATCTCATGCTATAGGAAGGGTCTCAGGATTGGAATGGGAAGGAGTTGGATATCACATCTCATGTTATAGGAAGGATCTCAGGTTTGGTATTAGAAGCATTGAGACATCACATCTCATGCTATAGGAAGGGCCTCAGGATTGGAATGGGAAGGAGTTGGATATCACATCTCATGCTATAGGAAGGGTCTCAGATTTGGTATAAGCATCGAGATATCACATCTCATGCTATAGGAAGGGTCTCGGGATTGGAATGGGAAGGAGTTGGATATCACATCTCATGCCATAGGAAGGGTCTTAGGTTTGGTATAAGCATTGAGATATCACATCTCTGCTATTGGAAGGGTCTCAGGATTGGAATGGGAAGGAGTTGGATATCACATCTCATGTTATAGGAAGGATCTCAGGTTTGGTATTAGAAGCATTGAGACATCACATCTCATGCTATAGGAAGGGTCTCAGGATTGGAATGGGAAGGAGTTGGATATCACATCTCATGCTATAGGAAGGGTCTCAGGTTTGGTATAAGCATTGAGATATCACATCTCATGCTATAGGAAGTGTCTCAGGATTGGAATGGGAAGGACTTGGGTGTCACATCTCATGCTATAGGGAGGGTCTCAAGTTTGATATTAGAAGCATTGAGATATCACATCTCATGCTATAGGAAGGGTCTCAGGATTGGAATGGGAAGGAGTTGGATATCACATCTCAAGCTTTAGGAAGGGTCTCAGGTTTGGTATAAGCATTGAGATAGCACATCTCATGCTATAGGAAGGGTCTCAGGATTGGAATGGGAAGGAGTTGGATATTACATCTCATGTTATAGGAAAGATCTCAGGTTTGGTATTAGAAGCATTGAAACATCACATCTCATGTTATAGGAAGGGTCTCAGGATTAGAATGGGAAGAAGTTGGATATCACATCTCATGCTATAGGAAGGGTCTCAGGTTTGGAAGGGGAAGGAGTTGGATATCCAATCTCATGTTATAGGACTGGTCTCAGGTTTGGTATTAGAAGCATTGAGATATCACATCGCATGCTGTAGGAAGGTTCTCAGGTTTGGTATTAGAAGCATTGAGACATCACATCTCATGCTATAGGAAGGGTCTCAGGATTGGAATGGGAAGGAGTTGGATATCACATCTCATGTTATAGGAAGGATCTCAGGTTTGGTATTAGAAGCATTGAGATATCACATCTCATGCTATAGGAATGGTCTCAGGATTGGAATGGGAAGGAGTTGGATATTACATTCTTGCTATAGGAAGGGTCTCATGTTTCGAATGGGAAGGAGTTGGATATCACATATGCTATAGTAAGGGTCTCAGGTTTGGACCGGGAAGGAGTTGGATATCACATCTCATGTTATAGGAAGGGTCTCAGGTTTGGTATAAGCATTGAGATATCACATCTCTGCTATCGGAAGTGTCTCAGGATTGGAATGGGAAGGAGTTGGATATCCCATCTCATGTTATAGGATGGGTCTCAGGTTTGTTATTAGAATCATTGAGATATCATATTGCATGCTGTAGGAAGGGTCTAAGGATTGGAATGGGAAGGACTTGGATATCACATCTCATGCTATAGGTAGGCTCTCATGTTTGGAAAGGGAAGGAGTTGGATATCACATTTCATGTTAGAGGAAGGATCTCAGGTTTGGTATTAGAGGCATTGAGATATCACATCTCATGCTATAGGAAGGGTCTCAGGATTGGAATGGGAAGGAGTTGGATATCACATCTCATGCTATAGGAAGGGTCTCAGGTTTGGTATAAACATCGAGATATCACATCTCATGCTATAGGAAGGGTCCCGGGATTGGAATGGGAAGGAGTTGGATATCACATCTCATGTTATAGGAAGGATCTCAGGTTTGGTATTAGAAGCATTGAGACATCACATCTCATGCTATAGGAAGTGTCTCAGGATTGGAATGGGAAGGACTTGGGTATCACATCTCATGCTATAGGGAGGGTCTCAAGTTTGATATTAGAAGCATTGAGATATCACATCTCATGCTATAGGAAGGGTCTCAGGATTGGAATGGGAAGGAGTTGGATATCACATCTCAAGCTTTAGGAAGGGTCTCAGGTTTGGTATAAGCATTGAGATAGCACATCTCATGCTATAGGAAGGGTCTCAGGATTGGAATGGGAAGGAGTTGGATATTACATCTCATGTTATAGGAAAGATCTCAGGTTTGGTATTAGAAGCATTGAGACATCACATCTCATGTTATAGGAAGGGTCTCAGGATTGGAATGGGAAGAAGTTGGATATCACATCTCATGCTATAGGAAGGGTCTCATGTTTGAAACGGGAAGGAGTTGGATATCACATCTCATGTTATAGGACGGGTCTCAGGTTTGTTATTAGAATCATTGAGATATCATATTGCATGCTGTAGGAAGGGTCTAAGGATTGGAATGGGAAGGACTTGGATATCACATCTCATGCTATAGGTAGGCTCTCAGGTTTGGAAAGGGACGGAGTTCGATATCACATTTCATGTTAGAGGAAGGATCTCAGGTTTGGTATTAGAGGCATTGAGATATCACATATCATGCTATAGGAAGGGTCTCAGGATTGGAATGGGAAGGAGTTGGATATCACATCTCAAGCTTTAGGAAGGGTCTCAGGTTTGGTATAAGCATTGAGATAGCACATCTCATGCTATAGGAAGGGTCTCAGGATTGGAATGGGATGGAGTTGGATATTACATCTCATGTTATAGGAAAGATCTCAGGTTTGGTATTAGAAGCATTGAGACATCACATCTCATGTTATAGGAAGGGTCTCAGGATTGGAATGGGAAGAAGTTGGATATCACATCTCATGTTATAGGACTGGTCTCAGGTTTGGTATTAGAAGCATTGAGATATCACATCGCATGCTGTAGGAAGGTTCTCAGGTTTGGTATTAGAAGCATTGAGACATCACATCTCATGCTATAGGAAGGGTCTCAGGATTGGAATGGGAAGGAGTTGGATATCACATCTCATGTTATAGGAAGGATCTCAGGTTTGGTATTAGAAGCATTGAGACATCACATCTCATGCTATAGGAAGGGCCTCAGGATTGGAATGGGAAGGAGTTGGATATCACATCTCATGCTATAGGAAGGGTCTCAGATTTGGTATAAGCATCGAGATATCACATCTCATGCTATAGGAAGGGTCTCGGGATTGGAATGGGAAGGAGTTGGATATCACATCTCATGCCATAGGAAGGGTCTTAGGTTTGGTATAAGCATTGAGATATCACATCTCTGATATTGGAAGGGTCTCAGGATTGGAATGGGAAGGAGTTGGATATCCCATCTCATGTTATAGGAAGAGTCTCAGGTTTGGTATTAGAAGCATTGAGATATCACATCTCATGCTATAGGAAGTGTCTCAGGATTGGAATGGCTAAGGACTTGGGTATCACATCTCATGCTATAGGGAGGGTCTCAAGTTTGATATTAGAAGCATTGAGATATCACATCTCATGCTATAGGAAGGGTCTCAGGATTGGAATGGGAAGGAGTTGGATATCACATCTCATTCTATAGGAAGGGTCTCAGGTTTGGTATAAGCAGTGAGATATCACATCTCATGCTATAGGAAGTGTCTCAGGATTGGAATGGGAAGGAGTTGGATATCACATCTCATGTTATAGGAAGGATCTCAGGTTTGGTATAAGCATTGAGATATCACATCTCTGCTATCGGAAGGGTCTCAGGATTGGAATGGGAAGGAGTTGGATATTCCCAACCCATGTTATAGGAAGGGTCTCAGGTTTGGTATTAGAAGCATTGAGATATCCCATCTCATGATATAGGAAGGGTCTCAGGATTGGAATGGGAAGGACTTGGATATCATATCTCATGCTATAGGAAGGCTCTCAGGTTTGGAAGGGGAAGGAGTTGGATATCACATTTCATATTAGAGGAAGGATCTCAGGTTTGGTATTAGAGGCCTTGAGATATCACATCTCATGCTATAGGAAGGGTCTCAGGATTGGAATGGGAAGGAGTTGGATATCACATCTCAAGCTATAGGAACGGTCTCAGGTTTTGTATAAGCATTGTGATATCACATCTCATACTATAGGAAGGGTCTCAGGATTGGAATGGGAAGGAGTTGGATATCACATCTCATGTTATAGGAAAGATCTCAGGTTTGGTATTATAAGCATTGAGACATCACATCTCATGTTATAGGAAGGGTCTCAGGATTGGAATGGGAAGAAGTTGGATATCACATCTCATGCTATAGGAAGGGTCTCAGGTTTGGTATAAGCATTGAGATATCACATCTCATGCTATAGGAAGGGTCTCAGGATTGGAATGGGAAGGAGTTGTATATGACATCTCATGCCATAGGAAGGGTCTCAGGTTTGGTATAAGCATTGAGATATCACATCACATGCTATAGGAAGGGTCTCAGGATTGGAATGGGAAGGACTTGGATATCACATCTCATGCTAAAGGCAGGGTCTCAGGTTTGGAAAGGGAAGGAGATGGATATCACATTTCATGTTAGAGGTAGGATCTCAGGTTTGGAATTAGAGGCATTGAGATATCACATCTCATGCTATCAGAAGGGTCTCGGGATTGGAATGGGAAGGAGTTGGATATCACATCTCATGCCATAGGAAGGGTCTTAGGTTTGGTATAAGCATTGAGATATCACATCTCTGCTATTGGAAGGGTCTCAGGATTGGAATGGGAAGGAGTTGGATATCACATCTCATGTTATAGGAAGGATCTCAGGTTTGGTATTAGAAGCATTGAGACATCACATCTCATGCTATAGGAAGGGTCTCAGGATTGGAATGGGAAGGAGTTGGATATCACATCTCATGCTATAGGAAGGGTCTCAGGTTTGGTATAAGCATTGAGATATCACATCTCATGCTATAGGAAGTGTCTCAGGATTGGAATGGGAAGGACTTGGGTGTCACATCTCATGCTATAGGGAGGGTCTCAAGTTTGATATTAGAAGCATTGAGATATCACATCTCATGCTATAGGAAGGGTCTCAGGATTGGAATGGGAAGGAGTTGGATATCACATCTCAAGCTTTAGGAAGGGTCTCAGGTTTGGTATAAGCATTGAGATAGCACATCTCATGCTATAGGAAGGGTCTCAGGATTGGAATGGGAAGGAGTTGGATATTACATCTCATGTTATAGGAAAGATCTCAGGTTTGGTATTAGAAGCATTGAAACATCACATCTCATGTTATAGGAAGGGTCTCAGGATTAGAATGGGAAGAAGTTGGATATCACATCTCATGCTATAGGAAGGGTCTCAGGTTTGGAAGGGGAAGGAGTTGGATATCCAATCTCATGTTATAGGACTGGTCTCAGGTTTGGTATTAGAAGCATTGAGATATCACATCGCATGCTGTAGGAAGGTTCTCAGGTTTGGTATTAGAAGCATTGAGACATCACATCTCATGCTATAGGAAGGGTCTCAGGATTGGAATGGGAAGGAGTTGGATATCACATCTCATGTTATAGGAAGGATCTCAGGTTTGGTATTAGAAGCATTGAGATATCACATCTCATGCTATAGGAATGGTCTCAGGATTGGAATGGGAAGGAGTTGGATATTACATTCTTGCTATAGGAAGGGTCTCATGTTTCGAATGGGAAGGAGTTGGATATCACATATGCTATAGTAAGGGTCTCAGGTTTGGACCGGGAAGGAGTTGGATATCACATCTCATGTTATAGGAAGGGTCTCAGGTTTGGTATAAGCATTGAGATATCACATCTCTGCTATCGGAAGTGTCTCAGGATTGGAATGGGAAGGAGTTGGATATCCCATCTCATGTTATAGGATGGGTCTCAGGTTTGTTATTAGAATCATTGAGATATCATATTGCATGCTGTAGGAAGGGTCTAAGGATTGGAATGGGAAGGACTTGGATATCACATCTCATGCTATAGGTAGGCTCTCATGTTTGGAAAGGGAAGGAGTTGGATATCACATTTCATGTTAGAGGAAGGATCTCAGGTTTGGTATTAGAGGCATTGAGATATCACATCTCATGCTATAGGAAGGGTCTCAGGATTGGAATGGGAAGGAGTTGGATATCACATCTCATGCTATAGGAAGGGTCTCAGGTTTGGTATAAACATCGAGATATCACATCTCATGCTATAGGAAGGGTCCCGGGATTGGAATGGGAAGGAGTTGGATATCACATCTCATGTTATAGGAAGGATCTCAGGTTTGGTATTAGAAGCATTGAGACATCACATCTCATGCTATAGGAAGTGTCTCAGGATTGGAATGGGAAGGACTTGGGTATCACATCTCATGCTATAGGGAGGGTCTCAAGTTTGATATTAGAAGCATTGAGATATCACATCTCATGCTATAGGAAGGGTCTCAGGATTGGAATGGGAAGGAGTTGGATATCACATCTCAAGCTTTAGGAAGGGTCTCAGGTTTGGTATAAGCATTGAGATAGCACATCTCATGCTATAGGAAGGGTCTCAGGATTGGAATGGGAAGGAGTTGGATATTACATCTCATGTTATAGGAAAGATCTCAGGTTTGGTATTAGAAGCATTGAGACATCACATCTCATGTTATAGGAAGGGTCTCAGGATTGGAATGGGAAGAAGTTGGATATCACATCTCATGCTATAGGAAGGGTCTCATGTTTGAAACGGGAAGGAGTTGGATATCACATCTCATGTTATAGGACGGGTCTCAGGTTTGTTATTAGAATCATTGAGATATCATATTGCATGCTGTAGGAAGGGTCTAAGGATTGGAATGGGAAGGACTTGGATATCACATCTCATGCTATAGGTAGGCTCTCAGGTTTGGAAAGGGACGGAGTTCGATATCACATTTCATGTTAGAGGAAGGATCTCAGGTTTGGTATTAGAGGCATTGAGATATCACATATCATGCTATAGGAAGGGTCTCAGGATTGGAATGGGAAGGAGTTGGATATCACATCTCAAGCTTTAGGAAGGGTCTCAGGTTTGGTATAAGCATTGAGATAGCACATCTCATGCTATAGGAAGGGTCTCAGGATTGGAATGGGATGGAGTTGGATATTACATCTCATGTTATAGGAAAGATCTCAGGTTTGGTATTAGAAGCATTGAGACATCACATCTCATGTTATAGGAAGGGTCTCAGGATTGGAATGGGAAGAAGTTGGATATCACATCTCATGTTATAGGACTGGTCTCAGGTTTGGTATTAGAAGCATTGAGATATCACATCGCATGCTGTAGGAAGGTTCTCAGGTTTGGTATTAGAAGCATTGAGACATCACATCTCATGCTATAGGAAGGGTCTCAGGATTGGAATGGGAAGGAGTTGGATATCACATCTCATGTTATAGGAAGGATCTCAGGTTTGGTATTAGAAGCATTGAGACATCACATCTCATGCTATAGGAAGGGCCTCAGGATTGGAATGGGAAGGAGTTGGATATCACATCTCATGCTATAGGAAGGGTCTCAGATTTGGTATAAGCATCGAGATATCACATCTCATGCTATAGGAAGGGTCTCGGGATTGGAATGGGAAGGAGTTGGATATCACATCTCATGCCATAGGAAGGGTCTTAGGTTTGGTATAAGCATTGAGATATCACATCTCTGATATTGGAAGGGTCTCAGGATTGGAATGGGAAGGAGTTGGATATCCCATCTCATGTTATAGGAAGAGTCTCAGGTTTGGTATTAGAAGCATTGAGATATCACATCTCATGCTATAGGAAGTGTCTCAGGATTGGAATGGCTAAGGACTTGGGTATCACATCTCATGCTATAGGGAGGGTCTCAAGTTTGATATTAGAAGCATTGAGATATCACATCTCATGCTATAGGAAGGGTCTCAGGATTGGAATGGGAAGGAGTTGGATATCACATCTCATTCTATAGGAAGGGTCTCAGGTTTGGTATAAGCAGTGAGATATCACATCTCATGCTATAGGAAGTGTCTCAGGATTGGAATGGGAAGGAGTTGGATATCACATCTCATGTTATAGGAAGGATCTCAGGTTTGGTATAAGCATTGAGATATCACATCTCTGCTATCGGAAGGGTCTCAGGATTGGAATGGGAAGGAGTTGGATATTCCCAACCCATGTTATAGGAAGGGTCTCAGGTTTGGTATTAGAAGCATTGAGATATCCCATCTCATGATATAGGAAGGGTCTCAGGATTGGAATGGGAAGGACTTGGATATCATATCTCATGCTATAGGAAGGCTCTCAGGTTTGGAAGGGGAAGGAGTTGGATATCACATTTCATATTAGAGGAAGGATCTCAGGTTTGGTATTAGAGGCCTTGAGATATCACATCTCATGCTATAGGAAGGGTCTCAGGATTGGAATGGGAAGGAGTTGGATATCACATCTCAAGCTATAGGAACGGTCTCAGGTTTTGTATAAGCATTGTGATATCACATCTCATACTATAGGAAGGGTCTCAGGATTGGAATGGGAAGGAGTTGGATATCACATCTCATGTTATAGGAAAGATCTCAGGTTTGGTATTATAAGCATTGAGACATCACATCTCATGTTATAGGAAGGGTCTCAGGATTGGAATGGGAAGAAGTTGGATATCACATCTCATGCTATAGGAAGGGTCTCAGGTTTGGTATAAGCATTGAGATATCACATCTCATGCTATAGGAAGGGTCTCAGGATTGGAATGGGAAGGAGTTGTATATGACATCTCATGCCATAGGAAGGGTCTCAGGTTTGGTATAAGCATTGAGATATCACATCACATGCTATAGGAAGGGTCTCAGGATTGGAATGGGAAGGACTTGGATATCACATCTCATGCTAAAGGCAGGGTCTCAGGTTTGGAAAGGGAAGGAGATGGATATCACATTTCATGTTAGAGGTAGGATCTCAGGTTTGGAATTAGAGGCATTGAGATATCACATCTCATGCTATCAGAAGGGTCTCAGGATTGGAATGGGAAGGAGTTGGATATCACATCTCATGCTAAAGGGAGGGTCTCAGGTTTGGAAGCGGGAGGATTTGGAAATCACATCTCATGTTATAGGAAGGATCTCAGGTTTGGTATTCGAAGCATTGAGATATCACATCTCATGCTATCGGAAGTATCTCAGGTTTGTTATTAGAGGCATTGAGATATCACATCTCATGCTATCATAAGGGTCTCAGGATTGGAATGGGAAGGAGTTGGATATCACATCTCATGTTATAGGAAGGATCTCAGGTTTGGTATTAGAAGCATTGAGACATCACATCTCATGCTATAGGAAGGGTCTCAGGATTGGAATGGGAAGGAGTTGGATATCACATCTCATGCTATAGGAAGGGTCTCAGATTTGGTATAAGCATTGAGATATCACATCTCATGCTATAGGAAGGGTCTCAGGATTGGAATGGGAAGGAGTTGTATATGACATCTCAGGCCATAGGAAGGGTCTCAGGTTTGGTATAAGCATTGAGATATCACATCTCTGCTATCGGAAGGGTCTCAGGATTGGAATGGGAATGAGTTGGATATCCCATCTCATGTTATAGGAAGAGTCTCAGGTTTGTTATTAGAAGCATTGAGATATCCCATCTCATGCTATAGGAAGGGTCTCAGGTTGGAATGGGAAGGAGTTGGATATCACATTTCATGTTATAGGAAGGGTCTCAGGATTGGAATTGGAAGGATTTGGCTATCATATCTCATTCTATAGGAAGGCTCTCAGGTTTGGAAGGGGAAGGAGTTGGATATCACATTTCATGTTAGAGGAACAATCTCAGGTTTGGTATTAGAGGCCTTGAGATATCACATCTCATGATATAGGAAGGGTCTCAGGATTGGAATGGGAAAGAGTTGGATATCACATCTCAAGCTATAGGAACGGTCTCAGGTTTGGTATAAGCATTGTGATATCACATCTCATGCTATAGGAAGGGTCTCAGGATTGGAATGGGAAGGAGTTGGATATCACATCTCATGTTATAGGAAAGATCTCAGGTTTGGTATTAGAAGCATTGCGACATCACATCTCATGTTATAGGAAGGGTCTCAGGATTGGAATGGGAAGAAGTTGGATATCACATCTCATGCTATAGGAAGGGTCTCAGGTTTGGTATAAGCATTGAGATATCACATCTCATGCTATAGGAAGGGTCTCAGGTTTGGAATGGGAAGGAGTTGTATATGACATCTCATGCCATAGGAAGGGTCTCAGGTTTGGTATAAGCATTGAGATATCACATCACATGCTATAGGAAGGGTCTCAGGATTGGAATGGAAAGGACTTGGATATCACATCTCATGCTATAGGCAGGGTCTCAGGTTTGGAAAGGGAAGGAGATGGATATCACATTTCATGTTAGAGGTAGGATCTCAGGTTTGGTATTTGAGGCATTGAAATATCACATCTCATGCTATCAGAAGGGTCTCAGGATTGGAATGGGAAGGAGTTGGATATCACATCTCATGCTAAAGGGAGGGTCTCAGGTTTGGAAGGGGAAGGATTTGGAAATCACATCTCATGTTATAGGAAGGATCTCAGGTTTGGTATTAGAAGCATTGAGATATCACATCTCATGCTATCGGAAGTATCTCAGGTTTGGTATTAGAGGCATTGAGATATCACATCTCATGCTATCATAAGGGTCTCAGGATTGGAATGGGAAGGAGTTGGATATCACATCTCATGTTATAGGAAGGCTCTCAGGTTTGGAAGGGGAAGGAGTTGGATATCACATTTCATGTTAGAGGAACGATCTCAGGTTTGGTATTAGAGGCCTTGCGATATCACATCTCATGCTATAGGAAGGGTCTCAGGATTGGAATGGGAAGGAGTTGGATATCACATCTCAAGCTATAGGAACGGTCTCAGGTTTGGTATAAGCATTGTGATATCACATCTCATGCTATAGGAAGGGTCTCAGGATTGGAATGGGAAGGAGTTGGATATCACATCTCATGTTATAGGAAAGATCTCAGGTTTGGTATTAGAAGCATTGCGACATCACATCTCATGTTATAGGAAGGGTCTCAGGATTGGAATGGGAAGAAGTTGGATATCACATCTCATGCTATAGGAAGGGTCTCAGGTTTGGTATAAGCATTGCGATATCACATCTCATGCTATAGGAAGGGTCTCAGGATTGGAATGGGAAGGAGTTGTATATGACATCTCATGCCATAGGAAGGGTCTCAGGTTTGAAAAGGGAAGGAGATGGATATCACATTTCATGTTAGAGGTAGGATCTCAGGTTTGGTATTAGAGGCATTGAAATATCACATCTCATGCTATCAGATGGGTCTCAGGACTGGAATGGGAAGGAGTTTGATATCACATCTCATGCTAAAGGGAGGGTCTCAGGTTTGGAAGGGGAAGGATTTGGAAATCACATCTCATGTTATAGGAAGGATCTCAGGTTTGGTATTAGAAGCATTGAGATATCACATCTCATGCTACCGGAAGTATCTCAGGTTTGGTATTAGAGGCATTGAGATATCACATCTCATGCTATCATAAGGGTCTCAGGATTGGAATGGGAAGGAGTTGGATATCACATCTCATGTTATAGGAAGGATCTCAGGTTTGGTATTAGAAGTCTTGAGACATCACATCTCATGCTATAGGAAGGGCCTCAGGATTGGAATGGGAAGGAGTTGGATATCACATCTCATGCTATAGGAAGGGTCTCAGATTTGGTATATGCATCGAGATATCACATCTCATGCTATAGGAAGGGTCTCGGGATTGGAATGGGAAGGAGTTGGATATCACATCTCATGCCATAGGAAGGGTCTTAGGTTTGGTATAAGCATTGAGATATCACATCTCTGCTATTGGAAGGGTCTCAGGATTGGAATGGGAAGGAGTTGGATATCACATCTCATGTTATAGGAAGGATCTCAGGTTTGGTATTAGACGCATTGAGACATCACATCTCATGCTATAGGAAGGGTCTCAGGATTGGAATGGGAAGGAGTTGGATATCACATCTCATGCTATAGGAAGGGTCTCAGGTTTGGTATAAGCATTGAGATATCACATCTCATGCTATAGGAAGTGTCTCAGGATTGGAATGGGAAGATATTGGGTGTCACATCTCATGCTATAGGGAGGGTCTCAAGTTTGATATTAGAAGCATTGAGATATCACATCTCATGCTATAGGAAGGGTCTCAGGATTGGAATGGGAAGGAGTTGGATATCACATCTCAAGCTTTAGGAAGGGTCTCAGGTTTGGTATAAGCATTGAGATAGCACATCTCATGCTATAGGAAGGGTCTCAGGATTGGAATGGGAAGGAGTTGGATATTACATCTCATGTTATAGGAAAGATCTCAGGTTTGGTATTAGAAGCATTGAGACATCACATCTCATGTTATAGGAAGGGTCTCAGGATTGGAATGGGAAGAAGTTGGATATCACATCTCATGCTATAGGAAGGGTCTCAGGTTTGGAAGGGGAAGGAGTTGGATATCCAATCTCATGTTATAGGACTGGTCTCAGGTTTGGTATTAGAAGCATTGAGATATCACATCGCATGCTGTAGGAAGGTTCTCAGGTTTGGTATTAGAAGCATTGAGACATCACATCTCATGCTATAGGAAGGGTCTCAGGATTGGAATGGGAAGGAGTTGGATATCACATCTCATGTTATAGGAAGGATCTCAGGTTTGGTATTAGAAGCATTGAGATATCACATCTCATGCTATAGGAATGGTCTCAGGATTGGAATGGGAAGGAGTTGGACATTACATTCTTGCTATAGGAAGGGTCTCATGTTTGGAATGGGAAGGAGTTGGATATCACATATGCTATAGTAAGGGTCTCAGGTTTGGACCGGGAAGGAGTTGGATATCACATCTCATGTTATAGGAAGGGTCTCAGGTTTGGTATAAGCATTGAGATATCACATCTCTGCTATCGGAAGTGTCTCAGGATTGGAATGGGAAGGAGTTGGATATCCCATCTCATGTTATAGGATGGGTCTCAGGTTTGTTATTAGAATCATTGAGATATCATATTGCATGCTGTAGGAAGGGTCTAAGGATTGGAATGGGAAGGACTTGGATATCACATCTCATGCTATAGGTAGGCTCTCATGTTTGGAAAGGGAAGGAGTTGGATATCACATTTCATGTTAGAGGAAGGATCTCAGGTTTGGTATTAGAGGCATTGAGATATCACATCTCATGCTATAGGAAGGGTCTCAGGATTGGAATGGGAAGGAGTTGGATATCACATCTCAAGCTTTAGGAAGGGTCTCAGGTTTGGTATAAGCATTGAGATAGCACATCTCATGCTATAGGAAGGGTCTCAGGATTGGAATGGGAAGGAGTTGGATATCACATCTCATGTTATAGGAAAGATCTCAGGTTTGGTATTAGAAGCATTGAGACATCACATCTCATGTTATAGGAAGGGTCTCAGGATTGGAATGGGAAGAAGTTGGATATCACATCTCATGCTATAGGAAGGGTCTCAGGTTTGGAAGGGGAAGGAGTTGGATATCCAATCTCATGTTATAGGACTGGTCTCAGGTTTGGTATTAGAAGCATTGAGATATCACATCGCATGCTGTAGGAAGGTTCTCAGGTTTGGAATGGGGAGGAATTGGATATCACATCTCATGTCATAGGAAGGATCTCAGGTTTGGTATTAGAAGCATTGAGATATCACATCTCATGCTATAGGAATGGTCTCAGGATTGGAATGGGAAGGAGTTGGATATTACATTCTTGCTATAGGAAGGGTCTCATGTTTAGAATGGGAAGGAGTTGGATATCACATATGCTATAGGAAGGGTCTCAGGTTTGAAACGGGAAGGAGTTGGATATCACATCTCATGTTATAGGAAGGGTCTCAGGTTTGAAACGGGAAGGAGTTGGATATCACATCTCATGTTATAGGACGGGTCTCAGGTTTGGTATTAGAAGCATTGAGATATCACATCGCATGCTGTAGGAAGGTTCTCAGGTTTGGTATTAGAAGCATTGAGACATCACATCTCATGCTATAGGAAGGGTCTCAGGAATGGAATGGGAAGGAGTTGGATATCACATCTCATGTTATAGGAAGGATCTCAGGTTTGGTATTAGAAGCATTGAGACATCACATCTCATGCTATAGGAAGGGCCTCAGGATTGGAATGGGAAGGAGTTGGATATCACATCTCATGCTATAGGAAGGGTCTCAGGTTTGGAAGGGGAAGGAGTTGGATATCCAATCTCATGTTATAGGACTGGTCTCAGGTTTGGTATTAGAAGCATTGAGATATCACATCTCATGCTATAGGAAGGGTCTCAGGATTGGAATGGGAAGGAGTTGGATATCACATCTCATGTTATAGGAAGGATCTCAGGTTTGGTATTAGAGGCATTGAGATATCACATCTCATGCTATAGGAAGGGTCTCAGGATTGGAATGGGAAGGAGTTGGATATCACATCTCAAGCTTTAGGAAGGGTCTCAGGTTTGGTATAAGCATTGAGATAGCACATCTCATGCTATAGGAAGGGTCTCAGGATTGGAATGGGAAGGAGTTGGATATCACATCTCATGTTATAGGAAAGATCTCAGGTTTGGTATTAGAAGCATTGAGACATCACATCTCATGCTATAGGAAGGGTCTCAGGAATGGAATGGGAAGGAGTTGGATATCACATCTCATGTTATAGGAAGGATCTCAGGTTTGGTATTAGAAGCATTGAGACATCACATCTCATGCTATAGGAAGGGCCTCAGGATTGGAATGGGAAGGAGTTGGATATCACATCTCATGCTATAGGAAGGGTCTCAGGTTTGGAAGGGGAAGGAGTTGGATATCCAATCTCATGTTATAGGACTGGTCTCAGGTTTGGTATTAGAAGCATTGAGATATCACATCGCATGCTGTAGGAAGGTTCTCAGGTTTGGAATGGGGAGGAATTGGATATCACATCTCATGTCATAGGAAGGATCTCAGGTTTGGTATTAGAAGCATTGAGATATCACATCTCATGCTATAGGAATGGTCTCAGGATTGGAATGGGAAGGATTTGGATATTACATTCTTGCTATAGGAAGGGTCTCATGTTTAGAATGGGAAGGAGTTGGATATCACATATGCTATAGGAAGGGTCTCAGGTTTGAAACGGGAAGGAATTGGATATCACATCTCATGTTATAGGAAGGGTCTCAGGTTTGAAACGGGAAGGAGTTGGATATCACATCTCATGTTATAGGACGGGTCTCAGGTTTGGTATTAGAAGCATTGAGATATCACATCGCATGCTGTAGGAAGGTTCTCAGGTTTGGTATTAGAAGCATTGAGACATCACATCTCATGCTATAGGAAGGGTCTCAGGATTGGAATGGGAAGGAGTTGGATATCACATCTCATGTTATAGGAAGGATCTCAGGTTTGGTATTAGAAGCATTGAGACATCACATCTCATGCTATAGGAAGGGCCTCAGGATTGGAATGGGAAGGAGTTGGATATCACATCTCATGCTATAGGAAGGGTCTCAGATTTGGTATAAGCATCGAGATATCACATCTCATGCTATAGGAAGGGTCTCGGGATTGGAATGGGAAGGAGTTGGATATCACATCTCATGCCATAGGAAGGGTCTTAGGTTTGGTATAAGCATTGAGATATCACATCTCTGCTATTGGAAGGGTCTCAGGATTGGAATGGGAAGGAGTTGGATATCACATCTCATGTTATAGGAAGGATCTCAGGTTTGGTATTAGAAGCATTGAGACATCACATCTCATGCTATAGGAAGGGTCTCAGGATTGGAATGGGAAGGAGTTGGATATCACATCTCATGCTATAGGAAGGGTCTCAGGTTTGGTATAAGCATTGAGATATCACATCTCATGCTATAGGAAGTGTCTCAGGATTGGAATGGGAAGGACTTGGGTGTCACATCTCATGCTATAGGGAGGGTCTCAAGTTTGATATTAGAAGCATTGAGATATCACATCTCATGCTATAGGAAGGGTCTCAGGATTGGAATGGGAAGGAGTTGGATATCACATCTCAAGCTTTAGGAAGGGTCTCAGGTTTGGTATAAGCATTGAGATAGCACATCTCATGCTATAGGAAGGGTCTCAGGATTGGAATGGGAAGGAGTTGGATATTACATCTCATGTTATAGGAAGGATCTCAGGTTTGGTATTAGAAGCATTGAAACATCACATCTCATGTTATAGGAAGGGTCTCAGGATTAGAATGGGAAGAAGTTGGATATCACATCTCATGCTATAGGAAGGGTCTCAGGTTTGGAAGGGGAAGGAGTTGGATATCCAATCTCATGTTATAGGACTGGTCTCAGGTTTGGTATTAGAAGCATTGAGATATCACATCGCATGCTGTAGGAAGGTTCTCAGGTTTGGTATTAGAAGCATTGAGACATCACATCTCATGCTATAGGAAGGGTCTCAGGATTGGAATGGGAAGGAGTTGGATATCACATCTCATGTTATAGGAAGGATCTCAGGTTTGGTATTAGAAGCATTGAGATATCACATCTCATGCTATAGGAATGGTCTCAGGATTGGAATGGGAAGGAGTTGGATATTACATTCTTGCTATAGGAAGGGTCTCATGTTTGGAATGGGAAGGAGTTGGATATCACATATGCTATAGTAAGGGTCTCAGGTTTGGACCGGGAAGGAGTTGGATATCACATCTCATGTTATAGGAAGGGTCTCAGGTTTGGTATAAGCATTGAGATATCACATCTCTGCTATCGGAAGTGTCTCAGGATTGGAATGGGAAGGAGTTGGATATCCCATCTCATGTTATAGGATGGGTCTCAGGTTTGTTATTAGAATCATTGAGATATCATATTGCATGCTGTAGGAAGGGTCTAAGGATTGGAATGGGAAGGACTTGGATATCACATCTCATGCTATAGGTAGGCTCTCATGTTTGGAAAGGGAAGGAGTTGGATATCACATTTCATGTTAGAGGAAGGATCTCAGGTTTGGTATTAGAGGCATTGAGATATCACATCTCATGCTATAGGAAGGGTCTCAGGATTGGAATGGGAAGGAGTTGGATATCACATCTCATGCTATAGGAAGGGTCTCGGTTTGGTATAAACATCGAGATATCACATCTCATGCTATAGGAAGGGTCCCGGGATTGGAATGGGAAGGAGTTGGATATCACATCTCATGTTATAGGAAGGATCTCAGGTTTGGTATTAGAAGCATTGAGACATCACATCTCATGCTATAGGAAGTATCTCAGGATTGGAATGGGAAGGACTTGGGTATCACATCTCATGCTATAGGGAGGGTCTCAAGTTTGATATTAGAAGCATTGAGATATCACATCTCATGCTATAGGAAGGGTCTCAGGATTGGAATGGGAAGGAGTTGGATATCACATCTCAAGCTTTAGGAAGGGTCTCAGGTTTGGTATAAGCATTGAGATAGCACATCTCATGCTATAGGAAGGGTCTCAGGATTGGAATGGGAAGGAGTTGGATATCACATCTCATGCTATAGGAAGGGTCTCAGATTTGGTATAAGCATCGAGATATCACATCTCATGCTATAGGAAGGGTCTCGGGATTGGAATGGGAAGGAGTTGGATATCACATCTCATGCCATAGGAAGGGTCTTAGGTTTGGTATAAGCATTGAGATATCACATCTCTGCTATTGGAAGGGTCTCAGGATTGGAATGGGAAGGAGTTGGATATCACATCTCATGCTATAGGAAGGGTCTCAGGTTTGGTATAAGCATTGAGATATCACATCTCATGCTATAGGAAGTGTCTCAGGATTGGAATGGGAAGGACTTGGGTGTCACATCTCATGCTATAGGGAGGGTCTCAAGTTTGATATTAGAAGCATTGAGATATCACATCTCATGCTATAGGAAGGGTCTCAGGATTGGAATGGGAAGGAGTTGGATATCACATCTCAAGCTTTAGGAAGGGTCTCAGGTTTGGTATAAGCATTGAGATAGCACATCTCATGCTATAGGAAGGGTCTCAGGATTGGAATGGGAAGGAGTTGGATATTACATCTCATGTTATAGGAAAGATCTCAGGTTTGGTATTAGAAGCATTGAAACATCACATCTCATGTTATAGGAAGGGTCTCAGGATTAGAATGGGAAGAAGTTGGATATCACATCTCATGCTATAGGAAGGGTCTCAGGTTTGGAAGGGGAAGGAGTTGGATATCCAATCTCATGTTATAGGACTGGTCTCAGGTTTGGTATTAGAAGCATTGAGATATCACATCGCATGCTGTAGGAAGGTTCTCAGGTTTGGTATTAGAAGCATTGAGACATCACATCTCATGCTATAGGAAGGGTCTCAGGATTGGAATGGGAAGGAGTTGGATATCACATCTCATGTTATAGGAAGGATCTCAGGTTTGGTATTAGAAGCATTGAGATATCACATCTCATGCTATAGGAATGGTCTCAGGATTGGAATGGGATGGAGTTGGATATTACATTCTTGCTATAGGAAGGGTCTCATGTTTGGAATGGGAAGGAGTTGGATATCACATATGCTATAGTAAGGGTCTCAGGTTTGGACCGGGAAGGAGTTGGATATCACATCTCATGTTATAGGAAGGGTCTCAGGTTTGGTATAAGCATTGAGATATCACATCTCTGCTATCGGAAGTGTCTCAGGATTGGAATGGGAAGGAGTTGGATATCCCATCTCATGTTATAGGATGGGTCTCAGGTTTGTTATTAGAATCATTGAGATATCATATTGCATGCTGTAGGAAGGGTCTAAGGATTGGAATGGGAAGGACTTGGATATCACATCTCATGCTATAGGTAGGCTCTCATGTTTGGAAAGGGAAGGAGTTGGATATCACATTTCATGTTAGAGGAAGGATCTCAGGTTTGGTATTAGAGGCATTGAGATATCACATCTCATGCTATAGGAAGGGTCTCAGGATTGGAATGGGAAGGAGTTGGATATCACATCTCATGCTATAGGAAGGGTCTCAGGTTTGGTATAAACATCGAGATATCACATCTCATGCTATAGGAAGGGTCCCGGGATTGGAATGGGAAGGAGTTGGATATCACATCTCATGTTATAGGAAGGATCTCAGGTTTGGTATTAGAAGCATTGAGACATCACATCTCATGCTATAGGAAGTGTCTCAGGATTGGAATGGGAAGGACTTGGGTATCACATCTCATGCTATAGGGAGGGTCTCAAGTTTGATATTAGAAGCATTGAGATATCACATCTCATGCTATAGGAAGGGTCTCAGGATTGGAATGGGAAGGAGTTGGATATCACATCTCAAGCTTTAGGAAGGGTCTCAGGTTTGGTATAAGCATTGAGATAGCACATCTCATGCTATAGGAAGGGTCTCAGGATTGGAATGGGAAGGAGTTGGATATTACATCTCATGTTATAGGAAAGATCTCAGGTTTGGTATTAGAAGCATTGAGACATCACATCTCATGTTATAGGAAGGGTCTCAGGATTGGAATGGGAAGAAGTTGGATATCACATCTCATGCTATAGGAAGGGTCTCAGGTTTGAAACGGGAAGGAGTTGGATATCACATCTCATGTTATAGGACGGGTCTCAGGTTTGTTATTAGAATCATTGAGATATCATATTGCATGCTGTAGGAAGGGTCTAAGGATTGGAATGGGAAGGACTTGGATATCACATCTCATGCTATAGGTAGGCTCTCAGGTTTGGAAAGGGACGGAGTTCGATATCACATTTCATGTTAGACGAAGGATCTCAGGTTTGGTATTAGAGGCATTGAGATATCACATATCATGCTATAGGAAGGGTCTCAGGATTGGAATGGGAAGGAGTTGGATATCACATCTCAAGCTTTAGGAAGGGTCTCAGGTTTGGTATAAGCATTGAGATAGCACATCTCATGCTATAGGAAGGGTCTCAGGATTGGAATGGGATGGAGTTGGATATTACATCTCATGTTATAGGAAAGATCTCAGGTTTGGTATTAGAAGCATTGAGACATCACATCTCATGTTATAGGAAGGGTCTCAGGATTGGAATGGGAAGAAGTTGGATATCACATCTCATGTTATAGGACTGGTCTCAGGTTTGGTATTAGAAGCATTGAGATATCACATCGCATGCTGTAGGAAGGTTCTCAGGTTTGGTATTAGAAGCATTGAGACATCACATCTCATGCTATAGGAAGGGTCTCAGGATTGGAATGGGAAGGAGTTGGATATCACATCTCATGTTATAGGAAGGATCTCAGGTTTGGTATTAGAAGCATTGAGACATCACATCTCATGCTATAGGAAGGGCCTCAGGATTGGAATGGGAAGGAGTTGGATATCACATCTCATGCTATAGGAAGGGTCTCAGATTTGGTATAAGCATCGAGATATCACATCTCATGCTATAGGAAGGGTCTCGGGATTGGAATGGGAAGGAGTTGGATATCACATCTCATGCCATAGGAAGGGTCTTAGGTTTGGTATAAGCATTGAGATATCACATCTCTGATATTGGAAGGGTCTCAGGATTGGAATGGGAAGGAGTTGGATATCCCATCTCATGTTATAGGAAGAGTCTCAGGTTTGGTATTAGAAGCATTGAGATATCACATCTCATGCTATAGGAAGTGTCTCAGGATTGGAATGGCTAAGGACTTGGGTATCACATCTCATGCTATAGGGAGGGTCTCAAGTTTGATATTAGAAGCATTGAGATATCACATCTCATGCTATTGGAAGGGTCTCAGGATTGGAATGGGAAGGAGTTGGATATCACATCTCATTCTATAGGAAGGGTCTCAGGTTTGGTATAAGCAGTGAGATATCACATCTCATGCTATAGGAAGTGTCTCAGGATTGGAATGGGAAGGAGTTGGATATCACATCTCATGTTATAGGAAGGATCTCAGGTTTGGTATAAGCATTGAGATATCACATCTCTGCTATCGGAAGGGTCTCAGGATTGGAATGGGAAGGAGTTGGATATTTCCAACCCATGTTATAGGAAGGGTCTCAGGTTTGGTATTAGAAGCATTGAGATATCCCATCTCATGATATAGGAAGGGTCTCAGGATTGGAATGGGAAGGACTTGGATATCATATCTCATGCTATAGGAAGGCTCTCAGGTTTGGAAGGGGAAGGAGTTGGATATCACATTTCATATTAGAGGAAGGATCTCAGGTTTGGTATTAGAGGCCTTGAGATATCACATCTCATGCTATAGGAAGGGTCTCAGGATTGGAATGGGAAGGAGTTGGATATCACATCTCAAGCTATAGGAACGGTCTCAGGTTTTGTATAAGCATTGTGATATCACATCTCATACTATAGGAAGGGTCTCAGGATTGGAATGGGAAGGAGTTGGATATCACATCTCATGTTATAGGAAAGATCTCAGGTTTGGTATTAGAAGCATTGAGACATCACATCTCATGTTATAGGAAGGGTCTCAGGATTGGAATGGGAAGAAGTTGGATATCACATCTCATGCTATAGGAAGGGTCTCAGGTTTGGTATAAGCATTGAGATATCACATCTCATGCTATAGGAAGGGTCTCAGGATTGGAATGGGAAGGAGTTGTATATGACATCTCATGCCATAGGAAGGGTCTCAGGTTTGGTATAAGCATTGAGATATCACATCACATGCTATAGGAAGGGTCTCAGGATTGGAATGGGAAGGACTTGGATATCACATCTCATGCTAAAGGCAGGGTCTCAGGTTTGGAAAGGGAAGGAGATGGATATCACATTTCATGTTAGAGGTAGGATCTCAGGTTTGGAATTAGAGGCATTGAGATATCACATCTCATGCTATCAGAAGGGTCTCAGGATTGGAATGGGAAGGAGTTGGATATCACATCTCATGCTAAAGGGAGGGTCTCAGGTTTGGAAGCGGGAGGATTTGGAAATCACATCTCATGTTATAGGAAGGATCTCAGGTTTGGTATTCGAAGCACTGAGATATCACATCTCATGCTATCGGAAGTATCTCAGGTTTGTTATTAGAGGCATTGAGATATCACATCTCATGCTATCATAAGGGTCTCAGGATTGGAATGGGAAGGAGTTGGATATCACATCTCATGTTATAGGAAGGATCTCAGGTTTGGTATTAGAAGCATTGAGACATCACATCTCATGCTATAGGAAGGGTCTCAGGATTGGAATGGGAAGGAGTTGGATATCACATCTCATGCTATAGGAAGGGTCTCAGATTTGGTATAAGCATTGAGATATCACATCTCATGCTATAGGAAGGGTCTCAGGATTGGAATGGGAAGGAGTTGTATATGACATCTCAGGCCATAGGAAGGGTCTCAGGTTTGGTATAAGCATTGAGATATCACATCTCTGCTATCGGAAGGGTCTCAGGATTGGAATGGGAATGAGTTGGATATCCCATCTCATGTTATAGGAAGAGTCTCAGGTTTGTTATTAGAAGCATTGAGATATCCCATCTCATGCTATAGGAAGGGTCTCAGGTTGGAATGGGAAGGAGTTGGATATCACATTTCATGTTATAGGAAGGGTCTCAGGATTGGAATTGGAAGGACTTGGCTATCATATCTCATGCTATAGGAAGGCTCTCAGGTTTGGAAGGGGAAGGAGTTGGATATCACATTTCATGTTAGAGGAACAATCTCAGGTTTGGTATTAGAGGCCTTGAGATATCACATCTCATGCTATAGGAAGGGTCTCAGGATTGGAATGGGAAGGAGTTGGATATCACATCTCAAGCTATAGGAACGGTCTCAGGTTTGGTATAAGCATTGTGATATCACATCTCATGCTATAGGAAGGGTCTCAGGATTGGAATGGGAAGGAGTTGGATATCACATCTCATGTTATAGGAAAGATCTCAGGTTTGGTATTAGAAGCATTGCGACATCACATCTCATGTTATAGGAAGGGTCTCAGGATTGGAATGGGAAGAAGTTGGATATCACATCTCATGCTATAGGAAGGGTCTCAGGTTTGGTATAAGCATTGAGATATCACATCTCATGCTATAGGAAGGGTCTCAGGTTTGGAATGGGAAGGAGTTGTATATGACATCTCATGCCATAGGAAGGGTCTCAGGTTTGGTATAAGCATTGAGATATCACATCACATGCTATAGGAAGGGTCTCAGGATTGGAATGGAAAGGACTTGGATATCACATCTCATGCTATAGGCAGGGTCTCAGGTTTGGAAAGGGAAGGAGATGGATATCACATTTCATGTTAGAGGTAGGATCTCAGGTTTGGTATTTGAGGCATTGAAATATCACATCTCATGCTATCAGAAGGGTCTCAGGATTGGAATGGGAAGGAGTTGGATATCACATCTCATGCTAAAGGGAGGCTCTCAGGTTTGGAAGGGGAAGGAGTTGGATATCACATTTCATGTTAGAGGAACGATCTCAGGTTTGGTATTAGAGGCCTTGCGATATCACATCTCATGCTATAGGAAGGGTCTCAGGATTGGAATGGGAAGGAGTTGGATATCACATCTCAAGCTATAGGAACGGTCTCAGGTTTGGTATAAGCATTGTGATATCACATCTCATGCTATAGGAAGGGTCTCAGGATTGGAATGGGAAGGAGTTGGATATCACATCTCATGTTATAGGAAAGATCTCAGGTTTGGTATTAGAAGCATTGCGACATCACATCTCATGTTATAGGAAGGGTCTCAGGATTGGAATGGGAAGAAGTTGGATATCACATCTCATGCTATAGGAAGGGTCTCAGGTTTGGTATAAGCATTGCGATATCACATCTCATGCTATAGGAAGGGTCTCAGGATTGGAATGGGAAGGAGTTGTATATGACATCTCATGCCATAGGAAGGGTCTCAGGTTTGAAAAGGGAAGGAGATGGATATCACATTTCATGTTAGAGGTAGGATCTCAGGTTTGGTATTAGAGGCATTGAAATATCACATCTCATGCTATCAGATGGGTCTCAGGACTGGAATGGGAAGGAGTTTGATATCACATCTCATGCTAAAGGGAGGGTCTCATGTTTGGAAGGGGAAGGATTTGGAAATCACATCTCATGTTATAGGAAGGATCTCAGGTTTGGTATTAGAAGCATTGAGATATCACATCTCATGCTACCGGAAGTATCTCAGGTTTGGTATTAGAGGCATTGAGATATCACATCTCATGCTATCATAAGGGTCTCAGGATTGGAATGGGAAGGAGTTGGATATCACATCTCATGTTATAGGAAGGATCTCAGGTTTGGTATTAGAAGCATTGAGACATCACATCTCATGCTATAGGAAGGGTCTCAGGATTGGAATGGGAAGGAGTTGGATATCACATCTCATGCTATAGGAAGGGTCTCAGATTTGGTATAAGCATTGAGATATCACATCTCATGCTATAGGAAGGGTCTCATGATTGGAATGGGAAGGACTTGGGTATCACATCTCATGCTATAGGGAGGGTCTCAAGTTTGATATTAGAAGCATTGAGATATCACATCTCATGCTATAGGAAGGGTCTCAGGATTGGAATGGGAAGGAGTTGGATATCACATCTCAAGCTTTAGGAAGGGTCTCAGGTTTGGTATAAGCATTGAGATAGCACATCTCATGCTTTAGGAAGGGTCTCAGGATTGGAATGGGAAGGAGTTGGATATTACATCTCATGTTATAGGAAAGATCTCAGGTTTGGTATTAGAAGCATTGAGACATCACATCGCATGTTATAGGAAGGGTCTCAGGATTGGAATGGGAAGAAGTTGGATATCACATCTCATGCTATAGGAAGGGTCTCAGGTTTGAAACGGGAAGGAGTTGGATATCACATCTCATGTTATAGGACGGGTCTCAGGTTTGTTATTAGAATCATTGAGATATCATATTGCATGCTGTAGGAAGGGTCTAAGGATTGGAATGGGAAGGACTTGGATATCACATCTCATGCTATAGGTAGGCTCTCAGGTTTGGAAAGGGAAGGAGTTCGATATCACATTTCATGTTAGAGGAAGGATCTCAGGTTTGGTATTAGAGGCATTGAGATATCACATATCATGCTATAGGAAGGGTCTCAGGATTGGAATGGGAAGGAGTTGGATATCACATCTCAAGCTTTAGGAAGGATCTCAGGTTTGGTATAAGCATTGAGATAGCACATCTCATGCTATAGGAAGGGTCTCAGGATTGGAATGGGATGGAGTTGGATATTACATCTCATGTTATAGGAAAGATCTCAGGTTTGGTATTAGAAGCATTGAGACATCACATCTCATGTTATAGGAAGGTCTCAGGATTGGAATGGGAAGAAGTTGGATATCACATCTCATGCTATAGGAAGGGTCTCAGGTTTGGAAGGGGAAGGAGTTGGATATCCAATCTCATGTTATAGGACTGGTCTCAGGTTTGGTATTAGAAGCATTGAGATATCACATCGCATGCTGTAGGAAGGTTCTCAGGTTTGGTATTAGAAGCATTGAGACATCACATCTCATGCTATAGGAAGGGTCTCAGGATTGGAATGGGAAGGAGTTGGATATCACATCTCATGTTATAGGAAGGATCTCAGGTTTGGTATTAGAAGCATTGAGACATCACATCTCATGCTATAGGAAGGGCCTCAGGATTGGAATGGGAAGGAGTTGGATATCACATCTCATGCTATAGGAAGGGTCTCAGATTTGGTATAAGCATCGAGATATCACATCTCATGCTATAGGAAGGGTCTCGGGATTGGAATGGGAAGGAGTTGGATATCACATCTCATGCCATAGGAAGGGTCTTAGGTTTGGTATAAGCATTGAGATATCACATCTCTGCTATTGGAAGGGTCTCAGGATTGGAATGGGAAGGAGTTGGATATCCCATCTCATGTTATAGGAAGAGTCTCAGGTTTGGTATTAGAAGCATTGAGATATCACATCTCATGCTATAGGAAGTGTCTCAGGATTGGAATGGGAAGGACTTGGGTATCACATCTCATGCTATAGGGAGGGTCTCAAGTTTGATATTAGAAGCATTGAGATATCACATCTCATGCTATAGGAAGGGTCTCAGGATTGGAATGGGAAGGAGTTGGATATCACATCTCATTCTATAGGAAGGGTCTCAGGTTTGGTATAAGCAGTGAGATATCACATCTCATGCTATAGGAAGTGTCTCAGGGTTGGAATGGGAAGGAGTTGGATATCACATCTCATGTTATAGGAAGGATCTCAGGTTTGGTATAAGCATTGAGATATCACATCTCTGCTATCGGAAGGGTCTCAGGATTGGAATGGGAAGGAGTTGGATATTCCCATCTCATGTTATAGGAAGGGTCTCAGGTTTGGTATTAGAAGCATTGAGATATCCCATCTCATGATATAGGAAGGGTCTCAGGATTGGAATGGGAAGGACTTGGATATCATATCTCATGCTATAGGAAGGCTCTCAGGTTTGGAAGGGGAAGGAGTTGGATATCACATTTCATATTAGAGGAAGGATCTCAGGTTTGGTATTAGAGGCCTTGAGATATCACATCTCATGCTATAGGAAGGGTCTCAGGATTGGAATGGGAAGGAGTTGGATATCACATCTCAAGCTATAGGAACGGTCTCAGGTTTTGTATAAGCATTGTGATATCACATCTCATACTATAGGAAGGGTCTCAGGATTGGAATGGGAAGGAGTTGGATATCACATCTCATGTTATAGGAAAGATCTCAGGTTTGGTATTAGAAGCATTGAGACATCACATCTCATGTTATAGGAAGGGTCTCAGGATTGGAATGGGAAGAAGTTGGATATCACATCTCATGCTATAGGAAGGGTCTCAGGTTTGGTATAAGCATTGAGATATCACATCTCATGCTATAGGAAGGGTCTCAGGATTGGAATGGGAAGGAGTTTTATATGACATCTCATGCCATAGGAAGGGTCTCAGGTTTGGTATAAGCATTGAGATATCACATCACATGCTATAGGAAGGGTCTCAGGATTGGAATGGGAAGGACTTGGATATCACATCTCATGCTAAAGGCAGGGTCTCAGGTTTGGAAAGGGAAGGAGATGGATATCACATATCATGTTAGAGGTAGGATCTCAGGTTTGGAATTAGAGGCATTGAGATATCACATCTCATGCTATCAGAAGGGTCTCAGGATTGGAATGGGAAGGAGTTGGATATCACATCTCATGCTAAAGGGAGGGTCTCAGGTTTGTAAGCGGGAGGATTTGGAAATCACATCTCATGTTATAGGAAGGATCTCAGGTTTGGTATTCGAAGCATTGAGATATCACATCTCATGCTATCGGAAGTATCTCAGGTTTGGTATTAGAGGCATTGAGATATCACATCTCATGCTATCATAAGGGTCTCAGGATTGGAATGGGAAGGAGTTGGATATCACATCTCATGTTATAGGAAGGATCTCAGGTTTGGTATTAGAAGCATTGAGACATCACATCTCATGCTATAGGAAGGGTCTCAGGATTGGAATGGGAAGGAGTTGGATATCACATCTCATGCTATAGGAAGGGTCTCAGATTTGGTATAAGCATTGAGATATCACATCTCATGCTATAGGAAGGGTCTCAGGATTGGAATGGGAAGGAGTTGTATATGACATCTCAGGCCATAGGAAGGGTCTCAGGTTTGGTATAAGCATTGAGATATCACATCTCTGCTATCGGAAGGGTCTCAGGATTGGAATGGGAATGAGTTGGATATCCCATCTCATGTTATAGGAAGAGTCTCAGGTTTGTTATTAGAAGTATTGAGATATCCCATCTCATGCTATAGGAAGGGTCTCAGGTTGGAATGGGAAGGAGTTGGATATCACATTTCATGTTATAGGAAGGGTCTCAGGATTGGAATTGGAAGGACTTGGCTATCATATCTCATGCTATAGGAAGGCTCTCAGGTTTGGAAGGGGAAGGAGTTGGATATCACATTTCATGTTAGAGGAACGATCTCAGGTTTGGTATTAGAGGCCTTGAGATATCACATCTCATGCTATAGGAAGGGTCTCAGGATTGGAATGGGAAGGAGTTGGATATCACATCTCAAGCTATAGGAACGGTCTCAGGTTTGGTATAAGCATTGTGATATCACATCTCATGCTATAGGAAGGGTCTCAGGATTGGAATGGGAAGGAGTTGGATATCACATCTCATGTTATAGGAAAGATCTCAGGTTTGGTATTAGAAGCATTGCGACATCACATCTCATGTTATAGGAAGGGTCTCAGGATTGGAATGGGAAGAAGTTGGATATCACATCTCATGCTATAGGAAGGGTCTCAGGTTTGGTATAAGCATTGAGATATCACATCTCATGCTATAGGAAGGGTCTCAGGTTTGGAATGGGAAGGAGTTGTATATGACATCTCATGCCATAGGAAGGGTCTCAGGTTTGGTATAAGCATTGAGATATCACATCACATGCTATAGGAAGGGTCTCAGGATTGGAATGGAAAGGACTTGGATATCACATCTCATGCTATAGGCAGGGTCTCAGGTTTGGAAAGGGAAGGAGATGGATATCACATTTCATGTTAGAGGTAGGATCTCAGGTTTGGTATTTGAGGCATTGAAATATCACATCTCATGCTATCAGAAGGGTCTCAGGATTGGAATGGGAAGGAGTTGGATATCACATCTCATGCTAAAGGGAGGGTCTCAGGTTTGGAAGGGGAAGGATTTGGAAATCACATCTCATGTTATAGGAAGGATCTCAGGTTTGGTATTAGAAGCATTGAGATATCACATCTCATGCTATCATAAGGGTCTCAGGATTGGAATGGGAAGGAGTTGGATATCACATCTCATGTTATAGGAAGGCTCTCAGGTTTGGAAGGGGAAGGAGTTGGATATCACATTTCATGTTAGAGGAACGATCTCAGGTTTGGTATTAGAGGCCTTGCGATATCACATCTCATGCTATAGGAAGGGTCTCAGGATTGGAATGGGAAGGAGTTGGATATCACATCTCAAGCTATAGGAACGGTCTCAGGTTTGGTATAAGCATTGTGATATCACATCTCATGCTATAGGAAGGGTCTCAGGATTGGAATGGGAAGGAGTTGGATATCACATCTCATGTTATAGGAAAGATCTCAGGTTTGGTATTAGAAGCATTGCGACATCACATCTCATGTTATAGGAAGGGTCTCAGGATTGGAATGGGAAGAAGTTGGATATCACATCTCATGCTATAGGAAGGGTCTCAGGTTTGGTATAAGCATTGAGATATCACATCTCATGCTATAGGAAGGGTCTCAGGATTGGAATGGGAAGGAGTTGTATATGACATCTCATGCCATAGGAAGGGTCTCAGGTTTGGTATAAGAATTGAGATATCACATCACATGCTATAGGAAGGGTCTCAGGATTGGAATGGAAAGGACTTGGATATCACATCTCATGCTATAGGCAGGGTCTCAGGTTTGAAAAGGGAAGGAGATGGATATCACATTTCATGTTAGAGGTAGGATCTCAGGTTTGGTATTAGAGGCATTGAAATATCACATCTCATGCTATCAGATGGGTCTCAGGACTGGAATGGGAAGGAGTTTGATATCACATCTCATGCTAAAGGGAGGGTCTCAGGTTTGGAAGGGGAAGGATTTGGAAATCACATCTCATGTTATAGGAAGGATCTCAGGTTTGGTATTAGAAGCATTGAGATATCACATCTCATGCTATCGGAAGTATCTCAGGTTTGGTATTAGAGGCATTGAGATATCACATCTCATGCTATCATAAGGGTCTCAGGATTGGAATGGGAAGGAGTTGGATATCACATCTCATGTTATAGGAAGGATCTCAGGTTTGGTATTAGAAGCATTGAGACATCACATCTCATGCTATAGGAAGGGTCTCAGGATTGGAATGGGAAGGAGTTGGATATCGCATCTCATGCTATAGGAAGGGTCTCAGATTTGGTATAAGCATTGAGATATCACATCTCATGCTATAGGAAGGGTCTCAGGATTGGAATGGGAAGGAGTTGTATATGACATCTCAGGCCATAGGAAGGGTCTCAGGCTTGGTAAAAGCATTGAGATATCACATCTCTGCTATCGGAAGGGTCTCAGGATTGGAATGGGAAGGAGTTGGATATCCCATCTCATGTTATAGGAAGGGTCTCAGGTTTGGTATTAGAAGCATTGAGACATCACATCTCATGTTATAGGAAGGGTCTCAGGATTGGAATGGGAAGAAGTTGGATATCACATCTCATGCTATAGGAAGGGTCTCAGGTTTGGTATAAGCATTGAGATATCACATCTCATGCTATAGGAAGGGTCTCAGGATTGGAATGGGAAGGAGTTGTATATGACATCTCATGCCATAGGAAGGGTCTCAGGTTTGGTATAAGCATTGAGATATCACATCACATGCTATAGGAAGGGTCTCAGGATTGGAATGGGAAGGACTTGGATATCACATCTCATGCTATAGGCAGGGTCTCAGGTTTGGAAAGGGAAGGAGATGGATATCACATTTCATGTTAGAGGTAGGATCTCAGGTTTGGTATTAGAGGCATTGAAATATCACATCTCATGCTATCAGAAGGGTCTCAGGATTGGAATGGGAAGGAGTTGGATATCACATCTCATGCTAAAGGGAGGGTCTCAGGTTTGGAAGTGGAAGGATTTGGAAATCACATCTCATGTTATAGGAAGGATCTCAGGTTTGGTATTAGAAGCATTGAGATATCACATCTCATGCTATCAGAAGTATCTCAGGTTTGGTATTAGAGGCATTGAGATATCACATCTCATGCTATCATAAGGGTCTCAGGATTGGAATGGGAAGAAGTTGGATATCACATCTCATGTTATAGGAAGGATCTCAGGTTTGGTATTAGAAGAATTGAGACATCACATCTCATGCTATAGGAAGGGTCTCAGGATTGGAATGGGAAGAAGTTGGATATCACATCTCATGCTATAGGAAGGGTCTCAGATTTGGTATAAGCATTGAGATATCACATCTAATGCTATAGGAAGGGTCTCAGGATTGGAATGGGAAGGAGTTGCATATGACATCTCAGGCCATAGGAAGGGTCTCAGGTTTGGTATAAGCATTGAGATATCACATCTCTGCTATCGGAAGGGTCTCAGGATTGGAATGGGAAGGAGTTGGATATCCCAAATCATGTTATAGGAAGGGTCTCAGGTTTGGTATTAGAAGCATTGAGATATCACATCTCATGCTATAGGAAGGGTCTCAGGATTGGAATGGGGAGGACTTGGATGTCACATCTCATGTTATAGGAAGGCTCTCAGGTTTGGAAGGGGAAGGAGTTGGATATCACATTTCATATTAGAGGAACGATCTCAGGTTTGGTATTAGAGGCCTTGAGATATCACATCTCATGCTATAGGAAGGGTCTCAGGATTGGAATGGGAAGGAGTTGGATATCACATCTCATGCTATAGGAAGGGTCTCAGGTTTGGTATAAGCATTGAGATATCACATCTCATGCTATAGGAAGGGTCTCAGGATTGGAATGGGAAGGAGTTGTATATGACATCTCATGCCATAGGAAGGGTCTCAGGTTTGGTATAAGCATTGAGATATCACATCACATGCTATAGGCAGGGTCTCAGGTTTGGAAAGGGAAGGAGATGGATATCACATTTCATGTTAGAGCTAGGATCTCAGGTTTGGTATTAGAGGCATTGAAATATCACATCTCATGCTATCAGATGGGTCTCAGGATTGGAATGGGAAGGAGTTGGATATCACATCTCATGCTAAAGGGAGGGTCTCAGGTTTGGAAGGGGAAGGATTTGGAAATCACATCTCATGTTATAGGAAGGATCTCAGGTTTGGTATTAGAAGCATTGAGATATCACATCTCATGCTATCGGAAGTATCTCAGGTTTGGTATTAGAGGCATTGAGATATCACATCTCATGCTATCATAAGGGTCTCAGGATTGGAATGGGAAGGAGTTGGATATCACATCTCATGTTATAGGAAGGATCTCAGGTTTGGTATTAGAAGCATTGAGACATCACATCTCATGCTATAGGAAGGGTCTCAGGTTTGGTATTAGAAGCATTGAGACATCACATCTCATGCTATAGGAAGGGTCTCAGGATTGGAATGGGAAGGAGTTGGATATCACATCTCATGCTATAGGAAGGGTCTCAGATTTGGTATAAGCATTGAGATATCACATCTCATGCTATAGGAAGGGTCTCAGGATTGGAATGGGAAGGAGTTGTATATGACATCTCAGGCCATAGGAAGGGTCTCAGGCTTGGTAAAAGCATTGAGATATCACATCTCTGCTATCGGAAGGGTCTCAGGATTGGAATGGGAAGGAGTTGGATATCCCATCTCATGTTATAGGAAGGGTCTCAGGTTTGGTATTAGAAGCATTGAGACATCACATCTCATGTTATAGGAAAGGTCTCAGGATTGGAATGGGAAGAAGTTGGATATCACATCTCATGCTATAGGAAGGGTCTCAGGTTTGGTATAAGCATTGAGATATCACATCTCATGCTATAGGAAGGGTCTCAGGATTGGAATGGGAAGGAGTTGTATATGACATCTCATGCCATAGGAAGGGTCTCAGGTTTGGTATAAGCATTGAGATATCACATCACATGCTATAGGAAGGGTCTCAGGATTGGAATGGGAAGGACTTGGATATCACATCTCATGCTATAGGCAGGGTCTCAGGTTTGGAAAGGGAAGGAGATGGATATCACATTTCATGTTAGAGGTAGGATCTCAGGTTTGGTATTAGAGGCATTGAAATATCACATCTCATGCTATCAGAAGGGTCTCAGGATTGGAATGGGAAGGAGTTGGATATCACATCTCATGCTAAAGGGAGGGTCTCAGGTTTGGAAGTGGAAGGATTTGGAAATCACATCTCATGTTATAGGAAGGATCTCAGGTTTGGTATTAGAAGCATTGAGATATCACATCTCATGCTATCAGAAGTATCTCAGGTTTGGTATTAGAGGCATTGAGATATCACATCTCATGCTATCATAAGGGTCTCAGGATTGGAATGGGAAGAAGTTGGATATCACATCTCATGTTATAGGAAGGATCTCAGGTTTGGTATTAGAAGAATTGAGACATCACATCTCATGCTATAGGAAGGGTCTCAGGATTGGAATGGGAAGAAGTTGGATATCACATCTCATGCTATAGGAAGGGTCTCAGATTTGGTATAAGCATTGAGATATCACATCTAATGCTATAGGAAGGGTCTCAGGATTGGAATGGGAAGGAGTTGCATATGACATCTCAGGCCATAGGAAGGGTCTCAGGTTTGGTATAAGCATTGAGATATCACATCTCTGCTATCGGAAGGGTCTCAGGATTGGAATGGGAAGGAGTTGGATATCCCAAATCATGTTATAGGAAGGGTCTCAGGTTTGGTATTAGAAGCATTGAGATATCACATCTCATGCTATAGGAAGGGTCTCAGGATTGGAATGGGAAGGAGTTGGATATCACATCTCATGCTATAGGAAGGGTCTCAGGTTTGGTATAAGCATTGAGATATCACATCTTATGCTATAGGAAGGGTCTCAGGATTGGAATGGGAAGGAGTTGTATATGACATCTCATGCCATAGGAAGGGTCTCAGGTTTGGTATAAGCATTGAGATATCACATCACATGCTATAGGCAGGGTCTCAGGTTTGGAAAGGGAAGGAGATGGATATCACATTTCATGTTAGAGGTAGGATCTCAGGTTTGGTATTAGAGGCATTGAAATATCACATCTCATGCTATCAGATGGGTCTCAGGATTGGAATGGGAAGGAGTTGGATATCACATCTCATGCTAAAGGGAGGGTCTCAGGTTTGGAAGGGGAAGGATTTGGAAATCACATCTCATGTTATAGGAAGGATCTCAGGTTTGGTATTAGAAGCATTGAGATATCACATCTCATGCTATCGGAAGTATCTCAGGTTTGGTATTAGAGGCATTGAGATATCACATCTCATGCTATCATAAGGGTCTCAGGATTGGAATGGGAAGGAGTTGGATATCACATCTCATGTTATAGGAAGGATCTCAGGTTTGGTATTAGAAGCATTGAGACATCACATCTCATGCTATAGGAAGATTCTCAGGATTGGAATGGGAAGGAGTTGGATATCACATCTCATGCTATAGGAAGGGTCTCAGATTTGGTATAAGCATTGAGATATCACATCACATGCTATAGGAAGGGTCTCAGGATTGGAATGGGAAGGACTTGGATATCACATTTCATGCTATAGGCAGGGTCTCAGGTTTGGAAAGGGAAGGAGATGGATATCACATTTCATGTTAGAGGTAGGATCTCAGGTTTGGTATTAGAGGCATTGAAATATCACATCTCATGCTATCAGAAGGGTCTCAGGATTGGAATGGGAAGGAGTTGGATATCACATCTCATGCTAAAGGGAGGGTCTCAGGTTTGGAAGTGGAAGGATTTGGAAATCACATCTCATGTTATAGGAAGGATCTCAGGTTTGGTATTAGAAGCATTGAGATATCACATCTCATGCTATCAGAAGTATCTCAGGTTTGGTATTAGAGGCATTGAGATATCACATCTCATGCTATCATAAGGGTCTCAGGATTGGAATGGGAAGGAGTTGGATATCACATCTCATGTTATAGGAAGGATCTCAGGTTTGGTATTAGAAGAATTGAGACATCACATCTCATGCTATAGGAAGGGTCTCAGGATTGGAATGGGAAGAAGTTGGATATCACATCTCATGCTATAGGAAGGGTCTCAGATTTGGTATAAGCATTGAGATATCACATCTAATGCTATAGGAAGGGTCTCAGGATTGGAATGGGAAGGAGTTGCATATGACATCTCAGGCCATAGGAAGGGTCTCAGGTTTGGTATAAGCATTGAGATATCACATCTCTGCTATCGGAAGGGTCTCAGGATTGGAATGGGAAGGAGTTGGATATCCCAAATCATGTTATAGGAAGGGTCTCAGGTTTGGTATTAGAAGCATTGAGATATCACATCTCATGCTATAGGAAGGGTCTCAGGATTGGAATGGGGAGGACTTGGATGTCACATCTCATGTTATAGGAAGGCTCTCAGGTTTGGAAGGGGAAGGAGTTGGATATCACATTTCATGTTAGAGGAACGATCTCAGGTTTGGTATTAGAGGCCTTGAGATATCACATCTCATGCTATAGGAAGGGTCTCAGGATTGGAATGGGAAGGAGTTGGATATCACATCTCATGCTATAGGAAGGGTCTCAGGTTTGGTATAAGCATTGAGATATCACATCTCATGCTATAGGAAGGGTCTCAGGATTGGAATGGGAAGGAGTTGTATATGACATCTCATGCCATAGGAAGGGTCTCAGGTTTGGTATAAGCATTGAGATATCACATCACATGCTATAGGAAGGGTCTCAGGATTGGAATGGAAAGGACTTGGATATCACATCTCATGCTATAGGCAGGGTCTCAGGTTTGGAAAGGGAAGGAGATGGATATCACATTTCATGTTAGAGGTAGGATCTCAGGTTTGGTATTTGAGGCATTGAAATATCACATCTCATGCTATCAGAAGGGTCTCAGGATTGGAATGGGAAGGAGTTGGATATCACATCTCATGCTAAAGGGAGGGTCTCAGGTTTGGAAGGGGAAGGATTTGGAAATCACATCTCATGTTATAGGAAGGATCTCAGGTTTGGTATTAGAAGCATTGAGATATCACATCTCATGCTATCGGAAGTATCTCAGGTTTGGTATTAGAGGCATTGAGATATCACATCTCATGCTATCATAAGGGTCTCAGGATTGGAATGGGAAGGAGTTGGATATCACCTCTCATGTTATAGGAAGGATCTCAGGTTTGGTATTAGAAGCATTGAGACATCATATTTCATGCTATAGGAAGGGTCTACGGATTGGAATGGGAAGGAGTTGGATATCACATCTCATGCTATAGGAAGGGTCTCAGATTTGGTATAAGCATTGAGATATCACATCTCATGCTATAGGAAGGGTCTCAGGATTGGAATGGGAAGGAGTTGTATATGACATCTCAGGCCATAGGAAGGGTCTCAGGTTTGGTAAAAGCATTGAGATATCACATCTCTGCTATCGGAAGGGTCTCAGGATTGGAATGGGAAGGAGTTGGATATCCCATCTCATGTTATAGGAAGGGTCTCAGGTTTGGTATTAGAAGCATTGAGACATCACATCTCATGTTATAGGAAGGGTCTCAGGATTGGAATGGGAAGAAGTTGGATATCACATCTCATGCTATAGGAAGGGTCTCAGGTTTGGTATAAGCATTGAGATATCACATCTCATGCTATAGGAAGGGTCTCAGGATTGGAATGGGAAGGAGTTGTATATGACATCTCATGCCATAGGAAGGGTCTCAGGTTTGGTATAAGCATTGAGATATCACATCACATGCTATAGGAAGGGTCTCAGGATTGGAATGGGAAAGACTTGGATATCACATCTCATGCTATAGGCAGGGTCTCAGGTTTGGAAAGGGAAGGAGATGGATATCACATTTCATGTTAGAGGTAGGATCTCAGGTTTGGTATTAGAGGCATTGAAATATCACATCTCATGCTATCAGAAGGGTCTCAGGATTGGAATGGGAAGGAGTTGGATATCACATCTCGTGCTAAAGGGAGGGTCTCAGGTTTGGAAGTGGAAGGATTTGGAAATCACATCTCATGTTATAGGAAGGATCTCAGGTTTGGTATTAGAAGCATTGAGATATCACATCTCATGCTATCAGAAGTATCTCAGGTTTGGTATTAGAGGCATTGAGATATCACATCTCATGCTATCATAAGGGTCTCAGGATTGGAATGGGAAGGAGTTGGATATCACATCTCATGTTATAGGAAGGATCTCAGGTTTGGTATTAGAAGAATTGAGACATCACATCTCATGCTATAGGAAGGGTCTCAGGATTGGAATGGGAAGAAGTTGGATATCACATCTCATGCTATAGGAAGGGTCTCAGATTTGGTATAAGCATTGAGATATCACATCTAATGCTATAGGAAGGGTCTCAGGATTGGAATGGGAAGGAGTTGCATATGACATCTCAGGCCATAGGAAGGGTCTCAGGTTTGGTATAAGCATTGAGATATCACATCTCTGCTATCGGAAGGGTCTCAGGATTGGAATGGGAAGGAGTTGGATATCCCAAATCATGTTATAGGAAGGGTCTCAGGTTTGGTATTAGAAGCATTGAGATATCACATCTCACGCTATAGGAAGGGTCTCAGGATTGGAATGGGGAGGACTTGGATGTCACATCTCATGTTATAGGAAGGCTCTCAGGTTTGGAAGGGGAAGGAGTTGGATATCACATTTCATGTTAGAGGAACGATCTCAGGTTTGGTATTAGAGGCCTTGAGATATCACATCTCATGCTATAGGAAGGGTCTCAGGATTGGAATGGGAAGGAGTTGGATATCACATCTCATGCTATAGGAAGGGTCTCAGGTTTGGTATAAGCATTGAGATATCACATCTCATGCTATAGGAAGGGTCTCAGGATTGGAATGGGAAGGAGTTGTATATGACATCTCATGCCATAGGAAGGGTCTCAGGTTTGGTATAAGCATTGAGATATCACATCACATGCTATAGGAAGGGTCTCAGGATTGGAATGGAAAGGACTTGGATATCACATCTCATGCTATAGGCAGGGTCTCAGGTTTGGAAAGGGAAGGAGATGGATATCACATTTCATGTTAGAGGTAGGATCTCAGGTTTGGTATTAGAGGCATTGAAATATCACATCTCATGCTAACAGATGGGTCTCAGGATTGGAATGGGAAGGAGTTGGATATCACATCTCATGCTAAAGGGAGGGTCTCAGGTTTGGAAGGGGAAGGATTTGGAAATCACATCTCATGTTATAGGAAGGATCTCAGGTTTGGTATTAGAAGCATTGAGATATCACATCTCATGCTATCGGAAGTATCTCAGGTTTGGTATTAGAGGCATTGAGATATCACATCTCATGCTATCATAAGGGTCTCAGGATTGGAATGGGAAGGAGTTGGATATCACATCTCATGTTATAGGAAGGATCTCAGGTTTGGTATTAGAAGCATTGAGACATCACATCCCATGCTATAGGAAGGGTCTCAGGATTGGAATGGGAAGGAGTTGGATATCACATCTCATGCTATAGGAAGGGTCTCAGATTTGGTATAAGCATTGAGATATCACATCACATGCTATAGGAAGGGTCTCAGGATTGGAATGGGAAGGACTTGGATATCACATTTCATGCTATAGGCAGGGTCTCAGGTTTGGAAAGGGAAGGAGATGGATATCACATTTCATGTTAGAGGTAGGATCTCAGGTTTGGTATTAGAGGCATTGAAATATCACATCTCATGCTATCAGAAGGGTCTCAGGATTGGAAAGGGAAGGAGTTGGATATCACATCTCATGCTAAAGGGAGGGTCTCAGGTTTGGAAGTGGAAGGATTTGGAAATCACATCTCATGTTATAGGAAGGATCTCAGGTTTGGTATTAGAAGCATTGAGATATCACATCTCATGCTATCAGAAGTATCTCAGGTTTGGAATTAGAGGCATTGAGATATCACATCTCATGCTATCATAAGGGTCTCAGGATTGGAATGGGAAGGAGTTGGATATCACATCTCATGCTATAGGAAGGGTCTCAGGATTGGAATGGGAAAGAGTTGGATATCACATCTCAAGCTATAGGAAGGGTCTCAGGATTGGAATGTGAAGGAGTTGGATATCACATCTCATGTTATAGGAAAGATCTCAGGTTTGGTATTAGAAGCATTGAGACATCACATCTCATGTTATAGGAAGGGTCTCAGGATTGGAATGGGAAGAAGGTGGATATCACATCTCATGCTATAGGAAGAGTCTCAGGTCTGGAAGGGGAAGGAGTTGGATATCCAATCTCATGTTATAGGACTGGTCTCGGGTTTGGTATTAGAAGCATTGAGATATCACATCGCATGCTGTGGGAAGGTTCTCAGGTTTGGAATGGGGAGGAATTGGATATCTCATCTCATGTTCATAGGAAGGATCTCAGGTTTGGTATTAGAAGCATTGAGATATCACATCTCATGCTATAGGAATGGTCTCAGGATTGGAATGGGAAGGAGTTGGATATTACACTCTTGCTATAGGAAGGGTCTCATGTTTGGAATGGGAAGGAGTTGGATATCACATATGCTATAGGAAGGGTCTCAGGTTTGGACCGGGAAGGAGTTGGATATCACATCTCATGTTATAGGAATGGTCTCAGGTTTGGTATAAGCATTGAGATATCACATCTCTGCTATCGGAAGTGTCTCAGGATTGGAATGGGAAGGAGTTGGATATCCCATCTCATGTTATAGGACGGGTCTCAGGTTTGTTATTAGAATCATTGAGATATCATATTGCATGCTGTAGGAAGGGTCTAAGGATTGGAATGGGAAGGACTTGGATATCACATCTCATGCTATAGGTAGGCTCTCAGGATTGGAAAGGGAAGGAGTTGGATATCACATTTCACGTTAGAGGAAGGATCTCAGGTTTGGTATTAGAGGCATTGAGATATCACATCTCATGCTATAGGAAGAGTCTCAGGATTGGAATGGGAAGGAGTTGGATATCACATCTCATGCTATAGGAAGGGTCTCAGGTTTGGTATAAACATTGAGATATCACATCTCATGCTATAGGAAGGGTCTCGGGATTGGAATGGGAAGGAGATGGATATCACATTTCATGTTAGAGGTAGGACCTCAGGTTTGGAATTAGAGGCATTGAGATATCACATCTCATGCTATCAGAAGGGTTTCAGGATTGGAATGGGAAGGAGTTGGATATCACATCTCATGCTAAAGGGAGGGTCTCAGGTTTGGAAGCGGGAGGATTTGGAAATCACATCTCATGTTATAGGAAGGATCTCAGGTTTGGTATTAGAAGCATTGAGATATCACATCTCATGCTATCGGAAGTATCTCAGGTTTGGTATTAGAGGCATTGAGATATCACATCTCATGCTATCATAAGGGTCTCAGGATTGGAATGGGAAGGAGTTGGATATCACATCTCATGTTATAGGAAGGATCTCAGGTTTGGTATTAGAAGCATTGAGACATCACATCTCATGCTATAGGAAGGGTCTCAGGATTGGAATGGGAAGGAGTTGGATATCACATCTCATGCTATAGGAAGGGTCTCAGATTTGGTATAAGCATTGAGATATCACATCTCATGCTATAGGAAGGGTCTCAGGATTGGAATGGGAAGGAGTTGTATATGACATCTCAGGCCATAGGAAGGGTCTCAGGTTTGGTATAAGCATTGAGATATCAGATCTCTGCTATCGGAAGGGTCTCAGGATTGGAATGGGAATGAGTTGGATATCCCATCTCATGTTATAGGAAGAGTCTCAAGTTTGGTATTAGAAGCATTGAGATATCCCATCTCATGCTATAGGAAGGGTCTCAGGTTGGAATGGGAAGGAGTTGGATATCACATTTCATGTTATAGGAAGGGTCTCAGGATTGGAATTGGAAGGACTTGGCTATCATATCTCATGCTATAGGAAGGCTCTCAGGTTTGGAAGGGGAAGGAGTTGGATATCACATTTCATGTTAGAGGAACGATCTCAGGTTTGGTATTAGAGGCCTTGAGATATCACATCTCATGCTATAGGAAGGGTCTCAGGATTGGAATGGGAAGGAGTTGGATATCACATCTCAAGCTGTAGGAACGGTCTCAGGTTTGGTATAAGCATTGTGATATCACATCTCATGCTATAGGAAGGGTCTCAGGATTGGAATGGGAAGGAGTTGGATATCACATCTCATGCTATAGTAAGGGTCTCAGGTTTGGTATAAGCATTGAGATATCACATCTCATGCTATAGGAAGGGCCTCAGGTTTGGAATGGGAAGGAGTTGTATATGACATCTCATGCCATAGGAAGGGTCTCAGGTTTGGTATAAGCATTGAGATATCACATCACATGCTATAGGAAGGGTCTCAGGATTGGAATGGAAAGGACTTGGATATCACATCTCATGCTATAGGCAGGGTCTCAGGTTTGGAAAGGGAAGGAGATGGATATCACATTTCATGTTAGAGGTAGGATCTCAGGTTTGGTATTAGAGGCATTGAAATATCACATCTCATGCTATCAGAAGGGTCTCAGGATTGGAATGGGAAGGAGTTGGATATCACATCTCATGCTAAAGGGAGGGTCTCAGGTTTGGAAGGGGAAGGATTTGGAAATCACATCTCATGTTATAGGAAGGATCTCAGGTTTGGTATTGGAAGCATTGAGATATCACATCTCATGCTATCGGAAGTATCTCAGGTTTGGTATTAGAGGCATTGAGATATCACATCTCATGCTATCATAAGGGTCTCAGGATTGGAATGGGAAGGAGTTGGATATCACATCTCATGTTATAGGAAGGCTCTCAGGTTTGGAAGGGGAAGGAGTTGGATATCACATTTCATGTTAGAGGAACGATCTCAGGTTTGGTATTAGAGGCCTTGAGATATCACATCTCATGCTATAGGAAGGGTCTCAGGATTGGAATGGGAAGGAGTTGGATATCACATCTCAAGCTATAGGAACGGTCTCAGGTTTGCTATAAGCATTGTGATATCACATCTCATGCTATAGGAAGGGTCTCAGGATTGGAATGGGAAGGAGTTGGATATCACATCTCATGTTATAGGAAAGATCTCAGGTTTGGTATTAGAAGCATTGCGACATCACATCTCATGTTATAGGAAGGGTCTCAGGATTGGAATGGGAAGAAGTTGGATATCACATCTCATGCTATAGGAAGGGTCTCAGGTTTGGTATAAGCATTGAGATATCATATCTCATGCTATAGGAAGGGTCTCAGGATTGGAATGGGAAGGAGTTGTATATGACATCTCATGCCATAAGAAGGGTCTCAGGTTTGGTATAAGAATTGAGATATCACATCACATGCTATAGGAAGGGTCTCAGGATTGGAATGGAAAGGACTTGGATATCACATCTCATGCTATAGGCAGGGTCTCAGGTTTGGAAAGGGAAGGAGATGGATATCACAATTCATGTTAGAGGTAGGATCTCAGGTTTGGTATTAGAGGCATTGAAATATCACATCTCATGCTATCAGATGGGTCTCAGGATTGGAATGGGAAGGAGTTTGATATCACATCTCATGCTAAAGGGAGGGTCTCAGGTTTGGAAGGGGAAGGATTTGGAAATCACATCTCATGTTATAGGAAGGATCTCAGGTTTGGTATTAGAAGCATTGAGATATCACATCTCATGCTATCGGAAGTATCTCAGGTTTGGTATTAGAGGCATTGAGATATCACATCTCATGCTATCATAAGGGTCTCAGGATTGGAATGGGAAGGAGTTGGATATCACATCTCATGTTATAGGAAGGATCTCAGGTTTGGTATTAGAAGAATAGAGACATCACATCTCATGCTATAGGAAGGGTCTCAGGATTGGAATGGGAAGAAGTTGGATATCACATCTCATGCTATAGGAAGGGTCTCAGATTTGGTATAAGCATTGAGATATCACATCTAATGCTATAGGAAGGGTCTCAGGATTGGAATGGGAAGGAGTTGCATATGACATCTCAGGCCATAGGAAGGGTCTCAGGTTTGGTATAAGCATTGAGATATCACATCTCTGCTATCGGAAGGGTCTCAGGATTGGAATGGGAAGGAGTTGGATATCCCAAATCATGTTATAGGAAGGGTCTCAGGTTTGGTATTAGAAGCATTGAGATATCACATCTCATGCTATAGGAAGGGTCTCAGGATTGGAATGGGGAGGACTTGGATGTCACATCTCATGTTATGGGGAGGGTCTCAAGTTTGATATTAGAAGCATTGAGATAACAAATCTCATGATATCGGAAGGGTCTCAGGATTGGAATGGGAAGGAATTGGATATCACATCTCATGATAAAGGAAGGGTCTAAGGTTTGGAAGGGGAAGGATTTGGATATCACATCTCATGTTATAGGACGGGTCTCAGGTTTGGTATTAGAAGCATTGAGATATCAAGTCTCATGGTATAGGAAGGGTCTCAGAATTGGAATGGGAAAGAGTTGGATATCACATCTCAAGCTATAGGTAGGGTCTCAGGATTGGAATGGGAAGAAGTTTGATATCACATCTCATGCCATAGTATGGGTCTCAGGTTTGGTAGAAGCATTGGGATATCACATCTCATGCTATCGGAAGGGTATCAGTATTGGATTTGGAAGGAGTTGGATATCCCATCTCATGCTATAGGAAGGGTCTCAGGTTGGAATGGGAAGGAATTGGATATCACATTTCATGTTATAGGAAGGCTCTCAGGTTTGGAAGGGGAAGGAGTTGGATATCACATTTCATGTCAGAGGAAGGATCTCAGGTTTGGTATTAGAGGCCTTGAGATATCACATCTCATGCTATAGGAAGGGTCTCAGGATTGGAATGGGAAAGAGTTGGATATCACATCTCAAGCTATAGGAAGGGTCTCAGGTTTGGTATAAGCATTGAGATATCACATCTCATGCTATAGGAAGGGTCTCAGGATTGGAATGTGAAGGAGTTGGATATCACATCTCATGTTATAGGAAAGATCTCAGGTTTGGTATTAGAAGCATTGAGACATCACATCTCATGTTATAGGAAGGGTCTCAGGATTGGAATGGGAAGAAGGTGGATATCACATCTCATGCTGTAGGAAGAGTCTCAGGTTTGGCAGGGGAAGGAGTTGGATATCCAATCTCATGTTATAGGACTGGTCTCGGGTTTGGTATTAGAAGCATTGAGATATCACATCGCATGCTGTAGGAAGGTTCTCAGGTTTGGAATGGGGAGGAATTGGATATCACATCTCATGTTCATAGGAAGGATCTCAGGTTTGGTATTAGAAGCATTGAGATATCACATCTCATGCTATAGGAATGGTCTCAGGATTGGAATGGGAAGGAGTTGGATATTACACTCTTGCTATAGGAAGGGTCTCATGTTTGGAATGGGAAGGAGTTGGATATCACATATGCTATAGGAAGGGTCTCAGGTTTGGACCGGGAAGGAGTTGGATATCACATCTCATGTTATAGGAAGGGTCTCAGGTTTGGTATAAGCATTGAGATATCACATCTCTGCTATCGGAAGTGTCTCAGGATTGGAATGGGAAGGAGTTGGATATCCCATCTCATGTTATAGGACGGGTCTCAGGTTTGTTATTAGAATTATTGAGATATCATATTGCATGCTGTAGGAAGGGTCTAAGGATTGGAATGGGAAGGACTTGGATATCACATGTCATGCTATAGGTAGGCTCTTAGGTTTGGAAAGGGAAGGAGTTGGATATCACATTTCACGTTAGAGGAAGGATCTCAGGTTTGGTATTAGAGGCATTGAGATATCACATCTCATGCTATAGGAAGAGTCTCAGGATTGGAATGGGAAGGAGTTGGATATCACATCTCATGCTATAGTAAGGGTCTCAGGTTTGGTATAAGCATTGAGATATCACATCTCATGCTATAGGAAGGGTCTCGGGATTGGAATGGGAAGGAGATGGATATCACATTTCATGTTAGAGGTAGGATCTCAGGTTTGGAATTAGAGGCATTGAGATATCACATCTCATGCTATCAGAAGGGTTTCAGGATTGGAATGGGAAGGAGTTGGATATCACATCTCATGCTAAAGGGAGGGTCTCAGGTTTGGAAGCGGGAGGATTTGGAAATCACATCTCATGTTATAGGAAGGATCTCAGGTTTGGTATTAGAAGCATTGAGATATCACATCTCATGCTATCGGAAGTATCTCAGGTTTGGTATTAGAGGCATTGAGATATCACATCTCATGCTATCATAAGGGTCTCAGGATTGGAATGGGAAGGAGTTGGATATCACATCTCATGTTATAGGAAGGATCTCAGGTTTGGTATTAGAAGCATTGAGACATCACATCTCATGCTATAGGAAGGGTCTCAGGATTGGAATGGGAAGGAGTTGGATATCACATCTCATGCTATAGGAAGGGTCTCAGATTTGGTATAAGCATTGAGATATCACATGTCATGCTATAGGAAGGGTCTCAGGATTGGAATGGGAAGGAGTTGTCTATGACATCTCAGGCCATAGGAAGGGTCTCAGGTTTGGTATAAGCATTGAGATATCACATCTCTGCTATCGGAAGGGTCTCAGGATTGGAATGGGAATGAGTTGGATATCCCATCTCATGTTATAGGAAGAGTCTCAGGTTTGGTATTAGAAGCATTGAGATATCCCATCTCATGCTATAGGAAGGGTCTCAGGTTGGAATGGGAAGGAGTTGGATATCACATTTCATGTTATAAGAAGGGTCTCAGGATTGGAATTGGAAGGACTTGGCTATCATATCTCATGCTATAGGAAGGCTCTCAGGTTTGGAAGGGGAAGGAGTTGGATATCACATTTCATGTTAGAGGAACGATCTCAGGTTTGGTATTAGAGGCCTTGAGATATCACATCTCATGCTATAGGAAGGGTCTCAGGATTGGAATGGGAAGGAGTTGGATATCACATCTCAAGCTATAGGAACGGTCTCAGGTTTGGTATAAGCATTGTGATATCACATCTCATGCTATAGGAAGGGTCTCAGGATTGGAATGGGAAGGAGTTGGATATCACATCTCATGCTATAGGAAGGGTCTCAGGTTTGGAATGGGAAGGAGTTGTATATGACATCTCATGCCATAGGAAGGGTCTCAGGTTTGGTATAAGCATTGAGATATCACATCTCATGCTATAGGAAGGGTCTCAGGTTTGGTATAAGCATTGAGATATCACATCTCATGCTATAGGACGGGTCTCAGGTTTGGTATTAGAAGCATTGAGATATCAAGTCTCATGGTATAAGAAGGGTCTCAGAATTGGAATGGGAAGGAGTTGGATATCACACCTCAAGCTATAGGAAGGGTCTCAGGATTGGAATGGGAAGGAGTTTGATATCACATCTCATGCCATAGTATGGGTCTCAGGTTTGGTAGAAGCATTGGGATATCACATCTCATGCTATCGGAAGGGTATCAGTATTGGATTTGGAAGAAGTTGGATATCCCATCTCATGCTATAGGAAGGGTCTCAGGTTGGAATGGGAAGGAGTTGGATATCACATTTCATGTTATAGGAAGGGTCTCAGGATTGGAATGGGAAGGACTTGGATATCATATCTCATGCTATAGGACGGGTCTCAGGTTTGTTATTAGAATCATTGAGATATCATATTGCATGCTGTAGGAAGGGTCTAAGGATTGGAATGGGAAGGACTTGGATATCACATCTCATGCTATAGATAGGCTCTTAGGTTTGGAAAGGGAAGGAGTTGGATATCACATTTCATGTTAGAGGAAGGATCTCAGGTTTGGTATTAGAAGCATTGAGATATCACATCTCATGCTATAGGAAGGGTCTCAGGATTGGAATGGGAAGTAGTTGGATATCACATCTCATGCTATAGGAAGGGTCTCAGGTTTGGTATAAGCATTGAGATATCACATCTCATGCTATAGGACGGGTCTCAGGATTGGAATGGAAGGAGTTGGATATCACATCTCATGTTATAGGAAGGATCTCAGGTTTGGTATTAGAAGCATTGAGACATCACATCTCATGCTATAGGAAGTGTCTCAGGGTTGGAATGGGAAGGAGTTGGATATCACATCTCATCCAATAGGAAGGGTCTCAGGTTTGGAATGGGAAGGAATTGGATATCACATCTCATGTTATAGGAAGGATCTCAGGTTTGGTATTAGAAGCATTGAGATATCACATCTCATGCTATAGGAAGGGTCTCAGGATTGGAATGTGAAGGATTTGGATATCACATCTCATGCTAAAGGAAGGGTCTCAGGTTTGGTAGAAGCATTGAGATATCACGTCTCTGCTATCGGAAGGGTCCCAGGATTGGATTGGGAAGGAGTTGGATATCCCTTCTCATGCTATAGGAAGGGTCTCAGGATTTGAAAGGGAAGGAGTTGGATATCACATCTCATGTTATAGGAAGGGTCTCAGGATTGGAATGGGAAGGATTTGGATATCACATCTCTTGCTATAGGAAGGGTCTCAGGATTGGTATTAGAAGCATTGAGATATCACATCTCATGCTATAGGAAGGGTCTCAGGATTGGAATGGGGAGGACTTGGATGCCACATCTCATGTTATAGGAAGGCTCTCAGGTTTGGAAGGGGAAGGAGTTGGATATCACATTTCATGTTAGAGGAACGATCTCAGGTTTGGTATTAGAGGCCTTGAGATATCACATCTCATGCTATAGGAAGGGTCTCAGGATTAGAATGGGAAGGAGTTGGATATCACATCTCAAGCTATAGGAACGGTCTCAGGTTTGGTATAAGCATTGTGATATCACATCTCATGCTATAGGTAGGCTCTCAGGTTTGGAAAGGGAAGGAGTTGGATATCACATTTCACGTTAGAGGAAGGATCTCAGGTTTGGTATTAGAGGCATTGAGATATCACATCTCATGCTATAGGAAGGGTCTCAGGTTTGGTATAAGCATTGAGATATCACATCTCATGCTATAGGAAGGGTCTCAGGTTTGGAATGGGAAGGAGTTGTATATGACATCTCATGCCATAGGAAGGGTCTCAGGTTTGGTATAAGCATTGCGATATCACATCACATGCTATAGGAAGGGTCTCAGGATTGGAATGGAAAGGACTTGGATATCACATCTCATGCTATAGGCAGGGTCTCAGGTTTGGAAAGGGAAGGAGATGGATATCACATTTCATGTTAGAGGTAGGATCTCAGGTTTGGTATTAGAGGCATTGAAATATCACATCTCATGCTATCAGAAGGGTCTCAGGATTGGAATGGGAAGGAGTTGGATATCACATCTCATGCTAAAGGGAGGGTCTCAGGTTTGGAAGGGGAAGGATTTGGAAATCACATCTCATGTTATAGGAAGGATCTCAGGTTTGGTATTAGAAGCATTGAGATATCACATCTCATGCTATCGGAAGTATCTCAGGTTTGGTATTAGAGGCATTGAGATATCACATCTCATGCTATCATTAGGGTCTCAGGATTGGAATGGGAAGGAGTTGGATATCATATCTCATGTTATAGGAAGGCTCTCAGGTTTGGAAGGGGAAGGAGTTGGATATCACATTTCATGTTAGAGGAACGATCTCAGGTTTGGTATTAGAGGCCTTGAGATATCACATCTCATGCTATAGGAAGGGTCTCAGGATTGGAATGGGAAGGAGTTGGATATCACATCTCAAGCTATAGGAACGGTCTCAAGTTTGGTATAAGCATTGTGATATCACATCTCATGCTATAGGAAGGGTCTCAGGATTGGAATGGGAAGGAGTTGGATATCACATCTCATGTTATAGGAAAGATCTCAGGTTTGGTATTAGAAGCATTGCGACATCACATCTCATGTTATAGGAAGGGTCTCAGGATTGGAATGGGAAGAAGTTGGATATCACATCTCATGCTATAGGAAGGGTCTCAGGTTTGGTATAAGCATTGAGATATCACATCTCATGCTATAGGAAGGGTCTCAGGATTGGAATGGGAAGGAGTTGTATATGACATCTCATGCCATAGGAAGGGTCTCAGGTTTGGTATAAGAATTGAGATATCACATCACATGCTATAGGAAGGGTCTCAGGATTGGAATGGAAAGGACTTGGATATCACATCTCATGCTATAGGCAGGGTCTCAGGTTTGGAAAGGGAAGGAGATGGATATCACATTTCATGTTAGAGGTAGGATCTCAGGTTTGGTATTAGAGGCATTGAAATATCACATCTCATGCTATCGGATGGGTCTCAGGATTGGAATGGGAAGGAGTTTGATATCACATCTCATGCTAAAGGGAGGGTCTCAGGTTTGGAAGGGGAAGGATTTGGAAATCACATCTCATGTTATAGGAAGCATCTCAGGTTTGGTATTAGAAGCATTGAGATATCACATCTCATGCTATCGGAAGTATCTCAGGTTTGGTATAAGAGGCATTGAGATATCACATCTCATGCTATCATAAGGGTCTCAGGATTGGAATGGGAAGGAGTTGGATATCACATCTCATGTTATAGGAAGGATCTCAGGTTTGGTATTAGAAGCATTGAGACATCACATCTCATGCTATAGGAAGGGTGTCAGGATTGGAATGGGAAGGAGTTGGATATCACATCTCATGCTATAGGAAGGGTCTCAGATTTGGTATAAGCATTGAGATATCACATCTCATGCTATAGGAAGGGTCTCAGGATTGGAATGGGAAGGAGTTGTATATGACATCTCAGGCCATAGGAAGGGTCTCAGGTTTGGTAAAAGCATTGAGATATCACATCTCTGCTATCGGAAGGGTCTCAGGATTGGAATGGGAAGGAGTTGGATATCCCATCTCATGTTATAGGAAGGGTCTCAGGTTTGGTATTAGAAGCATTGAGACATCACATCTCATGTTATAGGAAGGGTCTCAGGATTGGAATGGGAAGAAGTTGGACATCACATCTCATGCTATAGGAAGGGTCTCAGGTTTGGTATAAGCATTGAGATATCACATCTCATGCTATAGGAAGGGTCTCAGGATTGGAATGGGAAGGAGTTGTATATGACATCTCATGCCATAGGAAGGGTCTCCGGTTTGGTATAAGCATTGAGATATCACATCACATGCTATAGGAAGGGTCTCAGGATTGGAATGGGAAGGACTTGGATATCACATCTCATGCTATAGGCAGGGTCTCAGGTTTGGAAAGGGAAGGAGATGGATATCACATTTCATGTTAGAGGTAGGATCTCAGGTTTGGTTTTAGAGGCATTGAAATATCACATCTCATGCTATCAGAAGGGTCTCAGGATTGGAATGGGAAGGAGTTGGATATCACATCTCATGCTAAAGGGAGGGTCTCAGGTTTGGAAGTGGAAGGATTTGGAAATCACATCTCATGTTATAGGAAGGATCTCAGGTTTGGTATTAGAAGCATTGAGATATCACATCTCATGCTATCAGAAGTATCTCAGGTTTGGTATTAGAGGCATTGAGATATCACATCTCATGCTATCATAAGGGTCTCAGGATTGGAATGGGAAGGAGTTGGATATCACATCTCATGTTATAGGAAGGATCTCAGGTTTGGTATTAGAAGAATTGAGACATCACATCTCATGCTATAGGAAGGGTCTCAGGATTGGAATGGGAAGAAGTTGGATATCACATCTCATGCTATAGGAAGGGTCTCAGATTTGGTATAAGCATTGAGATATCACATCTAATGCTATAGGAAGGGTCTCAGGATTGGAATGGGAAGGAGTTGCATATGACATCTCAGGCCATAGGAAGGGTCTCAGGTTTGGTATAAGCATTGAGATATCACATCTCTGCTATCGGAAGGGTCTCAGGATTGGAATGGGAAGGAGTTGGATATCCCAAATCATGTTATAGGAAGGGTCTCAGGTTTGGTATTAGAAGCATTGAGATATCACATCTCATGCTATAGGAAGGGTCTCAGGATTGGAATGGGGAGGACTTGGATGCCACATCTCATGTTATAGGAAGGCTCTCAGGTTTGGAAGGGGAAGGAGTTGGATATCACATTTCATGTTAGAGGAACGATCTCAGGTTTGGTATTAGAGGCCTTGAGATATCACATCTCATGCTATAGGAAGGGTCTCAGGATTGGAATGGGAAGGAGTTGGATATCACATCTCAAGCTATAGGAACGGTCTCAGGTTTGGTATAAGCATTGTGATATCACATCTCATGCTACAGGTAGGCTCTCAGGTTTGGAAAGGGAAGGAGTTGGATATCACATTTCACGTTAGAGGAAGGATCTCAGGTTTGGTATTAGAGGCATTGAGATATCACATCTCATGCTATCAGAAGGGTTTCAGGATTGGAATGGGAAGGAGTTGGATATCACATCTCATGCTATAGGAAGGGTCTCAGGTTTGGTATAAGCATTGAGATATCACATCTCATGCTATAGGAAGGGTCTCGGGATTGGAATGGGAAGGAGATGGATATCACATTTCATGTTAGAAGTAGGATCTCAGGTTTGGAATTAGAGGCATTGAGATATCACATCTCATGCTATCAGAAGGGTTTCAGGATTGGAATGGGAAGGAGTTGGATATCACATCTCATGCTAAAGGGAGGGTCTCAGGTTTGGAAGCGGGAGGATTTGGAAATCACATCTCATGTTATAGGAAGGATCTCAGGTTTGGTATTAGAAGCATTGAGATATCACATCTCATGCTATCGGAAGTATCTCAGGTTTGGTATTAGAGGCATTGAGATATCACATCTCATGCTATCATAAGGGTCTCAGGATTGGAATGGGAAGGAGTTGGATATCACATCTCATGTTATAGGAAGGATATCAGGTTTGGTATTAGAAGCATTGAGACATCACATCTCATGCTATAGGAAGGGTCTCAGGATTGGAATGGGAAGGAGTTGGATATCACATCTCATGCTATAGGAAGGGTCTCAGATTTGGTATAAGCATTGAGATATCACATCTCATGCTATAGGAAGGGTCTCAGGATTGGAATGGGAAGGAGTTGTATATGACATCTCAGGCCATAGGAAGGGTCTCAGGTTTGGTATAAGCATTGAGATATCACATCTCTGCTATCGGAAGGGTCTCAGGATTGGAATGGGAATGAGTTGGATATCCCATCTCATGTTATAGGAAGAGTCTCAGGTTTGGTATTAGAAGCAATGAGATATCCCATCTCATGCTATATGAAGGGTCTCAGGTTGGAATGGGAAGGAGTTGGATATCACATTTCATGTTATAGGAAGGGTCTCAGGATTGGAATTAGAAGGACTTGGCTATCATATCTCATGCTATAGGAAGGCTCTCAGGTTTGGAAGGGGAAGGAGTTGGATATCACATTTCATGTTAGAGGAACGATCTCAGGTTTGGTATTAGAGGCCTTGAGATATCACATCTCATGCTATAGGAAGGGTCTCAGGATTGGAATGGGAAGGAGTTGGATATCACATCTCAAGCTATAGGAACGGTCTCAGGTTTGGTATAAGCATTGTGATATCACATCTCATGCTATAGGAAGGGTCTCAGGATTGGAATGGGGAGGAGTTGGATATCACATCTCATGCTATAGGAAGGGTCTCAGGTTTGGTATAAGCATTGAGATATCACATCTCATGCTATAGGAAGGGTCTCAGGTTTGGAATGGGAAGGAGTTGTATATGACATCTCATGCCATAGGAAGGGTCTCAGGTTTGGTATAAGCATTGAGATATCACATCACATGCTATAGGAAGGGTCTCAGGATTGGAATGGAAAGGACTTGGATATCACATCTCATGCTATAGGCAGGGTCTCAGGTTTGGAAAGGGAAGGAGATGGATATCACATTTCATGTTAGAGGTAGGATCTCAGGTTTGGTATTAGAGGCATTGAAATATCACATCTCATGCTATCAGAAGGGTCTCAGGATTGGAATGGGAAGGAGTTGGATATCACATCTCATGCTAAAGGGAGGGTCTCAGGTTTGGAAGGGGAAGGATTTGGAAATCACATCTCATGTTATAGGAAGGATCTCAGGTTTGGTATTAGAAGCATTGAGATATCACATCTCATGCTATCGGAAGTATCTCAGGTTTGGTATTAGAGGCATTGAGATATCACATCTCATGCTATCATAAGGGTCTCAGGATTGGAATGGGAAGGAGTTGGATATCACATCTCATGTTATAGGAAGGCTCTCAGGTTTGGAAGGGGAAGGAGTTGGATATCACATTTCATGTTAGAGGAACGATCTCAGGTTTGGTATTAGAGGCCTTGAGATATCACATCTCATGCTATAGGAAGGGTCTCAGGATTGGAATGGGAAGGAGTTGGATATCACATCTCAAGCTATAGGAACGGTCTCAGGTTTGGTATAAGCATTGTGATATCACATCTCATGCTATAGGAAGGGTCTCAGGATTGGAATGGGAAGGAGTTGGATATCACATCTCATGTTATAGGAAAGATCTCAGGTTTGGTATTAGAAGCATTGCTACATCACATCTCATGTTATAGGAAGGGTCTCAGGATTGGAATGGGAAGAAGTTGGATATCACATCTCATGCTATAGGAAGGGTCTCAGGTTTGGTATAAGCATTGAGATATCACATCTCATGCTATAGGAAGGGTCTCAGGATTGGAATGGGAAGGAGTTGTATATGACATCTCATGCCATAGGAAGGGTCTCAGGTTTGGTATAAGAATTGAGATATCACATCACATGCTATAGGAAGGGTCTCAGGATTGGAATGGAAAGGACTTGGATATCACATCTCATGCTATAGGCAGGGTCTCAGGTTTGGAAAGGGAAGGAGATGGATATCACATTTCATGTTAGAGGTAGGATCTCAGGTTTGGTATTAGAGGCATTGAAATATCACATCTCATGCTATCAGATGGGTCTCAGGATTGGAATGGGAAGGAGTTTGATATCACATCTCATGCTAAAGGGAGGGTCTCAGGTTTCGAAGGGGAATGATTTGGAAATCACATCTCATGTTATAGGAAGGATCTCAGGTTTGGTATTAGAAGCATTGAGATATCACATCTCATGCTATCGGAAGTATCTCAGGTTTGGTATTAGAGGCATTGAGATATCACATCTCATGCTATCATAAGGGTCTCAGGATTGGAATGGGAAGGAGTTGGATATCACATCTCATGTTATAGGAAGGATCTCAGGTTTGGTATTAGAAGCATTGAGACATCACATCTCATGCTATAGGAAGGGTGTCAGGATTGGAATGGGAAGGAGTTGGATATCACATCTCATGCTATAGGAAGGGTCTCAGATTTGGTATAAGCATTGAGATATCACATCTCATGCTATAGGAAGGGTCTCAGGATTGGAATGGGAAGGAGTTGTATATGACATCTCAGGCCATAGGAAGGGTCTCAGGTTTGGTAAAAGCATTGAGATATCACATCTCTGCTATCGGAAGGGTCTCAGGATTGGAATGGGAAGGAGTTGGATATCCCATCTCATGTTATAGGAAGGGTCTCAGGTTTGGTATTAGAAGCATTGAGACATCACATCTCATGTTATAGGAAGGGTCTCAGGATTGGAATGGGAAGAAGTTAGATATCACATCTCATGCTATAGGAAGGGTCTCAGGTTTGGTATAAGCATTGAGATATCACATCTCATGCTATAGGAAGGGTCTCAGGATTGGAATGGGAAGGAGTTGTATATGACATCTCATGCCATAGGAAGGGTCTCAGGTTTGGTATAAGCATTGAGATATCACATCACATGCTATAGGAAGGGTCTCAGGATTGGAATGGGAAGGACTTGGATATCACATCTCATGCTATAGGCAGGGTCTCAGGTTTGGAAAGGGAAGGAGATGGATATCACATTTCATGTTAGAGGTAGGATCTCAGGTTTGGTATTAGAGGCATTGAAATATCACATCTCATGCTATCAGAAGGGTCTCAGGATTGGAATGGGAAGGAGTTGGATATCACATCTCATGCTAAAGGGAGGGTCTCAGGTTTGGAAGTGGAAGGATTTGGAAATCACATCTCATGTTATAGGAAGGATCTCAGGTTTGGTATTAGAAGCATTGAGATATCACATCTCATGCTATCAGAAGTATCTCAGGTTTGGTATTAGAGGCATTGAGATATCACATCTCATGCTATCATAAGGGTCTCAGGATTGGAATGGGAAGGAGTTGGATATCACATCTCATGTTATAGGAAGGATCTCAGGTTTGGTATTAGAAGAATTGAGACATCACATCTCATGCTATAGGAAGGGTCTCAGGATTGGAATGGGAAGAAGTTGGATATCACATCTCATGCTATAGGAAGGGTCTCAGATTTGGTATAAGCATTGAGATATCACATCTAATGCTATAGGAAGGGTCTCAGGATTGGAATGGGAAGGAGTTGCATATGACATCTCAGGCCATAGGAAGGGTCTCAGGTTTGGTATAAGCATTGAGATATCACATCTCTGCTATCGGAAGGGTCTCAGGATTGGAATGGGAAGGAGTTGGATATCCCAAATCATGTTATAGGAAGGGTCTCAGGTTTGGTATTAGAAGCATTGAGATATCACATCTCATGCTATAGGAAGGGTCTCAGGATTGGAATGGGGAGGACTTGGATGCCACATCTCATGTTATAGGAAGGCTCTCAGGTTTGGAAGGGGAAGGAGTTGGATATCACATTTCATGTTAGAGGAACGATCTCAGGTTTGGTATTAGAGGCCTTGAGATATCACATCTCATGCTATAGGAAGGGTCTCAGGATTGGAATGGGAAGGAGTTGGATATCACATCTCAAGCTATAGGAACGGTCTCAGGTTTGGTATAAGCATTGTGATATCACATCTCATGCTACAGGTAGGCTCTCAGGTTTGGAAAGGGAAGGAGTTGGATATCACATTTCACGTTAGAGGAAGGATCTCAGGTTTGGTATTAGAGGCATTGAGATATCACATCGCATGCTATCAGAAGGGTTTCAGGATTGGAATGGGAAGGAGTTGGATATCACATCTCATGCTATAGGAAGGGTCTCAGGTTTGGTATAAGCATTGAGATATCACATCTCATGCTATAGGAAGGGTCTCGGGATTGGAATGGGAAGGAGATGGATATCACATTTCATGTTAGAAGTAGGATCTCAGGTTTGGAATTAGAGGCATTGAGATATCACATCTCATGCTATCAGAAGGGTTTCAGGATTGGAATGGGAAGGAGTTGGATATCACATCTCATGCTAAAGGGAGGGTCTCAGGTTTGGAAGCGGGAGGATTTGGAAATCACATCTCATGTTATAGGAAGGATCTCAGGTTTGGTATTAGAAGCATTGAGATATCACATCTCATGCTATCGGAAGTATCTCAGGTTTGGTATTAGAGGCATTGAGATATCACATCTCATGCTATCATAAGGGTCTCAGGATTGGAATGGGAAGGAGTTGGATATCACATCTCATGTTATAGGAAGGATATCAGGTTTGGTATTAGAAGCATTGAGACATCACATCTCATGCTATAGGAAGGGTCTCAGGATTGGAATGGGAAGGAGTTGGATATCACATCTCATGCTATAGGAAGGGTCTCAGATTTGGTATAAGCATTGAGATATCACATCTCATGCTATAGGAAGGGTCTCAGGATTGGAATGGGAAGGAGTTGTATATGACATCTCAGGCCATAGGAAGGGTCTCAGGTTTGGTATAAGCATTGAGATATCACATCTCTGCTATCGGAAGGGTCTCAGGATTGGAATGGGAATGAGTTGGATATCCCATCTCATGTTATAGGAAGAGTCTCAGGTTTGGTATTAGAAGCAATGAGATATCCCATCTCATGCTATATGAAGGGTCTCAGGTTGGAATGGGAAGGAGTTGGATATCACATTTCATGTTATAGGAAGGGTCTCAGGATTGGAATTAGAAGGACTTGGCTATCATATCTCATGCTATAGGAAGGCTCTCAGGTTTGGAAGGGGAAGGAGTTGGATATCACATTTCATGTTAGAGGAACGATCTCAGGTTTGGTATTAGAGGCCTTGAGATATCACATCTCATGCTATAGGAAGGGTCTCAGGATTGGAATGGGAAGGAGTTGGATATCACATCTCAAGCTATAGGAACGGTCTCAGGTTTGGTATAAGCATTGTGATATCACATCTCATGCTATAGGAAGGGTCTCAGGATTGGAATGGGGAGGAGTTGGATATCACATCTCATGCTATAGGAAGGGTCTCAGGTTTGGTATAAGCATTGAGATATCACATCTCATGCTATAGGAAGGGTCTCAGGTTTGGAATGGGAAGGAGTTGTATATGACATCTCATGCCATAGGAAGGGTCTCAGGTTTGGTATAAGCATTGAGATATCACATCACATGCTATAGGAAGGGTCTCAGGATTGGAATGGAAAGGACTTGGATATCACATCTCATGCTATAGGCAGGGTCTCAGGTTTGGAAAGGGAAGGAGATGGATATCACATTTCATGTTAGAGGTAGGATCTCAGGTTTGGTATTAGAGGCATTGAAATATCACATCTCATGCTATCAGAAGGGTCTCAGGATTGGAATGGGAAGGAGTTGGATATCACATCTCATGCTAAAGGGAGGGTCTCAGGTTTGGAAGGGGAAGGATTTGGAAATCACATCTCATGTTATAGGAAGGATCTCAGGTTTGGTATTAGAAGCATTGAGATATCACATCTCATGCTATCGGAAGTATCTCAGGTTTGGTATTAGAGGCATTGAGATATCACATCTCATGCTATCATAAGGGTCTCAGGATTGGAATGGGAAGGAGTTGGATATCACATCTCATGTTATAGGAAGGCTCTCAGGTTTGGAAGGGGAAGGAGTTGGATATCACATTTCATGTTAGAGGAACGATCTCAGGTTTGGTATTAGAGGCCTTGAGATATCACATCTCATGCTATAGGAAGGGTCTCAGGATTGGAATGGGAAGGAGTTGGATATCACATCTCAAGCTATAGGAACGGTCTCAGGTTTGGTATAAGCATTGTGATATCACATCTCATGCTATAGGAAGGGTCTCAGGATTGGAATGGGAAGGAGTTGGATATCACATCTCATGTTATAGGAAAGATCTCAGGTTTGGTATTAGAAGCATTGCTACATCACATCTCATGTTATAGGAAGGGTCTCAGGATTGGAATGGGAAGAAGTTGGATATCACATCTCATGCTATAGGAAGGGTCTCAGGTTTGGTATAAGCATTGAGATATCACATCTCATGCTATAGGAAGGGTCTCAGGATTGGAATGGGAAGGAGTTGTATATGACATCTCATGCCATAGGAAGGGTCTCAGGTTTGGTATAAGAATTGAGATATCACATCACATGCTATAGGAAGGGTCTCAGGATTGGAATGGAAAGGACTTGGATATCACATCTCATGCTATAGGCAGGGTCTCAGGTTTGGAAAGGGAAGGAGATGGATATCACATTTCATGTTAGAGGTAGGATCTCAGGTTTGGTATTAGAGGCATTGAAATATCACATCTCATGCTATCAGATGGGTCTCAGGATTGGAATGGGAAGGAGTTTGATATCACATCTCATGCTAAAGGGAGGGTCTCAGGTTTCGAAGGGGAATGATTTGGAAATCACATCTCATGTTATAGGAAGGATCTCAGGTTTGGTATTAGAAGCATTGAGATATCACATCTCATGCTATCGGAAGTATCTCAGGTTTGGTATTAGAGGCATTGAGATATCACATCTCATGCTATCATAAGGGTCTCAGGATTGGAATGGGAAGGAGTTGGATATCACATCTCATGTTATAGGAAGGATCTCAGGTTTGGTATTAGAAGCATTGAGACATCACATCTCATGCTATAGGAAGGGTGTCAGGATTGGAATGGGAAGGAGTTGGATATCACATCTCATGCTATAGGAAGGGTCTCAGATTTGGTATAAGCATTGAGATATCACATCTCATGCTATAGGAAGGGTCTCAGGATTGGAATGGGAAGGAGTTGTATATGACATCTCAGGCCATAGGAAGGGTCTCAGGTTTGGTAAAAGCATTGAGATATCACATCTCTGCTATCGGAAGGGTCTCAGGATTGGAATGGGAAGGAGTTGGATATCCCATCTCATGTTATAGGAAGGGTCTCAGGTTTGGTATTAGAAGCATTGAGACATCACATCTCATGTTATAGGAAGGGTCTCAGGATTGGAATGGGAAGAAGTTAGATATCACATCTCATGCTATAGGAAGGGTCTCAGGTTTGGTATAAGCATTGAGATATCACATCTCATGCTATAGGAAGGGTCTCAGGATTGGAATGGGAAGGAGTTGTATATGACATCTCATGCCATAGGAAGGGTCTCAGGTTTGGTATAAGCATTGAGATATCACATCACATGCTATAGGAAGGGTCTCAGGATTGGAATGGGAAGGACTTGGATATCACATCTCATGCTATAGGCAGGGTCTCAGGTTTGGAAAGGGAAGGAGATGGATATCACATTTCATGTTAGAGGTAGGATCTCAGGTTTGGTATTAGAGGCATTGAAATATCACATCTCATGCTATCAGAAGGGTCTCAGGATTGGAATGGGAAGGAGTTGGATATCACATCTCATGCTAAAGGGAGGGTCTCAGGTTTGGAAGTGGAAGGATTTGGAAATCACATCTCATGTTATAGGAAGGATCTCAGGTTTGGTATTAGAAGCATTGAGATATCACATCTCATGCTATCAGAAGTATCTCAGGTTTGGTATTAGAGGCATTGAGATATCACATCTCATGCTATCATAAGGGTCTCAGGATTGGAATGGGAAGGAGTTGGATATCACATCTCATGTTATAGGAAGGATCTCAGGTTTGGTATTAGAAGAATTGAGACATCACATCTCATGCTATAGGAAGGGTCTCAGGATTGGAATGGGAAGAAGTTGGATATCACATCTCATGCTGTAGGAAGGGTCTCAGATTTGGTATAAGCATTGAGATATCACATCTAATGCTATAGGAAGGGTCTCAGGATTGGAATGGGAAGGAGTTGCATATGACATCTCAGGCCATAGGAAGGGTCTCAGGTTTGGTATAAGCATTGAGATATCACATCTCTGCTATCGGAAGGGTCTCAGGATTGGAATGGGAAGGAGTTGGATATCCCAAATCATGTTATAGGAAGGGTCTCAGGTTTGGTATTAGAAGCATTGAGATATCACATCTCATGCTATAGGAAGGGTCTCAGGATTGGAATGGGGAGGACTTGGCTGTCACATCTCATGTTATAGGAAGGCTCTCAGGTTTGGAAGGGGAAGGAGTTGGATATCACATTTCATGTTAGAGGAACGATCTCAGGTTTGGTATTAGAGGCCTTGAGATATCACATCTCATGCTATAGGAAGGGTCTCAGGATTGGAATGGGAAGGAGTTGGATATCACATCTCAAGCTATAGGAACGGTCTCAGGTTTGGTATAAGCATTGTGATATCACATCTCATGCTATAGGAAGGGTCTCAGGATTGGAATGGGAAGGAGTTGGATATCACATCTCATGTTATAGGAAAGATCTCAGGTTTGGTATTAGAAGCATTGCGACATCACATCTCATGTTATAGGAAGGGTCTCAGGATTGGAATGGGAAGAAGTTGGATATCACATCTCATGCTATAGGAAGGGTCTCAGGTTTGGTATAAGCATTGAGATATCACATCTCATGCTATAGGAAGGGTCTCAGGATTGGAATGGGAAGGAGTTGTATATGACATCTCATGCCATAGGAAGGGTCTCATGTTTGGTATAAGCATTGAGATATCACATCACATGCTATAGGAAGGGTCTCAGGATTGGAATGGAAAGGACTTGGATATCACATCTCATGCTATAGGCAGGGTCTCAGGTTTGGAAAGGGAAGGAGATGGATATCACATTTCATGTTAGAGGTAGGATCTCAGGTTTGGTATTAGAGGCATTGAAATATCACATCTCATGCTATCAGATGGGTCTCAGGATTGGAATGGGAAGGAGTTGGATATCACATCTCATGCTAAAGGGAGGGTCTCAGGTTTGGAAGGGGAAGGATTTGGAAATCACATCTCATGTTATAGGAAGGATCTCAGGTTTGGTATTAGAAGCATTGAGATATCACATCTCATGCTATCGGAAGTATCTCAGGTTTGGTATTAGAGGCATTGAGATATCACATCTCATGCTATCATAAGGGTCTCAGGATTGGAATGGGAAGGAGTTGGATATCACATCTCATGTTATAGGAAGGATCTCAGGTTTGGCATTAGAAGCATTGAGACATCACATCTCATGCTATAGGAAGGGTCTCAGGATTGGAATGGGAAAGAGTTGGATATCACATCTCATGCTATAGGAAGGGTCTCAGATTTGGTATAAGCATTGAGATATCACATCACATGCTATAGGAAGGGTCTCAGGATTGGAATGGGAAGGACTTGGATATCACATTTCATGCTATAGGCAGGGTCTCAGGTTTGGAAAGGGAAGGAGATGGATATCACATTTCATGTTAGAGGTAGGATCTCAGGTTTGGTATTAAAGGCATTGAAATATCACATCTCATGCTATCAGAAGGGTCTCAGGATTGGAATGGGAAGGAGTTGGATATCACATCTCATGCTAAAGGGAGGGTCTCAGGTTTGGAAGTGGAAGGATTTGGAAATCACATCTCATGTTATAGGAAGGATCTCAGGTTTGGTATTAGAAGCATTGAGATATCACATCTCATGCTATCAGAAGTATCTCAGGTTTGGTGTTAGAGGCATAGAGATATCACATCTCATGCTATCATAAGGGTCTCAGGATTGGAATGGGAAGGAGTTGGATATCACATCTCATGTTATAGGAAGGATCTCAGGTTTGGTATTAGAAGAATTGAGACATCACATCTCATGCTATAGGAAGGGTCTCAGGATTGGAATGGGAAGAAGTTGGATATCACATCTCATGCTATAGGAAGGGTCTCAGATTTGGTATAAGCATTGAGATATCACATCTAATGCTATAGGAAGGGTCTCAGGATTGGAATGGGAAGGAGTTGCATATGACATCTCAGGCCATAGGAAGGGTCTCAGGTTTGGTATAAGCATTGAGATATCACATCTCTGCTATCGGAAGGGTCTCAGGATTGGAATGGGAAGGAGTTGGATATCCCAAATCATGTTATAGGAAGGGTCTCAGGTTTGGTATTAGAAGCATTGAGATATCATATCTCATGCTATAGGAAGGGTCTCAGGATTGGAATGGGGAGGACTTGGATGTCACATCTGATGTTATAGGGAGGGTCTCAAGTTTGATATTAGAAGCATTGAGATAACAAATCTCATGATATCGGAAGGGTCTCAGGATTGGAATGGGAAGGAATTGGATATCACATCTCATGATAAATGAAGGGTCTAAGGTTTGGAACTGGAAATATTTGGATATCACATCTCATGTTATAGGACGGGTCTCAGGTTTGGTATTAGAAGCATTGAGATATCAAGTCTCATGGTATAGGAAGGGTCTCAGAATTGGAATGGGAAGGAGTTGGATATCACATCTCAAGCTATAGGTAGGGTCTCAGGATTGGAATGGGAAGGAGTTTGATATCACATCTCATGCCATAGTATGGGTCTCAGGTTTGGTAGAAGCATTGGGATATCACATCTCATGCTATCGGAAGGGTATCAGTATTGGATTTGGAAGGAGTTGGATATCTCATCTCATGCTATAGGAAGGGTCTCAGGTTGGAATGGGAAGGAATTGGATATCACATTTCATGTTATAGGAAGGCTCTCAGGTTTGGAAGGGGAAGGAGTTGGATATCACATTTCATGTCAGAGGAAGGATCTCAGGTTTGGTATTAGAGGCCTTGAGATATCACACCTCATGCTATAGGAAGGGTCTCAGGATTGGAATGGGAAGGAGTTGGATATCACATCTCAAGCTATAGGAAGGGTCTCAGGTTTGGTATAAGCATTGAGATATCACATCTCATGCTATAGGAAGGGTCTCAGGATTGGAATGGGAAGAAGTTGGGTATCACATCTCATGCTATAGGAAGAGTCTCAGGTTTGGAAGGGGAAGGAGTTGGATATCCAATCTCATGTTATAGGACTGGTCTCGGGTTTGGTATTAGAAGCATTGAGATATCACATCGCATGCTGTAGGAAGGTTCTCAGGTTTGGAATGGGGAGGAATTGGATATCACATCTCATGTTCATAGGAAGGATCTCAGGTTTGGTATTAGAAGCATTGAGATATCACATCTCATGCTATAGGAATGGTCTCAGGATTGGAATGGGAAGGAGTTGGATATTACACTCTTGCTATAGGAAGGGTCTCATGTTTGGAATGGGAAGGAGTTGGATATCACATATGCTATAGGAAGGGTCTCAGGTTTGGACCGGGAAGGAGTTGGATATCACATCTCATGTTATAGGAAAGGTCTCAGGTTTGGTATAAGCATTGAGATATCACATCTCTGTTATCGGAAGTGTCTCAGGATTGCAATGGGAAGGAGTTGGATATCCCATCTCATGTTATAGGACGGGTCTCAGGTTTGTTATTAGAATCATTGAGATACCACATCACATGCTATAGGAAGGGTCTCAGGATTGGAATGGGAAGGACTTGGATATCACATCTCATGCTATAGGCAGAGTCTCAGGTTTGGAAAGGGAAGGAGATGGATATCACATTTCATGTTAGAGGTAGGATCTCAGGTTTGGTATTAGAGGCATTGAAATATCACATCTCATGCTATCAGAAGGGTCTCAGGTTTGGTATTAGAGGCATTGAGATATCACATCTCATGCCATCATAAGGGTCTCGGGATTGGAATGGGAAGGAGTTGGATATCACATCTCATGTTATAGGAAGGATCTCAGGTTTGGTATTAGAAGAATTGAGACATCACATCTCATGCTATAGGAAGGGTCTCAGGATTGGAATGGGAAGAAGTTGGATATCACATCTCATGCTATAGGAAGGGTCTCAGATTTGGTATAAGCATTGAGATATCACATCTAATGCTATAGGAAGGGTCTCAGGATTGGAATGGGAAGGAGTTGCATATGACATCTCAGGCCATAGGAAGGGTCTCAGGTTTGGTATAAGCATTGAGATATCACATCTCTGCTATCGGAAGGGTCTCAGGATTGGAATGGGAAGGAGTTGGATATCCCAAATCATGTTATAGGAAGGGTCTCAGGTTTGGTATTAGAAGCATTGAGATATCACATCTCATGCTATAGGAAGGGTCTCAGGATTGGAATGGGGAGGACTTGGATGTCACATCTCATGTTATAGGAAGGCTCTCAGGTTTGGAAGGGGAAGGAGTTGGATATCACATTTCATGTTAGAGGAACGATCTCAGGTTTGGTATTAGAGGCCTTGAGATATCACATCTCATGCTATAGGAAGGGTCTCAGGATTGGAATGGGAAGGAGTTGGATATCACATCTCAAGCTATAGGAACGGTCTCAGGTTTGGTATAAGCATTGTGATATCACATCTCATGCTATAGGAAGGGTCTCAGGATTGGAATGGGAAGAAGTTGGATATCACATCTCATGCTATAGGAAGGGTCTCAGGTTTGGTATAAGCATTGAGATATCACATCTCATGCTATAGGAAGGGTCTCGGGATTGGAATGGGAAGGAGATGGATATCACATTTCATGTTAGAAGTAGGATCTCAGGTTTGGAATTAGAGGCATTGAGATATCACATCTCATGCTATCAGAAGGGTTTCAGGATTGGAATGGGAAGGAGTTGGATATCACATCTCATGCTAAAGGGAGGGTCTCAGGTTTGGAAGCGGGAGGATTTGGAAATCACATCTCATGTTATAGGAAGGATCTCAGGTTTGGTATTAGAAGCATTGAGATATCACATCTCATGCTATCATAAGGGTCTCAGGATTGGAATGGGAAGGAGTTGGATATCACATCTCATGTTATAGGAAGGATATCAGGTTTGGTATTAGAAGCATTGAGACATCACATCTCATGCTATAGGAAGGGTCTCAGGATTGGAATGGGAAGGAGTTGGATATCACATCTCATGCTATAGGAAGGGTCTCAGATTTGGTATAAGCATTGAGATATCACATCTCATGCTATAGGAAGGGTCTCAGGATTGGAATGGGAAGGAGTTGTATATGACATCTCAGGCCATAGGAAGGGTCTCAGGTTTGGTATAAGCATTGAGATATCACATCTCTGCTATCGGAAGGGTCTCAGGATTGGAATGGGAATGAGTTGGATATCCCATCTCATGTTATAGGAAGAGTCTCAGGTTTGGTATTAGAAGCAATGAGATATCCCATCTCATGCTATATGAAGGGTCTCAGGTTGGAATGGGAAGGAGTTGGATATCACATTTCATGTTATAGGAAGGGTCTCAGGATTGGAATTAGAAGGACTTGGCTATCATATCTCATGCTATAGGAAGGCTCTCAGGTTTGGAAGGGGAAGGAGTTGGATATCACATTTCATGTTAGAGGAACGATCTCAGGTTTGGTATTAGAGGCCTTGAGATATCACATCTCATGCTATAGGAAGGGTCTCAGGATTGGAATGGGAAGGAGTTGGATATCACATCTCAAGCTATAGGAACGGTCTCAGGTTTGGTATAAGCATTGTGATATCACATCTCATGCTATAGGAAGGGTCTCAGGATTGGAATGGGGAGGAGTTGGATATCACATCTCATGCTATAGGAAGGGTCTCAGGTTTGGTATAAGCATTGAGATATCACATCTCATGCTATAGGAAGGGTCTCAGGTTTGGAATGGGAAGGAGTTGTATATGACATCTCATGCCATAGGAAGGGTCTCAGGTTTGGTATAAGCATTGAGATATCACATCACATGCTATAGGAAGGGTCTCAGGATTGGAATGGAAAGGACTTGGATATCACATCTCATGCTATAGGCAGGGTCTCAGGTTTGGAAAGGGAAGGAGATGGATATCACATTTCATGTTAGAGGTAGGATCTCAGGTTTGGTATTAGAGGCATTGAAATATCACATCTCATGCTATCAGAAGGGTCTCAGGATTGGAATGGGAAGGAGTTGGATATCACATCTCATGCTAAAGGGAGGGTCTCAGGTTTGGAAGGGGAAGGATTTGGAAATCACATCTCATGTTATAGGAAGGATCTCAGGTTTGGTATTAGAAGCATTGAGATATCACATCTCATGCTATCGGAAGTATCTCAGGTTTGGTATTAGAGGCATTGAGATATCACATCTCATGCTATCATAAGGGTCTCAGGATTGGAATGGGAAGGAGTTGGATATCACATCTCATGTTATAGGAAGGCTCTCAGGTTTGGAAGGGGAAGGAGTTGGATATCACATTTCATGTTAGAGGAACGATCTCAGGTTTGGTATTAGAGGCCTTGAGATATCACATCTCATGCTATAGGAAGGGTCTCAGGATTGGAATGGGAAGGAGTTGGATATCACATCTCAAGCTATAGGAACGGTCTCAGGTTTGGTATAAGCATTGTGATATCACATCTCATGCTATAGGAAGGGTCTCAGGATTGGAATGGGAAGGAGTTGGATATCACATCTCATGTTATAGGAAAGATCTCAGGTTTGGTATTAGAAGCATTGCTACATCACATCTCATGTTATAGGAAGGGTCTCAGGATTGGAATGGGAAGAAGTTGGATATCACATCTCATGCTATAGGAAGGGTCTCAGGTTTGGTATAAGCATTGAGATATCACATCTCATGCTATAGGAAGGGTCTCAGGATTGGAATGGGAAGGAGTTGTATATGACATCTCATGCCATAGGAAGGGTCTCAGGTTTGGTATAAGAATTGAGATATCACATCACATGCTATAGGAAGGGTCTCAGGATTGGAATGGAAAGGACTTGGATATCACATCTCATGCTATAGGCAGGGTCTCAGGTTTGGAAAGGGAAGGAGATGGATATCACATTTCATGTTAGAGGTAGGATCTCAGGTTTGGTATTAGAGGCATTGAATATCACATCTCATGCTATCAGATGGGTCTCAGGATTGGAATGGGAAGGAGTTTGATATCACATCTCATGCTAAAGGGAGGGTCTCAGGTTTGGAAGGGGAAGGATTTGGAAATCACATCTCATGTTATAGGAAGGATCTCAGGTTTGGTATTAGAAGCATTGAGATATCACATCTCATGCTATCGGAAGTATCTCAGGTTTGGTATTAGAGGCATTGAGATATCACATCTCATGCTATCATAAGGGTCTCAGGATTGGAATGGGAAGGAGTTGGATATCACATCTCATGTTATAGGAAGGATCTCAGGTTTGGTATTAGAAGCATTGAGACATCACATCTCATGCTATAGGAAGGGTGTCAGGATTGGAATGGGAAGAAGTTGGATATCACATCTCATGTTATAGGAAAGATCTCAGGTTTGGTATTAGAAGCATTGAGACATCACATCTCATGTTATAGGAAGGGTCTCAGGATTGGAATGGGAAGAAGTTGGATATCACATCTCATGCTATAGGAAGAGTCTTAGTTTGGAAGGGGAAGGAGTTGGATATCCAATCTCATGTTATAGGACTGGTCTCGGGTTTGGTATTAGAAGCATTGAGATATCACATCGCATGCTGTAGGAAGGTTCTCAGGTTTGGAATGGGGAGGAATTGGATATCACATCTCATGTTCATAGGAAGGATCTCAGGTTTGGTATTAGAAGCATTGAGATATCACATCTCATGCTATAGAAATGGTCTCAGGATTGGAATGGGAAGGAGTTGGATATTACACTCTTGCTATAGGAAGGGTCTCATGTTTGGAATGGGAAGGAGTTGGATATCACATATGCTATAGGAAGGGTCTCAGGTTTGGACCGGGAAGGAGTTGGATATCACATCTCATGTTATAGGAAGGGTCTCAGGTTTGGTATAAGCATTGAGATATCACATCTCTGTTATCGGAAGTGTCTCAGGATTGCAATGGGAAGGAGTTGGATATCCCATCTCATGTTATAGGACGGGTCTCAGGTTTGTTATTAGAATCATTGAGATATAACATCACATGCTATAGGAAGGGTCTCAGGATTGGAATGGGAAGGACTTGGATATCACATCTCATGCTATAGGCAGGGTCTCAGGTTTGGAAAGGGAAGGAGATGGATATCACATTTCATGTTAGAGGTAGGATCTCAGGTTTGGTATTAGAGGCATTGAAATATCACATCTCATGCTATCAGAAGGGTCTCAGGATTGGAATGGGAAGGAGTTGGATATCACATCTCATGCTAAAGGGAGGGTCTCAGGTTTGGAAGTGGAAGGATTTGGAAATCACATCTCATGTTATAGGAAGGATCTCAGGTTTGGTATTAGAAGCATTGAGATATCACATCTCATGCTATCAGAAGTATCTCAGGTTTGGTATTAGAGGCATTGAGATATCACATCTCATGCTATCATAAGGGTCTCAGGATTGGAATGGGAAGGAGTTGGATATCACATCTCATGTTATAGGAAGGATCTCAGGTTTGGTATTAGAAGAATTGAGACATCACATCTCATGCTATAGGAAGGGTCTCAGGATTGGAATGGGAAGAAGTTGGATATCACATCTCATGCTATAGGAAGGGTCTCAGATTTGGTATAAGCATTGAGATATCACATCTAATGCTATAGGAAGGGTCTCAGGATTGGAATGGGAAGGAGTTGCATATGACATCTCAGGCCATAGGAAGGGTCTCAGGTTTGGTATAAGCATTGAGATATCACATCTCTGCTATCGGAAGGGTCTCAGGATTGGAATGGGAAGGAGTTGGATATCCCAAATCATGTTATAGGAAGGGTCTCAGGTTTGGTATTAGAAGCATTGAGATATCACATCTCATGCTATAGGAAGGGTCTCAGGATTGGAATGGGGAGGACTTGGATGTCACATCTCATGTTATAGGAAGGCTCTCAGGTTTGGAAGGGGAAGGAGTCGGATATCACATTTCATGTTAGAGGAACGATCTCAGGTTTGGTATTAGAGGCCTTGAGATATCACATCTCATGCTATAGGAAGGGTCTCAGGATTGGAATGGGAAGGAGTTGGATATCACATCTCAAGCTATAGGAACGGTCTCAGGTTTGGTATAAGCATTGTGATATCACATCTCATGCTATAGGAAGGGTCTCAGGATTGGAATGGGAAGGAGTTGGATATCACATCTCATGTTATAGGAAAGATCTCAGGTTTGGTATTAGAAGCATTGCGACATCACATCTCATGTTATAGGAAGGGTCTCAGGATTGGAATGGGAAGAAGTTGGATATCACATCTCATGCTATAGGAAGGGTCTCAGGTTTGGTATAAGCATTGAGATATCACATCTCATGCTATAGGAAGGGTCTCAGGATTGGAATGGGAAGGAGTTGTATATGACATCTCATGCCATAGGAAGGGTCTCAGGTTTGGTATAAGCATTGAGATATCACATCACATGCTATAGGAAGGGTCTCAGGATTGGAATGGAAAGGACTTGGATATCACATCTCATGCTATAAGCAGGGTCTCAGGTTTGGAAAGGGAAGGAGATGGATATCACATTTCATGTTAGAGGTAGGATCTCAGGTTTGGTATTAGAGGCATTGAAATATCACATCTCATGCTATCAGATGGGTCTCAGGATTGGAATGGGAAGGAGTTGGATATCACATCTCATGCTAAAGGGAGGGTCTCAGGTTTGGAAGGGGAAGGATTTGGAAATCACATCTCATGTTATAGGAAGGATCTCAGGTTTGGTATTAGAAGCATTGAGATATCACATCTCATGCTATCGGAAGTATCTCAGGTTTGGTATTAGAGGCATTGAGATATCACATCTCATGCTATCATAAGGGTCTCAGGATTGGAATGGGAAGGAGTTGGATATCACATCTCATGTTATAGGAAGGATCTCAGGTTTGGTATTAGAAGCATTGAGACCTCACATCTCATGCTATAGGAAGGGTCTCAGGATTGGAATGGGAAGGAGTTGGATATCACATCTCATGCTATAGGAAGGGTCTCAGGATTGGAATGGGAAGGACTTGGATATCACATTTCATGCTATAGGCAGGGTCTCAGGTTTGGAAAGGGAAGGAGATGGATATCACATTTCATGTTAGAGGTAGGATCTCAGGTTTGGTATTAGAGGCATTGAAATATCACATCTCATGCTATCATAAGGGTCTCGGGATTGGAATGGGAAGGAGTTGGATATCACATCTCATGTTATAGGAAGGATCTCAGGTTTGGTATTAGAAGAATTGAGACATCACATCTCATGCTATAGGAAGGGTCTCAGGATTGGAATGGGAAGAAGTTGGATATCACATCTCATGCTATAGGAAGGGTCTCAGATTTGGTATAAGCATTGAGATATCACATCTAATGCTATAGGAAGGGTCTCAGGATTGGAATGGGAAGGAGTTGCATATGACATCTCAGGCCATAGGAAGGGTCTCAGGTTTGGTATAAGCATTGAGATATCACATCTCTGCTATCGGAAGGGTCTCAGGATTGGAATGGGAAGGAGTTGGATATCCCAAATCATGTTAGAGGAAGGGTCTCAGGTTTGGTATTAGAAGCATTGAGATATCACATCTCATGCTATAGGAAGGGTCTCAGGATTGGAATGGGGAGGACTTGGATGTCACATCTGATGTTATAGGGAGGGTCTCAAGTTTGGAAGGGGAAGGAGTTGGATATCACATCTCTTGCTATAGGAAGGGTCTCAGGATTGGTATTAGAAGCATTGAGATATCACATCTCATGCTATAGGAAGGGTCTCAGGATTGGAATGGGGAGGACTTGGATGCCACATCTCATGTTATAGGAAGGCTCTCAGGTTTGGAAGGGGAAGGAGTTGGATATCACATTTCATGTTAGAGGAACGATCTCAGGTTTGGTATTAGAGGCCTTGAGATATCACATCTCATGCTATAGGAAGGGTCTCAGGATTAGAATGTGAAGGAGTTGGATATCACATCTCAAGCTATAGGAACGGTCTCAGGTTTGGTATAAGCATTGTGATATCACATCTCATGCTATAGGTAGGCTCTCAGGTTTGGAAAGGGAAGGAGTTGGATATCACATTTCACGTTAGAGGAAGGATCTCAGGTTTGGTATTAGAGGCATTGAGATATCACATCTCATGCTATAGGAAGGGCCTCAGGTTTGGTATAAGCATTGAGATATCACATCTCATGCTATAGGAAGGGTCTCAGGTTTGGAATGGGAAGGAGTTGTATATGACATTTCATGCCATAGGAAGGGTCTCAGGTTTGGTATAAGCATTGAGATATCACATCACATGCTATAGGAAGGGTCTCAGGATTGGAATGGAAAGGACTTGGATATCACATCTCATGCTATAGGCAGGGTCTCAGGTTTGGAAAGGGAAGGAGATGGATATCACATTTCATGTTAGGGGTAGGATCTCAGGTTTGGTATTAGAGGCATTGAAATATCACATCTCATGCTATCAGAAGGGTCTCAGGATTGGAATGGGAAGGAGTTGGATATCACATCTCATGATAAAGGGAGGGTCTCAGGTTTGGAAGGGGAAGGATTTGGAAATCACATCTCATGTTATAGGAAGGATCTCAGGTTTGGTATTAGAAGCATTGAGATATCACATCTCATGCTATCGGAAGTATCTCAGGTTTGGTATTAGAGGCATTGAGATATCACATCTCATGCTATCATAAGGGTCTCAGGATTGGAATGGGAAGGAGTTGGATATCACATCTCATGTTATAGGAAGGCTCTCAGGTTTGGAAGGGGAAGGAGTTGGATATCACATTTCATGTTAGAGGAACGATCTCAGGTTTGGTATTAGAGGCCTTGAGATATCACATCTCATGCTATAGGAAGGGTCTCAGGATTGGAATGGGAAGGAGTTGGATATCACATCTCATGTTATAGGAAAGATCTCAGGTTTGGTATTAGAAGCATTGCGACATCACATCTCATGTTATAGGAAGGGTCTCAGGATTGGAATGGGAAGAAGTTGGATATCACATCTCATGCTATAGGAAGGGTCTCAGGTTTGGTATAAGCATTGAGATATCACATCTCATTCTATAGGAAGGGTCTCAGGATTGGAATGGGAAGGAGTTGTATATGACATCTCATGCCATAGGAAGGGTCTCAGGTTTGGTATAAGAATTGAGATATCACATCACATGCTATAGGAAGGGTCTCAGGATTGGAATGGAAAGGACTTGGATATCACATCTCATGCTATAGGCAGGGTCTCAGGTTTGGAAAGGGAAGGAGATGGATATCACATTTAATGTTAGAGGTAGGATCTCAGGTTTGGTATTAGAGGCATTGAAATATCACATCTCATGCTATCAGATGGGTCTCAGGATTGGAATGGGAAGGAGTTTGATATCACATCTCATGCTAAAGGGAGGGTCTCAGGTTTCGAAGGGGAAGGATTTGGAAATCACATCTCATGTTATAGGAAGGATCTCAGGTTTGGTATTAGAAGCATTGAGATATCACATCTCATGCTATCGGAAGTATCTCAGGTTTGGTATTAGAGGCATTGAGATATCACATCTCATGCTATCATAAGGGTCTCAGGATTGGAATGGGAAGGAGTTGGATATCACATCTCATGTTATAGGAAGGATCTCAGGTTTGGTATTAGAAGCATTGAGACATCACATCTCATGCTATAGGAAGGGTGTCAGGATTGGAATGGGAAGGAGTTGGATATCACATCTCATGCTATAGGAAGGGTCTCAGATTTGGTATAAGCATTGAGATATCACATCTCATGCTATAGGAAGGGTCTCAGGATTGGAATGGGAAGGAGTTGTATATGACATCTCAGGCCATGGGAAGGGTCTCAGGTTTGGTAAAAGCATTGAGATATCACATCTCTGCTATCGGAAGGGTCTCAGGATTGGAATGGGAAGGAGTTTGATATCCCATCTCATGTTATAGGAAGGGTCTCAGGTTTGGTATTAGAAGCATTGAGACATCACATCTCATGTTATAGGAAGGGTCTCAGGATTGGAATGGGAAGAAGTTGGATATCACATCTCATGCTATAGGAAGGGTCTCAGGTTTGGTATAAGCATTGAGATATCACATCTCATGCTATAGGAAGGGTCTCAGGATTGGAATGGGAAGGAGTTGTATATGACATCTCATGCCATAGGAAGGGTCTCAGGTTTGGTATAAGCATTGAGATATCACATCACATGCTATAGGAAGGGTCTCAGGATTGGAATGGGAAGGACTTGGATATCACATCTCATGCTATAGGCAGGGTCTCAGGTTTGGAAAGGGAAGGAGATGGATATCACATTTCATGTTAGAGGTAGGATCTCAGGTTTGGTATTAGAGGCATTGAAATATCACATCTCATGCTATCAGAAGGGTCTCAGGATTGGAATGGGAAGGAGTTGGATATCACATCTCATGCTAAAGGGAGGGTCTCAGGTTTGGAAGTGGAAGGATTTGGAAATCACATCTCATGTTATAGGAAGGATCTCAGGTTTGGTATTAGAAGCATTGAGATATCACATCTCATGCTATCAGAAGTATCTCAGGTTTGGTATTAGAGGCATTGAGATATCACATCTCATGCTATCATAAGGGTCTCAGGATTGGAATGGGAAGGAGTTGGATATCACATCTCATGTTATAGGAAGGATCTCAGGTTTGGTATTAGAAGAATTGAGACATCACATCTCATGCTATAGGAAGGGTCTCAGGATTGGAATGGGAAGAAGTTGGATATCACATCTCATGCTATAGGAAGGGTCTCAGATTTGGTATAAGCATTGAGATATCACATCTAATGCTATAGGAAGGGTCTCAGGATTGGAATGGGAAGGAGTTGCATATGACATCTCAGGCCATAGGAAGGGTCTCAGGTTTGGTATAAGCATTGAGATATCACATCTCTGCTATCGGAAGGGTCTCAGGATTGGAATGGGAAGGAGTTGGATATCCCAAATCATGTTATAGGAAGGGTCTCAGGTTTGGTATTAGAAGCATTGAGATATCACATCTCATGCTATAGGAAGGGTCTCAGGATTGGAATGGGGAGGACTTGGATGTCACATCTCATGTTATAGGAAGGCTCTCAGGTTTGGAAGGGGAAGGAGTTGGATATCACATTTCATGTTAGAGGAACGATCTCAGGTTTGGTATTAGAGGCCTTGAGATATCACATCTCATGCTATAGGAAGGGTCTCAGGATTGGAATGGGAAGGAGTTGGATATCACATCTCAAGCTATAGGAACGGTCTCAGGTTTGGTATAAGCATTGTGATATCACATCTCATGCTATAGGAAGGGTCTCAGGATTGGAATGGGAAGGAGTTGGATATCACATCTCATATTATAGGAAAGATCTCAGGTTTGGTATTAGAAGCATTGCGACATCACATCTCATGTTATAGGAAGGGTCTCAGGATTGGAATGGGAAGAAGTTGGATATCACATCTCATGCTATAGGAAGGGTCTCAGGTTTGGTATAAGCATTGAGATATCACATCTCATGCTATAGGAAGGGTCTCAGGATTGGAATGGGAAGGAGTTGTATATGACATCTCATGCCATAGGAAGGGTCTCAGGTTTGGTATAAGAATTGAGATATCACATCACATGCTATACGAAGGGTCTCAGGATTGGAATGGAAAGGACTTGGATATCACATCTCATGCTATAGGCAGGGTCTCAGGTTTGGAAAGGGATGGAGATGGATATCACATTTCATGTTAGAGGTAGGATCTCAGGTTTGGTATTAGAGGCATTGAAATATCACATCTCATGCTATCAGATGGGTCTCAGGATTGGAATGGGAAGGAGTTGGATATCACATCTCATGCTAAAGGGAGGGTCTCAGGTTTGGAAGGGGAAGGATTTGGAAATCACATCTCATGTTATAGGAAGGATCTCAGGTTTGGTATTAGAAGCATTGAGATATCACATCTCATGCTATCGGAAGTATCTCAGGTTTGGTATTAGAGGCATTGAGATATCACATCTCATGCTATCATAAGGGTCTCAGGATTGGAATGGGAAGGAGTTGGATATCACATCTCATGTTATAGGAAGGATCTCAGGTTTGGTATTAGAAGCATTGAGACATCACATCTCATGCTATAGGAAGGGTCTCAGGATTGGAATGGGAAGGAGTTGGATATCACATCTCATGCTATAGGAAGGGTCTCAGATTTGGTATAAGCATTGAGATATCACATCACATGCTATAGGAAGGGTCTCAGGATTGGAATGGGAAGGACTTGGATATCACATTTCATGCTATAGGCAGGGTCTCAGGTTTGGAAAGGGAAGGAGATGGATATCACATTTCATGTTAGAGGTAGGATCTCAGGTTTGGTATTAAAGGCATTGAAATATCACATCTCATGCTATCAGAAGGGTCTCAGGATTGGAATGGGAAGGAGTTGGATATCACATCTCATGCTAAAGGGAGGGTCTCAGGTTTGGAAGTGGAAGGATTTGGAAATCACATCTCATGTTATAGGAAGGATCTCAGGTTTGGTATTAGAAGCATTGAGATATCACATCTCATGCTATCAGAAGTATCTCAGGTTTGGTGTTAGAGGCATTGAGATATCACATCTCATGCTATCATAAGGGTCTCAGGATTGGAATGGGAAGGAGTTGGATATCACATCTCATGTTATAGGAAGGATCTCAGGTTTGGTATTAGAAGAATTGAGACATCACATCTCATGCTATAGGAAGGGTCTCAGGATTGGAATGGGAAGAAGTTGGATATCACATCTCATGCTATAGGAAGGGTCTCAGATTTGGTATAAGCATTGAGATATCACATCTAATGCTATAGGAAGGGTCTCAGGATTGGAATGGGAAGGAGTTGCATATGACATCTCAGGCCATAGGAAGGGTCTCAGGTTTGGTATAAGCATTGAGATATCACATCTCTGCTATCGGAAGGGTCTCAGGATTGGAATGGGAAGGAGTTGGATATCCCAAATCATGTTATAGGAAGGGTCTCAGGTTTGGTATTAGAAGCATTGAGATATCATATCTCATGCTATAGGAAGGGTCTCAGGATTGGAATGGGGAGGACTTGGATGTCACATCTGATGTTATAGGGAGGGTCTCAAGTTTGATATTAGAAGCATTGAGATAACAAATCTCATGATATCGGAAGGGTCTCAGGATTGGAATGGGAAGGAATTGGATATCACATCTCATGATAAAGGAAGGGTCTAAGGTTTGGAACTGGAAATATTTGGATATCACATCTCATGTTATAGGACGGGTCTCAGGTTTGGTATTAGAAGCATTGAGATATCAAGTCTCATGGTATAGGAAGGGTCTCAGAATTGGAATGGGAAGGAGTTGGATATCACATCTCAAGCTATAGGTAGGGTCTCAGGCTTGGAATGGGAAGGAGTTTGATATCACATCTCATGCCATAGTATGGGTCTCAGGTTTGGTAGAAGCATTGGGATATCACATCTCATGCTATCGGAAGGGTATCAGTATTGGATTTGGAAGGAGTTGGATATCTCATCTCATGCTATAGGAAGGGTCTCAGGTTGGAATGGGAAGGAATTGGATATCACATTTCATGTTATAGGAAGGCTCTCAGGTTTGGAAGGGGAAGGAGTTGGATATCACATTTCATGTCAGAGGAAGGATCTCAGGTTTGGTATTAGAGGCCTTGAGATATCACACCTCATGCTATAGGAAGGGTCTCAGGATTGGAATGGGAAGGAGTTGGATATCACATCTCAAGCTATAGGAAGGGTCTCAGGTTTGGTATAAGCATTGAGATATCACATCTCATGCTATAGGAAGGGTCTCAGGATTGGAATGTGAAGGAGTTGGATATCACATCTCATGTTATAGGAAAGATCTCATGTTTGGTATTAGAAGCATTGAGACATCACATCTCATGTTATAGGAAGGGTCTCAGGATTGGAATGGGAAGAAGTTGGATATCACATCTCATGCTATAGGAAGAGTCTCAGGTTTGGAAGGGGAAGGAGTTGGATATCCAATCTCATGTTATAGGACTGGTCTCGGGTTTGGTATTAGAAGCATTGAGATATCACATCGCATGCTGTAGGAAGGTTCTCAGGTTTGGAATGGGGAGGAATTGGATATCACATCTCATGTTCATAGGAAGGATCTCAGGTTTGGTATTAGAAGCATTGAGATATCACATCTCATGCTATAGGAATGGTCTCAGGATTGGAATGGGAAGGAGTTGGATATTACACTCATGCTATAGGAAGGGTCTCATGTTTGGAATGGGAAGGAGTTGGATATCACATATGCTATAGGAAGGGTCTCAGGTTTGGACCGGGAAGGAGTTGGATATCACATCTCATGTTATAGGAAGGGTCTCAGGTTTGGTATAAGCATTGAGATATCACATCTCTGTTATCGGAAGTGTCTCAGGATTGCAATGGGAAGGAGTTGGATATCCAATCTCATGTTATAGGACGGGTCTCAGGTTTGTTATTAGAATCATTGAGATATCACATCACATGCTATAGGAAGGGTCTCAGGATTGGAATGGGAAGGACTTGGATATCTCATCTCATGCTATAGGCAGGGTCTCAGGTTTGGAAAGGGAAGGAGATGGATATCACATTTCATGTTAGAGGTAGGATCTCAGGTTTGGTATTAGAGGCATTGAAATATCACATCTCATGCTATCAGAAGGGTCTCAGGATTGGAATGGGAAGGAGTTGGATATCACATCTCATGCTAAAGGGAGGGTCTCAGGTTTGGAAGTGGAAGGATTTGGAAATCACATCTCATGTTATAGGAAGGATCTCAGGTTTGGTATTAGAAGCATTGAGATATCACATCTCATGCTATCAGAAGTATCTCAGGTTTGGTATTAGAGGCATTGAGATATCACATCTCATGCTATCATAAGGGTCTCAGGATTGGAATGGGAAGGAGTTGGATATCACATCTCATGTTATAGGAAGGATCTCAGGTTTGGTATTAGAAGAATTGAGACATCACATCTCATGCTATAGGAAGGGTCTCAGGATTGGAATGGGAAGAAGTTGGATATCACATCTCATGCTATAGGAAGGGTCTCAGATTTGGTATAAGCATTGAGATATCACATCTAATGCTATAGGAAGGGTCTCAGGATTGGAATGGGAAGGAGTTGCATATGACATCTCAGGCTATAGGAAGGGTCTCAGGTTTGGTATAAGCATTGAGATATCACATCTCTGCTATCGGAAGGGTCTCAGGATTGGAATGGGAAGGAGTTGGATATCCCAAATCATGTTATAGGAAGGGTCTCAGGTTTGGTATTAGAAGCATTGAGATATCACATCTCATGCTATAGGAAGGGTCTCAGGATTGGAATGGGGAGGACTTGGATGTCACATCTCATGTTATAGGAAGGCTCTCAGGTTTGGAAGGGGAAGGAGTTGGATATCACATTTCATGTTAGAGGAACGATCTCAGGTTTGGTATTAGAGGCCTTGAGATATCACATCTCATGCTATAGGAAGGGTCTCAGGATTGGAATGGGAAGGAGTTGGATATCACATCTCAAGCTATAGGAACGGTCTCAGGTTTGGTATAAGCATTGTGATATCACATCTCATGCTATAGGAAGGGTCTCAGGATTGGAATGGGAAGGAGTTGGATATCACATCTCATGTTATAGGAAAGATCTCAGGTTTGGTATTAGAAGCATTGCGACATCACATCTCATGTTATAGGAAGGGTCTCAGGATTGGAATGGGAAGAAGTTGGATATCACATCTCATGCTATAGGAAGGGTCTCAGGTTTGGTATAAGCATTGAGATATCACATCTCATGCTATAGGAAGGGTCTCAGGATTGGAATGGGAAGGAGTTGTATATGACATCTCATGCCATAGGAAGGGTCTCAGGTTTGGTATAAGCATTGAGATATCACATCACATGCTATAGGAAGGGTCTCAGGATTGGAATGGAAAGGACTTGGATATCACATCTCATGCTATAGGCAGGGTCTCAGGTTTGGAAAGGGAAGGAGATGGATATCACATTTCATGTTAGAGGTAGGATCTCAGGTTTGGTATTAGAGGCATTGAAATATCACATCTCATGCTATCAGATGGGTCTCAGGATTGGAATGGGAAGGAGTTGGATATCACATCTCATGCTAAAGGGAGGGTCTCAGGTTTGGAAGGGGAAGGATTTGGAAATCACATCTCATGTTATAGGAAGGATCTCAGGTTTGGTATTAGAAGCATTGAGATATCACATCTCATGCTATCGGAAGTATCTCAGGTTTGGTATTAGAGGCATTGAGATATCACATCTCATGCTATCATAAGGGTCTCAGGATTGGAATGGGAAGGAGTTGGATATCACATCTCATGTTATAGGAAGGATCTCAGGTTTGGTATTAGAAGCATTGAGACATCACATCTCATGCTATAGGAAGGGTCTCAGGATTGGAATGGGAAGAAGTTGGATATCACATCTCATGCTATAGGAAGGGTCTCAGATTTGGTATAAGCATTGAGATATCACATCTAATGCTATAGGAAGGGTCTCAGGATTGGAATGGGAAGGAGTTGCATATGACATCTCAGGCCATAGGAAGGGTCTCAGGTTTGGTATAAGCATTGAGATATCACATCTCTGCTATCGGAAGGGTCTCAGGATTGGAATGGGAAGGAGTTGGATATCCCAAATCATGTTATAGGAAGGGTCTCAGGTTTGGTATTAGAAGCATTGAGATATCACATCTCATGCTATAGGAAGGGTCTCAGGATTGGAATGGGGAGGACTTGGATGTCACATCTGATGTTATAGGGAGGGTCTCAAGTTTGATATTAGAAGCATTGAGATAACAAATCTCATGATATCGGAAGGGTCTCAGGATTGGAATGGGAAGGAATTGGATATCAGATCTCATGATAAAGGAAGGGTCTAAGGTTTGGAAGGGGAAATATTTGTATATCACATCTCATGTTATAGGACGGGTCTCAGGTTTGGTATTAGAAGCATTGAGATATCAAGTCTCATGGTATAGGAAGGGTCTCAGAATTGGAATGGGAAGGAGTTGGATATCACATCTCAAGCTATAGGTAGGGTCTCAGGATTGGAATGGGAAGGAGTTTGATATCACATCTCATGCCATAGTATGGGTCTCAGGTTTTGTAGAAGCATTGGGATATCACATCTCATGCTATCGGAAGGGTATCAGTATTGGATTTGGAAGGAGTTGGATATCTCATCTCATGCTATAGGAAGGGTCGCAGGTTGGAATGGGAAGGAATTGGATATCACATTTCATGTTATAGGAAGGCTCTCAGGTTTGGAAGGGGAAGGAGTTGGTTATCACATTTCATGTCAGAGGAAGGATCTCAGGTTTGGTATTAGAGGCCTTGAGATATCACACCTCATGCTATAGGAAGGGTCTCAGGATTGGAATGGGAAGGAGTTGGATATCACATCTCAAGCTATAGGAAGGGTCTCAGGTTTGGTATAAGCATTGAGATATCACATCTCATGCTATAGGAAGGGTCTCAGGATTGGAATGTGAAGGAGTTGGATATCACATCTCATGTTATAGGAAAGATCTCAGGTTTGGTATTAGAAGCATTGAGACATCACATCTCATGTTATAGGAAGGGTCTCAGGATTGGAATGGGAAGAAGTTGGATATCACATCTCATGCTATAGGAAGAGTCTCAGGTTTGGAAGGGGAAGGAGTTGGATATCCAATCTCATGTTATAGGACTGGTCTCGGGTTTGGTATTAGAAGCATTGAGATATCACATCGCATGCTGTAGGAAGGTTCTCAGGTTTGGAATGGGGAGGAATTGGATATCACATCTCATGTTCATAGGAAGGATCTCAGGTTTGGTATTAGAAGCATTGAGATATCACATCTCATGCTATAGGAATGGTCTCAGGATTGGAATGGGAAGGAGTTGGATATTACACTCTTGCTATAGGAAGGGTCTCATGTTTGGAATGGGAAGGAGTTGGATATCACATATGCTATAGGAAGGGTCTCAGGTTTGGACCGGGAAGGAGTTGGATATCACATCTCATGTTATAGGAAGGGTCTCAGGTTTGGTATAAGCATTGAGATATCACATCTCTGCTATCGGAAGTGTCTCAGGATTGCAATGGGAAGGAGTTGGATATCCCATCTCATGTTATAGGACGGGTCTCAGGTTTGTTATTAGAATCATTGAGATATCATATTGCATGCTGTAGGAAGGGTCTAAGGATTGGAATGGGAAATACTTGGATATCACATCTCATGCTATAGGTAGGCTCTCAGGTTTGGAAAGGGAAGGAGTTGGATATCACATTTCACGTTAGAGGAAAGATCTCAGGTTTGGTATTAGAGGCATTGAGATATCACATCTCATGCTATAGGAAGAGTCTCAGGATTGGAATGGGAAGGAGTTGGATATCACATCTCATGCTATAGGAAGGGTCTCAGGTTTGGTATAAGCATTGAGATATCACATCTCATGCTATAGGAAGGGTCTCGGGATTGGAATGGGAAGGAGTTGGATATCACATCTCATGTTATAGGAAGGATCTCAGGTTTGGTATTAGAAGCATTGAGACATCACATCTCATGCTATAGGAAGGGTCTCAGGATTGGAATGCGAAGGAGTTGGATATCACATCTCATGCTATAGGAAGGGTCTCAGGATTGGAATGGGAAGGAGTTGTATATGACATCTCATGCCATAGGAAGGGTCTTACGTTTGGTATAAGCATTGAGATATCACATCTCTGCTATCGGAAGGGTCTCAGGATTGGAATGGGAAGGAGTTGGATATCCCATCTCATGTTATAGGAAGAGTCTCAGGTTTGGTATTAGAAGCATTGAGACATCACATCGCATGCTGTAGGAAGGGTCTCAGGATTGGAATGGGAAGGACTTGGGTATCACATCTCATGCTATAGGGAGGGTCTCAAGTTTGATATTAGAAGCATTGAGATATCACATCTCATGCTATAGGAAGGGTCTCAGGATTGGAATGGGAAGGAGTTGGATATCACATCTCATGCTATAGGAAGGGTCTCAGGTTTGGTATAAGCAGTGAGATATCACATCTCATGCTATAGGAAGTGTCTCAGGATTGGAATGGGAAGGAGTTGGATATCACATCTCATGTTATAGGAAGGATCTCAGGTTTGGTATAAGCATTGAGATATCACATCTCTGCTATCGGAAGGGTCTCAGGATTGGAATGGGAAGGAGTTGGATATTCCCATCTCATGTTATAGGAAGGGTCTCAGGTAGGTTTGGTATTAGAAGCATTGAGATATCACATCTCATGCTATAGGAAGGGTCTCAGGATTGGAATGGGAAGGACTTGGATATCACATCTCATGCTATAGGGAGGGTCTCATGTTTGATATAAGCATTGAGATATCACATCTCATGCTATAGGAAGGGTCTCAGGATTGGAATGTGAAGGAGTTGGATATCACATCTCATGTTATAGGAAAGATCTCAGGTTTGGTATTAGAAGCATTGAGACATCACATCTCATGTTATAGGAAGGGTCTCAGGATTGGAATGGGAAGAAGTTGGATATCACATCTCATGCTATAGGAAGAGTCTCAGGTTTGGAAGGGGAAGGAGTTGGATATCCAATCTCATGTTATAGGACTGGTCTCGGGTTTGGTATTAGAAGCATTGAGATATCACATCGCATGCTGTAGGAAGGTTCTCAGGTTTGGAATGGGGAGGAATTGGATATCACATCTCATGTTCATAGGAAGGATCTCAGGTTTGGTATTAGAAGCATTGAGATATCACATCTCATGCTATAGGAATGGTCTCAGGATTGGAATGGGAAGGAGTTGGATATTACACTCTTGCTATAGGAAGGGTCTCATGTTTGGAATGGGAAGGAGTTGGATATCACATATGCTATAGGAAGGGTCTCAGGTTTGGACCGGGAAGGAGTTGGATATCACATCTCATGTTATAGGAAGGGTCTCAGGTTTGGTATAAGCATTGAGATATCACATCTCTGCTATCGGAAGTGTCTCAGGATTGCAATGGGAAGGAGTTGGATATCCCATCTCATGTTATAGGACGGGTCTCAGGTTTGTTATTAGAATCATTGAGATATCACATCACATGCTATAGGAAGGGTCTCAGGATTGGAATGGGAAGGACTTGGATATCTCATCTCATGCTATAGGCAGGGTCTCAGGTTTGGAAAGGGAAGGAGATGGATATCACATTTCATGTTAGAGGTAGGATCTCAGGTTTGGTATTAGAGGCATTGAAATATCACATCTCATGCTATCAGAAGGGTCTCAGGATTGGAATGGGAAGGAGTTGGATATCACATCTCATGCTAAAGGGAGGGTCTCAGGTTTGGAAGTGGAAGGATTTGGAAATCACATCTCATGTTATAGGAAGGATCTCAGGTTTGGTATTAGAAGCATTGAGATATCACATCTCATGCTATCAGAAGTATCTCAGGTTTGGTATTAGAGGCATTGAGATATCACATCTCATGCTATCATAAGGGTCTCAGGATTGGAATGGGAAGGAGTTGGATATCACATCTCATGTTATAGGAAGGATCTCAGGTTTGGTATTAGAAGAATTGAGACATCACATCTCATGCTATAGGAAGGGTCTCAGGATTGGAATGGGAAGAAGTTGGATATCACATCTCATGCTATAGGAAGGGTCTCAGATTTGGTATAAGCATTGAGATATCACATCTAATGCTATAGGAAGGGTCTCAGGATTGGAATGGGAAGGAGTTGCATATGACATCTCAGGCTATAGGAAGGGTCTCAGGTTTGGTATAAGCATTGAGATATCACATCTCTGCTATCGGAAGGGTCTCAGGATTGGAATGGGAAGGAGTTGGATATCCCAAATCATGTTATAGGAAGGGTCTCAGGTTTGGTATTAGAAGCATTGAGATATCACATCTCATGCTATAGGAAGGGTCTCAGGATTGGAATGGGGAGGACTTGGATGTCACATCTCATGTTATAGGAAGGCTCTCAGGTTTGGAAGGGGAAGGAGTTGGATATCACATTTCATGTTAGAGGAACGATCTCAGGTTTGGTATTAGAGGCCTTGAGATATCACATCTCATGCTATAGGAAGGGTCTCAGGATTGGAATGGGAAGGAGTTGGATATCACATCTCAAGCTATAGGAACGGTCTCAGGTTTGGTATAAGCATTGTGATATCACATCTCATGCTATAGGAAGGGTCTCAGGATTGGAATGGGAAGGAGTTGGATATCACATCTCATGTTATAGGAAAGATCTCAGGTTTGGTATTAGAAGCATTGCGACATCACATCTCATGTTATAGGAAGGGTCTCAGGATTGGAATGGGAAGAAGTTGGATATCACATCTCATGCTATAGGAAGGGTCTCAGGTTTGGTATAAGCATTGAGATATCACATCTCATGCTATAGGAAGGGTCTCAGGATTGGAATGGGAAGGAGTTGTATATGACATCTCATGCCATAGGAAGGGTCTCAGGTTTGGTATAAGCATTGAGATATCACATCACATGCTATAGGAAGGGTCTCAGGATTGGAATGGAAAGGACTTGGATATCACATCTCATGCTATAGGCAGGGTCTCAGGTTTGGAAAGGGAAGGAGATGGATATCACATTTCATGTTAGAGGTAGGATCTCAGGTTTGGTATTAGAGGCATTGAAATATCACATCTCATGCTATCAGATGGGTCTCAGGATTGGAATGGGAAGGAGTTGGATATCACATCTCATGCTAAAGGGAGGGTCTCAGGTTTGGAAGGGGAAGGATTTGGAAATCACATCTCATGTTATAGGAAGGATCTCAGGTTTGGTATTAGAAGCATTGAGATATCACATCTCATGCTATCGGAAGTATCTCAGGTTTGGTATTAGAGGCATTGAGATATCACATCTCATGCTATCATAAGGGTCTCAGGATTGGAATGGGAAGGAGTTGGATATCACATCTCATGTTATAGGAAGGATCTCAGGTTTGGTATTAGAAGCATTGAGACATCACATCTCATGCTATAGGAAGGGTCTCAGGATTGGAATGGGAAGAAGTTGGATATCACATCTCATGCTATAGGAAGGGTCTCAGATTTGGTATAAGCATTGAGATATCACATCTAATGCTATAGGAAGGGTCTCAGGATTGGAATGGGAAGGAGTTGCATATGACATCTCAGGCCATAGGAAGGGTCTCAGGTTTGGTATAAGCATTGAGATATCACATCTCTGCTATCGGAAGGGTCTCAGGATTGGAATGGGAAGGAGTTGGATATCCCAAATCATGTTATAGGAAGGGTCTCAGGTTTGGTATTAGAAGCATTGAGATATCACATCTCATGCTATAGGAAGGGTCTCAGGATTGGAATGGGGAGGACTTGGATGTCACATCTGATGTTATAGGGAGGGTCTCAAGTTTGATATTAGAAGCATTGAGATAACAAATCTCATGATATCGGAAGGGTCTCAGGATTGGAATGGGAAGGAATTGGATATCAGATCTCATGATAAAGGAAGGGTCTAAGGTTTGGAAGGGGAAATATTTGTATATCACATCTCATGTTATAGGACGGGTCTCAGGTTTGGTATTAGAAGCATTGAGATATCAAGTCTCATGGTATAGGAAGGGTCTCAGAATTGGAATGGGAAGGAGTTGGATATCACATCTCAAGCTATAGGTAGGGTCTCAGGATTGGAATGGGAAGGAGTTTGATATCACATCTCATGCCATAGTATGGGTCTCAGGTTTTGTAGAAGCATTGGGATATCACATCTCATGCTATCGGAAGGGTATCAGTATTGGATTTGGAAGGAGTTGGATATCTCATCTCATGCTATAGGAAGGGTCGCAGGTTGGAATGGGAAGGAATTGGATATCACATTTCATGTTATAGGAAGGCTCTCAGGTTTGGAAGGGGAAGGAGTTGGTTATCACATTTCATGTCAGAGGAAGGATCTCAGGTTTGGTATTAGAGGCCTTGAGATATCACACCTCATGCTATAGGAAGGGTCTCAGGATTGGAATGGGAAGGAGTTGGATATCACATCTCAAGCTATAGGAAGGGTCTCAGGTTTGGTATAAGCATTGAGATATCACATCTCATGCTATAGGAAGGGTCTCAGGATTGGAATGTGAAGGAGTTGGATATCACATCTCATGTTATAGGAAAGATCTCAGGTTTGGTATTAGAAGCATTGAGACATCACATCTCATGTTATAGGAAGGGTCTCAGGATTGGAATGGGAAGAAGTTGGATATCACATCTCATGCTATAGGAAGAGTCTCAGGTTTGGAAGGGGAAGGAGTTGGATATCCAATCTCATGTTATAGGACTGGTCTCGGGTTTGGTATTAGAAGCATTGAGATATCACATCGCATGCTGTAGGAAGGTTCTCAGGTTTGGAATGGGGAGGAATTGGATATCACATCTCATGTTCATAGGAAGGATCTCAGGTTTGGTATTAGAAGCATTGAGATATCACATCTCATGCTATAGGAATGGTCTCAGGATTGGAATGGGAAGGAGTTGGATATTACACTCTTGCTATAGGAAGGGTCTCATGTTTGGAATGGGAAGGAGTTGGATATCACATATGCTATAGGAAGGGTCTCAGGTTTGGACCGGGAAGGAGTTGGATATCACATCTCATGTTATAGGAAGGGTCTCAGGTTTGGTATAAGCATTGAGATATCACATCTCTGCTATCGGAAGTGTCTCAGGATTGCAATGGGAAGGAGTTGGATATCCCATCTCATGTTATAGGACGGGTCTCAGGTTTGTTATTAGAATCATTGAGATATCATATTGCATGCTGTAGGAAGGGTCTAAGGATTGGAATGGGAAATACTTGGATATCACATCTCATGCTATAGGTAGGCTCTCAGGTTTGGAAAGGGAAGGAGTTGGATATCACATTTCACGTTAGAGGAAAGATCTCAGGTTTGGTATTAGAGGCATTGAGATATCACATCTCATGCTATAGGAAGAGTCTCAGGATTGGAATGGGAAGGAGTTGGATATCACATCTCATGCTATAGGAAGGGTCTCAGGTTTGGTATAAGCATTGAGATATCACATCTCATGCTATAGGAAGGGTCTCGGGATTGGAATGGGAAGGAGTTGGATATCACATCTCATGTTATAGGAAGGATCTCAGGTTTGGTATTAGAAGCATTGAGACATCACATCTCATGCTATAGGAAGGGTCTCAGGATTGGAATGCGAAGGAGTTGGATATCACATCTCATGCTATAGGAAGGGTCTCAGGATTGGAATGGGAAGGAGTTGTATATGACATCTCATGCCATAGGAAGGGTCTTACGTTTGGTATAAGCATTGAGATATCACATCTCTGCTATCGGAAGGGTCTCAGGATTGGAATGGGAAGGAGTTGGATATCCCATCTCATGTTATAGGAAGAGTCTCAGGTTTGGTATTAGAAGCATTGAGACATCACATCGCATGCTGTAGGAAGGGTCTCAGGATTGGAATGGGAAGGACTTGGGTATCACATCTCATGCTATAGGGAGGGTCTCAAGTTTGATATTAGAAGCATTGAGATATCACATCTCATGCTATAGGAAGGGTCTCAGGATTGGAATGGGAAGGAGTTGGATATCACATCTCATGCTATAGGAAGGGTCTCAGGTTTGGTATAAGCAGTGAGATATCACATCTCATGCTATAGGAAGTGTCTCAGGATTGGAATGGGAAGGAGTTGGATATCACATCTCATGTTATAGGAAGGATCTCAGGTTTGGTATAAGCATTGAGATATCACATCTCTGCTATCGGAAGGGTCTCAGGATTGGAATGGGAAGGAGTTGGATATTCCCATCTCATGTTATAGGAAGGGTCTCAGGTAGGTTTGGTATTAGAAGCATTGAGATATCACATCTCATGCTATAGGAAGGGTCTCAGGATTGGAATGGGAAGGACTTGGATATCACATCTCATGCTATAGGGAGGGTCTCATGTTTGATATAAGCATTGAGATATCACATCTCATGCTATAGGAAGGGTCTCAGGATTGGAATGTGAAGGAGTTGGATATCACATCTCATGTTATAGGAAAGATCTCAGGTTTGGTATTAGAAGCATTGAGACATCACATCTCATGTTATAGGAAGGGTCTCAGGATTGGAATGGGAAGAAGTTGGATATCACATCTCATGCTATAGGAAGAGTCTCAGGTTTGGAAGGGGAAGGAGTTGGATATCCAATCTCATGTTATAGGACTGGTCTCGGGTTTGGTATTAGAAGCATTGAGATATCACATCGCATGCTGTAGGAAGGTTCTCAGGTTTGGAATGGGGAGGAATTGGATATCACATCTCATGTTCATAGGAAGGATCTCAGGTTTGGTATTAGAAGCATTGAGATATCACATCTCATGCTATAGGAATGGTCTCAGGATTGGAATGGGAAGGAGTTGGATATTACACTCTTGCTATAGGAAGGGTCTCATGTTTGGAATGGGAAGGAGTTGGATATCACATATGCTATAGGAAGGGTCTCAGGTTTGGACCGGGAAGGAGTTGGATATCACATCTCATGTTATAGGAAGGGTCTCAGGTTTGGTATAAGCATTGAGATATCACATCTCTGCTATCGGAAGTGTCTCAGGATTGCAATGGGAAGGAGTTGGATATCCCATCTCATGTTATAGGACGGGTCTCAGGTTTGTTATTAGAATCATTGAGATATCATATTGCATGCTGTAGGAAGGGTCTAAGGATTGGAATGGGAAATACTTGGATATCACATCTCATGCTATAGGTAGGCTCTCAGGTTTGGAAAGGGAAGGAGTTGGATATCACATTTCACGTTAGAGGAAAGATCTCAGGTTTGGTATTAGAGGCATTGAGATATCACATCTCATGCTATAGGAAGAGTCTCAGGATTGGAATGGGAAGGAGTTGGATATCACATCTCATGCTATAGGAAGGGTCTCAGGTTTGGTATAAGCATTGAGATATCACATCTCATGCTATAGGAAGGGTCTCGGGATTGGAATGGGAAGGAGTTGGATATCACATCTCATGTTATAGGAAGGATCTCAGGTTTGGTATTAGAAGCATTGAGACATCACATCTCATGCTATAGGAAGGGTCTCAGGATTGGAATGCGAAGGAGTTGGATATCACATCTCATGCTATAGGAAGGGTCTCAGGATTGGAATGGGAAGGAGTTGTATATGACATCTCATGCCATAGGAAGGGTCTTACGTTTGGTATAAGCATTGAGATATCACATCTCTGCTATCGGAAGGGTCTCAGGATTGGAATGGGAAGGAGTTGGATATCCCATCTCATGTTATAGGAAGAGTCTCAGGTTTGGTATTAGAAGCATTGAGACATCACATCGCATGCTGTAGGAAGGGTCTCAGGATTGGAATGGGAAGGACTTGGGTATCACATCTCATGCTATAGGGAGGGTCTCAAGTTTGATATTAGAAGCATTGAGATATCACATCTCATGCTATAGGAAGGGTCTCAGGATTGGAATGGGAAGGAGTTGGATATCACATCTCATGCTATAGGAAGGGTCTCAGGTTTGGTATAAGCAGTGAGATATCACATCTCATGCTATAGGAAGTGTCTCAGGATTGGAATGGGAAGGAGTTGGATATCACATCTCATGTTATAGGAAGGATCTCAGGTTTGGTATAAGCATTGAGATATCACATCTCTGCTATCGGAAGGGTCTCAGGATTGGAATGGGAAGGAGTTGGATATTCCCATCTCATGTTATAGGAAGGGTCTCAGGTAGGTTTGGTATTAGAAGCATTGAGATATCACATCTCATGCTATAGGAAGGGTCTCAGGATTGGAATGGGAAGGACTTGGATATCACATCTCATGCTATAGGGAGGGTCTCATGTTTGATATTAGAAGCATTGAGATATCACATCTCATGATATCGGAAGAGTCTCAGGATTGGAATGGGAAGGAGTTGGATATAACATCTCATGATAAAGGAAGGGTCTAAGGTTTGGAAGGGGAAGGATTTGGATATCACATCTCATGTTATAGGACGGGTCTCAGGTTTGGTATTAGAAGCATTGAGATATCAAGTCTCATTGTATAGGAAGGGTCTCAGAATTGGAATGGGAAGGAGTTGGATATCACATCTCAAGCTATAGGAAGGGTCTCAGGATTGGAATGGGAAGGAGTTTGATATCACATCTCATGCCATAGTATGGGTCTCAGGTTTGGTAGAAGCATTGGGATATCACATCTCATGCTATCGGAAGGGTATCAGGATTGGATTTGGAAGGAGTTGGATATCCCATCTCATGCTATAGGAAGGGTCTCAGGTTGGAATGGGAAGGGGTTGGATATCACATCTCATGTTATAGGAAGGGTCTCAGGATTGGAATGGGAAGGAGTTGGATATTACATTCTTGCTATAGGAAGGGTCTCATGTTTGGAATGGGAAGGAGTTGGATATCACATCTCATGCTATAGGAAGGGTCTCAGGTTTGGAATAGGCATTGAGATATCACATCTCTGCTATCGGAAGTGTCTCAGGATTGGAATGGGAAGGAGTTGGATATCACATCTCATGTTATAGGACGGGTCTCAGGTTTGTTATTAGAATCATTGAGATATCATATAGTATGCTGTAGGAAGGGTCTAAGGATTGGAATGGGAAGGTCTTGGATATCACATCTCATGCTATAGGTAGGCTCTCAGGTTTGGAAAGGGAAGGAGTTGGATATCACATTTCATGTTAGAGGAAGGATCTCAGGTTTGGTATTAGAGGCATTGAGATATCACATCTCATGCTATAGGAAGGGTCTCAGGATTGGAATGGGAAGGAGTTGGATATCACATCTCATGCTATAGGAAGGGTCTCAGGTTTGGTATAAACATTGAGATATCACATCTCATGCTATAGGAAGGGTCTCAGGATTGGAATGGGAAGGAGTTGGATATCACATCTGATGTTATAGGAAGGATCTCAGGTTTGGTATTAGAAGCATTGAGACATCACATCTCATGCTATAGGAAGGGTCTCAGGATTGAAATGGGAAGGAGTTGGATATCACATCTCATGCTATAGGAAGGGTCTCAGGTTTGGTATAAGCATTGAGATATCACATCTCATGCTATAGGAAGGGTCTCAGGATTGGAATGTGAAGGAGTTGTATATGACATCTCATGCCATAGGAAGGTCTCAGGTTTGGTATAAGCATTGAGATATCACATCTCAGCTATCGGAAGGGTCTCAGGATTGGAATGGGAAGGAGTTGGATATCCCATCTCATGTTATAGGAAGAGTCTCAGGATTGGTATTAGAAGCATTGAGATATCACATCTCATGCTATAGGAATGGTCTCAGGATTGGAATGGTAAGGAGTTTGATATCACATCTCATGCCATGTATGGTTCTCAGGTTTGGTATAAGCATTGAGATATCACATCTCATGCTATAGGAAGGGTCTCAGGATTGGAATGGGAAGGAGTTGTATATGACATCTCATGCCATAGGAAGGGTCTCAGGTTTGGTATAAGCATTGAGATATCACACCTCTGCTATCGGAAGGGTCTCAGGATTGGAATGGGAAGGAGTTGAATATCCCATCTCATGTTATATGAAGAGTCTCAGGTTTGGTATTAGAAGCATTGAGATATCACATCTCATGCTATAGGAAGTGTCTCAGGATTGGAATGGGAAGGAGTTTGATATCACATCTCATGCCATGTATGGGTCTCAGGTTTTGTAGAAGCATTGGGATATCACATCTCATGCTATCGGAAGGGTATCAGGATTGGATTTGGAAGGATTTGGATATCACATTTAATGTTATAGGAAGGATCTCAGGTTTGGTATTAGAAGCATTGAGATATCACATCTCATGCTATCGGAAGGATCTCAGGTTTGGTATTATAGGCATTGAGATATCACATCTCATGCTATCAGAAGGGTCTCAGGATTGGAATGGGAAGGAGTCGGATATCACATCTCATGCTAAAGGGAGGGTCTCAGGTTTGGAAGTGGAAGGATTTGGATATCACATCTCATGTTATAGGAAGGATCTCAGGTTTGGTATTAGAAGCATTGTAATATCACATCTCATGCTATAGGAAGGGTCTCAGGATTGGAATGGGAAGGAGTTGGATATCACATCTCAAGCTATAGGAAGGTTCTCAGGATTGGAATGAGAAGGAGTTGGATATCACATCTCATGCTATAGGAAGGGTCTCAGGTCTGGAATCGGAAGGAGTTGTATATAATATTTCATGCCATAGGAAGGGTCTCAGGTTTGGTATAAGCATTGACATATCACATCTCTGCTATTGGAAGGGTCTCAGGATTGGAATGGGAAGGAGTTGGATATCCCATCTCATTATAGGAAGGGTCTCAGGTTTGGTATTAGAAGCATTGAGATATCACATCTCATGGTATAGGACGGGTCTCAGGATTGGAATGGGAAGGACATGGATATCACATCTCTTGTTATAGGAAGGGTCTCAGGTTGGGTATTAGAAGCATTGAGATATCATATCTCATGCTATAGGAAGGGTCTCAGGATTGGAATGGGAAGGACTTGGATATCCCATCTCATGTTATAGGAAGGGTCCCAGGTTTGGTATTAGAAGCATTGAGATATCACATCTCATGCTATAGGAAGGGTCTCAGAATTGGAATGGGGAGGAGTTGGATATCACATCTCAAGCTATAGGAAGGGTCTCAGGATTGGAATGGGAAGGACTTGGATATCACATCTCATGCTATAGGAAGGCTCTCAGGTTTGGAAGGGGAAGGAGTTGGATATCACATTTCATGTTAGAGGTAGGATCTCAGGTTTGGTATTAGAGGCATTGAGATATCACATCTCATGCTATCAGAAGGATCTCAGGATTGGAATGGGAAGGAGTTGATTATCACAATTCATGCTAAAGGGAGGGTCTCAGGTTTGGAAGGGGAAGGATTTGGATATTACATCTCGTGTTATAGGAATGATCTCAGGTTTGGTATTAGAAGCATTGAGATATCACATCTCATGCTATCGGAAGGATCTCAGGTTTGGTGTTAGAAGCATTGAGATATCAAATCTCATGCTATAGGAAGGGTCTCAGGATTGGAATGGGAAGGAGTTGGATATCACATCTCATGCTATAGGAAGGGTCTCAGGATTGGAATGGGAAGGAGTTGTATATGACATCTCATGCCACAGGAAGGGTCTCAGGTTTGGTATAAGCATTGAGATATCACATCTCTGCTATCGGAAGGGTCTCAGGATTGGAATGGGAAGGAGTTGGATATCCCATCTTATGTTATAGGAAGGGTCTCAGATTTGGTATTAGAAGCATTGAGATATCACATCTCATGCTATCAGAAGGGTCTCAGGATTGGAATGGGAAGGAGTCGGATATCACATCTCATGCTAAAGGGAGGGTCTCAGGTTTGGTATTAGAAGCATTGAGATATCACATCTCATGTTATAGGAAGAATCTCAGGTTTGGTATTAGAGGCATTGAGATGTCACATCTCATGCTATCAGAAGGGTCTCAGGATTGGTATGGGAAGGAGTCGGATATCACATCTCATGCTAAAGGAAGGGTCTCAGGTTTGGTATTAGAAGCATTGAGATATCACATCTCATGTTATAGGAAGAATCTCTGGTTTGGTATTAGAGGCATTGAGATATCACATCTCATGCTATAGGAAGGGTCTCAGGATTGGAATGGGAAGGAGTTGGATATCACATCTCATGCTAAAGGAAGGGTCTCAGTTTTGGTAGAAGCATTGAGATATCACATCTCATGGTATAGGAAAGGTCTCAGTATTGGAATGGGAAGGAGTTGGATATCACATCTCATCCAATAGGAAGGATCTCAGGATTGGAATGGGAAGGATTTGGATGTCACATCTCTTGCTATAGGAAGGGTCTCAGTTTTTTTATTAGAAACATTGAGATATCACATCTCATGCTATAGGAAGGGTTTCAGGATTGGAATGGGAAGGATTTGTATATCACATCTCATGCTAAAGGAAGGGTCTCAGGTTTGGAAGGGGAAGGATTTGGATATCATATCTCATGTTATAGGACGGGTCGCAGGTTTGGTATTAGAAGCTTTGAGATATCACATCTCATGCTATAGGAAGGTCTCAGGATTGGAATGGGAAGGAGTTGGATATCCCTTCTCATGCTATAGGAAGGTTCTCAGGTTGGAATGGGAAGGAGTTGGATATCACATCTCATGTTATAGGAAGGGTCTCAGGATTGGAATGGGAAGGATTTGGATATCACATCTCTTGCTATAGGAAGGGTCTCAGGTTTTTTATTAGAAACATTGAGATATCACATCTCATGCTATAGGAAGGGTTTCAGGATTGGAATGGGAAGGATTTGGATATCACATCTCATGCTAAAGGAAGGGTCTCAGGTTTGGAAGGGGAAGGATTTGGATATCATATCTCATGTTATAGGACGGGTCCCAGGTTTGGTATTAGAAGCTTTGAGATATCACATCTCATGCTATAGGAAGGGTCTCAGGATTGGAATGGGAAGGAGTTGGATATCACATCTCATGCTAAAGGAAGGGACTCAGGTTTGATAGAAGCATTGAGATATCACATCTCATGCTATAGTAAGGGTCTCAGGATTGGAATGGGAAGGAGTTGGATATCACATCTCATGCCATAGGAAGGGTCTCAGGTTTGGTACAAGCATTGAGATATCACATCTCTGCTATCGGAAGGGTCTCAGGATAGGAATGGGAAGGAGTTGGATATCACATCTCAAGCTATCTCAGGATTGGAATGGGAAGGAGTTTGATATCACATCTCAAGCTATAGGAAGGTTCTCAGGTTTGGAAGGGGAAGGATTTGGATCTCACATTTCATGTTTTAGGACGGGTCTCAGGTTTGGTATTAGAAGCATTGAGATATCACATCTCATGGTATAGGAAGGGTCTCAGGATTGGAATGGGAAGGAGTTGGATATCACATCTCAAGCTATCACAGGATTGGAATGGGAAGGAGTTTGATATCACATCTCAAGCTATAGGAAGGGTCTCAGGTTTGGAAAGGGAAGGATTTGGATTTCACATCTCATGTTATAGGATGGTTCTCATGTTTGGTTTTAGAAGCATTGAGATATCACATCTAATGCTATCGGAAGGGTCTCAGGTTTGGAAAGGGAAGGATTTGGATTTCACATATGTTATTGGATGGTTCTCAGGTTTGGTTTTAGAAGCATTAAGATATCACATCTCATGCTATAGGAAGGGTCTCAGGTTTTGGAATGGGAAGGAGTTGGATACACATCTCATGTTATAGGAAGGATCTCAGGTTTGGTATTAGAAAAATTGTGATATCACATATCATGCTATAGGAAGGGTCTCAGGATTGGTATAAGCATTGAGATATCACATCTCTGCTATCGGAAGGGTCTCAGGATTGGAATGGGAAGGAGTTGGATATCCCATCTTATGTTATAGGAAGGGTCTCAGGTTTGGTGTTAGAAGCATTGAGATATCACATCTCATGCTATCAGAAGGGTCTCAGGATTGGAATGGGAAGGAGTCGGATATCACATCTCATCCAATAGGAAGGATCTCAGGATTGGAATGGGAAGGATTTGGATGTCACATCTCTTGCTATAGGAAGGGTCTCAGTTTTTTTATTAGAAACATTGAGATATCACATCTCATGCTATAGGAAGGGTTTCAGGATTGGAATGTGAAGGATTTGTATATCACATCTCATGCTAAAGGAAGGGTCTCAGGTTTGGAAGGGGAAGGATTTGGATATCATATCTCATGTTATAGGACGGGTCGCAGGTTTGGTATTAGAAGCTTTGAGATATCACATCTCATGGTATAGGACGGGTCTCAGGATTGGAATGGGAAGGACATGGATATCACATCTCTTGTTATAGGAAGGGTCTCAGGTTGGGTATTAGAAGCATTGAGATATCATATCTCATGCTATAGGAAGGGTCTCAGGATTGGAATGGGAAGGACTTGGATATCCCATCTCATGTTATAGGAAGGGTCCCAGGTTTGGTATTAGAAGCATTGAGATATCACATCTCATGCTATAGGAAGGGTCTCAGAATTGGAATGGGGAGGAGTTGGATATCACATCTCAAGCTATAGGAAGGGTCTCAGGATTGGAATGGGAAGGACTTGGATATCACATCTCATGCTATAGGAAGGCTCTCAGGTTTGGAAGGGGAAGGAGTTGGATATCACATTTCATGTTAGAGGTAGGATCTCAGGTTTGGTATTAGAGGCATTGAGATATCACATCTCATGCTATCAGAAGGATCTCAGGATTGGAATGGGAAGGAGTTGATTATCACAATTCATGCTAAAGGGAGGGTCTCAGGTTTGGAAGGGGAAGGATTTGGATATTACATCTCGTGTTATAGGAATGATCTCAGGTTTGGTATTAGAAGCATTGAGATATCACATCTCATGCTATCGGAAGGATCTCAGGTTTGGTGTTAGAAGCATTGAGATATCAAATCTCATGCTATAGGAAGGGTCTCAGGATTGGAATGGGAAGGAGTTGGATATCACATCTCATGCTATAGGAAGGGTCTCAGGATTGGAATGGGAAGGAGTTGTATATGACATCTCATGCCACAGGAAGGGTCTCAGGTTTGGTATAAGCATTGAGATATCACATCTCTGCTATCGGAAGGGTCTCAGGATTGGAATGGGAAGGAGTTGGATATCCCATCTTATGTTATAGGAAGGGTCTCAGATTTGGTATTAGAAGCATTGAGATATCACATCTCATGCTATCAGAAGGGTCTCAGGATTGGAATGGGAAGGAGTCGGATATCACATCTCATGCTAAAGGGAGGGTCTCAGGTTTGGTATTAGAAGCATTGAGATATCACATCTCATGTTATAGGAAGAATCTCAGGTTTGGTATTAGAGGCATTGAGATGTCACATCTCATGCTATCAGAAGGGTCTCAGGATTGGTATGGGAAGGAGTCGGATATCACATCTCATGCTAAAGGAAGGGTCTCAGGTTTGGTATTAGAAGCATTGAGATATCACATCTCATGTTATAGGAAGAATCTCTGGTTTGGTATTAGAGGCATTGAGATATCACATCTCATGCTATAGGAAGGGTCTCAGGATTGGAATGGGAAGGAGTTGGATATCACATCTCATGCTAAAGGAAGGGTCTCAGTTTTGGTAGAAGCATTGAGATATCACATCTCATGGTATAGGAAAGGTCTCAGTATTGGAATGGGAAGGAGTTGGATATCACATCTCATCCAATAGGAAGGATCTCAGGATTGGAATGGGAAGGATTTGGATGTCACATCTCTTGCTATAGGAAGGGTCTCAGTTTTTTTATTAGAAACATTGAGATATCACATCTCATGCTATAGGAAGGGTTTCAGGATTGGAATGGGAAGGATTTGTATATCACATCTCATGCTAAAGGAAGGGTCTCAGGTTTGGAAGGGGAAGGATTTGGATATCATATCTCATGTTATAGGACGGGTCGCAGGTTTGGTATTAGAAGCTTTGAGATATCACATCTCATGCTATAGGAAGGTCTCAGGATTGGAATGGGAAGGAGTTGGATATCCCTTCTCATGCTATAGGAAGGTTCTCAGGTTGGAATGGGAAGGAGTTGGATATCACATCTCATGTTATAGGAAGGGTCTCAGGATTGGAATGGGAAGGATTTGGATATCACATCTCTTGCTATAGGAAGGGTCTCAGGTTTTTTATTAGAAACATTGAGATATCACATCTCATGCTATAGGAAGGGTTTCAGGATTGGAATGGGAAGGATTTGGATATCACATCTCATGCTAAAGGAAGGGTCTCAGGTTTGGAAGGGGAAGGATTTGGATATCATATCTCATGTTATAGGACGGGTCCCAGGTTTGGTATTAGAAGCTTTGAGATATCACATCTCATGCTATAGGAAGGGTCTCAGGATTGGAATGGGAAGGAGTTGGATATCACATCTCATGCTAAAGGAAGGGACTCAGGTTTGATAGAAGCATTGAGATATCACATCTCATGCTATAGTAAGGGTCTCAGGATTGGAATGGGAAGGAGTTGGATATCACATCTCATGCCATAGGAAGGGTCTCAGGTTTGGTACAAGCATTGAGATATCACATCTCTGCTATCGGAAGGGTCTCAGGATAGGAATGGGAAGGAGTTGGATATCACATCTCAAGCTATCTCAGGATTGGAATGGGAAGGAGTTTGATATCACATCTCAAGCTATAGGAAGGTTCTCAGGTTTGGAAGGGGAAGGATTTGGATCTCACATCTCATGTTTTAGGACGGGTCTCAGGTTTGGTATTAGAAGCATTGAGATATCACATCTCATGGTATAGGAAGGGTCTCAGGATTGGAATGGGAAGGAGTTGGATATCACATCTCAAGCTATCACAGGATTGGAATGGGAAGGAGTTTGATATCACATCTCAAGCTATAGGAAGGGTCTCAGGTTTGGAAAGGGAAGGATTTGGATTTCACATCTCATGTTATAGGATGGTTCTCATGTTTGGTTTTAGAAGCATTGAGATATCACATCTAATGCTATCGGAAGGGTCTCAGGTTTGGAAAGGGAAGGATTTGGATTTCACATATGTTATTGGATGGTTCTCAGGTTTGGTTTTAGAAGCATTAAGATATCACATCTCATGCTATAGGAAGGGTCTCAGGTTTTGGAATGGGAAGGAGTTGGATACACATCTCATGTTATAGGAAGGATCTCAGGTTTGGTATTAGAAAAATTGTGATATCACATATCATGCTATAGGAAGGGTCTCAGGATTGGTATAAGCAATGAGATATCACATCTCTGCTATCGGAAGGGTCTCAGGATTGGAATGGGAAGGAGTTGGATATCCCATCTTATGTTATAGGAAGGGTCTCAGGTTTGGTGTTAGAAGCATTGAGATATCACATCTCATGCTATCAGAAGGGTCTCAGGATTGGAATGGGAAGGAGTCGGATATCACATCTCATCCAATAGGAAGGATCTCAGGATTGGAATGGGAAGGATTTGGATGTCACATCTCTTGCTATAGGAAGGGTCTCAGTTTTTTTATTAGAAACATTGAGATATCACATCTCATGCTATAGGAAGGGTTTCAGGATTGGAATGTGAAGGATTTGTATATCACATCTCATGCTAAAGGAAGGGTCTCAGGTTTGGAAGGGGAAGGATTTGGATATCATATCTCATGTTATAGGACGGGTCGCAGGTTTGGTATTAGAAGCTTTGAGATATCACATCTCATGCTATAGGAAGGTCTCAGGATTGGAATGGGAAGGAGTTGGATATCCCTTCTCATGCTATAGGAAGGTTCTCAGGTTGGAATGGGAAGGAGTTGGATATCACATCTCATGTTATAGGAAGGGTCTCAGGATTGGAATGGGAAGGATTTGGATATCACATCTCTTGCTATAGGAAGGGTCTCAGGTTTTTTATTAGAAACATTGAGATATCACATCTCATGCTATAGGAAGGGTTTCAGGATTGGAATGGGAAGGATTTGGATATCACATCTCATGCTAAAGGAAGGGTCTCAGGTTTGGAAGGGGAAGGATTTGGATATCATATCTCATGTTATAGGACGGGTCCCAGGTTTGGTATTAGAAGCTTTGAGATATCACATCTCATGCTATAGGAAGGGTCTCAGGATTGGAATGGGAAGGAGTTGGATATCACATCTCATGCTAAAGGAAGGGACTCAGGTTTGATAGAAGCATTGAGATATCACATCTCATGCTATAGTAAGGGTCTCAGGATTGGAATGGGAAGGAGTTGGATATCACATCTCATGCCATAGGAAGGGTCTCAGGTCTGGTACAAGCATTGAGATATCACATCTCTGCTATCGGAAGGGTCTCAGGATAGGAATGGGAAGGAGTTGGATATCACATCTCAAGCTATCTCAGGATTGGAATGGGAAGGAGTTTGATATCACATCTCAAGCTATAGGAAGGTTCTCAGGTTTGGAAGGGGAAGGATTTGGATCTCACATCTCATGTTTTAGGACGGGTCTCAGGTTTGGTATTAGAAGCATTGAGATATCACATCTCATGGTATAGGAAGGGTCTCAGGATTGGAATGGGAAGGAGTTGGATATCACATCTCAAGCTATCACAGGATTGGAATGGGAAGGAGTTTGATATCACATCTCAAGCTATAGGAAGGGTCTCAGGTTTGGAAAGGGAAGGATTTGGATTTCACATCTCATGTTATAGGATGGTTCTCATGTTTGGTTTTAGAAGCATTGAGATATCACATCTAATGCTATCGGAAGGGTCTCAGGTTTGGAAAGGGAAGGATTTGGATTTCACATATGTTATTGGATGGTTCTCAGGTTTGGTTTTAGAAGCATTAAGATATCACATCTCATGCTATAGGAAGGGTCTCAGGTTTTGGAATGGGAAGGAGTTGGATACACATCTCATGTTATAGGAAGGATCTCAGGTTTGGTATTAGAAAAATTGTGATATCACATATCATGCTATAGGAAGGGTCTCAGGATTGGTATAAGCATTGAGATATCACATCTCTGCTATCGGAAGGGTCTCAGGATTGGAATGGGAAGGAGTTGGATATCCCATCTTATGTTATAGGAAGGGTCTCAGGTTTGGTGTTAGAAGCATTGAGATATCACATCTCATGCTATCAGAAGGGTCTCAGGATTGGAATGGGAAGGAGTCGGATATCACATCTCATGCTAAAGGGAGGGTCTCAGGTTTGGTATTAGAAGCATTGAGATATCACATCTCATGTTATAGGAAGAATCTCTGGTTTGGTATTAGAGGCATTGAGATATCACATCTCATGCTATCAGAAGGGTCTCAGGATTGGAATGGGAAGGAGTCGGATATCACATCTCATGCTAAAGGGAGGGTCTCAGGTTTGGTATTAGAAGCATTGAGATATCACATCTCATGTTATAGGAAGAATCTCAGGTTTGGTATTAGAGGCATTGATATATCACATCTCATGTTATAGGAAGGGTCTCAGGATTGGAATGGGAAGGATTTGGATATCACATCTCTTGCTATAGGAAGAGTCTCAGGTTTTTTATTAGAAACATTGAGATATCACATCTCATGCTATAGGAAGGGTTTCAGGATTGGAATGGGAAGGATTTGGATATCACATCTCATGCTAAAGGAAGGGTCTCAGGTTTGGAAGGGGAAGGATTTGGATATCATATCTCATGTTATAGGACGGGTCCCAGGTTTGGTATTAGAAGCTTTGAAATATCACATCTCATGCTATAGGAAGGGTCTCAGGATTGGAATGGGAAGGAGTTGGATATCACATCTCATGCTAAAGGAAGGGACTCAGGTTTGATAGAAGCATTGAGATATCACATCTCATGCTATAGGAAGTGTCTCAGGATTGGAATGGGAAGGAGTTGGATATCACATCTCATGTCATAGGAAGGGTCTCAGGTTTGGTCCAAGCATTGAGATATCACATCTCTGCTATCGGAAGGGTCTCAGGATAGGAATGGGAAGGACTTAGATATCACATCCCATGCTATAGGGAGGGTCTCAGGTTTGGAAAGGGAAGGATTTGGATTTCACATCTCATGTTATAGGATGGTTCTCATGTTTGGTTTTAGAAGCATTGAGATATCACATGTAATGCTATCGTAAGGGTCTCAGGTTTGGAAAGGGAAGGATTTGGATTTCACATATGTTATTGGATGGTTCTCAGGTTTGGTTTTAGAAGCATTAAGATATCACATCTCAGGCTATAGGAAGGGTCTCAGGTTTGGAATGGGAAGGAGGTGGATACACATCTCATGTTATAGGAAAGATCTCAGGTTTGGTATTAGAAAAATTGTGATATCACATATCATGCTATAGGAAGGGTCTCAGGATTGGAATGGGAAGGAGTTGGATATCACATCTCATGCTAAAGGAAAGATCTCAGGCTTGGAAGGGGAAGGATTTGGATCTCACATCTCATGTTTTAGGACGGGTGTCAGGTTTGGTATTAGAAGCATTGAGATATCACATCTCATGGTATAGGAAGGGTCTCAGGATTGGAATGGGAAGGAGTTGGATATCACATCTCAAGCTATCTCAGGATTGGAATGGGAAGGAGTTTGATATCACATCTCATGCAATCGGAAGGGTCTCAGGTTTGGAATGGGAAGGAGTTGGATATCACATCTCATGTTATAGGAAGGATCTCAGGTTTATTATTAGAAGCATTGAGATATCACATCTCATGCTATAGGAAGGGTCTCAGGATTGGAATCGGAAGGAGTTGTATTTGACATCTCATGCCATAGGAAGGGTCTCAGGTTTGGTATAAGCATTGAGATATCACATCTCTGCTATCGGCAGGGTCTCAGGATTGGAATGGGAAGGAGTTGGATATCCCATCTCATTATAGGAAGGGTCTCAGGTTTGGTATTAGAAGCATTGAGATATCACATCTCATGCTATAGGAAGGGTCTCAGGATTGGAATGGGAAGGACTTGAATATCACATCTCATGTTATAGCAAGGGTCTCAGGTTTGGTATTAGAAGCATTGAGATATCACATCTCATGCTATAGGAAGGGTCTCAGGATTGGAATGGGAACGACTTGGATATCATATCTCATGATAAAGGAAGGGTCTAAGGTTTGGAAGGGGAAGGATTTGGATATCACATCTCATGTTATAGGACCGGTCTCAGGTTTGGTATTAGAAGCATTGAGATATCAAGTCCCATGGTATAGGACGGGTCTCAGAATTGGTATGGGAAGGAGTTGGATATCACATCTCAAGCTATAGGAAGGGTGTCAGGATTGGAATGGGAAGGAGTTTGATATCACATCTCATGCCATGGTAAGGGTCTCAGGTTTTGTAGAAGCATTGGGATATCACATCTCATGCTATCGGAAGGGTATCAGGATTGGATTTGGAAGGAGTTGGATATCCCATCTCATGCTATAGGAAGGGTCTCAGGTTGGAATGGGAAGGAATTGGATATCACATCTCATGTTATAGGAAGGGTATCAGGATTGGAATGGGAAGGACTTGGATAACACATCTCATGCTATAGGAAGGCTATCAGGTTTGGAAGGGGAAGGAGTTGCATATCAAATTTCATTTTAGAGGTAGGATCTCAGGTTTGGTATTAGAGGCATTGAGATATCACATCTCATGCTATAGGAAGGGTCTCACGATTGGAATGGGAAGGATTTGGATATCACATCTCATGCTATAGGAAGGGTCTCAGGTTTGGTATAAGCATTGAGATATCAAATCTCATGCTATAGAAACGGTCTCAAGATTGCAATGGGAAGGAGTTGGATATCACATCTCATGTTATAGGAAGGATCTCAGATTTGGTATTAGAAGCATTGAGACATCACATCTCATGCTATAGGAAGGGTCTCAGGATTGGAATGGGAAGGAGTTGGATATCACATCTCATGTTATAGGAAGGGTCTCAGGATTGGAATGGGAAGCACTTCGATATCACATCTCATGTTATAGGAAGGCTCCCAGGTTTAGAAGGGGAAGGAGCTGGATATCACATTTCATGTTAGAGGTAGGATCTCAGGTTTGGTATTAGAGGCATTGAGATATAACATCTCATGCTATCAGAAGGGTCTCAGGATTGGAATGGGAAGGAGTTGGATATCACATCTCATGCTAAAGGGAGGGTCTCAGGTTTGGAAGGGGAAGGATTTGGATATCACATCTCATGCTATAGGAAGGGTCTCAGGATTGGAATGGGAAGGATTTGGATATCACATCTCATGCTATAGGAAGGGTGTCAGGTTTGGTATAAGCATTGAGATATCACATCTCATGCTATAGGAAGGGTCTCAGGATTGGAATGGGAAGGAGTTGGATATCACATTTCATGCTATAGGTAGGCTCTCAGTTTTGGAAAGGGAAGGTTTTGGATATCACATCTCATGCTATAGGAAGGGTCTCACGATTGGAATGGGAAGGATTTGGATATCACATCTCATGCTATAGGAAGGGTCTCAGGATTGGAATGGGAAGGAGTTGGATATCACATCTCATGCTATAGGAAGGGTCTCAGGAATGGAATGGGGAGGAGTTTTATATGACATCTCATGCCATAGGAAGGATCTCAGGTTTGGTATTAGAAGCATTGAGACATCACATCTCATGTTATAGGAAGGGACTCAGGATTGGAATGGGAAGGAGTTGGATATCACATCTCATGCTATAGGAAGGGTCTCAGGTTTTGTATAAGCATTGAGATATCACATCTCATGCTATAGGAAGGGTCTCAGGATTGGAATGGGAAGGAGTTGTATATGACATCTCATGCCATAGGAAGGGTCTCAGGTTTGGTATCAGCATTGAGATATCACATCTCTACTATCGGAAGGGTCTCAGGATTGGAATGGGAAGGAGTTGGATATCCCATTTTATGTTATAGGAAGGGTCTCAGGTTTGGTATTAGAAGCATTGAGATATCACATCTCATGCTATAGGAAGGGTCTCAGGATTGGAATGGGAAGGACTTGAATATCCCATCTCATGCTATAGGGAGGCTCTCACGTTTGGAAAGGGAAGGAGTTGGATATCACATTTCATGTTAGAGGTAGGATCTCAGGTTTGGTATTAGAGGCATTGAATATCACATCTCATGCTATCAGAAGGGTCTCAGGATTGGAATGGGAAGGAGTTGGATATCACATCTCATGCTAAAGGAAGGGTCTCAGTTTTGGTAGAAGCATTGAGATATCACATCTCATGGTATAGGAAGGGTCTCAGTATTGGAATGGGAAGGAGTTGGATATCACATCTCATCCAATAGGAAGGATCTCAGGATTGGAATGGGAAGGATTTGGATGTCACATCTCTTGCTATAGGAAGGGTCTCAGTTTTTTTATTAGAAACATTGAGATATCACATCTCATGCTATAGGAAGGGTTTCAGGATTGGAATGGGAAGGATTTGTATATCACATCTCATGCTAAAGGAAGGGTCTCAGGTTTGGAAGGGGAAGGATTTGGATATCATATCTCATGTTATAGGACGGGTCGCAGGTTTGGTATTAGAAGCTTTGAGATATCACATCTCATGCTATAGGAAGGTCTCAGGATTGGAATGGGAAGGAGTTGGATATCCCTTCTCATGCTATAGGAAGGTTCTCAGGTTGGAATGGGAAGGAGTTGGATATCACATCTCATGTTATAGGAAGGGTCTCAGGATTGGAATGGGAAGGATTTGGATATCACATCTCTTGCTATAGGAAGGGTCTCAGGTTTTTTATTAGAAACATTGAGATATCACATCTCATGCTATAGGAAGGGTTTCAGGATTGGAATGGGAAGGATTTGGATATCACATCTCATGCTAAAGGAAGGGTCTCAGGTTTGGAAGGGGAAGGATTTGGATATCATATCTCATGTTATAGGACGGGTCCCAGGTTTGGTATTAGAAGCTTTGAGATATCACATCTCATGCTATATGAAGGGTCTCAGGATTGGAATGGGAAGGAGTTGGATATCACATCTCATGCTAAAGGAAGGGACTCAGGTTTGATAGAAGCATTGAGATATCACATCTCATGCTATAGGAAGGGTCTCAGGATTGGAATGGGAAGGAGTTGGATATCACATCTCATGCCATAGGAAGGGTCTCAGGTTTGGTACAAGCATTGAGATATCACATCTCTGCTATCGGAAGGGTCTCAGGATAGGAATGGGAAGGAGTTGGATATCACATCTCAAGCTATCTCAGGATTGGAATGGGAAGGAGTTTGATATCACATCTCAAGCTATAGGAAGGTTCTCAGGTTTGGAAGGGGAAGGATTTGGATCTCACATCTCATGTTTTAGGACGGGTCTCAGGTTTGGTATTAGAAGCATTGAGATATCACATCTCATGGTATAGGAAGGGTCTCAGGATTGGAATGGGAAGGAGTTGGATATCACATCTCAAGCTATCACAGGATTGGAATGGGAAGGAGTTTGATATCACATCTCAAGCTATAGGAAGGGTCTCAGGTTTGGAAAGGGAAGGATTTGGATTTCACATCTCATGTTATAGGATGGTTCTCATGTTTGGTTTTAGAAGCATTGGGATATCACATCTAATGCTTTCGGAAGGGTCTCAGGTTTGGAAAGGGAAGGATTTGGATTTCATATATGTTATTGGATGGTTCTCAGGTTTGGTTTTAGAAGCATTAAGATATCACATCTCATGCTATAGGAAGGGTCTCAGGTTTTGGAATGGGAAGGAGTTGGATACACATCTCATGTTATAGGAAGGATCTCAGGTTTGGTATTAGAAAAATTGTGATATCACATATCATGCTATAGGAAGGGTCTCAGGATTGGTATAAGCATTGAGATATCACATCTCTGCTATCGGAAGGGTCTCAGGATTGGAATGGGAAGGAGTTGGATATCCCATCTTATGTTATAGGAAGGGTCTCAGGTTTGGTGTTAGAAGCATTGAGATATCACATCTCATGCTATCAGAAGGGTCTCAGGATTGGAATGGGAAGGAGTCGGATATCACATCTCATGCTAAAGGGAGGGTCTCAGGTTTGGTATTAGAAGCATTGAGATATCACATCTCATGTTATAGGAAGAATCTCTGGTTTGGTATTAGAGGCATTGAGATATCACATCTCATGCTATCAGAAGGGTCTCAGGATTGGAATGGGAAGTAGTCGGATATCACATCTCATGCTAAAGGGAGGGTCTCAGGTTTGGTATTAGAAGCATTGAGATATCACATCTCATGTTATAGGAAGAATCTCAGGTTTGGTATTAGAGGCATTGATATATCACATCTCATGTTATAGGAAGGGTCTCAGGATTGGAATGGGAAGGATTTGGATATCACATCTCTTGCTATAGGAAGAGTCTCAGGTTTTTTATTAGAAACATTGAGATATCACATCTCATGCTATAGGAAGGGTTTCAGGATTGGAATGGGAAGGATTTGGATATCACATCTCATGCTAAAGGAAGGGTCTCAGGTTTGGAAGGGGAAGGATTTGGATATCATATCTCATGTTATAGGACGGGTCCCAGGTTTGGTATTAGAAGCTTTGAAATATCACATCTCATGCTATAGGAAGGGTCTCAGGATTGGAATGGGAAGGAGTTGGATATCACATCTCATGCTAAAGGAAGGGACTCAGGTTTGATAGAAGCATTGAGATATCACATCTCATGCTATAGGAAGTGTCTCAGGATTGGAATGGGAAGGAGTTGGATATCACATCTCATGTCATAGGAAGGGTCTCAGGTTTGGTCCAAGCATTGAGATATCACATCTCTTCTATCGGAAGGGTCTCAGGATAGGAATGGGAAGGACTTAGATATCACATCCCATGCTATAGGGAGGGTCTCAGGTTTGGAAAGGGAAGGATTTGGATTTCACATCTCATGTTATAGGATGGTTCTCATGTTTGGTTTTAGAAGCATTGAGATATCACATGTAATGCTATCGGAAGGGTCTCAGGTTTGGAAAGGGAAGGATTTGGATTTCACATATGTTATTGGATGGTTCTCAGGTTTGGTTTTAGAAGCATTAAGATATCACATCTCAGGCTCTAGGAAGGGTCTCAGGTTTGGAATGGGAAGGAGGTGGATACACATCTCATGTTATAGGAAGGATCTCAGGTTTGGTATTAGAAAAATTGTGATATCACATATCATGCTATAGGAAGGGTCTCAGGATTGGAATGGGAAGGAGTTGGATATCACATCTCATGCTAAAGGAAAGATCTCAGGCTTGGAAGGGGAAGGATTTGGATCTCACATCTCATGTTTTAGGACGGGTGTCAGGTTTGGTATTAGAAGCATTGAGATATCACATCTCAAGGTATAGGAAGGGTCTCAGGATTGGAATGGGAAGGAGTTGGATATCACATCTCAAGCTATCTCAGGATTGGAATGGGAAGGAGTTTGATATCACATCTCTTGCAATCGGAAGGGTCTCAGGTTTGGAATGGGAAGGAGTTGGATATCACATCTCATGTTATAGGAAGGATCTCAGGTTTATTATTAGAAGCATTGAGATATCACATCTCATGCTATAGGAAGGGTCTCAGGATTGGAATCGGAAGGAGTTGTATTTGACATCTCATGCCATAGGAAGGGTCTCAGGTTTGGTATAAGCATTGAGATATCACATCTCTGCTATTGGAAGGGTCTCAGGATTGGAATGGGAAGGAGTTGGATATCCCATCTCATTATAGGAAGGGTCTCAGGTTTGGTATTAGAAGCATTGAGATATCACATCTCATGCTATAGGAAGGGTCTCAGGATTGGAATGGGAAGGACTTGAATATCACATCTCATGTTATAGCAAGGGTCTCAGGTTTGGTATTAGAAGCATTGAGATATCACATCTCATGCTATAGGAAGGGTCTCAGGATTGGAATGGGAACGACTTGGATATCATATCTCATGATAAAGGAAGGGTCTAAGGTTTGGAAGGGGAAGGATTTGGATATCACATCTCATGTTATAGGACCGGTCTCAGGTTTGGTATTAGAAGCATTGAGATATCAAGTCCCATGGTATAGGACGGGTCTCAGAATTGGAATGGGAAGGAGTTGGATATCACATCTCAAGCTATAGGAAGGGTGTCAGGATTGGAATGGGAAGGAGTTTGATATCACATCTCATGCCATGGTATGGGTCTCAGGTTTTGTAGAAGCATTGGGATATCACATCTCATGCTATCGGAAGGGTATCAGGATTGGATTTGGAAGGAGTTGGATATCCCATCTCATGCTATAGGAAGGGTCTCAGGTTGGAATGGGAAGGAATTGGATATCACATCTCATGTTATAGGAAGGGTATCAGGATTGGAATGGGAAGGACTTGGATAACACATCTCATGCTATAGGAAGGCTATCAGGTTTGGAAGGGGAAGGAGTTGCATATCAAATTTCATTTTAGAGGTAGGATCTCAGGTTTGGTATTAGAGGCATTGAGATATCACATCTCATGCTATAGGAAGGGTCTCACGATTGGAATGGGAAGGATTTGGATATCACATCTCATGCTATAGGAAGGGTCTCAGGTTTGGTATAAGCATTGAGATATCACATCTCATGCTATAGAAACGGTCTCAAGATTGCAATGGGAAGGAGTTGGATATCACATCTCATGTTATAGGAAGGATCTCAGATTTGGTATTAGAAGCATTGAGACATCACATCTCATGCTATAGGAAGGGTCTCAGGATTGGAATGGGAAGCACTTCGATATCACATCTCATGTTATAGAAAGGCTCCCAGGTTTAGAAGGGGAAGGAGTTGGATATCACATTTCATGTTAGAGGTAGGATCTCAGGTTTGGTATTAGAGGCATTGAGATATAACATCTCATGCTATCAGAAGGGTCTCAGGATTGGAATGGGAAGGAGTTGGATATCACATCTCATGCTAAAGGGAGGGTCTCAGGTTTGGAAGGGGAAGGATTTGGATATCACATCTCATGCTATAGGAAGGGTCTCAGGATTGGAATGGGAAGGATTTGGATATCACATCTCATGCTATAGGAAGGGTGTCAGGTTTGGTATAAGCATTGAGATATCACATCTCATGCTATAGGAAGGGTCTCAGGATTGGAATGGGAAGGAGTTGGATATCACATTTCATGCTATAGGTAGGCTCTCAGTTTTGGAAAGGGAAGGTTTTGGATATCACATCTCATGCTATAGGAAGGGTCTCACGATTGGAATGGGAAGGATTTGGATATCACATCTCATGCTATAGGAAGGGTCTCAGGATTGGAATGGGAAGGAGTTGGATATCACATCTCATGCTATAGGAAGGGTCTCAGGTTTTGTATAAGCATTGAGATATCACATCTCATGCTATAGGAAGGGTCTCAGGATTGGAATGGGAAGGAGTTGTATATGACATCTCATGCCATAGGAAGGGTCTCAGGTTTGGTATCAGCATTGAGATATCACATCTCTGCTATCGGAAGGGTCTCAGGATTGGAATGGGAAGGAGTTGGATATCCCATCTTATGTTATAGGAAGGGTCTCAGGTTTGGTATTAGAAGCATTGAGATATCACATCTCATGCTATAGGAAGGGTCTCAGGATTGGAATGGGAAGGACTTGAATATCCCATCTCATGCTATAGGGAGGCTCTCACGTTTGGAAAGGGAAGGAGTTGGATATCACATTTCATGTTAGAGGTAGGATCTCAGGTTTGGTATTAGAGGCATTGAATATCACATCTCATGCTATCAGAAGGGTCTCAGGATTGGAATGGGAAGGAGTTGGATATCACATCTCATGCTAATGGGAGGGTCTCAGGTTTGGAAGGGGAAGGATTTTGATATCACATCTCATGTTATAGGAAGGATCTCAGGTTTGGTATTAGAGGGATTGAGATATCACATCTCATGCTATCGGAAGGGTATCAGGATTGGATTTGGAAGTAGTTGGATATCCCATCTCATGCTATAGGAAGGGTCTCAGGTTGGAATGGGAAGGAGTTGGATATCACATCTCATGTTATAGGAAGGGTCTCAGGATTGGAATGGGAAATACTTCGATATCACATCTCATGCTATAGGAAGGCTCTCAGGTTTGCAAGGGGAAGGAGTTGGATATCACATTTCATGTTAGAGGTAGGATCTCAGGTTTGGTATTAGAGGCATTGAGATATCACATCTCATGCTATCAGAAATGTCTCAGGATTGGAATGGGAAGGAGTTGGATATCACATCTCATGCTAAAGGGAGGGTCTCTGGTTTGGAAGGGGAAGGATTTGGATATCACATCTCATGTTATAGGAAGGATCTCAGGTTTGGTATTAGAAGCATTGAGATATCACATCTCATGCTATAGGAAGGGTCTCAGGTTTGGAATGGGAAGGAATTGGATATCACATCTCATGTCATAGGAAGGATCTCAGGTTTGGTATTAGAAGCATTGAGATATCACATCTCATGCTATAGGAATGGTCTCAGGATTGGAATGGGAAGGAGTTGGATATTAGATTCTTGCTATAGAAAGGGTCTCAGGTTTGGAACGGGAAGGAGTTGGATATCACATCTCATGTTATAGGAAGGGTCTCAGGTTTGGTCTAAGCATTGAGATATCACATCTCTGCTATCGGAAGTTTCTCAGGATTGAAATGGGAAGGAGTTGGATATCCCATCTCATGTTATAGGACGGGTCTCAGGTTTGGTAATAGAATCATTGAGATATCACATCTCATGCTGTAGGAAGTGTCTAAGGATTGGAATGGGAAGGACTTGGATATCACATCTCATGCTATAGGTAGACTCTCAGGTTTGGAAAGCGAAGGAGTGGGATATCACATTTCATGTTCAAGGAAGGATCTCAGGTTTGGTATTAGAGGCATTGAGATATCACATCTCATGCTATAGGAAGGGTCTCAGGATTGGAATGGGAAGGATTTGGATATCACATCTCATGCTATAGGAAGGGTCTCAGGTTTGGTATAAGCATTGAGATATCACATCTCATGCTATAGGAAGGGTCTCAGGATTGGAATGGGAAGGAGTTGGATATCACATCTCATGCTATAGGTAGGCTCTCAGGTTTGGAAAGGGAAGGATTTGGATATCACATTTCATGTTAGAGGAAGGATCTCAGGTTTGGTATTAGAGGCATTGAGATATCACATCTCATGCTATAGGAAGGGTCTCACGATTGGAATGGGAAGGATTTGGATATCACATCTCATGCTATAGGAAGGGTCTCAGGTTTGGTATAAGCATTGAAATATCACATCCCATGCTATAGGAAGGGTCTCAGGATTGGAATGGAAGGAGTTGGATATCACATCTCATGTTATAGGAAGGGTCTCAGGATTGGAATGGGAAGGACTTCGATATCACATCTCGTGTTATAGGAAGGCTCCCAGGTTTGGAAGGGGAAGGAGTTGGATATCACATTTCATGTTAGAGGTAGAATCTCAGGTTTGGTATTAGAGGCATTGAGATATAACATCTCATGCTATCAGAAGGGTCTCAGGATTGGAATGGGAAGGAGTTGGATATCACATCTCATGCTAAAGGGAGGGTCTCAGGTTTGGATGGGGAAGGATTTAAATATCACATCTCGTATTATAGGAAGGATCTCAGGTTTGGTATTAGAAGAATTGAAATATCACATCTCATGCAATCGGAAGGATCTCAGGTTTGGTATTAGAAGCATTGAGATATCACATCTCATGCTATCAGAACGGTCTCAGGATTGGAATGGGAAGGAGTTGGATATCACATCTCATGCTAAAGGGAGGGTCTCTGGTTTGGAAGGGGAAGGATTTGGTTATCACATCTCATGTTATAGGAAGGATCTCAGGTTTGTTATTAGAAGCATTGAGATATCACATCTCATGCTATAGGAAGGGTCTCAGGATTGGAATGGGAAGGAGTTGGATATCTTATCTCATGCTATAGGAAGGGTCTCAGGAATGGAATGGGAAGGAGTTGGATATCACATCTCATGTTATAGGAAGGATCTCATGTTTGGTATTAGAAGCATTGAGACATCACATCTCATGTTATAGGAAGGGTATCAGGATTGGAATGGGAAGGAGTTGGATATCACATCTCATGCTATAGGAAGGGTCTCAGGTTTGGGAAGGGAAGGATTTGGATTTCACATCTCATGTTATAGGATGGTTCTCATGTTTGGTTTTTGAAGCATTGAGATATCACATCTCATGCTATCGGAAGGGTCTCAGGTTTGGAATGGGAAGGAGTTGGATATCACATCTCATGTTATAGGAAGGATCTCATGTTTGGTATTAGAAGCATTGAGATATCACATCTCATGCTATAGGAAGGGTCTCCGGATTGGAATGTGAAGGATTTGGATATTACATCTCATGCTAAAGGAAGGGTCTCAGGTTTGGAATGGGAAGGAGTTGGATATGACATCTCTTGTTATAGGGAGGGTCTCAGGATTTGAATGGCAAGGAGTTGGATATCACATCTCATGCCATAGGAAGGGTCTCAGGTTTGGTATAAGCATTGAGATATCACATCTCTGCTATCGGAAGGGTCTCAGGATTGGATTGGGAAGGAGTTGGATATCCCTTCTCATGCTATAGGAAGGGTCTCAGGTTGGAATGGGAAGGAGTTGGATATCACATCTCATGTTATAGGAAGGGTCTCAGGATTGGAATGGGAAGGATTTGGATATCGCATCTCTTGCTATAGGAAGGGTCTCAGGTTTTTTATTAGAAACATTGAGATATCACATCTCACGCTATAGGAAGGGTTTTAGGATTGGAATGGGAAGTATTTGGATATCACATCTCATGCTAAAGGAAGGGTCTCAGGTTTGGAAGGGGAAGGATTTGGATATCATATCTCATGTTATAGGACGGGACCCAGGTTTGGTATTAGAAGCATTGAGATATCACATCCCATGGTATAGGAAGGGTCTCAGGGTTGGAATGGGAAGGAGTTGGATATCACATCTCATCCAATAGGAAGGGTCTCAGGTTTGGAATGGGAAGGAATTGGATATCACATCTCATGTTATAGGAAGGGTCTCAGGTTTGGTAGAAGCGTTGAGATATCACATCTCTGCTATCGGAAGGGTCTAAGGATTGGATTGGGAAGGAGTTGGATATCCCTTCTCATGCTATAGGAAGGGTCTCAGGATTTGAATGGCAAGGAGTTGGATATCACATATCATGCCATAGGAAGGGTCTCAGGTTTGGCATAAGAAGGAGTTGGATATCCCATCTCATGCTATAGGAAGGGTCTCAGGTTGGAATGGGAAGGAGTTGGATATGACATCTCATGTTATAGGAAGGGTCTCAGGATTGGAATGGGAAGGACTTGGATATCACATCTCATGCTGTAGGAAGGCTCTCAGGTTTGGAAAGGGAAGGAATTGGATATCACATTTCATGTTAGAGGTAGGATCTCAGGTTTGGTATTAGAGGCATTGAGATATCACATCTCATTCTATCAGAAGGGTATCAGGATTGGAATGGGAAGGAGTTGGATATCACATCTCATGCTAAAGGGAGGGTCTCAGGTTCGGAAGGGGAAGGATTTGGATATCACATCTCATGTTATAGGAAGGATCTCAGGTTTGGTATTAGAAGCATTGAGATATCACATCTCATGCTATCGGAAGGATCTCAGGTTTGGTATTAGAAGCATTGAGATATCACATCTCATGCTATAGGAAGGGTCTCAGGATTGGAATGGGAAGGAGTTGGATATCACATCTCATGTTACAGGAAGGATCTCAGGTTTGGTATTAGAAGCATTGAGATATCACATCTCATGCTATAGGACTGGTCTCAGGATTGGAATGGGAAGGAGTTGCATATCACATCTCATGCTAAAGGAAGGGTCTCAGTTTTGGTAGAAGCATTGAGATTTCACATATCATGCTATAGGAAGGGTCTCAGGATTGGAATGGGAAGGAGTTGGATATCACATCTCATGCTATAGGAAGGGTCTCAGGTTTGGTATAAGCATTGATATATCACATCTCTGCTATCGGAAGGGTCTCAGGATTGGAATGGGAAGGACTTAGATATCACATCTCATGCTATAGGGAGGGTCTCAGTATTGATATTAGACGCATTGAGATATCACATCTCAAGCTATCGGAAGGGTCTCAGGATTGGAATGGGAAGGAGTTGGATATCACATCTCATGCTATAGGAAGGGTCTCAGGTTAGGAAGGGGAAGTAGTTGGATATCACATTTCATGTTAACGGAAGGATCTCAGGTTTGGTATTAGAAGCCTTGAGATATCACATCTCATGCTATAGGAAGGGTCTCAGGATTGGAATGGGAAGGAGTTGGATATCACATCTCAAGCTATAGGAAGGGTCTCAGGTTTGGTATAAGCATTGAGATATCACATCTCATGCTATAGGAAGGGTCTCAGGATTGGAATGGGAAGGAGTTGGATATCACATCTCATGTTATAGGAAAGATCTCAGGTTTGGTATTAGAAGCATTGAGACATCACATCTCATGTTATAGGAAGGGTCTTAGGATTGGAATGGGAAGAAGTTGGATATCACATCTCATGCTATAGGAAGGGTCTCAGGTTTGGTATAAGCATTGAGATATCACATCTCATGCTATAGGAAGGGTCTCAGGATTGGAATGGGAAGGAGTTGTATATGAGATCTCATGCCATAGGAAGGGTCTCAGGTTTGGTATACGCATTGAGATATCACATCACATGCTATAGGAAGGGTCTCAGGATTGGAATGGGAAGGACTTGAATATCACATCTCATGCTATAGGCAGGGTCTCAGGTTTGGAAAGGGAAGGAGATGGATATCACATTTCATGTTAGAGGTAGGATCTCAGGTTTGGTATTAGAGGCATTGCGATATCACATCTCATGCTATCAGAAGGGTCTCAGGATTGGAATGGGAAGGAGTTGTATATCACATCTCATGCTAAAGGGAGGGTCTCAGGTTTGGAAGGGGAAGGATTTGGAAATCACATCTCATGTTATAGGAAGGATCTCAGGTTTGGTATTAAAAGCATTGAGATATCACATCTCATGCTATCGGAAGTATCTCAGGTTTGGTATTAGAGGCATTGAGATATCACATCTCATGCTATCATAAGGGTCTCAGGATTGGAATGGGAAGGAGTTGGATATCACATCTCATGTTATAGGAAGGATCTCAGGTTTGGTATTAGAAGCATTGAGATATCACATCTCATGCTATAGGAAGGGTCTCAGGATTGGAATGGGAAGGAGTTGGATATCACATTTTATGCTATAGGAAGGGTCTCAGATTTGGTATAAGCATTGAGATATCACATCTCATGCTATAGGAAGGGTCTCAGGATTGGAATGGGAAGGAGTTGGATATCACATCTCATGCTATAGGAAGGGTCTCAGGTTTGGAACAGGAAGGAGTTAGATATCACATCTCATGCTATAGGAAGAGTCTCAGGTTTGGTATAAGCATTGAGATATCACATCTCTGCTATCGGAGGTGTCTCAGGATTGGGATGGGAAGGAATTGGATATCACATCTCATGCAAAAGGAAGGGTATCATGTTTGGAACGGGAAGGAGTTGGATATCCCATCTCATGTTATAGGACAGGTCTCAGGTTTGATATTAGAAGCATTGAGATATCACATCTCTGCTATTGGAAGGGTCTCAGGATTGGAATGGGAAGGACTTGGATATCAGAATTCATGTTATAGGAAGGGTCTCAGGTTTGGTATTAGAAGCATTGAGATATCACATCTCATGCTATAGGAAGGGTCTCAGGATTGAAATGGTAAGGACTTGGATATCACATCTCATGTTATAGGAAGGGTCTCAGGTTTGGTATTAGAAGCATTGAGATATCACATCTCATGCTATAGGAAGGGTCTCAGGAATGGAATGGGAAGGACTTGGATATCACATCTCATGATAAAGGAAGGGTCTAAGGTTTGGAAGGGGAAGGATTTGGATATCACATCTCATGTTATTGGACCGGTCTCAGGTTTGATATTAGAAGCATTGAGATATCAAGTCTCATGGTATAGGACGGGAGTTTGATATCACATCTCATGCCATGGTATGGGTCTCAGGTTTTGTAGAAGCATTGGGATATCATATCTCATGCTATCGGAAGGGTATCAGGATTGGATTTGGAAGGAGTTGGATATCCCATCTCATGCTATAGGAAGGGTCTCAGGTTGGAATGGGAAGGAGTTGGATATGACATCTCATGCTAAAGGAAGGGTCTCAGTTTTGGTAGAAGCATTGAGATTTCACATATCATGCTATAGGAAGGGTCTCAGGATTGGAATGGGAAGGAGTTGGATATCACATCTCATGCTATAGGAAGGGTCTCAGGTTTGGTATAAGCATTGAGATATCACATCTCTGCTATCGGAAGGGTCTCAGGATTGGAATGGGAAGGACTTAGATATCACATCTCATGCTATAGGGAGGGTCTCAGTATTGATATTAGAAGCATTGAGATATCACATCTCAAGCTATCGGAAGGGTCTCAGGATTGGAATGGGAAGGAGTTGGATATCACATCTCATGCTATAGGATGGGTCTCAGGTTAGGAAGGGGAAGGAGTTGGATATCACATTTCATGTTAGAGGAAGGATCTCAGGTTTGGTATTAGAAGCCTTGAGATATCACATCTCATGCTATAGGAAGGGTCTCAGGATTGGAATGGGAAGGAGTTGGATATCACATCTCAAGCTATAGGAAGGGTCTCAGGTTTGGTATAAGCATTGAGATATCACATCTCATGCTATAGGAAGGGTCTCAGGATTGGAATGGGAAGGAGTTGGATATCACATCTCATGTTATAGGAAAGATCTCAGGTTTGGTATTAGAAGCATTGAGACATCACATCTCATGTTATAGGAAGGGTCTTAGGATTGGAATGGGAAGAAGTTGGATATCACATCTCATGCTATAGGAAGGGTCTCAGGTTTGGTATAAGCATTGAGATATCACATCTCATGCTATAGGAAGGGTCTCAGGATTGGAATGGGAAGGAGTTGTATATGACATCTCATGCCATAGGAAGGGTCTCAGGTTTGGTATACGCATTGAGATATCACATCACATGCTATAGGAAGGGTCTCAGGATTGGAATGGGAAGGACTTGAATATCACATCTCATGCTATAGGCAGGGTCTCAGGTTTGGAAAGGGAAGTAGATGGATATCACATTTCATGTTAGAGGTAGGATCTCAGGTTTGGTATTAGAGGCATTGCGATATCACATCTCATGCTATCAGAAGGGTCTCAGGATTGGAATGGGAAGGAGTTGTATATCACATCTCATGCTAAAGGGAGGGTCTCAGGTTTGGAAGGGGAAGGATTTGGAAATCACATCTCATGTTATAGGAAGGATCTCAGGTTTGGTATTAAAAGCATTGAGATATCACATCTCATGCTATCGGAAATATCTCAGGTTTGGTATTAGAGGCATTGAGATATCACATCTCATGCTATCATAAGGGTCTCAGGATTGGAATGGGAAGGAGTTGGCTATCACATCTCATGTTATAGGAAGGATCTCAGGTTTGGTATTAGAAGCATTGAGATATCACATCTCATGCTATAGGAAGGGTCTCAGGATTGGAATGGGAAGGAGTTGGATATCACATCTTATGCTATAGGAAGGGTCTCAGATTTGGTATAAGCATTGAGATATCACATCTCATGCTATAGGAAGGGTCTCAGGATTGAAATGGGAAGGAGTTGGATATCACATCTCATGCTATAGGAAGGGTCTCAGGTTTGGAACGGGAAGGAGTTAGATATCACATCTCATGTTATAGGAAGAGTCTCAGGTTTGGTATAAGCATTGAGAAATCACATCTCTGCTATCGGAGGTGTCTCATGATTGGGATGGGAAGGGATTGGATATCACATCTCATGCTATAGGAAGGGTATCAGGTTTGGAACGGGAAGGAGTTGGATATCCCATCTCATGTTATAGGACAGGTCTCAGGTTTGATATTAGAAGCATTGAGATATCACATCTCTGCTATTGGAAGGGCTCTCAGGATTGGAATGGGAAGGACTTGGATATCAGAATTCATGTTATAGGAAGGGTCTCAGGTTTGGTATTAGAAGCATTGAGATATCACATCTCATGCTATAGGAAGGGTCTCAGGATTGAAATGGGAAGGGCTTGGATATCACATCTCATGTTATAGGAAGGGTCTCAGGTTTGGTATTAGAAGCATTGAGATATCACATCTCATGCTATAGGAAGGGTCTCAGGAATGGAATGGGAAGGACTTGGATATCACATCTCATGATAAAGGAAGGGTCTAAGGTTTGGAAGGGGAAGGATTTGGATATCACATCTCATGTTATTGGACCGGTCTCAGTTTTGGTATTAGAAGCATTGAGATATCAAGTCTCATGGTATAGGACGGGAGTTTGATATCACATCTCATGCCATGGTATGGGTCTCAGGTTTTGTAGAAGCATTGGGATATCACATCTCATGCTATCGGAAGGGTATCAGGATTGGATTTGGAAGGAGTTGGATATCCCATCTCATGCTATAGGAAGGGTCTCAGGTTGGAATGGGAAGGAGTTGGATATGACATCTCATGTTATAGGAAGGGTCTCAGGATTGGAATGGGAAGGACTTGGATATCACATCTCATGCTGTAGGAAGACTCTCAGGTTTGGAAAGGGAAGGAGTTGGATATCACATTTCATGTTAGAGGTAGGATCTCAGGTTTGGTATTAGAGGCATTGAGATATCACATCTCATGCTATCAGAAGGGTATCAGGATTGGAATGGGAAGGAGTTGGATATCACATCTCATGCTAAAGGGAGGGTCTCAGGTTCGGAAGGGGAAGGATTTGGATATCACATCTCATGTTATAGGAAGGATCTCAGGTTTGGTATTAGAAGCATTGAGATATCACATCTCATGCTATCGGAAGGATCTCAGGTTTGGTATTAGAAGCATTGAGATATCACAACTCATGCTATAGGAAGGGTCTCAGGATTGGAATGGGAAGGAGTTGGATATCACATCTCATGTTATAGGAAGGATCTCAGGTTTGGTATTAGAAGCATTGAGATATCACATCTCATGCTATAGGACTGGTCTCAGGATTGGAATGGGAAGGAGTTGGATATCACATCTCATGCTAAAGGAAGGGTCTCAGTTTTGGTAGAAGCATTGAGATTTCACATATCATGCTATAGGAAGGGTCTCAGGATTGGAATGGGAAGGAGTTGGATATCACATCTCATGCTATAGGAAGGGTCTCAGGTTTGGTATAAGCATTGAGATATCACATCTCTGCTATCTGAAGGGTCTCAGGATTGGAATGGGAAGGACTTAGATATCACATCTCATGCTATAGGGAGGGTCTCAGTATTGATATTAGAAGCATTGAGATATCACATCTCAAGCTATCGGAAGGGTCTTAGGATTGGAATGGGAAGGAGTTGGATATCACATCTCATGTTATAGGAAGAGTCTCATGCTAAGACCTGATAGACCCTTCCTATAACATGAGATGGGAATATCCAACTCCTTCCCATTCCAATCCTGAGACCCTTCCGATAGCAGAGATGTGATATCTCAATGCTTATACCAAACCTGAGACCCTTCCTATAGCATGAGATGTGATATCCAAGTCCTTCCCATTCCAATCCTGAGACACTTCCTATAGCATGAGATGTGATATCTCAATGCTTCTAATACCAAACCTGAGACTCTTCCTATAACATGAGATGGGATATCCAACTCCTTCCCATTCCAATCCTGAGACCCTTCCGAAAGCAGAGATGTGATATCTCAATGCTTATACCAAACCTGAGACCCTTCCTATGGCATGAGATGTCATATACAGATCCTTCCCATTCCAATCCTGAGACCCTTCCTATAGCATGAGATGTGATATCTCAATGCTTATACCAAACCTAAAACCCTTCCTATAGCATGAGATGTGATATCCAACTCCTTCCCATTCCAATCCTGAGACCCTTCCTATAGCACGAGATGTGATTTCCAATGGCTCTAATACCAAACCTGAGATCCTTCCTCTAACATGAAATGTGATATCCAACTCCTTCCCTTTCCAAACCTGAGAGCCTACCTATAGCATGAGATGTGATATCCAAGTCCTTCCCATTCCAATCCTTAGACCCTTCCTACAGCATGCAATATGATATCTCAATGATTCTAATAACAAACCTGAGACCCGTCCTATAACATGAGATGTGATATCCAACTCCTTCCCATTCCAATCCTGAGACACTTCCGATAGCAGAGATGTGATATCTCAATGCTTATACCAAACCTGAGACCCTTCCTATAACATGAGATGTGATATCCAATTCCTTCCCATTCCAAACCTGAGACCCTTCCTACAGCATGTGATGTGATATCTCAATGCTTCTAATACCAAACCTGAGACCAGTCCTATAACATGAGATGGGATATCCAACTCCTTCCCGTTCCAAACCTGAGACCCTTCCTATAGCATGAGATGTGATATCCAACTCCTTCCCATCCCAATCCTGAGACACTTCCGATTGCAGAGATGTGATATCTCAATGCTTATACCAAATCTGAGACTCTTCCTATAACATGAGATGTGATATCCAACTCCTTCCCATTCCAAACCTGAGATCCTTCCTATAGCATGAGATGTGATATCCAACTCCTTCCCATTCCAATCCTGAGACCCTTATGATAGCATGAGATGTGATATCTCAATGCCTCTAATACCAAATCTGAGTTTCTTCCGATAGCATAAGATGTGAAATCTCAATGCTTCTTATACCAAACCTGAGATCCTTCCTATAACATGAGTTGTGATATCCAAATCCTTCCCCTTCCAAACCTGAGACCTTCCCTTTAGCATGAGATGTGATATCCAAGTCTTCCCATTCCAATCCTGAGACCCTTCCTATAGCATATGATGTGATATCTCAATGCTTATACCAAACCTGAGACCCTTCCTATGGCATGAGATGTCATATACAACTCCTTCCCATTCCAATCCTGAGCCCTTCCTATATCATGAGATGTGATATCTCAATGCTTATACCAAACCTGAGACTCTTCCTATAGCATGAGATGTGATATCCAACTTCTTCCCATTCCAATCCTGAGACCCTTCCTATAACATGAGATGTGATGTCTCAATGCTTCTAATACCAAACCTGAGATCTTTCCTATAACATGAGATGTGATATCCAACTCCTTCCCATTCCAATCCTGAGACCCTTCCTATAGCATGTGATGTGATATCTCAATGCTTATACCAAACCTGAGACCCTTCCTATAGCTTGAGATGTGACATCCAACTCCTTCCCATTCCAATCCTGAGACCCTTCCTATAGCATGAGATATGATATCGCAATACTTCTAAAGATGTGATATCCAACTCCTTCCCCTTCCAAACCTGAGACCCTCCCTTTAGCATGAGATGTGATATCCAACTCCTTCCCGTTCCAATCCTAAGACCCTTCTGATAGCATGAGATGTGATATCTCAATGCTTCTAATACCAAACCTGAGATCCTTCCGATAGCATGAGATGTGATATCTCAATGCTTCTAATACCAAACCTGAGATACTTCCGATAGCATGAGATGTGATATCTCAATGCTTCTAATACCAAACCTGAGGCTCTTCCTATAACATGAGATGGGATATCCAACTCCTTCCCATTCCAATCCTGAGACCCTTCCGAAAGCAGAGATGTGATATCTCAATGCTTATACCAAACCTGAGACCCTTCCTATGGCATGAGATGTCATATACAGATCCTTCCCATTCCAATCCTGAGACCCTTCCTATAGCATGAGATGTGATATCTCAATGCTTATACCAAACCTAAAACCCTTCCTATAGCATGAGATGTGATATCCAACTCCTTCCCATTCCAATCCTGAGACCCTTATGATAGCATGAGATGTGATATCTCAATGACTCTAATACCAAATCTGAGATTCTTCCGATAGCATGAGATGTGATATCTCAATGCTTCTTATACCAAACCTGAGATCCTTCCTATAACATGAGATGTGATATCCAAATCCTTCCCCTTCCAAACCTGAGACCTTCCCTTTAGCATGAGATGTGATATCCAAGTCCTTCCCATTCCAATCCTGAGACCTTCCTATAGCATGTGATGTGATATCTCAATGCTTATACCAAACCTGAGACCCTTCCTATGGCATGAGATGTCATATACAACTCCTTCCCATTCCAATCCTGAGCCCTTCCTATATCATGAGATGTGATATCTCAATGCTTATACCAAACCTGAGACTCTTCCTATAGCATGAGATGTGATATCCAACTTCTTCCCATTCCAATCCTGAGACCCTTCCTATAACATGAGATGTGATGTCTCAATGCTTCTAATACCAAACCTGAGATCTTTCCTATAACATGAGATCTGATATCCAACTCCTTCCCATTCCAATCCTGAAACCCTTCCTATAGCATGTGATGTGATATCTCAATGCTTATACCAAACCTGAGACCCTTCCTATAGCTTGAGATGTGATATCCAACTCCTTCCCATTCCAATCCTGAGACCCTTCCTATAGCATGAGATGTGATATCTCAATACTTCTAAAGATGTGATATCCAACTCCTTCCCCTTCCAAACCTGAGACCCTCCCTTTAGCATGAGATGTGATATCCAACTCCTTCCCATTCCAATCCTAAGACCCTTCTGATAGCATGAGATGTGATATCTCAATGCTTCTAACACCAAACCTGAGATACTTCCGATAGCATGAGATGTGATATCTCAATGCTTCTAATACCAAACCTGAGATCCTTCCTATAACATGAGATGTGATATCCAAATCCTTCCCCTTCCAAACCTGAGACCCTCCCTTTAGCATGAGATGTGATATCCAACTCCTTCCCATTCCAATCCTAAGACCCTTCTGATAGCATGAGATGTGATATCTCAATGCTTCTAATACTAAACCTGAGATACTTCCGATAGCATGAGATGTGATATCTCAATGCTTCTAATACCAAACCTCAGATCCTTCCGATAGCATGAGATGTGATATCTCAATGCTTCTAATACCAAACCTGAGATACTTCCGATAGCATGAGATGTGATATCTCAATGCTTCTAATACCAAACCTGAGATCCTTCCTATAACATGAGATGTGATATCCAAATCCTTCCCCTTCCAAACCTGAGACCCTACCTTTAGCATGAGATGTGATATCCAACTCCTTCCCATTCCAATCCTGAGACCCTTCTGATAGCATGAGATGTGATATCCAAGTCCTTCCCATTCCAATCCTGAGACCCTTCCTATAGCATGTGATGTGATATCTCAATGCTTATACCAAACCTGAGACCCTTCCTATGGCATGAGATGTCATATACAACTCCTTCCCATTCCAATCCTGAGACCCTTCCTATAGCATGAGATGTGTTATCCAACTTCTTCCCATTCTAATCCTGAGACCCTCCCTATAACATGAGATGTGATGTCTCAACGCTTCTAATACCAAACCTGAAATCTTTCCTATAACATGAGATGTGATATCCAACTCCTTCCCATTCCAATCCTGAGACCCTTCCTATAGCATGAGATGTGATATCTCAATGCATATACCAAACCTGAGACCCTTCCTATAGCGTGAGATGTGATATCCAACTCCATCCCATTCCAATACTGAGACCCTTCCTATAGCATGAGATGTGATATCTCAATACTTCTAATACCAAACCTGAGATCCTTCCGATAACATAAGATGTGATATCCAAATCCTTCCCCTTCCAAACCTGAGACCCTCCCTTTAGCATGAGATGTGATATCCAACTCCTTCCCATTCCAATCCTAAGACCCTTCTGATAGCATGAGATGTGATATCTCAATGCTTCTAATACCAAACCTGAGATCCTTCCAATAGCATGAGATGTGATATCTCAATGCTTCTAATACCAAACCTGAGATCCTTCCTATAACATGAGATGTGATATCCAAATCCTTCCCCTTCCAAACCTGAGACCCTCCCTTTAGCATGAGATGTGATATCCAACTCCTTCCCATTCCAATCCTGAGACCCTTCTGATAGCATGAGATGTGATATCTCAATGCCTCTAATACCAAACCTGAGATCCTACCTCTAACATGAAATGTGATATCCAACTCTTTCCCCTTCCAAACCTGAGAGCCTACCTATAGCATGAGATGTGATATCCAAGTCCTTCCCATTCCAATCCTGAGACCCTTCCTATAACCTGAGATGTGATATCCAACTCCTTCCCATTCCAACCTGAGACCCTTCCTGTAGCATGAGATGGGATATCCAACTCCTTCCAAATCCAATCCTGATAACCTTCCGATAGCATGAGATGTGATATCCCAATGCTTCTACCAAACCTGAGACCCATACTATGGCATGAGATGTGATATCAAACTCCTTCCCATTCCAATCCTGAGACCCTTCCTATAGAATGAGATGTGATATCCAACTCCTTCCCATTCCAATTCTGAGACCCTTCCTATACCATGAGACTTGATATCTCAATGCTTCTAATACCAAACCTGAGACCCGTCCTATAACATGAGATGTGATATCCAAATCCTTCCCCTTCCAAACCTTAGACCCTTCCTTTATCATGAGATGTGATATCCAACTCCTTCCCATTCCAATCCTGAGACCCTCCCTATAGCATAAGATGTGATATCCAAGTCCTTTCCATTCCAATCCTGAGACCCTTCCTATAGCATGAGATGTGATATCTCAATGCTTCTAATACCAAACCTGAGACCCTTCCTATAACATGAGATGGGAATATCCAACTCCTTCCCATTCCAATCCTGAGACCCTTCCGATAACAGAGATGTGATATCTCAATGCTTATACCAAACCTGAGATCCTTCCTATAACATGAGATGAGATATCCAACTTCTTCCCATTCCAATCCTGAGACAGTTCCTATAGCATGAGATGTGATATCTCACTGCTTATACCAAACCTGAGACCCTTCCTATAGCATGAGATGTGATATCCAACTCCTTCCCATTCCAATCCTGAGACCCTTCCTATAGCATGAGATGTGATATCTCAATGCTTCTAATACCAAACCTGAGACTCTTCCTATAACATGAGATGGGATATCCAACTCCTTCCCATTCCAATCCTGAGACCCTTCTGATAGCAGAGATGTGATATCTCAATGCTTATACCAAACCTGAGACCCTTCCTACGGCATGAGATGTCATATACAACTCCTTCCCATTCCAATCCTGAGACCCTTCCTATAGCATGAGATGTGATATCTAAATGCTTATACCAAACCTGAGACCCTTCATATAGCATGAGATGTGATATCCAACTCCTTCCCATTCCAATCCTGAGACCCTTCCTATAGCATGAGATGTGATCTCTCAATGCTTCTAATACCAAACCTGAGATCCTTCCTAAAACATGAGATGTGATATCCAACTCCTTCCATTCCAATCCTGAGACCCTTCCTATAGCATGAGATGTGATATCCAACTCCTTCCCATTCCAATCCTGAGACCCTTCTGATAGCATGAGATGTGATATCTCAATGCCTCTAATACCAAACCTGAGATCCTACCTCTAACATGAAATGTGATATCCAACTCTTTCCCCTTCCAAACCTGAGAGCCTACCTATAGCATGAGATGTGATATCCAAGTCCTTCCCATTCCAATCCTGAGACCCTTCCTATAACATGAGATGTGATATCCAACTCCTTCCCATTCCAACCTGAGACCCTTCCTGTAGCATGAGATGGGATATCCAACTCCTTCCAAATCCAATCCTGATAACCTTCCGATAGCATGAGATGTGATATCCCAATGCTTCTACCAAACCTGAGACCCATACTATGGCATGAGATGTGATATCAAACTCCTTCCCATTCCAATCCTGAGACCCTTCCTATAGAATGAGATGTGATATCCAACTCCTTCCCATTCCAATTCTGAGACCCTTCCTATACCATGAGACTTGATATCTCAATGCTTCTAATACCAAACCTGAGACCCGTCCTATAACATGAGATGTGATATCCAAATCCTTCCCCTTCCAAACCTTAGACCCTTCCTTTATCATGAGATGTGATATCCAACTCCTTCCCATTCCAATCCTGAGACCCTCCCTATAGCATGAGATGTGATATCCAAGTCCTTCCCATTCCAATCCTGAGACCCTTCCTATAGCATGAGATGTGATATCTCAATGCTTCTAATACCAAACCTGAGACCCTTCCTATAACATGAGATGGGAATATCCAACTCCTTCCCATTCCAATCCTGAGACCCTTCCGATAACAGAGATGTGATATATCAATGCTTATACCAAACCTGAGATCCTTCCTATAACATGAGATGTGATATCCAACTTCTTCCCATTCCAATCCTGAGACAGTTCCTATAGCATGAGATGTGATATCTCAATGCTTCTAATACCAAACCTGAGACTCTTCCTATAACATGAGATGGGATATCCAACTCCTTCCCATTCCAATCCTGAGACCCTTCCGATAGCAGAGATGTGATATCTCAATGCTTATACCAAACCTGAGACCCTTCCTACGGCATGAGATGTCATATACAACTCCTTCCCATTCCAATCCTGAGACCCTTCCTATAGCATGAGATGTGATATCTAAATGCTTATACCAAACCTGAGACCCTTCATATAGCATGAGATGTGATATCCAACTCCTTCCCATTCCAATCCTGAGACCCTTCCTATAGCATGAGATGTGATCTCTCAATGCTTCTAATACCAAACCTGAGATCCTTCCTAAAACATGAGATGTGATATCCAACTCCTTCCATTCCAATCCTGAGACCCTTCCTATAGCATGAGATGTGATATCTCAATGCTTCTAATATCAAACTTAAGACCCTCCCTATAGCATGAGATGTGATATCCAAGTCCTTCCCATTCCAATCCTGAGACCATTCCTATAGCATGAGATGTGATATCTCAATACTTCTAATATCAAACCTGAGATCCTTCTGATAACATGAGATGTGATATCCAAATCCTTCCCCTTCCAAACCTGAGACCCTACCTTTAGCATGAAATGTGATATCCAACTCCTTCCGATTCCAATCCTGAGACCATTCTGATAGCATGAGATGTGATATCTCAATGCTTCTAATACCAAACCTGAGATCCTTCCGATAGCATGAGATGTGATATCTCAATGCTTCTAATACCAAACCTGAGATCCTTCCTATAACATGAGATGTGATATCCAAATCCTTCCCCTTCCAAACCTGAGACCCTCCCTTTAGCATGAGATGTGATATCCAACTCCTTCCCATTCCAATCCTGAGACCCTTCTGATAGCATGAGATGTGATATCTCAATGCCTCTAATACCAAACCTGAGATCCTACCTCTAACATGAGACCCTTCCTATAGCATGAGATGGGATATCCAACTCCTTGGAATTCCAATCCTGATACCCTTCCGATAGCATGAGATGTGATATCCCAATGCTTATACCAAACCTGAGACCCATACTATTGCATGAGATGTGATATCAAACTCCTTCCCATTCCAATCCTGAGACCCTTCCTATAGCTTGAGATGTGATATCCAACTCCTTCTCATTCCAATTCTGAGACCCTTCCTATACCATGAGACTTGATATCTCAGTGCTTCTAATACCAAACCTGAGACCTGTCCTATAACATGAGATGTGATATCCAAATCCTTCCCCTTCCAATCCTGAGACCCTTCCGATATCATGAGATGTGATATCTCAATGCTTCTAATATCAAACCTGAGACCCTCCCTATAGCATGAGATGTGATATCCAAGTCCTTCCCATTCCAATCCTGAGACCCTTCCTATAGCATGAGATGTGATATTTCAATGCTTCTAATACCAAACCTGAGACCCTTCCTATAACATGAGATGGGACTATCCAACTCCTTCCCATTCCAATCCTGAGACCCTTCCGATAGAAGAGATGTGATATCTCAATGCTTATACCAAACCTGAGATCCTTCCTATAGCATGAGATGTGATATCCTACTCCTTCCCATTCCAATCCTGAGACCCTTCCTATAGCATGAGATGTGATATCTCAATGCTTCTAATACCAAACCTGAGACTCTTCCTATAACATGAGACGGGATATCCAACTCCTTCCCATTCTAATCCTGAGACCCTTCCGATAGCAGAGATGTGATATCTCAAAGCTTATACCAAACCTGAGACCCTTCCTATGGCTTGAGATGTCATATACAACTCCTTCCCATTCCAATCCTGAGACCCTTCCGATAGCATGAGATGTGATATCTCAATGCTTATACCAAACCTGAGACCATTCCTATAGCATCAGATGTGATATCCAACTCCTTCCCATTCCAATCCTGAGACCCTTCCTATAGCATGAGATGTGATGTCTCAATGCTTCTAATACCAAACCTGAGATCCTTCGTTTAACATGAGATGTGATATCCAACTCCTTCCATTCCAATCCTGAGACCCTTCCTATAGCATGAGATGTGATATCTCAATGCTTATACCAAACCTGAGACCCTTCCTATAGCATGAGATGTGATATCCAAGTCCTTCCCATTCCAATCCTGAGACCCTTCCTATAACATGAGATGTGATATCCAACTCCTTCCCATTCCAACCTGAGACCCTTCCTGTTGCATGAGATGGGATATCCAACTCCTTCCAAATCCAATCCTGATAACCTTCCGATAGCATGAGATGTGATATCCCAATGCTTCTACCAAACCTGAGACCCATACTATGGCATGAGATGTGATATCAAACTCCTTCCCATTCCAATCCTGACACCCTTCCTATAGAATGAGATGTGATATCCAACTCCTTCCCATTCCAATTCTGAGACCCTTCCTATACCATGAGACTTGATATCTCAATGCTTCTAATACCAAACCTGAGACCCGTCCTATAACATGAGATGTGATATCCAAATCCTTCCCCTTCCAAACCTTAGACCCTTCCTTTATCATGAGATGTGATATCCAACTCCTTCCCATTCCAATCCTGAGACCCTCCCTATAGCATGAGATGTGATATCCAAGTCCTTCCCATTCCAATCCTGAGACCCTTCCTATAGCATGAGATGTGATATCTCAATGCTTCTAATACCAAACCTGAGACCCTTCCTATAACATGAGATGGGAATACCCAACTCCTTCCCATTCCAATCCTGAGACCCTTCCGATAACAGAGATGTGATATCTCAATGCTTATACCAAACCTGAGATCCTTCCTATAACATGAGATGTGATATCCAACTTCTTCCCATTCCAATCCTGAGACAGTTCCTATAGCATGAGATGTGATATCTCACTGCTTATACCAAACCTGAGACCCTTCCTATAGCATGAGATGTGATATCCAACTCCTTCCCATTCCAATCCTGAGACCCTTCCTATAGCATGAGATGTGATATCTCAATGCTTCTAATACCAAACCTGAGACTCTTCCTATAACATGAGATGGGATATCCAACTCCTTCCCATTCCAATCCTGAGACCCTTCCGATAGCAGAGATGTGATATCTCAATGCTTATACCAAACCTGAGACCCTTCCTACGGCATGAGATGTCATATACAACTCCTTCCCATTCCAATCCTGAGACCCTTCCTATAGCATGAGATGTCATATCTCAATGCTTCTAATACCAAACCTGAGACTCTTCCTATAACATGAGATGGGATATCCAACTCCTTCCCATTCCAATCCTGAGACCCTTCCGATAGCAGAGATGTGATATCTCAATGCTTATACCAAACCTGAGACCCTTCCTACGGCATGAGATGTCATATACAACTCCTTCCCATTCCAATCCTGAGACCCTTCCTATAGCATGAGATGTCATATCTAAATGCTTATACCAAACCTGAGACCCTTCATATAGCATGAGATGTGATATCCAACTCCTTCCCATTCCAATCCTGAGACCCTTCCTATAGCATGAGATGTGATCTCTCAATGCTTCTAATACCAAACCTGAGATCCTTCCTAAAACATGAGATGTGATATCCAACTCGTTCCATTCCAATCCTGAGACCCTTCCTATAGCATGAGATGTGATATCCAACTCCTTCCCATTCCAATCCTGAGACCCTTCTGATAGCATGAGATGTGATATCTCAATGCCTCTAATACCAAACCTGAGATCCTACCTCTAACATGAAATGTGATATCCAACTCTTTCCCCTTCCAAACCTGAGAGCCTACCTATAGCATGAGATGTGATATCCAAGTCCTTCCCATTCAAATCCTGAGACCCTTCCTATAACATGAGATGTGATATCCAACTCCTTCCCATTCCAACCTGAGACCCTTCCTGTAGCATGAGATGGGATATCCAACTCCTTCCAAATCCAATCCTGATAACCTTCCGATAGCATGAGATGTGATATCCCAATGCTTCTACCAAACCTGAGACCCATACTATGGCATGAGATGTGATATCAAACTCCTTCCCATTCCAATCCTGAGACCCTTCCTATAGAATGAGATGTGATATCCAACTCCTTCCCATTCTAATTCTGAGACCCTTCCTATACCATGAGACTTGATATCTCAATGCTTCTAATACCAAACCTGAGACCCGTCCTATAACATGAGATGTGATATCCAAATCCTTCCCCTTCCAAACCTTAGACCCTTCCTTTATCATGAGATGTGATATCCAACTCCTTCCCATTCCAATCCTGAGACCCTCCCTATAGCATGAGATGTGATATCCAAGTCCTTCCCATTCCAATCCTGAGACCCTTCCTATAGCATGAGATGTGATATCTCAATGCTTCTAATACCAAACCTGAGACGCTTCCTATAACATGAGATGGGAATATCCAACTCCTTCCCATTCCAATCCTGAGACCCTTCCGATAACAGAGATGTGATATATCAATGCTTATACCAAACCTGAGATCCTTCCTATGGCATGAGATGTGATATCCAACTCCTTGCCATTCAAATCCTGAGACCCTTCCTATAGCATGAGAAGGGATACCCAACTCCTTCCCAATCCAATCCTGAGACCCTTCCGATAGCAGAGATGTGATATCTCAATGCTTATACCAAACCTGAGACCCTTCCTACGGCATGAGATGTCATATACAACTCCTTCCCATTCCAATCCTGAGACCCTTCCTATAGCATGAGATGTGATATCTAAATGCTTATACCAAACCTGAGACCCTTCATATAGCATGAGATGTGATATCCAACTCCTTCCCATTCCAATCCTGAGACCCTTCCTATAGCATGAGATGTGATCTCTCAATGCTTCTAATACCAAACCTGAGATCCTTCCTAAAACATGAGATGTGATATCCAACTCCTTCCATTCCAATCCTGAGACCCTTCCTATAGCATGAGATGCGATATCTCAATGCTTCTAATATCAAACTTAAGACCCTCCCTATAGCATGAGATGTGATATCCAAGTCCTTCCCATTCCAATCCTGAGACCATTCCTATAGCATGAGATGTGATATCTCAATACTTCTAATACCAAACCTGAGATCCTTCCGATAACATGAGATGTGATATCCAAATCCTTCCCCTTCCAAACCTGAGACCCTACCTTTAGCATGAGATGTGATATCCAACTCCTTCCGATTCCAATCCTGAGACCATTCTGATAGCATGAGATGTGATATCTCAATGCTTCTAATACCAAACCTGAGATCCTTCCGATAGCATGAGATGTGATATCTCAATGCTTCTAATACCAAACCTGAGATCCTTCCTATAACATGAGATGTGATATCCAAATCCTTCCCCTTCCAAACCTGAGACCCTCCCTTTAGCATGAGATGTGATATCCAACTCCTTCCCATTCCAATCCTGAGACCCTTCTGATAGCATGAGATGTGATATCTCAATGCCTCTAATACCAAACCTGAGATCCTACCTCTAACATGAAATGTGATATCCAACTCTTTCCCCTTCCAAACCTGAGAGCCTTCCTATAGCATGAGATGTGATATCCAAGTCCTTCCCATTCCAATCCTGAGACCCTTCCTATAACATGAGATGTGATATCCAACTCCTTCCCATTCCAACCTGAGACCCTTCCTATAGCATGAGATGGGATATCCAACTCCTTGGAATTCCAATCCTGATACCCTTCCGATAGCATGAGATGTGATATCCCAATGCTTATACCAAACCTGAGACCCATACTATTGCATGAGATGTGATATCAAACTCCTTCCCATTCCAATCCTGAGACCCTTCCTATAGCTTGAGATGTGATATCCAACTCCTTCTCATTCCAATTCTGAGACCCTTCCTATACCATGAGACTTGATATCTCAGTGCTTCTAATACCAAACCTGAGACCCGTCCTATAACATGAGATGTGATATCCAAATCCTTCCCCTTCCAAACCTTAGACCCTTCCTTTATCATGAGATGTGATATCCAACTCCTTCCCATTCCAATCCTGAGACCCTTCCGATATCATGAGATGTGATATCTCAATGCTTCTAATATCAAACCTGAGACCCTCCCTATAGCATGAGATGTGATATCCAAGTCCTTCCCATTCCAATCCTGAGACCCTTCCTATAGCATGAGATGTGATATTTCAATGCTTCTAATACCAAACCTGAGACCCTTCCTATAACATGAGATGGGACTATCCAACTCCTTCCCATTCCAATCCTGAGACCCTTCCGATAGAAGAGATGTGATATCTCAATGCTTATACCAAACCTGAGATCCTTCCTATAGCATGAGATGTGATATCCTACTCCTTCCCATTCCAATCCTGAGACCCTTCATATAGCATGAGATGTGATATCTCAATGCTTCTAATACCAAACCTGAGACTCTTCCTATAACATGAGACGGGATATCCAACTCCTTCCCATTCTAATCCTGAGACCCTTCCGATAGCAGAGATGTGATATCTCAAAGCTTATACCAAACCTGAGACCCTTCCTATGGCTTGAGATGTCATATACAACTCCTTCCCATTCCAATCCTGAGACCCTTCCGATAACATGAGATGTGATATCTCAATGCTTATACCAAACCTGAGACCATTCCTATAGCATCAGATGTGATATCCAACTCCTTCCCATTCCAATCCTGAGACCCTTCCTATAGCATGAGATGTGATGTCTCAATGCTTCTAATACCAAACCTGAGATCCTTCGTTTAACATGAGATGTGATATCCAACTCCTTCCATTCCAATCCTGAGACCCTTCCTATAGCATGAGATGTGATATCTCAATGCTTATACCAAACCTGAGACCCTTCCTATAGCATGAGATGTGATATCCAACTCCTTCCCATTCCAATCCTGAGACCCTTCCTATAGCATGAGATGTGATATCTCAATGCCTCTAATACCAAACCTGAGATCCTTCCTCTAACATGAAATGTGATAGCCAACTCCTTCCCTTTCCAAACCTGAGAGCCTATCCATAGCATGAGATGTGATATCCAAGTCCTTCCCATTCCAATCCTTAGACCCTTCCTACAGCATGCAATATGATATCTCAATGATTCTAATAACAATCCTGGACCCGTCCTACAACATGAGATGGGATATCCAACTCCTTGCCGTCCCAATCCTGAGACACTTCCGATTGCAGAGATGTGATATCTCAATGCTTATACCAAACCTGAGACTCTTCCTATAACGTGAGATGTGATATCTGTTAGGAAAGATTTAATAATTGTAGGTAATTTTCCTTCCATGTGGCAACCCCTAAACTTTTTGCTGTTGTTTTTCACCTTGTTCTCGACTTTGCCAGAGAAGTGCAGCCTTCTGCCGCACTCCTCTGGGCTTTCGCTCCTTTCTTACAGGGAAACTGACAAGCCCTAAAGACAGTCAGTACCGGGAAACGCTGTTTTCCGTAGTTTCTTTTATCATGTTGCGGCTTTCGTGACATATGACGCAAGAGGGCACTGTAAGCTAAGTTGCTGCTCTCTTGGGATTCTAGCCTTCTACAGGCCCTAGATACTCTTTCAGGATTGTAACTGATCGGTGCAAGTGATTCATGGACGGGAATGGTGGCAGCGATCGTTTCTTGTGTTTTGAGCTCCTTTTGGCGTTCTAAGCACGTTTCTCGCACTTAACCCAAAATGGTGGCCTAGCTCCCAAAATGGCCAGACCACGAGGCTCCTTTGTCCTGTCCGCTGACCGTCTTGCTCCCTTCACCTTCCCCAGGTCAAGCCGACCCGGGGCCTTCCTTATTTGGGCATGTACTTTTCCTGCGAAACACGGATGCTTTCGCGGGCTTCTACATGTCTTGTGTGTGCCTCCAGTATGTGGGCTGGGATGTCTGGTCCCGTGTGAATGCCTGGGACCACCGTGGTCCGTGATAGGTCCACGAATGGTGTGAGTGTTGATGAGCGGATCTCCCATTGGGTCCCCACCGTTTTGGCGCGAAGGGAACCGTGGATAAGAGGGGGCTGGAAACACCACTACCATGTCGATCTCCTGAGTTCTCACGAACGAAGGAATACAGGAGCCAAGTATCCTGCAACCAAGAGGCTGAACCGAGGAATCGTTGGTGACCCGCTGAAGGACTGCTCCTCTGCACTGCTGTCGCCTTGTGAAACCCTTTTCACCTTTGATCGAACCAGAAGGCCTGTACTAGTACTTCGACCCTTGGAATAGTGGGGACAGCTATTCTCGGCATCTTCACCATCTCCTGCTAGTAAGCCTTCGGAAGCGTCTCTGGGCCATCCAGCAGACTGACCAGCCTACACAGGAGTCTTGCTCTGTAACCGCCACCAGGTTGTGTAGTATATCGAGTCCTTGTCACTCTCACACGATTCGTACACTTGGCGTTCCCAGGTCTGAAGTGAGAAGTGTACATTTGGCTCAGATACACACCGCCGCTCCGTTGCCCTGCTGTGGTAACAAACTGTGCGGGTTCCTTCGTTTGGGACGTCTTTTACTCAACTCTGCTGCTGCAGACTCAACACGACGACGAGACATTGAGAGATCACATCTCATGCTATAGGAAGGGTCTCAGGATTGGAATGGGAAGGACTTGGATATCACATCTCATGCTATAGGCATGGTCTCAGGTTTGGAAAGGGAAGGAGTTGGATATCACATTTCATTTTAGAGGTAGGATCTCAGGTTTGGTATGAGAGGCATTGAGATATCACATCTCATGCTATCAGAAGGGTCTCAGGATTGGAATGGGAAGGAGTTGGATATCACATCTCATGTTATAGGAAGGATCTCAGGTTTGGTATTAGAAGCATTGAGATATCACATCTCATGCTATCGGAAGTATCTCAGGTTTGGTATTAGAGGCATTGAGATATCACATCTCATGCTATCATAAGGGTCTCAGGATTGGAATGGGAAGGAGTTGGATATCACATCTCATGCTAAAGGGAGGGTCTCAGGTTTGGAAGGGGAAGGAATTGAATATCACATCACATGTTATAGGAAGGATCTCAGGTTTGGTATTAGAGGCATTGAGATATCACATCTCATGCATACGGAAGGGTCTCAGGATTGGAATGGGAAGGAGTTGGATATCACATCTCATGCTATAGGAAGGGTCTCAGGTTTGGAACGGGAAGGAGTTGTATATCACATCTCATGTTATAGGAAGAGTCTCAGGTTTGGTATAAGCATTGAGATATCACATCTCTGCAATCGGAAGTGTCTCAGGATTGGAACGGGAAGGAGTTGGATATCCCATCTCATGTTATAGGACTGGTCTCAGGTTTGGTATTAGAAGCATTGAGATATCACATCGCATGCTGTAGGAAGGGTCTCAGGTTTGGAATGGGAAGGACTTGGATATCACATCTCATGCTATAGGGAGGGTCTCAGGTTTGATATTAGAAGCATTGAGATATCACATCTCATGATATCGGAAGGGTCTCAGGATTGGAATGGGAAGGAGTTGGATATCACATCTCATGATAAAGGAAGGGTCTAAGGTTTGGAAGGGGACGGATTTGGATATCACATCTCATGTTATAGGACGGGTCTCAGGATTGGAATGGGAAGGAGTTTGATATCACATCTCATGCCATAGTATGGGTCTCAGGTTTGGTAGAAGCATTGGGATATCACATCTCATGCTATCGGAAGGGTATCAGTATTGGATTTGGAAGAAGTTGGATATCCCATCTCATGCTATAGGAAGGGTCTCAGGTTGGAATGGGAAGGAGTTGGATATCACATTTCATGTTATAGGAAGGGTCTCAGGATTGGAATGGGAAGGACTTGGATATCATATCTCATGCTATAGGACGGGTCTCAGGTTTGTTATTAGAATCATTGAGATATCATATTGCATGCTGTAGGAAGGGTCTAAGGATTGGAATGGGAAGGACTTGGATATCACATCTCATGCTATAGATAGGCTCTTAGGTTTGGAAAGGGAAGGAGTTGGATATCACATTTCATGTTAGAGGAAGGATCTCAGGTTTGGTATTAGAAGCATTGAGATATCACATCTCATGCTATAGGAAGGGTCTCAGGATTGGAATGGGAAGTAGTTGGATATCACATCTCATGCTATAGGAAGGGTCTCAGGTTTGGTATAAGCATTGAGATATCACATCTCATGCTATAGGACGGGTCTCAAGATTGGAATGGAAGGAGTTGGATATCACATCTCATGTTATAGGAAGGATCTCAGGTTTGGTATTAGAAGCATTGAGACATCACATCTCATGCTATAGGAAGGGTCTCAGGTTTGGAATGGGAAGGAATTGGATATCACATCTCATGTTATAGGAAGGATCTCAGGTTTGGTATTAGAAGCATTGAGATATCACATCTCATGCTATAGGAAGGGTCTCAGGATTGGAATGTGAAGGATTTGGATATCACATCTCATGCTAAAGGAAGGGTCTCAGGTTTGGTAGAAGCATTGAGATATCACGTCTCTGCTATCGGAAGGGTCTCAGGATTGGATTGGGAAGGAGTTGGACATCCCTTCTCATGCTATAGGAAAGGTCTCAGGATTTGAATGGGAAGGAGTTGGATATCACATCTCATGTTTTAGGAAGGGTCTCAGGATTGGAATGGGAAGGATTTGGATATCACATCTCTTGCTATAGGAAGGGTCTCAGGATTGGAATGGGTAGGAGTTGGATATTACTTTCTTGCTATAGGAAGGGTCTCATGTTTGGAATGGGAAGCAGTTGGATATCACATATGCTATAGGAAGGGTCTCAGGTTTGGAACGGGAAGGAGTTGGATATCACATCTCATGTTATAGGAAGGGTCTCAGGTTTGGTATAAGCATTGAGATATCACATCTCTGCTATCGGAAGCAGCTCAGGATTGGAATGGGAAGGAGTTGGATATCCCATCTCATGTTATAGGAAGAGTCTCCGGTTTGGTATTAGAATCATTGAAATATCACATCGCATGCTGTAGGAAGGGTCTAAGGATTGGAATGGGATGGACTTGGATATCACATCTCATGCTATAGGTAGGCTCTCAGGTTTGGTATAAGCATTGAGATATCACATCTCATGCTATAGGAAGGGTCTCAGGATTGGAATGGGAAGGAATTGGATATCACATCTCATGCTATAGGAAGGGTCTCAGATTTGGTATAAGCATTGAGATATCACATCCCATGCTAAAGGAAGGGTCTCAGGATTGGAATGGGAAGGAGTTGTATATGACATCTCAGGCCATAGGAAGGGTCTCAGGTTTGGTATAAGCTTTGAGATATCACATCTCTGCTATCGGAAGGGTCTCAGGATAGGAATGGGAAGGACTTGGATATCACATCTCATGCTATAGGGAGGGTCTCAGGATTGGAATGGGAAGGAGTTGGATATCACATCTCATGATAAAGGAAGGGTCTAAGGTTTGGAAGGGGAAGGATTTGGATATCACATCTCATGTTATAGGACGGGTCTCAGGTTTGGTATTAGAAGCATTGAGATATCAAGTCTCATGGTATAAGAAGGGTCTCAGAATTGGAATGGGAAGGAGTTGGATATCACACCTCAAGCTATAGGAAGGGTCTCAGGATTGGAATGGGAAGGAGTTTGATATCACATCTCATGCCATAGTATGGGTCTCAGGTTTGGTAGAAGCATTGGGATATCACATCTCATGTTATAGGACGGGTCTCAGGTTTGGTATTAGAAGCATTGAGATATCAAGTCTCATGGTATAAGAAGGGTCTCAGAATTGGAATGGGAAGGAGTTGGATATCACACCTCATGCTATCGGAAGGGTATCAGTATTGGATTTGGAAGAAGTTGGATATCCCATCTCATGCTATAGGAAGGGTCTCAGGGTGGAATGGGAAGGAGTTGGATATCACATTTCATGTTATAGGAAGGGTCTCAGGATTGGAATGGGAAGGACTTGGATATCATATCTCATGCTATAGGAAGGCTCTCAGGTTTGGAAGGGGAAGGAGTTGGATATCACATTTCATGTTAGCGGAAGGATCTCAGGTTTGGTATTAGAGGCCTTGAGATATCACATCTCATGCTATAGGAAGGGTCTCAGGAGTGGAATGGGAAGGAGTTGGATATGACATCTCAAGCTATAGGAAGGGTCTCAGGTTTGGTATAAGCATTGAGATATCACATCTCATGCTATAGGAAGGGTCTCAGGATTGGAATGGGAAGGAGTTGGATATCACATCTCATGTTATAGGAAATATCTCAGGTTTGGTATTAGAAGCATTGAGACATCACATCTCATGTTATAGGAAGGGTCTCAGGATTGGAATGGGAAGGACTTGGATTTCACATCTCATGCTATATGAAGGGTCTCAGGTTTGGTATAAGCATTGAGATATCACATCTCATGCTATAGGAAGGGTCTCAGGATTGGAATGGGAAGGATATGTATATGACATCTCATGCCATAGGAAGGGTCTCAGGTTTGGTATAAGCATTGAGATATCACAACTATGCTTTTGGAAGGGTCTCAGGATTGGAATGGGAAGGAGTTGGATATCCCATCTCATGTTATAGGAAGAGTCTCAGGTTTGGTATTAGAAGCATTGAGATATCACATCTCATGCTATAGGAAGTGTCTCAGGATTGGAATGGGAAGGACTTGGATATCACATCTCATGCTATAGGGAGGGTCACAAGTTTGATATTAGAAGCATTGAGATATCACATCTCATGCTATGGGAAGGGTCTCAGGATTGGAATGGAAGGAGTTGGATATCACATCTCATGTTTTAGGAAGGATCTCAGGTTTGGTATTAGAAGCATTGAGACATCACATCTCATGCTATAGGAAGGGTCTCAGGATTAGAATGGGAAGGAGTTGGATATCACATCTCATGCTATATGAAGGGTCTCAGGTTTGGTATAAGCATTGAGATATCACATCTCATGCTATAGGAAGGGTCTCAGGATTGGAATGGGAAGGAGTTGTATATGACATCTCATGCCGTAGGAAGGGTCTCAGGTTTGGTATAAGCATTGAGATATCACATCTCTGCTATCGTAAGGGTCTCAGGATTGGAATGGGAAGGAGTTGGATATCCCATCTCATGTTATAGGAAGAGTCTCAGGTTTGGTATTAGAAGCATTGAGATATCACATCTCATGCTATAGGAAGGGTCTCAGGATTGGAATGGGAAGGAGTTGGATATCACATCTCATGCTATAGGAAGGGTCTCAGGTTTGGTATAAGCATTGAGATATCACATCTCATGCTATAGGAAGGGTCTCAGGATTGGAATGGGAAGGAGTTGGATATCACATCTCATGTTATAGGAAGGATCTCAGGTTTGGTAGAAGCATTGAGATATCACATCTCATGCTATAGGAAGGGTCTCAGGATTGGAATGGGAAGGACTTAGATATCACATATCATGCTATAGGGAGGGTCTCAGTTTTGATATTAGAAGCATTGAGATATCACATCTCATGCTATCGGAAGTGTCTCAGGATTGGAATGGGAAGGAGCTGGATATCACATCTCATGCTAAAGGAAGGGTCTCAGGTTTGGAACGGGAAGGAGTTGGATATCACATCTCATGTTATAGGAAGGGTCTTAGGTTGGTATAAGCATTGAGATATCACATCTCTGCTATCGGAAGTGTCTCAGGATGGGAATGGGAAGGAGTTGGATATCCCATCTCATGTTATAGGACGGGTCTCAGGTTTGTTATTAGAATCATTGAGATATCATATTGCATGCTGTAGGAAGGGTCTAAGGATTGGAATGGGAAGGACTTGGATATCACATCTCATGCTATAGATATGCTCTCAGGTTTGGAAAGGGAAGGAGTTGGATATCACATTTCATGTTAGAGGAAGGATCTCAGGTTTGGTATTAGAGGCATTGAGATATCACATCTCATGCTATAGGAAGGGTCTCAGGTTGGAATTGGAAGGAGTTGGATATCACATCTCATGCTAAGGGGAGGGTCTCAGGTTTGGAAGGGGAAGGATTTGGATATCACATCTCATGTTATAGGAAGGATCTCAGGTTTGTTATTAGAAGCATTGAGATGTCACATCTCATGCTATCGGAAGGATCTCAGGTTTGGTATTAGAAGCATTGAGATATCACATCTCATGCTATCAGAAGGTTCTCAGGATTGGAATGGGAAGGAGTTGGATATCCCATCTCATGCTAAAGGGAGGGTCTCAGGTTTGGAAGGGGAAGGATTTGGATATCACATCTCATGTTATCGGAAGGATCTCAGGTTTGGTATTAGAAGTATTGAGATATCACATCTCATGCTATAGGAAGGGTCTCAGGATTGGAATGGGAAGTAGTTGGATATCACATCTCATGCTAAAGGAAGGGTCTCAGGTTTGGTAGAAGCATTGAGATATCACATCTCATGCTATAGGAAGGGTCTCAGGATTGGAATGGGAAGGACTTAGATATCACATATCATGCTATAGGGAGGGTCTCAGTTTTGATATTAGAAGCATTGAGATATCACATCTCATGCTATCGGAAGTGTCTCAGGATTGGAATGGGAAGGAGCTGGATATCACATCTCATGCTAAAGGAAGGGTCTCAGGTTTGGAACGGGAAGGAGTTGGATATCCGATCTTATGTTATAGGAAGGGTCTCAGGTTTGGTAGAAGCATTGAGATATCACATCTCATGCTATAGGAAGGGTCTCAGGATTGGAATGGGAAGGACTTAGATATCACATATCATGCTATAGGGAGGGTCTCAGTTTTGATATTAGAAGCATTGAGATATCACATCTCATGCTATAGGAAGGGTCTCAGGATTGGAATGGGAAGGACTTAGATATCACATATCATGCTATAGGGAGGGTCTCAGTTTTGATATTAGAAGCATTGAGATATCACATCTCATGCTATCGGAAGTGTCTCAGGATTGGAATGGGAAGGAGCTGGATATCACATCTCATGCTAAAGGAAGGGTCTCAGGTTTGGAACGGGAAGAAGTTGGATATCACATCTCATGCTATAGGAAGTGTCTCAGGATTGGAATGGGAAGGACTTGGATATCACATCTCATGCTATAGGGAGGGTCACAAGTTTGATATTAGAAGCATTGAGATATCACATCTCATGCTATAGGAAGGGTCTCAGGATTGGAATGGAAGGAGTTGGATATCACATCTCATGTTTTAGGAAGGATCTCAGGTTTGGTATTAGAAGCATTGAGACATCACATCTCATGCTATAGGAAGGGTCTCAGGATTAGAATGGGAAGGAGTTGGATATCACATCTCATGCTATATGAAGGGTCTCAGGTTTGGTATAAGCATTGAGATATCACATCTCATGCTATAGGAAGGGTCTCAGGATTGGAATGGGAAGGAGTTGTATATGACATCTCATGCCGTAGGAAGGGTCTCAGGTTTGGTATAAGCATTGAGATATCACATCTCTGCTATCGTAAGGGTCTCAGGATTGGAATGGGAAGGAGTTGGATATCCCATCTCATGTTATAGGAAGAGTCTCAGGTTTGGTATTAGAAGCATTGAGATATCACATCTCATGCTATAGGAAGGGTCTCAGGATTGGAATGGGAAGGAGTTGGATATCACATCTCATGCTATAGGAAGGGTCTCAGGTTTGGTATAAGCATTGAGATATCACATCTCATGCTATAGGAAGGGTCTCAGGATTGGAATGGGAAGGAGTTGGATATCACATCTCATGTTATAGGAAGGATCTCAGGTTTGGTAGAAGCATTGAGATATCACATCTCATGCTATAGGAAGGGTCTCAGGATTGGAATGGGAAGGACTTAGATATCACATATCATGCTATAGGGAGGGTCTCAGTTTTGATATTAGAAGCATTGAGATATCACATCTCATGTTATCGGAAGTGTCTCAGGATTGGAATGGGAAGGAGCTGGATATCACATCTCATGCTAAAGGAAGGGTCTCAGGTTTGGAACGGGAAGGAGTTGGATATCACATCTCATGTTATAGGAAGGGTCTTAGGTTGGTATAAGTATTGAGATATCACATCTCTGCTATCGGAAGTGTCTCAGGATGGGAATGGGAAGGAGTTGGATATCCCATCTCATGTTATAGGACGGGTCTCAGGTTTGTTATTAGAATCATTGAGATATCATATTGCATGCTGTAGGAAGGGTCTAAGGATTGGAATGGGAATGAGTTGGATATTACATCTCATGCTATAGATATGCTCTCAGGTTTGGAAAGGGAAGGAGTTGGATATCACATTTCATGTTAGAGGAAGGATCTCAGGTTTGGTATTAGAGGCATTGAGATATCACATCTCATGCTATAGGAAGGGTCTCAGGTTGGAATTGGAAGGAGTTGGATATCACATCTCATGTTATAGGAAGGGTCTCAGGATTGGAATGGGAAGGACTTGGATATCACATCTCATGCTATAGGAAGGCTCTCAGGTTTGGAAGGGGAAAGAGTTGGATATCACATTTCATGTTAGAGGTAGGATCTCAGGTTTGGTATTAGAGGCAATGAGATATCACATCTCATGCTATCAGAAGGGTCTCAGATTTGGAATGGGAAGGAGTTGGATATCACATCTCATGCTAAAGGGAGGGTCTCAGGTTTGGAAGGGGAAGGATTTGGATATCACATCTCATGTTATAGGAAGGATCTCAGGTTTGTTATTAGAAGCATTGAGATGTCACATCTCATGCTATCGGAAGGATCTCAGGTTTGGTATTAGAAGCATTGAGATATAACATCTCATGCTATCAGAAGGTTCTCAGGATTGGAATGGGAAGGAGTTGGATATCCCATCTCATGCTAAAGGGAGGGTCTCAGGTTTGGAAGGGGAAGGATTTGGATATCACATCTCATGTTATCGGAAGGATCTCAGGTTTGGTATTAGAAGTATTGAGATATCACATCTCATGCTATAGGAAGGGTCTCAGGATTGGAATGGGAAGTAGTTGGATATCACATCTCATGCTAAAGGAAGGGTCTCAGGTTTGGTAGAAGCATTGAGATATCACATCTCATGCTATAGGAAGGGTCTCAGGATTGGAATGGGAAGGACTTAGATATCACATATCATGCTATAGGGAGGGTCTCAGTTTTGATATTAGAAGCATTGAGATATCACATCTCATGCTATCGGAAGTGTCTCAGGATTGGAATGGGAAGGAGCTGGATATCACATCTCATGCTAAAGGAAGGGTCTCAGGTTTGGAACGGGAAGGAGTTGGATATCCGATCTTATGTTATAGGAAGGGTCTCAGGTTTGGTAGAAGCATTGAGATATCACATCTCATGCTATAGGAAGGGTCTCAGGATTGGAATGGGAAGGACTTAGATATCACATATCATGCTATAGGGAGGGTCTCAGTTTTGATATTAGAAGCATTGAGATATCACATCTCATGCTATAGGAAGGGTCTCAGGATTGGAATGGGAAGGACTTAGATATCACATATCATGCTATAGGGAGGGTCTCAGTTTTGATATTAGAAGCATTGAGATATCACATCTCATGCTATCGGAAGTGTCTCAGGATTGGAATGGGAAGGAGCTGGATATCACATCTCATGCTAAAGGAAGGGTCTCAGGTTTGGAACGGGAAGAAGTTGGATATCACATCTCATGCTATAGGAAGTGTCTCAGGATTGGAATGGGAAGGACTTGGATATCACATCTCATGCTATAGGGAGGGTCACAAGTTTGATATTAGAAGCATTGAGATATCACATCTCATGCTATAGGAAGGGTCTCAGGATTGGAATGGAAGGAGTTGGATATCACATCTCATGTTTTAGGAAGGATCTCAGGTTTGGTATTAGAAGCATTGAGACATCACATCTCATGCTATAGGAAGGGTCTCAGGATTAGAATGGGAAGGAGTTGGATATCACATCTCATGCTATATGAAGGGTCTCAGGTTTGGTATAAGCATTGAGATATCACATCTCATGCTATAGGAAGGGTCTCAGGATTGGAATGGGAAGGAGTTGTATATGACATCTCATGCCGTAGGAAGGGTCTCAGGTTTGGTATAAGCATTGAGATATCACATCTCTGCTATCGTAAGGGTCTCAGGATTGGAATGGGAAGGAGTTGGATATCCCATCTCATGTTATAGGAAGAGTCTCAGGTTTGGTATTAGAAGCATTGAGATATCACATCTCATGCTATAGGAAGGGTCTCAGGATTGGAATGGGAAGGAGTTGGATATCACATCTCATGCTATAGGAAGGGTCTCAGGTTTGGTATAAGCATTGAGATATCACATCTCATGCTATAGGAAGGGTCTCAGGATTGGAATGGGAAGGAGTTGGATATCACATCTCATGTTATAGGAAGGATCTCAGGTTTGGTAGAAGCATTGAGATATCACATCTCATGCTATAGGAAGGGTCTCAGGATTGGAATGGGAAGGACTTAGATATCACATATCATGCTATAGGGAGGGTCTCAGTTTTGATATTAGAAGCATTGAGATATCACATCTCATGTTATCGGAAGTGTCTCAGGATTGGAATGGGAAGGACTTGGATATCACATCTCATGCTATAGGGAGGGTCACAAGTTTGATATTAGAAGCATTGAGATATCACATCTCATGCTATAGGAAGGGTCTCAGGATTGGAATGGAAGGAGTTGGATATCACATCTCATGTTTTAGGAAGGATCTCAGGTTTGGTATTAGAAGCATTGAGACATCACATCTCATGCTATAGGAAGGGTCTCAGGATTAGAATGGGAAGGAGTTGGATATCACATCTCATGCTATATGAAGGGTCTCAGGTTTGGTATAAGCATTGAGATATCACATCTCATGCTATAGGAAGGGTCTCAGGATTGGAATGGGAAGGAGTTGTATATGACATCTCATGCCGTAGGAAGGGTCTCAGGTTTGGTATAAGCATTGAGATATCACATCTCTGCTATCGTAAGGGTCTCAGGATTGGAATGGGAAGGAGTTGGATATCCCATCTCATGTTATAGGAAGAGTCTCAGGTTTGGTATTAGAAGCATTGAGATATCACATCTCATGCTATAGGAAGGGTCTCAGGATTGGAATGGGAAGGAGTTGGATATCACATCTCATGCTATAGGAAGGGTCTCAGGTTTGGTATAAGCATTGAGATATCACATCTCATGCTATAGGAAGGGTCTCAGGATTGGAATGGGAAGGAGTTGGATATCACATCTCATGTTATAGGAAGGATCTCAGGTTTGGTAGAAGCATTGAGATATCACATCTCATGCTATAGGAAGGGTCTCAGGATTGGAATGGGAAGGACTTAGATATCACATATCATGCTATAGGGAGGGTCTCAGTTTTGATATTAGAAGCATTGAGATATCACATCTCATGTTATCGGAAGTGTCTCAGGATTGGAATGGGAAGGAGCTGGATATCACATCTCATGCTAAAGGAAGGGTCTCAGGTTTGGAACGGGAAGGAGTTGGATATCACATCTCATGTTATAGGAAGGGTCTTAGGTTGGTATAAGTATTGAGATATCACATCTCTGCTATCGGAAGTGTCTCAGGATGGGAATGGGAAGGAGTTGGATATCCCATCTCATGTTATAGGACGGGTCTCAGGTTTGTTATTAGAATCATTGAGATATCATATTGCATGCTGTAGGAAGGGTCTAAGGATTGGAATGGGAATGAGTTGGATATTACATCTCATGCTATAGATATGCTCTCAGGTTTGGAAAGGGAAGGAGTTGGATATCACATTTCATGTTAGAGGAAGGATCTCAGGTTTGGTATTAGAGGCATTGAGATATCACATCTCATGCTATAGGAAGGGTCTCAGGTTGGAATTGGAAGGAGTTGGATATCACATCTCATGTTATAGGAAGGGTCTCAGGATTGGAATGGGAAGGACTTGGATATCACATCTCATGCTATAGGAAGGCTCTCAGGTTTGGAAGGGGAAAGAGTTGGATATCACATTTCATGTTAGAGGTAGGATCTCAGGTTTGGTATTAGAGGCAATGAGATATCACATCTCATGCTATCAGAAGGGTCTCAGATTTGGAATGGGAAGGAGTTGGATATCACATCTCATGCTAAAGGGAGGGTCTCAGGTTTGGAAGGGGAAGGATTTGGATATCACATCTCATGTTATAGGAAGGATCTCAGGTTTGTTATTAGAAGCATTGAGATGTCACATCTCATGCTATCGGAAGGATCTCAGGTTTGGTATTAGAAGCATTGAGATATAACATCTCATGCTATCAGAAGGTTCTCAGGATTGGAATGGGAAGGAGTTGGATATCCCATCTCATGCTAAAGGGAGGGTCTCAGGTTTGGAAGGGGAAGGATTTGGATATCACATCTCATGTTATCGGAAGGATCTCAGGTTTGGTATTAGAAGTATTGAGATATCACATCTCATGCTATAGGAAGGGTCTCAGGATTGGAATGGGAAGTAGTTGGATATCACATCTCATGCTAAAGGAAGGGTCTCAGGTTTGGTAGAAGCATTGAGATATCACATCTCATGCTATAGGAAGGGTCTCAGGATTGGAATGGGAAGGACTTAGATATCACATATCATGCTATAGGGAGGGTCTCAGTTTTGATATTAGAAGCATTGAGATATCACATCTCATGCTATCGGAAGTGTCTCAGGATTAGAATGGGAAGGAGCTGGATATCACATCTCATGCTAAAGGAAGGGTCTCAGGTTTGGAACGGGAAGGAGTTGGATATCCGATCTTATGTTATAGGAAGGGTCTCAGGTTTGGTAGAAGCATTGAGATATCACATCTCATGCTATAGGAAGGGTCTCAGGATTGGAATGGGAAGGACTTAGATATCACATATCATGCTATAGGGAGGGTCTCAGTTTTGATATTAGAAGCATTGAGATATCACATCTCACGCTATAGGAAGGGTCTCAGGATTGGAATGGGAAGGACTTAGATATCACATATCATGCTATAGGGAGGGTCTCAGTTTTGATATTAGAAGCATTGAGATATCACATCTCATGCTATCGGAAGTGTCTCAGGATTGGAATGGGAAGGAGCTGGATATCACATCTCATGCTAAAGGAAGGGTCTCAGGTTTGGAACGGGAAGGAGTTGGATATCCCATCTCATGCTATGGATAGGCTCTCAGGTTTGGAAAGGGAAGGAGTTGGATATCACATTTCATGTTAGAGGAAGGATCTCAGGTTTGGTATTAGAGGCATTGAGATATCACATCTCATGTTATAGGAAGGGTCTCAGGTTTGGTATAAGCATTGAGATATCACATCTCATGCTATAGGAAGGGTCTCAGGATTGGAATGGAAGGAGTTGGATATCACATCTCATGTAATAGGAAGGATCTCAGGTTTGGTATTAGAAGCATTGAGACATCACATCTCATGCTATAGGAAGAGTCTCAGGATTGGAATGGGAAGGACTTGGATATCACATCTCATGCTATAGGGAGTGTCTCAAGTTTGATATTAGAAGCATTGAGATATCACATCTGATGCTATAGGAAGGGTCTCAGGATTGGAATGGGAAGGAGTTGGATATCACATCTCATGCTATAGGAAGGGTCTCAGGTTTGGTATAAGCAGTGAGATATCACATCTCATGCTATAGGAAGTGTCTCAGGATTGGAATGGGAAGGAGTTGGATATCACATCTCATGTTATAGGAAGGATCTCACGTTTGGTATAAGCATTGAGATATCACTTCTCTGCTATCGGAAGGGTCTCAGGATTGGAATGGGAAGGAGTTGGATATTCCCATCTCATGTTATAGGAAGGGTCTCAGGTTTGGTATTTGAAGCATTGAGACATCACATCCCATGCTATAGGAAGGGTCTCAGGATTGCAATGGGAAGGACTTGGATATCACATCTCATGCTATAGGGAGGGTCTCAAGTTTGATATTAGAAGCATTGAGATATCACATCTCATGATATCGGAAGGATCTCAGGATTGGAATGGGAAGGAGTTGGATATCACATCTCATGATAAAAGAAGGGTCTAAGGTTTGGAAGGGGAAGGATTTGGATATCACATCTCATGTTATAGGGCCGGTCTCAGGTTTGGTATTAGAAGCATTGAGATATCAAGTCTCATGGTATAGGAAGGGTCTCAGAATTGGAACGGGAAGGAGTTGGATATCACATCTCAAGCTATAGGAAGGGTCTCAGGATTGGAATGGGAAGGAGTTTGATATCACATCTCATGCCATAGTATGGGTCTCAGGTTTGGTATAAGCATTGGGATATCCCATCTCATGCTATAGGAAGGGTCTCACGTTGGAATGGGAAGGAGTTGGATATCACATCTCATGTTATAGGAAGGGTCTCAGGATTGGAATGTGAAGGACTTGGATATCACATCTCATGCTATAGGAAGGCTCTCAGGTTTGGAAGGGGAAAGAGTTGGATATCACATTTCATGTTAGAGGTAGGATCTCAGGTTTGGTATAAGAGGCATTGAGATATCACATCTCATGCTATTAGAAGGGTCTCAGGATTGAGTTGGATATCACATCTCATGCTAAAGTGAGGGTCTCAGGTTTGGAAGGGGGAGGATTTGGATATCACATCTCATGTTATAGGAAGGATCTCAGGTTTGGTATTAGAAGCATTGAGATATCACATCTCATGCTATCAGAAGGTTCTCAGGATTGGAATGGGAAGGAGTTGGATATCACATCTCATGCTAAAGGGAGGGTCTCAGGTTTGGAAGGGGAAGGATTTGGATATCACATCTCATTTTATTGGAAGGATCTCAGGTTTGGTATTAGAGGTATTGAGATATCACATCTCATGCTATAGGAAGGGTCTCAGGATTGGAATGGGAAGGAGTTGGATATCACATCTCATGCTAAAGGAAGGGTCTCAGGTTTGGTAGAAGCATTGAGATATCACATCTCATGCTATAGGAAGGGTCTCAGGATTGGAATGGGAAGGACTTAGATATCACATATCATGCTATAGGGAGGGTCTCAGTTTTGATATTAGAAGCATTGAGATATCACATCTCATGCTATCGGAAGTGTCTCAGGATTAGAATGGGAAGGAGCTGGATATCACATCTCATGCTAAAGGAAGGGTCTCAGGTTTGGAACGGGAAGGAGTTGGATATCCGATCTTATGTTATAGGAAGGGTCTCAGGTTTGGTAGAAGCATTGAGATATCACATCTCATGCTATAGGAAGGGTCTCAGGATTGGAATGGGAAGGACTTAGATATCACATATCATGCTATAGGGAGGGTCTCAGTTTTGATATTAGAAGCATTGAGATATCACATCTCACGCTATAGGAAGGGTCTCAGGATTGGAATGGGAAGGACTTAGATATCACATATCATGCTATAGGGAGGGTCTCAGTTTTGATATTAGAAGCATTGAGATATCACATCTCATGCTATCGGAAGTGTCTCAGGATTGGAATGGGAAGGAGCTGGATATCACATCTCATGCTAAAGGAAGGGTCTCAGGTTTGGAACGGGAAGGAGTTGGATATCCCATCTCATGCTATGGATAGGCTCTCAGGTTTGGAAAGGGAAGGAGTTGGATATCACATTTCATGTTAGAGGAAGGATCTCAGGTTTGGTATTAGAGGCATTGAGATATCACATCTCATGTTATAGGAAGGGTCTCAGGTTTGGTATAAGCATTGAGATATCACATCTCATGCTATAGGAAGGGTCTCAGGATTGGAATGGAAGGAGTTGGATATCACATCTCATGTAATAGGAAGGATCTCAGGTTTGGTATTAGAAGCATTGAGACATCACATCTCATGCTATAGGAAGAGTCTCAGGATTGGAATGGGAAGGACTTGGATATCACATCTCATGCTATAGGGAGTGTCTCAAGTTTGATATTAGAAGCATTGAGATATCACATCTGATGCTATAGGAAGGGTCTCAGGATTGGAATGGGAAGGAGTTTGATATCACATCTCATGCTATAGGAAGGGTCTCAGGTTTGGTATAAGCAGTGAGATATCACATCTCATGCTATAGGAAGTGTCTCAGGATTGGAATGGGAAGGAGTTGGATATCACATCTCATGTTATAGGAAGGATCTCACGTTTGGTATAAGCATTGAGATATCACTTCTCTGCTATCGGAAGGGTCTCAGGATTGGAATGGGAAGGAGTTGGATATTCCCATCTCATGTTATAGGAAGGGTCTCAGGTTTGGTATTTGAAGCATTGAGACATCACATCCCATGCTATAGGAAGGGTCTCAGGATTGCAATGGGAAGGACTTGGATATCACATCTCATGCTATAGGGAGGGTCTCAAGTTTGATATTAGAAGCATTGAGATATCACATCTCATGATATCGGAAGGATCTCAGGATTGGAATGGGAAGGAGTTGGATATCACATCTCATGATAAAAGAAGGGTCTAAGGTTTGGAAGGGGAAGGATTTGGATATCACATCTCATGTTATAGGGCCGGTCTCAGGTTTGGTATTAGAAGCATTGAGATATCAAGTCTCATGGTATAGGAAGGGTCTCAGAATTGGAACGGGAAGGAGTTGGATATCACATCTCAAGCTATAGGAAGGGTCTCAGGATTGGAATGGGAAGGAGTTTGATATCACATCTCATGCCATAGTATGGGTCTCAGGTTTGGTATAAGCATTGGGATATCCCATCTCATGCTATAGGAAGGGTCTCACGTTGGAATGGGAAGGAGTTGGATATCACATCTCATGTTATAGGAAGGGTCTCAGGATTGGAATGTGAAGGACTTGGATATCACATCTCATGCTATAGGAAGGCTCTCAGGTTTGGAAGGGGAAAGAGTTGGATATCACATTTCATGTTAGAGGTAGGATCTCAGGTTTGGTATAAGAGGCATTGAGATATCACATCTCATGCTATTAGAAGGGTCTCAGGATTGAGTTGGATATCACATCTCATGCTAAAGTGAGGGTCTCAGGTTTGGAAGGGGGAGGATTTGGATATCACATCTCATGTTATAGGAAGGATCTCAGGTTTGGTATTAGAAGCATTGAGATATCACATCTCATGCTATCAGAAGGTTCTCAGGATTGGAATGGGAAGGAGTTGGATATCACATCTCATGCTAAAGGGAGGGTCTCAGGTTTGGAAGGGGAAGGATTTGGATATCACATCTCATTTTATCGGAAGGATCTCAGGTTTGGTATTAGAGGTATTGAGATATCACATCTCATGCTATAGGAAGGGTCTCAGGATTGGAATGGGAAGGAGTTGGATATCACATCTCATGCTAAAGGAAGGGTCTCAGGTTTGGTAGAAGCATTGAGATATCACATCTCATGCTATAGGAAGGGTCTCAGGATTGGAATGGGAAGGACTTAGATATCACATATCATGCTATAGGGAGGGTCTCAGTTTTGATATTAGAAGCATTGAGATATCACATCTCATGCTATCGGAAGTGTCTCAGGATTAGAATGGGAAGGAGCTGGATATCACATCTCATGCTAAAGGAAGGGTCTCAGGTTTGGAACGGGAAGGAGTTGGATATCCGATCTTATGTTATAGGAAGGGTCTCAGGTTTGGTAGAAGCATTGAGATATCACATCTCATGCTATAGGAAGGGTCTCAGGATTGGAATGGGAAGGACTTAGATATCACATATCATGCTATAGGGAGGGTCTCAGTTTTGATATTAGAAGCATTGAGATATCACATCTCACGCTATAGGAAGGGTCTCAGGATTGGAATGGGAAGGACTTAGATATCACATATCATGCTATAGGGAGGGTCTCAGTTTTGATATTAGAAGCATTGAGATATCACATCTCATGCTATCGGAAGTGTCTCAGGATTGGAATGGGAAGGAGCTGGATATCACATCTCATGCTAAAGGAAGGGTCTCAGGTTTGGAACGGGAAGGAGTTGGATATCCCATCTCATGCTATGGATAGGCTCTCAGGTTTGGAAAGGGAAGGAGTTGGATATCACATTTCATGTTAGAGGAAGGATCTCAGGTTTGGTATTAGAGGCATTGAGATATCACATCTCATGTTATAGGAAGGGTCTCAGGTTTGGTATAAGCATTGAGATATCACATCTCATGCTATAGGAAGGGTCTCAGGATTGGAATGGAAGGAGTTGGATATCACATCTCATGTAATAGGAAGGATCTCAGGTTTGGTATTAGAAGCATTGAGACATCACATCTCATGCTATAGGAAGAGTCTCAGGATTGGAATGGGAAGGACTTGGATATCACATCTCATGCTATAGGGAGTGTCTCAAGTTTGATATTAGAAGCATTGAGATATCACATCTCATGCTATAGGAAGGGTCTCAGGATTGGAATGGGAAGGAGTTGGATATCACATCTCATGCTATAGGAAGGGTCTCAGGTTTGGTATAAGCAGTGAGATATCACATCTCATGCTATAGGAAGTGTCTCAGGATTGGAATGGGAAGGAGTTGGATATCACATCTCATGTTATAGGAAGGATCTCACGTTTGGTATAAGCATTGAGATATCACATCTCTGCTATCGGAAGGGTCTCAGGATTGGAATGGGAAGGAGTTGGATATTCCCATCTCATGTTATAGGAAGGGTCTCAGGTTTGGTATTTGAAGCATTGAGACATCACATCCCATGCTATAGGAAGGGTCTCAGGATTGCAATGGGAAGGACTTGGATATCACATCTCATGCTATAGGGAGGGTCTCAAGTTTGATATTAGAAGCATTGAGATATCACATCTCATGATATCGGAAGGATCTCAGGATTGGAATGGGAAGGAGTTGGATATCACATCTCATGATAAAAGAAGGGTCTAAGGTTTGGAAGGGGAAGGATTTGGATATCACATCTCATGTTATAGGGCCGGTCTCAGGTTTGGTATTAGAAGCATTGAGATATCAAGTCTCATGGTATAGGAAGGGTCTCAGAATTGGAACGGGAAGGAGTTGGATATCACATCTCAAGCTATAGGAAGGGTCTCAGGATTGGAATGGGAAGGAGTTTGATATCACATCTCATGCCATAGTATGGGTCTCAGGTTTGGTATAAGCATTGGGATATCCCATCTCATGCTATAGGAAGGGTCTCAGGTTGGAATGGGAAGGAGTTGGATATCACATCTCATGTTATAGGAAGGGTCTCAGGATTGGAATGTGAAGGACTTGGATATCACATCTCATGCTATAGGAAGGCTCTCAGGTTTGGAAGGGGAAAGAGTTGGATATCACATTTCATGTTAGAGGTAGGATCTCAGGTTTGGTATAAGAGGCATTGAGATATCACATCTCATGCTATTAGAAGGGTCTCAGGATTGAGTTGGATATCACATCTCATGCTAAAGTGAGGGTCTCAGGTTTGGAAGGGGGAGGATTTGGATATCACATCTCATGTTATAGGAAGGATCTCAGGTTTGGTATTAGAAGCATTGAGATATCACATCTCATGCTATCAGAAGGTTCTCAGGATTGGAATGGGAAGGAGTTGGATATCACATCTCATGCTAAAGGGAGGGTCTCAGGTTTGGAAGGGGAAGGATTTGGATATCACATCTCATGTTATCGGAAGGATCTCAGGTTTGGTATTAGAGGTATTGAGATATCACATCTCATGCTATAGGAAGGGTCTCAGGATTGGAATGGGAAGGAGTTGGATATCACATCTCATGCTAAAGGAATGGTCTCAGGTTTGGTAGAAGCATTGAGATATCACATCTCATGCTATAGGAAGGGTCTCAGGATTGGAATGGAAGGAGTTGGATATCACATAACATGCTATAGGGAGGGTCTCAGGTTTGGTATTAGAAGCATTGAGACATCACATCTCATGCTATAGGAAGAGTCTCAGGATTGGAATGGGAAGGACTTGGATATCACATCTCATGCTATAGGGAGTGTCTCAAGTTTGATATTAGAAGCATTGAGATATCACATCTGATGCTATAGGAAGGGTCTCAGGATTGGAATGGGAAGGAGTTGGATATCACATCTCATGCTATAGGAAGGGTCTCAGGTTTGGTATAAGCAGTGAGATATCACATCTCATGCTATAGGAAGTGTCTCAGGATTGGAATGGGAAGGAGTTGGATATCACATCTCATGTTATAGGAAGGATCTCACGTTTGGTATAAGCATTGAGATATCACTTCTCTGCTATCGGAAGGGTCTCAGGATTGGAATGGGAAGGAGTTGGATATTCCCATCTCATGTGATAGGAAGGGTCTCAGGTTTGGTATTTGAAGCATTGAGACATCACATCCCATGCTATAGGAAGGGTCTCAGGATTGCAATGGGAAGGACTTGGATATCACATCTCATGCTATAGGGAGGGTCTCAAGTTTGATATTAGAAGCATTGAGATATCACATCTCATGATATCGGAAGGATCTCAGGATTGGAATGGGAAGGAGTTGGATATCACATCTCATGATAAAAGAAGGGTCTAAGGTTTGGAAGGGGAAGGATTTGGATATCACATCTCATGTTATAGGGCCGGTCTCAGGTTTGGTATTAGAAGCATTGAGATATCAAGTCTCATGGTATAGGAAGGGTCTCAGAATTGGAACGGGAAGGAGTTGGATATCACATCTCAAGCTATAGGAAGGGTCTCAGGATTGGAATGGGAAGGAGTTTGATATCACATCTCATGCCATAGTATGGGTCTCAGGTTTGGTATAAGCATTGGGATATCCCATCTCATGCTATAGGAAGGGTCTCACGTTGGAATGGGAAGGAGTTGGATATCACATCTCATGTTATAGGAAGGGTCTCAGGATTGGAATGTGAAGGACTTGGATATCACATCTCATGCTATAGGAAGGCTCTCAGGTTTGGAAGGGGAAAGAGTTGGATATCACATTTCATGTTAGAGGTAGGATCTCAGGTTTGGTATAAGAGGCATTGAGATATCACATCTCATGCTATTAGAAGGGTCTCAGGATTGAGTTGGATATCACATCTCATGCTAAAGTGAGGGTCTCAGGTTTGGAAGGGGGAGGATTTGGATATCACATCTCATGTTATAGGAAGGATCTCAGGTTTGGTATTAGAAGCATTGAGATATCACATCTCATGCTATCAGAAGGTTCTCAGGATTGGAATGGGAAGGAGTTGGATATCACATCTCATGCTAAAGGGAGGGTCTCAGGTTTGGAAGGGGAAGGATTTGGATATCACATCTCATTTTATCGGAAGGATCTCAGGTTTGGTATTAGAGGTATTGAGATATCACATCTCATGCTATAGGAAGGGTCTCAGGATTGGAATGGGAAGGAGTTGGATATCACATCTCATGCTAAAGGAAGGGTCTCAGGTTTGGTAGAAGCATTGAGATATCACATCTCATGCTATAGGAAGGGTCTCAGGATTGGAATGGGAAGGACTTAGATATCACATATCATGCTATAGGGAGGGTCTCAGTTTTGATATTAGAAGCATTGAGATATCACATCTCATGCTATCGGAAGTGTCTCAGGATTAGAATGGGAAGGAGCTGGATATCACATCTCATGCTAAAGGAAGGGTCTCAGGTTTGGAACGGGAAGGAGTTGGATATCCGATCTTATGTTATAGGAAGGGTCTCAGGTTTGGTAGAAGCATTGAGATATCACATCTCATGCTATAGGAAGGGTCTCAGGATTGGAATGGGAAGGACTTAGATATCACATATCATGCTATAGGGAGGGTCTCAGTTTTGATATTAGAAGCATTGAGATATCACATCTCACGCTATAGGAAGGGTCTCAGGATTGGAATGGGAAGGACTTAGATATCACATATCATGCTATAGGGAGGGTCTCAGTTTTGATATTAGAAGCATTGAGATATCACATCTCATGCTATCGGAAGTGTCTCAGGATTGGAATGGGAAGGAGCTGGATATCACATCTCATGCTAAAGGAAGGGTCTCAGGTTTGGAACGGGAAGGAGTTGGATATCCCATCTCATGCTATGGATAGGCTCTCAGGTTTGGAAAGGGAAGGAGTTGGATATCACATTTCATGTTAGAGGAAGGATCTCAGGTTTGGTATTAGAGGCATTGAGATATCACATCTCATGTTATAGGAAGGGTCTCAGGTTTGGTATAAGCATTGAGATATCACATCTCATGCTATAGGAAGGGTCTCAGGATTGGAATGGAAGGAGTTGGATATCACATCTCATGTAATAGGAAGGATCTCAGGTTTGGTATTAGAAGCATTGAGACGTCACATCTCATGCTATAGGAAGAGTCTCAGGATTGGAATGGGAAGGACTTGGATATCACATCTCATGCTATAGGGAGTGTCTCAAGTTTGATATTAGAAGCATTGAGATATCACATCTCATGCTATAGGAAGGGTCTCAGGATTGGAATGGGAAGGAGTTGGATATCACATCTCATGCTATAGGAAGGGTCTCAGGTTTGGTATAAGCAGTGAGATATCACATCTCATGCTATAGGAAGTGTCTCAGGATTGGAATGGGAAGGAGTTGGATATCACATCTCATGTTATAGGAAGGATCTCACGTTTGGTATAAGCATTGAGATATCACATCTCTGCTATCGGAAGGGTCTCAGGATTGGAATGGGAAGGAGTTGGATATTCCCATCTCATGTTATAGGAAGGGTCTCAGGTTTGGTATTTGAAGCATTGAGACATCACATCCCATGCTATAGGAAGGGTCTCAGGATTGCAATGGGAAGGACTTGGATATCACATCTCATGCTATAGGGAGGGTCTCAAGTTTGATATTAGAAGCATTGAGATATCACATCTCATGATATCGGAAGGATCTCAGGATTGGAATGGGAAGGAGTTGGATATCACATCTCATGATAAAAGAAGGGTCTAAGGTTTGGAAGGGGAAGGATTTGGATATCACATCTCATGTTATAGGGCCGGTCTCAGGTTTGGTATTAGAAGCATTGAGATATCAAGTCTCATGGTATAGGAAGGGTCTCAGAATTGGAACGGGAAGGAGTTGGATATCACATCTCAAGCTATAGGAAGGGTCTCAGGATTGGAATGGGAAGGAGTTTGATATCACATCTCATGCCATAGTATGGGTCTCAGGTTTGGTATAAGCATTGGGATATCCCATCTCATGCTATAGGAAGGGTCTCAGGTTGGAATGGGAAGGAGTTGGATATCACATCTCATGTTATAGGAAGGGTCTCAGGATTGGAATGTGAAGGACTTGGATATCACATCTCATGCTATAGGAAGGCTCTCAGGGTTGGAAGGGGAAAGAGTTGGATATCACATTTCATGTTAGAGGTAGGATCTCAGGTTTGGTATAAGAGGCATTGAGATATCACATCTCATGCTATTAGAAGGGTCTCAGGATTGAGTTGGATATCACATCTCATGCTAAAGTGAGGGTCTCAGGTTTGGAAGGGGGAGGATTTGGATATCACATCTCATGTTATAGGAAGGATCTCAGGTTTGGTATTAGAAGCATTGAGATATCACATCTCATGCTATCAGAAGGTTCTCAGGATTGGAATGGGAAGGAGTTGGATATCACATCTCATGCTAAAGGGAGGGTCTCAGGTTTGGAAGGGGAAGGATTTGGATATCACATCTCATGTTATCGGAAGGATCTCAGGTTTGGTATTAGAGGTATTGAGATATCACATCTCATGCTATAGGAAGGGTCTCAGGATTGGAATGGGAAGGAGTTGGATATCACATCTCATGCTAAAGGAATGGTCTCAGGTTTGGTAGAAGCATTGAGATATCACATCTCATGCTATAGGAAGGGTCTCAAGATTGGAATGGGAAGGACTTAGATATCACATAACATGCTATAGGGAGGGTCTCATTTTTGATATTAGAAGCATTGAGATATCACATCTCATGCTATCGGAAGTGTCTCAGGATTGGAATGGGAAGGAGCTGGATATCACATCTCATGCTAAAGGAAGGGTCTCAGGTTTGGAACGGGAAGGAGTTGGATATCCGATCTCATGTTATAGGAAGGGTCTCAGGTTTGGTATAAGCATTGAGATATCACATCTCTGCTATCGGAAGTGTCTCAGGATTGGAATGGGAAGGAGTTGGATATCCCCTCTCATGTTATAGGACGGGTCTCAGGATTGTTATTAGAATCATTCAGATATCATATTGCATGCTGTAGGAAGGGTCTAAGGATTGGAATGGGAAGGACTTGGATATCACATCTCATGCTATGGATAGGCTCTCAGGTTTGGAAAGGGAAGGAGTTGGATATCACATTTCATGTTAGAGGAAGGATCTCAGGTTTGGTATTAGAGGCATTGAGATATCACATCTCATGCTATAGGAAGGGTCTCAGGATTGGAATGGGAAGGAGTTGGATATCACATCTCATGCTAAAGGAAGGGTCTCAGGTTTAGTATAAGCATTGAGATATCACATCTCATGCTATAGGAAGGGTCTCAGGATTGGAATGGAAGGAGTTGGATTTCACATCTCATGTTTTAGGAAGGATCTTAGGTTTGGTATTAGAAGCATTGAGACATCACATCTCATGCTATAGGAAGGGTCTCAGGATTGGAATGGGAAGGAGTTGGATATCACATCTCATGCTATAGGAAGGGTCTCAGGTTTGGTATAAGCATTGAGATATCACATCTCATGCTATAGGAAGGGTCTCAGGATTGGAATGGGAAGGAGTTGTATATGACATCTCATGCCGTAGGAAGGGTCTCAGGTTTGGTATAAGCATTCAGATATCACATCTCTGCTATCGGAAGGGTCTCAGGATTGCAATGGGAAGGAGTTGGATATCCCATCTCATGTTATAGGAAGAGTCTCAGGTTTGGTATTAGAAGCATTGAGATATCACATCTCATGCTATAGGAAGTGTCTCAAGATTGGAATGGGAAGGACTTGGATATCACATCTCATGCTATAGGGAGGGTCTCAAGTTTGATATTAGAAGCATTGAGATATCACATCTCATGCAATAGGAAGGGTCTCAGGATTGGAATGGGAAGGAGTTGGATATCACATCTCATGCTATAGGAAGGGTCTCAGGTTTGGTATACGCAGTGAGATATCACATCTCATGCTATAGGAAGTGTCTCAGGATTGGAATGGGAAGGAGTTGGATATCACATCTCATGTTATAGGAAGGATCTCAGGTTTGGAATGGGAAGGACTTGGATATCACATCTCATGCTATAGGGAGGGTCTCGAGTTTGATATTAGAAGCATTGAGATATCACATCTCATGATATCGGAAGGGTCTCGGGATTGGAATGGGAAGGAGTTGGATATCACATCTCATGATAAAGGAAGGGTCTAAGGTTTGGAAGGGGAAGGATTTGGATATCACATCTCATGTTATAGGACGGGTCTCAGGTTTGGTATTAGAAGCATTGAGATATCAAGTCTCATGGTATAGGAAGGGTCTCAGAATTGGAATGGGAAGGAGTTGGATATCACATCTCAAGCTATAGGAAGGGTCTCAGGATTGGAATGGGAAGGACTTGGATATCACATCTCATGCTATAGGGAGGGTCTCGAGTTTGATATTAGAAGCATTGAGATATCACATCTCATGATATCGGAAGGGTCTCAGGATTGGAATGGGAAGGAGTTGGATATCACATCTCATGATAAAGGAAGGGTCTAAGGTTTGGAAGGGGAAGGATTTGGATATCACATCTCATGTTATAGGACGGGTCTCAGGTTTGGTATTAGAAGCATTGAGATATCAAGTCTCATGGTATAGGAAGGGTCTCAGAATTGGAATGGGAAGGAGTTGGATATCACATCTCAAGCTATAGGAAGGGTCTCAGGATTGGAATGGGAAGGAGTTTGATATCACATCTCATGCCATAGTATGGGTCTCAGGTTTGGTATAAGCATTGGGATATCAAATCTCATGCTATCGGAAGGGTATCAGGATTGGAATTCCAAGGAGTTGGATATCCCATCTCATGCTATAGGAAGGGTCTCAGGTTGGAATGGGAAGGAGTTGGATATCACATCTCATGCTAAAGGGAGGGTCTCAGGTTTGGAAGGGGAAGGATTTGGATATCACATCTCATGTTATAGGAAGGATCTCAGGTTTGGTATAAGAAGCATTGAGATATCACATCTCATGCTATCGGAAGAATCTCAGATTTGGTATTAGAGGCATTGAGATATCACATCTCATGCTATCATAAGGGTCTCAGGATTGGAATGGGAAGGCGTTGGATATCACATCTCATGCTATAGGAAGGGTCTCAGGTTTGGAACGGGAAGGAGTTGGATATCACATCTCATGTTATAGGAAGAGTCTCAGGTTTGGTATAAGCATTGAGATATCAAATCTCTGCAATCGGAAGTGTCTCAGGATTGGGATGGGAAGGAGTTGGATATCACATCTCATGCTATAGAAAGGGTCTCAGGTTTGGAACGGGAAGGAGTTGGATATCCCATCTCATGTTATAGGACTGGTCTCAGGTTTGGTATTAGAAGCATTGAGATATCACATCTCTGCTATCGGAAGTGTCTCAGGATTGGAATGGGAAGGAGTTGGATATCACATCTCATGTTATAGGACGGGTCTCAGGTTTGTTATTAGAATCATTGAGATATCATATTGCATGCTGTAGGAAGGGATTAAGGATTGGAATGGGAAGGACTTGGATATCACATCTCATGCTATAGGTAGGCTCTCAGGTTTGGAAAGGGAAGGAGTTGGATATCACATTTAATGTTAGAGGAAGGATCTCAGGTTTGGTATTAGAGCCATTGGATATCACATCTCATGCTACAGGAAGGGTCTCAGGATTGGAATGGGAAGGAGTTGGATATCACATCTCATGCTATAGGAAGGGTTTTAGGTTTGGTATAAGCATTGAGATATCACATCTCATGCTATAGGAAGGGTCTCAGGATTGGAATGGGAAGGATCTGTATATGACATCTCATGCCATAGGAAGGGTCTCAGGTTTGGTATAAGCATTGAGATATCACATCTCTGCTTTCGGAAGCGTCTCAGGATTGTAATGGGAAGGAGTTGGATATCCCATCTCATGTTATAGGAAGAGTCTCAGGTTTGGTATTAGAAGCATTGAGGTATCACATCTCATGCTATAGGGAGGGTCTCAAGTTTGATATTAGAAGCATTGAGATATCACATCTCATGCTATAGGAAGGGTCTCAGTATTGGAATGGGAAGGAGTTGGATATCACATCTCATGCTATAGGAAGGGTCTCAGGTTTGGTATAAGCATTGAGATATCACATCTCTGCTATCTGAAGGGTCTCAGGATTGGAATGGGAAGGAGTTGGATATTCCCATCTCATGTTATAGGAAGGGTCTATCAGTTCTTAGCATGAGACTCTTCCTATAACATGAGATCATGAGATATGATATCCAACTCCTTCCCGTTCCTAACCTGAGACCCTTCCTATAGCATGAGATGTGATATCCAACTCCTTCCCATTCCAATCTTGAGACCCTTCCGATAGCTTGAGATGTGATATCTCAATGCTTCTAATATCAATACTGAGACCCTCCCTATAGCATGAGATGTGATATCTAAGTCCTTCCCATTCCAATCCTGAGACCCTTCCGATAGCAGAGATGTGATATCTCAATGCTTATACCAAACCTGAGACCCTTCCTATAGCATGAGATGTGATATCCAACTCCTTCCCATTCCAATCCTGAGACCCTTCCTATAGCATGATATGTGAAATCTCAATGCTTCTACCAAAACTGAGACCCTTCCTTTAGCATGAGATGTGATATCCAACTCCTTCCCATTCCAATCCTGAGACCAGTCCTATAGCATGAGATGTGATATCTCAATGCTTCTAATACCAAACCTGAGATCCTTCCTATAACATGAGATGTGATATCCAACTCCTTCCCATTCCAATCCTGAGACCCTTCCTATAGCATGAGATGTGATATCTCAATGCTTCTAATACCAAACCTGAGATCCTTCCGATAGCATGAGATGTGATATCTCAATGCTTCTAATACCAAACCTGAGATCCTTCCTATAACATGAGATGTGATATCCAACTCCTTCCCATTCCAATCCTGATACCCTTCTGATAGCATGAGATGTGATATCTCAATGCCTCTAATACCAAACCTGAGATCCTACCTCTAACATGAAATGTGATATCCAACTCCTTCCCTTTCCAAACCTGAGAGCCTTCCTACAGCATGAGATGTGATATCCAAGTCCTTCCCATTCCAATCCTGAGACCCTTCCTATAACATGAGATGTCATATCCAACTCCTTCCCATTCCAACCTGAGACCCTTCCTATTGCATGAGATGGGATATCCAACTCCTTCCAAATCCAATCCTGATACCCTTCTGATAGCATGAGATGTGATATCCCAATGCTTCTACAAAACCTGAGACCCATACCATGGCATGAGATGTGATATCAAACTCCCGTCCCATACCATGAGACTTGATATCTCAATGCTTCTAATACCAAACCTGAGACCGGTCCAATAACATGAGATGTGATATCCAAATCCTTCCCCTTCCAAACCTTATACCCTTCCTTTATCATGAGATGTGATATCCAAGTCCTTCCCATTCCATTCCTGAGACCCTTCCTATAGCATGAGATGTGATATCGCAATGCTTCTAATACCAAACCTGAGACCCTTCCTATAACATGAGATGTGATATCCAAGTCCTTCCCATTTCAATCCTGAGACCCTTCCTATAGCATGAGATGTGATATCTCAATGCTTCTAATACCAAACCTGAGACCCTTCCTATAACATGAATTCTGATATCCAAGTCCTTCCCATTCCAATCCTGAGACCCTTCCAATAGCAGAGATGTGATATCTCAATGCTTCTAATATCAAACCTGAGACCTGTCCTATAACATGAGATGGGATATCCAACTCCTTCCGGTTCCAAACCTGATACCCTTCCTCTAGCATGAGATGTGATATCCAATTCCTTCCCTTCCCAATCCTGAGACACCTCCGATAGCAGAGATGTGATATCTCAATGCTTATACCAAACCTGAGACTCTTCCTATAACATGAGATGTGATATCTAACTCCTTCCCGTTCCAAACCTGAGACCCTTCCTATAGCATGAGATGTGATATCCAACTCCTTCCCATTCCAATCCTGAGACCCTTCCTATAGCATGAGATGTGATATCTCAATGCTTATACCAAATCTGAGACCCTTCCTATAGCATGAGATGTGATATCCAACTCCTTCCCATTCCAATCCTGAGACCCTTCCTATAGCATGAGATGTGATATCTCAATGCTTCTAATACCAAACCTGAGATCCTTCCTATAACAAGAGATGTGATATCCAACTCCTTCCCATTCCAATCCTGAGACCCTTATGATAGCATGAGATGTGATATCTCAATGCCTCTAATACCAAACCTGAGATACTTCCGATAGCATGAGATATGATATCTGAATGCTTCTAATACCAAACCTGAGATCCTTCCTATAACATGAGATGTGATTTCCAAATCCTTCCCCTTCCAAACCTGAGACCCTCCCTTTAGCATGAGATGTGATATACAACTCCTTCCCATTCCAATCCTGAGACCCTTCTGATAGCATGAGATGTGATATCTCAATGCCTCTAATACCAAACCTGAGATCCTACCTCTAACATGAAATGTGATATCCATCTCCTTCCCTTTCCAAACCTGAGACCCTGCCTATAGCATGAGATGTGATATCTCAATGCTTATACCAAACCTGAGACCCTTCCTATTGCATGATATGTCATATACAACTCCTTCCCATTCCAATCCTGAGACCCTTCCTATAGCATGAGATGTGATATCTCAATGCTTATACCAAACCTGAGACCCTTCCTATAGCATGAGATGTGATATCCAACTTCTTCCCATTCCAATCCTAAGACCCTTCCTATAACATGAGATGTGATGTCTCAATGCTTCTAATACCAAACCTGAGATCTTTCCTATAACATGAGATGTGATATCCAACTCCTTCCCATTCCAATCCTGAGACCCTTCCTATAGCATGAGATGTGATATCTCAATGCTTATACCAAACCTGAGACCCTTCCTATAGCTTGAGATGTGATATCCAACTCCTTCCCATTCCAATCCTGAGACCCTTCCTATAGCATGAGATGTGATATCTCAAGGCCTCTAATACCAAACCTGAGATCCTTCCTCTAACATGAAATGTGATATCCAACTCCTTCCCCTTCCAAACCTGAGAGCCTTCCTATAGCATGAGATATGATATCCAAGTCCTTCCCATTCCAATCCTGAGACCCTTCCTATAACATTAAATGTGATATCCAACTCCTTCCCATTCCAGCCTGAGACCCTTCCTATAGCATGAGATGGGATATCCAACTCCTTCCAAATCCAATCTGATACCCATCCAATAGCATGAGATGTGATATCCCAATGCTTCTACCAAACCTGAGACCCATACTATGGCATAAGATGTGACATCAAACTCCTTCCCATTCCAATCCTGAGACCCTTCCTATAGCTTGAGATGTGATATCCAACTCCTTCCCATTCCAATCCTGAGACCCTTCCTATAGCATGAGATGTGATATCTCAAGGCCTCTAATACCAAACCTGAGATCCTTCCTCTAACATGAAATGTGATATCCAACTCCTTCCCCTTCCAAACCTGAGAGCCTTCCTATAGCATGAGATATGATATCCAAGTCCTTCCCATTCCAATCCTGAGACCCTTCCTATAACATTAAATGTGATATCCAACTCCTTCCCATTCCAGCCTGAGACCCTTCCTATAGCATGAGATGGGATATCCAACTCCTTCCAAATCCAATCTGATACCCATCCAATAGCATGAGATGTGATATCCCAATGCTTCTACCAAACCTGAGACCCATACTATGGCATAAGATGTGACATCAAACTCCTTCCCATTCCAATCCTGAGACCCTTCCTATAGCTTGAGATGTGATATCCAACTCCTTCCCATTCCAATTCTGAGACCCTTCCTATACCATGAGACTTGATATCTCAATGCTTCTAATACCAAACCTGAGACCCGTCCTATAACATGAGATGTGATATCCAAATCCTTCCCCTTCCAATCCTGATACCCTTCTGATAGCATGAGATGTGATATCTCAATGCCTCTAATACCAAACCTGAGATCCTACCTCTAACATGAAATGTGATATCCAACTCCTTCCCTTTCCAAACCTGAGAGCCTTCCTAGAACATGAGATGTGATATCCAAGTCCTTCCCATTTCAATCCTGAGACCCTTCCTATAGCATGAGATGTGATATCTCAATGCTTCTAATACCAAACCTGAGACCCTTCCTATAACATGAATTCTGATATCCAAGTCCTTCCCATTCCAATCCTGAGACCCTTCCAATAGCAGAGATGTGATATCTCAATGCTTCTAATATCAAACCTGAGACCTGTCCTATAACATGAGATGGGATATCCAACTCCTTCCCGTTCCAAACCTGATACCCTTCCTCTAGCATGAGATGTGATATCCAATTCCTTCCCGTCCCAATCCTGAGACACCTCCGATAGCAGAGATGTGATATCTCAATGCTTATACCAAACCTGAGACTCTTCCTATAACATGAGATGTGATATCTAACTCCTTCCCGTTCCAAACCTGAGACCCTTCCTATAGCATGAGATGTGATATCCAACTCCTTCCCATTCCAATCCTGAGACCCTTCCTATAGCATGAGATGTGATATCTCAATGCTTATACCAAATCTGAGACCCTTCCTATAGCATGAGATGTGATATCCAACTCCTTCCCATTCCAATCCTGAGACCCTTCCTATAGCATGAGATGTGATATCTCAATGCTTCTAATACCAAACCTGAGATCCTTCCTATAACAAGAGATGTGATATCCAACTCCTTCCCATTCCAATCCTGAGACCCTTATGATAGCATGAGATGTGATATCTCAATGCCTCTAATACCAAACCTGAGATACTTCCGATAGCATGAGATATGATATCTGAATGCTTCTAATACCAAACCTCAGATCCTTCCTATAACATGAGATGTGATTTCCAAATCCTTCCCCTTCCAAACCTGAGACCCTCCCTTTAGCATGAGATGTGATATACAACTCCTTCCCATTCCAATCCTGAGACCCTTCTGATAGCATGAGATGTGATATCTCAATGCCTCTAATACCAAACCTGAGATCCTACCTCTAACATGAAATGTGATATCCATCTCCTTCCCTTTCCAAACCTGAGACCCTGCCTATAGCATGAGATGTGATATCCAAGTCCTTCCCATTCCAATCCTGAGACCCTTCATATAGCATGTGATGTGATATCTCAATGCTTATACCAAACCTGAGACCCTTCCTATTGCATGATATGTCATATACAACTCCTTCCCATTCCAATCCTGAGACCCTTCCTATAGCATGAGATGTGATATCTCAATGCTTATACCAAACCTGAGACCCTTCCTATAGCATGAGATGTGATATCCAACTTCTTCCCATTCCAATCCTAAGACCCTTCCTATAACATGAGATGTGATGTCTCAATGCTTCTAATACCAACCCTGAGATCTTTCCTATAACATGAGATGTGATATCCAACTCCTTCCCATTCCAATCCTGAGACCCTTCCTATAGCATGAGATGTGATATCTCAATGCTTATACAAAACCTGAGACCCTTCCTATAGCTTGAGATGTGATATCCAACTCCTTCCCATTCCAATCCTGAGACCCTTCCTATAGCATGAGATGTGATATCTCAAGGCCTCTAATACCAAACCTGAGATCCTTCCTCTAAGATGAAATGTGATATCCAACTCCTTCCCCTTCCAAACCTGAGAGCCTTCCTATAGCATGAGATATGATATCCAAGTCCTTCCCATTCCAATCCTGAGACCCTTCCTATAACATTAAATGTGATATCCAACTCCTTCCCATTCCAGCCTGAGACCCTTCCTATAGCATGAGATGGGATATCCAACTCCTTCCAAATCCAATCTGATACCCATCCAATAGCATGAGATGTGATATCCCAATGCTTCTACCAAACCTGAGACCCATACAATGGCATAAGATGTGACATCAAACTCCTTCCCATTCCAATCCTGAGACCCTTCCTATAGCTTGAGATGTGATATCCAACTCCTTCCCATTCCAATTCTGAGACCCTTCCTATACCATGAGACTTGATATCTCAATGCTTCTAATACCAAACCTGAGACCCGTCCTATAACATGAGATGTGATATCCAAATCCTTCCCCTTCCAAACCTTAGACCCTTCCTTTATCATGAGATGTGATATCCAACTCCTTCCCATTCCAATCCTGAGACCCTTCCTATAGCATGAGATGTGATATCTCAATGCTTCTAATACCAAACCTGAGATCCTTCCGATAGCATGAGATGTGATATCTCAATGCTTCTAATACCAAACCTGAGATCCTTCCTATAACATGAGATGTGACATCCAAATCCTTCCCCTTCCGAACCTGAGACCCTCCCTTTAGCATGAGATGTGATATCCAACTCCTTCCCATTCCAATCCTGATACCCTTCTGATAGCATGAGATGTGATATCTCAATGCCTCTAATACCAAACCTGAGATCCTACCTCTAACATGAAATGTGATATCCAACTCCTTCCCTTTCCAAACCTGAGAGCCTTCCTACAACATGAGATGTGATATCCAAGTCCTTCCCATTCCAATCCTGAGACCCTTCCTATAACATGAGATGTCATATCCAACTCCTTCCCATTCCAACCTGAGACCCTTCCTATAGCATGAGATGGGATATCCGGGAGGGTCTCAGGTTTGGAAGGGGAAGGATTTGGATATCACATCTCATGTTATAGGAAGGATCTCAGGTTTGGTATTAGAAGCATTGAGATATCACATCTCATGCTATCGGAAGGATCTCAGGTTTGGTATTAGAAGCATTGAGATATCACATCTCATGCTATCAGAAGGGTCTCAGGATTGGAATGGGAAGGATTTGGATATCACATCTCATGCTAAAGGGAGGGACTCAGGTTTGGAAGGAGAAGGATTTGGATATCACATCTCATGTTATCGGAAGGATCTCACGTTTGGTATTAGAAGTATTGAGATATCATATCTCATGCTATAGGAAGGGTCTCAAGATTGGAATGGGAAGGACTTAGATATCACATAACATGCTATAGGGAGGGTCTCATTTTTGATATTAGAAGCATTGAGATATCACATCTCATGCTATCGGAAGTGTCTCAGGATTGGAATGGGAAGGAGCTGGATATCACATCTCATGCTAAAGGAAGGGTCTCAGGTTTGGAACGGGAAGGAGTTGGATATCCGATCTCATGTTATAGGAAGGGTCTCAGGTTTGGTATAAGCATTGAGATATCACATCTCTGCTATCGGAAGTGTCTCAGGATTGGAATGGGAAGGAGTTGGATATCCCCTCTCATGTTATAGGACGGGTCTCAGGATTGTTATTAGAATCATTCAGATATCATATTGCATGCTGTAGGAAGGGTCTAAGGATTGGAATGGGAAGGACTTGGATATCACATCTCATGCTATGGATAGGCTCTCAGGTTTGGAAAGGGAAGGAGTTGGATATCACATTTCATGTTAGAGGAAGGATCTCAGGTTTGGTATTAGAGGCATTGAGATATCACATCTCATGCTATAGGAAGGGTCTCAGGATTGGAATGGGAAGGAGTTGGATATCACATCTCATGCTAAAGGAAGGGTCTCAGGTTTAGTATAAGCATTGAGATATCACATCTCATGCTATAGGAAGGGTCTCAGGATTGGAATGGAAGGAGTTGGATTTCACATCTCATGTTATAGGAAGGATCTCAGGTTTGGTATTAGAAGCATTGAGACATCACATCTCATGCTATAGGAAGGGTCTCAGGATTGGAATGGGAAGGAGTTGGATATCACATCTCATGCTATAGGAAGGGTCTCAGGTTTGGTATAAGCATTGAGATATCACATCTCATGCTATAGGAAGGGTCTCAGGATTGGAATGGGAAGGAGTTGTATATGACATCTCATGCCGTAGGAAGGGTCTCAGGTTTGGTATAAGCATTCAGATATCACATCTCTGCTATCGGAAGGGTCTCAGGATTGCAATGGGAAGGAGTTGGATATCCCATCTCATGTTATAGGAAGAGTCTCAGGTTTGGTATTAGAAGCATTGAGATATCACATCTCATGCTATAGGAAGTGTCTCAAGATTGGAATGGGAAGGACTTGGATATCACATCTCATGCTATAGGGAGGGTCTCAAGTTTGATATTAGAAGCATTGAGATATCACATCTCATGCAATAGGAAGGGTCTCAGGATTGGAATGGGAAGGAGTTGGATATCACATCTCATGCTATAGGAAGGGTCTCAGGTTTGGTATACGCAGTGAGATATCACATCTCATGCTATAGGAAGTGTCTCAGGATTGGAATGGGAAGGAGTTGGATATCACATCTCATGTTATAGGAAGGATCTCAGGTTTGGAATGGGAAGGACTTGGATATCACATCTCATGCTATAGGGAGGGTCTCGAGTTTGATATTAGAAGCATTGAGATATCACATCTCATGATATCGGAAGGGTCTCGGGATTGGAATGGGAAGGAGTTGGATATCACATCTCATGATAAAGGAAGGGTCTAAGGTTTGGAAGGGGAAGGATTTGGATATCACATCTCATGTTATAGGACGGGTCTCAGGTTTGGTATTAGAAGCATTGAGATATCAAGTCTCATGGTATAGGAAGGGTCTCAGAATTGGAATGGGAAGGAGTTGGATATCACATCTCAAGCTATAGGAAGGGTCTCAGGATTGGAATGGGAAGGACTTGGATATCACATCTCATGCTATAGGGAGGGTCTCGAGTTTGATATTAGAAGCATTGAGATATCACATCTCATGATATCGGAAGGGTCTCAGGATTGGAATGGGAAGGACTTGGATATCACATCTCATGCTATAGGGAGGGTCTCGAGTTTGATATTAGAAGCATTGAGATATCACATCTCATGATATCGGAAGGGTCTCAGGATTGGAATGGGAAGGAGTTGGATATCACATCTCATGATAAAGGAAGGGTCTAAGGTTTGGAAGGGGAAGGATTTGGATATCACATCTCATGTTATAGGACGGGTCTCAGGTTTGGTATTAGAAGCATTGAGATATCAAGTCTCATGGTATAGGAAGGGTCTCAGAATTGGAATGGGAAGGAGTTGGATATCACATCTCAAGCTATAGGAAGGGTCTCAGGATTGGAATGGGAAGGAGTTTGATATCACATCTCATGCCATAGTATGGGTCTCAGGTTTGGTATAAGCATTGGGATATCAAATCTCATGCTATCGGAAGGGTATCAGGATTGGAATTCCAAGGAGTTGGATATCCCATCTCATGCTATAGGAAGGGTCTCAGGTTGGAATGGGAAGGAGTTGGATATCACATCTCATGCTAAAGGGAGGGTCTCAGGTTTGGAAGGGGAAGGATTTGGATATCACATCTCATGTTATAGGAAGGATCTCAGGTTTGGTATAAGAAGCATTGAGATATCACATCTCATGCTATCGGAAGAATCTCAGATTTGGTATTAGAGGCATTGAGATATCACATCTCATGCTATCATAAGGGTCTCAGGATTGGAATGGGAAGGCGTTGGATATCACATCTCATGCTATAGGAAGGGTCTCAGGTTTGGAACGGGAAGGAGTTGGATATCACATCTCATGTTATAGGAAGAGTCTCAGGTTTGGTATAAGCATTGAGATATCAAATCTCTGCAATCGGAAGTGTCTCAGGATTGGGATGGGAAGGAGTTGGATATCACATCTCATGCTATAGAAAGGGTCTCAGGTTTGGAACGGGAAGGAGTTGGATATCCCATCTCATGTTATAGGACTGGTCTCAGGTTTGGTATTAGAAGCATTGAGATATCACATCTCTGCTATCGGAAGTGTCTCAGGATTGGAATGGGAAGGAGTTGGATATCACATCTCATGTTATAGGACGGGTCTCAGGTTTGTTATTAGAATCATTGAGATATCATATTGCATGCTGTAGGAAGGGTCTAAGGATTGGAATGGGAAGGACTTGGATATCACATCTCATGCTATAGGTAGGCTCTCAGGTTTGGAAAGGGAAGGAGTTGGATATCACATTTAATGTTAGAGGAAGGATCTCAGGTTTGGTATTAGAGCCATTGGATATCACATCTCATGCTACAGGAAGGGTCTCAGGATTGGAATGGGAAGGAGTTGGATATCACATCTCATGCTATAGGAAGGGTTTTAGGTTTGGTATAAGCATTGAGATATCACATCTCATGCTATAGGAAGGGTCTCAGGATTGGAATGGGAAGGATCTGTATATGACATCTCATGCCATAGGAAGGGTCTCAGGTTTGGTATAAGCATTGAGATATCACATCTCTGCTTTCGGAAGCGTCTCAGGATTGTAATGGGAAGGAGTTGGATATCCCATCTCATGTTATAGGAAGAGTCTCAGGTTTGGTATTAGAAGCATTGAGGTATCACATCTCATGCTATAGGGAGGGTCTCAAGTTTGATATTAGAAGCATTGAGATATCACATCTCATGCTATAGGAAGGGTCTCAGTATTGGAATGGGAAGGAGTTGGATATCACATCTCATGCTATAGGAAGGGTCTCAGGTTTGGTATAAGCATTGAGATATCACATCTCTGCTATCTGAAGGGTCTCAGGATTGGAATGGGAAGGAGTTGGATATTCCCATCTCATGTTATAGGAAGGGTCTATCAGTTCTTAGCATGAGACTCTTCCTATAACATGAGATCATGAGATATGATATCCAACTCCTTCCCGTTCCTAACCTGAGACCCTTCCTATAGCATGAGATGTGATATCCAACTCCTTCCCATTCCAATCTTGAGACCCTTCCGATAGCTTGAGATGTGATATCTCAATGCTTCTAATATCAATACTGAGACCCTCCCTATAGCATGAGATGTGATATCTAAGTCCTTCCCATTCCAATCCTGAGACCCTTCCGATAGCAGAGATGTGATATCTCAATGCTTATACCAAACCTGAGACCCTTCCTATAGCATGAGATGTGATATCCAACTCCTTCCCATTCCAATCCTGAGACCCTTCCTATAGCATGATATGTGAAATCTCAATGCTTCTACCAAAACTGAGACCCTTCCTTTAGCATGAGATGTGATATCCAACTCCTTCCCATTCCAATCCTGAGACCAGTCCTATAGCATGAGATGTGATATCTCAATGCTTCTAATACCAAACCTGAGATCCTTCCTATAACATGAGATGTGATATCCAACTCCTTCCCATTCCAATCCTGAGACCCTTCCTATAGCATGAGATGTGATATCTCAATGCTTCTAATACCAAACCTGAGATCCTTCCGATAGCATGAGATGTGATATCTCAATGCTTCTAATACCAAACCTGAGATCCTTCCTATAACATGAGATGTGATATCCAACTCCTTCCCATTCCAATCCTGATACCCTTCTGATAGCATGAGATGTGATATCTCAATGCCTCTAATACCAAACCTGAGATCCTACCTCTAACATGAAATGTGATATCCAACTCCTTCCCTTTCCAAACCTGAGAGCCTTCCTACAGCATGAGATGTGATATCCAAGTCCTTCCCATTCCAATCCTGAGACCCTTCCTATAACATGAGATGTCATATCCAACTCCTTCCCATTCCAACCTGAGACCCTTCCTATTGCATGAGATGGGATATCCAACTCCTTCCAAATCCAATCCTGATACCCTTCTGATAGCATGAGATGTGATATCCCAATGCTTCTACAAAACCTGAGACCCATACCATGGCATGAGATGTGATATCAAACTCCCGTCCCATACCATGAGACTTGATATCTCAATGCTTCTAATACCAAACCTGAGACCGGTCCAATAACATGAGATGTGATATCCAAATCCTTCCCCTTCCAAACCTTATACCCTTCCTTTATCATGAGATGTGATATCCAAGTCCTTCCCATTCCATTCCTGAGACCCTTCCTATAGCATGAGATGTGATATCGCAATGCTTCTAATACCAAACCTGAGACCCTTCCTATAACATGAGATGTGATATCCAAGTCCTTCCCATTTCAATCCTGAGACCCTTCCTATAGCATGAGATGTGATATCTCAATGCTTCTAATACCAAACCTGAGACCCTTCCTATAACATGAATTCTGATATCCAAGTCCTTCCCATTCCAATCCTGAGACCCTTCCAATAGCAGAGATGTGATATCTCAATGCTTCTAATATCAAACCTGAGACCTGTCCTATAACATGAGATGGGATATCCAACTCCTTCCGGTTCCAAACCTGATACCCTTCCTCTAGCATGAGATGTGATATCCAATTCCTTCCCTTCCCAATCCTGAGACACCTCTGATAGCAGAGATGTGATATCTCAATGCTTATACCAAACCTGAGACTCTTCCTATAACATGAGATGTGATATCTAACTCCTTCCCGTTCCAAACCTGAGACCCTTCCTATAGCATGAGATGTGATATCCAACTCCTTCCCATTCCAATCCTGAGACCCTTCCTATAGCATGAGATGTGATATCTCAATGCTTATACCAAATCTGAGACCCTTCCTATAGCATGAGATGTGATATCCAACTCCTTCCCATTCCAATCCTGAGACCCTTCCTATAGCATGAGATGTGATATCTCAATGCTTCTAATACCAAACCTGAGATCCTTCCTATAACAAGAGATGTGATATCCAACTCCTTCCCATTCCAATCCTGAGACCCTTATGATAGCATGAGATGTGATATCTCAATGCCTCTAATACCAAACCTGAGATACTTCCGATAGCATGAGATATGATATCTGAATGCTTCTAATACCAAACCTGAGATCCTTCCTATAACATGAGATGTGATTTCCAAATCCTTCCCCTTCCAAACCTGAGACCCTCCCTTTAGCATGAGATGTGATATACAACTCCTTCCCATTCCAATCCTGAGACCCTTCTGATAGCATGAGATGTGATATCTCAATGCCTCTAATACCAAACCTGAGATCCTACCTCTAACATGAAATGTGATATCCATCTCCTTCCCTTTCCAAACCTGAGACCCTGCCTATAGCATGAGATGTGATATCCAAGTCCTTCCCATTCCAATCCTGAGACCCTTCATATAGCATGTGATGTGATATCTCAATGCTTATACCAAACCTGAGACCCTTCCTATTGCATGATATGTCATATACAACTCCTTCCCATTCCAATCCTGAGACCCTTCCTATAGCATGAGATGTGATATCTCAATGCTTATACCAAACCTGAGACCCTTCCTATAGCATGAGATGTGATATCCAACTTCTTCCCATTCCAATCCTAAGACCCTTCCTATAACATGAGATGTGATGTCTCAATGCTTCTAATACCAAACCTGAGATCTTTCCTATAACATGAGATGTGATATCCAACTCCTTCCCATTCCAATCCTGAGACCCTTCCTATAGCATGAGATGTGATATCTCAATGCTTATACCAAACCTGAGACCCTTCCTATAGCTTGAGATGTGATATCCAACTCCTTCCCATTCCAATCCTGAGACCCTTCCTATAGCATGAGATGTGATATCTCAAGGCCTCTAATACCAAACCTGAGATCCTTCCTCTAACATGAAATGTGATATCCAACTCCTTCCCCTTCCAAACCTGAGAGCCTTCCTATAGCATGAGATATGATATCCAAGTCCTTCCCATTCCAATCCTGAGACCCTTCCTATAACATTAAATGTGATATCCAACTCCTTCCCATTCCAGCCTGAGACCCTTCCTATAGCATGAGATGGGATATCCAACTCCTTCCAAATCCAATCTGATACCCATCCAATAGCATGAGATGTGATATCCCAATGCTTCTACCAAACCTGAGACCCATACTATGGCATAAGATGTGACATCAAACTCCTTCCCATTCCAATCCTGAGACCCTTCCTATAGCTTGAGATGTGATATCCAACTCCTTCCCATTCCAATTCTGAGACCCTTCCTATACCATGAGACTTGATATCTCAATGCTTCTAATACCAAACCTGAGACCCGTCCTATAACATGAGATGTGATATCCAAATCCTTCCCCTTCCAATCCTGATACCCTTCTGATAGCATGAGATGTGATATCTCAATGCCTCTAATACCAAACCTGAGATCCTACCTCTAACATGAAATGTGATATCCAACTCCTTCCCTTTCCAAACCTGAGAGCCTTCCTAGAACATGAGATGTGATATCCAAGTCCTTCCCATTTCAATCCTGAGACCCTTCCTATAGCATGAGATGTGATATCTCAATGCTTCTAATACCAAACCTGAGACCCTTCCTATAACATGAATTCTGATATCCAAGTCCTTCCCATTCCAATCCTGAGACCCTTCCAATAGCAGAGATGTGATATCTCAATGCTTCTAATATCAAACCTGAGACCTGTCCTATAACATGAGATGGGATATCCAACTCCTTCCCGTTCCAAACCTGATACCCTTCCTCTAGCATGAGATGTGATATCCAATTCCTTCCCGTCCCAATCCTGAGACACCTCCGATAGCAGAGATGTGATATCTCAATGCTTATACCAAACCTGAGACTCTTCCTATAACATGAGATGTGATATCTAACTCCTTCCCGTTCCAAACCTGAGACCCTTCCTATAGCATGAGATGTGATATCCAACTCCTTCCCATTCCAATCCTGAGCCCCTTCCTATAGCATGAGATGTGATATCTCAATGCTTATACCAAATCTGAGACCCTTCCTATAGCATGAGATGTGATATCCAACTCCTTCCCATTCCAATCCTGAGACCCTTCCTATAGCATGAGATGTGATATCTCAATGCTTCTAATACCAAACCTGAGATCCTTCCTATAACAAGAGATGTGATATCCAACTCCTTCCCATTCCAATCCTGAGACCCTTATGATAGCATGAGATGTGATATCTCAATGCCTCTAATACCAAACCTGAGATACTTCCGATAGCATGAGATATGATATCTGAATGCTTCTAATACCAAACCTGAGATCCTTCCTATAACATGAGATGTGATTTCCAAATCCTTCCCCTTCCAAACCTGAGACCCTCCCTTTAGCATGAGATGTGATATACAACTCCTTCCCATTCCAATCCTGAGACCCTTCTGATAGCATGAGATGTGATATCTCAATGCCTCTAATACCAAACCTGAGATCCTACCTCTAACATGAAATGTGATATCCATCTCCTTCCCTTTCCAAACCTGAGACCCTGCCTATAGCATGAGATGTGATATCCAAGTCCTTCCCATTCCAATCCTGAGACCCTTCATATAGCATGTGATGTGATATCTCAATGCTTATACCAAACCTGAGACCCTTCCTATTGCATGATATGTCATATACAACTCCTTCCCATTCCAATCCTGAGACCCTTCCTATAGCATGAGATGTGATATCTCAATGCTTATACCAAACCTGAGACCCTTCCTATAGCATGAGATGTGATATCCAACTTCTTCCCATTCCAATCCTAAGACCCTTCCTATAACATGAGATGTGATGTCTCAATGCTTCTAATACCAACCCTGAGATCTTTCCTATAACATGAGATGTGATATCCAACTCCTTCCCATTCCAATCCTGAGACCCTTCCTATAGCATGAGATGTGATATCTCAATGCTTATACAAAACCTGAGACCCTTCCTATAGCTTGAGATGTGATATCCAACTCCTTCCCATTCCAATCCTGAGACCCTTCCTATAGCATGAGATGTGATATCTCAAGGCCTCTAATACCAAACCTGAGATCCTTCCTCTAAGATGAAATGTGATATCCAACTCCTTCCCCTTCCAAACCTGAGAGCCTTCCTATAGCATGAGATATGATATCCAAGTCCTTCCCATTCCAATCCTGAGACCCTTCCTATAACATTAAATGTGATATCCAACTCCTTCCCATTCCAGCCTGAGACCCTTCCTATAGCATGAGATGGGATATCCAACTCCTTCCAAATCCAATCGGATACCCATCCAATAGCATGAGATGTGATATCCCAATGCTTCTACCAAACCTGAGACCCATACAATGGCATAAGATGTGACATCAAACTCCTTCCCATTCCAATCCTGAGACCCTTCCTATAGCTTGAGATGTGATATCCAACTCCTTCCCATTCCAATTCTGAGACCCTTCCTATACCATGAGACTTGATATCTCAATGCTTCTAATACCAAACCTGAGACCCGTCCTATAACATGAGATGTGATATCCAAATCCTTCCCCTTCCAAACCTTAGACCCTTCCTTTATCATGAGATGTGATATCCAACTCCTTCCCATTCCAATCCTGAGACCCTTCCTATAGCATGAGATGTGATATCTCAATGCTTCTAATACCAAACCTGAGATCCTTCCGATAGCATGAGATGTGATATCTCAATGCTTCTAATACCAAACCTGAGATCCTTCCTATAACATGAGATGTGACATCCAAATCCTTCCCCTTCCGAACCTGAGACCCTCCCTTTAGCATGAGATGTGATATCCAACTCCTTCCCATTCCAATCCTGATACCCTTCTGATAGCATGAGATGTGATATCTCAATGCCTCTAATACCAAACCTGAGATCCTACCTCTAACATGAAATGTGATATCCAACTCCTTCCCTTTCCAAACCTGAGAGCCTTCCTACAACATGAGATGTGATATCCAAGTCCTTCCCATTCCAATCCTGAGACCCTTCCTATAACATGAGATGTCATATCCAACTCCTTCCCATTCCAACCTGAGACCCTTCCTATAGCATGAGATGGGATATCCGGGAGGGTCTCAGGTTTGGAAGGGGAAGGATTTGGATATCACATCTCATGTTATAGGAAGGATCTCAGGTTTGGTATTAGAAGCATTGAGATATCACATCTCATGCTATCGGAAGGATCTCAGGTTTGGTATTAGAAGCATTGAGATATCACATCTCATGCTATCAGAAGGGTCTCAGGATTGGAATGGGAAGGATTTGGATATCACATCTCATGCTAAAGGGAGGGACTCAGGTTTGGAAGGGGAAGGATTTGGATATCACATCTCATGTTATCGGAAGGATCTCACGTTTGGTATTAGAAGTATTGAGATATCATATCTCATGCTATAGGAAGGGTCTCAGGATTGGAATGGGAAAGAGTTGGATATCACATCTCATGCTATAGGGAGTGTCTCAGGATTGGAATGGGAAGGACTTAGATATCACATATCATGCTATAGGGAGGGTCTCAGTTTTGATATTAGAAGCATTGAGATATCACATCTCATGCTATCGGAAGTGTCTCAGGATTGGAATGGGAAGGAGCAGGATATCACATCTCATGCTAAAGGAAGGGTCTCAGGTTTGGAACGGGAAGGATTTGGATATCACATCTCATGTTATAGGAAGGGTCTCAGGTTTGGTATAAGCATTGAGATATCACATCTCTGCTATCGGAAGTGTCTCAGGATTGGAATGGGAAGGAGTTGGATATCCCATCTCATGTTATAGGACGGGTCTCAGGTTTGTTATTAGAATCATTGAGATATCATATTGCATGCTGTAGGAAGGGTCTAAGGATTGGAATGGAAAGGACTTGGATATCACATCTCATGCTATAGGTAGGCTCTCAGGTTTGGAAAGGGAAGGAGTTGGATATCACATTTAATGTTAGAGGAAGGATCTCAGGTTTGGTATTAGAGCCATTGGATATCACATCTCATGCTATAGGAAGGGTCTCAGGATTGGAATGGGAAGGAGTTGGATATCACATCTCATGCTATAGGAAGGGTTTTAGGTTTGGTATAAGCATTGAGATATCACATCCCATGCTATAGGAAGGGTCTCAGGATTGGAATGGGAAGGATCTGTATATGACATCTCATGCCATAGGAAGGGTCTCAGGTTTGGTATAAGCATTGAGATATCACATCTCTGCTTTCGGAAGCGTCTCAGGATTGTAATGGGAAGGAGTTGGATATCCCATCTCATGTTATAGGAAGAGTCTCAGGTTTGGTATTAGAAGCATTGAGGTATCACATCTCATGCTATAGGGAGGGTCTCAGGTTTGGTATTAGAAGCATTGAGATATCACATCTCATGCTATAGGAAGGGTCTCAGGATTGGAATGTGAAGGATTTGGATATCACATCTCATGCTAAAGGAAGGGTCTCAGGTTTGGTAGAAGCATTGAGATATCACGTCTCTGCTATCGGAAGGGTCTCAGGATTGGATTGGGAAGGAGTTGGATATCCCTTCTCATGCTATAGGAAGGGTCTCAGGATTTGAATGGCAAGGAGTTGGATATCACATCTCATGCCATAGGAAGGGTCTCAGGTTTGGTATAAGCATTGAGATATGATATCTCTGCTTTCGGAAGGGTCTCAGGATTGGATTGGGAAGGAGTTGGCTATCCCTTCTCATGCTATAGGAAGTGTCTCAGGTTGGAATGGGAAGGAGTTGGATATCACATCTCATGTTATAGGAAGGGTCTCAGGATTGGAATGGGAAGGATTTGGATATCACATCTCTTGCTATAGGAATTGTCTCAGGATTGGAATGGGTAGGAGTTGGATATTACGTTCTTGCTATAGGAAGGGTCTCATGTTTGGAATGGGAAGGAGTTGGATATCACATATGCTATAGTTAGTGTCTCAGGTTTGGAACGGGAAGGAGTTGGATATCACATCTCATGTTATAGGAAGGGTCTCAGGTTTGGTATAAGCATTGAGATATCACATCTCTGCTATCGGAAGCGGCTCAGGATTGGAATGGGAAGGAGTTCGATATCCCATCTCATGTTATAGGACGGGTCTCAGGTTTGTTATTAGAATCATTGAGATATCATATTGCATGCTGTAGGAAGGGTCTAAGGGTTGGAATGGGAAAGACTTGGATATCACATATCATGCTATAGATAGGCTCTTAGGTTTGGAAAGGGAAGGAGTTGGATATCACATTTCATGTTAGAGGAAGGATCTCAGGTTTGGTATTAGAAGCATTGAGATATCACATCTCATGCTATAGGAAGGGTCTCAGGATTGGAATGGGAAGTAGTTGGATATCACATCTCATGCTATAGGAAGGGTCTCAGGTTTGGTATAAGCATTGAGATATCACATCTCATGCTATAGGACGGGTCTCAGGATTGGAATGGAAGGAGTTGGATATCACATCTCATGTTATAGGAAGGATCTCAGGTTTGGTATTAGAAGCATTGAGACATCACATCTCATGCTATAGGAAGGGTCTCAGGGTTGGAATGGGAAGGAGTTGGATATCACATCTCATCCAATAGGAAGGGTCTCAGGTTTGGAATGGGAAGGAATTGGATATCACATCTCATGTTATAGGAAGGATCTCAGGTTTGGTATTAGAAGCATTGAGATATCACATCTCATGCTATAGGAAGGGTCTCAGGATTGGAATGTGAAGGATTTGGATATCACATCTCATGCTAAAGGAAGGGTCTCAGGTTTGGTAGAAGCATTGAGATATCACGTCTCTGCTGTCGGAAGGGTCTCAGGATTGGATTGGGAAGGAGTTGGATATCCCTTCTCATGCTATAGGAAGGGTCTCAGGATTTGAATGGCAAGGAGTTGGATATCACATCTCATGCCATAGGAAGGGTCTCAGGTTTGGTATAAGCATTGAGATATCACATCTCTGCTATCGGAAGGGTCTCAGGATTGGATTGGGAAGGAGTTGGATATCCCTTCTCATGCTATAGGAAGTGTCTCAGGTTGGAATGGGAAGGAGTTGGATATCACATCTCATGTTATAGGAAGGGTCTCAGGATTGGAATGGGAAGGATTCGGATATCACATCTCTTGCTATAGGAAGGGTCTCAGGATTGGAATGGGTAGGAGTTGGATATTACGTTCTTGCTGTAGGAAGGGTCTCATGTTTGGAATGGGAAGGAGTTGGATATCACATATGCTATAGTTAGTGTCTCAGGTTTGGAACGGGAAGGAGTTGGATATCACATCTCATACTATAGGAAGGGTCTCAGATTTGGTATAAGCATTGAGATATCACATCTCATGCTAAAGGAAGGGTCTCAGGTTTGGAAGGGGAAGGATTTGGAAATCACATCTCATGTTATAGGAAGGGTCTCAGGTTTGGTATTAGAAGCATTGAGATATCACATCTCATGCTATAGGAAGGGTCTCAGGATTGGAATGGGGAGGACTTGGATGTCACATCTCATGCTATAGGGAGGGTCTCAAGTTTGATATTAGAAGCATTGAGATAACAAATCTCATGATATCGGAAGGGTCTCAGGATTGGAATGGGAAGGAGTTGGATATCATATCTCATGATAATGGAAGGGTCTAAGGTTTGGAAGGGGAAAGATTTGGATATCACATCTCATGTTATAGGACGGGTCTCAGGTTTGGTATTAGAAGCATTGAGATATCAAGTCTCATGGTATAGGTAGGGTCTCAGAATTGGAATGGGAAGGAGTTGGATATCACATCTCAAGCTATAGGAAGAGTCTCAGGATTGGAATGGGAATGAGTTTGATATCACATCTCATGCCATAGTATGGGTCTCAGGTTTGGTAGAAGCATTGGGATATCACATCACATGCTATTGGAAGGGTATCAGTATTGGATTTGGAAGGAGTTGAATATCCCATCTCATGCTATAGTATGGGTCTCAGGTTTGGTAGAAGCATTGGGATATCACATCTCATGCTATTGGAAGGGTATCAGTATTGGATTTGGAAGGAGTTGGATATCCCATCTCATGCTATAGGAAGGGTCTCAGATTTGGTATAAGCATTGAGATATCACATCTCATGCTATAGGAAGGGTCTCAGGATTGGATTGGGAAGGAGTTGTATATGACATCTCAGGCCATAGGAAGGGTCTCAGGATTGGTATAAGCATTGAGATATCACATCTCTGCTATCGGAAGGGTCTCAGGATTGGAATGGGAAGGAGTTGGATATCCCATCTCATGTTATAGGAAGAGTCTCAGGTTTGGTATTAGAAGCATTGAGATATCACATCTCATGCTATAGGAAGGGTCTCAGGATTGGAATGGGGAGGACTTGGATGTCACATCTCATGCTATAGGGAGGGTCTCAAGTTTGATATTAGAAGCATTGAGATAACAAATCTCATGATATCGGAAGGGTCTCAGGATTGGAATGGGAAGGATTTGGATATCACATCTCATGATAAAGGAAGGGTCTAAGGTTTGGAAGCGGAAAGATTTGGATATCACATCTCATGTTATAGGACGGGTCTCAGGTTTGGTATTAGAAGCATTGAGATATCACATCTCATGATATCGGAAGGGTCTCAGGATTGGAATGGGAAGGAGTTGGATATCATATCTCATGATAATGGAAGGGTCTAAGGTTTGGAAGGGGAAAGATTTGGATATCACATCTCATGTTATAGGACGGGTCTCAGGTTTGGTATTAGAAGCATTAAGATATCAAGTCTCATGGCATAGGTAGGGTCTCAGAATTGGAATGGGAAGGAGTTGGATATCACATCTCAAGCTATAGGAAGAGTCTCAGGATTGGAACGGGAATGAGTTTGATATCACATCTCATGCCATAGTATGGGTCTCAGGTTTGGTAGAAGCATTGGGATATCACATCACATGCTATTGGAAGGGTATCAGTATTGGATTTGGAAGGAGTTGAATATCCCATCTCATGCTATAGTATGGGTCTCAGGTTTGGTAGAAGCATTGGGATATCACATCTCATGCTATTGGAAGGGTATCAGTATGGGATTTGGAAGGAGTTGGATATCCCATCTCATGCTATAGGAAGGGTCTCAGATTTGGTATAAGCATTGAGATATCACATCTCATGCTATAGGAAGGGTCTCAGGATTGGATTGGGAAGGAGTTGTATATGACATCTCAGGCCATAGGAAGGGTCTCAGGATTGGTATAAGCATTGAGATATCACATCTCTGCTATTGGAAGGGTCTCAGGATTGGAATGGGAAGGAGTTGGATATCCCATCTCATGTTATAGGAAGAGTCTCAGGTTTGGTATTAGAAGCATTGAGATATCACATCTCATGCTATAGGAAGGGTCTCAGGATTGGAATGGGGAGGACTTGGATGTCACATCTCATGCTATAGGGAGGGTCTCAAGTTTGATATTAGAAGCATTGAGATAACAAATCTCATGATATCGGAAGGGTCTCAGGATTGGAATGGGAAGGAGTTGGATATCACATCTCATGATAAAGGAAGGGTCTAAGGTTTGGAAGGGGAAAGATTTGGATATCACATCTCATGTTATAGGACGGGTCTCAGGTTTGGTATTAGAAGCATTGAGATATCAAGTCTCATGGCATAGGAAGGGTCTCAGAATTGGAATGGGAAGGAGTTGGATATCACATCTCAAGCTATAGGAAGAGTCTCAGGATTGGAATGGGAAGGAGTTTGATATCACATCTCATGCCATAGTATGGGTCTCAGGTTTGGTAGAAGTATTGGGATATCACATCTCATGCTATTGGAAGGGTATCAGTATTGGATTTGGAAGGAGTTGGATATCCCATCTCATGCTATAGGAAGGGTCTCAGGTTGGAATGGGAAGGAGTTGGATATCACATTTCATGTTATAGGAAGGGTCTCAGGATTGGAATGGGAAGGACTTGGATATCATATCTCATGCTATAGGAAGGCTCTCAGGTTTGGAAGGGGAAGGAGTTGGATATCACATCTCAAGCTTTAGGAAGGGTCTCAGGTTTGGTATAAGCATTGAGATAGCACATCTCATGCTATAGGAAGGGTTTCAGGATTGGAATGGGAAGGAGTTGGATATCACATTTCATGTTAGAGGAAGGATCTCAGGTTTGGTATTAGAGGCCTTGAGATATCACATCTCATGCTATAGGAAGGGTCTCAGGATTGGAATGGGAAGGAGTTGGATATCACATCTCATGTTATAGGAAGGATCTCAGGTTTGGTATTAGAAGCATTGAGATATCCCTTCTCATGCTATAGGAAGGGTCTCGGGATTGGAATGTGAAGGATTTGGATATCACATCTCATGCTAAAGGAAGGGTCTCAGGTTTGGTAGAAGCATTGAGATATCACGTCTCTGCTATCGGAAGGGTCTCAGGATTGGATTGGGAAGGAGTTGGATATCCCTTCTCATGCTATAGGAAGGGTCTCAGGTTTGGTATAAGCATTGAGATATCACATCTCTGCTATCGGAAGGGTCTCAGGATTGGATTGGGAAGGAGTTGGATATCCCTTCTCATGCTATAGGAAGTGTCTCAGGTTGGAATGGGAAGGAGTTGGATATCACATCTCATGTTATAGGAAGGGTCTCAGGATTGGAATGGAAAGGATTTGGATATCACATCTCTTGCTATAGGAAGGGTCTCAGGATTGGAATGGGTAGGAGTTGGATATTACTTTCTTGCTATAGGAAGGGTCTCATGTTTGGAATGGGAAGGAGTTGGATATCACATATGCTATAGTTAGTGTCTCAGGTTTGGAACAGGAAGGAGTTGGATATCACATCTCATGTTATAGGAAGGGTCTCAGGTTTGGTATAAGCATTGAGATATCACATCTCTGCTATCGGAAGTGGCTCAGGATTGGAATGGGAAGGAGTTGGATATCCCATCTCATGTTATAGGACGAGTCTCTGGTTTGGTATTAGAATCATTGAGATATCACATTGCATGCTGTAGGAAGGGTCTAAGGATTGGAATGGGATGGACTTGGATATCACATCTCATGCTATAGGTAGGCTCTCAGGTTTGGTATAAGCATTGAGATATCACATCTCATGCTATAGGAAGGGTCTCAGGATTGGAATGGGAAGGAATTGGATATCACATCTCATGCTATAGGAAGGGTCTCAGATTTGGTATAGGCATTGAGATATCACATCTCATGCTATAGGAAGGGTCACAGGATTGGAATGGGAAGGAGTTGTATATGACATCCCAGGCCATATGAAGGGTCCCAGGTTTGGTATAAGCATTGAGATATCACATCTCTGCTATCGGAAGGGTCTCAGGATTGGAATGGGAAGGAGTTGGATATCCCATCTCATGTTATAGGAAGGGTCTCAGGTTTGGTATTAGAAGCATAGAGATATCACATCTCATGCTATAGGAAGGGTCTCAGGATTGGAATGGGAAGAACTTGGATGTCACATCTCATGCTATAGGGAGGGTCTCAAGTTTGATATTAGAAGCATTGAGATAGCAAATCTCATGATATCGGAACGGTCTCAGGATTGGAATGGGAAGGAGTTGGATATCACATCTCATGATAAAGGAAGGGTCTGAGGTTTGGAAGGGGAAGGATTTGGATATCACATCTCATGTTATAGGACGGGTCTCAGGTTTGGTATTAGAAGCATTGAGATATCAAGTCTCATGGTATACGAAGGGTCTCAGAATTGGAATGGGAAGGAGTTGGATATCACACCTCAAGCTATAGGAAGGGCCTCAGGATTGGAATGGGAAGGAGTTTGATATCACATCTCATGCCATAGTATGGGTCTCAGGTTTGGTAGAAGCATTGGGATATCACATCTCATGCTATCGGAAGGGTATCATTATTGGATTTGGAAGGAGTTGGATATCCCATCTCATGCTATAGGAAGGGTCTCAGGTTGAAATGGGAAGGAGTTGGATATCACATTTCATGTTATAGAAAGGGTCTCAGGATTGGAATGGGAAGGACTTGGATATCATATCTCATGCTATAGGAAGGCTCTCAGGTTTGGAAGGGGAAGGAGTTGGATATCACATTTCATGTTAGAGGAAGGATCTCAGGTTTGGTATTAGAGGCCTTGAGATATCACATCTCATGCTATAGGAAGGGTCTCTGGATTGGAATGGGAAGGAGTTGGATATCACATCTCATGCTATAGGAAGGGTCTCAGGTTTGGTATATGCATTGAGATATCACATCTCATGCTATAGGAAGGGTCTCAGGATTGGAATGGGAAGGAGTTGTATATGACATCTCATGCCATAGGAAGGGTCTCAGGTTTGGTATAAGCATTGAGATATCACATCACATGCTATAGAAAGGGTCTCAGGATTGGAATGGGAAGGACTTGGATATCACATCTCATGCTATAGGCAGGGTCTCAGGTTTGGAAAGGGAAGGAGATGGATATCACATTTCATGTTAGAGATAGGATCTCAGGTTTGGTATTAGAGGCATTGAGATATCACATCTCATGCTATCAGAAGGGTCTCAGGATTGGAAGGGGAAGGATTTGGAAATCACATCTCATGTTATAGGAAGGGTCTCAGGTTTGGTATTAGAAGCATTGAGATATCACATCACATGCTATAGAAAGGGTCTCAGGATTGGAATGGGAAGGACTTGGATATCACATCTCATGCTATAGGCAGGGTCTCAGGTTTGGAAAGGGAAGGAGATGGATATCACATTTCATGTTAGAGATAGGATCTCAGGTTTGGTATTAGAGGCATTGAGATATCACATCTCATGCTAAAGGGAGGGTCTCAGGTTTGGAAGGGGAAGGATTTGGAAATCACATCTCATGTTATAGGAAGGGTCTCAGGTTTGGTATTAGAAGCATTGAGATATCACATCTCATGCTATAGGAAGGGTCTCAGGATTGGAATGGGGAGGACTTGGATGTCACATCTCATGCTATAGGGAGGGTCTCAAGTTTGATATTAGAAGCATTGAGATAACAAATCTCATGATATCGGAAGGGTCTCAGGATTGGAATGGGAAGGAGTTGGATATCATATCTCATGATAATGGAAGGGTCTAAGGTTTGGAAGGGGAAAGATTTGGATATCACATCTCATGTTATAGGACGGGTCTCAGGTTTGGTATTAGAAGCATTGAGATATCAAGTCTCATGGCATAGGTAGGGTCTCAGAATTGGAATGGGAAGGAGTTGGATATCACATCTCAAGCTATAGGAAGAGTCTCAGGATTGGAATGGGAATGAGTTTGATATCACATCTCATGCCATAGTATGGGTCTCAGGTTTGGTAGAAGCATTGGGATATCACATCACATGCTATTGGAAGGGTATCAGTATTGGATTTGGAAGGAGTTGAATATCCCATCTCATGATATAGTATGGGTCTCAGGTTTGGTAGAAGCATTGGGATATCACATCTCATGCTATTGGAAGGGTATCAGTATTGGATTTGGAAGGAGTTGGATATCCCATATCATGCTATAGGAAGGGTCTCAGATTTGGTATAAGCATTGAGATATCACATCTCATGCTATAGGAAGGGTCTCAGGATTGGATTGGGAAGGAGTTGTATATGACATCTCAGGCCATAGGAAGGGTTTCAGGATTGGTATAAGCATTGAGATATCATATCTCTGCTATCGGAAGGGTCTCAGGATTGGAATGGGAAGGAGTTGGATATCCCATCTCATGTTATAGGAAGAGTCTCAGGTTTGGTATTAGAAGCATTGAGATATCACATCTCATGCTATAGGAAGGGTCTCAGGATTGGAATGGGGAGGACTTGGGTGTCACATCTCATGCTATAGGGAGGGTCTCAAGTTTGATATTAGAAGCATTGAGATAACAAATCTCATGATATCGGAAGGGTCTCAGGATTGGAATGGGAAGGAGTTGGATATCACATCTCATGATAAAGGAAGGGTCTAAGGTTTGGAAGGGGAAAGATTTGGATATCACATCTCATGTTATAGGACGGGTCTCAGGTTTGGTATTAGAATTATTGAGATATCAGGTCTCATGGCATAGGAAGGGTCTCAGAATTGGAATGGGAAGGAGTTGGATATCACATCTCAAGCTATAGGAAGAGTCTCAGGATTGGAATGGGAAGGAGTTTGATATCACATCTCATGCCATAGTATGGGTCTCAGGTTTGGTAGAAGCATTGGGATATCACATCTCATGCTATTGGAAGGGTATCAGTATTGGATTTGGAAGGAGTTGGATATCCCATCTCATGCTATAGGAAGGGTCTCAGGTTGGAATGGGAAGGAGTTGGATATCACATTTCATGTTATAGAAAGGGTCTCAGGATTGGAATGGGAAGGACTTGGATATCATATCTCATGCTATAGGAAGGCTCTCAGGTTTGGAAGGGGAAGGAGTTGGATATCACATCTCAAGCTTTAGGAAGGGTCTCAGGTTTGGTATAAGCATTGAGATAGCACATTTCATGCTATAGGAAGGGTTTCAGGATTGGAATGGGAAGGAGTTGGATATCACATTTCATGTTAGAGGAAGGATCTCAGGTTTGGTATTAGAGGCCTTGAGATATCACATCTCATGCTATAGGAAGGGTCTCAGGATTGGAATGGGAAGGAGTTGGATATCACATCTCAAGCTTTAGGAAGGGTCTCAGGTTTGGTATAAGCATTGAGATAGCACATCTCATGCTATAGGAAGGGTTTCAGGATTGGAATGGGAAGGAGTTGGATATCACATCTCATGTTATAGGAAAGATCTCCGGTTTGGTATTAGAAGCATTGAGACATCACATCTCATGTTATAGGAAGGGTCTCAGGATTGGAATGGGAAGAAGTTGGATATCACATCTCATGCTATAGGAAGGGTCTCAGGTTTGGAAGGGGAAGGAGTTGGATATCCAATCTCATGTTATAGGACTGGTCTCAGGTTTGGTATTAGAAGCATTGAGATATCACATTGCATGCTGTAGGAAGGTTCTCAGGTTTGGTATTAGAAGCATTGAGACATCACATCTCATGCTATAGGAAGGGTCTCAGGATTGGAATGGGAAGGAGTTGGATATCACATCTCATGTTATAGGAAGGATCTCAGGTTTGGTATTAGAAGCATTGAGACATCACATCTCATGCTATAGGAAGGGTCACAGGATTGGAATGGGAAGGAGTTGGATATCACATCTCATGCTATAGGAAGGGTCTCAGATTTGGTATAAGCATTGAGATATCACATCTCATGCTATAGGAAGGGTCTCAGGATTGGATTGGGAAGGAGTTGTATATGACATCTCAGGCCATAGGAAGGGTCTCAGGATTGGTATAAGCATTGAGATATCACATCTCTGCTATCGGAAGGGTCTCAGGATTGGAATGGGAAGGAGTTGGATATCCCATCTCATGTTATAGGAAGGGTCTCAGGTTTGGTATTAGAAGCATTGAGATATCACATCTCATGCTATAGGAAGGGTCTCAGGATTGGAATGGGGGGACTTGGATGTCACATCTCATGCTATAGGGAGTTTCTCAAGTTTGATATTAGAAGCATTGAGATAACAAATCTCATGATATCGGAAGGGTCTCAGGATTGGAATGGGAAGGAGTTGGATATCACATCTCATGATAAAGGAAGGGTCTAAGGTTTGGAAGGGGAAAGATTTGGATATCACATCTCATGTTATAGGACGGGTCTCAGGTTTGGTATTAGAAGCATTGAGATATCAAGTCTCATGGCATAGGAAGGGTCTCAGAATTGGAATGGGAAGGAGTTGGATATCACATCTCAAGCTATAGGAAGAGTCTCAAGATTGGAATGGGAAGGAGTTTGATATCACATCTCATGCCATAGTATGGTTCTCAGGTTTGGTAGAAGCATTGGGATATCACATCTCATGCTATTGGAAGGGTATCAGTATTGGATTTGGAAGGAGTTGGATATCCCATCTCATGCTATAGGAAGGGTCTCAGGTTGGAATGGGAAGGAGTTGGATATCACATTTCATGTTATAGGAAGGGTCTCAGGATTGGAATGGGAAGGACTTGGATATCATATCTCATGATATAGGAAGGCTCTCAGGTTTGGAAGGGGAAGGAGTTGGATATCACATTTCATGTTAGAGGAAGGATCTCGGGTTTGGTATTAGAGGCCTTGAGATATCACATATCATGCTATAGGAAGGGTCTCAGGATTGGAATGGGAAGGAGTTGGATATCACATCTCAAGCTTTAGGAAGGGTCTCAGGTTTGGTATAAGCATTGAGATAGCACATCTCATGCTATAGGAAGGGTCTCAGGATTGGAATGGGAAGGAGTTGGATATTACATCTCATGTTATAGGAAAGATCTCATGTTTGGTATTAGAAGCATTGAGACATCACATCTCATGTTATAGGAACGGTCTCAGGATTGGAATGTGAAGAAGTTGGATATCACATCTCATGCTATAGGAAGGGTCTCAGGTTTGGAAGGGGAAGGAGTTGGATATCCAATCTCATGTTATAGGACTGGTCTCAGGTTTGGTATTGGAAGCATTGAGATATCACATCGCATGCTGTAGGAAGGTTCTCAGGTTTGGTATTAGAAGCATTGAGACATCACATCTCATGCTATAGGAAGGGTCTCAGGATTGGAATGGGAAGGAGTTGGATATCACATCTCATGTTATAGGAAAGGTCTCAGGTTGGAATGGGAAGGAGTTGGATATCACATTTCATGTTATAGGAAGGGTCTCAGGATTGGAATGGGAAGGACTTGGATATCATATCTCATGATATAGGAAGGCTCTCAGGTTTGGAAGGGGAAGGAGTTGGATATCACATTTCATGTTAGAGGAAGGATCTCAGGTTTGGTATTAGAGGCCTTGAGATATCACATATCATGCTATAGGAAGGGTCTCAGGATTGGAATGGGAAGGAGTTGGATATCACATCTCAAGCTTTAGGAAGGGTCTCAGGTTTGGTATAAGCATTGAGATATCACATCTCATGCTATAGGAAGGGTCTCAGGATTGGAATGGGAAGGAGTTGGATATCACATCTCATATTATAGGAAATATCTCAGGTTTGGTATTAGAAGCATTGAGACATCACATCTCATGTTATAGGAAGGGTCTCAGGATTGGAATGGGAAGAAGTTGGATATCACATCTCATGCTATAGGAAGGGTCTCAGGTTTGGTATATGCATTGAGATATCACATCTCATGCTATAGGAAGGGTCTCAGGATTGGAATGGGAAGGAGTTGTATATGACATCTCATGCCATAGGAAGGGTCTCAGGTTTGGTATAAGCATTGAGATATCACATCACATGCTATAGAAAGGGTCTCAGGATTGGAATGGGAAGGACTTGGATATCACATCTCATGCTATAGGCAGGGTCTCAGGTTTGGAAAGGGAAGGAGATGGATATCACATTTCATGTTAGAGATAGGATCTCAGGTTTGGTATTAGAGGCATTGAGATATCACATCTCATGCTATCAGAAGGGTCTCAGGATTGGAATGGGAAGGAGTTGTATATCACATCTAATGCTAAAGGGAGGGTCTCAGGTTTGGAAGGGGAAGGATTTGGAAATCACATCTCATGTTATAGGAAGGGTCTCAGGTTTGGTATTAGAAGCATTGAGATATCACATCTCATGCTATAGGAAGGGTCTCAGGATTGGAATGGGGAGGACTTGGATGTCACATCTCATGCTATAGGGAGGGTCTCAAGTATGATATTAGAAGCATTGAGATAACAAATCTCATGATATCGGAAGGGTCTCAGGATTGGAATGGGAAGGAGTTGGATATCATATCTCATGATAATGGAAGGGTCTAAGGTTTGGAAGGGGAAAGATTTGGATATCACATCTCATGTTATAGGACGGGTCTCAGGTTTGGTATTAGAAGCATTGAGATATCAAGTCTCATGGCATAGGTAGGGTCTCAGAATTGGAATGGCAAGGAGTTGGATATCACATCTCAAGCTATAGGAAGAGTCTCAGGATTGGAATGGGAATGAGTTTGATATCACATCTCATGCCATAGTATGGGTCTCAGGTTTGGTAGAAGCATTGGGATATCACATCACATGCTATTGGAAGGGTATCAGTATTGGATTTGGAAGGAGTTGAATATCCCATCTCATGCTATAGTATGGGTCTCAGGTTTGGTAGAAGCATTGGGATATCACATCTCATGCTATTGGAAGGGTATCAGTATTGGATTTGGAAGGAGTTGGATATCCCATCTCATGCTATAGGAAGGGTCTCAGATTTGGTATAAGCATTGAGATATCACATCTCATGCTATAGGAAGGGTCTCAGGATTGGATTGGGAAGGAGTTGTATATGACATCTCATGTTATAGGAAAGATCTCATGTTTGGTATTAGAAGCATTGAGACATCACATCTCATGTTATAGGAACGGTCTCAGGATTGGAATGTGAAGAAGTTGGATATCACATCTCATGCTATAGGAAGGGTCTCAGGTTTGGAAGGGGAAGGAGTTGGATATCCAATCTCATGTTATAGGACTGGTCTCAGGTTTGGTATTGGAAGCATTGAGATATCACATCGCATGCTGTAGGAAGGTTCTCAGGTTTGGTATTAGAAGCATTGAGACATCACATCTCATGCTATAGGAAGGGTCTCAGGATTGGAATGGGAAGGAGTTGGATATCACATCTCATGTTATAGGAAAGGTCTCAAGTTGGAATGGGAAGGAGTTGGATATCACATTTCATGTTATAGGAAGGGTCTCAGGATTGGAATGGGAAGGACTTGGATATCATATCTCATGATATAGGAAGGCTCTCAGGTTTGGAAGGGGAAGGAGTTGGATATCACATTTCATGTTAGAGGAAGGATCTCAGGTTTGGTATTAGAGGCCTTGAGATATCACATATCATGCTATAGGAAGGGTCTCAGGATTGGAATGGGAAGGAGTTGGATATCACATCTCAAGCTTTAGGAAGGGTCTCAGGTTTGGTATAAGCATTGAGATATCACATCTCATGCTATAGGAAGGGTCTCAGGATTGGAATGGGAAGGAGTTGGATATCACATCTCATATTATAGGAAATATCTCAGGTTTGGTATTAGAAGCATTGAGACATCACATCTCATGTTATAGGAAGGGTCTCAGGATTGGAATGGGAAGAAGTTGGATATCACATCTCATGCTATAGGAAGGGTCTCAGGTTTGGTATATGCATTGAGATATCACATCTCATGCTATAGGAAGGGTCTCAGGATTGGAATGGGAAGGAGTTGTATATGACATCTCATGCCATAGGAAGGGTCTCAGGTTTGGTATAAGCATTGAGATATCACATCACATGCTATAGAAAGGGTCTCAGGATTGGAATGGGAAGGACTTGGATATCACATCTCATGCTATAGGCAGGGTCTCAGGTTTGGAAAGGGAAGGAGATGGATATCACATTTCATGTTAGAGATAGGATCTCAGGTTTGGTATTAGAGGCATTGAGATATCACATCTCATGCTATCAGAAGGGTCTCAGGATTGGAATGGGAAGGAGTTGTATATCACATCTAATGCTAAAGGGAGGGTCTCAGGTTTGGAAGGGGAAGGATTTGGAAATCACATCTCATGTTATAGGAAGGGTCTCAGGTTTGGTATTAGAAGCATTGAGATATCACATCTCATGCTATAGGAAGGGTCTCAGGATTGGAATGGGGAGGACTTGGATGTCACATCTCATGCTATAGGGAGGGTCTCAAGTTTGATATTAGAAGCATTGAGATAACAAATCTCATGATATCGGAAGGGTCTCAGGATTGGAATGGGAAGGAGTTGGATATCATATCTCATGATAATGGAAGGGTCTAAGGTTTGGAAGGGGAAAGATTTGGATATCACATCTCATGTTATAGGACGGGTCTCAGGTTTGGTATTAGAAGCATTGAGATATCAAGTCTCATGGCATAGGTAGGGTCTCAGAATTGGAATGGCAAGGAGTTGGATATCACATCTCAAGCTATAGGAAGAGTCTCAGGATTGGAATGGGAATGAGTTTGATATCACATCTCATGCCATAGTATGGGTCTCAGGTTTGGTAGAAGCATTGGGATATCACATCACATGCTATTGGAAGGGTATCAGTATTGGATTTGGAAGGAGTTGAATATCCCATCTCATGCTATAGTATGGGTCTCAGGTTTGGTAGAAGCATTGGGATATCACATCTCATGCTATTGGAAGGGTATCAGTATTGGATTTGGAAGGAGTTGGATATCCCACCTCATGCTATAGGAAGGGTCTCAGATTTGGTATAAGCATTGAGATATCACATCTCATGCTATAGGAAGGGTCTCAGGATTGGATTGGGAAGGAGTTGTATATGACATCTCAGGCCATAGGAAGGGTCTCAGGATTGGTATAAGCATTGAGATATCACATCTCTGCTATCGGAAGGGTCTCAGGATTGGAATGGGAAGGAGTTGGATATCCCATCTCATGTTATAGGAAGAGTCTCAGGTTTGGTATTAGAAGCATTGAGATATCACATCTCATGCTATAGGAAGGGTCTCAGGATTGGAATGGGGAGGACTTGGATGTCACATCTCATGCTATAGGGAGGGTCTCAAGTTTGATATTAGAAGCATTGAGATAACAAATCTCATGATATCGGAAGGGTCTCAGGATTGGAATGGGAAGGAGTTGGATATCACATCTCATGATAAAGGAAGGGTCTAAGGTTTGGAAGGGGAAAGATTTGGATATCACATCTCATGTTATAGGACGGGTCTCAGGTTTGGTATTAGAAGCATTGAGATATCAAGTCTCATGGCATAGGAAGGGTCTCAGAATTGGAATGGGAAGGAGTTGGATATCACATCTCAAGCTATAGGAAGAGTCTCAGGATTGGAATGGGAAGGAGTTTGATATCACATCTCATGCCATAGTATGGGTCTCAGGTTTGGTAGAAGCATTGGGATATCACATCTCATGCTATTGGAAGGGTATCAGTATTGGATTTGGAAGGAGTTGGATATCCCATCTCATGCTATAGGAAGGGTCTCAGGTTGGAATGGGAAGGAGTTGGATATCACATTTCATGTTATAGGAAGGGTCTCAGGTTTGGAAGGGGAAGGAGTTGGATATCACATCTCAAGCTTTAGGAAGGGTCTCAGGTTTGGTATAAGCATTGAGATAGCACATCTCATGCTATAGGAAGGGTTTCAGGATTGGAATGGGAAGGAGTTGGATATCACATTTCATGTTAGAGGAAGGATCTCAGGTTTGGTATTAGAGGCCTTGAGATATCACATCTCATGCTATAGGAAGGGTCTCAGGATTGGAATGGGAAGGAGTTGGATATCACATCTCAAGCTTTAGGAAGGGTCTCAGGTTTGGTATAAGCATTGAGATAGCACATCTCATGCTATAGGAAGGGTTTCAGGATTGGAATGGGAAGGAGTTGGATATCACATCTCATGTTATAGGAAAGATCTCCGGTTTGGTATTAGAAGCATTGAGACATCACATCTCATGTTATAGGAAGGGTCTCAGGATTGGAATGGGAAGAAGTTGGATATCACATCTCATGCTATAGGAAGGGTCTCAGGTTTGGAAGGGGAAGGAGTTGGATATCCAATCTCATGTTATAGGACTGGTCTCAGGTTTGGTATTAGAAGCATTGAGATATCACATTGCATGCTGTAGGAAGGTTCTCAGGTTTGGTATTAGAAGCATTGAGACATCACATCTCATGCTATAGGAAGGGTCTCAGGATTGGAATGGGAAGGAGTTGGATATCACATCTCATGTTATAGGAAGGATCTCAGGTTTGGTATTAGAAGCATTGAGACATCACATCTCATGCTATAGGAAGGGTCTCAGGATTGGAATGGGAAGGAGTTGGATATCACATCTCATGCTATAGGAAGGGTCTCAGATTTGGTATAAGCATTGAGATATCACATCTCATGCTATAGGAAGGGTCTCAGGATTGGATTGGGAAGGAGTTGTATATGACATCTCAGGCCATAGGAAGGGTCTCAGGATTGGTATAAGCATTGAGATATCACATCTCTGCTATCGGAAGGGTCTCAGGATTGGAATGGGAAGGAGTTGGATATACCATCTCATGTTATAGGAAGGGTCTCAGGTTTGGTATTAGAAGCATTGAGATATCACATCTCATGCTATAGGAAGGGTCTCAGGATTGGAATGGGGAGGACTTGGATGTCACATCTCATGCTATAGGGAGTTTCTCAAGTTTGATATTAGAAGCATTGAGATAACAAATCTCATGATATCGGAAGGGTGTGAGGATTGGAATGGGAAGGAGTTGGATATCACATCTCATGATAAAGGAAGGGTCTAAGGTTTGGAAGGGAAAAGATTTGGATATCACATCTCATGTTATAGGACGGGTCTCAGGTTTGGTATTAGAAGCATTGAGATATCAAGTCTCATGGCATAGGAAGGGTCTCAGAATTGGAATGGGAAGGAGTTGGATATCACATCTCAAGCTATAGGAAGAGTCTCAAGATTGGAATGGGAAGGAGTTTGATATCACATCTCATGCCATAGTATGGGTCTCAGGTTTGGTAGAAGCATTGGGATATCACATCTCATGCTATTGGAAGGGTATCAGTATTGGATTTGGAAGGAGTTGGATATCCCATCTCATGCTATAGGAAGGGTCTCAGGTTGGAATGGGAAGGAGTTGGATATCACATTTCATGTTATAGGAAGGGTCTCAGGATTGGAATGGGAAGGACTTGGATATCATATCTCATGATATAGGAAGGCTCTCAGGTTTGGAAGGGGAAGGAGTTGGATATCACATTTCATGTTAGAGGAAGGATCTCAGGTTTGGTATTAGAGGCCTTGAGATATCACATATCATGCTATAGGAAGGGTCTCAGGATTGGAATGGGAAGGAGTTGGATATCACATCTCAAGCTTTAGGAAGGGTCTCAGGTTTGGTATAAGCATTGAGATAGCACATCCCATGCTATAGGAAGGGTCTCAGGATTGGAATGGGAAGGAGTTGGATATTACATCTCATGTTATAGGAAAGATCTCAGGTTTGGTATTAGAAGCATTGAGACATCACATCTCATGTTATAGGAACGGTCTCAGGATTGGAATGGGAAGAAGTTGGATATCACATCTCATGCTATAGGAAGGGTCTCAGGTTTGGAAGGGGAAGGAGTTGGATATCCAATCTCATGTTATAGGACTGGTCTCAGGTTTGGTATTGGAAGCATTGAGATATCACATCGCATGCTGTAGGAAGGTTCTCAGGTTTGGTATTAGAAGCATTGAGACATCACATCTCATGCTATAGGAAGGGTCTCAGGATTGGAATGGGAAGGAGTTGGATATCACATCTCATGTTATAGGAAGGATCTCAGGTTTGGTATTAGAAGCAATGAGACATCACATCTCATGTTATAGGAAGGGTCTCAGGATTGGAATGGGAAGGAGTTGGATATCACATCTCATGCTATAGGAAGGGTCTCAGATTTGGTATAAGCATTGAGATATCACATCTCATGTTATAGGAAGGGTCTCAGGATTGGAATGGGAAGGACTTGGATATCATATCTCATGATATAGGAAGGCTCTCAGGTTTGGAAGGGGAAGGAGTTGGATATCACATTTCATGTTAGAGGAAGGATCTCAGGTTTGGTATTAGAGGCCTTGAGATATCACATATCATGCTATAGGAAGGGTCTCAGGATTGGAATGGGAAGTAGTTGGATATCACATCTCAAGCTTTAGGAAGGGTCTCAGGTTTGGTATAAGCATTGAGATATCACATCTCATGCTATAGGAAGGGTCTCAGGATTGGAATGGGAAGGAGTTGGATATCACATCTCATATTATAGGAAATATCTCAGGTTTGGTATTAGAAGCATTGAGACATCACATCTCATGTTATAGGAAGGGTCTCAGGATTGGAATGGGAAGAAGTTGGATATCACATCTCATGCTATAGGAAGGGTCTCAGGTTTGGTATATGCATTGAGATATCACATCTCATGCTATAGGAAGGGTCTCAGGATTGGAATGGGAAGGAGTTGTATATGACATCTCATGCCATAGGAAGGGTCTCAGGTTTGGTATAAGCATTGAGATATCACATCACATGCTATAGAAAGGGTCTCAGGATTGGAATGGGAAGGACTTGGATATCACATCTCATGCTATAGGCAGGGTCTCAGGTTTGGAAAGGGAAGGAGATGGATATCACATTTCATGTTAGAGATAGGATCTCAGGTTTGGTATTAGAGGCATTGAGATATCACATCTCATGCTATCAGAAGGGTCTCAGGATTGGAATGGGAAGGAGTTGTATATCACATCTAATGCTAAAGGGAGGGTCTCAGGTTTGGAAGGGGAAGGATTTGGAAATCACATCTCATGTTATAGGAAGGGTCTCAGGTTTGGTATTAGAAGCATTGAGATATCACATCTCATGCTATAGGAAGGGTCTCAGGATTGGAATGGGGAGGACTTGGATGTCACATCTCATGCTATAGGGAGGGTCTCAAGTTTGATATTAGAAGCATTGAGATAACAAATCTCATGATATCGGAAGGGTCTCAGGATTGGAATGGGAAGGAGTTGGATATCATATCTCATGATAATGGAAGGGTCTAAGGTTTGGAAGGGGAAAGATTTGGATATCACATCTCATGTTATAGGACGGGTCTCAGGTTTGGTATTAGAAGCATTGAGATATCAAGTCTCATGGCATAGGTAGGGTCTCAGAATTGGAATGGCAAGGAGTTGGATATCACATCTCATCCAATAGGAAGGGTCTCAGGTTTGGAATGGGAAGGAATTGGATATCACATCTCATGTTATAGGAAGGATCTCAGGTTTGGTATTAGAAGCATTGAGATATCACATCTCATGCTATAGGAAGGGTCTCAGGATTGGAATGTGAAGGATTTGGATATCACATCTCATGCTAAAGGAAGGGTCTCAGGTTTGGTAGAAGCATTGAGATATCACGTCGCTGCTATCGGAAGGGTCTCAGGATTGGATTGGGAAGGAGTTGGATATCCCTTCTCATGCTATAGGAAGGGTCTCAGGATTTGAATGGCAAGGAGTTGGATATCACATCTCATGCCATAGGAAGGGTCTCAGGTTTGGTATAAGCATTGAGATATCACATCTCTGCTATCGGAAGGGTCTCAGGATTGGATTGGGAAGGAGTTGGATATCTCTTCTCATGCTATAGGAAGTGTCTCAGGTTGGAATGGGAAGGAGTTGGATATCACATCTCATGTTATAGGAAGGGTCTCAGGATTGGAATGGGAAGGATTTGGATATCACATCTCTTGCTATAGGAAGGGTCTCAGGATTGGAATGGGTAGGAGTTGGATATTACTTTCTTGCTATAGGAAGGGTCTCATGTTTGGAATGGGATGGAGTTGGATATCACATATGCTATAGTTAGTGTCTCAGGTTTGGAACGGGAAGGAGTTGGATATCACATCTCATGTTATAGGAAGGGTCTCAGGTTTGGTATAAGCATTGAGATATCACATCTCTGCTATCGGAAGCGGCTCAGGATTGGAATGGGAAGGAGTTGGATATCCCATCTCATGTTATAGGAAGAGTCTCTGGTTTGGTATTAGAATCATTGAGATATCACATCGCATGCTGTAGGAAGGGTCTAAGGATTGGAATGGGATGGACTTGGATATCACATCTCATGTTATAGGTAGGCTCTCAGGTTTGGTATAAGCATTGAGATATCACATCTCATGCTATAGGAAGGGTCTCAGAATTGGAATGGGAAGGAGTTGGATATCACATCTCAAGCTATAGGAAGGGTCTCAGTATTGGAATGGGAAGGACTTGGATATCACATCTCATGCTATAGGAAGGCTCTCAGGTTTGGAAGGGGAAAGAGTTGGATATCTCATTTCATGTTAGAGGTAGGATCTCAGGTTTGGTATTAGAGGCATTGAGATATCACATCTCATGCTATCAGAAGGGTCTCAGGAATGGAATGGGAAGGATTTGGATATCACATCTCATGTTATAGGAAGGATCTCAGGTTTGGTATTAGAAGCATTGAGATATCACATCTCATGCTATCGGAAGGATCTCAGGTTTGGTATTAGAAGCATTGAGATATCACATCTCATGCTATCAGAAGAGTCTCAGGATTGGAATAGGAAGGAGTTGGATATCACATTTCATGCTAAAGGGAGGGTCTCAGGTTTGGAAGGGGAAGGATTTGGATATCACATCTCATGTTATCGGAAGGATCTCACGTTTGGTATTAGAAGTATTGAGATATCATATCTCATGCTATATGAAGGGTCTCAGGATTGGAATGGGAAGGAGTTGGATATCACATCTCATGATATAGGGAGGGTCTCAGGATTGGAATGGGAAGGACTTAGATATCACATATCATGCTATAGGGAGGGTCTCAGTTTTGATATTAGAAGCATTGAGATATCACATCTCATGCTATCGGAAGTGTCTCAGGATTGGAATGGGAAGGAGCTGGATATCACATCTCATGCTAAAGGAAGGGTCTCAGGTTTGGAACAAGAAGGATTTGGATATCACATCTCATGTTATAGGAAGGGTCTCAGGTTTGGTATAAGCATTGAGATATCACATCTCTGCTATCGGAAGTGTCTCAGGATTGGAATGGGAAGGAGTTGGATATCCCATCTCATGTTATAGGACGGGTCTCAGGTTTGTTATTAGAATCATTGAGATATCATATTGCATGCTGTAGGAAGGGTCTAAGGGTTGGAATGTGAAGGACTTGGATATCACATCTCATGCTATAGATAGGCTCTTATGTTTGGAAAGGGAAGGAGTTGGATATCACATTTCATGTTAGAGGAAGGATCTCAGGTTTGGTATTAGAAGCATTGAGATATCACATCTCATGCTATAGGAAGGGTCTCAGGATTGGAATGGGAAGCAGTTGGATATCACATCTCATGCTATAGGAAGGGTCTCAGGTTTGGTATAAGCATTGAGATATCACACCTCATGCTATAGGACGGGTCTCAGGATTGGAATGGAAGGAGTTGGATATCACATCTCATGTTATAGGAAGGATCTCAGGTTTGGTATTAGAAGCATTGAGACATCACATCTCATGCTATAGGAAGGGTCTCAGGGTTGGAATGGGAAGGAGTTGGATATCACATCTCATCCAATAGGAAGGGTCTCAGGTTTGGAATGGGAAGGAATTGGATATCACATCTCATGTTATAGGAAGGATCTCAGGTTTGGTATTAGAAGCATTGAGATATCACATCTCATGCTATAGGAAGGGTCTCAGGATTGGAATGTGAAGGATTTGGATATCACATCTCATGCTAAAGGAAGGGTCTCAGGTTTGGTAGAAGCATTGAGATATCACGTCGCTGCTATCGGAAGGGTCTCAGGATTGGATTGGGAAGGAGTTGGATATCCCTTCTCATGCTATAGGAAGGGTCTCAGGATTTGAATGGCAAGGAGTTGGATATCACATCTCAAGCCATAGGAAGGGTCTCAGGTTTGGTATAAGCATTGAGATATCACATCTCTGCTATCGGAAGGGTCTCAGGATTGGATTGGGAAGGAGTTGGATATCCCTTCTCATGCTATAGGAAGTGTCTCAGGTTGGAATGGGAAGGAGTTGGATATCACATCTCATGTTATAGGAAGGGTCTCAGGATTGGAATGGGAAGGATTTGGATATCACATCTCTTGCTATAGGAAGGGTCTCAGGATTGGAATGGGTAGGAGTTGGATATTACTTTCTTGCTATAGGAAGGCTCTCATGTTTGGAATGGGAAGGAGTTGGATATCACATATGCTATAGTTAGTGTCTCAGGTTTGGAACGGGAAGGAGTTGGATATCACATCTCATGTTATAGGAAGGGTCTCAGGTTTGGTATAAGCATTGAGATATCACATCTCTGCTATCGGAAGCGGCTCAGGATTGGAATGGGAAGGAGTTGGATATCCCATCTCATGTTATAGGAAGAGTCTCTGGTTTGGTATTAGAATCATTGAGATATCACATCGCATGCTGTAGGAAGGGTCTAAGGATTGGAATGGGATGGACTTGGATATCACATCTCATGTTATAGGTAGGCTCTCAGGTTTGGTATAAGCATTGAGATATCACATCTCATGCTATAGGAAGGGTCTCAGGATTGGAATGGGAAGGAATTGGATATCACATCTCAGGCTATAGGAAGGGTCTCAGGATTGGAATGGGAAGGAGTTGGATATCACATCTCATGCTATAGGAAGGGTCTCAGGTTTGGTATAAGCATTGATATATCACATCTCATGCTATAGGAAGGGTCTCAGGATTGGAATGGAAGGAGTTGGATATCACATCTCATGTTATAGGAAGGATCTCAGGTTTGGTATTAGAAGCATTGAGACATCACATCTCATGCTATAGGAAGGGTCTCAGGATTGGAATGGGAAGGAGTTGGATATCAAATCTCATGCTATAGGAAGGGTCTCAGGATTGGAATGGGAAGGAGTTGAATATGACATCTCATGCCGTAGGAAGGGTCTCAGGTTTGGTATAAACATTGAGATATCACATCTCTGCTATCAAAAGGGTCTCAGGATTGGACTTGGAAGGAGTTGGATATCCCATCTCATGTTATAGGAAGAGTCTCAGGTTTGGTATTAGAAGCATTGAGATATCACATCTCATGCTATAGGAAGTGTCTCAGGATTGGAATGGGAAGGACTTGGATATCACATCTCATGCTATAGGTAGGGTCTCAAGTTTGACATTAGAAGCATTGAGATATCACATCTCATGCTATAGGAAGGGTCTGAGGATTGGAATGGGAAGGAGTTGGATATCACATCTGCTATGGGAAGGGTCTCAGGTTTGGTATAAGCAGTGAGATATCACATCTCATGCTATAGGAAGTGTCTCAGGATTGGAATGGGAAGGAGTTGGATATCACATCTCATGTTATAGGAAGGATCTCAGGTGTGGTATAAGCATTGAGATATCACATCTCTGCTATCGGAAGGGTCTGAAGATTGGAATGGGAAGGAGTTGGATATTCCCATCTCTTGTTATAGGAAGGGTCTCAGGTTTGGCATTAGAAGCATTGAGATATCACATCTCATGCTATAGGAAGGGTCTGAGGATTGGAATGGGAAGGAGTTGGATATCACATCTGCTATGGGAAGGGTCTCAGGTTTGGTATAAGCAGTGAGATATCACATCTCATGCTATAGGAAGTGTCTCAGGATTGGAATGGGAAGGAGTTGGATATCACATCTCATGTTATAGGAAGGATCTCAGGTGTGGTATAAGCATTGAGATATCACATCTCTGCTATCGGAAGGGTCTGAAGATTGGAATGGGAAGGAGTTGGATATTCACATCTCATGCTATAGGAAGGGTCTCAGGATTGGAATGGGAAGGACTTGGATATCACATCTCATGCTATAGGGAGGGTCTCAAGTTTGATATTAGAAGCTTTGAGATATCACATCTCATGATATCGGAAGGGTCTCAGGATTGGAATGGGAAGGAGTTGGATATCACATCTCATGATAAAGGAAGGGTCTAAGGTTTGGAAGGGGAAGGATTTGGATATCACATCTCATGTTATATTACGGGTCTCAGGTTTGGTATTAGAAGCATTGAGATATCAAGTCTCATAGTATAGGAAGGGTCTCAGAATTGGAATGGGAAGGAGTTGGATATCCCATCTCATGTTATAGGAAGAGTCTCTGGTTTGGTATTAGAATCATTGAGATATCACATCGCATGCTGTAGGAAGGGTCTAAGGATTGGAATGGGATGGACTTGGATATCACATCTCATGCTATAGGTAGGCTCTCAGGTTTGGTATAAGCATTGAGATATCACATCTCATGCTATAGGAAGGGTCTCAGAATTGGAATGGGAAGGAGTTGGATATCACATCTCAAGCTAGAGGAAGGGTCTCAGTATTGGAATGGGAAGGACTTGGATATCACATCTCATGCTATAGGAAGGCTCTCAGGTTTGGAAGGGGAAAGAGTTGGATATCTCATTTCATGTTAGAGGTAGGATCTCAGGTTTGGTATTAGAGGCATTGAGATATCACATCTCATGCTATCAGAAGGGTCTCAGGAATGGAATGGGAAGGAGTTAGATATCACATCTCATGCTAAAGGGAGGGTCTCAGGTTTGGAAGGGGAAGGATTTGGATATCACATCTCATGTTATAGGAAGGATCTCAGGTTTGGTATTAGAAGCATTGAGATATCACATCTCATGCTATCGGAAGGATCTCAGGTTTGGTATTAGAAGCATTGAGATATCACATCTCATGCTATCAGAAGAGTCTCAGGATTGGAATAGGAAGGTGTTGGATATCACATTTGATGCTAAAGGAAGGGTCTCAGGTTTGGAAGGGGAAGGATTTGGATATCACATCTCATGTTATCGGAAGGATCTCACGTTTGGTATTAGAAGTATTGAGATATCATATCTCATGCTATAGGAAGGGTCTCAGGATTGGAATGGGAAGGAGTTGGATATCACATCTCATGCTATAGGGAGGGTCTCAGGATTGGAATGGGAAGGACTTTGATATCACATATCATGCTATAGGGAGGGTCTCAGTTTTGATATTAGAAGCATTGAGATATCACATCTCATGCTATCGGAAGTGTCTCAGGATTGGAATGGGAAGGAGCTGGATATCACATCTCATGCTAAAGGAAGGGTCTCAGGTTTGGAACGGGAAGGATTTGGATATCACATCTCATGTTATAGGAAGGGTCTCAGGTTTGGTATAAGCATTGAGATATCACATCTCTGCTATCGGAAGTGTCTCAGGATTGGAATGGGAAAGAGTTGGATATCCCATCTCATGTTATAGGACGGGTCTCAGGTATGTTATTAGAATCATTGAGATATCATATTGCATGCTGTAGGAAGGGTCTAAGGGTTGGAATGTGAAGGACTTGGATATCACATCTCATGCTATAGATAGGCTCTTAGGTTTGGAAAGGGAAGGAGTTGGATATCACATTTCATGTTAGAGGAAGGATCTCAGGTTTGGTATTAGAAGCATTGAGATGTCACATCTCATGCTATAGGAAGGGTCTCAGGATTGGAATGGGAAGCAGTTGGATATCACATCTCATGCTATAGGAAGGGTCTCAGGTTTGGTATAAGCATTGAGATATCACATCTCATGCTATAGGACGGGTCTCAGGATTGGAATGGAAGGAGTTGGATATCACATCTCATGTTATAGGAAGGATCTCAGGTTTGGTATTAGAAGCATTGAGACATCACATCTCATGCTATAGGAAGGGTCTCAGGGTTGGAATGGGAAGGAGTTGGATATCACATCTCATCCAATAGGAAGGGTCTCAGGTTTGGAATGGGAAGGAATTGGATATCACATCTCATGTTATAGGAAGGATCTCAGGTTTGGTATTAGAAGCATTGAGATATCACATCTCATGCTATAGGAAGGGTCTCAGGATTGGAATGTGAAGGATTTGGATATCACATCTCATGCTAAAGGAAGGGTCTCAGGTTTGGTAGAAGCATTGAGATATCACGTCGCTGCTATCGGAAGGGTCTCAGGATTGGATTGGGAAGGAGTTGGATATCCCTTCTCATGCTATAGGAAGGGTCTCAGGATTTGAATGGCAAGGAGTTGGATATCACATCTCATGCCATAGGAAGGGTCTCAGGTTTGGTATAAGCATTGAGATATCACATCTCTGCTATCGGAAGGGTCTCAGGATTGGATTGGGAAGGAGTTGGATATCCCTTCTCATGCTATAGGAAGTGTCTCAGGTTGGAATGGGAAGGAGTTGGATATCACATCTCATGTTATAGGAAGGGTCTCAGGATTGGAATGGGAAGGATTTGGATATCACATCTCTTGCTATAGGAAGGGTCTCAGGATTGGAATGGGTAGGAGTTGGATATTACTTTCTTGCTATAGGAAGGGTCTCATGTTTGGAATGGGAAGGAGTTGGATATCACATATGCTATAGTTAGTGTCTCAGGTTTGGAACGGGAAGGAGTTGGATATCACATCTCATGTTATAGGAAGGGTCTCAGGTTTGGTATAAGCATTGAGATATCACATCTCTGCTATCGGAAGCGGCTCAGGATTGGAATGGGAAGGAGTTGGATATCCCATCTCATGTTATAGGAAGAGTCTCTGGTTTGGTATTAGAATCATTGAGATATCGCATAGCATGCTGTAGGAAGGGTCTAAGGATTGGAATGGGATGGACTTGGATATCACATCTCATGTTATAGGTAGGCTCTCAGGTTTGCTATAAGCATTGAGATATCACATCTCATGCTATAGGAAGGGTCACAGGATTGGAATGGGAAGGAATTGGATATCACATCTCATGCTATAGGAAGGGTCTCAGATTTGGTATAAGCATTGAGATATCACATCTCATGCTAAAGGAAGGGTCTCAGGATTGGAATGGGAAGGAGTTGTATATGACATCTCAGGCCATAGGAAGGTTCTCAGGTTTGGTATAAGCATTGAGATATCACATCTCTGCTATCGGAAAGGTCTCAGGATTGGAATGGGAAGGAGTTGGATATCCCATCTCATGTTATAGGAAGGGTCTCAGGTTTGGTATTAGAAGCATAGAGATATCACATCTCATGCTATAGGTAGGGTCTCAAGTTTGATATTAGAAGCATTGAGATAACAAATCTCATGATATCGGAAGGGTCTCAGGATTGGAATGGGAAGGAGTTGGATATCACATCTCATGATAAAGGAAGGGTCTAAAGTTTGGAAGGGGAAGGATTTGGATATCACAATTCATGTTATAGGACGGGTCTCAGGTTTAATATTAAAAGCATTGAGATATCAAGTCTCATGGTATAAGAAGGGTCTCAGAATTGGAATGGGAAGGAGTTGGATATCACACCTCAAGCTATAGGAAGGGTCTCAGGATTGGAATGGGAAGGAGTTTGATATCACATCTCATGCCATAGTATGGGTCTCAGGTTTGGTAGAAGCATTGGGATATCACATCTCATGCTATCGGAAGGGTATCAGTATTGGATTTGGAAGAAGTTGGATATCCCATCTCATGCTATAGGAAGGGTCTCAGGTTGGAATGGGAAGGAGTTGGATATCACATTTCGTGTTATAGGAAGGGTCTCAGGATTGGAATGGGAAGGACTTGGATATCATATCTCATGCTATAGGACGGGTCTCAGGTTTGTTATTAGAATCATTGAGATATCATATTGCATGCTGTAGGAAGGGTCTAAGGATTGGAATGGGAAGGACCTGGTTATCACATCTCATGCTATAGAACGGCTCTCAGGTTTGGAAAGGGAAGGAGTTGGATATCACATCTCATGTTATAGGATGGATCTCAGGTTTGGTATTAGAAGTATTGAGATATCACATCTCATGTTATCGGAAGGATCTCAGGTTTGGTATTAGAAGTATTGAGATATCACATCTCATGCTATAGGAAGGGTCTCAGGATTGGAATGGGAAGGAGTTGGATATCACATCTCATGCTAAAGGAAGGGTCTCAGGTTTGGTAGAAGCATTGAGATATCACATCTCATGCTATAGGAAGGGTCTCAGGATTGGAATGGGAAGGAGTTGGATATCACATCTCATGCTATAGGGAGGGTCTCAGGATTGGAATGGGAAGGACTTAGATATCACATATCATGCTATAGGGAGGGTCTCAGTTTTGATATTAGAAGCATTGAGATATCACATCTCATGCTATCGGAAGTGTCTCAGGATTGGAATGGGAAGGAGCTGGATATCACATCTCATGCTAAAGGAAGGGTCTCAGGTTTGGAACGGGAAGGATTTGGATATCACATCTCATGTTATAGGAAGGGTCTCAGGTTTGGTATAAGCATTGAGATATCACATCTCTGCTATCGGAAGTGTCTCAGGATTGGAATGGGAAGGAGTTGGATATCCCATCTCATGTTATAGGACGGGTCTCAGGTTTGTTATTAGAATCATTGAGATATCATATTGCATGCTGTAGGAAGGGTCTAAGGGTTGGAATGTGAAGGACTTGGATATCACATCTCATGCTATAGATAGGCTCTTAGGTTTGGAAAGGGAAGGAGTTGGATATCACATTTCATGTTAGAGGAAGGATCTCAGGTTTGGTATTAGAAGCATTGAGATATCACATCTCATGCTATAGGAAGGGTCTCAGGATTGGAATGGGAAGCAGTTGGATATCACATCTCATGCTATAGGAAGGGTCTCAGGTTTGGTATAAGCATTGAGATATCACATCTCATGCTATAGGACGGGTCTCAGGTTTGGAATGGAAGGAGTTGGATATCACATCTCATGTTATAGGAAGGATCTCAGGTTTGGTATTAGAAGCATTGAGACATCACATCTCATGCTATAGGAAGGGTCTCAGGGTTGGAATGGGAAGGAGTTGGATATCACATCTCATCCAATAGGAAGGGTCTCAGGTTTGGAATGGGAAGGAATTGGATATCACATCTCATGTTATAGGAAGGATCTCGGGTTTGGTATTAGAAGCATTGAGATATCACATCTCATGCTATAGGAAGGGTCTCAGGATTGGAATGTGAAGGATTTGGATATCACATCTCATGCTAAAGGAAGGGTCTCAGGTTTGGTAGAAGCATTGAGATATCACGTCGCTGCTATCGGAAGGGTCTCAGGATTGGATTGGGAAGGAGTTGGATATCCCTTCTCATGCTATAGGAAGGGTCTCAGGATTTGAATGGCAAGGAGTTGGATATCACATCTCATGCCATAGGAAGGGTCTCAGGTTTGGTATAAGCATTGAGATATCACATCTCTGCTATCGGAAGGGTCTCAGGATTGGATTGGGAATGAGTTGGATATCCCTTCTCATGCTATAGGAAGTGTCTCAGGTTGGAATGGGAAGGAGTTGGATATCACATCTCATGTTATAGGAAGGGTCTCAGGATTGGAATGGGAAGGATTTGGATATCACATCTCTTGCTATAGGAAGGGTCTCAGGATTGGAATGGGTAGGAGTTGGATATTACTTTCTTGCTATAGGAAGGGTCTCATGTTTGGAATGGGAAGGAGTTGTATATCACATATGCTATAGTTAGTGTCTCAGGTTTGGAACGGGAAGGAGTTGGATATCACATCTCATGTTATAGGAAGGGTCTCAGGTTTGGTATAAGCATTGAGATATCACATCTCTGCTATCGGAAGCGGATCAGGATTGGAATGGGAAGGAGTTGGATATCCCATCTCATGTTATAGGAAGAGTCTCTGGTTTGGTATTAGAATCATTGAGATATCACATCGCATGCTGTAGGAAGGGTCTAAGGATTGGAATGGGATGGACTTGGATATCACATCTCATGTTATAGGTAGGCTCTCAGGTTTGCTATAAGCATTGAGATATCACATCTCATGCTATAGGAAGGGTCACAGGATTGGAATGGGAAGGAATTGGATATCACATCTCATGCTATAGGAAGGGTCTCAGATTTGGTATAAGCATTGAGATATCACATCTCATGCTAAAGGAAGGGTCTCAGGATTGGAATGGGAAGGAGTTGTATATGACATCTCAGGCCATAGGAAGGTTCTCAGGTTTGGTATAAGCATTGAGATATCACATCTCTGCTATCGGAAAGGTCTCAGGATTGGAATGGGAAGGAGTTGGATATCCCATCTCATGTTATAGGAAGGGTCTCAGGTTTGGTATTAGAAGCATAGAGATATCACATCTCATGCTATAGGAAGGGTCTCAGGATTGGAATGGGAAGGACTTGGATGTCACATCTCATGCTATAGGTAGGGTCTCAAGTTTGATATTAGAAGCATTGAGATAACAAATCTCATGATATCGGAAGGGTCTCAGGATTGGAATGGGAAGGAGTTGGATATCACATCTCATGATAAAGGAAGGGTCTAAGGTTTGGAAGGGGAAGGATTTGGATATCACATCTCATGTTATAGGACGGGTCTCAGGTTTAATATTAGAAGCATTGAGATATCAAGTCTCATGGTATAAGAAGGGTCTCAGAATTGGAATGGGAAGGAGTTGGATATCACACCTCAAGCTATAGGAAGGGTCTCAGGATTGGAATGGGAAGGAGTTTGATATCACATCTCATGCCATTTTATGGGTCTCAGGTTTGGTAGAAGCATTGGGATATCACATCTCATGCTATCGGAAGGGTATCAGTATTGGATTTGGAAGAAGTTGGATATCCCATCTCATGCTATAGGAAGGGTCTCAGGTTGGAATGGGAAGGAGTTGGATATCACATTTCGTGTTATAGGAAGGGTCTCAGGATTGGAATGGGAAGGACTTGGATATCATATCTCATGCTATAGGACGGGTCTCAGGTTTGTTATTAGAATCATTGAGATATCATATTGCATGCTGTAGGAAGGGTCTAAGGATTGGAATGGGAAGGACCTGGTTATCACATCTCATGCTATAGAACGGCTCTCAGGTTTGGAAAGGGAAGGAGTTGGATATCACATCTCATGTTATAGGATGGATCTCAGGTTTGGTATTAGAAGTATTGAGATATCACATCTCATGTTATCGGAAGGATCTCAGGTTTGGTATTAGAAGTATTGAGATATCACATCTCATGCTATAGGAAGGGTCTCAGGATTGGAATGGGAAGGAGTTGGATATCACATCTCATGCTAAAGGAAGGGTCTCAGGTTTGGTAGAAGCATTGAGATATCACATCTCATGCTATAGGAAGGGTCTCAGGATTGGAATGGGAAGGACTTAGATATCACATATCATGCTATAGGGAGGGTCTCAGTTTTGATATTAGAAGCATTGAGATATCACATCTCATGCTATCGGAAGTGTCTCAGGATTGGAATGGGAAGGAGCTGGATATCACATCTCATGCTAAAGGAAGGGTCTCAGGTTTGGAACGGGAAGGAGTTGGATATCACATCTCATGTTATAGGAAGGGTCTCAGGTTTGGTATAAACATTGAGATATCACATCTCTGCTATCGGAAGTGTCTCAGGATTGGAATGGGAAGGAGTTGGATATCCCATCTCATGTTATAGGACGGGTCTCAGGTTTGTTATTGGAATCATTGAGATATCATATTGCATGCTGTAGGAAGGGTCTAAGGGTTGGAATGTGAAGGACTTGGATATCACATCTCATGCTATAGATAGGCTCTTAGGTTTGGAAAGGGAAGGAGTTGGATCTCACATTTCATGTTAGAGGAAGGATCTCAGGTTTGGTATTAGAAGCATTGAGATATCACATCTCATGCTATAGGAAGGGTCTCAGGATTGGAATGGGAAGGAGTTGGATATCACATCTCATGCTATAGGAAGGGTCTCAGGTTTGGTATAAGCATTGAGATATCACATCTCATGCTATAGGAAGGGTCTCAGGATTGGAATGGAAGGAGTTGGATATCAGATCTCATGTTATAGGAAGGATCTCAGGTTTGGTATTAGAAGCATTGAGACATCACATCTCATGCTATAGGAAGGGTCTCAGGATTGGAATGGGAAGGAGTTGGATATCAAATCTCATGCTATAGGAAGGGTCTCAGGATTGGAATGGGAAGGAGTTGAATATGACATCTCATGCCGTAGGAAGGGTCTCAGGTTTGGTATAAACATTGAGATATCACATCTCTGCTATCAAAAGGGTCTCAGGATTGGAATGGGAAGGAGTTGGATATCCCATCTCATGTTATAGGAAGAGTCTCAGGTTTGGTATTAGAAGCATTGAGATATCACATCTCATGCTATAGGAAGTGTCTCAGGATTGGAATGGGAAGGACTTGGATATCACATCTCATGCTATAGGTAGGGTCTCAAGTTTGACATTAGAAGCATTGAGATATCACATCTCATGCTATAGGAAGGGTCTGAGGATTGGAATGGGAAGGAGTTGGATATCACATCTCCTGCTATGGGAAGGGTCTCAGGTTTGGTATAAGCAGTGAGATATCACATCTCATGCTATAGGAAGTGTCTCAGGATTGGAATGGGAAGGAGTTGGATATCACATCTCATGTTATAGGAAGGATCTCAGGTTTGGTATAAGCATTGAGATATCACATCTCTGCTATCGGAAGGGTCTCAAGATTGGAATGGGAAGGAGTTGGATATTCCCATCTCATGTTATAGGAAGGGTCTCAGGTTTGGTATTAGAAGCATTGAGATATCACATCTCATGCTATAGGAAGGGTCTCAGGATTGGAATGGGAAGGACTTGGATATCACATCTCATGCTATAGGGAGGGTCTCAAGTTTGATATTAGAAGCTTTGAGATATCACATCTCATGATATCGGAAGGGTCTCAGGATTGGAATGGGAAGGAGTTGGATATCACATCTCATGATAAAGGAAGGGTCTAAGGTTTGGAAGGGGAAGGATTTGGATATCACATCTCATGTTATATTACGGGTCTCAGGTTTGGTATTAGAAGCATTGAGATATCAAGTCTCATAGTATAGGAAGGGTCTCAGAATTGGAATGGGAAGGAGTTGGATATCCCATCTCATGTTATAGGAAGAGTCTCTGGTTTGGTATTAGAATCATTGAGATATCACATCGCATGCTGTAGGAAGGGTCTAAGGATTGGAATGGGATGGACTTGGATATCACATCTCATGTTATAGGTAGGCTCTCAGGTTTGGTATAAGCATTGAGATATCACATCTCATGCTATAGGAATGGTCTCAGAATTGGAATGGGAAGGAGTTGGATATCACATCTCAAGCTATAGGAAGGGTCTCAGTATTGGAATGGGAAGGACTTGGATATCACATCTCATGCTATAGGAAGGCTCTCAGGTTTGGAAGGGGAAAGAGTTGGATATCTCATTTCATGTTAGAGGTAGGATCTCAGGTTTGGTATTAGAGGCATTGAGAAATCACATCTCATGCTATCAGAAGGGTCTCAGGAATGGAATGGGAAGGAGTTAGATATCACATCTCATGCTAAAGGGAGGGTCTCAGGTTTGGAAGGGGAAGGATTTGGATATCACATCTCATGTTATAGGAAGGATCTCAGGTTTGGTATTAGAAGCATTGAGATATCACATCTCATGCTATCGGAAGGATCTCAGGTTTGGTATTAGAAGCATTGAGATATCACATCTCATGCTATCAGAAGAGTCTCAGGATTGGAATAGGAAGGAGTTGGATATCACATTTCATGCTAAAGGGAGGGTCTCAGGTTTGGAAGGGGAAGGATTTGGATATCACATCTCATGTTATCGGAAGGATCTCACGTTTGGTATTAGAAGTATTGAGATATCATATCTCATGCTATAGGAAGGGTCTCAGGATTGGAATGGGAAGGAGTTGGATATCACATCTCATGCTATAGGGAGGGTCTCAGGATTGGAATGGGAAGGACTTAGATATCACATATCATGCTATAGGGAGGGTCTCAGTTTTGATATTAGAAGCATTGAGATATCACATCTCATGCTATCGGAAGTGTCTCAGGATTGGAATGGGAAGGAGCTGGATATCACATCTCATGCTAAAGGAAGGGTCTCAGGTTTGGAACGGGAAGGATTTGGATATCACATCTCATGTTATAGGAAGGGTCTCAGGTTTGGTATAAGCATTGAGATATCACATCTCTGCTATCGGAAGTGTCTCAGGATTGGAATGGGAAGGAGTTGGATATCCCATCTCATGTTATAGGACGGGTCTCAGGTTTGTTATTAGAATCATTGAGATATCATATTGCATGCTGTAGGAAGGGTCTAAGGGTTGGAATGTGAAGGACTTGGATATCACATCTCATGCTATAGATAGGCTCTTAGGTTTGGAAAGGGAAGGAGTTGGATATCACATTTCATGTTAGAGGAAGGATCTCAGGTTTGGTATTAGAAGCATTGAGATATCACATCTCATGCTATAGGAAGGGTCTCAGGATTGGAATGGGAAGCAGTTGGATATCACATCTCATGCTATAGGAAGGGTCTCAGGTTTGGTATAAGCCTTGAGATATCACATCTCATGGTATAGGACGGGTCTCAGGATTGGAATGGAAGGAGTTGGATATCACATCTCATGTTATAGGAAGGATCTCAGGTTTGGTATTAGAAGCATTGAGACATCACATCTCATGCTATAGGAAGGGTCTCAAGGTTGGAATGGGAAGGAGTTGGATATCACATCTCATCCAATAGGAAGGGTCTAAGGATTGGAATGGGATGGACTTGGATATCACATCTCATGTTATAGGTAGGCTCTCAGGTTTGGTATAAGCATTGAGATATCACATCTCATGCTATAGGAAGGGTCTCAGAATTGGAATGGGAAGGAGTTGGATATCACATCTCAAGCTATAGGAAGGGTCTCAGTATTGGAATGGGAAGGACTTGGATATCATATCTCATGCTATAGGAAGGCTCTCAGGTTTGGAAGGGGAAAGAGTTGGATATCTCATTTCATGTTAGAGGTAGGATCTCAGGTTTGGTATTAGAGGCATTGAGATATCACATCTCATGCTATCAGAAGGGTCTCAGGAATGGAATGGGAAGGAGTTAGATATCACATCTCATGCTAAAGGGAGGGTCTCAGGTTTGGAAGGGGAAGGATTTGGATATCACATCTCATGTTATAGGAAGGATCTCAGGTTTGGTATTAGAAGCATTGAGATATCACATCTCATGCTATCGGAAGGATCTCAGGTTTGGTATTAGAAGCATTGAGATATCACATCTCATGCTATCAGAAGAGTCTCAGGATTGGAATAGGAAGGAGTTGGATATCACATTTCATGCTAAAGGGAGGGTCTCAGGTTTGGAAGGGGAAGGATTTGGATATCACATCTCATGTTATCGGAAGGATCTCACGTTTGGTATTAGAAGTATTGAGATATCATATCTCATGCTATAGGAAGGGTCTCAGGATTGGAATGGGAAGGAGTTGGATATCACATCTCATGCTATAGGGAGGGTCTCAGGATTGGAATGGGAAGGACTTAGATATCACATATCATGCTATAGGGAGGGTCTCAGTTTTGATATTAGAAGCATTGAGATATCACATCTCATGCTATCGGAAGTGTCTCAGGATTGGAATGGGAAGGAGCTGGATATCACATCTCATGCTAAAGGAAGGGTCTCAGGTTTGGAACGGGAAGGATTTGGATATCACATCTCATGTTATAGGAAGGGTCTCAGGTTTGGTATAAGCATTGAGATATCACATCTCTGCTATCGGAAGTGTCTCAGGATTGGAATGGGAAGGAGTTGGATATCCCATCTCATGTTATAGGACGGGTCTCAGGTTTGTTATTAGAATCATTGAGATATCATATTGCATGCTGTAGGAAGGGTCTAAGGGTTGGAATGTGAAGGACTTGGATATCACATCTCATGCTATAGATAGGCTCTTAGGTTTGGAAAGGGAAGGAGTTGGATATCACATTTCATGTTAGAGGAAGGATCTCAGGTTTGGTATTCGAAGCATTGAGATATCACATCTCATGCTATAGGAAGGGTTTCAGGATTGGAATGGGAAGCAGTTGGATATCACATCTCATGCTATAGGAAGGGTCTCAGGTTTGGTATAAGCCTTGAGATATCACATCTCATGCTATAGGACGGGTCTCAGGATTGGAATGGAAGGAGTTGGATATCACATCTCATGTTATAGGAAGGATCTCAGGTTTGGTATTAGAAGCATTGAGACATCACATCTCATGCTATAGGAAGGGTCTCAAGGTTGGAATGGGAAGGAGTTGGATATCACATCTCATCCAATAGGAAGGGTCTCAGGTTTGGAATGGGAAGGAATTGGATATCACATCTCATGTTATAGGAAGGATCTCAGGTTTGGTATTAGAAGCATTGATATATCACATCTCATGCTATAGGAAGGGTCTCAGGATCGGAATGTGAAGGATTTGGATATCACATCTCATGCTAAAGGAAGGGTCTCAGGTTTGGTAGAAGCATTGAGATATCACGTCGCTGCTATCGGAAGGGTCTCAGGATTGGATTGGGAAGGAGTTGGATATCCCTTCTCATGCTATAGGAAGGGTCTCAGGATTTGAATGGCAAGGAGTTGGATATCACATCTCATGCCATAGGAAGGGACTCAGGTTTGGTATAAGCATTGAGATATCACATCTCTGCTATCGGAAGGGTCTCAGGATTGGATTGGGAAGGAGTTGGATATCCCTTCTCATGCTATAGGAAGTGTCTCAGGTTGGAATGGGAAGGAGTTGGATATCACATCTCATGTTATAGGAAGGGTCTCAGGATTGGAATGGGAAGGATTTGGATATCACATCTCTTGCTATAGGAAGGGTCTCAGGATTGGAATGGGTAGGAGTTGGATATTACTTTCTTGCTATAGGAAGGGTCTCATGTTTGGAATGGGAAGGAGTTGGATATCACATATGCTATAGTTAGTGTCTCAGGTTTGGAACGGGAAGGAGTTGGATATCACATCTCATGTTATAGGAAGGGTCTCAGGTTTGGTATAAGCATTGAGATATCACATCTCTGCTATCGGAAGCGGCTCAGGATTGGAATGGGAAGGAGTTGGATATCCCATCTCATGTTATAGGAAGAGTCTCTGGTTTGGTATTAGAATTATTGAGATATCACATTGCATGCTGTAGGAAGGGTCTAAGGATTGGAATGGGATAGACTTGGATATCACATCTCATGTTATAGGTAGGCTCTCAGGTTTGGTATAAGCATTGAGATATCACATCTCATGCTATAGGAAGGGTCTCAGGATTGGAATGGGAAGGAATTGGATATCACATCTCATGCTATAGGAAGGGTCTCAGATTTGGTATAAGCATTGAGATATCACATCTCATGCTAAAGGAAGGGTCTCAGGATTGGAATGGGAAGGAGTTGTATATGACATCTCAGGCCATAGGAAGGTTCTCAGGTTTGGTATAAGCATTGAGATATCACATCTCTGCTATCGGAAAGGTCTCAGGATTGGAATGGGAAGGAGTTGGATATCCCATCTCATGTTATAGGAAGGGTCTCAGGTTTGGTATTAGAAGCATAGAGATATCACATCTCATGCTATAGGAAGGGTCTCAGGATTGGAATGGGAAGGACTTGGATGTCACATCTCATGCTATAGGGAGGGTCTCAAGTTTGATATTAGAAGCATTGAGATAACAAATCTCATGATATCGGAAGGGTCTCAGGATTGGAATGGGAAGGAGTTGGATATCACATCTCATGATAAAGGAAGGGTCTAAGGTTTGGAAGGGGAAGGATTTGGATATCACATCTCATGTTATAGGACGGGTCTCAGGTTTAATATTAGAAGCATTGAGATATCAAGTCTCATGGTATAAGAAGGGTCTCAGAATTGGAATGGGAAGGAGTTGGATATCACAACTCAAGCTATAGGAAGGGTCTCAGGATTGGAATGGGAAGGAGTTTGATATCACATCTCATGCCATAGTATGGGTCTCAGGTTTGGTAGAAGCATTGGGATATCACATCTCATGCTATCGGAAGGGTATCAGTATTGGATTTGGAAGAAGTTGGATATCCCATCTCATGCTATAGGAATGGTCTCAGGTTGGAATGGGAAGGAGTTGGATATCACATTTCATGTTATAGGAAGGGTCTCAGGATTGGAATGCGAAGGACTTGGATATCATATCTCATGCTATAGGACGGGTCTCAGGTTTGTTATTAGAATCATTGAGATATCATATTGCATGCTATAGGAAGGGTCTCAGGATTGGAATGGGAAGCAGTTGGATATCACATCTCATGGTATAGGAAGGGTCTCAGGTTTGGTATAAGCCTTGAGATATCACATCTCATGCTATAGGACGGGTCTCAGGATTGGAATAGAAGGAGTTGGATATCACATCTCATGTTATAGGAAGGATCTCAGGTTTGGTATTAGAAGCATTGAGACATCACATCTCATGCTATAGGAAGGGTCTCAAGGTTGGAATGGGAAGGAGTTGGATATCACATCTCATCCAATAGGAAGGGTCTCAGGTTTGGAATGGGAAGGAATTGGATATCACATCTCATGTTATAGGAAGGATCTCAGGTTTGGTATTAGAAGCATTGAGATATCACATCTCATGCTATAGGAAGGGTCTCAGGATTGGAATGTGAAGGATTTGGATATCACATCTCATGCTAAAGGAAGGGTCTCAGGTTTGGTAGAAGCATTGGGATATCACATCTCATGCTATCGGAAGGGTATCAGTATTGGATTTGGAAGAAGTTGGATATCCCATCTCATGCTATAGGAAGGGTCTCAGGTTGGAATGGGAAGGAGTTGGATATCACATTTCATGTTATAGGAAGGGTCTCAGGATTGGAATGGGAAGGACTTGGATATCATATCTCATGCTATAGGACGGGTCTCAGGTTTGTTATTAGAATCATTGAGATATCATATTGCATGCTGTAGGAAGGGTTAAGGATTGGAATGGGAAGGACCTGGATATCACATCTCATGCTATAGAACGGCTCTCAGGTTTGGAAAGGGAAGGAGTTGGATATCACATCTCATGTTATAGGATGGATCTCAGGTTTGGTATTAGAAGTATTGAGATATCACATCTCATGTTATCGGAAGGATCTCAGGTTTGGTATTAGAAGTATTGAGATATCACATCTCATGCTATAGGAAGGGTTTCAGGATTGGAATGGGAAGGAGTTGGATATCACATCTCATGCTAAAGGAAGGGTCTCAGGTTTGGTAGAAGCATTGAGATATCACATCTCATGCTATAGGAAGGGTCTCAGGATTGGAATGGGAAGGACTTAGATATCACATATCATGCTATAGGGAGGGTCTCAGTTTTGATATTAGAAGCATTGAGATATCACATCTCATGCTATCGGAAGTGTCTCAGGATTGGAATGGGAAGGAGCTGGATATCACATCTCATGCTAAAGGAAGGGTGTCAGGTTTGGAACGGGAAGGAGTTGGATATCACATCTCATGTTATAGGAAGGGTCTCAGGTTTGGTATAAACATTGAGATATCACATCTCTGCTATCGGAAGTGTCTCAGGATTGGAATGGGAAGGAGTTGGATATCCCATCTCATGTTATAGGACGGGTCTCAGGTTTGTTATTAGAATCATTGAGATATCATATTGCATGCTGTAGGAAGGGTCTAAGGGTTGGAATGTGAAGGACTTGGATATCACATCTCATGCTATAGATAGGCTCTTAGGTTTGGAAAGGGAAGGAGTTGGATCTCACATTTCATGTTAGAGGAAGGATCTCAGGTTTGGTATTAGAAGCATTGAGATGTCACATCTCATGCTATAGGAAGGGTCTCAGGATTGGAATGGGAAGGAGTTGGATATCACATCTCATGCTATAGGAAGGGTCTCAGGTTTGGTATAAGCATTGAGATATCACATCTCATGCTATAGGAAGGGTCTCAGGATTGGAATGGAAGGAGTTGGATATCACATCTCATGTTATAGGAAGGATCTCAGGTTTGGTATTAGAAGCATTGAGACATCACATCTCATGCTATAGGAAGGGTCTCAGGATTGGAATGGGAAGGAGTTGGATATCAAATCTCATGCTATAGGAAGCGTCTCAGGATTGGAATGGGAAGGAGTTGAATATGACATCTCATGCCGTAGGAAGGGTCTCAGGTTTGGTATAAACATTGAGATATCACATCTCTGCTATCAAAAGGGTCTCAGGATTGGAATGGGAAGGAGTTGGATATCCCATCTCATGTTATAGGAAGAGTCTCAGGTTTGGTATTAGAAGCATTGAGATATCACATCTCATGCTATAGGAAGTGTCTCAGGATTGGAATGGGAAGGAGTTGGATATCACATCTCATGTTATAGGAAGGGTCTCAGGATTGGAATGGGAAGGATTTGGATATCACATCTCTTGCTATAGGAAGGGTCTCCGGATTGGAATGGGTAGGAGTTGGATATTACTTTCTTGCTATAGGAAGGGTCTCATGTTTGGAATGGGAAGGAGTTGGATATCACATATGCTATAGTTAGTGTCTCAGGTTTGGAACGGGAAGGAGTTGGATATCACATCTCATGTTATAGGAAGGGTCTCAGGTTTGGTATAAGCATTGAGATATCACATCTCTGCTATCGGAAGCGGCTCAGGATTGGAATGGGAAGGAGTTGGATATCCCATCTCATGTTATAGGAAGAGTCTCTGGTTTGGTATTAGAATCATTGAGATATCACATCGCATGCTGTAGGAAGGGTCTAAGGATTGGAATGGGATGGACTTGGATATCACATCTCATGTTATAGGTAGGCTCTCAGGTTTGGTATAAGCATTGAGATATCACATCTCATGCTATAGGAAGGGTCTCAGGATTGGAATGGGAAGGAATTGGATATCACATCTCATGCTATAGGAAGGGTCTCAGATTTAGTATAAGCATTGAGATATCACATCTCATGCTAAAGGAAGGGTCTCAGGATTGGAATGGGAAGGAGTTGTATATGACATCTCAGGCCATAGGAAGGTTCTCAGGTTTGGTATAAGCATTGAGATATCACATCTCTGCTATCGGAAAGGTCTCAGGATTGGAATGGGAAGGAGTTGGATATCCCATCTCATGTTATAGGAAGGGTCTCAGGTTTGGTATTAGAAGCATAGAAATATCACATCTCATGCTATAGGAAGGGTCTCAGGATTGGAATGGGAAGGACTTGGATGTCACATCTCATGCTATAGGGAGGGTCTCAAGTTTGATATTAGAAGCATTGAGATAACAAATCTCATGATATCGGAAGGGTCTCAGGATTGGAATGGGAAGGAGTTGGATATCACATCTCATGATAAAGGAAGGGTCTAAGGTTTGGAAGGGGAAGGATTTGGATATCACATCTCATGTTATAGGACGGGTCTCAGGTTTAATATTAGAAGCATTGAGATATCAAGTCTCATGGTATAAGAAGGGTCTCAGAATTGGAATGGGAAGGAGTTGGATATCACACCTCAAGCTATAGGAAGGGTCTCAGGATTGGAATGGGAAGGAGTTTGATATCACATCTCATGCCATAGTATGGGTCTCAGGTTTGGTAGAAGCATTGGGATATCACATCTCATGCTATCGGAAGGGTATCAGTATTGGATTTGGAAGAAGTTGGATATCCCATCTCATGCTATAGGAAGGGTCTCAGGTTGGAATGGGAAGGAGTTGGATATCACATTTCATGTTATAGGAAGGGTCTCAGGATTGGAATGGGAAGGACTTGGATATCATATATCATGCTATAGGACGGGTCTCAGGTTTGTTATTAGAATCATTGAGATATCATATTGCATGCTGTAGGAAGGGTCTAAGGATTGGAATGGGAAGGACCTGGATATCACATCTCATGCTATAGAACGGCTCTCAGGTTTGGAAAGGGAAGGAGTTGGATATCACATCTCATGTTATAGGATGGATCTCAGGTTTGGTATTAGAAGTATTGAGATATCACATCTCATGCTATAGGAAGGGTCTCAGGATTGGAATGGGAAGGAGTTGGATATTACATCTCATGCTAAAGGAAGGGGCTCAGGTTTGGTAGAAGCATTGAGATATCACATCTCATGCTATAGGAAGGGTCTCAGGATTGGAATGGGAAGGACTTAGATATCACATATCATGCTATAGGGAGGGTCTCAGTTTTGATATTAGAAGCATTGAGATATCACATCTCATGCTATCGGAAGTGTCTCAGGATTGGAATGGGAAGGAGCTGGATATCACATCTCATGCTAAAGGAAGGGTCTCAGGTTTGGAACGGGAAGGAGTTGGATATCACATCTCATGTTATAGGAAGGGTCTCAGGTTTGGTATAAACATTGAGATATCACATCTCTGCTATCGGAAGTGTCTCAGGATTGGAATGGGAAGGAGTTGGATATCCCATCTCATGTTATAGGACGGGTCTCAGGTTTGTTATTAGAATCATTGAGATATCATATTGCATGCTGTAGGAAGGGTCTAAGGGTTGGAATGTGAAGGACTTGGATATCACATCTCATGCTATAGATAGGCTCTTAGGTTTGGAAAGGGAAGGAGTTGGATCTCACATTTCATGTTAGAGGAAGGATCTCAGGTTTGGTATTAGAAGCATTGAGATATCACATCTCATGCTATAGGAAGGGTCTCATGATTGGAATGGGAAGGAGTTGGATATCACATCTCATGCTATAGGAAGGGTCTCAGGTTTGGTATAAGCATTGAGATATCACATCTCATGCTATAGGAAGGGTCTCAGGATTGGAATGGAAGGAGTTGGATATCACATCTCATGTTATAGGAAGGATCTCAGGTTTGGTATTAGAAGCATTGAGACATCACATCTCATGCTATAGGAAGGGTCTCAGGATTGGAATGGGAAGGAGTTGGATATCAAATCTCATGCTATAGGAAGGGTCTCAGGATTGGAATGGGAAGGAGTTGAATATGACATCTCATGCCATAGGAAGGGTCTCAGGTTTGGTATAAACATTGAGATATCACATCTCCGCTATCAAAAGGGTCTCAGGATTGGAATTGGAAGGAGTTGGATATCCCATCTCATGTTATAGGAAGAGTCTCAGGTTTGGTATTAGAAGCATTGAGATATCAAGTCTCATAGTATAGGAAGGGTCTCAGAATTGGAATGGGAAGGAGTTGGATATCCCATCTCATGTTATAGGAAGAGTCTCTGGTTTGGTATTAAAATCATTGAGATATCACATCGCATGCTGTAGGAAGGGTCTAAGGATTGGAATGGGATGGACTTGGATATCACATCTCATGTTATAGGTAGGCTCTCAGGTTTGGTATAAGCATTGAGATATCACATCTCATGCTATAGGAAGGGTCTCAGAATTGGAATGGGAAGGAGTTGGATATCACATCTCAAGCTATAGGAAGGGTCTCAGTATTGAAATGGGAAGGACTTGGATATCACATCTCATGCTATAGGAAGGCTCTCAGGTTTGGAAGGGGAAAGAGTTGGATATCTCATTTCATGTTAGAGGTAGGATCTCAGGTTTGGTATTAGAGGCATTGAGATATCACATCTCATGCTATCAGAAGGGTCTCAGGAATGGAATGGGAAGGAGTTAGATATCACATCTCATGCTAAAGGGAGGGTCTCAGGTTTGGAAGGGGAAGGATTTGGATATCACATCTCATGTTATAGGAAGGATCTCAGGTTTGGTATTAGAAGCATTGAGATATCACATCTCATGCTATCGGAAGGATCTCAGGTTTGGTATTAGAAGCATTGAGATATCACATCTCATGCTATCAGAAGAGTCTCAGGATTGGAATAGGAAGGAGTTGGATATCACATTTCATGCTAAAGGGAGGGTCTCAGGTTTGGAAGGGGAGGATTTGGATATCACATCTCATGTTATAGGAAGGATCTCACGTTTGGTATTAGAAGCATTGAGATATCAAATCTCATGCTATAGGAAGGGTCTCAGGATTGGAATGTGAAGGATTTGGATATCACATCTCATGCTAAAGGAAGGGTCTCAGGTTTGGTAGAAGCATTGAGATTTCACGTCTCTGCTATCGGAAGGGTCTCAGGATTGGATTGGGAAGGAGTTGGATATCCCTTTTCATGCTATAGGAAGGGTCTCAGGATTTGAATGGCAAGGAGTTGGATATCACATCTCATGCCATAGGAAGGGTCTCAGGTTTGGTATAAGCATTGAGATATCACATCTCTGCTATCGGAAGGGTCTCAGGATTGGATTGGGAAGGAGTTGGATATCCCTTCTCATGCTATAGGAAGTGTCTCAGGTTGGAATGGGAAGGAGTTGGATATCACATCTCATGTTATAGGAAGGGTCTCAGGGTTGGAATGGGAAATATCCAAATCCTTCCCATTCCAATCCTGAGACCCTTCCTATAGCAAGAGATGTGATATCCAAATCCTTCCCATTCCAATCCTGAGACCCTTCCTATAACATGAGATGTGATATTCAACTCCTTCCCATTCCAACCTGAGACACTTCCTATAGCATGGGAAGGGATATCCAACTCCTTCCCAATCCAATCCTGAGAACCTTCCGATAGCAGAGATGTGATATCTCAATGCTTATACCAAACCTGAGACCCTTCCTATGGCATGAGATGTGATATCCAACTCCTTGCCATTCAAATCCTGAGACCCTTCCTATAGCATGAGATGTGATATCTCAATGCTTCTACCAAACCTGAGACCCTTCCTTTAGCATGAGATGTGATATCCAAATCCTTCACATTCCAATCCTGAGACCTTTCCTATAGCATGAGATGTGATATCTCAATGCTTCTAATACCAAACCTGAGATCCTTCCTATAACATGAGATGTGATATCCAATTCCTTCCCATTCCAAACCTGAGACCCTTCCTATTGGATGAGATGTGATATCCAACTCCTTCCCATTCCAACCCTGAGACCCTTCCTATACCATGAGATGTGATATCTCAATGCTTCTAATACCAAACCTGGGAACCGTCCTATAACATGAGATGTGATATCTCAATGTTTCTAATAAAAAACCTGAGACCCTTCCTATAACATGAGATGTGATATCCAATTCCTTCCCATTCCAGACCCGAGACCCTTCCTTTAGCATGAGATGTGATATCCAAATACTTCCCATTCCAATCCTAAAACCCTTCCTATAGCATGAGATGTGATATCTCAATGTTTCTAATAAAAAACCTGAGACCCTTCCTATAGCAAGAGATGTGATATCCAAATCCTTCCCATTCCAATCCTGAGACCCTTCCTGTATATAACATGAGATGTGATATCCAACTCCTTCCCATTCCAGCCTGAGACCCTTCCTATAGCATGAGATGTGATATCCAACTCCTTACCATTCAAATCTTGAGACCCTCCCTATAACAAGAGATGTCATATCCAACTCCTTCCCATTCCAAACCTGAGACCCTTCCTATAACATGAGATGTGATATCCAACTCCTTCCCATTCCAAACCTGAGACCCTTCCGATAGCATGAGATGTGATATCTCAATGCTTCAAAAACCAAACATGAGAACCATCCTATAACATGAGATGTGAAATCCAAATCCTTCCCTTCCCAAACCTGAGACTCTTCCTATAGCATGAGATGTGATATCTCAATGCTTCTACCAAACCTGAAACCCTTCCTACAGCATGAGATGTGATATCACAATGCTTCTAATACCAAACCTGAGACCCTTCCCATAGCATGAGATGTGATATCCAACTCCTTCCCATTCCAATCCCGAGACCCTTCCTATAGCATGAGATGTGATATCTCAATGCTTCTAATACCAAACCTAAGGTCCTTCCTATAACATGAGATGTGATATCCAAATCCTTCCCATTCCAAACCTGAGACCCTCCCTTTAGCATGAGATGTGATATCCAACTCCTTCCCATTCCAATCCTGATACCCTTCTGATAGCATGAGATGTGATATCTCAATGCCTCTAATACCAAACCTGAGATCCTACCTCTAACATGAAATGTGATATCCAACTCCTTCCTTTTCCAAACCTGAGACCCTTCCTACAGCATGAGATGTGTTAAGACGGATTTCTGAACTCTGTCCTGGTGGCGCAGAAGTTCAGAAGGCCAACCTAATTACTTGGAACAGGGTAACCTCTGGACGAGCCAGACCAATCAAGGTAGCGATCGCGGCGGTCAAGACTAGGTCTCAAGAGGGGTGAGGGTGACTGAAAGCCCGCAATGAGCACACAAAGCAAGAGCGCTTACAAACTACTCCAAACAGTTGTTATATCAAAAATAGATACACATTTATTTTAAGGCCTTTAAAATAATGACCGTAGCGAGAAAATCACAATATCACAATATTAAACCAACACATACCATATCAACACAATATATATACAAATACACAGTCGCAAGCGTTTAAAGCACGAAATATGTAGTCCACCTGAAAGGAAAGGAAAACAGGCAGTGCGATAACGCTTTAGACTCAGTTCGCCTTCAGAGGCACCTAACTAGATGGAAGTCCGAGCCCTGCGAAGAGTGGAGCCTTGTGCTCAAAGTACCTGCCACGCCGGTGCCAACGGGCAAAAGGGGAAGCTCTTCGGAGGAAGTCAGGCAGTTCGGGTTAGTGCACAGCAGAAGGAGAACAGGTTCCGCAACTCAAGCGCAGCCTCCACAGCGGGCAGAAGCAGAGCGCGAGTACGGCCAAAAGGGTGCTGTTTTTACACAGCAGGGAAAGCAATGGGATACTGCAGGAGGGCGACCAGATCCTAGCTAAACTACTCACCGGTCCCCGAAGCAAGCAGACCCAGGCTTCTCCACGTTAGTTTCAGCAGCTGGCAGGTTCAGAAGAGCAGGGAACGCCTCGAAGTCGTGTAGAGCAAAAAGACGTCCCAATCGACGAAACCAGCACAGTTTGTTGCCGCAGCAGGACAACGGAGCGGCCGTGTGTATTCAAGCCAAATGTACACTCCTCCCTTCAGACTTGGGAACGCCAAGTGTACGAAGCGTGGGAGAGTGACAAGGACTCGAAATACAACACAACCTGGCGGCAGTTACAGAGCAGGACTCCCTTGTAAGCTGGTCAGTCAACTGGATGGCCCAGAGACACTTCCGAAGGCTTACTTGGAGGGGGTGATGAAGTCGCCGGGAATAGCTGTTCCTGCTATTCCAAAGGTCGTAGCACCAGTACAGACACTTCTGGTTCGATCCAAGGAGGAAAGGGTTTCACAGGACGACAGCAGTGCAAAGGAGGATTCCTTCAGCGGGTCACCAGCGATTCCTCGGTCCAGCCTCTTGGTTGCAGGATACTTGGCTCCTGTATTCCTTCGTTCGTGAGAACTCAGGAGATCGACATGGTAATGGTGTTTCCAGCTCCCTCTTATCCACGGTTCCCTTCGCGCCAAAACGGAGGGGAGCCAATGGGAGATCCGCACATCAACACACATACCATACGTGGACCAATCACGGACCACGGTGGTCCCAGGCATTCACACCACCCCAGACTCTCTGGCACCCAGGATGTGTATTGGGACCAGACATCCCAGCCCACACCCTGGAGGCACACAAACGACATGTAGAAGCCCGCGAAAGCAACCACGTTTCGCGGGAAAGTACATGCCCAAATAAGGAAGGCCCCGGGTCGCCCGACCTGGGGAAGGTGAAGGGAGCAAGTCGGTCAGTGGACAGGACAAAGGAGCCTTGTGGACTGGCCATTTTGGGAGCCAGGCCACCATTTTGGGTTCAGTGCGAAAAACGTGCTCAGAACGCCAAAAGGAGCTCAAAATAAACAAAACGATCGCTGCCACCATTCCAGTCCCTGAATGACTTGCACCGATCAAATACCATCCTAAAAGAGTATCTAGGGCCCGTAGAAGGCTAGAGACCCAAGAGAGCTGTAACTTAGCTTACAGTGCCCTCTTGTGTCATGTTGCACTAAAGCCGCAACATGATAAACGAAACTACGGGAAACAGCGTTCCCCGGTACTGAATGTCTTAAGGGCATGTCAGTTTCCCCGTAAGAAAAGGAGCGAAAGCCCAGAGAAGTGCGGCAGAAGGCTGTACTTCTCTGGCAAAGTCAAGAACAAGGTTAAAAACAATAGCAAAAAGTTTAGGGGTTGCCACATGGAAGGAAAATTCCCTACAATTACGAAATCTTTCCTAACAAGATGTGATATCCAAGTCCTTCCCATTCCAATCCTGAGACCCTTCCTATAACATGAGATGTGATATCCAACTCCTTCTATTCCAACCTGAGACCCTTCCTATAGCATGAGATGGGATATCCAACTCCTTCCAAATCCAATCCTGATACCCTTCCGATAGCATGAGATGTGATATCCCAATGCTTCTACAAAACCTGACACCCATACCATGGCATGAGATGTGATATCAAACTCCAGTCCTATACCATGAGACTTGATATCTCAATGCTTCTAATACCAAACCTGAGACCGGTCCAATAACATGAGATGTGATATCCAAATCCTTCCCCTTCTAAACCTTAGACCCTTCCTTTATCATGAAATGTGATATCCAAGTCCTATCCATTCCATTCCTGAGACCCTTCCTATAGCATGAGATGTGATATCCAAGTCCTTCCCATTCCAATCATGAGACCCTTCCTATAGCATGAGATGTGATATCTCAATGCTTCTAATACCAAACCTGAGACCCTTCCTATAACATGAGATGTGATATCCAAGTCCTTCCCATTCCAATCCTGAGACCCTTCCTATAGCATGAGATGTGATATCTCAATGCTTCTAATACCAAACCTGAGACCCTTCCTATAACATGAATTGTGATGTCCAAATCCTTCCCATTCCAATCCTGAGACCCTTCCGATAGCAGAGATGTGATATCTCAATGCTTATACCAAACCTAAGACCCTTCCGATAGCATGAGATGTGATATCTCAATGCTTCTAATACCAAACCTGAGATCCTTCCAATAACATGAGATATGATGTCCAAATCCCTCCCCTTCCAAACCTTAGACCATCCCTTTAGCATGAGATTTGATATCCAACTCCTTCCCATTCCAATCCTGAGACCCTTCTGATGGCATGAGATGTGATATCTCAATGCCTCTAAAACCAAACCTGAGATCCTACCTCTAACATGAAATGTGATATCCAACTCCTTCCCCTTCCAACCCTGAGAGCCTTCGTATAGAATGAGATGTGATATCCAACTCCTTCCCATTCCAATCATGAGACCCTTCCTATAGCTTGAGATGTGATATCCAACTCCTTCTCATTCCAATTCTGAGACCCGTCCTATACCATGAGACTTGATATCTCAATGCTTCAAATACCAAACCTGAGACCGGTCCTATAACATGAGATGTGATACCCAAATCCGTCCCCTTCCAAACCTTAGACCCTTCCTATAGCATGAGATGTGATATCTCATTGCTTCTAATACCAAACCTGAGACCCTTCCTATAACGAGATGGGATATCCAACTCCTTCCCATTCCAATCCTGAGACCCTTCAGATAGCAGAGATGTGATATCCAACTCCTTCCCATTCCAAACCTGAGACCCTTCCGATAGCATGATATGTGATATCTCAATGCTTCTAAAACCAAACATGAGAACCATCCTATAACATGAGATGTGAAATCCAAATCCTTCCCTTTCCAAACCTGAGACCCTTCCTATAGCTTGAGATGAAATATCAAACTCCTTCCAATTCCAATCCTGAGATAGCTTGAGATGTGATATCCAACTCCATCCGATTCCAATCCTGAGACCCTTCCGATAGCATGAGATGTGATAGCTCAATGCTTCTAATATCAAAACTGAGACCCTCCCTATAGTATGAGATGTGAATTCTAAGTCCTCCCCATTCCTATCCTGAGACCCTTCCGATAGCAGAGATGTGATATCTCAATGCTTATACCAAACCTGATGACCCTTCCTATGGCATTAGATGTGATATCCAACTCCTTCCCATTCCAATCCTGAGTTCCTTCCTATAGCATGAGATGTGATATCTCAATGCTTCTATCAAACCTGATACCCTTCCTTTAGCATGAGATGTGATATTCAACTCCTTCCCATTCCAATCCTGAGACCCTTCGTATAACATGAAACGTGATATCCAACTCCTTCCCATTCCAATCCTGAGACTCCTCCTATAGCATGAGATGTGATATCTCAATGCTTCTAATACCAGACCTGGGACCGGTCCTATAACATGAGATATGATATCCAATTCCTTCCCATTCCAATCCTGAGACCCTTCCTATAACGAGATGTGATATCCAACTCCTTCCCATTCCAATTCTGAGACCCTTCCTATACCATGAGACTTGATATCTCAATGCTTCTAATACCAAACCTGAGACCTGTCCTATAACATGAGATGTGATATCCAAATCCTTCCCCTTCCAAACCTTAGACCCTTCCTTTATCATGAGATGTGATATCCAACTCCTTCCCATTCCAATCCTGAGACCCTTCCAATATCATGAGATGTGATATCTCAATGCTTCTAATATCAAACTCGAGACCCTCCCTATAGCATGAGATGTGATATCCAAGTCCTTCCCATTCCAATCCTGAGACCCTTCCTACAGCATGAGATGTGATGTCTCAATGCTTCTAATACCAAACCTGAGACCCTTCCTATAACATGAGATGGGAATATCCAACTCCTTCCCATTATAATCCTGAGACCCTTCCGATAGCAAACATGTGATATCTCAATGCTTATACCAAACCTGAGATCCTTCCTATAACATGGGATGTGATATCCAACTCCTTCCCATTCCAATCCTGAGACACTTCCTATAGCATGAGATGTGATATCTCACTGCTTATACCAAACCTGAGACCCTTCCTATAGCATGAGATGTGATATCCAAGTCCTTCCCATTCCAATCCTGAGACACTTCCTATAGCATGAGATGTGATATCTCAATGCTTCTAATACCAAACCTGAGACCCTTCCTATGGCATGAGATGTCATATACAGATCCTTCCCATTCCAATCCTGAGACCCTTCCTATAGCATGAGATGTGATATCTCAATGCTTATACCAAACCTAAAACCCTTCCTATAGCATGAGATGTGATATCCAACTCCTTCCCATTCCAATCCTGAGACCCTTCCTATAGCATGAGATGTGATATCCAATGGCTCTAATATCAAACCTGAGATCCTTCCTCTAACATTAAATGTGATATCCAACTCCTTCCCTTTCCAAACCTGAGAGCCTACCTATAGCATGAGATGTGATATCCAAGTCCTTCCATTCCAATCCTTAGACCCTTCCTACAGCATGCAATATGATATCTCAATGATTCTAATAACAAACCTGAGACCCGTCCTATAACATGAGATATGATATCCAACTCCTTCCCATTCCAATCCTGAGACTCTTCCGATAGCAGAGATGTGATATCTCAATGCTTCTAATACCAAACCTGAGACCAGTCCTATAACATGAGATGGGATATCCAACTCCTTCCCGTTCAAAACCTGAGACCCTTCCTATAGCATGAGATGTGATATCCAACTCCTTCCCATCCCAATCCTGAGACACTTCCGATTGCAGAGATTTGATATCTCAATGCTTATACCAAACCTGAGACTCTTCCTATAACATGAGATGTGATATCCAACTCCTTCCCGTTCCAAACCTGAGACCCTTCCTATAGCATGAGATGTGATATCCAACTCCTTCCCATTCCAATCCTGAGACCCTTATGATAGCATGAGATGTGATATCTCAATGCCTCTAATACCAAATCTGAGATTCTTCCGATAGCATGAGATGTGATATCTCAATGCTTCTTATACCAAACCTGAGATCCTTCCTATAACATGAGATGTGATATCCAAATCCTTCCCCTTCCAAACCTGAGACCCTCCCTTTAGCATGAGATGTGATATCCAACTCCTTCCCATTCCAACCTGAGACCCTTCCTATAGCATGAGATGGGATATCCAACTCCTTGGAATTCCAATCCTGATACCCTTCCGATAGCATGAGATTTGATATCCCAATGCTTATACCAAACCTGAGACCCATACTATGGCATGAGATGTGATATCAAACTCCTTCCCATTCCAATCCTGAGACCCTTCCTATAGCTTGAGATGTGATATCCAACTCCTTCCCATTCCAATTCTGAGACCCTTCCTATACCATGAGACTTGATATCTCAATGCTTCTAATACCAAACCTGAGACCCGTCCTATAACATGAGATGTGATATCCAAATCCTTCCCCTTCCAAACCTTAGACCCTTCCTTTATCATGAGATGTGATAGCCAACTCCTTCCCATTCCAATCCTGAGACCCTTCCGATATCATGAGATGTGATATCTCAATGCTTCTAATATCAAACTCGAGACCCTCCCTATAGCATGAGATGTGATATCCAAGTCCTTCCCATTCCAATCCTGAGACCCTTCCTATAGCATGAGATGTGATGTCTCAATGCTTCTAATACCAAACCTGAGACCCTTCCTATAACATGAGATGGGAATATCCAACTCCTTCCCATTCCAATCCTGAGACCCTTCCGATAGCAAACATGTGATATCTCAATGCTTATACCAAACCTGAGATCCTTCCTATAACATGAGATGTGATATCCAACTCCTTCCCATTCCAATCCTGAGACACTTCCTATAGCATGAGATGTGATATCTCACTGCTTATACCAAACCTGAGACCCTTCCTATAGCATGAGATGTGATATCCAACTCCTTCCCATTCCAATCCTGAGACCCTTCCTATAGCATGAGATGTGATATCTCAATGCTTCTAATATCAAACTTGAGACCCTCCCTATAGCATGAGATGTGATATCCAACTCCTTCCCATTCCAATCCTGAGACACTTCCTATAGCATGAGATGTGATATCTCAATGCTTATACCAAACCTGAGACCCTTCCTATAGCATGAGATGTGATATCCAACTCCTTCCCATTCCAATCCTGAGACCCTTCCTATAGCATGAGATGTGATGTCTCAATGCTTCTAATACCAAACCTGAGACCCTTCCTATAACATGAGATGGGAATATCCAACTCCTTCCCATTATAATCCTGAGACCCTTCCGATAGCAAACATGTGATATCTCAATGCTTATACCAAACCTGAGATCCTTCCTATAACATGGGATGTGATATCCAACTCCTTCCCATTCCAATCCTGAGACACTTCCTATAGCATGAGATGTGATATCTCACTGCTTATACCAAACCTGAGACCCTTCCTATAGCATGAGATGTGATATCCAAGTCCTTCCCATTCCAATCCTGAGACACTTCCTATAGCATGAGATGTGATATCTCAATGCTTCTAATACCAAACCTGAGACCCTTCCTATGGCATGAGATGTCATATACAGATCCTTCCCATTCCAATCCTGAGACCCTTCCTATAGCATGAGATGTGATATCTCAATGCTTATACCAAACCTAAAACCCTTCCTATAGCATGAGATGTGATATCCAACTCCTTCCCATTCCAATCCTGAGACCCTTCCTATAGCATGAGATGTGATATCCAATGGCTCTAATATCAAACCTGAGATCCTTCCTCTAACATTAAATGTGATATCCAACTCCTTCCCTTTCCAAACCTGAGAGCCTACCTATAGCATGAGATGTGATATCCAAGTCCTTCCATTCCAATCCTTAGACCCTTCCTACAGCATGCAATATGATATCTCAATGATTCTAATAACAAACCTGAGACCCGTCCTATAACATGAGATATGATATCCAACTCCTTCCCATTCCAATCCTGAGACACTTCCGATAGCAGAGATGTGATATCTCAATGCTTCTAATACCAAACCTGAGACCAGTCCTATAACATGAGATGGGATATCCAACTCCTTCCCGTTCCAAACCTGAGATCCTTCCTATAGCATGAGATGTGATATCCAACTCCTTCCCATCCCAATCCTGAGACACTTCCGATTGCAGAGATTTGATATCTCAATGCTTATACCAAACCTGAGACTCTTCCTATAACATGAGATGTGATATCCAACTCCTTCCCGTTCCAAACCTGAGACCCTTCCTATAGCATGAGATGTGATATCCATCTCCTTCCCATTCCAATCCTGAGACCCTTATGATAGCATGAGATGTGATATCTCAATGCCTCTAATACCAAATCTGAGATTCTTCCGATAGCATGAGATGTGATATCTCAATGCTTCTTATACCAAACCTGAGATCCTTCCTATAACATGAGATGTGATATCCAAATCCTTCCCCTTCCAAACCTGAGACCCTCCCTTTAGCATGAGATGTGATATCCAACTCCTTCCCATTCCAACCTGAGACCCTTCCTATAGCATGAGATGGGATATCCAACTCCTTGGAATTCCAATCCTGATACCCTTCCGATAGCATGAGATTTGATATCCCAATGCTTATACCAAACCTGAGACCCATACTATGGCATGAGATGTGATATCAAACTCCTTCCCATTCCAATCCTGAGACCCTTCCTATAGCTTGAGATGTGATATCCAACTCCTTCCCATTCCAATTCTGAGACCCTTCCTATACCATGAGACTTGATATCTCAATGCTTCTAATACCAAACCTGAGACCCGTCCTATAACATGAGATGTGATATCCAAATCCTTCCCCTTCCAAACCTTAGACGCTTCCTTTATCATGAGATGTGATATCCAACTCCTTCCCATTCCAATCCTGAGACCCTTCCGATATCATGAGATGTGATATCTCAATGCTTCTAATATCAAACTCGAGACCCTCCCTATAGCATGAGATGTGATATCCAAGTCCTTCCCATTCCAATCCTGAGACCCTTCCTATAGCATGAGATGTGATGTCTCAATGCTTCTAATACCAAACCTGAGACCCTTCCTATAACATGAGATGGGAATATCCAACTCCTTCCCATTCCAATCCTGAGACCCTTCCGATAGCAAACATGTGATATCTCAATGCTTATACCAAACCTGAGATCCTTCCTATAACATGAGATGTGATATCCAACTCCTTCCCATTCCAATCCTGAGACACTTCCTATAGCATGAGATGTGATATCTCACTGCTTATACCAAACCTGAGACCCTTCCTATAGCATGAGATGTGATATCCAACTCCTTCCCATTCCAATCCTGAGACCCTTCCTATAGCATGAGATGTGATATCTCAATGCTTCTAATATCAAACTTGAGACCCTCCCTATAGCATGAGATGTGATATCCAAGTCCTTCCCATTCCAATCTTGAGACACTTCCTATAGCATGAGATGTGATATCTCAATGCTTCTAATACCAAACCTGAGACTCTTCCTATAACATGAGATGGGATATCCAACTCCTTCCCATTGCAATCCTGAGACCCTTCCGATAGCAGAGATGTGATATCTCAATGCTTATACCAAACCTGAGACCCTTCCTACGGCATGAGATGTCATATACAACTCCTTCCCATTCCAATCCTGAGACCCTTCCTATAGCATGAGATGTGATATCTCAATGCTTATACCAAACCTGAGACCCTTCCTATAGCATGAGATGTGATATCCAACTCCTTCCCATTCCAATCCTGAGACCCTTCCTATAGCATGAGATGTGATGTCTCAATGCTTCTAATACCAAACCTGAGATCCTTCCTATAACATGAGATGTGAAATCCAACTCCTTCCATTCCAATCCTGAGACCCTTCCTATAGCATGAGATGTGATATCTCAATGCTTATACTAAACCTGAGACCCTTCCTTTAGCATGAGATGTGATATCCAACTCCTTCCCATTCCAATCCTGAGACCCTTCCTATAGCATGAGATGTGATATCTCAATGCCTCTAATACCAAACCTGAGATCCTTCCTCTAACATGAAATGTGATATCCAACTCCTTCCCTTTCCAAACCTGAGAGCCTATCCATAGCATGAGATGTGATATCCAAGTCCTTCCCATTCCAATCCTTAGACCCTTCCTACAGCATGCAATAACACTACTCACTTCAGACCTGGGAACGCCAAGTGTACGAATCATGTGAGAGTGACAAGGACTCGATATACTACACAACCTGGCGGCGGTTACAGAGCAAGACTCCTGTGTAGGCTGGTCAGTCTGCTGGATGGCCCAGAGACGCTTCCGAAGGCTTACTAGCAGGAGATGGTGAAAATGCCGAGAATAGCTGTCCCCGCTATTCCAAGGGTCGAAGTACCAGTACAGGCCTTCTGGTTCGATCAAAGGTGAAAAGGGTTTCACAAGGCGACAGCAGTGCAGAGGAGCAGTCCTTCAGCGGGTCACCAGCGATTCCTCGGTTCAGCCTCTTGGTTGCAGGATACTTGGCTCCTGTATTCCTTCGTTCGTGAGAACTCAGGAGATCGACATGGTAGTGGTGTTTCCAGCCCCCTCTTATCCACGGTTCCCTTCGCGCCAAAACGGAGGGGACCCAATGGGAGATCCGCTCATCAACACTCACACCATTCGTGGACCTATCACGGACCACGGTGGTCCCAGGCATTCACACCACCCTAGACTCTCTGGCACCCAGGATGTGTATTGGGACCAGACATCCCAGCCCACATCCTGGAGGCACACACAAGACATGTAGAAGCCTGCGAAAGCATCTGTGTTTCGCGGGAAAGCACATGCCCAAATAAGGAAGGCCCCAGGTCGGCTCGACCTGGGGAAGGTGAAGGGAGCAAGACGGTCAGCGGACAGGACAAAGGAGCCTCGTGGTCTGGCTATTTTGGGATCTAGGCCACCATTTTGGGTTAAGCACGAGAAACGCGCTTAGCACGCCAAAAGGATCTCAAAACACAAGAAACGATCGCTGCCACCATTCCCGTCCGTGAATCACTTGCACCGATCAGTTACAATCCTGAAAGAGTATCTAGGGCCTGTAGAAGGCTAGAGACCCAAGAGAGCAGTAACTTAGCTTACAGTGCCCTCTTGTGTCATGTTGCACGAAAGCTGCAACATGATACAAGAAACTACGGAAACCAGCGTTTCCTGGTACTGACTGTCTTAAGGGCATGACAGTTTCCCCTTAAGAAAGGAGCGAAAGCCCAGAGGAGTGCGGCAGAAGGCTGCACTTCTCGGGCAAAGTCGAGAACAAGGTGAAAAACAACAGCAAAAAGTTTAGGGGTTGCCACATGGAAGGAAAATTACCTACAATTACGAAATCTTTCCTAACACTCGCCCCTCCCAGACTATGGACAGGGGGAACTAATCCACCCCTGGATGAGTCTCTTGTTCAGGTCGGTTAAACATTCTCCACAACCCATCAGCATTGCTATGTTGGACACCTGGCCTATGCTCAATAGTGAAGTCGAAGCCTTGTAGACTTATGGACCACCTAAGCAACTTTGGATTCTCCCCCTTCATGTTTATTAGCCACTTTAAGGGCTTATGGTCAGTTTGCACAGTGAAGTGGGTCCCATAGAGGTAGGGCCTCAGCTTCCTTAGGGCCCACACAACAGAGAAACATTCTTTCTCTACCGTGGACCATCTGAGCTCTCTGTCCTTAAACTGGCGACTAATAAAACCAATAGGGTGTTCCTTACCCTTCTCATCTACTTGCGATAGTACAGCTCCTATCCCAGTGTCAGAGGCGTCCGTCTGCACGATAAAAGGTCTTTGATAATCAGGGGCCCTGAGGACAGGGGCCTGGCACAAGGAGTCTTTTAAGCCATTGAAGGCCTTCTCACACTCGTCGGTCCAAGTTACCTTCTTGGGTTTCTTCAGAGTTGTGAGGGCAGTCAGAGGGGCAGCTATGGTGCCATAGTCTGCCACAAAATTGCGGTAATACCCCGTGAGTCCTAAGAAGGCTCTCACTTGGGTTTGTGTAGTGGGGGTAGGCCAGTCTTGTACTGCTTGTACTTTACTGGGTAGAGGCTGTATCCTCCCTCCACCTACTTCATGTCCAAGGTAAAACACTGAGCCTTGTCCAATCTGGCATTTACTAGCCTTTATGGTCAAGTGTGCTTTCTGAAGAGCCTGGAGCACAATCCCGAGGTGTTTCACATGGTCAGGTGGCACTGAAAACTGCTATATCGTCTAGATATGCAAGACAGAATTCGTCCAACCCATTCAAAACATGATGCACAAGCCTCTGGAAAGTGGCAGGTGCATTCTTCAACCCGAACGGCATTACCCGGAATTGGTAAAGGCCGTCTGGAGTAGAAAACGCTGTCTTCTCCTTGGCATGTTCTGCTAAAGCTATTTGCCAATAGCCAGCAGTGAGGTCAAACGTGCTGAGGTACTTGGAGGCACCCAAAGTATCCACCAGCTCATCTGTTCGAGGCAAGGGGTGTGCATCTGTCTTGGTGACAGCATTCAGAGCCCTGTAATCCACACAGAACCTCAATTCAGAAGTGCCTGCCTTTGGAACGAAAACCACAGGGCTGGACCAAGGACTACTAGAGGGTTCAATCACCCCAAGGTCTAACATCTTGTTGACCTCGGTCTTAATATAAGACCGTACTTTGTCTGACATCCTGTATCCCCTACTTTTGGTAGGTACACTGTCTCCTGTGTCTATGTTATGTTTGCACCAAGGTGTCAAACCAGGCGACTGTGAAAACGGGGGAAAACTGCCTAAGCAAACTTTTCACCTCAGCCTGCTGATCAGAAGTCAGGTGAGGGGCCACTCGGACACCCTCAAAGGAGCTATCTGAAGGACCGCTTTGGAACAGGTCGGGGAGAGGTTCAGACTCCTCTTCCTCAACATCTGAAGCCAGTAACAGTGCTGCGATTTCGACTCTTGGGACGAAAGCCTTCAGCCTATTCATGTGAAACACTTTTGGAGCCTGTCCAGGCCTTCCAAGGTCCACTAAATAGTTAACCTCACCCAGGGGCTCCACCACTGTGTAAGGGCCTGACCATTTGTCCTGTAAAGCTCAAGGCCTTATGGGATTCATGATCAGGACTTGCTGACCAGGTGTAAAGTTGATGAGGGAAGCTTTCTGGTCGTACCAATGTTTCACCAGCGCTTGTACTGCCTTCAATTTATCACTAGCCAAGCCCATCAGAAGTACCATCCGTTTTCTGAGCCCTAGCACATAATCAACTACGTTGGTAGTAACAGGGGGAGTGGGCATCTCACATCCCTCTTTGACTATGGCTAAGGGTCCCCGTACAGGATGACCAAACAGAAGTTTGAAGGGGCTGAAGCCAACACCCTCCTGTGGTACCTCTCGGTAGGCAAACAGTAAGCATGGTAAAAGAAGATCCCATTGTCTTCTCTGAAGCTTCTCCAGAGCCCCAATCATGCTTTTTAACGTTCTGTTGAAACGTTCCACCAGACCATTGGTCTGGGGGTGGTATGCAGAAGAGAACTTGTAGGTGACCCCACATTCTTTCCACATAGCCTGCATATACTTCGACATAAAGTTGCTGCCACGATCTGACACAACTTCTTTAGGGAAGCCAACCCTAGTAAATATGCCAAGTAAAGCTTTTGCAACTGACTTGGCAGTTACAGTTTTCAATGGGATGGCCTCAGGATATCTGGTTGCATGGTCGACCAGCACCAGGATAAACCTATTGCCCGAGGATGTTTGCGGGTCAAGGGGACCAACGATGTCGATCCCTACCCTTTCAAATGGTACCCCCACAACTGGGAGCGGTACCAACGGAGCTTGGATTGTTGAGCCAACCTTACCAGATAACTGGCAGGAGGCACAACTCCTGCAGTGACTTTCTACTTGCACCCCCATCTTGGGCCAGTAGAAGTGCATGGATAACCTTTGCTTGGTCCTCTTAATACCAAGGTGACCAGCAAGGAGCACTTCATGCGCCAACTGCAGGAGGAAGGGCCTAACTGCAAGGGGAACCACCAACCTCCTATGGTCTCCTTCTGTAGACTCTGTGGGCTCACTATACAGGAGTCCACCTTCCCAATAAATCCTATGCGTCCCAGGAGGTTCACCCTCAAGCTGGGAGCAGGCCTGTCTCCTTAGGCCTTCCAGAGATGGGCACTCACTTTGGCCTTTACTGAATTCGTCCCTATCAGGACCTCCTTCAACTAACAAGTCTTTTAGTTCAGGATGGTCGTTGGGGTCAAATACTTCAGGCATCGCCACCTCCTCCTCAGGCCCGGGCGATTGACCAACTTCCTCCACCGCAGTGGTAGGCAAGCTCGGGGGAATATTCTCTTTCCCTCGTCTTGACTTGTTGACTCCTTTCGCCTTGGGTTTCCCCTTCGGCTGGGGCGGCGTATTGGTCTTGGCCAATGCTGCCCGTGCTTGAGACCGTGTGTAGGGTCTTTCGGCAGTGTCTCCTATGAGCCCTAAAGCTCTGAGATCATTACCTAACAAGACCTTTCCCGGGACGTTTCTCTGAATGCTCACTGGAATCCTGACTGCTGTACCATTTAAAGTAAGATTTACAGGTATTACTGGGAACATACGGAGTGGGCCGTCAGCCAACTTAGTGGGCATCAGAGTAGCTCTGGCAACTTCCTCTGAGTCTACCAAGGTAGAATCCACTACAGTTCGACTGCACCCACTATCCCTAAGAGCTGGAGTATCTACTCCATTGATCAGCACACTGTCTTACAATAAGCCTCCCTATGTAAACAGACCCAATGGATCTTGTTTTGCTTGTGGAGCAACTGACCACGTGAAGGGGGATCCCCGGTGTAAGGTTAGACCTTTGGGGGTCCACTCCGCTAATCTGGCCTTCTCCTCCTACGAGGAAGAAGAGATTACAGGAGCATCCTTCTCCTCAGACTCATTTCCCAGCGGGATAGAGGCTGAGGTAGTTTTAGTTTCCCTGGGAGGAGGGTCTCAGGTTTGGAAGGGGAAGGATTTGGATATCACATCTCATGTTATCGGAAGGATCTCACGTTTGGTATTAGAAGTATTGAGATATCATATCTCATGCTATAGGAAGGGTCTCAGGATTGGAATGGGAAGGAGTTGGATATCACATCTCATGCTATAGGAAGTGTCTCAGGATTGTAATGGGAAGGACTTGGATATCACATCTCATGCTATAGGTAGGGTCTCAAGTTTGATATTAGAAGCATTGAGATATCACATCTCATGCTATAGGAAGGGTCTGAGGATTGGAATGGGAAGGAGTTGGATATCACATATCATGCTATGGGAAGGGTCTCAGGTTTGGTATAAGCAGTGAGATATCACATCTCATGCTATAGGAAGTGTCTCAGGATTGGAATGGGAAGGAGTTGGATATCACATCTCATGTTATAGGAAGGATCTCAGGTTTGGTATAAGCATTGAGATATCACATCTCTGCTATCGGAAGGGTCTCAGGATTGGAATGGGAAGGAGTTGGATATTCCCATCTCATGTTATAGGAAGGGTCTCAGGTTTGGTATTAGAAGCATTGAGATATCACATCTCATGCTATAGGAAGGGTCTCAGGATTGGAATGGGAAGGACTTGGATATCACATCTCATGCTATAGGGAGGGTCTCAAGTTTGATATTAGAAGCTTTGAGATATCACATCTCATGATATCGGAAGGGTCTCAGGATTGGAATGGGAAGGAGTTGGATATCACATCTCATGATAAAGGAAGGGTCTAAGGTTTGGAAGGGGAAGGATTTGGATATCACATCTCATGTTATATTACGGGTCTCACCTTTGGTATTAGAAGCATTGAGATATCAAGTCTCATAGTATAGGAAGGGTCTCAGAATTGGAATGGGAAGGAGTTGGATATCACATCTCAAGCTATAGGAAGGGTCTCAGGATTGGAATGGGAAGGACTTGGATATCACATCTCATGCTATAGGAAGGCTCTCAGGTTTGGAAGGGGAAAGAGTTGGATATCACATTTCATGTTAGAGGTAGGATCTCAGGTTTGGTATTAGAGGCATTGAGATATCACATCTCATGCTATCAGAAGGGTCCCAGGAATGGAATGGGCAGGAGTTGGATATCACATCTCATGCTAAAGGGAGGGTCTCAGGTTTGGAAGGGGAAGGATTTGGATATCACATCTCATGTTATCGGAAGGATCTCACGTTTGGTATTAGAAGTATTGAGATATCATATCTCATGCTATAGGAAGGGTCTCAGGATTGGAATGGGAAGGAGTTGGATATCACATCTCATGCTATAGGGAGGGTCTCAGGATTGGAATGGGAAGGACTTAGATATCACATATCATGCTATAGGGAGGGTCTCAGTTTTGATATTAGAAGCATTGAGATATCACATCTCATGCTATCGGAAGTGTCTCAGGATTGGAATGGGAAGGAGCTGGATATCACATCTCATGCTAAAGGAAGGGTCTCAGGTTTGGAACGGGAAGGATTTGGATATCACATCTCATGTTATAGGAAGGGTCTCAGGTTTGGTATAAGCATTGAGATATCACATCTCTGCTATCGGAAGTGTCTCAGGATTGGAATGGGAAGGAGTTGGATATCCCATCTCATGTTATAGGACGGGTCTCAGGTTTGTTATTAGAATCATTGAGATATCATATTGCATGCTGTAGGAAGGGTCTAAGGGTTGGAATGTGAAGGACTTGGATATCACATCTTATGCTATAGATAGGCTCTTAGGTTTGGAAAGGGAAGGAGTTGGATATCACATTTCATAATAGAGGAAGGATCTCAGGTTTGGTATTAGAAGCATTGAGATATCACATCTCATGCTATAGGAAGGGTCTCAGGATTGGAATGGGAAGCAGTTGGATATCACATCTCATGCTATAGGAAGGGTCTCAGGTTTGGTATAAGCATTGAGATATCACATCTCATGCTATAGGACGGGTCTCAGGATTGGAATGGAAGGAGTTGGATATCACATCTCATGTTATAGGAAGGATCTCAGGTTTGGTATTAGAAGCATTGAGACATCACATCTCATGCTATAGGAAGGGTCTCAAGGTTGGAATGGGAAGGAGTTGGATATCACATCTCATCCAATAGGAAGGGTCTCAGGTTTGGAATGGGAAGGAATTGGATATCACATCTCATGTTATAGGAAGGATCTCAGGTTTCGTATTAGAAGCATTGAGATATCACATCTCATGCTATAGGAAGGGTCTCAGGATTGGAATGTGAAGGATTTGGATATCACATCTCATGCTAAAGGAAGGGTCTCAGGTTTGGTAGAAGCATTGAGATATCACGTCTCTGCTTTCGGAAGGGTCTCAGGATTGGATTGGGAAGGAGTTGGATATCCCTTCTCATGCTATAGGAAGGGTCTCAGGATTTGAATGGCAAGGAGTTGGATATCACATCTCATGCCATGGGAAGGGTCTCAGGTTTGGTATAAGCATTGAGATATCACATCTCTGCTATCAGAACGGTCTCAGGATTGGATTGGGAAGGAGTTGGATATCCCTTCTCATGCTATAGGAAGTGTCTCAGGTTGGAATGGGAAGGAGTTGGATATCACATCTCATGTTATAGGAAGGGTCTCAGGATTGGAATGGGAAGGATTTTGATATCACATCTCTTGCTATAGGAAGGGTCTCAGGATTGGAATGGGTAGGAGTTGGATATTACTTTCTTGCTATAGGAAGGGTCTCATGTTTGGAATGGGAAGGAGGTGGGTATCACATATGCTATAGTTAGTGTCTCAGGTTTGGAACGGGAAGGAGTTGGATATCACATCTCATGTTATAGGAAGGGTCTCAGGTTTGGGATAAGCATTGAGATATCACATCTCTGCTATCGGAAGCGGCTCAGGATTGGAATGGGAAGGAGTTGGATATCCCATCTCATGTTATAGGAAGAGTCTCTGGTTTGGTATTAGAATCATTGAGATATCACATCGCATGCTGTAGGAAGGGTCTAAGGATTGGAATGGGATGGACTTGGATATCACATCTCATGTTATAGGTAGGCTCTCAGGTCTGGTATAAGCATTGAGATATCACATCTCATGCTATAGGAAGGGTCTCAGATTTGGTATAAGCATTGAGATATCACATCTCATGCTAAAGGAAGGGTCTCAGGATTGGAATGGGAAGGAGTTGTATTTGACATCTCAGGCCATAGGAAGGTTCTCAGGTTTGGTAAAAGCATTGAGATATCACATCTCTGCTATCGGAAAGGTCTCAGGATTGGAATGGGAAGGAGTTGGATATCCCATCTCATGTTATAGGAAGGGTCTCAGGTTTGGTATTAGAAGCATAGAGATATCACATCTCATGCTATAGGAAGGGTCTCAGGATTGGAATGGGAAGGACTTGGATGTCACATCTCATGCTATAGGGAGGGTCTCAAGTTTGATATTAGAAGCATTGAGATAACAAATCTCATGATATCGGAAGGGTCTCAGGATTGGAATGGGAAGGAGTTGGATATCACATCTCATGATAAAGGAAGGGTCTAAGGTTTGGAAGGGGAAGGATTTGGATATCACATCTCATGTTATAGGACGGGTCTCAGGTTTGGTATTAGAAGCATTGAGATATCAAGTCTCATGGTATAAGAAGGGTCTCAGAATTGGAATGGGAAGGAGTTGGATATCACACCTCAAGCTATACGAAGGGTCTCAGGATTGGAATGGGAAGGAGTCTGATATCACATCTCATGCCAGAGTATGGGTCTCAGGTTTGGTAGAAGCATTGGGATATCACATCTCATGCTATCGGAAGGGTATCAGTATTGGATTTGGAAGAAGTTGGATATCCCATCTCATGCTATAGGAAGGGTCTCAGGTTGGAATGGGAAGGAGTTGGATATCACATTTCATGTTATAGGAAGGGTCTCAGGATTGGAATGGGAAGTACTTGGATATCATATCTCATGCAATAGGACGGGTCTCAGGTTTGTTATTAGAATCATTGAGATATCATATTGCATGCTGTAGGAAGGGTCTAAGGATTGGAATGGGAAGGACCTGGATATCACATCTCATGCTATAGATAGGCTCTTAGGTTTGGAAAGGGAAGGAGTTGGATATCACATCTCATGTTATAGGATGGATCTCAGGTTTGGTATTAGAAGTATTGAGATATCACATCTCATGTTATCGGAAGGATCTCAGGTTTGGTATCAGAAGTATTGAGACCCTTCCGATAGCAGAGACGTGATATCTCAATGCTTCTACCAAACCTGAGACCCTTCCTTTAGCATGAGATGTGATATCCAAATCCTTCACATTCCAATCCTGAGACCCTTCCTATAGCATGAGATGTGATATCTCAATGCTTCTAATACCAAACCTGAGATCCTTCCTATAACATGAGATGTGATATCCAATTCCTTCCCATTCCAAACCTGAGACCCTTCCTATTGGATGAGATGTGATATCCAACTCCTTCCCATTCCAACCCTGAGACCCTTCCTATAGCATGAGATGTGATGTCTCAATGCTTCTAATACCAAACCTGAGATCCTTCCTATAACATGAGATGTGATATCCAACTCCTTCCATTCCAATCCTGAGACCCTTCCTATAGCATGAGATGTGATATCTCAATGCTTATATCAAACCTGAGACCCTTCCTATAGCATGAGATGTGATATCCAACTACTTCCCATTCCAATCCTGAGACCCTTCCTATAGCATGAGATGTGATATTTCAATGCTTCTAATACCAAACCTGAGATCCTTCCTCTAACATGAAATGTGATATCGAACTCCTTCACTTTCCAAACCTGAGAGCCTACCTATAGCATGAGATGTGATATCCAAGTCCTTCCCATTCCAATCCTTAGACCCTTCCTACAGCATGCAATATGATATCTCAATGATTCTAATAACAAACCTGAGACCCGTCCTATAGCATGAGATATGATATCCAAGTCCTTCCCATTCCAATCCTGAGACCCTTCCTATAACATGAAATGTGATATCCAACTCCTTCCCATTCCAACCTGAGACCCTTCCTATAGCATGAGATGGGATATCCAACTTCGTCCAAATCCAATACTGATACCCTTCCGATAGCATGAGATGTGATATCCCAATGCTTCTACCAAACCTGAGACCCATACTATGGCATGAGATATGATATCAAACTCCTTCCCATTCCAATCCTGAGACCCTTCCTATAGCTTGAGGTGTGATATCCAACTCCTTCCCATTCCAATTCTGAGACCCTTCTTATACCATGAGACTTGATATCTCAATGCTTCTAATACCAAACCTGAGACCGTCCTATAACATGAGATGTGATATCCAAATCCTTCCCCTTCCAAACCTTAGACCCTTCCTTTATCATGAGATGTGGTATCCAACTCCTTCCCATTCGAATCCTGAGACCCTTCCTATAACATGAGATGTGATATCCAACTCCTTCCCATTCCAACCTGAGACACTTCCTATAGCATGAGAAGGGATATCCAACTCCTTCCCATTCCAACCTGAGACACTTCCTATAGCATGAGAAGGGATATCCAACTCCTTCCCAATCCAATCCTGAGACCCTTCCGATAGCAGAGATGTGATATCTCAATGCTTATACCAAACCTGAGACCCTTCCTATGGCATGAGATGTGATATCCAACTCCTTGCCATTCAAATCCTGAGACCCTTCCTATAGCATGAAAAGGGATATCCAACTCCTTCCCAATCCAATCCTGAGACCCTTCCGATAGCAGAGACGTGATATCTCAATGCTTCTACCAAACCTGAGATCCTTCCTTTAGCATGAGATGTGATATCCAAATCCTTCACATTCCAATCCTGAGACCCTTCCTATAGCATGAGATGTGATATCTCAATGCTTCTAATACCAAACCTGAGATCCTTCCTATAACATGAGATGTGATATCCAATTCCTTCCCATTCCAAACCTGAGACCCTTCCTATTGGATGAGATGTGATATCCAACTCCTTCCCATTCCAACCCTGAGACCCTTCCTATAGCATGAGATGTGATGTCTCAATGCTTCTAATACCAAACCTGAGATCCTTCCTATAACATGAGATGTGATATCCAACTCCTTCCATTCCAATCCTGAGACCCGTCCTATAGCATGAGATGTGATATCTCATTGCTTATACCAAACCTGAGACCCTTCCTATAGCATGAGATGTGATATCCAACTCCTCCCCATTCCAATCCTGAGACCCTTCCACTAGCATGAGATGTGATATCTCAATGCTTCTAATACCAAACCTGAGATTCTTCCTCTAACATGAAATGTGATATCCAACTCCTTCCCTTTCCAAACCTAAGAGCCTATCTATAGCATGAGATGTGATATCCAAGTCCTTCACATTCCAACCCTTAGACCCTTCCTACAGCATGCAATATGATATCTCAATGATTCTAATAACAAACCTGAGACCCGTCCTATAACATGAGATGGGATATCCAACTCCTTCCCATTCCAATCCTGAGACACTTCCGATAGCAGAGATGTGATATCTCAATGTTTATACCAAACCTGAGACCCTTCCTATAACATGAGATGTGATATCCAACTCCTTCCCGTTCCAAACCTGAGACCCTTCCTTTAGCATGAGATGTGATATCCAGCTCCTTCCCATTCCAATCCTGAGACACTTCCGATAGCATGAGATGTGATATCTCAATGCTTCTAATATCAAAACTGAGACCCTCCCTATAGCATGATATGTGATATCTAAGTCCTTCCCATTCCAATCCTGAGACCCTTCCTATAGCATGAGATGTGATATCTCAATGCTTCTACCAAACCTGAGACCCTTCCTTTAGCATGAGATGTGATATCCAACTCCTTCCCATTCCAATCCTGAGACCCTTCCTATAGCATGAGATGTGATATCTCAATACTTCTAATACCAAACCTGAGATCCTTCCGATAACATGAGATGTGATATCTCAATACTTCTAATACCAAACCTGAGATCCATCCTATAACATGAGATGTGATATCCAACTCCTTCCCTTTCCAAACCTGAGAGCCTATCTATAGCATGAGATGTGATATCCAGGTCCTTCCCATTCCAAACCTTAGACCCTTCCTACAGCATGCAATATGATATCTCAATGATTCTAATAACAAACCTGAGACCCGTCCTATAGCATGAGATATGATATCCAAGTCCTTCCCATTCCAATCCTGAGACCCTTCCTATAACATGAAATGTGATATCCAACTCCTTCCCATTCCAACCTGAGACCCTTCCTATAGCATGAGATGGGATATCCAACTTCTTCCAAATCCAATACTGATACCCTTCCGATAGCATGAGATGTGATATCCCAATGCTTCTACCAAACCTGAGACCCATACTATGGCATGAGATGTGATATCAAACTCCTTCCCATTCCAATCCTGAGACCCTTCCTATAGCTTGAGGTGTGATATCCAACTCCTTCCCATTCCAATTCTGAGACCCTTCTTATACCATGAGACTTGATATCTCAATGCTTCTAATACCAAACCTGAGACCCGTCCTATAACATGAGATGTGATATCCAAATCCTTCCCCTTCCAAACCTTAGACCCTTCCTTTATCATGAGATGTGATATCCAACTTCTTCCCATTCCAATCCTGAGACCCTTCCGATATCATGAGATTTATTATCTCAATGCTTCTAATATCAAACTTGAGACCCTCCCTATAGCATGAGATGTGACATCCAAGTCCTTCCCATTCCAATCCTGAGACCCTTCCTATAGCATGAGATGTGATATCTCTATGCTTCTAATACCAAACCTGAGACCCTTCCTATAACATGAGATGGGATATCCAACTCCTTCCCATTCCAATCCTGAGACCTTTCCAATAGCAGAGATGTGATATCTCAATGCTTATACCAAACCTGAGAACCTTCCTATGGCCTGAGATGTCATATACAACTCCTTCCCATTCCAATCCTGAGACCCTTCCTTTAGCATGAGATGTGATATCTCAATGCTTATACCAAATCTGAGACCCTTCCTATAGCATGAGATGTGATATCCAATTCCTTCCCATTCCAATCCTGAGACCCTTCCTATAGCATGAGATGTGATATCTCAATGCTTATACCAAACCTGAGAGCCTACCTATAACATGAGATGTGATATCCAAGTCCATCCCATTCCAATCCTTAGACCCTTCCTACAGCATGCGATGTGATATCTCAATGATTCTAATACCAAACCAGAGACTCTTCCTATAACATGAGATGGGATATCCAACTCCTTCCCATTCCAATCCTGAGCTGCTTCCGATAGCAGAGATGTGATATCTCAATGCTTATACCAAACCTGAGACCCTTCCTATAACATGAGATGTGATATCCAACTCCTTCCCGTTCCAAACCTGAGACACTAACTATAGCATATGTGATATCCAACTCCTTCCCATTCCAAACATGAGACCCTTCCTATAGCAAGAAAGTAATATCCAACTCCTACCCATTCCAATCCTGAGACCCTTCCTATAGCAAGAGATGTGATATCCAAATCCTTCCCATTCCAATCCTGAGACCCTTCCTATAACATGAGATGTGATATCCAACTCCTTCCCATTCCAACCTGAGACACTTCCTATAGCATGAGAAGGGATATTCAACTCCTTCCCAATCCAATCCTGAGACCCTTCCGATAGCAGAGATGTGATATCTCAATGCTTATACCAAACCTGAGACCCTTCCTATGGCATGAGATGTGATATCCAACTCCTTGCCATTCAAATCCTGAGACCCTTCCTATAGCATGAGAAGGGATATCCAACTCCTTCCCAATCCAATCCTGAGACCCTTCCGATAGCAGCGACGTGATATCTCAATGCTTCTACCAAACCTGAGACCCTTCCTTTAGCATGAGATGTGATATCTCAATGCTTATACCAAATCTGAGACCCTTCCTATAGCATGAGATGTGATATCCAATTCCTTCCCATTCCAATCCTGAGACCCTTCCTATAGCATGAGATGTGATATCTCAATGCTTATACCAAACCTGAGAGCCTACCTATAGCATGAGATGTGATATCCAAGTCCATCCCATTCCAATCCTTTGACCCTTCCTACAGCATGCAATGTGATATCTCAATGATTCTACCAAACCAGAGACTCTTCCTATAACATGAGATGGGATATCCAACTCCTTCCCATTCCAATCCTGAGCCGCTTCGGATAGCAGAGATGTGATATCTCAATGCTTATACCAAACCTGAGACCCTTCCTATAACATGAGATGTGATATCCAACTCCTTCCCGTTCCAAACCTGAGACACTAACTATAGCATATGTGATATCCAACTCCTTCCCATTCCAAACATGAGACCCTTCCTATAGCAAGAAAGTAATATCCAACTCCTACCCATTCCAATCCTGAGACCCTTCCTATAGCAAGAGATGTGATATCCAAATCCTTCCCATTCCAATCCTGAGACCCTTCCTATAACATGAGATGTGATATCCAACTCCTTCCCATTCCAACCTGAGACACTTCCTATAGCATAAGAAGGGATATCCAACTCCTTCCCAATCCAATCCTGAGACCCTTCCGATAGCAGAGATGTGATATCTCAATGCTTATACCAAACCTGAGACCCTTCCTATGGCATGAGATGTGATATCCAACTCCTTCCCAATCCAATCCTGAGACCCTTCCGATAGCAGAGACGTGATATCTCAATGCTTCTACCAAACCTGAGACCCTTCCTTTAGCATGAGATGTGATATCCAAATCCTTCACATTCCAATCCTGAGACCCTTCCTATAGCATGAGATGTGATATCTCAATGCTTCTAATACCAAACCTGAGATCCTTCCTATAACATGAGATGTGATATCCAATTCCTTCCCATTCCAAACCTGAGACCCTTCCTATTGGATGAGATGTGATATCCAACTCCTTCCCATTCCAACCCTGAGACCCTTCCTATAGCATGAGATGTGATGTCTCAATGCTTCTAATACCAAACCTGAGATCCTTCCTATAACATGAGATGTGATATCCAACTCCTTCCATTCCAATCCTGAGACCCGTCCTATAGCATGAGATGTGATATCTCAATGCTTATACCAAACCTGAGACCCTTCCTATAGCATGAGATGTGATATCCAACTGCTTCCCATTCCAATCCTGAGACCCTTCCTATAGCATGAGATGTGATATCTCAATGCTTCTAATACCAAACCTGAGATCCTTCCTCTAACATGAAATGTGATATCCAACTCCTTCCCTTTCCAAACCTAAGAGCCTATCTATAGCATGAGATGTGATATCCAAGTCCTTCCCATTCCAACCCTTAGACCCTTCCTACAGCATGCAATATGATATCTCAATGATTCTAATAACAAACCTGAGACCCGTCCTATAACATGAGATGGGATATCCAACTCCTTCCCATTCCAATCCTGAGACACTTCCGATAGCAGAGATGTGATATCTCAATGCTTATACCAAACCTGAGACCCTTCCTATAACATGAGATGTGATATCCAAATCCTTCCCGTTCCAAACCTGAGACCCTTCCTTTAGCATGAGATGTGATATCCAGCACCTTCCCATTCCAATCCTGAGACACTTCCTATAGCCTGAGATGTGATATCTCAATGCTTCTAATATCAAAACTGAGACCCTCCCTATAGCATGATATGTGATATCTAAGTCCTTCCCATTCCAATCCTGAGACCCTCCCTATAGCATGAGATGTGATATCCAACTCCTTCCCATTCCAATCCTGAGACCCTTCCTATAGCATGAGATATGATATCTCAATACTTCTAATACCAAACGTGAGATCCTTCCGATAACATGAGATGTGATATCCAAATCCTTCCCCTTCCAATCCTGAGACCCTCCCTTTAGCATGAGATGTGATATCCAACTCCTTCCTATTCCAATCCTGAGACTCTTCTGATAGCATGAGATGTGATATCTCAATGCTTCTAATACCAAACCTGAGATCCTTCCGATAGCATGAGATGTGATATCTCAATGCTTCTAATACCAAACCTGAGATCCTTCCTATAACATGAGATGTGATATCCAAATCCTTCCCCTTCCAAACCTGAGACCCTCCCTTTAGCATGAGATGTGATATCCAACTCCTTCCCATTCCATTCCTGAGACCCTTCTGATAGCATGAGATGTGATATTTCAATGCCTCTAATACCAAACCTGAGATCCTACCTCTAACATGAAATGTGATATCCAACTATTTCCCCTTCCAAACCTGAGAGCCTTCCTATAGCATGAGATGTGATATCCAAGTCCTCCCCATTCCAATCCTGAGACCCTTCCGATATCATGAGATGTGATATCTCAAAGCTTCTAATATCAAACTTGAGACCCTCCCTATAGCATGAGATGTGATATCCAAGTCCTTCCCATTCCAATCCTGAGACCCTTCCTATAGCTTGAGGTGTGATATCCAACTCCTTCCCATTCCAATTCTGAGACCCTTCTTATACCATGAGACTTGATATCTCAATGCTTCTAATACCAAACCTGAGACCCGTCCTATAACATGAGATGTGATATCCAAATCCTTCCCCTTCCAAACCTTAGACCCTTCCTTTATCATGAGATGTGATATCCAACTCCTTCCCATTCCAATCCTGAGACCCTTCCGATATCATGAGATTTGTTATCTCAATGCTTCTAATATCAAACTTGAGACCCTCCCTATAGCATGAGATGTGACATCCAAGTCCTTCCCATTCCAATCCTGAGACCCTTCCTATAACATGAGATGTGATATCCAACTCCTTCCCATTCCAACCTGAGACACTTCCTATAGCATGAGAAGGGATATCTAACTCCTTCCCAATCCAATCCTGAGACCCTTCCGATAGCAGAGATGTGATATCTGAATGCTTATACCAAACCTGAGACCCTTCCTATGGCATGAGATGTGATATCCAACTCCTTGCCATTCAAATCCTGAGACCCTTCCTATAGCATGAGATGTGATATCTCTATGCTTCTAATACCAAACCTGAGACCCTTCCTATAACATGAGATGGGAAATCCAACTCCTTCCCATTCCAATCCTGAGACCCTTCCGATAGCAGAGATGTGATATCTCAATGCTTATACCAAACCTGAGAACCTTCCTATGGCCTGAGATGTCATATACAACTCCTTCCCATTCCAATCCTGAGACCCTTCCTTTAGCATGAGATGTGATATCTCAATGCTTATACCAAATCTGAGACCCTTCCTATAGCATGAGATGTGATATCCAATTCCTTCCCATTCCAATCCTGAGACCCTTCCTATAGCATGAGATGTGATATCTCAATGCTTATACCAAACCTGAGAGCCTACCTATAGCATGCGATGTGATATCCAAGTCCATCCCATTCCAATCCTTAGACCCTTCCTACAGCATGCAATGTGATATCTCAATGATTCTAATACCAAACCAGAGACTCTTCCTATAACATGAGATGGGATATCCAACTCCTTCCCATTCCAATCCTGAGCCGCTTCCGATAGCAGAGATGTGATATCTCAATGCTTATACCAAACCTGAGACCCTTCCTATAACATGAGATGTGATATCCAACTCCTTCCCGTTCCAAACCTGAGACACTAACTATAGCATATGTGATATCCAACTCCTTCCCATTCCAAACATGAGACACTTCCTATAGCAAGAAAGTAATATCCAACTCCTACCCATTCCAATCCTGAGACCCTTCCTATAGCAAGAGATGTGATATCCAAATCCTTCCCATTCCAATCCTGAGACCCTTCCTATAACATGAGATGTGATATCCAACTCCTTCCCATTCCAACCTAAGACACTTCCTATAGCATGAGAAGGGATATCCAACTCCTTCCCAATCCAATCCTGAGACCCTTCCGATAGCAGAGATGTGATATCTCAATGCTTATACCAAACCTGAGACCCTTCCTATGGCATGAGATGTGATGTCCAACTCCTTCCCAATCCAATCCTGAGACCCTTCCGATAGCAGAGACGTGATATCTCAATGCTTCTACCAAACCTGAGACCCTTCCTTTAGCATGAGATGTGATATTCAAATCCTTCACATTCCAATCCTGAGACCCTTCCTATAGCATGAGATGTGATATCTCAATGCTTCTAATACCAAACCTGAGATCCTTCCTATAACATGAGATGTGATATCCAATTCCTTCCCATTCCAAACCTGAGACCCTTCCTATTGGATGCGATGTGATATCCAACTCCTTCCCATTCCAACCCTGAGACCCTTCCTATAGCATGAGATGTGATGTCTCAATGCTTCTAATACCAAACCTGAGATCCTTCCTATAACATGAGATATGATATCCAAATCCTTCCCGTTCCAAACCTGAGACCCTTCCTTTAGCATGAGATGTGATATCCAGCACCTTCCCATTCCAATCCTGAGACACTTCCTATAGCATGAGATGTGATATCTCAATGCTTCTAATATCAAAACTGAGACCCTCCCTATAGCATGATATGTGATATCTAAGTCCTTCCCATTCCAATCCTGAGACCCTCCCTATAGCATGAGATGTGATATCCAACTCCTTCCCATTCCAATCCTGAGACCCTTCCTATAGCATGAGATATGATATCTCAATACTTCTAATACCAAACGTGCGATCCTTCCGATAACATGAGATGTGATATCCAAATCCTTCCCCTTCCAATCCTGAGACCCTCCCTTTAGCATGAGATGTGATATCCAACTCCTTCCTATTCCAATCCTGAGACTCTTCTGATAGCATGAGATGTGATATCTCAATGCTTCTAATACCAAACCTGAGATCCTTCCGATAGCATGAGATGTGATATCTCAATGCTTCTAATACCAAACCTGAGATCCTTCCTATAACATGAGATGTGATATCCAAATCCTTCCCCTTCCAAACCTGAGACCCTCCCTTTAGCATGAGATGTGATATCCAACTCCTTCCCATTCCATTCCTGAGACCCTTCTGATAGCATGAGATGTGATATCTCAATGCCTCTAATACCAAACCTGAGATCCTACCTCTAACATGAAATGTGATATCCAACTCTTTCCCCTTCCAAACCTGAGAGCCTTCCTATAGCATGAGATGTGATATCCAAGTCCTTCCCATTCCAATCCTGAGACCCTTCCTATAACTTGAGATGTGATATCCAACTCCTTCCATTCCAATTCTGAGACCCTTCCTATACTATGAGACTTGATATCTCAATGCTTCTAATACAAACGTGAGACCCGTAATATAACATGAGATGTGATATCCAAATCCTTCCCCTTCCAAACCTTAGACCCTTCCTTTATCATGAGATGTGATATCCAACTCCTTCCCATTCCAATCCTGAGACCCTTCCGATATCATGAGATGTGATATCTCAAAACTTCTAATATCAAACTTGAGACCCTCCCTATAGCATGAGATGTGATATCCAAGTCCTTCCCATTCCAATCCTGAGACCCTTCCTATAGCATGAGATGTGATATCTCAATGCTTCTAATACCAAACCTGAGACCCTTCCTATAACATGAGATGGGAATATCCAACTCCTTCCCATTCCAATCCTAAGACCCTTCCGATAGCAGAGATGTGATATCTCAATGCTTATACCAAACCTGAGATCCTTCCTATAACATGAGATGTGATATCCAACTCCTTCCCATTCCAATCCTGAGACACTTCCTATAGCATGAGATGTGATATCTCACTGCTTATACCAAACCTGAGACCCTTCCCATAGCATGAGATGTGATATCCAACTCCTTCCCATTCCAATCCTCAGACCCTTCCTATAGCATGAGATGTGATATCTCAATGCTTCTAATATCAAACTTGAGACCCTACCTATAGCATGAGATGTGATATCCAAGTCCTTCCCATTACAATCCTGAGACACTTCCTATAGCATGAGATGTGATATCCAACTCCTTCCCATTCCAATCCTGAGACCCTTCCTATAGCATGAGATATGATATCTCAATACTTCTAATACCAAACGTGAGATCCTTCCGATAACATGAGATGTGATATCCAAATCCTTCCCCTTCCAAACCTGAGACCCTCCCTTTAGCATGAGATGTGATATCCAACTCCTTCCCATTCCCATCCTGAGACCCTTCTGATAGCATGAGATGTGATATCTCAATGCTTCTAATACCAAACCTGAGATCCTTCCGATAGCATGAGATGTGATATCTCAATGCTTCTAATACCAAACCTGAGATCCTTCCTATAACATGAGATGTGATATCCAAATCCTTCCCCTTCCAAACCTGAGACCCTCCCTTTAGCATGAGATGTGATATCCAACTCCTTCCCATTCCATTCCCGAGACCCTTCTGATAGCATGAGATGTGATATCTCAATGCCTCTAATACCAAACCTGAGATCCTACCTCTAACATGAAATGTGATATCCAACTCTTTCCCCTTCCAAACCTGAGAGCCTTCCTATAGCATGAGATCTGATATCCAAGTCCTTCCCATTCCAATCCTGATATCCTTCCTATTGCTTGAGATGTGATATCCAACTCCTTCCCATTCCAATTCTGAGACCCTTCCTATACTCTGAGACTTGATATCTCAATGCTTCTAATACCAAACCTGAGACCCGTAATATAACATGAGATGTGATATCCAAATCCTTCCCCTTCCAAACATTAGACCCTTCCTTTATCATGAGATGTGATATCCAACTCCTTCCCATTCCAATCCTGAGACCCTTCCGATATCATGAGATGTGATATCTCAAAGCTTCTAATATCAAACTTGAGACCCTCCCTATAGCATGAGATGTGATATCCAAGTCCTTCCCATTCCAATCCTGAGACCCTTCCTATAGCATGAGATGTGATATCTCAATGCTTCTAATACCAAACCTGAGACCCTTCCTATTACATGAGATGGGAATACCCAACTCCTTCCCATTCCAATCCTGAGACCCTTCCGATAGCAGAGATGTGATATCTCAATGCTTATACCAAACCTGAGACCCTTCGTATGGCATGAGATGTGATATCCAACTCCTTGCCATTCAAATCCTGAGACCCTTCCTATAGCATGAGAAGGGATATCCAACTCCTTCCCAATCCAATCCTGAGACCCTTCCGATAGCAGAGACGTGATATCTCAATGCTTCTACCAAACCTGAGACCCTTCCTTTAGCATGAGATGTGATATCTCAATGCTTATACCAAATCTGAGACCCTTCCTATAGCATGAGATGTGATATCCAATTCCTTCCCATTCCAATCCTGAGACCCTTCCTATAGCATGAGATGTGATATCTCAATGCTTATACCAAACCTGAGAGCCAACCTATAGCATGAGATGTGATATCCAAGTCCATCCCATTCCAATCCTTAGACCCTTCCTACAGCATGCAATGTGATATCTCAATGATTCTAATACCAAACCAGAGACTCTTCCTATAACATGAGATGGGATATCCAACTCCTTCCCATTCCAATCCTGAGCCGCTTCCGATAGCAGAGATGTGATATCTCAATGCTTATACCAAACCTGAGACCCTTCCTATAACATGAGATGTGATATCCAACTCCTTCCCGTTCCAAACCTGAGACACTAACTATAGCATATGTGATATCCAACTCCTTCCCATTCCAAACATGAGACACTTCCTATAGCAAGAAAGTAATATCCAACTCCTACCCATTCCAATCCTGAGACCCTTCCTATAGCAAGAGATGTGATATCCAAATCCTTCCCATTCCAATCCTGAGACCCTTCCTATAACATGAGATGTGATATCCAACTCCTTCCCATTCCAACCTGAGACACTTCCTATAGCATGAGAAGGGATATCCAACTCCTTCCCAATCCAATCCTGAGACCCTTCCGATAGCAGAGATGTGATATCTCAATGCTTATACCAAACCTGAGACCCTTCCTATGGCATGAGATGTGATATCCAACTCCTTCCCAATCCAATCCTGAGACCCTTCCGATAGCAGAGACGTGATATCTCAATGCTTCTACCAAACCTGAGACCCTTCCTTTAGCATGAGATGTGATATTCAAATCCTTCACATTCCAATCCTGAGACCCTTCCTATAGCATGAGATGTGATATCTCAATGCTTCTAATACCAAACCTGAGATCCTTCCTATAACATGAGATGTGATATCCAATTCCTTCCCATTCCAAACCTGAGACCCTTCCTATTGGATGCGATGTGATATCCAACTCCTTCCCATTCCAACCCTGAGACCCTTCCTATAGCATGAGATGTGATGTCTCAATGCTTCTAATACCAAACCTGAGATCCTTCCTATAACATGAGATGTGATATCCAACTCCTTCCATTCCAATCCTGAGACCCGTCCTATAGCATGAGATGTGATATCTCAATGCTTATACCAAACCTGAGACCCTTCCTATAGCATGAGATGTGATATCCAACTGCTTCCCATTCCAATCCTGAGACCCTTCCTATAGCATGAGATGTGATATCTCAATGATTCTAATAACAAACCTGAGACCCCTCCTATAACATGAGATGGGATATCCAACTCCTTCCCATTCCAACCCTTAGACCCTTCCTACAGCATGCAATATGATATCTCAATGATTCTAATAACAAACCTGAGACCCGTCCTATAACATGAGATGGGATATCCAACTCCTTCCCATTCCAATCCTGAGACACTTCCGATAGCAGAGATGTGATATCTCAATGCTTATACCAAACCTGAGACCCTTCCTATAACATGAGATATGATATCCAAATCCTTCCCGTTCCAAACCTGAGACCCTTCCTTTAGCATGAGATGTGATATCCAGCACCTTCCCATTCCAATCCTGAGACACTTCCTATAGCATGAGATGTGATATCTCAATGCTTCTAATATCAAAACTGAGACCCTCCCTATAGCATGATATGTGATATCTAAGTCCTTCCCATTCCAATCCTGAGACCCTCCCTATAGCATGAGATGTGATATCCAACTCCTTCCCATTCCAATCCTGAGACCCTTCCTATAGCATGAGATATGATATCTCAATACTTCTAATACCAAACGTGCGATCCTTCCGATAACATGAGATGTGATATCCAAATCCTTCCCCTTCCAAACCTGAGACCCTCCCTTTAGCATGAGATGTGATATCCAACTCCTTCCTATTCCAATCCTGAGACTCTTCTGATAGCATGAGATGTGATATCTCAATGCTTCTAATACCAAACCTGAGATCCTTCCGATAGCATGAGATGTGATATCTCAATGCTTCTAATACCAAACCTGAGATCCTTCCTATAACATGAGATGTGATATCCAAATCCTTCCCCTTCCAAACCTGAGACCCTCCCTTTAGCATGAGATGTGATATCCAACTCCTTCCCATTCCATTCCTGAGACCCTTCTGATAGCATGAGATGTGATATCTCAATGCCTCTAATACCAAACCTGAGATCCTACCTCTAACATGAAATGTGATATCCAACTCTTTCCCCTTCCAAACCTGAGAGCCTTCCTATAGCATGAGATGTGATATCCAAGTCCTTCCCATTCCAATCCTGAGACCCTTCCTATAACTTGAGATGTGATATCCAAATCCTTCCCATTCCAATTCTGAGACCCTTCCTATACTATGAGACTTGATATCTCAATGCTTCTAATACAAACGTGAGACCCGTAATATAACATGAGATGTGATATCCAAATCCTTCCCCTTCCAAACCTTAGACCCTTCCTTTATCATGAGATGTGATATCCAACTCCTTCCCATTCCAATCCTGAGACCCTTCCGATATCATGAGATGTGATATCTCAAAGCTTCTAATATCAAACTTGAGACCCTCCCTATAGCATGAGATGTGATATCCAAGTCCTTCCCATTCCAATCCTGAGACCCTTCCTATAGCATGAGATGTGATGTCTCAATGCTTCTAATACCAAACCTGAGACCCTTCCTATAACATGAGATGGGAATATCCAACTCCTTCCCATTCCAATCCTAAGACCCTTCCGATAGCAGAGATGTGATATCTCAATGCTTATACCAAACCTGAGATCCTTCCTATAACATGAGATGTGATATCCAACTCCTTCCCATTCCAATCCTGAGACACTTCCTATAGCATGAGATGTGATATCTCACTGCTTATACCAAACCTGAGACCCTTCCCATAGCATGAGATGTGATATCCAACTCCTTCCCATTCCAATCCTCAGACCCTTCCTATAGCATGAGATGTGATATCTCAATGCTTCTAATATCAAACTTGAGACCCTACCTATAGCATGAGATGTGATATCCAAGTCCTTCCCATTACAATCCTGAGACACTTCCTATAGCATGAGATGTGATATCCAACTCCTTCCCATTCCAATCCTGAGACCCTTCCTATAGCATGAGATATGATATCTCAATACTTCTAATACCAAACGTGAGATCCTTCCGATAACATGAGATGTGATATCCAAATCCTTCCCCTTCCAAACCTGAGACCCTCCCTTTAGCATGAGATGTGATATCCAACTCCTTCCCATTCCCATCCTGAGACCCTTCTGATAGCATGAGATGTGATATCTCAATGCTTCTAATACCAAACCTGAGATCCTTCCGATAGCATGAGATGTGATATCTCAATGCTTCTAATACCAAACCTGAGATCCTTCCTATAACATGGGATGTGATATCCAAATCCTTCCCCTTCCAAACCTGAGACCCTCCCTTTAGCATGAGATGTGATATCCAACTCCTTCCCATTCCATTCCCGAGACCCTTCTGATAGCATGAGATGTGATATCTCAATGCCTCTAATACCAAACCTGAGATCCTACCTCTAACATGAAATGTGATATCCAACTCTTTCCCCTTCCAAACCTGAGAGCCTTCCTATAGCATGAGATCTGATATCCAAGTCCTTCCCATTCCAATCCTGATACCCTTCCTATTGCTTGAGATGTGATATCCAACTCCTTCCCATTCCAATTCTGAGACCCTTCCTATACTCTGAGACTTGATATCTCAATGCTTCTAATACCAAACCTGAGACCCGTAATATAACATGAGATGTGATATCCAAATCCTTCCCCTTCCAAACCTTAGACCCTTCCTTTATCATGAGATGTGATATCCAACTCCTTCCCATTCCAATCCTGAGACCCTTCCGATATCATGAGATGTGATATCTCAAAGCTTCTAATATCAAACTTGAGACCCTCCCTATAGCATGAGATGTGATATCCAAGTCCTTCCCATTCCAATCCTGAGACCCTTCCTATAGCATGAGATGTGATATCTCAATGCTTCTAATACCAAACCTGAGACCCTTCGTATTACATGAGATGGGAATATCCAACTCCTTCCCATTCCAATCCTGAGACCCTTCCGATAGCAGAGATGTGATATCTCAATGCTTATACCAAACCTGAGACCCTTCGTATGGCATGAGATGTGATATCCAACTCCTTGCCATTCAAATCCTGAGACCCTTCCTATAGCATGAGAAGGGATATCCAACTCCTTCCCAATCCAATCCTGAGACCCTTCCGATAGCAGAGACGTGATATCTCAATGCTTCTACCAAACCTGAGACCCTTCCTTTAGCATGAGATGTGATATCCAAATCCTTCACATTCCAATCCTGAGACCCTTCCTATAGCATGAGATGTGATATCTCAATGCTTCTAATACCAAACCTGAGATCCTTCCTATAACATGAGATGTGATATCCAATTCCTTCCCATTCCAAACCTGAGACCCTTCCTATTGGATGAGATGTGATATCCAACTCCTTCCCATTCCAACCCTGAGACCCTTCCTATAGCATGAGATGTGATGTCTCAATGCTTCTAATACCAAACCTGAGATCCTTCCTATAACATGAGATGTGATATCCAACTCCTTCCATTCCAATCCTGAGACCCGTCCTATAGCATGAGATGTGATATCTCAATGCTTATACTAAACCTGAGACCCTTCCTATAGCATGAGATGTGATATCCAACTACTTCCCATTCCAATCCTGAGACCCTTCCTATAGCATGAGATGTGATATCTCAATGCTTCTAATACCAAACCTGAGATCCTTCCTCTAACATGAAATGTGATATCCAACTCCTTCCCTTTCCAAACCTAAGAGCCTATCTATAGCATGAGATGTGATATCCAAGTCCTTCCCATTCCAACCCTTAGACCCTTCCTACAGCATGCAATATGATATCTCAATGATTCTAATAACAAACCTGAGACCCGTCCTATAACATGAGATGTGATATCCAACTCCTTCCCATTCCAATCCTGAGACACTTCCGATAGCAGAGATGTGATATCTCAATGCTTATACCAAACCTGAGACCCTTCCTTTAGCATGAGATGTGATATCCAGCTCCTTCCCATTCCAATCCTGAGACCCTTTTGATAGCATGAGATGTGATATCTCAATGCTTCTAATACCAAACCTGAGATCCTTCCGATAGCATGAGATGTGATATCTCAATGCTTCTAATACCAAACCTGAGATCCTTCCTATAACATGAGATGTGATATCCAAATCATTCCCCTTCCAAACCTGAGACCCTCCCTTTAGCATGAGATGTGATATCCAACTCCTTCCCATTCCATTCCTGAGACCCTTCTGATAGCATGAGATGTGATATCCAACTCCTTCCCATTCCAATTCTGAGACCCTTCCTATACTCTGAGACTTGATATCTCAATGCTTCTAATACCAAACCTGAGACCCGTAATATAACATGAGATGTGATATCCAAATCCTTCCCCTTCCAAACCTTAGACCCTTCCTTTATCATGAGATGTGATATCCAACTCCTTCCCATTCCAATCCTGAGACCCTTCCGATATCATGAGATGTGATATCTCAAAGCTTCTAATATCAAACTTGAGACCCTCCCTATAGCAGGGGATGTGATATCCAAGTCCTTCCCATTCCAATCCTGAGACCCTTCCTATAGCATGAGATGTGATATCTCAATGCTTCTAATACCAAACCTATGACCCTTCCTATAACATGAGATGGATATATCCAACTCCTTCCCATTCCAATCCTGAGACCCTTCCGATAGCAGAGATGTGATATCTCAATGCTTATACCAAACCTGAGACCCTTCCTATGGCATGAGATGTGATATCCAACTCCTTGCCATTCAAATCCTGAGACCCTTCCTATAGCATGAGAAGGGATATCCAACTCCTTCCCAATCCAATCCTGAGACCCTTCCGATAGCAGAGACGTGATATCTCAATGCTTCTACCAAACCTGAGACCCTTCCTTTAGCATGAGATGTGATATCCAAATCCTTTACATTCCAAACCTGAGATCCTACCTCTAACATGAAATGTGATATCCAACTCTTTCCCCTTCCAAACCTGAGAGCCTTCCTATAGCATGATATGTGATATCCAAGTCCTTCCCATTCCAATCCTGAGACCCTTCCTATAGCTTGAGATGTGATATCCAACTCCTTCCCATTCCAATTCTGAGACCCTTCCTATACTCTGAGACTTGATATCTCAATGCTTCTAATACCAAACCTGAGACCCGTAATATAACATGAGAAGGGATATCCAACTCCTTCCCAATCCAATCCTGAGACCCTTCCGATAGCAGAGACGTGATATCTCAATGCTTCTACCAAACCTGAGACCCTTCCTATAGCATGAGATGTGATATCTCAATGCTTCTAATACCAAACCTGAGATCTTTCCTATAACATGAGATGTGATATCCAATTCCTTCCCATTCCAAACCTGAGACCCTTCCTATTGGATGAGATGTGATATCCAACTCCTTCCCATTCCAACCCTGAGACCCTTCCTATAGCATGAGATGTGATGTCTCAATGCTTCCAATACCAAACCTGAGATCCTTCCTATAACATGATATGTGATATCCAACTCCTTCCATTCCAATCCTGAGACCTGTCCTATAGCATGAGATGTGATATCTCAATGCTTATACCAAACCTGAGACCCTTCCTATAGCATGAGATGTTATATCCAACTACTTCCCATTCCAATCCTGAGACCCTTCATATAGCATGAGATGTGATATCTCAATGCTTCTAATACCAAACCTGAGATCCTTCCTCTAACATGAAATGTGATATCCAACTCCTTCCCTTTCCAAACCTAAGAGCCTATCTATAGCATGAGATGTGATATCCAAGTCCTTCCCATTCCAATCCTTAGACCCTTCCTACAGCATGCAATATGATATCTCAATGATTCTAATAACAAACCTGAGACCCGTCCTATAGCATGAGATATGATATCCAAGTCCTTCCCATTCCAATGCTGAGACCCTTCCTATATCATGAAATGTGATATCCAACTCCTTCCCATTCCAACCTGAGACCCTTCCTATAGCATGAGATGGGATATCCAACTTCTTCCAAATCCAATACTGATACCCTTCCGATAGCATGAGATGTGATATCCCAATGCTTCTACCAAACCTGAGACCCATACTATGGCATGAGATGTGATATCAAACTCCTTCCCATTCCAATCCTGAGACCCTTCCTATAGCTTGAGGTGTGATATCCAACTCCTTCCCATTCCAATTCTGAGACCCTTCTTATACCATGAGACTTGATATCTCAATGCATCTAATACCAAACCTGAGACCCGTCCTATAACATGAGATGTGATATCCAAATCCTTCCCCTTCCAAACCTTAGACCCTTCCTTTATCATGAGATGTGATATCCAACTCCTTCCCATTCCAATCCTGAGACCCTTCCGATATCATGAGATTTGTTATCTCAATGCTTCTAATATCAAACTTGAGACCCTCCCTATAGCATGAGATGTGACATCCAAGTCCTTCCCATTCCAATCCTGAGACCCTTCCTATAACATGAGATGTGATATCCAACTCCTTCCCATTCCAACCTGAGACACTTCCTATAGCATGAGAAGGGATATCTAACTCCTTCCCAATCCAATCCTGAGACCCTTCCGATAGCAGAGATGTGATATCTCAATGCTTATACCAAACCTGAGACCCTTCCTATGGCATGAGATGTGATATCCAACTCCTTGCCATTCAAATCCTGAGATCCTTCCTATAGCATGAGATGTGATATCTATATGCTTCTAATACCAAACCTGAGACCCTTCCTATAACATGAGATGGGATATCCAACTGCTTCCCATTCCAATCCTGAGACCCTTCCGATAGCAGAGATGTGATATCTCAATGCTTATACCAAACCTGAGAACCTTCCTATGGCCTGAGATGTCATATACAACTCCTTCCCATTCCAATCCTGAGACCCTTCCTTTAGCATGAGATGTGATATCTCAATGCTTATACCAAATCTGAGACCCTTCCTATAGCATGAGATGTGATATCCAATTCCTTCCCATTCCAAGCCTGAGACCCTTCCTATAGCATGAGATGTGATATCTCAATGCTTATACCAAACCTGAGAGCCTACCTATAGCATGAGATGTGATATCCAAGTCCATCCCATTCCAATCCTTAGACCTTTCCTACAGCATGCGATGTGATATCTCAATGATTCTAATACCAAACCAGAGACTCTTCCTATAACATGAGATGGGATATCCAACTCCTTCCCATTCCAATCCTGAGCCGCTTCCGATAGCAGAGATGTGATATCTCAATGCTTATACCAAACCTGAGACCCTTCCTATAACATGAGATGTGATATCCAACTCCTTCCCGTTCCAAACCTGAGACACTAACTATAGCATATGTGATATCCAACTCCTTCCCATTCCAAACATGAGACCCTTCCTATAGCAAGAAAGTAATATCCAACTCCTACCCATTCCAATCCTGAGACCCTTCCTATAGCAAGAGATGTGATATCCAAATCCTTCCCATTCCAATCCTGAGACACTTCCTATAGCATGAGAAGGGATATCCAACTCCTTCCCAATCCAATCCTGAGACCCTTCCGATAGCAGAGATGTGATATCTCAATGCTTATACCAAACCTGAGACCCTTCCTATGGCATGAGATGTGATATCCAACTCCTTCCCAATCCAATCCTGAGACTCTTCCGATAGCAGAGACGTGATATCTCAATGCTTCTACCAAACCTGAGACCCTTCCTTTAGCATGAGATGTGATATCCAAATCCTTCACATTCCAATCCTGAGACCCTTCCTATAGCATGAGATGTGATATCTCAATGCTTCTAATACCAAACCTGAGATCCTTCCTATAACATGAGATGTGATATCCAATTCCTTCCCATTCCAAACCTGAGACCCTTCCTATTGGATGAGATGTGATATCCAACTCCTTCCCATTCCAACCCTGAGACCCTTCCTATAGCATGAGATGTGATGTCTCAATGCTTCTAATACCAAACCTGAGATCCTTCCTATAACATGAGATGTGATATCCAACTCCTTCCATTCCAATCCTGAGACCCGTCCTATAGCATGAGATGTGATATCTCAATGCTTATACCAAACCTGAGACCCTTCCTATAGCATGAGATGTGATATCCAACTGCTTCCCATTCCAATCCTGAGACCCTTCCTATAGCATGAGATGTGATATCTCAATGCTTCTAATACCAAACCTGAGATCCTTCCTCTAACATGAAATGTGATATCCAACTCCTTCCCTTTCCAAACCTAAGAGCCTATCTATACCATGAGATGTGATATCCAAGTCCTTCCCATTCCAACCCTTAGACCCTTCCTACAGCATGCAATATGATATCTCAATGATTCTAATAACAAACCTGAGAAACGTCCTATAACATGAGATGGGATATCCAACTCCTTCCCATTCCAATCCTGAGATACTTCCGATAGCAGAGATGTGATATCTCAATGCTTATACCAAACCTGAGACCCTTCCTATAACATGAGATGTGATATCCAAATCCTTCCCGTTCCAAACCTGAGACCCTTCCTTTAGCATGAGATGTGATATCCAGCACCTTCCCATTCCAATCCTGAGACACTTCCTATAGCATGAGATGTGATATCTCAATGCTTCTAATATCAAAACTGAGACCCTCCCTATAGCATGATATGTGATATCTAAGTCCTTCCCATTCCAATCCTGAGACCCTCCCTATAGCATGAGATGTGATATCCAACTCCTTCCCATTCCAATCCTGAGACCCTTCCTATAGCATGAGATATGATATCTCAATACTTCTAATACCAAACGTGAGATCCTTCCGATAACATGAGATGTGATATCCAAATCCTTCCCCTTCCAATCCTGAGACCCTCCCTTTAGCATGAGATGTGATATCCAACTCCTTCCTATTCCAATCCTGAGACTCTTCTGATAGCATGAGATGTGATATCTCAATGCTTCTAATACCAAACCTGAGATCCTTCCGATAGCATGAGATGTGATATCTCAATGCTTATAATACCAAACCTGAGATCCTTCCTATAACATGAGATGTGATATCCAAATCCTTCCCCTTCCAAACCTGAGACCCTCCCTTTAGCATGAGATGTGATATCCAACTCCTTCCCATTCCATTCCTGAGACCCTTCTGATAGCATGAGATGTGATATCTCAATGCCTCTAATACCAAACCTGAGATCCTACCTCTAACATGAAATGTGATATCCAACTCTTTCCCCTTCCAAACCTGAGAGCCTTCCTATGGCATGAGATGTGATATCCAAGTCCTTCCCATTCCATTCCTGAGACCCTTCCTATAGCTTGAGATGTGATATCCAACTCCTTCCCATTCCAATTCTGAGACCCTTCCTATACTATGAGACTTGATATCTCAATGCTTCTAATACAAACGTGAGACCCGTAATATAACATGAGATGTGATATCCAAATCCTTCCCCTTCCAAACCTTAGACCCTTCCTTTATCATGAGATGTGATATCCAACTCCTTCCCATTCCAATCCTGAGACCCTTCCGATATCATGAGATGTGATATCTCAAAGCTTCTAATATCAAACTTGAGACCTTCCCTATAGCATGAGATGTGATATCCAAGTCCTTCCCATTCCAATCCTGAGACCCTTCCTATAGCATGAGATGTGATATCTCAATGCTTCTAATACCAAACCTGAGACCCTTCCTATAACATGAGATGGGAATATCCAACTCCTTCCCATTCCAATCCTGAGACCCTTCCGGTAGCAGAGATGTGATATCTCAATGCTTATACCAAACCTGAGATCCTTCCTATAACATGAGATGTGATATCCAACTCCTTCCCATTCCAATCCTGAGACACTTCCTATAGCATGAGATACGATATCTCACTGCTTATACCAAACCTGAGACCCTTCCCATAGCATGAGATGTGATATCCAACTCCTTCCCATTCCAATCCTCAGACCCTTCCTATAGCATGAGATGTGATATCTCAATGCTTCTAATATCAAACTTGAGACCCTACCTATAGCATGAGATGTGATATCCAAGTCCTTCCCATTACAATCCTGAGACACTTCCTATAACATGAGATGTGATATCCAACTCCTTCCCATTCCAATCCTGAGACCCTTCCTATAGCATGAGATATGATATCTCAATACTTCTAATACCAAACGTGAGATCCTTCCGATAACATGAGATGTGATATCCAAATCCTTCCCCTTCCAAACCTGAGACCCTCCCTTTAGCATGAGATGTTATATCCAACTCCTTCCCATTCCAATCCTGAGACCCTTCTGATAGCATGAGATGTGATATCTCAATGCTTCTAATACCAAACCTGAGATCCTTCCTATAACATGAGATGTGATATCCAAATCCTTTCCCTTCCAAACCTGAGACCCTCCCTTTAGCATGAGATGTGATATCCAACTCCTTCCCATTCCATTCCCGAGACCCTTCTGATAGCATGAGATGTGATATCTCAATGCCTCTAATACCAAACCTGAGATCCTACCTCTAACATGAAATGTGATATCCAACTCTTTCCCCTTCCAAACCTGAGAGCCTTCCTATAGCATGAGATGTGATATCCAAGTCCTTCCCATTCCAATCCTGAGACCCTTCCTATAGCTTGAGATGTGATATCCAACTCCTTCCCATTCCAATTCTGAGACCCTTCCTATACTCTGAGACTTGATATCTCAATGCTTCTAATACCAAACCTGAGACCCGTAATATAACATGAGATGTGATATCCAAATCCTTCCCCTTCCAAACCTTAGACCCTTCCTTTATCATGAGATGTGATATCCAACTCCTTCCCATTCCAATCCTGAGACCCTTCCGATATCATGAGATGTGATATCTCAAAGCTTCTAATATCAAACTTGAGACCCTCCCTATAGCATGAGATGTGATATCCAAGTCCTTCCCATTCCAATCCTGAGACCCTTCCTATAGCATGAGATGTGATATCTCAATGCTTCTAATACCAAACCTGAGACCCTTCCTATTACATGAGATGGGAATATCCAACTCCTTCCCATTCCAATCCTGAGACCCTTCCGATAGCAGAGATGTGATATCTCAATGCTTATACCAAACCTGAGACCCTTCGTATGGCATGAGATGTGATATCCAACTCCTTGCCATTCAAATCCTGAGACCCTTCCTATAGCATGAGAAGGGATATCCAACTCCTTCCCAATCCAATCCTGAGACCCTTCCGATAGCAGAGACGTGATATCTCAATGCTTCTACCAAAGCTGAGACCCTTCCTTTAGCATGAGATGTGATATCCAAATCCTTCACATTCCAATCCTGAGACCCTTCCTATAGCATGAGATGTGATATCTCAATGCTTCTAATACCAAACCTGAGATCCTTCCTATAACATGAGATGTGATATCCAATTCCTTCCCATTCCAAACCTGAGACCCTTCCTATTGGATGAGATGTGATATCCAACTCCTTCCCATTCCAACCCTGAGACCCTTCCTATAGCATGAGATGTGATGTCTCAATGCTTCTAATACCAAACCTGAGATCCTTCCTATAACATGAGATGTGATATCCAACTCCTTCCATTCCAATCCTGAGACCCGTCCTATAGCATGAGATGTGATATCTCAATGCTTATACCAAACCTGAGACCCTTCCTATAGCATGAGATGTGATATCCAACTGCTTCCCATTCCAATCCTGAGACCCTTCCTATAGCATGAGATGTGATATCTCAATGCTTCTAATACCAAACCTGAGATCCTTCCTCTAACATGAAATGTGATATCCAACTCCTTCCCTTTCCAAACCTAAGAGCCTATCTATACCATGAGATGTGATATCCAAGTCCTTCCCATTCCAACCCTTAGACCCTTCCTACAGCATGCAATATGATATCTCAATGATTCTAATAACAAACCTGAGAAACGTCCTATAACATGAGATGGGATATCCAACTCCTTCCCATTCCAATCCTGAGATACTTCCGATAGCAGAGATGTGATATCTCAATGCTTATACCAAACCTGAGACCCTTCCTATAACATGAGATGTGATATCCAAATCCTTCCCGTTCCAAACCTGAGACCCTTCCTTTAGCATGAGATGTGATATCCAGCACCTTCCCATTCCAATCCTGAGACACTTCCTATAGCATGAGATGTGATATCTCAATGCTTCTAATATCAAAACTGAGACCCTCCCTATAGCATGATATGTGATATCTAAGTCCTTCCCATTCCAATCCTGAGACCCTCCCTATAGCATGAGATGTGATATCCAACTCCTTCCCATTCCAATCCTGAGACCCTTCCTATAGCATGAGATATGATATCTCAATACTTCTAATACCAAACGTGAGATCCTTCCGATAACATGAGATGTGATATCCAAATCCTTCCCCTTCCAATCCTGAGACCCTCCCTTTAGCATGAGATGTGATATCCAACTCCTTCCTATTCCAATCCTGAGACTCTTCTGATAGCATGAGATGTGATATCTCAATGCTTCTAATACCAAACCTGAGATCCTTCCGATAGCATGAGATGTGATATCTCAATGCTTATAATACCAAACCTGAGATCCTTCCTATAACATGAGATGTGATATCCAAATCCTTCCCCTTCCAAACCTGAGACCCTCCCTTTAGCATGAGATGTGATATCCAACTCCTTCCCATTCCATTCCTGAGACCCTTCTGATAGCATGAGATGTGATATCTCAATGCCTCTAATACCAAACCTGAGATCCTACCTCTAACATGAAATGTGATATCCAACTCTTTCCCCTTCCAAACCTGAGAGCCTTCCTATTGCATGAGATGTGATATCCAAGTCCTTCCCATTCCAATCCTGAGACCCTTCCTATAGCTTGAGATGTGATATCCAACTCCTTCCCATTCCAATTCTGAGACCCTTCCTATACTATGAGACTTGATATCTCAATGCTTCTAATACAAACGTGAGACCCGTAATATAACATGAGATGTGATATCCAAATCCTTCCCCTTCCAAACCTTAGACCCTTCCTTTATCATGAGATGTGATATCCAACTCCTTCCCATTCCAATCCTGAGACCCTTCCGATATCATGAGATGTGATATCTCAAAGCTTCTAATATCAAACTTGAGACCTTCCCTATAGCATGAGATGTGATATCCAAGTCCTTCCCATTCCAATCCTGAGACCCTTCCTATAGCATGAGATGTGATATCTCAATGCTTCTAATACCAAACCTGAGACCCTTCCTATAACATGAGATGGGAATATCCAACTCCTTCCCATTCCAATCCTGAGACCCTTCCGGTAGCAGAGATGTGATATCTCAATGCTTATACCAAACCTGAGATCCTTCCTATAACATGAGATGTGATATCCAACTCCTTCCCATTCCAATCCTGAGACACTTCCTATAGCATGAGATACGATATCTCACTGCTTATACCAAACCTGAGACCCTTCCCATAGCATGAGATGTGATATCCAACTCCTTCCCATTCCAATCCTCAGACCCTTCCTATAGCATGAGATGTGATATCTCAATGCTTCTAATATCAAACTTGAGACCCTACCTATAGCATGAGATGTGATATCCAAGTCCTTCCCATTACAATCCTGAGACACTTCCTATAACATGAGATGTGATATCCAACTCCTTCCCATTCCAATCCTGAGACCCTTCCTATAGCATGAGATATGATATCTCAATACTTCTAATACCAAACGTGAGATCCTTCCGATAACATGAGATTTGATATCCAAATCCTTCCCCTTCCAAACCTGAGACCCTCCCTTTAGCATGAGATGTTATATCCAACTCCTTCCCATTCCAATCCTGAGACCCTTCTGATAGCATGAGATGTGATATCTCAATGCTTCTAATACCAAACCTGAGATCCTTCCTATAACATGAGATGTGATATCCAAATCCTTTCCCTTCCAAACCTGAGACCCTCCCTTTAGCATGAGATGTGATATCCAACTCCTTCCCATTCCATTCCCGAGACCCTTCTGATAGCATGAGATGTGATATCTCAATGCCTCTAATACCAAACCTGAGATCCTACCTCTAACATGAAATATGATATCCAACTCTTTCCCCTTCCAAACCTGAGAGCCTTCCTATAGCATGAGATGTGATATCCAAGTCCTTCCCATTCCAATCCTGAGACCCTTCCTATAGCTTGAGATGTGATATCCAACTCCTTCCCATTCCAATTCTGAGACCCTTCCTATACTCTGAGACTTGATATCTCAATGCTTCTAATACCAAACCTGAGACCCGTAATATAACATGAGATGTGATATCCAAATCCTTCCCCTTCCAAACCTTAGACCCTTCCTTTATCATGAGATGTGATATCCAACTCCTTCCCATTCCAATCCTGAGACCCTTCCGATATCATGAGATGTGATATCTCAAAGCTTCTAATATCAAACTTGAGACCCTCCCTATAGCATGAGATGTGATATCCAAGTCCTTCCCATTCCAATCCTGAGACCCTTCCTATAGCATGAGATGTGATATCTCAATGCTTCTAATACCAAACCTGAGACCCTTCCTATTACATGAGATGGGAATATCCAACTCCTTCCCATTCCAATCCTGAGACCCTTCCGATAGCAGAGATGTGATATCTCAATGCTTATACCAAACCTGAGACCCTTCGTATGGCATGAGATGTGATATCCAACTCCTTGCCATTCAAATCCTGAGACCCTTCCTATAGCATGAGAAGGGATATCCAACTCCTTCCCAATCCAATCCTGAGACCCTTCCGATAGCAGAGACGTGATATCTCAATGCTTCTACCAAACCTGAGACCCTTCCTTTAGCATGAGATGTGATATCCAAATCCTTCACATTCCAATCCTGAGACCCTTCCTATAGCATGAGATGTGATATCTCAATGCTTCTAATACCAAACCTGAGATCCTTCCTATAACATGAGATGTGATATCCAATTCCTTCCCATTCCAAACCTGAGACCCTTCCTATTGGATGAGTTGTGATATCCAACTCCTTCCCATTCCAACCCTGAGACCCTTCCTATAGCATGAGATGTGATGTCTCAATGATTCTAATACCAAACCTGAGATCCTTCCTATAACATGAGATGTGATATCCAACTCCTTCCATTCCAATCCTGAGACCCGTCCTATAGCATGAGATGTGATATCTCAATGCTTATACCAAACCTGAGACCCTTCCTATAGCATGAGATGTGATATCCAACTACTTCCCATTCCAATCCTGAGACCCTTCCTATAGCATGAGATGTGATATCTCAGTGCTTCTAATACCAAACCTGAGATCCTTCCTCTAACATGAAATGTGATATCCAACTCCTTCCCTTTCCAAACCTAAGAGCCTATCTATAGCATGAGATGTGATATCCAGGTCCTTCCTATTCCAATCCTTAGACCCTTCCTACAGCATGCAATATGATATCTCAATGATTCTAATAACAAACCTGAGACCCGTCCTATAGCATGAGATATGATATCCAAGTCCTTCCCATTCCAATCCTGAGACCCTTCCTATAACATGAAATGTGATATCCAACTCCTTCCCATTCCAACCTGAGACCCTTCCTATAGCATGAGATGGGATATCCAACTTCTTCAAAATCCAATACTGATACCCTTCCGATAGCATGAGATGTGATATCCCGATGCTTCTACCAAACCTGAGACCCATACTATGGCATGAGATGTGATATCAAACTCCTTCCCATTCCAATCCTGAGACCCTTCCTATAGCTTGAGGTGTGATATCCAACTCCTTCCCATTCCAATTCTGAGACCCTTCTTATACCATGAGACTTGATATCTCAATGCTTCTAATACCAAACCTGAGACCCGTCCTATAACATGAGATGTGATATCCAAATCCTTCCCCTTCCAAACCTTAGACCCTTCCTTTATCATGAGATGTGATATCCAACTCCTTCCCATTCCAATCCTGAGACCCTTCCGATATCATGAGATTTGTTATCTCAATGCTTCTAATATCAAACTTGAGACCCTCCCTATAGCATGAGATGTGACATCCAAGTCCTTCCCATTCCAATCCTGAGACCCTTCCTATAGCATGAGATGTGATATCTCTATGCTTCTAATACCAAACCTGAGATCCTTCCTATAACATGAGATGGGATATCCAACTCCTTCCCATTCCAATCCTGAGACCTTTCCGATAGCAGAGATGTGATATCTCAATGCTTATACCAAACCTGAGAACCTTCCTATGGCCTGAGATGTCATATACAACTCCTTCCCATTCCAATCCTGAGACCCTTCCTTTAGCATGATATGTGATATCTCAATGCTTATACCAAATCTGAGACCCTTCCTATAGCATGAGATGTGATATCCAATTCCTTCCCATTCCAATCCTGAGACCCTTCCTATAGCATGAGATGTGATATCTCAATGCTTATACCAAACCTGAGAGCCTACCTATAGCATGAGATGTGATATCCAAGTCCATCCCATTCCAATCCTTAGACCCTTCCTACAACATGCAATGTGATATCTCAATTATTCTAATACCAAACCAGAGACTCTTCCTATAACATGAGATGGGATATCCAACTCCTTCCCATTCCAATCCTGAGCCGCTTCCGATAGCAGAGATGTGATATCTCAATGCTTATACCAAACCTGAGACCCTTCCTATAACATGAGATGTGATATCCAACTCCTTCCCGTTCCAAACCTGAGACACTAACTATAGCATATGTGATATCCAACTCCTTCCCATTCCAAACATGAGACCCTTCCTATAACAAGAAAGTAATATCCAACTCCTACCCATTCCAATCCTGAGACCCTTCCTATAGCAAGAGATGTGATATCCAAATCCTTCCCATTCCAATCCTGAGACCCTTCCTATAACATGAGATGTGATATCCAACTCCTTCCCATTCCAACCTGAGACACTTCCTATAGCATGAGAAGGGATATCCAACTCATTCCCAATCCAATCCTGAGACCCTTCCGATAGCAGAGATGTGATATCTCAATGCTTATACCAAACCTGAGACCCTTCCTATGGCATGAGATGTGATATCCAACTCCTTGCCATTCAAATCCTGAGACCCTTCCTATAGCATGAGAAGGGATATCCAACTCCTTCCCAATCCAATCCTGAGACCCTTCCGATAGCAGCGACGTGATATCTCAATGCTTCTACCAAACCTGAGACCCTTCCTTTAGCATGAGATGTGATATCCAAATCCTTCACATTCCAATCCTGAGACCCTTCCTATAGCATGAGATGTGATATCTCAATGCTTCTAATACCAAACCTGAGATCCTTCCTATAACATGAGATCTGATATCCAACTCCTTCCATTCCAATCCTGAGACCCTTCCTATAGCATGAGATGTGATATCTCAATGCTTATACCAAACCTGAGACCCTTCCTATAGCATGAGATGTGATATCCAACTCCTTCCCATTCCAATCCTGAGACCCTTCCTATAGCATGAGATGTGATATCTCAATGCTTCTAATACCAAACCTGAGATCCTTCCTCTAACATGAAATGTGAGATCCAACTCCTTCCCTGTCCAAACCTAAGAGCCTATCTATAGCATGAGATGTGATATCCAAGTCCTTCACATTCCAACCCTTAGATCCTTCCTACAGCATGCAATATGATATCTCAATGATTCCAATAACAAACCTGAGACCCGTCCTATAACATGAGATGGGATATCCAACTCCTTCCTATTCCAATCCTGAGACTCTTCTGATAGCATGAGATGTGATATCTCAATGCTTCTAATACCAAACCTGAGATCCTTCCGATAGCATGAGAAGTGATATCTCAATGCTTCTAATACCAAACCTGAGATCCTTCCTATAACATGAGATGTGATATCCAAATCCTTCCCCTTCCAAACCTGAGACCCTCCCTTTAGCATGAGATGTGATATCCAACTGCTTCCCATTCCAATCCTGAGACCCTTCCTATAGCATGAGATGTGATATCTCAATGCTTCTAAAACCAAACCTGAGATCCTTCCTCTAACATGAAATGTGATATCCAACTCCTTCCCTTTCCAAACCTAAGAGCCTATCTATACCATGAGATGTGATATCCAAGTCCTTCCCATTCCAACCCTTAGACCCTTCCTACAGCATGCAATATGATATCTCAATGATTCTAATAACAAACCTGAGACCCGTCCTATAACATGAGATGGGATATCCAACTCCTTCCCATTCCAATCCTGAGACACTTCCGATAGCAGAGATGTGATATCTCAATGCTTATACCAAACCTGAGACCCTTCCTATAACATGAGATGTGATATCCAAATCCTTCCCGTTCCAAACCTGAGACCCTTCCTTTAGCATGAGATGTGATATCCAGCACCTTTCCATTCCAATCCTGAGACACTTCCTATAGCATGAGATGTGATATCTCAATGCTTCTAATATCAAAACTGAGACCCTCCCTATAGCATGATATGTGATATCTAAGTCCTTCCCATTCCAATCCTGAGACCCTCCCTATAGCATGAGATGTGATATCCAACTCCTTCCCATTCCAATCCTGAGACCCTTCCTATAGCATGAGATATGATATCTCAATACTTCTAATACCAAACGTGAGATCCTTCCGATAACATGAGATGTGATATCCAAATCCTTCCCCTTCCAATCCTGAGACCCTCCCTTTAGCATGAGATGTGATATCCAACTCCTTCCTATTCCAATCCTGAGACTCTTCTGATAGCATGAGATGTGATATCTCAATACTTCTAATACCAAACCTGAGATCCTTCCGATAGCATGAGATGTGATATCTCAATGCTTCTAATACCAAACCTGAGATCCTTCCTATAACATGAGATGTGATATCCAAATCCTTCCCCTTCCAAACCTGAGACCCTCCCTTTAGCATGAGATGTGATATCCAACTCCTTCCCATTCCATTCCTGAGACCCTTCTGATAGCATGAGATGTGATATCTCAATGCCTCTAATACCAAACCTGAGATCCTACCTCTAACATGAAATGTGATATCCAACTCTTTCCCCTTCCAAACCTGAGAGCCTTCCTATAGCATGAGATGTGATATCCAAGTCCTTCCCATTCCAATCCTGAGACCCTTCCTATAGCTTGAGATGTGATATCCAACTCCTTCCCATTCCAATTCTGAGACCCTTCCTATACTATGAGACTTGATATCTCAATGCTTCTAATACAAACGTGAGACCCGTAATATAACATGAGATGTGATATCCAAATCCTTCCCCTTCCAAACCTTAGACCCTTCCTTTATCATGAGATGTGATATCCAACTCCTTCCCATTCCAATCCTGAGACCCTTCCGATATCATGAGATGTGATATCTCAAAGCTTCTAATATCAAACTTGAGACCCTCCCTATAGCATGAGATGTGATATCCAAGTCCTTCCCATTCCAATCCTGAGACCCTTCCTATAGCATGAGATGTGATATCTCAATGCTTCTAATACCAAACCTGAGACCCTTCCTATAACATGAGATGGGAATATCCAACTCCTTCCCATTCCAATCCTGAGACCCTTCCGGTAGCAGAGATGTGATATCTCAATGATTATACCAAACCTGAGATCCTTCCTATAACATGAGATGTGATATCCAACTCCTTCCCATTCCAATCCTGAGCCACTTCCTATAGCATGAGATGTGATATCTCACTGCTTATACCAAACCTGAGACCCTTCCCATAGCATGAGATGTGATATCCAACTCCTTCCCATTCCAATCCTCAGACCCTTCCTATAGCATGAGATGTGATATCTCAATGCTTCTAATATCAAACTTGAGACCCTACCTATAGCATGAGATGTGATATCCAAGTCCTTCCCATTACAATCCTGAGACCCTCCCTTTAGCATGAGATGTGATATCCAACTCCTTCCCATTCCAATCCTGAGACCCTTCTGATAGCATGAGATGTGATATCTCAATGCTTCTAATACCAAACCTGAGATCCTTCCTATAACATGAGATGTGATATCCAAATCCTTTCCCTTCCAAACCTGAGACCCTCCCTTTAGCATGAGATGTGATATCCAACTCCTTCCCATTCCATTCCCGAGACCCTTCTGATAGCATGAGATGTGATATCTCAATGCCTCTAATACCAAACCTGAGATCCTACCTCTAACATGAAATGTGATATCCAACTCTTTCCCCTTCCAAACCTGAGAGCCTTCCTATAGCATGAGATGTGATATCCAAGTCCTTCCCATTCCAATCCTGAGACCCTTCCTATAGCTTGAGATGTGATATCCAACTCCTTCCCATTCCAATTCTGAGACCCTTCCTATACTCTGAGACTTGATATCTCAATGCTTCTAATACCAAACCTGAGACCCGTAATATAACATGAGATGTGATATCCAAATCCTTCCCCTTCCAAACCTTAGTCCCCTTCCTTTATCATGAGATGTGATATCCAACTCCTTCCCATTCCAATCCTGAGACCCTTCCGATATCATGAGATGTGATATCTCAAAGCTTCTAATATCAAACTTGAGACCCTCCCTATAGCATGAGATGTGATATCCAAGTCCTTCCCATTCCAATCCTGAGACCCTTCCTATAGCATGAGATGTGATATCTCAATGCTTCTAATACCAAACCTGAGACCCTTCCTATTACATGAGATGGGAATATCCAACTCCTTCCCCTTCCAATCCTGAGACCCTTCCGATAGCAGAGATGTGATATCTCAATGCTTATACCAAACCTGAGACCCTTCGTATGGCATGAGATGTGATATCCAACTCCTTGCCATTCAAATCCTGAGACCCTTCCTATAGCATGAGAAGGGATATCCAACTCCTTCCCAATCCAATCCTGAGACCCTTCCGATAGCAGAGACGTGATATCTCAATGCTTCTACCAAACCTGAGACCCTTCCTTTAGCATGAGATGTGATATCCAAATCCTTCACATTCCAATCCTGAGACCCTTCCTATAGCATGAGATGTGATATCTCAATGCTTCTAATACCAAACCTGAGATCCTTCCTATAACATGAGATGTGATATCCAATTCCTTCCCATTCCAAACCTGAGACCCTTCCTATTGGATGAGTTGTGATATCCAACTCCTTCCCATTCCAACCCTGAGACCCTTCCTATAGCATGAGATGTGATGTCTCAATGATTCTAATACCAAACCTGAGATCCTTCCTATAACATGAGATGTGATATCCAACTCCTTCCATTCCAATCCTGAGACCCGTCCTATAGCATGAGATGTGATATCTCAATGCTTATACCAAACCTGAGACCCTTCCTATAGCATGAGATGTGATATCCAACTACTTCCCATTCCAATCCTGAGACCCTTCCTATAGCATGAGATGTGATATCTCAGTGCTTCTAATACCAAACCTGAGATCCTTCCTCTAACATGAAATGTGATATCCAACTCCTTCCCTTTCCAAACCTAAGAGCCTATCTATAGCATGAGATGTGATATCCAGGTCCTTCCTATTCCAATCCTTAGACCCTTCCTACAGCATGCAATATGATATCTCAATGATTCTAATAACAAACCTGAGACCCGTCCTATAGCATGAGATATGATATCCAAGTCCTTCCCATTCCAATCCTGAGACCCTTCCTATAACATGAAATGTGATATCCAACTCCTTCCCATTCCAACCTGAGACCCTTCCTATAGCATGAGATGGGATATCCAACTTCTTCGAAATCCAATACTGATACCCTTCCGATAGCATGAGATGTGATATCCCAATGCTTCTACCAAACCTGAGACCCATACTATGGCATGAGATGTGATATCAAACTCCTTCCCATTCCAATCCTGAGACCCTTCCTATAGCTTGAGGTGTTATATCCAACTCCTTCCCATTCCAATTCTGAGACCCTTCTTATACCATGAGACTTGATATCTCAATGCTTCTAATACCAAACCTGAGACCCGTCCTATAACATGAGATGTGATATCCAAATCCTTCCCCTTCCAAACCTTAGACCCTTCCTTTATCATGAGATGTGATATCCAACTCCTTCCCATTCCAATCCTGAGACCCTTCCGATATCATGAGATTTGTTATCTCAATGCTTCTAATATCAAACTTGAGACCCTCCCTATAGCATGAGATGTGACATCCAAGTCCTTCCCATTCCAATCCTGAGACCCTTCCTATAGCATGAGATGTGATATCTCTATGCTTCTAATACCAAACCTGAGATCCTTCCTATAACATGAGATGGGATATCCAACTCCTTCCCATTCCAATCCTGAGACCTTTCCGATAGCAGAGATGTGATATCTCAATGCTTATACCAAACCTGAGAACCTTCCTATGGCCTGAGATGTCATATACAACTCCTTCCCATTCCAATCCTGAGACCCTTCCTTTAGCATGATATGTGATATCTCAATGCTTATACCAAATCTGAGACCCTTCCTATAGCATGAGATGTGATATCCAATTCCTTCCCATTCCAATCCTGAGACCCTTCCTATAGCATGAGATGTGATATCTCAATGCTTATACCAAACCTGAGAGCCTACCTATAGCATGAGATGTGATATCCAAGTCCATCCCATTCCAATCCTTAGACCCTTCCTACAACATGCAATGTGATATCTCAATTATTCTAATACCAAACCAGAGACTCTTCCTATAACATGAGATGGGATATCCAACTCCTTCCCATTCCAATCCTGAGCCGCTTCCGATAGCAGAGATGTGATATCTCAATGCTTATACCAAACCTGAGACCCTTCCTATAACATGAGATGTGATATCCAACTCCTTCCCGTTCCAAACCTGAGACACTAACTATAGCATATGTGATATCCAACTCCTTCCCATTCCAAACATGAGACCCTTCCTATAGCAAGAAAGTAATATCCAACTCCTACCCATTCCAATCCTGAGACCCTTCCTATAGCAAGAGATGTGATATCCAAATCCTTCCCATTCCAATCCTGAGACCCTTCCTATAACATGAGATGTGATATCCAACTCCTTCCCATTCCAACCTGAGACACTTCCTATAGCATGAGAAGGGATATCCAACTCCTTCCCAATCCAATCCTGAGACCCTTCCGATAGCAGAGATGTGATATCTCAATGCTTATACCAAACCTGAGACCCTTCCTATAGCATGAAAAGGGATATCCAACTCCTTCCCAATCCAATCCTGAGACCCTTCCGATAGCAGAGACGTGATATCTCAATGCTTCTACCAAACCTGAGACCCTTCCTTTAGCATGAGATGTGATATCCAAATCCTTCACATTCCAATCCTGAAACACTTCCTATAGCATGAGATTTGATATCTCAATGCTTCTAATACCAAACCTGAGATCCTTCCTATAACATGAGATGTGATATCCAATTACTTCCCATTCCAAACCTGAGACCCTTCCTATTGGATGAGATGTGATATCCAACTCCTTCCCATTCCAACCCTGAGACCCTTCCTATAGCATGAGATGTGATGTCTCAATGCTTCTAATACCAAACCTGAGATCCTTCCTATAACATGAGATGTGATATCCAACTCCTTCCATTCCAATCCTGAGACCCGTCCTATAGCATGAGATGTGATATCTCAATGCTTATACCAAACCTGAGACCCTTCCTATAGCATGAGATGTGATATCCAACTCCTTCCCATTCCAATCCTGAGACCCTTCCTATAGCATGAGATGTGATATCTCAATGCTTCTAATACCAAACCTGAGATCCTTCCTCTAACATGAAATGTGATATCCAACTCCTTCCCTTTCCAAACCTAAGAGCCTATCTATAGCATGAGATGTGATATCCAAGTCCTTCACATTCCAACCCTTAGACCCTTCCTACAGCATGCAATATGATATCTCAATGATTCTAATAACAAACCTGAGACCCGTCCTATAACATGAGATGGGATATCCAACTCCTTCCCATGCCAATCCTGAGACACTTCCGATAGCAGAGATGTGATATCTCAATGTTTATACCAAACCTGAGACCCTTCCTATAACATGAGATGTGAAATTTAACTCCTTCCCGTTCCAAACCTGAGACCCTTCCTTTAGCATGAGATGTGATATCCTTCCCATTCCAATCCTGAGACACTTCCGATAGCATGAGATGTGATATCTCAATGCTTCTAATATCAAAACTGAGACCCTCCCTATAGCATGATATGTGATATCTAAGTCCTTCCCATTCCAATCCTGAGACCCTTCCTATAGCATGAGATGTGATATCTCAATGCTTCTACCAAACCTGAGACCCTTCCTTTAGCATGAGATGTGATATCCAACTCCTTCCCATTCCAATCCTGAGACCCTTCCTATAGCATGAGATGTGATATCTCAATACTTCTAATACCAAACCTGAGATCCTTCCGATAACATGAGATGTGATATCTCAATACTTCTAATACCAAACCTGAGATCCATCCTATAACATGAGATGTGATATCCAACTCCTTCCCTTTCCAAACCTAAGAGCCTATCTATAGCATGAGATGTGATATCCAGGTCCTTCCCATTCCAATCCTTAGACCCTTCCTACAGCATGCAATATGATATCTCAATGATTCTAATAACAAACCTGAGACCCGTCCTATAGCATGAGATATGATATCCAAGTCCTTCCCATTCCAATCCTGAGACCCTTCCTATAACATGAAATGTGATATCCAACTCCTTCCCATTCCAACCTGAGACCCTTCCTATAGCATGAGATGGGATATCCAACTTCTTCCAAATCCAATACTGATACCCTTCCGATAGCATGAGATGTGATATCCCAATGCTTCTACCAAACCTGAGACCCATACTATGGCATGAGATGTGATATCAAACTCCTTCCCATTCCAATCCTGAGACCCTTCCTATAGCTTGAGGTGTGATATCCAACTCCTTCCCATTCCAATTCTGAGACCCTTCGTATACCATGAGACTTGATATCTCAATGCTTCTAATACCAAACCTGAGACCCGTCCTATAACATGAGATGTGATATCCAAATCCTTCCCCTTCCAAACCTTAGACCCTTCCGTTATCATGAGATGTGATATCCAACTCCTTCCCATTCCAATCCTGAGACCCTTCCGATATCATGAGATTTGTTATCTCAATGCTTCTAATATCAAACTTGAGACCCTCCCTATAGCATGAGATGTGACATCCAAGTCCTTCCCATTCCAATCCTGAGACCCTTCCTATAGCATGAGATGTGATATCTCTATGCTTCTAATACCAAACCTGAGACCCTTCATATAACATGAGATGGGATATCCAACTCCTTCCCATTCCAATCCTGAGACCTTTCCGATAGCAGAGATGTGATATGTCAATGCTTATACCAAACCTGAGAACCTTCCTATGGCCTGAGATGTCATATACAACTCCTTCCCATTCCAATCCTGAGACCCTTCCTTTAGCATGAGATGTGATATCTCAATGCTTATACCAAATCTGAGACCCTTCCTATAGCATGAGATGTGATATCCAATTCCTTCCCATTCCAATCCTGATACCCTTCCTATAGCATGAGATGTGATATCTCAATGCTTATACCAAAACTGAGAGCCTACCTATAGCATGAGATGTGATATCCAAGTCCACCCCATTCCAATCCTTAGGCCCTTCCTACAGCATGCAATGTGATATCTCAATGATTCTAATACCAAACCAGAGACTCTTCCTATAACATGAGATGGGATATCCAACTCCTTCCCATTCAAATCCTGAGCCGCTTCCGATAGCAGAGATGTGATATCTCAATGCTTATACCAAACCTGAGACCCTTCCTATAACATGAGATGTGATATCCAACTCCTTCCCGTTCCGAACCTGAGACACTAACTATAGCATATGTGATATCCAACTCCTTCCCATTCCAAACATGAGACCCTTCCTATAGCAAGAAAGTAATATCCAACTCCTACCCATTCCAATCCTGAGACCCTTCCTATAGCAAGAGATGTGATATCCAAATCCTTCCCATTCCAATCCTGAGACCCTTCCTATAACATGAGATGTGATATCCAACTCCTTCCCATTCCAACCTGAGACACTTCCTATAGCATGAGAAGGGATATCCAACTCCTTCCCAATCCAATCCTGAGACCCTTCCGATAGCAGAGATGTGATATCTCAATGCTTAAACCAAACCTGAGACCCTTCCTGTGGCATGAGATGTGATATCCAACTCCTTGCCATTCAAATCCTGAGACCCTTCCTATAGCATGAAAAGGGATATCCAACTCCTTCCCAATCCAATCCTGAGACCCTTCCGATAGCAGAGACGTGATATCTCAATGCTTCTACCAAACCTGAGACCCTTCCTTTAGCATGAGATGTGATATCCAAATCCTTCACATTCCAATCCTGAGACCCTTCCTATAGCATGAGATGTGATATCTCAATGCTTCTAATACCAAACCTGAGATCCTTCCTATAACATGAGATGTGATATCCAATTCCTTCCCATTCCAAACCTGAGACCCTTCCTATTGGATGAGTTGTGATATCCAACTCCTTCCCATTCCAACCCTGAGACCCTTCCTATAGCATGAGATGTGATGTCTCAATGATTCTAATACCAAACCTGAGATCCTTCCTATAACATGAGATGTGATATCCAACTCCTTCCATTACAATCCTGAGACCCGTCCTATAGCATGAGATGTGATATCTCAATGCTTATACCAAACCTGAGACCCTTCCTATAGCATGAGATGTGATATCCAACTCCTTCCCATTCCAACCTGAGACACTTCCTATAGCATGAGAAGGGATATCCAACTCCTTCCCAATCCAATCCTGAGACCCTTCCGATAGCAGCGACGTGATACCTCAATGCTTCTACCAAACCTGAGACCCTTCCTTTAGCATGAGATGTGATATCCAAATCCTTCACATTCCAATCCTGAGACTCTTCCTTTAGCATGAGATGTGATATCTCAATGCTTATACCAAATCTGAGACCCTTCCTATAGCATGAGATGTGATATCCAATTCCTTCCCATTCCAATCCTGAGACCCTTCCTATAGCATGAGATGTGATATCTCAATGCTTATACCAAAACTGAGAGCCTACCTATAGCATGAGATGTGATATCCAAGTCCACCCCATTCCAATCCTTAGGCCCTTCCTACAGCATGCAATGTGATATCTCAATGATTCTAATACCAAACCAGAGACTCTTCCTATAACATGAGATGGGATATCCAACTCCTTCCCATTCAAATCCTGAGCCGCTTCCGATAGCAGAGATGTGATATCTCAATGCTTATACCAAACCTGAGACCCTTCCTATAACATGAGATGTGATATCCAACTCCTTCCCGTTCCGAACCTGAGACACTAACTATAGCATATGTGATATCCAACTCCTTCCCATTCCAAACATGAGACCCTTCCTATAGCAAGAAAGTAATATCCAACTCCTACCCATTCCAATCCTGAGACCCTTCCTATAGCAAGAGATGTGATATCCAAATCCTTCCCATTCCAATCCTGAGACCCTTCCTATAACATGAGATGTGATATCCAACTCCTTCCCATTCCAACCTGAGACACTTCCTATAGCATGAGAAGGGATATCCAACTCCTTCCCAATCCAATCCTGAGACCCTTCCGATAGCAGAGATGTGATATCTCAATGCTTAAACCAAACCTGAGACCCTTCCTGTGGCATGAGATGTGATATCCAACTCCTTGCCATTCAAATCCTGAGACCCTTCCTATAGCATGAAAAGGGATATCCAACTCCTTCCCAATCCAATCCTGAGACCCTTCCGATAGCAGAGACGTGATATCTCAATGCTTCTACCAAACCTGAGACCCTTCCTTTAGCATGAGATGTGATATCCAAATCCTTCACATTCCAATCCTGAGACCCTTCCTATAGCATGAGATGTGATATCTCAATGCTTCTAATACCAAACCTGAGATCCTTCCTATAACATGAGATGTGATATCCAATTCCTTCCCATTCCAAACCTGAGACCCTTCCTATTGGATGAGTTGTGATATCCAACTCCTTCCCATTCCAACCCTGAGACCCTTCCTATAGCATGAGATGTGATGTCTCAATGATTCTAATACCAAACCTGAGATCCTTCCTATAACATGAGATGTGATATCCAACTCCTTCCATTACAATCCTGAGACCCGTCCTATAGCATGAGATGTGATATCTCAATGCTTATACCAAACCTGAGACCCTTCCTATAGCATGAGATGTGATATCCAACTCCTTCCCATTCCAACCTGAGACACTTCCTATAGCATGAGAAGGGATATCCAACTCCTTCCCAATCCAATCCTGAGACCCTTCCGATAGCAGAGATGTGATATCTCAATGCTTATACCAAACCTGAGACCCTTCCTATGGCATGAGATGTGATATCCAACTCCTTGCCATTCAAATCCTGAGACCCTTCCTATAGCATGAGAAGGGATATCCAACTCCTTCCCAATCCAATCCTGAGACCCTTCCGATAGCAGCGACGTGATACCTCAATGCTTCTACCAAACCTGAGACCCTTCCTTTAGCATGAGATGTGATATCCAAATCCTTCACATTCCAATCCTGAGACTCTTCCTTTAGCATGAGATGTGATATCTCAATGCTTATACCAAATCTGAGACCCTTCCTATAGCATGAGATGTGATATCCAATTCCTTCCCATTCCAATCCTGAGACCCTTCCTATAGCATGAGATGTGATATCTCAATGCTTATACCAAACCTGAGAGCCTACCTATAGCATGAGATGTGATATCCAAGTCCATCCCATTCCAATCCTTTGACCCTTCCTACAGCATGCGATGTGATATCTCAATGATTCTACCAAACCAGAGACTCTTCCTATAACATGAGATGGGATATCCAACTCCTTCCCATTCCAATCCTGAGCCGCTTCCGATAGCAGAGATGTGATATCTCAATGCTTATACCAAGCCTGAGACCCTTCCTATAACATGAGATGTGATATCCAACTCCTTCCCGTTCCAAACCTGAGACACTAACTATAGCATATGTGATATCCAACTCCTTCCCATTCCAAACATGAGACCCTTCCTATTGCAAGAAAGTAATATCCAACTCCTACCCATTCCAATCCTGAGACCCTTCCTATAGCAAGAGATGTGATATCCAAATCCTTCCCATTCCAATCCTGAGACCCTTCCTATAACATGAGATGTGATATCCAACTCCTTCCCATTCCAACCTGAGACACTTCCTATAGCATGAGAAGGGATATCCAACTCCTTCCCAATCCAATCCTGAGACCCTTCCGATAGCAGAGATGTGATATCTCAATGCATATACCAAACCTGAGACCCTTCCTATGGCATGAGATGTGATATCCAACTCCTTCCCAATCCAATCCTGAGACCCTTCCGATAGCAGAGACGTGATATCTCAATGCTTCTACCAAACCTGAGACCCTTCCTTTAGCATGAGATGTGATATCCAAATCCTTCACATTCCAATCCTGAGACCCTTCCTATAGCATGAGATGTGATATCTCAATGCTTCTAATACCAAACCTGAGATCCTTCCTATAACATGAGATGTGATATCCAATTCCTTCCCATTCCAAACCTGAGACCCTTCCTATTGGATGAGATGTGATATCCAACTCCTTCCCATTCCAACCCTGAGACCCTTCCTATAGCATGAGATGTGATGTCTCAATGCTTCTAATACCAAACCTGAGATCCTTCCTATAACATGAGATGTGATATCCAACTCCTTCCATTCCAATCCTGAGACCCGTCCTATAGCATGAGATGTGATATCTCAATGCTTATACCAAACCTGAGACCCTTCCTATAGCATGAGATGTGATATCCAACTGCTTCCCATTCCAATCCTGAGACCCTTCCTATAGCATGAGATGTGATATCTCAATGCTTCTAATACCAAACCTGAGATCCTGCCTCTAACATGAAATGTGATATCCAACTCCTTCCCTTTCCAAACCTGAGACACTTCCGATAGCAGAGATGTGATATCTCAATGCTTATACCAAACCTGAGACCCTTCCTATAACATGAGATGTGATATCCAAATCCTTCCCATTCCAATCCTGAGACACTTCCTATAGCATGAGATGTGATATCTCAATGCTTCTAATATCAAAACTGAGACCCTCCCTATAGCATGATATGTGATATCTAAGTCCTGCCCATTCCAATCCTGAGACCCTCCCTATAGCATGAGATGTGATATCCAACTCCTTCCCATTCCAATCCTGAGACCCTTCCTATAGCATGAGATATGATATCTCAATACTTCTAATACCAAACGTGAGATCCTTCCGATAACATGAGATGTGATATCCAAATCCTTCCCCTTCCAATCCTGAGACCCTCCCTTTAGCATGAGATGTGATATCCAACTCCTTCCTATTCCAATCCTGAGACTCTTCTGATAGTATGAGATGTGATATCTCAATGCTTCTAATACCAAACCTGAGATCCTTCCGATAGCATGAGATGTGATATCTCAATGCTTCTAATAGCAAACCTGAGATCCTTCCTATAACATGAGATGTGATATCCAAATCCTTCCCCTTCCAAACCTGAGACCCTCCCTTTAGCATGAGATGTGATATCCAACTCCTTCCCATTCCATTCCTAAGACCCTTCTGATAGCATGAGATGTGATATCTCAATGCCTCTAATACCAAACCTGAGATCCTACCTCTAACATGAAATGTGATATCCAACTATTTCCCCTTCCAAACCTGAGAGCCTTCCTATAGCATGAGATGTGATATCCAAGTCCTTCCCATTCCAATCCTGAGACCCTTCCTATAGCTTGAGATGTGATATCCAACTCCTTCCCATTCCAATTCTGAGACCCTTCCTATACTATGAGACTTGATATCTCAATGCTTCTAATACAAACGTGAGACCCGTAATATAACATGAGATGTGATATCCAAATCCTTCCCCTTCCAAACCTTAGACCCTTCCTTTATCATGAGATGTGATATCCAACTCCTTCCCATTCCAATCCTGAGACCCTTCCGATATCATGAGATGTGATATCTCAAAGCTTCTAATATCAAACTTGAGACCCTCCCTATAGCATGAGATGTGATATCCAAGTCCTTCCCATTCCAATCCTGAGACCCTTCCTATAGCTTGAGGTGTGATATCCAACTCCTTCCCATTCCAATTCTGAGACCCTTCTTATACCATGAGACTTGATATCTCAATGCTTCTAATACCAAACCTGAGACCCGTCCTATAACATGAGATGTGATATCCAAATCCTTCCCCTTCCAAACCTTAGACCCTTCCTTTATCATGAGATGTGATATCCAACTCCTTCCCATTCCAATCCTGAGACCCTTCCGATATCATGAGATGTGATATCCAACTCCTTCCCATTCCAACCTGAGACACTTCCTATAGCATGAGAAGGGATATCTAACTCCTTCCCAATCCAATCCTGAGACCCTTCCGATAGCAGAGATGTGATATCTGAATGCTTATACCAAACCTGAGACCCTTCCTATGGCATGAGATGTGATATCCAACTCCTTGCCATTCAAATCCTGAGACCCTTCCTATAGCATGAGATGTGATATCTCTATGCTTCTAATACCAAACCTGAGACCCTTCCTATAACATGAGATGGGATATCCAACTCCTTCCCATTCCAATCCTGAGACCCTTCCGATAGCAGAGATGTGATATCTCAATGCTTATACCAAACCTGAGAACCTTCCTATGGCCTGAGATGTCATATACAGCTCCTTCCCATTCCAATCCTGAGACCCTTCCTTTAGCATGAGATGTGATATCTCAATGCTTATACCAAATCTGAGACCCTTCCTATAGCATGAGATGTGATATCCAATTCCTTCCCATTCCAATCCTGAGACCCTTCCTATAGCATGAGATGTGATATCTCAATGCTTATACCAAACCTGAGAGCCTACCTATAGCATGAGATGTGATATCCAAGTCCATCCCATTCCAATCCTTAGACCCTTCCTACAGCATGCAATGTGATATCTCAATGATTCTAATACCAAACCAGAGACTCTTCCTATAACATGAGATGGGATATCCAACTCCTTCCCATTCCAATCCTGAGCCGCTTCCGATAGCAGAGATGTGATATCTCAATGCTTATACCAAACCTGAGACCCTTCCTATAACATGAGATGTGATATCCAACTCCTTCCGTTCCAAACCTGAGACACTAACTATAGCATATGTGATATCCAACTCCTTCCCATTCCAAACATGAGACCCTTCCTATAGCAAGAAAGTAATATCCAACTCCTACCCATTCCAATCCTGAGACCCTTCCTATAGCAAGAGATGTGATATCCAAATCCTTCCCATTCCAATCCTGAGACCCTTCCGATAGCAGAGATGTGATATCTCAATGCTTATACCAAACCTGAGACCCTTCCTATGGCATGAGATGTGATATCCAACTCCTTCCCAATCCAATCCTGAGACCCTTCCGATAGCAGAGACGTGATATCTCAATGCTTCTACCAAACCTGAGACCCTTCCTTTAGCATGAGATGTGATATCCAAATCCTTCACATTCCAATCCTGAGACCCTTCCTATAGCATGAGATGTGATATCTCAATGCTTCTAATACCAAACCTGAGGTCCTTCCTATAACATGAGATGTGATATCCAATTCCTTCCCATTCCAAACCTGAGACCCTTCCTATTGGATGCGATGTGATATCCAACTCCTTCCCATTCCAACCCTGAGACCCTTCCTATAGCATGAGATGTGATGTCTCAATGCTTCTAATACCAAACCTGAGATCCTTCCTATAACATGAGATGTGATATCCAACTCCTTCCATTCAAATCCTGAGACCCGTCCTATAGCATGAGATGTGATATCTCAATGCTTATACCAAACCTGAGACCCTTCCTATAGCATGAGATGTGATATCCAACTGCTTCCCATTCCAATCCTGAGACCCTTCCTATAGCATGAGATGCGATATCTCAATGCTTCTAATACCAAACCTGAGATCCTTCCTCTAACATGAAATGTGATATCCAACTCCTTCCCTTTCCAAACCTAAGAGCCTATCTATAGCATGAGATGTGATATCCAAGTCCTTCCTATTCCAACCCTTAGACCCTTCCTACAGCATGCAATATGATATCTCAATGATTTAATAACAAACCTGAGACCCGTCCTATAACATGAGATGGGATATCCAACTCCTTCCCATTCCAATCCTGAGACACTTCCGATAGCAGAGATGTGATATCTCAATGCTTATACCAAACCTGAGACCCTTCCTATAACATGAGATGTGATATCCAAATCCTTCCCGTTCCAAACCTGAGACCCTTCCTTTAGCATGAGATGTGATATCCAGCACCTTCCCATTCCAATCCTGAGACACTTCCTATAGCATGAGATGTGATATCCAACTCCTTCCCATTCCAATCCTGAGACACTTCCGATAGCAGAGATGTGATATCTCAATGCTTATACCAAACCTGAGACCCTTCCTATAACAGGAGATGTGATATCCAAATCCTTCCCGTTCCAAACCTGAGACCCTTCCTTTAGCATGAGATGTGATATCCAGCACCTTCCCATTCCAATCCTGAGACACTTCCTATAGCATGAGATGTGATATCTCAATGCTTCTAATATCAAAACTGAGACCCTCCCTATAGCATGATATGTGATATCTAAGTCCTTCCCATTCCAATCCTGAGACCCTCCCTATAGCATGAGATGTGATATCCAACTCCTTCCCATTCCAATCCTGAGACCCTTCCTATAGCATGAGATATGATATCTCAATACTTCTAATACCAAACGTGAGATCCTTCCGATAACATGAGATGTGATATCCAAATCCTTCCCCTTCCAATCCTGAGACCCTCCCTTTAGCATGAGATGTGATATCGAACTCCTTCCTATTCCAATCCTGAGACTCTTCTGATAGCATGAGATGTGATATCTCAATGCTTCTAATACCAAACCTGAGATCCTTCCGATAGCATGAGATGTGATATCTCAATGCTTCTAATACCAAACCTGAGATCCTTCCTATAACATGAGATGTGATATCCAAATCCTTCCCCTTCCAAACCTGAGACCCTCCCTTTAGCATGAGATGTGATATCCAACTCCTTCCCATTCCATTCCTGAGACCCTTCTGATAGCATGAGATGTGATATCTCAATGCCTCTAATACCAAACCTGAGATCCTACCTCTAACATGAAATGTGATATCCAACTCTTTCCCCTTCCAAACCTGAGAGCCTTCCTATAGCATGAGATGTGATATCCAAGTCCTTCCCATTCCAATCCTGAGACCCTTCCTATAACTTGAGATGTGATATCCAACTCCTTCCCATTCCAATCCTGAGACCCTTCCGATATCATGAGATGTGATATCTCAAAGCTTCTAATATCAAACTTGAGACCCTCCCTATAGCATGAGATGTGATATCCAAGTCCTTCCCATTCCAATCCTGAGACCCTTCCTATAGCATGAGATGTGATATCTCAATGCTTCTAATACCAAACCTGAGACCCTTCCTATAACATGAGATGGGAATATCCAACTCCTTCCCATTCCAATCCTGAGACCCTTCCGATAGCAGAGATGTGATATCTCAATGCTTATACCAAACCTGAGATCCTTCCTATAACATGAGATGTGATATCCAACTCCTTCCCATTCCAATCCTGAGACACTTCCTATAGCATGAGATGTGATATCTCACTGCTTATACCAAACCTGAGACCCTTCCCATAGCATGAGATGTGATATCCAACTCCTTCCCATTCCAATCCTCAGACCCTTCCTATAGCATGAGATGTGATATCTCAATGCTTCTAATATCAAACTTGAGACCCTACCTATAGCATGAGATGTGATATCCAAGTCCTTCCCATTACAATCCTGAGACACTTCCTATAGCATGAGATGTGATATCCAACTCCTTCCCATTCCAATCCTGAGACCCTTCCTATAGCATGAGATATGATATCTCAATACTTCTAATACCAAACGTGAGATCCTTCCGATAACATGAGATGTGATATCCAAATCCTTCCCCTTCCAAACCTGAGACCCTCCCTTTAGCATGAGATGTGATATCCAACTCCTTCCCATTCCAATCCTGAGACCCTTCTGATAGCATGAGATGTGATATCTCAATGCTTCTAATACCAAACCTGAGATCCTTCCGATAGCATGAGATGTGATATCTCAATGCTTCTAATACCAAACCTGAGATCCTTCCTATAACATGAGATGTGATATCCAAATCCTTCCCCTTCCAAACCTGAGACCCTCCCTTTAGCATGAGATGTGATATCCAACTCCTTCCCATTCCATTCCCGAGACCCTTCTGATAGCATGAGATGTGATATCTCAATGCCTCTAATACCAAACCTGAGATCCTACCTCTAACATGAAATGTGATATCCAACTCTTTCCCCTTCCAAACCTGAGAGCCTTCCTATAGCATGAGATGTGATATCCAAGTCCTTCCCATTCCAATCCTGAGACCCTTCCTATAGCTTGAGATGTGATATCCAACTCCTTCCCATTCCAATTCTGAGACCCTTCCTATACTCTGAGACTTGATATCTCAATACTTCTAATACCAAACCTGAGATCCGTAATATAACATGAGATGTGATATCCAAATCCTCCCCCTTCCAAACCTTAGACCCTTCCTTTATCATGAGATGTGATATCCAACTCCTTCCCATTCCAATCCTGAGACCCTTCCGATATCATGAGATGTGATATCTCAAAGCTTCTAATATCAAACTTGAGACCCTCCCTATAGCATGAGATGTGATATCCAAGTCCTTCCCATTCCAATCCTGAGACCCTTCCTATAGCATGAGATGTGATATCTCAATGCTTCTAATACCAAACCTGAGACCCTTCCTATTACATGAGATGGGAATATCCAACTCCTTCCCATTCCAATCCTGAGACCCTTCCGATAGCAGAGATGTGATATCTCAATGCTTATACCAAACCTGAGACCCTTCGTATGGCATGAGATGTGATATCCAACTCCTTGCCATTCAAATCCTGAGACCCTTCCTATAGCATGAGAAGGGATATCCAACTCCTTCCCAATCCAATCCTGAGACCCTTCCGATAGCAGAGACGTGATATCTCAATGCTTCTACCAAACCTGAGACCCTTCCTTTAGCATGAGATGTGATATCCAAATCCTTCACATTCCAATCCTGAGACCCTTCCTATAGCATGAGATGTGATATCTCAATGCTTCTAATACCAAACCTGAGATCCTTCCTATAACATGAGATGTGATATCCAATTCCTTCCCATTCCAAACCTGAGACCCTTCCTATTGGATGAGTTGTGATATCCAACTCCTTCCCATTCCAACCCTGAGACCCTTCCTATAGCATGAGATGTGATGTCTCAATGATTCTAATACCAAACCTGAGATCCTTCCTATAACATGAGATGTGATATCCAACTCCTTCCATTCCAATCCTGAGACCCGTCCTATAGCATGAGATGTGATATCGCAATGCTTATACCAAACCTGAGACCCTTCCTATAGCATGAGATGTGATATCCAACTACTTCCCATTCCAATCCTGAGACCCTTCCTATAGCATGAGATGTGATATCTCAATGCTTCTAATACCAAACCTGAGATCCTTCCTCTAACATGAAATGTGATATCCAACTCCTTCCCTTTCCAAACCTAAGAGCCTATCTATAGCATGAGATGTGATATCCAGGTCCTTCCTATTCCAATCCTTAGACCCTTCCTACAGCATGCAATATGATATCTCAATGATTCTAATAACAAACCTGAGACCCGTCCTATAGCATGAGATATGATATCCAAGTCCTTCCCATTCCAATCCTGAGACCCTTCCTATAACATGAAATGTGATATCCAACTCCTTCCCATTCCAACCTGAGACCCTTCCTATAGCATGAGATGGGATATCCAACTTCTTCAAAATCCAATACTGATACCCTTCCGATAGCATGAGATGTTATATCCCAATGCTTCTACCAAACCTGAGACCCATACTATGGCATGAGATGTGATATCAAACTCCTTCCCATTCCAATCCTGAGACCCTTCCTATAGCTTGAGGTGTGATATCCAACTCCTTCCCATTCCAATTCTGAGACCCTTCTTATACCATGAGACTTGATATCTCAATGCTTCTAATACCAAACCTGAGACCCGTCCTATAACATGAGATGTGACATCCAAATCCTTCCCCTTCCAAACCTTAGACCCTTCCTTTATCATGAGATGTGGTATCCAACTCCTTCCCATTCCAATCCTGAGACCCTTCCGATATCATGAGATTTGTTATCTCAATGCTTCTAATATCAAACTTGAGATCCTCCCTATAGCATGAGATGTGACATCCAAGTCCTTCCCATTCCAATCCTGAAACCCTTCCTATAGCATGAGATGTGATATCTCTATGCTTCTAATACCAAACCTGAGACCCTTCCTATAACATGAGATGGGATATCCAACTCCTTCCCATTCCAATCCTGAGACCCTTCCGATAGCAGAGATGTGATATCTCAATGCTTATACCAAACCTGAGACCCTTCCTATGGCCTGAGATGTCATATACAACTCCTTCCCATTCCAATCCTGAGACCCTTCCTTTAGCATGAGATGTGATATCTCAATGCTTATACCAAATCTGAGACCCTTCCTATAGCATGAGATGTGATATCCAAATCCTTCCCATTCCAATCCTGAGACCCTTCCTATAGCATGAGATGTGATATCTCAATGCTTATACCAAACCTGAGAGCCTACCTATAGCATGAGATGTGATATCCAAGTCCATCCCATTCCAATCCTTAGACCCTTCCTACAGCATGCGATGTGATATCTCAATGATTCTAATACCAAACCAGAGACTCTTACTATAACATGAGATGTGATATCCAACTCCTTCCCATTCCAATCCTGAGCCGCTTCCGATAGCAGAGATGTGATATCTCAATGCTTATACCAAACCTGAGACCCTTCCTATAACATGAGATGTGATATCCAACTCCTTCCCGTTCCAAACCTGAGACACTAACTATAGCATATGTGATATCCAACTCCTTCCCATTCCAAACATGAGACCCTTCCTATAGTAAGAAAGTAATATCCAACTCCTACCCATTCCAAACCTGAGACCCTTCCTATAACATGAGATGTGATATCCAAATCCTTCCCGTTCCAAACCTGAGACCCTTCCTTTAGCATGAGATGTGATATCCAGCACCTTCCCATTCCAATCCTGAGACACTTCCTATAGCATGAGATGTGATATCCAACTCCTTCCCATTCCAATCCTGAGACACTTCCGATAGCAGAGATGTGATATCTCAATGCTTATACCAAACCTGAGACCCTTCCTATAACAGGAGATGTGATATCCAAATCCTTCCCGTTCCAAACCTGAGACCCTTCCTTTAGCATGAGATGTGATATCCAGCACCTTCCCATTCCAATCCTGAGACACTTCCTATAGCATGAGATGTGATATCTCAATGCTTCTAATATCAAAACTGAGACCCTCCCTATAGCATGATATGTGATATCTAAGTCCTTCCCATTCCAATCCTGAGACCCTCCCTATAGCATGAGATGTGATATCCAACTCCTTCCCATTCCAATCCTGAGACCCTTCCTATAGCATGAGATATGATATCTCAATACTTCTAATACCAAACGTGAGATCCTTCCGATAACATGAGATGTGATATCCAAATCCTTCCCCTTCCAATCCTGAGACCCTCCCTTTAGCATGAGATGTGATATCGAACTCCTTCCTATTCCAATCCTGAGACTCTTCTGATAGCATGAGATGTGATATCTCAATGCTTCTAATACCAAACCTGAGATCCTTCCGATAGCATGAGATGTGATATCTCAATGCTTCTAATACCAAACCTGAGATCCTTCCTATAACATGAGATGTGATATCCAAATCCTTCCCCTTCCAAACCTGAGACCCTCCCTTTAGCATGAGATGTGATATCCAACTCCTTCCCATTCCATTCCTGAGACCCTTCTGATAGCATGAGATGTGATATCTCAATGCCTCTAATACCAAACCTGAGATCCTACCTCTAACATGAAATGTGATATCCAACTCTTTCCCCTTCCAAACCTGAGAGCCTTCCTATAGCATGAGATGTGATATCCAAGTCCTTCCCATTCCAATCCTGAGACCCTTCCTATAACTTGAGATGTGATATCCAACTCCTTCCCATTCCAATCCTGAGACCCTTCCGATATCATGAGATGTGATATCTCAAAGCTTCTAATATCAAACTTGAGACCCTCCCTATAGCATGAGATGTGATATCCAAGTCCTTCCCATTCCAATCCTGAGACCCTTCCTATAGCATGAGATGTGATATCTCAATGCTTCTAATACCAAACCTGAGACCCTTCCTATAACATGAGATGGGAATATCCAACTCCTTCCCATTCCAATCCTGAGACCCTTCCGATAGCAGAGATGTGATATCTCAATGCTTATACCAAACCTGAGATCCTTCCTATAACATGAGATGTGATATCCAACTCCTTCCCATTCCAATCCTGAGACACTTCCTATAGCATGAGATGTGATATCTCACTGCTTATACCAAACCTGAGACCCTTCCCATAGCATGAGATGTGATATCCAACTCCTTCCCATTCCAATCCTCAGACCCTTCCTATAGCATGAGATGTGATATCTCAATGCTTCTAATATCAAACTTGAGACCCTACCTATAGCATGAGATGTGATATCCAAGTCCTTCCCATTACAATCCTGAGACACTTCCTATAGCATGAGATGTGATATCCAACTCCTTCCCATTCCAATCCTGAGACCCTTCCTATAGCATGAGATATGATATCTCAATACTTCTAATACCAAACGTGAGATCCTTCCGATAACATGAGATGTGATATCCAAATCCTTCCCCTTCCAAACCTGAGACCCTCCCTTTAGCATGAGATGTGATATCCAACTCCTTCCCATTCCAATCCTGAGACCCTTCTGATAGCATGAGATGTGATATCTCAATGCTTCTAATACCAAACCTGAGATCCTTCCGATAGCATGAGATGTGATATCTCAATGCTTCTAATACCAAACCTGAGATCCTTCCTATAACATGAGATGTGATATCCAAATCCTTCCCCTTCCAAACCTGAGACCCTCCCTTTAGCATGAGATGTGATATCCAACTCCTTCCCATTCCATTCCCGAGACCCTTCTGATAGCATGAGATGTGATATCTCAATGCCTCTAATACCAAACCTGAGATCCTACCTCTAACATGAAATGTGATATCCAACTCTTTCCCCTTCCAAACCTGAGAGCCTTCCTATAGCATGAGATGTGATATCCAAGTCCTTCCCATTCCAATCCTGAGACCCTTCCTATAGCTTGAGATGTGATATCCAACTCCTTCCCATTCCAATTCTGAGACCCTTCCTATACTCTGAGACTTGATATCTCAATACTTCTAATACCAAACCTGAGATCCGTAATATAACATGAGATGTGATATCCAAATCCTCCCCCTTCCAAACCTTAGACCCTTCCTTTATCATGAGATGTGATATCCAACTCCTTCCCATTCCAATCCTGAGACCCTTCCGATATCATGAGATGTGATATCTCAAAGCTTCTAATATCAAACTTGAGACCCTCCCTATAGCATGAGATGTGATATCCAAGTCCTTCCCATTCCAATCCTGAGACCCTTCCTATAGCATGAGATGTGATATCTCAATGCTTCTAATACCAAACCTGAGACCCTTCCTATTACATGAGATGGGAATATCCAACTCCTTCCCATTCCAATCCTGAGACCCTTCCGATAGCAGAGATGTGATATCTCAATGCTTATACCAAACCTGAGACCCTTCGTATGGCATGAGATGTGATATCCAACTCCTTGCCATTCAAATCCTGAGACCCTTCCTATAGCATGAGAAGGGATATCCAACTCCTTCCCAATCCAATCCTGAGACCCTTCCGATAGCAGAGACGTGATATCTCAATGCTTCTACCAAACCTGAGACCCTTCCTTTAGCATGAGATGTGATATCCAAATCCTTCACATTCCAATCCTGAGACCCTTCCTATAGCATGAGATGTGATATCTCAATGCTTCTAATACCAAACCTGAGATCCTTCCTATAACATGAGATGTGATATCCAATTCCTTCCCATTCCAAACCTGAGACCCTTCCTATTGGATGAGTTGTGATATCCAACTCCTTCCCATTCCAACCCTGAGACCCTTCCTATAGCATGAGATGTGATGTCTCAATGATTCTAATACCAAACCTGAGATCCTTCCTATAACATGAGATGTGATATCCAACTCCTTCCATTCCAATCCTGAGACCCGTCCTATAGCATGAGATGTGATATCGCAATGCTTATACCAAACCTGAGACCCTTCCTATAGCATGAGATGTGATATCCAACTACTTCCCATTCCAATCCTGAGACCCTTCCTATAGCATGAGATGTGATATCTCAATGCTTCTAATACCAAACCTGAGATCCTTCCTCTAACATGAAATGTGATATCCAACTCCTTCCCTTTCCAAACCTAAGAGCCTATCTATAGCATGAGATGTGATATCCAGGTCCTTCCTATTCCAATCCTTAGACCCTTCCTACAGCATGCAATATGATATCTCAATGATTCTAATAACAAACCTGAGACCCGTCCTATAGCATGAGATATGATATCCAAGTCCTTCCCATTCCAATCCTGAGACCCTTCCTATAACATGAAATGTGATATCCAACTCCTTCCCATTCCAACCTGAGACCCTTCCTATAGCATGAGATGGGATATCCAACTTCTTCAAAATCCAATACTGATACCCTTCCGATAGCATGAGATGTTATATCCCAATGCTTCTACCAAACCTGAGACCCATACTATGGCATGAGATGTGATATCAAACTCCTTCCCATTCCAATCCTGAGACCCTTCCTATAGCTTGAGGTGTGATATCCAACTCCTTCCCATTCCAATTCTGAGACCCTTCTTATACCATGAGACTTGATATCTCAATGCTTCTAATACCAAACCTGAGACCCGTCCTATAACATGAGATGTGACATCCAAATCCTTCCCCTTCCAAACCTTAGACCCTTCCTTTATCATGAGATGTGGTATCCAACTCCTTCCCATTCCAATCCTGAGACCCTTCCGATATCATGAGATTTGTTATCTCAATGCTTCTAATATCAAACTTGAGATCCTCCCTATAGCATGAGATGTGACATCCAAGTCCTTCCCATTCCAATCCTGAGACCCTTCCTATAGCATGAGATGTGATATCTCTATGCTTCTAATACCAAACCTGAGACCCTTCCTATAACATGAGATGGGATATCCAACTCCTTCCCATTCCAATCCTGAGACCCTTCCGATAGCAGAGATGTGATATCTCAATGCTTATACCAAACCTGAGACCCTTCCTATGGCCTGAGATGTCATATACAACTCCTTCCCATTCCAATCCTGAGACCCTTCCTTTAGCATGAGATGTGATATCTCAATGCTTATACCAAATCTGAGACCCTTCCTATAGCATGAGATGTGATATCCAAATCCTTCCCATTCCAATCCTGAGACCCTTCCTATAGCATGAGATGTGATATCTCAATGCTTATACCAAACCTGAGAGCCTACCTATAGCATGAGATGTGATATCCAAGTCCATCCCATTCCAATCCTTAGACCCTTCCTACAGCATGCGATGTGATATCTCAATGATTCTAATACCAAACCAGAGACTCTTACTATAACATGAGATGTGATATCCAACTCCTTCCCATTCCAATCCTGAGCCGCTTCCGATAGCAGAGATGTGATATCTCAATGCTTATACCAAACCTGAGACCCTTCCTATAACATGAGATGTGATATCCAACTCCTTCCCGTTCCAAACCTGAGACACTAACTATAGCATATGTGATATCCAACTCCTTCCCATTCCAAACATGAGACCCTTCCTATAGTAAGAAAGTAATATCCAACTCCTACCCATTCCAATCCTGAGACCCTTCCTATAGCAAGAGATGTGATATCCAAATCCTTCCCATTCCAATACTGAGACCCTTCCTATAACATGAGATGTGATATCCAACTCCTTCCCATTCCAACCTGAGACACTTCCTATAGCATGAGAAGGGATATCCAACTCCTTCCCAATCCAATCCTGAGACCCTTCCGATAGCAGAGATGTGATATCTCAATGTTTATACCAAACCTGAGACCCTTCCTATGGCATGAGATGTGATATCCAACTCCTTGCCATTCAAATCCTGAGACCCTTCCTATAGCATGAGAAGGGATAGCCAACTCCTTCCCAATCCAATCCTGCGACCCTTCCGATAGCAGAGACGTGATATCTCAATGCTTCTACCAAACCTGAGACCCTTCCTTTAGCATGAGATGTGATATCCAAATCCTTCACATTCCAATCCTGAGACCCTTCCTATAGCATGAGATGTGATATCTCAATGCTTCTAATACCAAACCTGAGATCCTTCCTATAACATGAGATGTGATATCCAATTCCTTCCCATTCCAAACCTGAGACCCTTCCTATTGGATGAGATGTGATATCCAACTCCTTCCCATTCCAACCCTGAGACCCTTCCTATAGCATGAGATGTGATGTCTCAATGCTTCTAATACCAAACCTGAGATCCTTCCTATAACATGAGATGTGATATCCAACTCCTTCCATTCCAATCCTGAGACCCGTCCTATAGCATGAGATGTGATATCTCAATGCTTATACTAAACCTGAGACCCTTCCTATAGCATGAGATGTGATATCCAACTACTTCCCATTCCAATCCAGAGACCCTTCCTATAGCATGAGATGTGATATCTCAATGCTTCTAATACCAAACCTGAGATCCTTCCTCTAACATGAAATGTGATATCCAACTCCTTCCCTTTCCAAACCTAAGAGCCTATCTATAGCATGAGATGTGATATCCAAGTCCTTCCCATTCCAACCCTTAGACCCTTCCTACAGCATGCAATATGATATCTCAATGATTCTAATAACAAACCTGAGACCCGTCCTATAACATGAGATGTGATATCCAACTCCTTCCCATTCCAATCCTGAGACACTTCCGATAGCAGAGATGTGATATCTCAATGCTTATACCCTTCCTATAACATGAGATGTGATATCCAAATCCTTCCCGTTCCAAACCTGAGACTCTTCCTTTAGCATGAGATGTGATATCCAGCTCCTTCCCATTCCAATCCTGAGACACTTCCGATAGCATGAGATGTGATATCTCAATGCTTCTAATATCAAAACTGAGACCCTCCCTATAGCATGATATGTGATATCTAAGTCCTTCCCATTCCAATCCTGAGACACTCCCTATAGCATGAGATGTGATATCCAACTCTTTCCCATTCCAATCCTGAGACCCTTCCTATAGCATGAGATATGATATCTCAATACATCTAATACCAAACGTGAGATCCTTCCGATAACATGAGATGTGATATCCAAATCCTTCCCCTTCCAAACCTGAGACCCTCCCTTTAGCATGAGATGTGATATCCAACTCCTTCCCATTCCAATCCTTAGACCCTTCTGATAGCATGAGATGGGATATCTCAATGCTTCTAATACCAAACCTGAGATCCTTCCGATAGCATGAGATGTGATATCTCAATGCTTCTAATACCAAACCTGAGATCCTTCCTATAACATGAGATGTGATATCCAAATCCTTCCCCTTCCAAACCTGAGACCCTCCCTTTAGCATGAGATGTGATATCCAACTCCTTCCCATTCCATTCCTGAGACCCTTCTGATAGCATGAGATGTGATATCTCAATGCCTCTAATACCAAACCTGAGATCCTACCTCTAACATGAAATGTGATATCCAACTCTTTCCCCTTCCAAACCTGAGAGCCTTCCTATAGCATGAGATGTGATATCCAAGTCCTTCCCATTCCAATCCTGAGACCCTTCCTATAGCTTGAGATGTGATATCCAACTCCTTCCCATTCCAATTCTGAGACCCTTCCTATACTCTGAGACTTGATATCTCAATGCTTCTAATACCAAACCTGAGACCCGTAATATAACATGAGATGTGATATCCAAATCCTTCCCCTTCCAAACCTTAGACCCTTCCTTTATCATGAGATGTGATATCCAACTCCTTCCCATTCCAATCCTGAGACCCTTCCGATATCATGAGATGTGATATCTCAAAGCTTCTAATATCAAACTTGAGACCCTCCCTATAGCAGGGGATGTGATATCCAAGTCCTTCCCATTCCAATCCTGAGACCCTTCCTATAGCATGAGATGTGATATCTCAATGCTTCTAATACCAAACCAATGACCCTTCCTATAACATGAGATGGGAATATCCAACTCCTTCCCATTCCAATCCTGAGACCCTTCCGATAGCAGAGATGTGATATCTCAATGCTTATATCAAACCTGAGACCCTTCCTATGGCATGAGATGTGATATCCAACTCCTTGCCATTCAAATCCTGAGACCCTTCCTATAGCATGAGAAGGGATATCCAACTCCTTCCCAATCCAATCCTGAGACCCTTCCGATAGCAGAGACGTGATATCTCAATGCTTCTACCAAACCTGAGACCCTTCCTTTAGCATGAGATGTGATATCCAAATCCTTCACATTCCAATCCTGAGACCCTTCCTATAGCATGAGATGTGATATCTCAATGCTTCTAATACCAAACCTGAGATCCTTCCTATAACATGAGATGTGATATCCAATTCCTTCCCATTCCAAACCTGAGACCCTTCCTATTGGATGAGATGTGATATCCAACTCCTTCCCATTCCAACCCTGAGACCCTTCCTATAGCATGAGATGTGATGTCTCAATGCTTCTAATACCAAACCTGAGATCCCTCCTATAACATGATATGTGATATCCAACTCCTTCCATTCCAATCCTGAGATCTGTCCTATAGCATGAGATGTGATATCTCAATGCTTATACAAAACCTGAGACCCTTCCTATAGCATGAGATGTGATATCCAACTACTTCCCATTCCAATCCTGAGACCCTTCATATAGCATGAGATGTGATATCTCAATGCTTCTAATACCAAACCTGAGATCCTTCCTCTAACATGAAATGTGATATCCAACTCCTTCCCTTTCCAAACCTAAGAGCATATCTATAGCATGAGATGTGATATCCAAGTCCTTCCCATTCCAATCCTTAGACCCTTCCTACAGCATGCAATATGATATCTCAATGATTCTAATAACAAACCTGAGACCCGTCCTATAGCATGAGATATGATATCCAAGTCCTTCCCATTCCAATCCTGAGACCCTTCCTATAACATGAAATGTGATATCCAACTCCTTCCCATTCCAACCTGAGACCCTTCCTATAGCATGAGATGGGATATCCAACTTCTTCCAAATCCAATACTGATACCCTTCCGATAGCATGAGATGTGATATCCCAATGCTTCTACCAAACCTGAGACCCATACTATGGCATGAAATGTGATATCAAACTCCTTCCCATTCCAATCCTGAGACCCTTCCTATAGCTTGAGGTGTGATATCCAACTCCTTCCCATTCCAATTCTGAGACCCTTCTTATACCATGAGACTTGATATCTCAATGCATCTAATACCAAACCTGAGACCCGTCCTATAACATGAGATGTGATATCCAAATCCTTCCCCTTCCAAACCTTAGACCCTTCCTTTATCATGAGATGTGATATCCAACTCCTTCCCATTCCAATCCTGAGACCCTTCCGATATCATGAGATTTGTTATCTCAATGCTTCTAATATCAAACTTGAGACCCTCCCTATAGCATGAGATGTGACATCCAAGTCCTTCCCATTCCAATCCTGAGACCCTTCCTATAACATGAGATGTGATATCCAACTCCTACCCATTCCAACCTGAGACACTTCCTATAGCATGAGAAGGGATATCTAACTCCTTCCCAATCCAATCCTGAGACCCTTCCGATAGCAGAGATGTGATATCTCAATGCTTATACCAAACCTGAGACCCTTCCTATGGCATGAGATGTGATATCCAACTCCTTGCCATTCAAATCCTGAGATCCTTCCTATAGCATGAGATGTGATATCTCTATGCTTCTAATACCAAACCTGAGACCCTTCCTATAACATGAGATGGGATATCCAACTCCTTCCCATTCCAATCCTGAGACCCTTCCGATAGCAGAGATGTGATATCTCAATGCTTATACCAAACCTGAGAACCTTCCTATGGCCTGAGATGTCATATACAACTCCTTCCCATTCCAATCCTGAGACCCTTCCTTTAGCATGAGATGTGATATCTCAATGCTTATACCAAATCTGAGACCCTTCCTATAGCATGAGATGTGATATCCTCCTGAGACCCTTCCTATAGCATGAGATGTGATATCTCAATGCTTCTACCAAACCTGAGACCCTTCCTTTAGCATGAGATGTGATATCCAACTACTTCCCATATTCCAATCCTGAGACCCTTCCTATAGCATGAGATGTGATATCTCAATACTTCTAATACCAAACCTGAGATCCTTCCGATAACATGAGATGTGATATCCAAATCCTTCCCCTTCCAAACCTGAGACCCTCCCTTTAGCATGAGATGGGATATCCAACTCCTTCCCATTCCAATCCTGAGAACCTTCTGATAGCATGAGATGTGATATCTCAATGCTTCTAATACCAATCCTGAGATCCTTCCGATAGCATGAGATGTGATATCTCAATGCTTCTAATACCAAACCTGAGATCCTTCCTATAACATGAGATGTGATATCCAAATCCTTCCCCTTCCAAACCTGAGACCCTCCCTTTAGCATGAGATGTGATATCCAGCTCCTTCCCATTCTAAATCTGAGACCCTTCTGATAGCATGAGATGTGATATCTCATTGAATCTAATACCAAACCTGAGATCCTACCTCTAACATGAAATGTGATATCCAACTCTTTCCCCTTCCAAACCTGAGAGCCTTCCTATAGCATGAGATGTGATATCCAAGTCCTTCCCATTCCAATCCTGAGACCCTTCCTATAACATGAGATGTGATATCCAACTCCTTCCAATTCCAACCTGAGACCCTTCCTATAGCATGAGATGTGATATCTCAATGCCTCTAATACCAAACCTGAGATCCTTCCTCTAACATGAACTGTGATATCCAACTCCTTCCCTTTCCAAACCTGAGAGTCTATCTATAGCATGAGATGTGATATCCAAGTCCTTCCCATTCCAATCCTTAGACCCTTCCTACAGCATGCAATATGATATCTCAATGATTCTAATAACAAACCTGAGACCCGTCCTATAACATGAGATGGGATATCCAACTCCTTCCCATTCCAATCCTGAGACACTTCCGATAGCAGAGATGTGATATATCAATGCTTATACCAACCTGAGACCCTTCCTATAACATGAGATGTGATATCCAACTCCTTCCCGTTCCAAACCTGAGACCCTTCCTTTAGCATGAGATGTGATATCCAGCTCCTTCCTATTCCAATCCTGAGACACTTACGATAGCATGAGATGTGATATCTCAATGCTTCTAATATCAAAGCTGAGACCCTCCCTATAGCATGATATGTGATATCTAAGTCCTTCCCATTCCAATCCTGAGACCCTTCCTATAGCATGAGATGTGATATCTCAATGCTTCTACCAAACCTGAGACCCTTCCTTTAGCATGAGATGTGATATCCAACTCGTTCCCATTCCAATCCTGAGACCCTTCCTATAGCATGAGATGTGATATCTCAATACTTCTAATACCAAACCTGAGATCCTTCCGATAACATGAGATGTGATATCCAAATCCTTCCCCTTTCAAACCTGAGACCCTCCCTTTAGCATGAGATGTGATATCCAACTCCTTACCATTCCTATCCTGAGACCCTTCTGATAGCATGAGATGTGATATCTCAATGCTTCTAATACCAAACTTGAGATCCTTCCTATAACATGAGATGTGATATCCAAATCCTTCCCCTTCCAAACCTGAGACCCTCCCTTTAGCATTAGATGTGATATCCAACTCCTTCCCATTCCAATCCTGAGACGCTTCTGATAGCATGAGATGTGATATCTCAATGCCTCTAATACCAAACCTGAGATCCTACCTCTAACATGAAATGTGATATCCAACTCTTTCCCCTTCCAAACCTAAGAGCCTTCCTATAGCATGAGATGTGATATCCAAGTCCTTCCCATTCCAATCATGAGACCCTTCCTATAACATGAGATGGGATATCCAACTCCTTCCCATTCCAATCCTGAGACCCTTCCGATAGCAGAGATGTGATATCTCAATGCTTATACCAAACCTGAGACCCTTCCTACGGCATGAGATGTCATATACAACTCCTTCCCATTCCAATCCTGAGACCCTTCCTATAGCATGAGATGTGATATCTCAATGCTTCTACCAAACCTGAGACCCTTCCTTTAGCATGAGATGTGATATCCAACTCGTTCCCATTCCAATCCTGAGACCCTTCCTATAGCATGAGATGTGATATCTCAATACTTCTAATACCAAACCTGAGATCCTTCCGATAACATGAGATGTGATATCCAAATCCTTCCCCTTCCAAACCTGAGACCCTCCCTTTAGCATGAGATGTGATATCCAACTCCTTCCCATTCCTATCCTGAGACCCTTCTGATAGCATGAGATGTGATATCTCAATGCTTCTAATACCAAACTTGAGATCCTTCCTATAACATGAGATGTGATATCCAAATCCTTCCCCTTCCAAACCTGAGACCCTCCCTTTAGCATGAGATGTGATATCCAACTCCTTCCCATTCCAATCCTGAGACGCTTCTGATAGCATGAGATGTGATATCTCAATGCCTCTAATACCAAACCTGAGATCCTACCTCTAACATGAAATGTGATATCCAACTCTTTCCCCTTCCAAACCTAAGAGCCTTCCTATAGCATGAGATGTGATATCCAAGTCCTTCCCATTCCAATCATGAGACCCTTCCTATAACATGAGATGGGATATCCAACTCCTTCCCATTCCAATCCTGAGACCCTTCCGATAGCAGAGATGTGATATCTCAATGCTTATACCAAACCTGAGACCCTTCCTACGGCATGAGATGTCATATACAACTCCTTCCCATTCCAATCCTGAGACCCTTCCTATAGCATGAGATGTGATATCTCAATGCTTCTACCAAACCTGAGACCCTTCCTTTAGCATGAGATGTGATATCCAACTCGTTCCCATTCCAATCCTGAGACCCTTCCTATAGCATGAGATGTGATATCTCAATACTTCTAATACCAAACCTGAGATCCTTCCGATAACATGAGATGTGATATCCAAATCCTTCCCCTTCCAAACCTGAGACCCTCCCTTTAGCATGAGATGTGATATCCAACTCCTTCCCATTCCTATCCTGAGACCCTTCTGATAGCATGAGATGTGATATCTCAATGCTTCTAATACCAAACTTGAGATCCTTCCTATAACATGAGATGTGATATCCAAATCCTTCCCCTTCCAAACCTGAGACCCTCCCTTTAGCATGAGATGTGATATCCAACTCCTTCCCATTCCAATCCTGAGACCCTTCTGATAGCATGAGATGTGATATCTCAATGCCTCTAATACCAAACCTGAGATCCTACCTCTAACATGAAATGTGATATCCAACTCTTTCCCCTTCCAAACCTAAGAGCCTTCCTATAGCATGAGATGTGATATCCAAGTCCTTCCCATTCCAATCATGAGACCCTTCCTATAACATGAGATGGGATATCCAACTCCTTCCCATTCCAATCCTGAGACCCTTCCGATAGCAGAAATGTGATATCTCAATGCTTATACCAAACCTGAGACCCTTCCTACGGCATGAGATGTCATATACAACTCCTTCCCATTCCAATCCTGAGACCCTTCCTATAGCATGAGATGTGATGTCTCAATGCTTCTAATACCAAACCTGAGATCCTTCCTATAACATGAGATGTGATATCCAACTCCTTCCCATTCCAATCCTGAGACCCTTCCTATAGCTTGAGATGTGATATCTCAATGCTTATACCAAACCTGAGACCCTTCCTATAGCATGAGATGTGATATCCAACAGCTTCCCATTCCAATCCTGAGACCCTTCCTATAGCATGAGATGTGATATCTCAATGCTTCTAATACCAAACCTGAGACTCTTCCTATAACATGAGATGGGATATCCAACTCCTTCCCATTCCAATCCTGAGACCCTTACGATAGCAGAGATGTGATATCTCAATGCTTATACCAAACCTGAGACCCTTCCTACGGCATGAGATGTCATATACAACTCCTTCCCATTCCAATCCTGAGACCCTTCCTATAGCATGAGATGTGATATCTCAATGCTTATACCAAACCTGAGACCCTTCATATAGCATGAGATGTGATATCCAACTCCTTCCCATTCCAATCCTGAGACCCTTCCTATAGCATGAGATGTGATGTCTCAATGCTTCTAATACCAAACCTGAGATCCTTCCTAAAACATGAGATGTGGTATCCAACTCCTTCCATTCCAATCCTGAGACCCTTCCTATAGCATGAGATGTGATATCTCAATGCTTCTAATATCAAACTTGAGACCCTCCCTATAGCATGAGATGTGATATCCAAGTCCTTCCCACTCCAATCCTGAGACACTTCCTATAGCTTGAGATGTGATATCTCAATGCTTCTAATACCAAACCTGAGACTCTTCCTATAACATGAGATGGGATATCCAACTCCTTCCCATTCCAATCCTGAGACCCTTCCAAAAGCATAGATGTGATATCTCAATGCTTATACCAAATCTGAGACCCTTCCTATGGCATGAAATGTCATATACATATCCTTCCCATTCCAATCCTGAGACCCTTCCTATAGCATGAGATGTGATATCTCAATGCTTATACCAAACCTGAGACCCTTCCTATAGCATGAGATGTGATATCTAACTCCTTCCCATTCCAATCCTGAGACCCTTCCTATAGCATGAGATGTGATATCTCAATGCCTCTAATACCAAACCTGAGATCCTTCCTCTAACATGAAATGTGATATCCAACTCCTTCCCTTTCCAAACCTGAGAGCCTACCTATAGCATGAGATGTGATATCCAAGTCCTTCAAATTCCAATCCTTAGACCCTTCCTATAGCATGCAATATGATATCTCAATGATTCTAATAATAAACCTGAGACCCGTCCTATAACATGAGATGGGATATCCAACTCCTTCCCATTCCAATCCTGAGACCCTTCCGATAGCAGAGATGTGATATCTCAATGCTTATACCAAACCTGAGACCCTTCCTACGGCATGAGATGTCATATACAACTCCTTCCCATTCCAATCCTGAGACCCTTCCTATAGCATGAGATGTGATATCTGAATGCTTATACCAAACCTGAGACCCTTCATATAGCATGAGATGTGATATCCAACTCCTTCCCATTACAATCCTGAGACCCTTCCTATAGCATGAGATGTGATGTCTCAATGCTTCTAATACCAAACCTGAGATCCTTCCTATAACATGAGATGTGATATCCAACTCCTTCCATTCCAATCCTGAGACCCTTCCTATAGCATGAGATGTGATATCTCAATGCTTTTAATATCAAACTTGAGACCCTCCCTATAGCATGAGATGTGATATCCAATTCCTTCCCATTCCAATCATGAGACACTTCCGATAGCATGAGATATGATATCTCAATGCTTCTAATACCAAACCTGAGACTCTTCCTATAACATGAGATGGGATATCCAACTCCTTCCGATTCCAATCCTGAGACCCTTCCAAAAGCAGAGATGTGATATCTCAATGCTTATACCAAACCTGAGACCCTTCCTATGGCATGAGATGTCATATACATATCCTTCCCATTCCAATCCTGAGACCCTTCCTATAGCATGAGATGTGATATCTCAATGCTTATACCAAACCTGAGACCCTTCCTATAGCATGAGATGTGATATCCAAGTCCTTCCCATTTTAATCCTGAGACCCTTCCTATAGCATGAGATGTGATATCTCAATGCTTCTAATACCAAACCTGAGACCCTTCCTATAACATGAATTCTGATATCCAAATCCTTCCCATTCCAATCCTGAGACCCTTCCAATAGCAGAGATGTGATATCTAATGCTTCTAATATCAAACCTGAGACCTGTCCTATAAAATGAGATGGGATATCCAACTCCTTCCCGTTCCAAACCTGATACCCTTCCTATAGCATGAGATGTGATATCCAATTCCTTCCCATCCCAATCCTGAGACACCTCCGATAGCAGGGATGTGATATCTCAATGCTTATAACAAACCTGAGACTCTTCCTATAACATGAGATGTGATATCTAACTCCTTCCCGTTCCAAACCTGAGACCCTTCCTATAGCATGAGATGTGATATCCAACTCCTTCCCATTCCAATCCTGAGACCCTTCTGATAGCATGAGATGTGATATCTCAATGCCTCTAATACCAAACCTGAGATCCTACCTCTAACATGAAATGTGATATCCAACTCTTTCCCCTTACAAACCTAAGAGCCTTCCTATAGCATGAGATGTGATATCCAAGTCCTTCCCATTCCAATCATGAGACCCTTCCTATAACATGAGATGGGATATCCAACTCCTTCCCATTCCAATCCTGAGACCCTTCCGATAGCAGAAATGTGATATCTCAATGCTTATACCAAACCTGAGACCCTTCCTACGGCATGAGATGTCATATACAACTCCTTCCCATTCCAATCCTGAGACCCTTCCTATAGCATGAGATGTGATGTCTCAATGCTTCTAATACCAAACCTGAGATCCTTCCTATAACATGAGATGTGATATCCAACTCCTTCCCATTCCAATCCTGAGACCCTTCCTATAGCTTGAGATGTGATATCTCAATGCTTATACCAAACCTGAGACCCTTCCTATAGCATGAGATGTGATATCCAACAGCTTCCCATTCCAATCCTGAGACCCTTCCTATAGCATGAGATGTGATATCTCAATGCTTCTAATACCAAACCTGAGACTCTTCCTATAACATGAGATGGGATATCCAACTCCTTCCCATTCCAATCCTGAGACCCTTACGATAGCAGAGATGTGATATCTCAATGCTTATACCAAACCTGAGACCCTTCCTACGGCATGAGATGTCATATACAACTCCTTCCCATTCCAATCCTGAGACCCTTCATATAGCATGAGATGTGATATCCAACTCCTTCCCATTCCAATCCTGAGACCCTTCCTATAGCATGAGATGTGATGTCTCAATGCTTCTAATACCAAACCTGAGATCCTTCCTAAAACATGAGATGTGGTATCCAACTCCTTCCATTCCAATCCTGAGACCCTTCCTATAGCATGAGATGTGATATCTCAATGCTTCTAATATCAAACTTGAGACCCTCCCTATAGCATGAGATGTGATATCCAAGTCCTTCCCACTCCAATCCTGAGACACTTCCTATAGCATGAGATGTGATATCTCAATGCTTCTAATACCAAACCTGAGACTCTTCCTATAACATGAGATGGGATATCCAACTCCTTCCCATTCCAATCCTGAGACCATTCCAAAAGCATAGATGTGATATCTCAATGCTTATACCAAATCTGAGACCCTTCCTATGGCATGAAATGTCATATACATATCCTTCCCATTCCAATCCTGAGACCCTTCCTATAGCATGAGATGTGATATCTCAATGCTTATACCAAACCTGAGACCCTTCCTATAGCATGAGATGTGATATCTAACTCCTTCCCATTCCAATCCTGAGACCCTTCCTATAGCATGAGATGTGATATCTCAATGATTCTAATAATAAACCTGAGACCCGTCCTATAACATGAGATGGGATATCCAACTCCTTCCCATTCCAATCCTGAGACCCTTCCGATAGCAGAGATGTGATATCTCAATGCTTATACCAAACCTGAGACCCTTCCTACGGCATGAGATGTCATATACAACTCCTTCCCATTCCAATCCTGAGACCCTTCCTATAGCATGAGATGTGATATCTGAATGCTTATACCAAACCTGAGACCCTTCATATAGCATGAGATGTGATATCCAACTCCTTCCCATTACAATCCTGAGACCCTTCCTATAGCATGAGATGTGATGTCTCAATGCTTCTAATACCAAACCTGAGATCCTTCCTATAACATGAGATGTGATATCCAACTCCTTCCATTCCAATCCTGAGACCCTTCCTATAGCATGAGATGTGATATCTCAATGCTTTTAATATCAAACTTGAGACCCTCCCTATAGCATGAGATGTGATATCCAATTCCTTCCCATTCCAATCCTGAGACACTTCCGATAGCATGAGATATGATATCTCAATGCTTCTAATACCAAACCTGAGACTCTTCCTATAACATGAGATGGGATATCCAACTCCTTCCGATTCCAATCCTGAGACCCTTCCAAAAGCAGAGATGTGATATCTCAATGCTTATACCAAACCTGAGACCCTTCCTATGGCATGAGATGTCATATACATATCCTTCCCATTCCAATCCTGAGACCCTTCCTATAGCATGAGATGTGATATCTCAATGCTTATACCAAACCTGAGACCCTTCCTATAGCATGAGATGTGATATCCAAGTCCTTCCCATTTTAATCCTGAGACCCTTCCTATAGCATGAGATGTGATATCTCAATGCTTCTAATACCAAACCTGAGACCCTTCCTATAACATGAATTCTGATATCCAAGTCCTTCCCATTCCAATCCTGAGACCCTTCCAATAGCAGAGATGTGATATCTAATGCTTCTAATATCAAACCTGAGACCTGTCCTATAACATGAGATGGGATATCCAACTCCTTCCCGTTCCAAACCTGATACCCTTCCTATAGCATGAGATGTGATATCCAATTCCTTCCCATCCCAATCCTGAGACACCTCCGATAGCAGAGATGTGATATCTCAATGCTTATAACAAACCTGAGACTCTTCCTATAACATGAGATGTGATATCTAACTCCTTCCCGTTCCAAACCTGAGACCCTTCCTATAGCATGAGATGTGATATCTCAATGCTTCTAATACCAAACCTGAGATCCTTCCTATAACATGAGATGTGATTTCCAAATCCTTCTCCTTCCAAACCTGAGACCCTCCCTTTAGCATGAGATGTCATATACAACTCCTTCCCATTCCAATCCTGAGACCCTTCCTATAGCATGAGATGTGATATCTCAATGCTTATACCAAATCTGAGACCCTTCCTATAGCATGAGATGTGATATCCAACTAGTTCCCATTCCAATCCTGAGACCCTTCCTATAGCATGAGATGTGATGTCTCAATGCTTCTAATACTAAACCTGAGATCCTTCCTATAATATGAGATGTGATTTCCAAATCCTTCCCCTTCCAAACCTGAGACCCTCCCTTTAGCATGAGATGTGATATCCAACTCCTTCCCATTCCAATCCTGAGACCCTTCTGATAGCATGAGATGTGATATCTCAATGCCTCTAATGCCAAACCTGAGATCCTACCTCTAACATGAAATGTGATATCCATCTCCTTCCCTTTCCAAACCTGAGACCCTGCCTATAGCATGAGATGTGATATCCAAGTCCTTCCCATTCCAATCCTGAGACCCTTCCTATAGCATGTGATGTGATATCTCAATGCTTATACCAAACCTGAGACCCTTCCTATGGCATGAGATGTCATATACAACTCCTTCCCATTCCAATCCTGAGACCCTTCCTATAGCATGAGATGTGATATCTCAATGCTTATACCAAACCTGAGACCCTTCCTATAGCATGAGATGTGATATCCAACTTCTTCCCATTCCAATCCAGAGAACCTTCCTATAGCATGAGATGTGATATCTCAATGCTTATAACAAACCTGAGACCCTTCCTATAGCTTGAGATGTGATATCCAACTCCTTCCCATTCCAATCCTGAGACCCTTCCGATAGCATGAGATGTGATATCTCAAGGCCTCTAATACCAAACCTGAGATCCTTCCTCTAACATGAAATGTGATATCCAACTCCTTCCCCTTCCAAACCTGAGAACCTTCCTATAGCATGAGATATGATATCCAACTCCTTCCCATTCCAACCTGAGACCCTTCCTATAGCATGAGATGGGATATCCAACTCCTTCCAAATCCAATACTGATACCCTTCCGATAGCATGGGATGTGATATCCCAATTCTTCTACCAAACCTGAGAACCATACTATGGCATGAGATGTGATATCAAACTCCTTCCCATTCCAATCCTGAGACGCTTCCTTTAGCTTGAGGTGTGATATCCAACTCCTTCCCATTCCAATTCTGAGACCCTTCTTATACCATGAGACTTGATATCTCAATGCTTCTAATACCAAACCTGAGACCCGTCCTATAACATGAGATGTGATATCCAAATCCTTCCCCTTCCAAACCTTAGACCTTTCCTTTATCATGAGATGTGATATCCAACTCCTTCCCATTCCAATCCTGAGACCCTTCCGATATCATGAGATTTGTTATCTCAATGCTTCTAATATCAAACTTGAGACCCTCCCTATAGCATGAGATGTGACATCCAAGTCCTTCCCATTCCAATCCTGAGACCCTTCCTATAGCATGAGATGTGATATCTCAATGCTTCTAATACCAAACCTGAGGCCTCATGCTAAAGGGAGGGTCTCAGGTTTGGAAGGGGAAGGATTTGGATATCACATCTCATGTTATAGGAAGGATCTCAGGATTGGTATTAGAAGCATTGAGATATCACATCTCATGCTATCGGAAGGATCTCAAGTTTGGTATTAGAAGCATTGAGATATCACATCTCATGCTATCGGAAGGATCTCAGGTTTGGCATTAGAAGCATTGAGATATCACATCTCATGCTATAGGAAGGGTCTCAGGTTTGGAACGGGAAGGAGTTGGATATCCCATCTCATGTTATAGGACTGGTCTCAGGTTTGGTATTAGAGGCATTGAGATATCACATTGCATGTTGTAGGAAGGGTCTCAGGTTTGGAATGGGAAGGAATTGGATATCACATCTCATGTCATAGGAAACATGAGATGTGACATCCAAGTCCTTCCCATTCCAATCCTGAGACCCTTCCTATAGCATGAGATGTGATATTTCTATGCTTCTAATACCAAACCTGAGACCCTTCCTATAACATGAGATGGGATATCCAACTCCTTCCCATTCCAATCCTGAGACCCTTCCGATAGCAGAGATGTGATATCTCAATGCTTATACCAAACCTGAGACCCTTCCTATGGCCTGAGATGTCATATACAACTCCTTCCCATTCCAATCCTGAGACCCTTCCTTTAGCAGGAGATGTGATATCTCAATGCTTATACCAAATCTGAGACCCGTCCTATAGCATGAGATGTGATATCCAACTCCTTCCCATTCCAATCCTGAGCCGCTTCCGATAGCAGAGATGTGATATCTCAATGCGAGACCCTTCCTATAACATGAGATGTGATATCCAACTCCTTCCCGTTCCAAACCTGAGACACTAACTATAGCATATGTGATATCCAACTCCTTCCCATTCCAAACATGAGACCCTTCCTATAGCAAGAAAGTAATATCCAACTCCTACCCATTCCAATCCTGAGACCCTTCCTATAGCAAGAGATGTGATATCCAAATCCTTCCCATTCCAATCCTGAGACCCTTCCTATAACATGAGATGTGATATCCAACTCCTTCCCATTCCAACCTGAGACACTTCCTATAGCATGAGAAGGGATATCCAACTCCTTCCCAATCCAATCCTGAGACCCTTCCGATAGCAGAGATGTGATATCTCAATGCTTATACCAAACCTGAGACCCTTCCTATGGCATGAGATGTGATATCCAACTCCTTGCCATTCAAATCCTGAGACCCTTCCTATAGCATGAGAAGGGATATCCAACTCCTTCCCAATCCAATCCTGCGACCCTTCCGATAGCAGAGACGTGATATCTCAATGCTTCTACCAAACCTGAGACCCTTCCTTTAGCATGAGATGTGATATCCAAATCCTTCACATTCCAATCCTGAGACCCTTCCTATAGCATGAGATGTGATATCTCAATGCTTCTAATACCAAACCTGAGATCCTTCCTATAACATGAGATGTGATATCCAATTCCTTCCCATTCCAAACCTGAGACCCTTCCTATTGGATGAGATGTGATATCCAACTCTTTCCCATTCCAACCCTGAGACCCTTCCTATAGCATGAGATGTGATGTCTCAATGCTTCTAATACCAAACCTGAGATCCTCCCTATAACATGAGATGTGATATCCAACTCCTTCCATTCCAATCCTGAGACCCGTCCTATAGCATGAGATGTGATATCTCAATGCTTATACTAAACCTGAGACCCTTCCTATAGCATGAGATGTGATATCCAACTACTTCCCATTCCAATCCTGAGACCCTTCCTATAGCATGAGATGTGATATCTCAATGCTTCTAATACCAAACCTGAGATCCTTCCTCTAACATGAAATGTGATATCCAACTCCTTCCCTTTCCAAACCTAAGAGCCTATCTATAGCATGAGATGTGATATCCAAGTCCTTCCCATTCCAACCCTTAGACCCTTCCTACAGCATGCAATATGATATCTCAATGATTCTAATAACAAACCTGAGACCCATCCTATAACATGAGATGTGATATCCAACTCCTTCCCATTCCAATCCTGAGACACTTCCGATAGCAGAGATGTGATATCTCAATGCTTATACCAAGCCTGAGACCCTTCCTATAACATGAGATGTGATATCCAAATCCTTCCCGTTCCAAACCTGAGACCCTTCCTTTAGCATGAGATGTGATATCCAGCTCCTTCCCATTCCAATCCTGAGACACTTCCGATAGCATGAGATGTGATATCTCAATGCTTCTATCAAAACTGAGACCCTCCCTATAGCATGATATGTGATATCTAAGTCCTTCCCATTCCAATCCTGAGACACTCCCTATAGCATGAGATGTGATATCCAACTCTTTCCCATTCCAATCCTGAGACCCTTCCTATAGCATGAGATATGATATCTCAATACTTCTAATACCAAACGTGAGATCCTTCCGATAACATGAGATGTGATATCCAAATCCTTCCCCTTCCAAACCTGAGACCCTCCCTTTAGCATGAGATGTGATATCCAACTCCTTCCCATTCCAATCCTGAGACCCTTCTGATAGCATGAGATGTGATATCTCAATGCTTCTAATACCAAACCTGAGATCCTTCCGATAGCATGAGATGTGATATCTCAATGCTTCTAATACCAAACCTGATATCCTTCCTATAACATGAGATGTGATATCCAAATCCTTCCCCTTCCAAACCTGAGACCCTCCCTTTAGCATGAGATGTGATATCCAACTCCTTCCCATTCCATTCCTGAGACCCTTCTGATAGCATGAGATGTGATATCTCAATGCCTCTAATACCAAACCTGAGATCCTACCTCTAACATGAAATGTGATATCCAACTCTTTCCCCTTCCAAACCTGAGAGCCTTCCTATAGCATGAGATGTGATATCCAAGTCCTTCCCATTCCAATCCTGAGACCCTTCCTATAGCTTGAGATGTGATATCCAACTCCTTCCCATTCCAATTCTGAGACCCTTCCTATACTCTGAGACTTGATATCTCAATGCTTCTAATACCAAACCTGAGACCCGTAATATAACATGATATGTGATATCCAAATCCTTCCCCTTCCAAACCTTAGACCCTTCCTTTATCATGAGATGTGATATCCAACTCCTTCCCATTCCAATCCTGAGACCCTTCCGATATCATGAGATGTGATATCTCAAAGCTTCTAATATCAAACTTGAGACCCTCCCTATAGCATGAGATGTGATATCCAAGTCCTTCCCATTCCAATCCTGAGACCCTTCCTATAGCATGAGATGTGATATCTCAATGCTTCTAATACCAAACCTGAGACCCTTCCTATAACATGAGATGGGAATATCCAACTCCTTCCCATTCCAATCCTGAGACCCTTCCGAAAGCAGAGATGTGATATCTCAATGCTTATACCAAACCTGAGACCCTTCCTATGGCATGAGATGTGATATCCAACTCCTTGCCATTCAAATCCTGAGACCCTTCCTATAGCATGAGAAGGGATATCCAACTCCTTCCCAATCCAATCCTGAGACCCTTCCGATAGCAGAGACGTGATATCTCAATGCTTCTACCAAACCTGAGACCCTTCCTTTAGCATGAGATGTGATATCCAAATCCTTCACATTCCAATCCTTAGACCCTTCCTATAGCATAAGATGTGATATCTCAATGCTTCTAATACCAAACCTGAGATCCTTCCTATAACATGAGATGTGATATCCAATTCCTTCCCATTCCAAACCTGAGACCCTTCCTATTGGATGAGATGTGATATCCAACTCCTTCCCATTCCAACCCTGAGACCCTTCCTATAGCATGAGATGTGATGTCTCAATGCTTCTAATACCAAACCTGAGATCCTTCCTATAACATGAGATGTGATATCCAACTCCTTCCATTCCAATCCTGAGACCTGTCCTATAGCATGAGATGTGATATCTCAATGCTTATACCAAACCTGAGACCCTTCCTATAGCATGAGATGTGATATCCAACTACTTCCCATTCCAATCCTGAGACCCTTCATATAGCATGAGATGTGATATCTCAATGCTTCTAATACCAAACCTGAGATCCTTCCTCTAACATGAAATGTGATATCCAACTCCTTCCCTTTCCAAACCTAAGAGCCTATCTATAGCATGAGATGTGATATCCAAGTCCTTCCCATTCCAATCCTTAGACCCTTCCTACAGCATGCAAAAATATATCTCAATGATTCTAATAACAAACCTGAGACCCGTCCTATAGCATGAGATATGATATCCAAGTCCTTCCCATTCCAATCCTGAGACCCTTCCTATAACATGAAATATGATATCCAACTCCTTCCCATTCCAACCTGAGACCCTTCCTATAGCATGAGATGGGATATCCAACTTCTTCCAAATCCAATACTGATACCCTTCCGATAGCATGAGATGTGATATCCCAATGCTTCTACCAAACCTGAGACCCATACTATGGCATGAGATGTGATATCAAACTACTTCCCATTCCAATCCTGAGACCCTTCCTATAGCTTGAGGTGTGATATCCAACTCCTTCCCATTCCAATTCTGAGACCCTTCTTATACCATGAGACTTGATATCTCAATGCTTCTAATACCAAACCTGAGACCCGTCCTATAACATGAGATGTGATATCCAAATCCTTCCCCTTCCAAACCTTAGACCCTTCCTTTATCATGAGATGTGATATCCAACTCCTTCCCATTCCAATCCTGAGACCCTTCCGATATCATGAGATTTGTTATCTCAATGCTTCTAATATCAAACTTGAGACCCTCCCTATAGCATGAGATGTGACATCCAAGTCCTTCCCATTCCAATCCTGAGACCCTTCCTATAACATGAGATGTGATATCCAACTCCTTCCCATTCCAACCTGAGACACTTCCTATAGCATGAGAAGGGATATCTAACTCCTTCCCAATCCAATCCTGAGACCCTTCCGATAGCAGAGATGTGATATCTCAATGCTTATACCAAACCTGAGACCCTTCCTATGGCATGAGATGTGATATCCAACTCCTTGCCATTCAAATCCTGAGACCCTTCCTATAGCATGAGATGTGATATCTCTATGCTTCTAATACCAAACCTGAGACCCTTCCTATAACATGAGATGGGATATCCAACTCCTTCCCATTCCAATCCTGAGACCCTTCCGATAGCAGAGATGTGATATCTCAATGTTTATACTAAACCTGAGAACCTTCCTATGGCCTGAGATGTCATATACAACTCCTTCCCATTCCAATCCTGAGACCCTTCCTTTAGCATGAGATGTGATATCTCAATGCTTATACCAAATCTGAGACCCTTCCTATAGCATGAGATGTGATATCCAATTCCTTCCCATTCCAATCCTGAGACCCTTCCTATAGCATGAGATGTGATATCTCAATGCTTATACCAAACCTGAGAGCCTACCTATAGCATGAGATGTGATATCCAAGTCCATCCCATTCCAATCCTTAGACCCTTCCTACAGCATGCGATGTGATATCTCAATGATTCTAATACCAAACCAGAGACTCTTCCTATAACATGAGATGGGATATCCAACTCCTTCCCATTCCAATCCTGAGCGCTTCCAATAGCAGAGATGTGATATCTCAATGCTTATACCAAACCTGAGACCCTTCCTATAACATGAGATGTGATATCCAACTCCTTCCCGTTGCAAACCTGAGACACTAACTATAGCATATGTGATATCCAACTCCTTCCCATTCCAAACATGAGACCCTTCCTATAGCAAGAAAGTAATATCCAACTCCTACCCATTCCAATCCTGAGACCCTTCCTATAGCAAGAGATGTGGTATCCAAATCCTTCCCATTCCAATCCTGAGACCCTTCCTATAACATGAGATGTGATATCCAACTCCTTCCCATTCCAACCTGAGACACTTCCTATAGCATGAGAAGGGATATCCAACTCCTTCCCAATCCAATCCTGAGACCCTTCCGATAGCAGAGATGTGATATCTCAATGCTTATACCAAACCTGAGACCCTTACTATGGCATGAGATGTGATATCCAACTCCTTGCCATTCAAATCCTGAGACCCTTCCTATAGCATGAGATGTGATATCTCTATGCTTCTAATACCAAACCTGAGACCCTTCCTATAACATGAGATGGGATATCCAACTCCTTCCCATTCCAATCCTGAGACCCTTCCGATAGCAGAGATGTGATATCTCAATGCTTATACCAAACCTGAGACCCTTCCTATGGCCTGAGATGTCATATACAACTCCTTCCCATTCCAATCCTGAGACCCTTCCTTTAGCAGGAGATGTGATATCTCAATGCTTATACCAAATCTGAGACCCGTCCTATAGCATGAGATGTGATATCCAAATCCTTCCCATTCCAATCCTGAGACCCTTCCTATAGCATGAGATGTGATATCTCAATGCTTATACCAAACCTGAGAGCCTACCTATAGCATGAGATGTGATATCCAAGTCCATCCCATTCCAATTCTTAGACCCTTCCTACAGCATGCGATGTGATATCTCAATGATTCTAATACCAAACCAGAGACTCTTACTATAACATGAGATGGGATATCCAACTCCTTCCCATTCCAATCCTGAGCCGCTTCCGATAGCAGAGATGTGATATCTCAATGCTTATACCAAACCTGAGACCCTTCCTATAACATGAGATGTGATATCCAACTCCTTCCCGTTCCAAACCTGAGACACTAACTATAGCATATGTGATATCCAACTCCTTCCCATTCCAAACATGAGACCCTTCCTATAGCAAGAAAGTAATATCCAACTCCTACCCATTCCAATCCTGAGACCCTTCCTATAGCAAGAGATGTGATATCCAAATCCTTCCCATTCCAATCCTGAGACCCTTCCTATAACATGAGATGTGATATCCAACTCCTTCCCATTCCAACCTGAGACACTTCCTATAGCATGAGAAGGGATATCCAACTCCTTCCCAATCCAATCCTGAGACCCTTCCGATAGCAGAGATGTGATATCTCAATGCTTATACCAAACCTGAGACCCTTCCTATGGCAAGAGATGTGATATCCAACTCCTTGCCATTCAAATCCTGAGACCCTTCCTATAGCATGAGAAGGAATATCCAACTCCTTCCCAATCCAATCCTGCGACCCTTCCGATAGAAGAGACGTGATATCTCAATGCTTCTACCAAACCTGAGACCCTTCCTTTAGCATGAGATGTGATATCCAAATCCTTCACATTCCAATCCTGAGACCCTTCCTATAGCATGAGATGTGATATCTCAATGCTTCTAATACCAAACCTGAGATCCTTCCTATAACATGAGATGTGATATCCAATTCCTTCCCATTCCAAACCTGAGACCCTTCCTATTGGATGAGATGTGATATCCAACTCCTTCCCATTCCAACCCTGAGACCCTTCCTATAGCATGAGATGTGATGTCTCAATGCTTCTAATACCAAACCTGAGATCCTTCCTATAACATGAGATGTGATATCCAACTCCTTCCATTCCAATCCTGAGACCCGTCCTATAGCATGAGATGTGATATCTCAATGCTTCTAATACCAAACCTGAGATCCTTCCTCTAACATGAAATGTGATATCCAACTCCTTCCCTTTCCAAACCTAAGAGCCTATCTATAGCATGAGATGTGATATCCAAGTCCTTCCCATTCCAACCCTTAGACCCTTCCTACAGCATGCAATATGATATCTCAATGATTCTAATAACAAACCTGAGACCCATCCTATAACATGAGATGTGATATCCAACTCCTTCCCATTCCAATCCTGAGACACTTCCGATAGCAGAGATGTGATATCTCAATGCTTCTATCAAAACTGAGACCCTCCCTATAGCATGATATGTGATATCTAAGTCCTTCCCATTCCAATCCTGAGACACTCCCTATAGCATGAGATGTGATATCCAACTCTTTCCCATTCCAATCCTGAGACCCTTCCTATAGCATGAGATATGATATCTCAATACTTCTAATACCAAACGTGAGATCCTTCCGATAACATGAGATGTGATATCCAAATCCTTCCCCTTCCAAACCTGAGACCCTCCCTTTAGCATGAGATGTGATATCCAACTCCTTCCCATTCCAATCCTGAGACCCTTCTGATAGCATGAGATGTGATATCTCAATGCTTCTAATACCAAACCTGAGATCCTTCCGATAGCATGAGATGTGATATCTCAATGCTTCTAATACCAAACGTGAGATCCTTCCGATAACATGAGATGTGATATCCAAATCCTTCCCCTTCCAAACCTGAGACCCTCCCTTTAGCATGAGATGTGATATCCAACTCCTTCCCATTCCATTCCTGAGACCCTTCTGATAGCATGAGATGTGATATCTCAATGCCTCTAATACCAAACCTGAGATCCTACCTCTAACATGAAATGTGATATCCAACTCTTTCCCCTTCCAAACCTGAGAGCCTTCCTATAGCATGAGATGTGATATCCAAGTCCTTCCCATTCCAATCCTGAGACCCTTCCTATAGCTTGAGATGTGATATCCAACTCCTTCCCATTCCAATTCTGAGACCCTTCCTATACTCTGAGACTTGATATCTCAATGCTTCTAATACCAAACCTGAGACCCGTAATATAACATGATATGTGATTTCCAAATCCTTTCCCTTCCAAACCTTAGACCCTTCCTTTATCATGAGATGTGATATCCAACTCCTTCCCATTCCAATCCTGAGACCCTTCCGATATCATGAGATGTGATATCTCAAAGCTTCTAATATCAAACTTGAGACCCTCCCTATAGCATGAGATGTGATATCCAAGTCCTTCCCATTCCAATCCTGAGACCCTTCCTATAGCATGAGATGTGATATCTCAATGCTTCTAATACCAAACCTGAGACCCTTCCTATAACATGAGATGGGAATATCCAACTCCTTCCCATTCCAATCCTGAGACCCTTCCGAAAGCAGAGATGTGATATCTCAATGCTTATACCAAACCTGAGACCCTTCCTATGGCATGAGATGTGATATCCAACTCCTTGCCATTCAAATCCTGAGACCCTTCCTATAGCATGAGAAGGGATACCCAACTCCTTCCCAATCCAATCCTGAGACCCTTCCGATAGCAGAGACGTGATATCTCAATGCTTCTACCAAACCTGAGACCCTTCCTATAACATGAGATGTGATATCCAATTCCTTCCCATTCCAAACCTGAGACCCTTCCTATTGGATGAGATGTGATATCCAACTCCTTCCCATTCCAACCCTGAGACCCTTCCTATAGCATGAGATGTGATGTCTCAATGCTTCTAATACCAAACCTGAGATCCTTCCTATAACATGAGATGTGATATCCAACTCCTTCCATTCCAATCCTGAGACCTGTCCTATAGCATGAGATGTGATATCTCAATGCTTACACCAAACCTGAGACCCTTCCTATAGCATGAGATGTGATATCCAACTACTTCCCATTCCAATCCTGAGACCCTTCATATAGCATGAGATGTGATATCTCAATGCTTCTAATACATCCAAGTCCTTCCCATTCCAATCCTTAGACCCTTCCTACAGCATGCAATATGATATCTCAATGATTCTAATAACAAACCTGAGACCCATCCTATAACATGAGATGGGATATCCAACTTCTTCCCATTCCAATCCTGAGACACTTCCGATAGCAGAGATGTGATATCTCAATGCTTATATCAAACCTGAGACGCTTCCTACAACATGAGATGTGATATCCAACACCTTCCCGTTCCAAACCTGAGACCCTTCCTATACCATATGTGATATCCAACTCCTTCCCATTCCAAACATGAGACCCTTCCTATAGCAAGAATGTAATATCCAACTCCTTCCCATTCCAATCCTGAGACCATTCCTATAGCATGAGATGTGATATCTCAATGCTTCTAATACCAAACCTGAGATCCTTCCTATGACATGAGATGTGATATCCAATTCCATCCCATTCTAAACCTGAGACCCTTCCTACAACATGCAATGTGATATCTCAATGCTTCTAATACCAAACCTGAGATCAGTCCTATAACATGAGATGGGATATCCAACTCCTTCATGTTCAAAACCTGAGACCCTTGCTATAGCATGAGATGTGATATCTCAATGCTTCTAATGCCAAACCTGAGATCCTTCCGATAGCATGAGATGTGATATCTCAATGCTTCTAATACCAAACCTGAGATCCTTCCGATAGCATGAGATGTGATATCTCAATGCTTCTAATACCAATCCTGAGATCCTTCCTATAACATGAGATGTGATATCCAAATCCTTCCCCTTTCAAACCTGAGACCCTCCCTTTAGCATGAGGTCTCAGGTTTGGTATTAGAAGCATTGAGATATCACATCTCATGCTATAGGAAGGGTCTCAGGATTGGAATGGGAAGGACTTGGATGTCACATCTCATGCTATAGGGAGGGTCTCAAGTTTGATATTAGAAGCATTGAGATAACAAATCTCATGATATCGGAAGGGTCTCAGGATTGGAATGGGAAGGAGTTGGATATCACATCTCATGATAAAGGAAGAGTCTAAGGTTTGGAAGGGGAAGGATTTGGATATCACATCTCATGTTATAGGACGGGTCTCAGGTTTGGTATTAGAAGCATTGAGATATCAAGTCTCATGGTATAAGAAGGGTCTCAGAATTGGAATGGGAAGGAGTTGGATATCACATCTCAAGCTATAGGAAGCATCTCAGGATTGGAATGGGAAGGAGTTTGATATCACATCTCATGCCATAGTATGGTTCTCAGGTTTGGTAGCAGCATTGGGATATCACATCTCATGCTATCGGAAGGGTATCAGTATTGGATTTGGAAGGAGTTGGATATCCCATCTCATGCTATAGGAAGGGTCTCAGGTTGGAATGGGAAGGAGTTGGATATCATATCTCATGCTATAGGAAGGTTCTCAGGTTTGGAAAGGGAAGGAGTTGGATATCACATTTCATGTTAGAGGAAGGATCTCAGGTTTGGTATTAGAGGCCTTGAGATATCACATCTCATGCTATCGGAAGGGTCACAGGATTGGAATGGGAAGGAGTTGGATATCACATCTCAAGCTATAGGAAGGGTCTCAGGTTTGGTATAAGCATTGAGATATCACATCTCATGCTATAGGAAGGGTCTCTGGATTGGAATGGGAAGAAGTTGGATATCACATCTCATGCTATAGGAAGGGTCTCAGGTTTGGTATAAGCATTGAGATATCACATCTCATGCTATAGGAAGGGTCTCAGGATTGGAATGGGAAGGAGTTGTATATGACATCTCATGCCATAGGAAGGGTCTCAGGTTTGGTATAAGCATTGAGATATCACATCACATGCTATAGGAAGGGTCTCAGGATTGGAATGGGAAGGACCTGGATATCACATCTCATGCTATAGGCAGGGTCTCAGGTTTGGAAAGGGAAGGAGATGGATATCACATTTCATGTTAGAGGTAGGATCTCAGGTTTGGTATTAGAGGCATTGAGATATCACATCTCATGCTATCAGAAGGGTCTCAGGATTGGAATGGGAAGGAGTTGGATATCACATCTCATGCTAAAGGGAGGGTCTCAGGTTTGGAAGGGGAAGGATTTGGAAATCACATCTCATATTATAGGAAGGATCTCAGGTTTGGTATTAGAAGCATTGAGATATCACATCTCATGCTATCGGAAGGATCTCAGGTTTGGTATAAGAGGCATTGAGATATCACATCTCATGCTATCATAAGGGTCTCAGGATTGGAATGGGAAGGAGTTGGATATCACATCTCATGTTATAGGAAGGATCTCAGGTTTGGTACTAGAAGCATTGAGACATCACATCTCATGCTATAGGAAGGGTCTCAGGATTGAAATGGGAAGGAGTTGGATATCACATCTCATGCTACAGGAAGGGTCTCAGATTTGGTATAAGCATTGAGATATCACATCTCATGCTATAGGAAGGGTCTCAGGATTGGAACGGGAAGGAGTTGTATATGACATCTCAGGCCATAGGAAGGGTCTCAGGTTTGATATAAGCATTGAGATATCACATCTCTGCTATCGGAAGGGTCTCAGGATTGGAATGGGAAGGAGTTGGATATCCCATCTGAGTTGGATATCCCATCTCATGTTATAGGAAGGGTCTCAGGTCGGGTACTAGAAGCATTGAGATATCACATCTCATGCTATAGGAAGGGTCTCAGGATTGGAATGGGGAGGACTTGGATGTCACATCTCATGCTATAGGGAGGGTCTCAGGTTTGATATTAGAAGCATTGAGATAACAAATCTCATGATATCGGAAGGGTCTCAGGATTGGAATGGGAAGGAGTTGGATATCACATCTCATGATAAAGGAAGGGTCTAAGGTTTGGAAGGGGAAGGATTTGGATATCACATCTCATGTTATAGGACGGGTCTCAGGTTTGGTATTAGAAGCATTGAGATGTCAAGTCTCATGGTATAGGAAGGGTCTCAGAATTGGAATGGGAAGAAATTGGATATCACATCTCAAGCTTTAGGAAGGGTCTCAGGATTGGAATGGGAAGGAGTTTGATATCACATCTCATGCCATAGTATGGGTCTCAGATTTGGTAGAAGCATTGGGATATCACATCTCATGCTATCGGAATGGTATCAGTATTGGATTTGGAAGGAGTTGGATATCCCATCTCATGCTATAGGAAAGGTCTCAGGTTGGAATGGGATGGAGTTGGATATCACATTTCATGTTATAGGAAGGGTCTCAGGTTTGGAATGGGAAGGAGTTGGATATCACATTTCATGTTAGAGGAAGGATCTCAGGTTTGGTATTAGAGGCCTTGAGATATCACATTTCATGTTATATTAAGGGTCTCAGGTTTGGAATGGGAAGGAATTGGATATCACATCTCATGTTATAGGAAGGATTTCAGGTTTGGTATTAGAACCATTGAGATATCACATCTCATGCTATAGGAAGGGTCTCAGGATTGGAATGCGAAGGATTTGGATATCACATCTCATGCTAAAGGAAGGGTCTCAGGTTTGGTAGAAGCGTTGAGATATCACATCTCTGCTATCGGAAGGGTCTCAGGATTGGATTGGGAAGGAGTTGGATATCCCTTCCCATGCTATAAAAGGGTCTCAGGATTTGAATGGCAAGGAGTTGGATATCACATATCATGCCATAGGAAGGGTCTCAGGTTTGGTACAAGCATTGAGATATCACATCTCTGCTATCGGACGGGTCTCCGGATTGGATTGCGAAGGAGTTGGATATCCCTTCTCATGCTATAGGAAGTGTCTCAGGTTGGAATGGGAAGGAGTTGGATATCACATCTCATGTTATAGGAAGGGTCTCAGGATTGGAATGGGAAGGATTTGGATATCACATCTCTTGCTATAGGAAGGGTCTCAGGATTGGAATGGGTAGGAGTTGGATATTACATTCTTGCTATAGGAAGGGTCTCATGTTTGGAATGGAAGGAGTTGGATATCACATATGCTATAGGAAGTGTCTCAGGTTTGGAACGGGAAGGAGTTGGATATCACATCTCATGTTAGAGGAAGGATCTCAGGTTTGGTATCAGAGGCCTTGAGATATCATATCTCATGCTATAGGAAGGGTCTCAGGTTTGGTATAAGCATTGAGATATCACATCTCATGCTATAGGAAGGGTCCCAGGATTGGAATGGGAAGGAGTTGTATATGACATCTCATGCCATAAGTAGGGTCTCAGGTTTGGTATAAGCATTGAGATATCACATCACATGCTATAGGAAGGGTCTCATGATTGGAATGGGAAGGACTTGGATATCACAGCTAATGCTAAAGGCAGGGTCTCAGGTTTGGAAAGGGAAGGAGATGGATATCACATTTCATGTTAGAGGTAGGATCTCAGGTTTGGTATTAGAGGCATTGAGATATCACATATCATGCTATCAGAAGGGTCTCAGGATTGGAATGGGAAGGAGTTGTATATCACATCTCATGCTAAAGTGAGGGTCTCAGGTTTGGAAGGGGAAGGATTTGAATATCACATCACATGTTATAGGAAGGATCTCAGGTTTGGTATTAGAGGCATTGAGATATCACATCTCATGCTATTGGAAAGGTCTCAGGATTGGAATGGGAAGGAGTTGGATATCACATCTCATGCTATAGGAAGGGTCTCAGGTTTGGAACGGGAAGGAGTTGGATATCACATCTCGTGTTATAGGAAGAGTCTCAGGTTTGGTATAAGCATTGAGATATCACATCTCTGCAATTGGAAGTGTCTCAGGATTGGGATGGGAAGGATTTGGATATCACATCTCATGCTATAGGAAGGGTCTCAGGTTTGGAACGGGAAGGAGTTGGATATCACATCTCATGTTATAGGAAGAGTCTCAGGTTTGGTATAAGCATTGAGATATCAAATCTCTGCAATCGGAAGTGTCTCAGGATTGGAACGGGAAGGAGTTGGATATCCCATCTCATGTTATAGGACTGGTCTCAGGTTTGGTATTAGAAGCATTGAGATATCACATTGCATGCTGTAGGAAGGGTCTCAGGTTTGGAATGGGAAGGAATTGGATAGCACATCTCATGTCATAGGAAGGATCTCAGGTTTGGTATTAGAAGCATTGAGATATCACATCTCATGCTATAGGAATGGTCTCAGGATTGGAATGGGAAGGAGTTGGATATTACATTCTTGCCATGGGAAGGGTCTCATGTTTGGAATTGGAAGGAGTTGGATATCACATATGCTATAGGAAGGGTCTCAGGTTTGGAATGGGAAGGAGTTGGATATCACATCTCATGTTATAGGAAGGGTCTCAGGTTGGTATACGCATTGAGATATCACATCTCTGCTATCGGAAGGGTCTCAGGATTGGAATGGGAAGGAGTTGGATATCCCATCTCATGTTATAGGAAGGGTCTCAGGTTTGGTATTAGAAGCATTGAGATATCACATCTTATGCTATAGGAAGGGTCTCAGGATTGGAATGTTGAGGACTTGGATGTCACATCTCATGCTATAGGGAGGGTCTCAAGTTTGATATTAGAAGCATTGAGATAACAAATCTCATGATATCGGAAGGGTCTCAGGATTGGAATGGGAAGGAGTTGGATATCACATCTCATGATAAAGGAAGGGTCTAAGGTTTGGAAGGGGAAGGATTTGGATATCACATCTCATGTTATAGGACGGGTCTCAGGTTTGGTATTAGAAGCATTGAGATATCAAGTCTCATGGTATAGGAAGGGTCTCAGAATTGGAATGGGAAGGAGTTGGATATCACATCTCAAGCTATAGGAAGGGTCTCAGGATTGGAAAGGGAAGGCGTTTGATATCACATCTTATGCCATAGTATGGGTCTCAGGTTTGGTAGAAGCATTGGGATATCACATCGCATGCTATTGGAAGGGTATCAGTATTGGATTTGGAAGGAGTTGGATATCCCATCTCATGCTATAGGAAGGGTCTCAGGTTGGAATGGGAAGGAGTTGGATATCACATTTCTTGTTATAGGGAGGGTCTCAGGATTGGAATGGGAAGGACTTGGATATCATATCTCATGCTATAGGAAGGCTCTCAGGTTTGGAAGGGGAAGGAGTTGGATATCACATTTCATGTTAGAGGAAGGATCTCAGGTTTGGTATTAGAGGCCTTGAGATATCACATCTCATGCTATAGGAAGGGTCTCGGGATTGGAATGGGAAGGAGTTCGATATCACATCTCAAGCTATAGGAAGGGTCTCAGGTTTGGTATAAGCATTGAGATATCACATCTCATGCTATAGGAAGGGTCTCAGGATTGGAATGGGAAGGAGTTCGATATCACATCTCATATTATAGGAAAGATCTCAGGTTTGGTATTAGAAGCATTGAGACATCACATCTCATGTTATAGGAAGGGTCTTAGGATTGGAATGGGAAGAAGTTGGATATCACATCTCATGCTATAGGAAGGGTCTCAGGTTTGGTATAAGCATTGAGATATCAGATCTCATGCTATAGGAAGGGTCTCAGGATTGGAATGGGAAGGAGTTGTATATGACATCTCATGCCATAGGAAGGGTCTCAGGTTTGGTATAAGTATTGAGGTATCACATCACATGCTATAGGAAGGGTCTCAGGATTGGAATGGGAAGGACTTGAATATCACATCTCATGCTATAGGCAGGGTCTCAGGTTTGGAAAGGGAAGGAGATGGATATCACATTTCATGTTAGAGGTAGGATCTCAGGTTTGGTATTAGAGGCATTGAGATATCACATCTCATGCTATCAGAAGGGTCTCAGGATTGGAATGGGAAGGAGTTGTATATCACATCTCATGCTAAAGGGATGGTCTCAGGTTTGGTAGGGGAAGGATTTGGAAATCACATCTCATGTTATAGGAAGGATCTCAGGTTTGGTATTAGAAGCATTGAGATATCACATCTCATGCTATCGGAAGTATCTCAGGTTTGGTATTAGAGGCATTGAGATATCACATCTCATGCTATCATAAGGGTCTCAGGATTGGAATGGGAAGGAGTTGGATATCACATCTCATGCTATAGGAAGGGTCTCAGATTCAGTATAAGCATTGAGATATCACATCTCATGCTATAGGAAGGGTCTCAGGATTGGAATGGGAAGGAGTTGGATATCACATCTCATGCTATAGGAAGGGTCTCAGGTTTGGAACGGGAAGGAGTTAGATATCACATCTCATGTTATAGGAAGAGTCTCAGGTTTGGTATAAGCATTGAGATATCACATCTCTGCTATCGGAGGTGTCTCAGGATTGGGATGGGAAGGAATTGGATATCACATCTCATGCTATAGGAAGGGTATCAGGTTTGGAATGGGAAGGAGTTGGATATCCCATCTCATGTTATAGGACAGGTCTCAGGTTTGATATTAGAAGCATTGAGATATCACATCTCTGCTATTGGAAGGGTCTCAGGATTGGAATGGGAAGGACTTGGATATCAGAATTCATGTTATAGGAAGGGTCTCAGGTTTGGTATTAGAAGCATTGAGATATCACATCTCATGCTATAGGAAGGGTCTCAGGATTGAAATGGGAAGGACTTGGATATCACATCTCATGTTATAGGAAGGGTCTCAGGTTTGGTATTAGAAGCATTGAGATATCACATCTCATGCTATAGGAAGGGTCTCAGGAATGGAATGGGAAGGACTTGGATATCACATCTCATGATAAAGGAAGGGTCTAAGGTTTGGAAGGGGAAGGATTTGGATATCACATCTCATGTTATTGGACCGGTCTCAGGTTTGGTATTAGAAGCATTGAGATATCAAGTCTCATGGTATAGGACGAGAGTTTGATATCACATCTCATGCCATGGTATGGGTCTCAGGTTTTGTAGAAGCATTGGGATATCACATCTCATGCTATCGGAAGGGTATCAGGATTGGTTTTGGAAGGAGTTGGATATCCCATCTCATGCTATAGGAAGGGTCTCAGGTTGGAATGGGAAGGAGTTGGATATGACATCTCATGTTATAGGAAGGGCTTTAGGATTGGAATGGGAAGGACTTGGATATCACATCTCATGCTGTAGGAAGGCTCTCAGGTTTGGAAAGGGAAGGAGTTGGATATCACATTTCATGTTAGAGGTAGGATCTCAGGTTTGGTATTAGAGGCATTGAGATATCACATCTCATGCTATCAGAAGGGTATCAGGATTGGAATGGGAAGGAGTTGGATATCACATCTCATGCTAAAGGGAGGGTCTCAGATTCGGAAGGGGAAGGATTTGGATATCACATCTCATGTTATAGGAAGGATGTCAGGTTTGGTATTAGAAGCATTGAGATATCACATCTCATGCTATCGGAAGGATCTCAGGTTTGGTATTAGAAGCATTGAGATATCACATCTCATGCTATAGGAAGGGTCTCAGGATTGGAATGGGAAGGAGTTGGATATCACATCTCATGATAAAGGAAGGGTCTAAGGTTTGGAAGGGGAAGGATTTGGATATCACATCTCATGTTATAGGACGGGTCTCAGGTTTGGTATTAGAAGCATTGAGATATCAAGTCTCATGGTATAGGAAGGGTCTCAGAATTGGAATGGGAAGGAGTTGGATATCACATCTCAAGCTATAGGAAGGGTCTCAGGATTGGAATGGGAAGGAGTTTGATGTCACATCTTATGCCATAGTATGGGTCTCAGGTTTGGTAGAAGCATTGGGATATCACATCTCATGCTATTGGAAGGGTATCAGTATTGGATTTGGAAGGAGTTGGATATCCCATCTCATGCTATAGGAAGGGTCTCAGGTTGGAATGGGAAGGAGTTGGATATCACATTTCATGTTATAGGAAGGGTCTCAGGATTGGAATGGGAAGGACTTGGATATCATATCTCATGCTATAGGAAGGCTCTCAGGTTTGGAAGGGGAAGGAGTTGGATATCACATTTCATGTTAGAGGAAGGATCTCAGGTTTGATATTAGAGGCCTTGAGATATCACATCTCATGCTATAGGAAGGGTCTCAGGATTGGAATGGGAAGGAGTTGGATATCACATCTCATGCTATAGGAAGGGTCTCAGGATTGGAATGGGAAGGAGTTGGATATCACATCTCATGTTATAGGAAAGATCTCAGGTTTGGTATTAGAAGCATTGAGACATCATATCTCATGTTATAGGAAGGGTCTTAGGATTGGAATGGGAAGAAGTTGAATATCACATCTCATGCTATAGGAAGGGTCTCAGGTTTGGTATAAGCATTGAGATATCACATCTCATGCTATAGGAGGGGTCTCAGGATTGGAATGGGAAGGAGTTGTATATGACATCTCATGCCATAGGAAGGGTCTCAGGTTTGGTATAAGCATTGAGATATCACATCTCTGCTATCGGAAGGGTCTCAGGATTGGTATGCGAAGGAGTTGGATATTCCCATCTCATGTAATAGGAAGGGTCTCAGGTTTGGTTTTAGAAGCATTGAGATATCACATCTCATGCTATAGGAAGGGTCTCAGGATTGGAATGGGAAGGACTTGGATATCACATCTCATGCTATAGGGAGGGTCTCAAGTTTGATATTAGAAGCTTTGAGATATCACATCTCATGATATCGGAAGGGTCTCAGGATTGGAATGGGAAGGAGTTGGATATCACATCTCATGATAAAGGAAGGGTCTAAGGTTTGGAAGGGGAAGGATTTGGATATCACATCTCATGTTATATTACGGGTCTCAGGTTTGGTATTAGAAGCATTGAGATATCAAGTCTCAGAGTATAGGAAGGGTCTCAGAATTGGAATGGGAAGGAGGTGGATATCACATCTCAAGCTATAGGAAGGGTCTCAGGATTGGAATGGGAAGGACTTGGATATCACATCTCATGCTATAGGAAGGCTCTCAGGTTTGGAAGGGGAAAGAGTTGGATGTCACATTTCATGTTAGAGGTAGGATCTCAGGTTTGGTATTAGAGGCATTGAGATATCACATCTCATGCTATCAGAAGGGTCTCGGGAATGGAATGGGAAGGAGTTGGATATCACATCTCATGCTAAAGGGAGGGTCTCAGGTTTGGAAGGGGAAGGATTTGGATATCACATCTCATGTTATAGGAAGGATCTCAGGTTTGGTATTAGAAGCATTGAGATATCACATCTCATGCTATCGGAAGGATCTCAGGTTTGGTATTAGAAGCATTGAGATATCACATCTCATGCTATCAGAAGGGTCTCAGGATTGGAATGGGAAGGAGTTGGATATCACATCTCATGCTAAAGGGAGGTTCTCAGGTTTGGAAGGGGAAGGATTTGGATATCACATCTCATGTTATCGGAAGGATCTCACGTTTGGTATTAGAAGTATTGAGATATCATATCTCATGCTATAGGAAGGGTCTCAGGATTGGAATGGGAAGGAGTTGGATATCACATCTCATGCTATAGGAAGTGTCTCAGGATTGTAATGGGAAGGACTTGGATATCACATCTCATGCTATAGGTAGGGTCTCAAGTTTTATATTAGAAGCATTGAGATATCACATCTCATGCTATAGGAAGGGTCTGAGGATTGGAATGGGAAGGAGTTGGATATCACATCTCATGCTATGGGAAGGGTCTCAGGTTTGGTATAAGCAGTGAGATATCACATCTCATGCTATAGGAAGTGTCTCAGGATTGGAATGGGAAGGAGTTGGATATCACATCTCATGTTATAGGAAGGATCTCAGGTTTGGTATAAGCATTGAGATATCACATCTCTGCTATCGGAAGGGTCTCAGGATTGGAATGGGAAGGAGTTGGATATTCCCATCTCATGTTATAGGAAGGGTCTCAGGTTTGGTATTAGAAGCATTGAGATATCACATCTCATGCTATAGGAAGGGTCTCAGGATTGGAATGGGAAGGACTTGGATATCACATCTCATGCTATAGGGAGGGTCTCAAGTTTGATATTAGAAGCTTTGAGATATCACATCTCATGATATCGGAAGGGTCTCAGGATTGGAATGGGAAGGAGTTGGATATCACATCTCATGATAAAGGAAGGGTCTAAGGTTTGGAAGGGGAAGGATTTGGATATCACATCTCATGTTATATTACGGGTCTCACGTTTGTATTAGAAGCATTGAGATATCAAGTCTCATAGTATAGGAAGGGTCTCAGAATTGGAATGGGAAGGAGTTGGATATCACATCTCAAGCTATAGGAATGGTCTCAGGATTGGAATGGGAAGGAGTTGGATATTACATTCTTGCTATGGGAAGGGTCTCATGTTTGGAATTGGAAGGAGTTGGATATCACATCTCATGTTATAGGAAGGGTCTCAGGTTGGTATACGCATTGAGATATCACATCTCTGCTATCGGAAGGGTCTCAGGATTGGAATGGGAAGGAGTTGGATATCCCATCTCATGTTATAGGAAGGGTCTCAGGTTTGGTATTAGAAGCATTGAGATATCACATCTTATGCTATAGGAAGGGTCTCAGGATTGGAATGGGGAGGACTTGGATGTCACATCTCATGCTATAGGGAGGGTCTCAAGTTTGATATTAGAAGCATTGAGATAACAAATCTCATGATATCGGAAGGGTCTCAGGATTGGAATGGGAAGGAGTTGGATATCACATCTCATGATAAAGGAAGGGTCTAAGGTTTGGAAGGGGAAGGATTTGGATATCACATCTAATGTTATAGGACGGGTCTCAGGTTTGGTATTAGAAGCATTGAGATATCACGTCTCATGGTATAGGAAGGGTCTCAGAATTGGAATGGGAAGGAGTTGGATATCACATCTCAAGCTATAGGAAGGGTCTCAGGATTGGAAAGGGAAGGCGTTTGATATCACATCTTATGCCATAGTATGGGTCTCAGGTTTGGTAGAAGCATTGGGATATCACATCGCATGCTATTGGAAGGGTATCAGTATTGGATTTGGAAGGAGTTGGATATCCCATCTCATGCTATAGGAAGGGTCTCAGGCTGGAATGGGAAGGAGTTGGATATCACATTTCATGTTATAGGAAGGGTCTCAGGATTGGAATGGGAAGGACTTGGATATCATATCTCATGCTATAGGAAGGCTCTCAGGTTTGGAAGGGGAAGGAGTTGGATATCACATTTCATGTTAGAGGAAGGATCTCAGGTTTGGTATTAGAGGCCTTGAGATATCACATCTCATGCTATAGGAAGGGTCTCGGGATTGGAATGGGAAGGAGTTCGATATCACATCTCAAGCTATAGGAAGGGTCTCAGGTTTGGTATAAGCATTGAGATATCACATCTCATGCTATAGGAAGGGTCTCAGGATTGGAATGGGAAGGAGTTGGATATCACATCTCATATTATAGGAAAGATCTCAGGTTTGGTATTAGAAGCATTGAGACATCACATCTCATGTTATAGGAAGGGTCTTAGGATTGGAATGGGAAGAAGTTGGATATCACATCTCATGCTATAGGAAGGGTCTCAGGATTGGAATGGGAAGGAGTTGTATATGACATCTCATGCCATAGGAAGGGTCTCAGGTTTGGTATAAGTATTGAGGTATCACATCACATGCTATAGGAAGGGTCTCAGGATTGGAATGGGAAGGACTTGAATATCACATCTCATGCTATAGGCAGGGTCTCAGGTTTGGAAAGGGAAGGAGATGGATATCACATTTCATGTTAGAGGTAGGATCTCAGGTTTGGTATTAGAGGCATTGAGATATCACATCTCATGCTATCAGAAGGGTCTCAGGATTGGAATGGGAAGGAGTTGTATATCACATCTCATGCTAAAGGGATGGTCTCAGGTTTGGTAGGGGAAGGATTTGGAAATCACATCTCATGTTATAGGAAGGATCTCAGGTTTGGTATTAGAAGCATTGAGATATCACATCTCATGCTATCGGAAGTATCTCAGGTTTGGTATTAGAGGCATTGAGATATCACATCTCATGCTATCATAAGGGTCTCAGGATTGGAATGGGAAGGAGTTGGATATCACATCTCATGCTATAGGAAGGGTCTCAGATTCAGTATAAGCATTGAGATATCACATCTCATGCTATAGGAAGGGTCTCAGGATTGGAATGGGAAGGAGTTGGATATCACATCTCATGCTATAGGAAGGGTCTCAGGTTTGGAACGGGAAGGAGTTAGATATCACATCTCATGTTATAAGAAGAGTCTCAGGTTTGGTATAAGCATTGAGATATCACATCTCTGCTATCGGAGGTGTCTCAGGATTGGGATGGGAAGGAATTGGATATCACATCTCATGCTATAGGAAGGGTATCAGGTTTGGAATGGGAAGGAGTTGGATATCCCATCTCATGTTATAGGACAGGTCTCAGGTTTGATATTAGAAGCATTGAGATATCACATCTCTGCTATTGGAAGGGTCTCAGGATTGGAATGGGAAGGACTTGGATATCAGAATTCATGTTATAGGAAGGGTCTCAGGTTTGGTATTAGAAGAATTGAGATATCACATCTCATGCTATAGGAAGGGTCTCAGGATTGAAATGGGAAGGACTTGGATATCACATCTCATGTTATAGGAAGGGTCTCAGGTTTGGTATTAGAAGCATTGAGATATCACATCTCATGCTATAGGAAGGGTCTCAGGAATGGAATGGGAAGGACTTGGATATCACATCTCATGATAAAGGAAGGGTCTAAGGTTTGGAAGGGGAAGGATTTGGATATCACATCTCATGTTATTGGACCGGTCTCAGGTTTGGTATTAGAAGCATTGAGATATCAAGTCTCATGGTATAGGACGGGAGTTTGATATCACATCTCATGCCATGGTATGGGTCTCAGGTTTTGTAGAAGCATTGGGATATCACATCTCATGCTATCGGAAGGGTATCAGGATTGGTTTTGGAAGGAGTTGGATATCCCATCTCATGATATAGGAAGGGTCTCAGGTTGGAATGGGAAGGAGTTGGATATGACATCTCATGTTATAGGAAGGGCTTTAGGATTGGAATGGGAAGGACTTGGATATCACATCTCATGCTGTAGGAAGGCTCTCAGGTTTGGAAAGGGAAGGAGTTGGATATCACATTTGATGTTAGAGGTAGGATCTCAGGTTTGGTATTAGAGGCATTGAGATATCACATCTCATGCTATCAGAAGGGTATCAGGATTGGAATGGGAAGGAGTTGGATATCACATCTCATGCTAAAGGGAGGGTCTCAGGTTCGGAAGGGGAAGGATTTGGATATCACATCTCATGTTATAGGAAGGATCTCAGGTTTGGTATTAGAAGCATTGAGATATCACATCTCATGCTATCGGAAGGATCTCAGGTTTGGTATTAGAAGCATTGAGATATCACATCTCATGCTATAGGAAGGGTCTCAGGATTGGAATGGGAAGGAGTTGGATATCACATCTCATGATAAAGGAAGGGTCTAAGGTTTGGAAGGGGAAGGATTTGGATATCACATCTCATGTTATAGGACGGGTCTCAGGTTTGGTATTAGAAGCATTGAGATATCAAGTCTCATGGTATAGGAAGGGTCTCAGAATTGGAATGGGAAGGAGTTGGATATCACATCTCAAGCTATAGGAAGGGTCTCAGGATTGGAATGGGAAGGAGTTTGATGTCACATCTTATGCCATAGTATGGGTCTCAGGTTTGGTAGAAGCATTGGGATATCACATCTCATGCTATTGGAAGGGTATCAGTATTGGATTTGGAAGGAGTTGGATATCCCATCTCATGCTATAGGAAGGGTCTCAGGTTGGAATGGGAAGGAGTTGGATATCACATTTCATGTTATAGGAAGGGTCTCAGGATTGGAATGGGAAGGACTTGGATATCATATCTCATGCTATAGGAAGGCTCTCAGGTTTGGAAGGGGAAGGAGTTGGATATCACATTTCATGTTAGAGGAAGGATCTCAGGTTTGATATTAGAGGCCTTGAGATATCACATCTCATGCTATAGGAAGGGTCTCAGGATTGGAATGGGAAGGAGTTGGATATCACATCTCAAGCTATAGGAAGGGTCTCAGGTTTGGTATAAGCATTGAGATATCACATCTCATGCTATAGGAAGGGTCTCAGGATTGGAATGGGAAGGAGTTGGATATCACATCTCATGTTATAGGAAAGATCTCAGGTTTGGTATTAGAAGCATTGAGACATCATATCTCATGTTATAGGAAGGGTCTTAGGATTGGAATGGGAAGAAGTTGAATATCACATCTCATGCTATAGGAAGGGTCTCAGGTTTGGTATAAGCATTGAGATATCACATCTCATGCTATAGGAGGGGTCTCAGGATTGGAATGGGAAGGAGTTGTATATGACATCTCATGCCATAGGAAGGGTCTCAGGTTTGGTATAAGCATTGAGATATCACATCTCTGCTATCGGAAGGGTCTCAGGATTGGTATGCGAAGGAGTTGGATATTCCCATCTCATGTAATAGGAAGGGTCTCAGGTTTGGTTTTAGAAGCATTGAGATATCACATCTCATGCTATAGGAAGGGTCTCAGGATTGGAATGGGAAGGACTTGGATATCACATCTCATGCTATAGGGAGGGTCTCAAGTTTGATATTAGAAGCTTTGAGATATCACATCTCATGATATCGGAAGGGTCTCAGGATTGGAATGGGAAGGAGTTGGATATCACATCTCATGATAAAGGAAGGGTCTAAGGTTTGGAAGGGGAAGGATTTGGATATCACATCTCATGTTATATTACGGGTCTCAGGTTTGGTATTAGAAGCATTGAGATATCAAGTCTCAGAGTATAGGAAGGGTCTCAGAATTGGAATGGGAAGGAGGTGGATATCACATCTCAAGCTATAGGAAGGGTCTCAGGATTGGAATGGGAAGGACTTGGATATCACATCTCATGCTATAGGAAGGCTCTCAGGTTTGGAAGGGGAAAGAGTTGGATATCACATTTCATGTTAGAGGTAGGATCTCAGGTTTGGTATTAGAGGCATTGAGATATCACATCTCATGCTATCAGAAGGGTCTCGGGAATGGAATGGGAAGGAGTTGGATATCACATCTCATGCTAAAGGGAGGGTCTCAGGTTTGGAAGGGGAAGGATTTGGATATCACATCTCATGTTATAGGAAGGATCTCAGGTTTGGTATTAGAAGCATTGAGATATCACATCTCATGCTATCGGAAGGATCTCAGGTTTGGTATTAGAAGCATTGAGATATCACATCTCATGCTATCAGAAGGGTCTCAGGATTGGAATGGGAAGGAGTTGGATATCACATCTCATGCTAAAGGGAGGGTCTCAGGTTTGGAAGGGGAAGGATTTGGATATCACATCTCATGTTATCGGAAGGATCTCACGTTTGGTATTAGAAGTATTGAGATATCATATCTCATGCTATAGGAAGGGTCTCAGGATTGGAATGGGAAGGAGTTGGATATCACATCTCATGCTATAGGAAGTGTCTCAGGATTGTAATGGGAAGGACTTGGATATCACATCTCATGCTATAGGTAGGGTCTCAAGTTTTATATTAGAAGCATTGAGATATCACATCTCATGCTATAGGAAGGGTCTGAGGATTGGAATGGGAAGGAGTTTGATATCACATCTCATGCTATGGGAAGGGTCTCAGGTTTGGTATAAGCAGTGAGATATCACATCTCATGCTATAGGAAGTGTCTCAGGATTGGAATGGGAAGGAGTTGGATATCACATCTCATGTTATAGGAAGGATCTCAGGTTTGGTATAAGCATTGAGATATCACATCTCTGCTATCGGAAGGGTCTCAGGATTGGAATGGGAAGGAGTTGGATATTCCCATCTCATGTTATAGGAAGGGTCTCAGGTTTGGTATTAGAAGCATTGAGATATCACATCTCATGCTATAGGAAGGGTCTCAGGATTGGAATGGGAAGGACTTGGATATCACATCTCATGCTATAGGGAGGGTCTCAAGTTTGATATTAGAAGCTTTGAGATATCACATCTCATGATAAAGGAAGGGTCTAAGGTTTGGAAGCAGAAGGAGTTGGATATCACATCTCATGTTATATTACGGGTCTCACGTTTGTATTAGAAGCATTGAGATATCAAGTCTCATAGTATAGGAAGGGTCTCAGAATTGGAATGGGAAGGAGTTGGATATCACATCTCAAGCTATAGGAAGGGTCTCAGGATTGGAATGGGAAGGACTTGGATATCACATCTCATGCTATAGGAAGGCTCTCAGGTTTGGAAGGGGAAAGAGTTGGATATCACATTTCATGTTAGAGGTAGGATCTCAGGTTTGGTATTAGAGGCATTGAGATATCACATCTCATGCTATCAGAAGGGTCTCAGGAATGGAATGGGAAGGAGTTGGATATCACATCTCATGCTAAAGGGAGGGTCTCAGGTTTGGAAGGGGAAGGATTTGGATATCACATCTCATGTTATAGGAAGGATCTCAGGTTTGGTATTAGAAGCATTGAGATATCACATCTCATGCTATCGGAAGGATCTCAGGTTTGGTATTAGAAGCATTGAGATATCACATCTCATGCTATCAGAAGAGTCTCAGGATTGGAATAGGAAGGAGTTGGATATCACATCTCATGCTAAAGGGAGGGTCTCAGGATTGGAAGGGGAAGGATTTGGATATCACATCTCATGTTATCGGAAGGATCTCACGTTTGGTATTAGAAGTATTGAGATATATCTCATGCTATAGGAAGGGTCTCAGGATTGGAATGGGAAGGAGTTGGATATCACATCTCATGCTATAGGGAGGGTCTCAGGATTGGAATGGGAAGGACTTAGATATCACATATCATGCTATAGGGAGGGTCTCAGTTTTGATATTAGAAGCATTGAGATATCACATCTCATGCTATAGGAAGTGTCTCAGGATTGGAATGGGAAGGTGCTGGATATCACATCTCATGCTAAAGGAAGGATCTCAGGTTTGGAACGGGAAGGATTTGGATATCACATCTCATGTTATAGGAAGGGTCTCAGGTTTGGTATAAGCATTGAGATATCACATCTCTGCTATCGGAAGTGTCTCAGGATTGGAATGGGAAGGAGTTGGATATCCCATCTCATGTTATAGGACGGGTCTCAGGTTTGTTATTAGAATCATTGAGATATCATATTGCATGCTGTAGGAAGGGTCTAAGGGTTGGAATGGGAAGGACTTGGATATCACATCTCATGCTATAGATAGGCTCTTAGGTTTGGAAAGGGAAGGAGTTGGATATCACATTTCATGTTAGAGGAAGGATCTCAGGTTTGGTATTAGAAGCATTGAGATATCACATCTCATGCTATAGGAAGGGTCTCAGGATTGGAATGGGAGGCAGTTGGATATCACATCTCATGCGATAGGAAGGGTCTCAGGTTTGGTATAAGCATTGAGATATCACATCTCATGCTATAGGACGGGTCTCAGGATTGGAATGGAAGGAATTGGATATCACATCTCATGTTATAGGAAGGATCTCAGGTTTGGTATTAGAAGCATTGAGACATCACATCTCATGCTATAGGAAGGGTCTCAGGGTTGGAATGGGAAGGAGTTGGATATCACATCTCATCCAATAGGAAGGGTCTCAGGTTTGGAATGGGAAGGAATTGGATATCACATCTCATGTTATAGGAAGGATCTCAGGTTTGGTATTAGAAGCATTGAGATATCACATCTCATGCTATAGGAAGGGTCTCAGGATTGGAATGTGAAGGATTTGGATATCACATCTCATGCTAAAGAAAGGGTCTCAGGTTTGGTAGAAGCATTGAGATATCACGTCTCTGCTATCGGAAGGGTCTCAGGATTGGATTGGGAAGGAGATGGATATCACATCTCATGCCATAGGAAGGGTCTCAGGTTTGGTATAAGCATTGAGATGTCACATCTCTGCTATCGGAAGGGTCTCAGGATTGGATTGGGAAGGAGTTGGATATCCCTTCTCATGCTATAGGAAGTGTCTCAGGTTGGAATGGGAAGGAGATGGATATCACATCTCATGCTATAGATAGGCTCTTAGGTTTGGAAAGGGAAGGAGTTGGATATCACATTTCATGTTAGAGGAAGGATCTCAGGTTTGGTATTAGAAGCATTGAGATATCACATCTCATGCTATAGGAAGGGTCTCAGGATTGGAATGGGAAGCAGTTGGATATCACATCTCATGCGATAGGAAGGGTCTCAGGTTTGGTATAAGCATTGAGATATCACATCTCATGCTATAGGACGGGTCTCAGGATTGGAATGGAAGGAGTTGGATATCACATCTCATGTTATAGGAAGGATCTCAGGTTTGGTATTAGAAGCATTGAGACATCACATCTCATGCTATAGGAAGGGTCTCAGGGTTGGAATGGGAAGGAGTTGGATATCACATCTCATCCAATAGGAAGGGTCTCAGGTTTGGAATGGGAAGGAATTGGATATCACATCTCATGTTATAGGAAGGATCTCAGGTTTGGTATTAGAAGCATTGAGATATCACATCTCATGCTATAGGAAGGGTCTCAGGATTGGAATGTGAAGGATTTGGATATCACATCTCATGCTAAAGGAAGGGTCTCAGGTTTGGTAGAAGCATTGAGATATCACGTCTCTGCTATCGGAAGGGTCTCAGGATTGGATTGGGAAGGAGTTGGATATCACATCTCATGCCATAGGAAGGGTCTCAGGTTTGGTATAAGCATTGAGATGTCACATCTCTGCTATCGGAAGGGTCTCAGGATTGGATTGGGAAGGAGTTGGATATCCCTTCTCATGCTATAGGAAGTGTCTCAGGTTGGAATGGGAAGGAGTTGGATATCACATCTCATGTTATAGGAAGGGTCTCAGGATTGGAATGGGAAGGATTTGGATATCACATCTCTTGCTATAGGAAGGGTCTCAGGATTGGAATGGGTAGGAGTTGGATATTACTTTCATGCTATAGGAAGGGTCTCATGTTTGGAATGGGAAGGAGTTGGATATCACATATGCTATAGTTAGTGTCTCAGGTTTGGAACGGGAAGGAGTTAGATATCACATCTCATGTTATAGGAAGGGTCTCAGGTTTGGTATAAGCATTGGAGATATCACATCTCTGCTATCGGAAGCGGCTCAGGATTGGAATGGGAAGGAGTTGGATATCCCATCTCATGTTATAGGAAGAGTCTCTGGTTTGGTATTAGAATCATTGAGATATCACATCGCATGCTGTAGGAAGGGTCTAAGGATTGGAATGGGATGGACTTGGATATCACATCTCATGCTATAGGTAGGCTCTCAGGTTTGGTATAAGCATTGAGATATCACATCTCATGCTATAGGAAGGGTCTCAGGATTGGAATGGGAAGGAATTGGATATCACATCTCATGCGATAGGAAGGGTCTCAGATTTGGTATAAGCATTGAGATATCACATCTCATGCTAAAGGAAGGGTCTCAGGATTGGAATGGGAAGGAGTTGTATATGACATCTCAGGCCATAGGAAGGTTCTCAGGTTTGATATAAGCATTGAGATATCACATCTCTGCTATCGGAAGGGTCTCAGGATTGGAATGGGAAGGAGTTGGATATCCCATATCATGTTATAGGAAGGGTCTCAGGTTTGGTATTAGAAGCATAGAGATATCATATCTCATGCTATAGGAAGGGTCTCAGGATTTGAATGGCAAGGAGTTGGATATCACATCTCATGCCATAGGAAGGGTCTCAGGTTTGGTATAAGCATTGAGATATCACATCTCTGCTATCGGAAGGGTCTCAGGATTGGATTGGGAAGGAGTTAGATATCCCTTCTCATGCTATAGGAAGTGTCTCAGGTTGGAATGGGAAGGAGTTGGATATCACATCTCATGTTATAGGAAGGGTCTCAGGATTGGAATGGGAAGGACTTGGATGTCACATCTCATGCTATAGGGAGGGTCTCAAGTTTGATATTAGAAGCATTGAGATAACAAATCTCATGATATCGGAAGGGTCTCAGGATTGGAATGGGAAGGAGTTGGATATCACATCTCATGATAAAGGAAGGGTCTAAGGTTTGGAAGGGGAAGGATTTGGATATCACATCTCATGTTATAGGACGGGTCTCAGGTTTGGTATTAGAAGCATTGAGATATCAAGTCTCATGGTATAAGAAGGGTCTCAGAATTGGAATGGGAAGGAGTTGGATATCACACCTCAAGCTATAGGAAGGGTCTCAGGATTGGAATGGGAAGGAGTTTGATATAACATCTCATGCCATAGTATGGGTCTCAGGTTTGGTAGAAGCATTGGGATATCACATCTCATGCTATCGGAAGGGTATCAGTATTGGATTTGGAAGAAGTTGGATATCCCATCTCATGCTATAGGAAGGGTCTCAGGTTGCAATGGGAAGGAGTTGGATATCACATTTCATGTTATAGGAAGGGTCTCAGGATTGGAATGGGAAGGACTTGGATATCATATCTCATGCTATAGGACGGGTCTCAGGTTTGTTATTAGAATCATTGAGATATCATATTGCATGCTGTAGGAAGGGTCTAAGGATTGGAATGGGAAGGACTTGGATATCACATCTCATGCTATAGATAGGCTCTTAGGTTTGGAAAGGGAAGGAGTTGGATATCACATTTCATGTTAGAGGAAGGATCTCAGGTTTGGTATTAGAAGCATTGAGATATCACATCTCATGCTATATGAAGGGTCTCAGGATTGGAATGGGAAGTAGTTGGATATCACATCTCATGCTATAGGAAGGGTCTCAGGTTTGGTATAAGCATTGAGATATCACATCTCATGCTATAGGACAGGTCTCAGGATTGGAATGGAAGGAGTTGGATATCACATCTCATGTTATAGGAAGGATCTCAGGTTTGGTATTAGAAGCATTGAGACATCACATCTCATGTTATAGGAAGGGTCTCAGGGTTGGAATGGGAAGGAGTTGGATATCACATCTCATCCAATAGGAAGGGTCTCAGGTTTGGAATGGGAAGGAATTGGATATCACATCTCATGTTATAGGAAGGATCTCAGGTTTGGTAGTAGAAGCATTGAGATATCACATCTCATGCTATAGGAAGGGTCTCAGGATTGGAATGTGAAGGATTTGGATATCACATCTCATGCTAAAGGAAGGGTCTCAGGTTTGGTAGAAGCATTGAGATATCACGTCTCTGCTATCGGAAGGGTCTCAGGATTGGATTGGGAAGGAGTTGGATATCCCTTCTCATGCTATAGGAAGGGTCTCAGGATTTGAATGGCAAGGAGTTGGATATCACATCTCATGCCATAGGAAGGGTCTCAGGTTTGGTATAAGCATTGAGATATCACATCTCTGCTATCGGAAGGGTCTCAGGATTGGAATGGGAAGGAGTTGGATATTCCCATCTCATGTTATAGGAAGGGTCTCAGGTTTGGTATTAGAAGCATTGAGATATCACATCTCATGCTATAGGAAGGGTCTCAGGATTGGAATGGGAAGGACTTGGATATCACATCTCATGCTATAGGGAGGGTCTCAAGTTTGATATTAGAAGCTTTGAGATATCACATCTCATGATATCGGAAGGGTCTCATGATTGGAATGGAAGGAGTTGGATATCACATCTCATGATAAAGGAAGGGTCTAAGGTTTGGAAGGGGAAGGATTTGGATATCACATCTCATGTTATATTACGGGTCTCAGGTTTGGTATTAGAAGCATTGAGATATCAAGTCTCAGAGTATAGGAAGGGTCTCAGAATTGGAATGGGAAGGAGTTGGATATCACATCTCAAGCTATAGGAAGGGTCTCAGGATTGGAATGGGAAGGACTTGGATATCACATCTCATGCTATAGGAAGGCTCTCAGGTTTGGAAGGGGAAAGAGTTGGATATCACATTTCATGTTAGAGGTAGGATCTCAGGTTTGGTATTAGAGGCATTGAGATATCACATCTCATGCTATCAGAAGGGTCTCAGGAATGGAATGGGAAGGAGTTGGATATCACATCTCATGCTAAAGGGAGGGTCTCAGGTTTGGAAGGGGAAGGATTTGGATATCACATCTCATGTTATAGGAAGGATCTCATGTTTGGTATTAGAAGCATTGAGATATCACATCTCATGCTATCGGAAGGATCTCAGGTTTGGTATTAGAAGCATTGAGATATCAAATCTCATGCTATCAGAAGGGCCTCAGGATTGGAATGGGAAGGAGTTGGATATCACATCTCATGCTAAAGGGAGGGTCTCAGGTTTGGAAGGGGAAGGATTTGGATATCACATCTCATGTTATCGGAAGGATCTCACGTTTGGTATTAGAAGTTTTGAGATATCATATCTCATGCTATAGGAAGGGTCTCAGGATTGGAATGGGAAAGAGTTGGTTATCACATCTCATGCTATAGGGAGTGTCTCAGGATTGGAATGGGAAGGACTTAGATATCACATATCATGCTATAGGGAGGGTCTCAGTTTTGATATTAGAAGCATTGAGATATCACATCTCATGCTATCGGAAGTGTCTCAGGATTGGAATGGGAAGGAGCTGGATATCACATCTCATGCTAAAGGAAGGGTCTCAGGTTTGGAATGGGAAGGATTTGGATATCACATCTCATGTTATACGAAGGGTCTCAGGTTTGGTATAAGCATTGAGATATCACATCTTTGCTATCGGAAGTGTCTCAGGATTGGAATGGGAAGGAGTTGGATATCACATCTCATGTTATAGGACGGGTCTCAGGTTTGTTATTAGAATCATTGAGATATCATATTGCATGCTGTAGGAAGGGTCTAAGGGTTGGAATGGGAAGGACTTGGATATCACATCTCATGCTATAGATAGGCTCTTAGGTTTGGAAAGGGAAGGAGTTGGATATCACATTTCATGTTAGAGGAAGGATCTCAGGTTTGGTATTAGAAGCATTGAGATATCACATCTCATGCTATATGAAGGGTCTCAGGATTGGAATGGGAAGTAGTTGGATATCACATCTCATGCTATAGGAAGGGTCTCAGGTTTAGTATAAGCATTGAGATATCACATCTCATGCTATAGGACGGGTCTCAGGATTGGAATGGAAGGAGTTGGATATCACATCTCATGTTATAGGAAGGATCTCAGGTTTGGTATTAGAAGCATTGAGACATCACATCTCATGCTATAGGAAGGGTCTCAGGGTTGGAATGGGAAGGAGTTGGATATCACATCTCATCCAATAGGAAGGGTCTCAGGTTTGGAATGGGAAGGAATTGGATATCACATCTCATGTTATAGGAAGGATCTCAGGTTTGGTATTAGAAGCATTGAGATATCACATCTCATGCTATAGGAAGGGTCTCAGGATTGGAATGTGAAGGATTTGGATATCACATCTCATGCTAAAGGAAGGGTCTCAGGTTTGGTAGAAGCATTGAGATATCACGTCTCTGCTATCGGAAGGGTCGCAGGATTGGATTGGGAAGGAGTTGGATATCCCTTCTCATGCTATAGGAAGGGTCTCAGGATTTGAATGGCAAGGAGTTGGATATCACATCTCATGCCATAGGAAGGGTCTCAGGTTTGGTATAAGCATTGAGATATCACATCTCTGCTATCGGAAGGGTCTCAGGATTGGATTGGGAAGGAGTTGGATATCCCTTCTCATGCTATAGGAAGTGTCTCAGGTTGGAATGGGAAGGAGTTGGATATCACATCTCATGTTATAGGAAGGGTCTCAGGATTGGAATGGGAAGGATTTGGATATCAAATCTCTTGCTATAGGAAGGGTCTCAGGATTGGAATGGGTAGGAGTTGGATATTACTTTCTTGCTATAGGAAGGGTCTCATGTTTGGAATGGGAAGGAGTTGGATATCACATATGCTATAGTTAGTGTCTCAGGTTTGGAACGGGAAGGAGTTGGATATCACATCTCATGTTATAGGAAGGGTCTCAGGTTTGGTATAAGCATTGAGATATCACATCTCTGCTATCGGAAGCGGCTCAGGATTGGAATGGGAAGGAGTTGGATATCCCATCTCATGTTATAGTAAGAGTCTCTGGTTTGGTATTAGAATCATTGAGATATCACATCGCATGCTGTAGGAAGGGTCTAAGGATTGGAATGGGATGGACTTGGATATCACATCTCATGCTATAGGTAGGCTCTCAGGTTTGGTATAAGCATTGAGATATCACATCTCATGCTATAGGAAGGGTCTCAGGATTGGAATGGGAAGGATTTGGATATCACATCTCATGCTATAGGAAGGGTCTCAGATTTGGTATAAGCATTGAGATATCACATCTCATGCTAAAGGAAGGGTCTCAGGATTGGAATGGGAAGGAGTTGTATATGACATCTCAGGCCATAGGAAGGGTCTCAGGTTTGGTATAAGCATTGAGATATCACATCTCTGCTAACGGAAGGGTCTCAGGATTGGAATGGGAAGGAGTTGGATATCCCATCTCATGTTATAGGAAGGGTCTCAGGTTTGGTATTAGAAGCATAGAGATATCACATCTCATGCTATAGGAAGGGTCTCAGGATTGGAATGGGAAGGACTTGGATGTCACATCTCATGCTATAGGGAGGATCTCAAGTTTGATATAAAAGCATTGAGATAACAAATCTCATGATATCGGAAGGGTCTCAGGATTGGAATGGGAAGGAGTTGGATACCACATCTCATGATAAAGGAAGGGTCTAAGGTTTGGAAGGGGAAGGATTTGGATATCACATCTCATGTTATAGGACGGGTCTCAGGTTTGGTATTAGAAGCATTGAGATATCAAGTCTCATGGTATAAGAAGGGTCTCAGAATTGGAATGGGAAGGAGTTGGATATCACACCTCAAGCTATAGGAAGGGTCTCAGGATTGGAATGGGAAGGAGTTTGATATCACATCTCATGCCATAGTATGGGTCTCAGGTTTGGTAGAAGCATTGGGATATCACATCTCATGCTATCGGAAGGGTATCAGTATTGGATTTTGAAGAAGTTGGATATCCCATCTCATGCTATAGGAAGGGTCTCAGGTTGCAATGGGAAGGAGTTGGATATCACATTTCATGTTATAGGAAGGGTCTCAGGATTGGAATGGGAAGGACTTGGATATCATATCTCATGCTATAGGACGGGTCTCAGGTTTGTTATTAGAATCATTGAGATATCATATTGCATGCTGTAGGAAGGGTCTAAGGATTGGAATAGGAAGGACCTGGATATCACATCTCATGCTATAGATAGGCTCTTAGGTTTGGAAAGGGAAGGAGTTGGATATCACATTTCATGTTAGAGGAAGGATCTCAGGTTTGGTATTAGAAGCATTGAGATATCACATCTCATGCTATAGGAAGGGTATCAGGATTGGAATGGGAAGTAGTTGGATATCACATCTCATGCTATAGGAAGGGTCTCAGGTTTGGTATAAGCATTGAGATATCACATCTCATGCTATAGGACGGGTCTCAGGATTGGAATGGAAGGAGTTGGATATCACATCTCATGTAATAGGAAGGATCTCAGGTTTGGTATTAGAATCATTGAGACATCACATCTCATGCTATAGGAAGGGTCTCAGGGTTGGAATGGGAAGGAGTTGGATATCACAACTCATCCAATAGGAAGGGTCTCAGGTTTGGAATGGGAAGGAATTGGATATCACATCTCATGTTATAGGAAGGATCTCAGGTTTGGTATTAGAAGCATTGAGATATCACATCTCATGCTATAGGAAGGGTCTCAGGATTGGAATGTGAAGGATTTGGATATCACATCTCATGCTAAAGGAAGGGTCTCAGGTTTGGTAGAAGCATTGAGATATCACGTCTCTGCTATCGGAAGGGTCTCAGGATTGGATTGGGAAGGAGTTGGATATCCCTTCTCATGCTATAGGAAGGGTCTCAGGATTTGAATGGCAAGGAGTTGGATATCACATCTCATGCCATACGAAGGGTCTCAGGTTTGGTATAAGCATTGAGATATCACATCTCTGCTATCGGAAGGGTCTCAGGATTGGAATGGGAAGGAGTTGGATATTCCCATCTCATGTAATAGGAAGGGTCTCAGGTTTGGTATTAGAAGCATTGAGATATCACATCTCATGCTATAGGAAGGGTCTCAGGATTGGAACGGGAAGGACTTGGATATCACATCTCATGCTATAGGGAGGGTCTCAAGTTTGATATTAGAAGCTTTGAGATATCACATCTCATGATATCGGAAGGGTCTCAGGATTGGAATGGGAAGGAGTTGGATATCACATCTCATGATAAAGGAAGGGTCTAAGGTTTGGAAGGGGAAGGATTTGGATATCACATCTCATGTTATATTACGCGTCTCACGTTTGTATTAGAAGCATTGAGATATCAAGTCTCATAGTATAGGAAGGGTCTCAGAATTGGAATGGGAAGGAGTTGGATATCACATCTCAAGCTATAGGAAGGGTCTCAGGATTGGAATGGGAAGGACTTGGATATCACATCTCATGCTATAGGAAGGCTCTCAGGTTTGGAAGGGGAAAGAGTTGGATATCACATTTCATGTTAGAGGTAGGATCTCAGGTTTGGTATTAGAGGCATTGAGATATCACATCTCATGCTATCAGAAGGGTCTCAGGAATGGAATGGGAAGGAGTTGGATATCACATCTCATGCTAAAGGGAGGGTCTCAGGTTTGGAAGGTGAAGGATTTGGATATCACATCTCATGTTATAGGAAGGATCTCAGGTTTGGTATTAGAAGCATTGAGATATCACATCTCATGCTATCGGAAGGATCTCAGGTTTGGTATTAGAAGCATTGAGATATCACATCTCATACTATCGGAAGGATCTCAGGTTTGGTATTAGAAGCATTGAGATATCACATCTCATGCTATCAGAAGGGTCTCAGGATTGGAATGGGAAGGAGTTGGATATCACATCTCATGCTAAAGGGAGGGTCTCAGGTTTGGAAGGGGAAGGATTTGGATATCACATCTCATGTTATCGGAAGGATCTCACGTTTGGTATTAGAAGTATTGAGATATCATATCTCATGCTATAGGAAGGGTCTCAGGATTGGAATGGGAAGGAGTTGGATATCACATCTCATGCTATAGGAAGGGTCTGAGGATTGGAATGGGAAGGAGTTGGATATCGCATCTCATGCTATGGGAAGGGTCTCAGGTTTGGTATAAGCAGTGAGATATCACATCTCATGCTATAGGAAGTGTCTCAGGATTGGAATGGGAAGGAGTTGGATATCACATCTCATGTTATAGGAAGGATCTCAGGTTTGGTATAAGCATTGAGATATCACATCTCTGCTATCGGAAGGGTCTCAGGATTGGAATGGGAAGGAGTTGGATATTCCCATCTCATGTTATAGGAAGGGTCTCAGGTTTGGTATTAGAAGCATTGAGATATCACATCTCATGCTATAGGAAGGGTCTCAGGATTGGAATGGGAAGGACTTGGATATCACATCTCATGCTATAGGCAGGGTCTCAAGTTTGATATTAGAAGCTTTGAGATATCACATCTCATGATATCGGAAGGGTCTCAGGATTGGAATGGGAAGGAGTTGGATATCACATCTCATGATAAAGGAAGGGTCTAAGGTTTGGAAGGGGAAGGATTTGGATATCACATCTCATGTTATATTACGGGTCTCACGTTTGTATTAGAAGCATTGAGATATCAAGTCTCATAGTATAGGAAGGGTCTCAGAATTGGAATGGGAAGGAGTTGGATATCACATCTCAAGCTATAGGAAGGGTCTCAGGATTGGAATGGGAAGGACTTGGATATCACATCTCATGCTATAGGAAGGCTCCCAGGTTTGGAAGGGGAAAGAGTTGGATATCACATTTCATGTTAGAGGTAGGATCTCAGGTTTGGTATTAGAGGCATTGAGATATCACATCTCATGCTATCAGAAGGGTCTCAGGAATGGAATGGGAAGGAGTTGGATATCACATCTCATGCTAAAGGGAGGGTCTCAGGTTTGGAAGGGGAAGGATTTGGATATCACATCTCATGTTATAGGAAGGATCTCAGGTTTGGTATTAGAAGCATTGAGATATCACATCTCATGCTATCGGAAGGATCTCAGGTTTGGTATTAGAAGCATTGAGATATCACATCTCATGCTATCCAAAGAGTCTCAGGATTGGAATAGGAAGGAGTTGGATATCACATCTCATGCTAAAGGGAGGGTCTCAGGATTGGAAGGGGAAGGATTTGCATATCACATCTCATGTTATCGGAAGGATCTCACGTTTGGTATTAGAAGTATTGAGATATCATATCTCATGCTATAGGAAGGGTCTCAGGATTGGAATGGGAAGGAGTGGATATCACATCTCATGCTATAGGGAGGGTCTCAGGATTGGAATGGGAAGGACTTAGATATCACATATCATGCTATAGGGAGGGTCTCAGTTTTGATATTAGAAGCATTGAGATATCACATCTCATGCTATAGGAAGTGTCTCAGGATTGGAATGGGAAGGTGCTGGATATCACATCTCATGCTAAAGGAAGGGTCTCAGGTTTGGAACGGGAAGGATTTGGATATCACATCTCATGTTATAGGAAGGGTCTCAGGTTTGGTATAAGCATTGAGATATCACATCTCTGCTATCGGAAGTGTCTCAGGATTGGAATGGGAAGGAGTTGGATATCCCATCTCATGTTATAGGACGGGTCTCAGGTTTGTTATTAGAATCATTGAGATGTCATATTGCATGCTGTAGGAAGGGTCTAAGGGTTGGAATGGGAAGGACTTGGATATCACATCTTATGCTATAGATAGGCTCTTAGGTTTGGAAAGGGAAGGAGTTGGATATCACATTTCATGTTAGAGGACGGATCTCAGGTTTGGTATTAGAAGCATTGAGATATCACATCTCATGCTATAGGAAGGGTCTCAGGATTGGAATAGGAAGGAGTTGGATATCACATCTCATGCTAAAGGGAGGGTCTCAGGATTGGAAGGGGAAGGATTTGCATATCACATCTCATGTTATCGGAAGGATCTCACGTTTGGTATTAGAAGTATTGAGATATCATATCTCATGCTATAGGAAGGGTCTCAGGATTGGAATGGGAAGGAGTTGGATATCACATCTCATGCTATAGGGAGGGTCTCAGGATTGGAATGGGAAGGATTTGGATATCACATCTCATGTTATAGGAAGGGTCTCAGGTTTGGTATAAGCATTGAGATATCACATCTCTGCTATCGGAAGTGTCTCAGGATTGGAATGGGAAGGAGTTGGATATCCCATCTCATGTTATAGGACGGGTCTCAGGTTTGTTATTAGAATCATTGAGATATCATATTGCATGCTGTAGGAAGGGTCTAAGGGTTGGAATGGGAAGGACTTGGATATCACATCTCATGCTATAGATAGGCTCTTAGGTTTGGAAAGGGAAGGAGTTGGATATCACATTTCATGTTAGAGGAAGGATCTCAGGTTTGGTATTAGAAGCATTGAGATATCACATCTCATGCTATAGGAAGGGTCTCAGGATTGGAATAGGAAGGAGTTGGATATCACATCTCATGCTAAAGGGAGGGTCTCAGGATTGGAAGGGGAAGGATTTGGATATCACATCTCATGTTATCGGAAGGATCTCACGTTTGGTATTAGAAGTATTGAGATATCATATCTCATGCTATAGGAAGGGTCTCAGGATTGGAATGGGAAGGAGTTGGATATCACATCTCATGCTATAGGGAGGGTCTCAGGATTGGAATGGGAAGGACTTAGATATCACATATCATGCTATAGGGAGGGTCTCAGTTTTGATATTAGAAGCATTGAGATATCACATCTCATGCTATAGGAAGTGTCTCAGGATTGGAATGGGAAGGTGCTGGATATCACATCTCATGCTAAAGGAAGGGTCTCAGGTTTGGAACAGGAAGGATTTGGATATCACATCTCATGTTATAGGAAGGGTCTCAGGTTTGGTATAAGCATTGAGATATCACATCTCTGCTATCGGAAGTGTCTCAGATTGGAATGGGAAGGAGTTGGATATCCCATCTCATGTTATAGGACGGGTCTCAGGTTTGTTATTAGAATCATTGAGATATCATATTGCATGCTGTAGGAAGGGTCTAAGGGTTGGAATGGGAAGGACTTGGATATCACATCTCATGCTATAGATAGGCTCTTAGGTTTGGAAAGGGAAGGAGTTGGATATCACATTTCATGTTAGAGGAAGGATCTGAGGTTTGGTATTAGAAGCATTGAGATATCACATCTCATGCTATAGGAAGGGTCTCAGGATTGGAATGGGAAGCAGTTGGATATCACATCTCATGCTATAGGAAGGGTCTCAGGTTTGGTATAAGCATTGAGATATCACATCTCATGCTATAGGACGGGTCTCAGGATTGGAATGGAAGGAGTTGGATATCACATCTCATGTTATAGGAAGGATCTCAGGTTTGGTATTAGAAGCATTGAGACATCACATCTCATGCTATAGGAAGGGTCTCAGGGTTGGAATGGGAAGGAGTTGGATATCACATCTCATCCAATAGGAAGGGTCTCAGGTTTGGAATGGGAAGGAATTGGATATCACATCACATGTTATAGGAAGGATCTCAGGTTTGGTATTAGAAGCATTGAGATATCACATCTCATGCTATAGGAAGGGTCTCAGGATTGGAATGTGAAGGATTTGGATATCACATCTCATGCTAAAGGAAGGGTCTCAGGTTTGGTAGAAGCATTGAGATATCACGTCTCTGCTATCGGAAGGGTCTCAGGATTGGATTGGGAAGGAGTTGGATATCACATCTCATGCCATAGGAAGGGTCTCAGGTTTGGTATAAGCATTGAGATATCACATCTCTGCTATCGGAAGGGTCTCAGGATTGGATTGGGAAGGAGTTGGATATCCCTTCTCATGCTATAGGAAGTGTCTCAGGTTGGAATGGGAAGGAGTTGGATATCACATCTCATGTTATAGGAAGGGTCTCAGGATTGGAATGGGAAGGATTTGGATATCACATCTCTTGCTATAGGAAGGGTCTCAGGATTGGAATGGGTAGGAGATGGATATTACTTTCTTGCTATAGGAAGGGTCTCATGTTTGGAATGGGAAGGAGTTGGATATCACATATGCTATAGTTAGTGCCTCAGGTTTGGAACGGGAAGGAGTTGGATATCACATCTCATGTTATAGGAAGGGTCTCAGGTTTGGTATAAGCATTGAGATATCACATCTCTGCTATCGGAAGCGGCTCAGGATTGGAATGGGAAGGAGTTGGATATCCCATCTCATGTTATAGGAAGAGTCTCTGGTTTGGTATTAGAATCATTGAGATATCACATCGCATGCTGTAGGAAGGGTCTAAGGATTGGAATGGGATGGACTTGGATATCACATCTCATGCTATAGGTAGGCTCTCAGGTTTGGTATAAGCATTGAGATATCACATCTCATGCTATAGGAAGGGTCTCAGGATTGGAATGGGAAGGAATTGGATATCACATCTCATGCTATAGGAAGGGTCTCAGATTTGGTATAAGCATTGAGATATCACATCTCATGCTAAAGGAAGGGTCTCAGGATTGGAATGGGAAGGAGTTGTATATGACATCTCAGGCCATAGGAAGGTTCTCAGGTTTGGTATAAGCATTGAGATATCACATCTCTGCTATCGGAAGGGTCTCAGGATTGGAATGGGAAGGAGTTGGATATCCCATCTCATGTTATAGGAAGGGTCTCAGGTTTGGTATTAGAAGCATAGAGATATCACATCTCATGCTATAGGAAGGGTCTCAGGATTTGAATGGCAAGGAGTTGGATATCACATCTCATGCCATAGGAAGGGTCTCAGGTTTGGTATAAGCATTGAGATATCACATCTCTGCTATCGGAAGGGTCTCAGGATTGGATTGGGAAGGAGTTAGATATCCCTTCTCATGCTATAGGAAGTGTCTCAGGTTGGAATGGGAAGGAGTTGGATATCACATCTCATGTTATAGGAAGGGTCTCAGGATTGGAATGGGAAGGACTTGGATGTCACATCTCATGCTATAGGGAGGGTCTCAAGTTTGATATTAGAAGCATTGAGATAACAAATCTCATGATATCGGAAGGGTCTCAGGATTGGAATGGGAAGGAGTTGGATATCACATCTCATGATAAAGGAAGGGTCTAAGGTTTGGAAGGGGAAGGATTTGGATATCACATCTCATGTTATAGGACGGGTCTCAGGTTTGGTATTAGAAGCATTGAGATATCAAGTCTCATGGTATAAGAAGGGTCTCAGAATTGGAATGGGAAGGAGTTGGATATCACACCTCAAGCTATAGGAAGGGTCTCAGGATTGGAATGGGAAGGACTTGGATATCACATCTCATGCTATAGGGAGGGTCTCAAGTTTGATATTAGAAGCTTTGAGATATCACATCTCATGATATCGGAAGGGTCTCAGGATTGGAATGGGAAGGAGTTGGATATCACATCTCATGATAAAGGAAGGGTCTAAGGTTTGGAAGGGGAAGGATTTGAATATCACATCTCATGTTATATTATGGGTCTCACGTTTGTATTAGAAGCATTGAGATATCAAGTCTCATAGTATAGGAAGGGTCTCAGAATTGGAATGGGAAGGAGTTGGATATCACATCTCAAGCTATAGGAAGGGTCTCAGGATTGGAATGGGAAGGACTTGGATATCACATCTCATGCTATAGATCGGCTCTCAGGTTTGGAAGGGGAAAGAGTTGGATATCACATTTCATGTTAGAGGTAGGATCTCAGGTTTGGTATTAGAGGCATTGAGATATCACATCTCATGCTATCAGAAGGGTCTCAGGAATGGAATGGGAAGGAGTTGGATATCACATCTCATGCTAAAGGGAGGGTCTCAGGTTTGGAAGGGGAAGGATTTGGATATCACATCTCATGTTATAGGAAGGATCTCAGGTTTGGTATTAGAAGCATTGAGATATCACATCTCATGCTATCGGAAGGATCTCAGGTTTGGTATTAGAAGCATTGAGATATCACATCTCATGCTATCAGAAGAGTCTCAGGATTGGAATAGGAAGGAGTTGGATATCACATCTCATGCTAAAGGGAGGGTCTCAGGATTGGAAGGGGAAGGATTTGGATATCACATCTCATGTTATCGGAAGGATCTCACGTTTGGTATTAGAAGTATTGAGATATCATATCTCATGCTATGGGAAGGGTCTCAGGATTGGAATGGGAAGGAGTTGGATATCACATCTCATGCTATAGGGAGGGTCTCAGGATTGGAATGGGAAGGACTTAGATATCACATATCATGCTATAGGGAGGGTCTCAGTTTTGATATTAGAAGCATTGAGATATCACATCTCATGCTATAGGAAGTGTCTCAGGATTGGAATGGGAAGGTGCTGGATATCACATCTCATGCTAAAGGAAGGGTCTCAGGTTTGGAACGGGAAGGATTTGGATATCACATCTCATGTTATAGGAAGGGTCTCAGGTTTGGTATAAGCATTGAGATATCACATCTCTGCTATCGGAAGTGTCTCAGGATTGGAATGGGAAGGAGTTGGATATCCCATCTCATGTTATAGGACGGGTCTCAGGTTTGTTATTAGAATCATTGAGATATCATATTGCATGCTGTAGGAAGGGTCTAAGGGTTGGAATGGGAAGGACTTGGATATCACATCTCATGCTATAGATAGGCTCTTAGGTTTGGAAAGGGAAGGAGTTGGATATCACATTTCATGTTAGAGGAAGGATCTCAGGTTTGGTATTAGAAGCATTGAGATATCACATCTCATGCTATAGGAAGGGTCTCAGGATTGGAATGGGAAGCAGTTGGATATCACATCTCATGCTATAGGAAGGGTCTCAGGTTTGGTATAAGCATTGAGATATCACATCTCATGCTATAGGACGGGTCTCAGGATTGGAATGGAAGGAGTTGGATATCACATCTCATGTTATAGGAAGGATCTCAGGTTTGGTATTAGAAGCATTGAGACATCACATCTCATGCTATAGGAAGGGTCTTAGGGTTGGAATGGGAAGGAGTTGGATATCACATCTCATCCAATAGGAAGGGTCTCAGGTTTGGAATGGGAAGGAATTGGATATCACATCTCATGTTATAGGAAGGATCTCAGGTTTGGTATTAGAAGCATTGAGATATCACATCTCATGCTATAGGAAGGGTCTCAGGATTGGAATGTGAAGGATTTGGATATCACATCTCATGCTAAAGGAAGGGTCTCAGGTTTGGTAGAAGCATTGAGATATCACGTCTCTGCTATCGGAAGGGTCTCAGGATTGGATTGGGAAGGAGTTGGATATCACATCTCATGCCATAGGAAGGGTCTCAGGTTTGGTATAAGCATTGAGATATCACATCTCTGCTATCGGAAGGCCTCAGGATTGGATTGGGAAGGAGTTGGATATCCCTTCTCATGCTATAGGAAGTGTCTCAGGTTGGAATGGGAAGGAGTTGGATATCACATCTCATGTTATAGGAAGGGTCTCAGGATTGGAATGGGAAGGATTTGGATATCACATCTCTTGCTATAGGAAGGGTCTCAGGATTGGAATGGGTAGGAGTTGGATATTACTTTCTTGCTATAGGAAGGGTCTCATGTTTGGAATGGGAAGGAGTTGGATATCACATATGCTATAGTTAGTGTCTCAGGTTTGGAACGGGAAGGAGTTGGATATCACATCTCATGTTATAGGAAGGGTCTCAGGTTTGGTATAAGCATTGAGATATCACATCTCTGCTATCGGAAGCGGCTCAGGATTGGAATGGGAAGGAGTTGGATATCCCATCTCATGTTATAGGAAGAGTCTCTGGTTTGGTATTAGAATCATTGGGATATCACATCGCATGCTGTAGGAAGGGTCTAAGGATTGGAATGGGATGGACTTGGATATCACATCTCATGCTATAGGTAGGCTCTCAGGTTTGGTATAAGCATTGAGATATCACATCTCATGCTATAGGAAGGGTCTCAGGATTGGAATGGGAAGGAATTGGATATCACATCTCATGCTATAGGAAGGGTCTCAGATTTGGTATAAGCATTGAGATATCACATCTCATGCTAAAGGAAGGGTCTCAGGATTGGAATGGGAAGGAGTTGTATATGACATCTCAGGCCATAGGAAGGTTCTCAGGTTTGGTATAAGCATTGAGATATCACATCTCTGCTATCGGAAGGGTCTCAGGATTGGAATGGGAAGGAGTTGGATATCCCATCTCATGTTATAGGAAGGGTCTCAGGATTTGAATGGCAAGGAGTTGGATATCACATCTCATGCCATAGGAAGGGTCTCAGGTTTGGTATAAGCATTGAGATATCACATCTCTGCTATCGGAAGGGTCTCAGGATTGGATTGGGAAGGAGTTAGATATCCCTTCTCATGCTATAGGAAGTGTCTCAGGTTGGAATGGGAAGGAGTTGGATATCACATCTCATTTTATAGGAAGGGTCTCAGGATTGGAATGGGAAGGACTTGGATGTCACATCTCATGCTATAGGGAGGGTCTCAAGTTTGATATTAGAAGCATTGAGATAACAAATCTCATGATATCGGAAGGGTCTCAGGATTGGAATGGGAAGGAGTTGGATATCACGTCTCATGATAAAGGAAGGGTCTAAGGTTTGGAAGGGGAAGGGTTTGGATATCACTACTCATGTTATAGGACGGGTCTCAGGTTTGGTATTAGAAGCATTGAGATATCAAGTCTCATGGTATAAGAAGGGTCTCAGAATTGGAATGGGAAGGAGTTGGATATCACACCTCAAGCTATAGGAAGGGTCTCAGGATTGGAATGGGAAGGAGTTTGATATCACATCTCATGCCATAGTATGGGTCTCAGGTTTGGTAGAAGCATTGGGATATCACATCTCATGCTATCGGAAGGGTATCAGTATTGGATTTGGAAGAAGTTGGATATCCCATCTCATGCTATAGGAAGGGTCTCAGGTTGGAATGGGAAGGAGTTGGATATCACATTTCATGTTATAGGAAGGGTCTCAGGATTGGAATGGGAAGGACTTGGATATCATATCTCATGCTATAGGACGGGTCTCAGGTTTGTTATTAGAATCATTGAGATATCATATTGCATGCTGTAGGAAGGGTCTAAGGATTGGAATGGGAAGGACTTGGATATCACATCTCATGCTATAGATAGGCTCTTAGGTTTGGAAAGGGAAGGAGTTGGATATCACATTTCATGTTAGAGGAAGGATCTCAGGTTTGGTATTAGAAGCATTGAGATATCACATCTCATGCTATATGAAGGGTCTCAGGATTGGAATGGGAAGTAGTTGGATATCACATCTCATGCTATAGGAAGGGTCTCAGGTTTGGTATAAGCATTGAGATATCACATCTCATGCTATAGGACAGGTCTCAGGATTGGAATGGAAGGAGTTGGATATCACATCTCATGTTATAGGAAGGATCTCAGGTTTGGTATTAGAAGCATTGAGACATCACATCTCATGCTATAGGAAGGGTCTCAGGGTTGGAATGGGAAGGAGTTGGATATCACATCTCATCCAATAGGAAGGGTCTCAGGTTTGGAATGGGAAGGAATTGGATATCACATCTCATGTTATAGGAAGGATCTCAGGTTTGGTATTAGAAGCATTGAGATATCACATCTCATGCTATAGGAAGGGTCTCAGGATTGGAATGTGAAGGATTTGGATATCACATCTCATGCTAAAGGAAGGGTCTCAGGTTTGGTAGAAGCATTGAGATATCACGTATCTGCTATCGGAAGGGTCTCAGGATTGGATTGGGAAGGAGTTGGATATCCCTTCTCATGCTATAGGAAGGGTCTCAGGATTTGAATGGCAAGGAGTTGGATATCACATCTCATGCCATAGGAAGGGTCTCAGGTTTGGTATAAGCATTGAGATATCACATCTCTGCTATCGGAAGGGTCTCAGGATTGGAATGGGAAGGAGTTGGATATTCCCATCTCATGTTATAGGAAGGGTCTCAGGTTTGGTATTAGAAGCATTGAGATATCACATCTCATGCTATAGGAAGGGTCTCAGGATTGGAATGGGAAGGACTTGGATATTACATCTCATGCTATAGGGAGGGTCTCAAGTTTGATATTAGAAGCTTTGAGATATCACATCTCATGATATCGGAAGGGTCTCAGGATTGGAATGGGAAGGAGTTGGATATCACATCTCATGATAAAGGAAGGGTCTAAGGTTTGGAAGGGGAAGGATTTGGATATCACATCTCATGTTATATTACGGGTCTCAGGTTTGGTATTAGAAGCATTGAGATATCAAGTCTCAGAGTATAGGAAGGGTCTCAGAATTGGAATGGGAAGGAGTTGGATATCACATCTCAAGCTATAGGAAGGGTCTCAGGATTGGAATGGGAAGGACTTGGATATCACATCTCATGCTATAGGAAGGCTCTCAGGTTTGGAAGGGGAAAGAGTTGGATATCACATTTCATGTTAGAGGTAGGATCTCAGGTTTGGTATTAGAGGCATTGAGATATCACATCTCATGCTATCAGAAGGGTCTCAGGAATGGAATGGGAAGGAGTTGGATATCACATCTCATGCTAAAGGGAGGGTCTCAGGTTTGGAAGGGGGAGGATTTGGATATCACATCTCATGTTATAGGAAGGATCTCAGGTTTGGTATTAGAAGCATTGAGATATCACATCTCATGCTATCGGAAGGATCTCAGGTTTGGTATTAGAAGCATTGAGATATCACATCTCATGCTATCAGAAGGGTCTCAGGATTGGAATGGGAAGGAGTTGGATATCACATCTCATGCTAAAGGGAGGGTCTCAGGTTTGGAAGGGGAAGGATTTGGATATCACATCTCATGTTATCGGAAGGATCTCAAGTTTGGTATTAGAAGTATTGAGATATCATATCTCATGCTATAGGAAGGGTCTCAGGATTGGAATGGGAAAGAGTTGGATATCACATCTCATGCTATAGGGAGTGTCTCAGGATTGGAATGGGAAGGACTTAGATATCACATATCATGCTATAGGGAGGGTCTCAGTTTTGATATTAGAAGCATTGAGATATCACATCTCATGCTATCGGAAGTGTCTCAGGATTGGAATGGGAAGGAGCTGGATATCACATCTCATGCTAAAGGAAGGGTCTCAGGTTTGGAACGGGAAGGATTTGGATATCACATCTCATGTTATAGGAAGGGTCTCAGGTTTGGTATAAGCATTGAGATATCACATCTCTGCTATCGGAAGTGTCTCAGGATTGGAATGGGAAGGAGTTGGATATCACATCTCATGTTATAGGACGGGTCTCAGGTTTGTTATTAGAATCATTGAGATATCATATTGCATGCTGTAGGAAGGGTCTAAGGGTTGGAATGGGAAGGACTTGGATATCACATCTCATGCTATAGATAGGCTCTTAGGTTTGGAAAGGGAAGGAGTTGGATATCACATTTCATGTTAGAGGAAGGATCTCAGGTTTGGTATTAGAAGCATTGAGATATCACATCTCATGCTATAGGAAGGGTCTCAGGATTGGAATGGGAAGCAGTTGGATATCACATCTCATGCTATAGGAAGGGTCTCAGGTTTGGTATAAGCATTGAGATATCACATCTCATGCTATAGGACGGGTCTCAGGATTGGAATGGAAGGAGTTGGATATCACATCTCATGTTATAGGAAGGATCTCAGGTTTGGTATTAGAAGCATTGAGACATCACATCTCATGCTATAGGAAGGGTCTTAGGGTTGGAATGGGAAGGAGTTGGATATCACATCTCATCCAATAGGAAGGGTCTCAGGTTTGGAATGGGAAGGAATTGGATATCACATCTCATGTTATAGGAAGGATCTCAGGTTTGGTATTAGAAGCATTGAGATATCACATCTCATGCTATAGGAAGGGTCTCAGGATTGGAATGTGAAGGATTTGGATATCACATCTCATGCTAAAGGAAGGGTCTCAGGTTTGGTAGAAGCATTGAGATATCACGTCTCTGCTATCGGAAGGGTCTCAGGATTGGATTGGGAAGGAGTTGGATATCACATCTCATGCCATAGGAAGGGTCTCAGGTTTGGTATAAGCATTGAGATATCACATCTCTGCTATCGGAAGGCCTCAGGATTGGATTGGGAAGGAGTTGGATATCCCTTCTCATGCTATAGGAAGTGTCTCAGGTTGGAATGGGAAGGAGTTGGATATCACATCTCATGTTATAGGAAGGGTCTCAGGATTGGAATGGGAAGGATTTGGATATCACATCTCTTGCTATAGGAAGGGTCTCAGGATTGGAATGGGTAGGAGTTGGATATTACTTTCTTGCTATAGGAAGGGTCTCATGTTTGGAATGGGAAGGAGTTGGATATCACATATGCTATAGTTAGTGTCTCAGGTTTGGAACGGGAAGGAGTTGGATATCACATCTCATGTTATAGGAAGGGTCTCAGGTTTGGTATAAGCATTGAGATATCACATCTCTGCTATCGGAAGCGGCTCAGGATTGGAATGGGAAGGAGTTGGATATCCCATCTCATGTTATAGGAAGAGTCTCTGGTTTGGTATTAGAATCATTGGGATATCACATCGCATGCTGTAGGAAGGGTCTAAGGATTGGAATGGGATGGACTTGGATATCACATCTCATGCTATAGGTAGGCTCTCAGGTTTGGTATAAGCATTGAGATATCACATCTCATGCTATAGGAAGGGTCTCAGGATTGGAATGGGAAGGAATTGGATATCACATCTCATGCTATAGGAAGGGTCTCAGATTTGGTATAAGCATTGAGATATCACATCTCATGCTAAAGGAAGGGTCTCAGGATTGGAATGGGAAGGAGTTGTATATGACATCTCAGGCCATAGGAAGGTTCTCAGGTTTGGTATAAGCATTGAGATATCACATCTCTGCTATCGGAAGGGTCTCAGGATTGGAATGGGAAGGAGTTGGATATCCCATCTCATGTTATAGGAAGGGTCTCAGGATTTGAATGGCAAGGAGTTGGATATCACATCTCATGCCATAGGAAGGGTCTCAGGTTTGGTATAAGCATTGAGATATCACATCTCTGCTATCGGAAGGGTCTCAGGATTGGATTGGGAAGGAGTTAGATATCCCTTCTCATGCTATAGGAAGTGTCTCAGGTTGGAATGGGAAGGAGTTGGATATCACATCTCATTTTATAGGAAGGGTCTCAGGATTGGAATGGGAAGGACTTGGATGTCACATCTCATGCTATAGGGAGGGTCTCAAGTTTGATATTAGAAGCATTGAGATAACAAATCTCATGATATCGGAAGGGTCTCAGGATTGGAATGGGAAGGAGTTGGATATCACGTCTCATGATAAAGGAAGGGTCTAAGGTTTGGAAGGGGAAGGGTTTGGATATCACTACTCATGTTATAGGACGGGTCTCAGGTTTGGTATTAGAAGCATTGAGATATCAAGTCTCATGGTATAAGAAGGGTCTCAGAATTGGAATGGGAAGGAGTTGGATATCACACCTCAAGCTATAGGAAGGGTCTCAGGATTGGAATGGGAAGGAGTTTGATATCACATCTCATGCCATAGTATGGGTCTCAGGTTTGGTAGAAGCATTGGGATATCACATCTCATGCTATCGGAAGGGTATCAGTATTGGATTTGGAAGAAGTTGGATATCCCATCTCATGCTATAGGAAGGGTCTCAGGTTGGAATGGGAAGGAGTTGGATATCACATTTCATGTTATAGGAAGGGTCTCAGGATTGGAATGGGAAGGACTTGGATATCATATCTCATGCTATAGGACGGGTCTCAGGTTTGTTATTAGAATCATTGAGATATCATATTGCATGCTGTAGGAAGGGTCTAAGGATTGGAATGGGAAGGACTTGGATATCACATCTCATGCTATAGATAGGCTCTTAGGTTTGGAAAGGGAAGGAGTTGGATATCACATTTCATGTTAGAGGAAGGATCTCAGGTTTGGTATTAGAAGCATTGAGATATCACATCTCATGCTATATGAAGGGTCTCAGGATTGGAATGGGAAGTAGTTGGATATCACATCTCATGCTATAGGAAGGGTCTCAGGTTTGGTATAAGCATTGAGATATCACATCTCATGCTATAGGACAGGTCTCAGGATTGGAATGGAAGGAGTTGGATATCACATCTCATGTTATAGGAAGGATCTCAGGTTTGGTATTAGAAGCATTGAGACATCACATCTCATGCTATAGGAAGGGTCTCAGGGTTGGAATGGGAAGGAGTTGGATATCACATCTCATCCAATAGGAAGGGTCTCAGGTTTGGAATGGGAAGGAATTGGATATCACATCTCATGTTATAGGAAGGATCTCAGGTTTGGTATTAGAAGCATTGAGATATCACATCTCATGCTATAGGAAGGGTCTCAGGATTGGAATGTGAAGGATTTGGATATCACATCTCATGCTAAAGGAAGGGTCTCAGGTTTGGTAGAAGCATTGAGATATCACGTATCTGCTATCGGAAGGGTCTCAGGATTGGATTGGGAAGGAGTTGGATATCCCTTCTCATGCTATAGGAAGGGTCTCAGGATTTGAATGGCAAGGAGTTGGATATCACATCTCATGCCATAGGAAGGGTCTCAGGTTTGGTATAAGCATTGAGATATCACATCTCTGCTATCGGAAGGGTCTCAGGATTGGAATGGGAAGGAGTTGGATATTCCCATCTCATGTTATAGGAAGGGTCTCAGGTTTGGTATTAGAAGCATTGAGATATCACATCTCATGCTATAGGAAGGGTCTCAGGATTGGAATGGGAAGGACTTGGATATTACATCTCATGCTATAGGGAGGGTCTCAAGTTTGATATTAGAAGCTTTGAGATATCACATCTCATGATATCGGAAGGGTCTCAGGATTGGAATGGGAAGGAGTTGGATATCACATCTCATGATAAAGGAAGGGTCTAAGGTTTGGAAGGGGAAGGATTTGGATATCACATCTCATGTTATATTACGGGTCTCAGGTTTGGTATTAGAAGCATTGAGATATCAAGTCTCAGAGTATAGGAAGGGTCTCAGAATTGGAATGGGAAGGAGTTGGATATCACATCTCAAGCTATAGGAAGGGTCTCAGGATTGGAATGGGAAGGACTTGGATATCACATCTCATGCTATAGGAAGGCTCTCAGGTTTGGAAGGGGAAAGAGTTGGATATCACATTTCATGTTAGAGGTAGGATCTCAGGTTTGGTATTAGAGGCATTGAGATATCACATCTCATGCTATCAGAAGGGTCTCAGGAATGGAATGGGAAGGAGTTGGATATCACATCTCATGCTAAAGGGAGGGTCTCAGGTTTGGAAGGGGGAGGATTTGGATATCACATCTCATGTTATAGGAAGGATCTCAGGTTTGGTATTAGAAGCATTGAGATATCACATCTCATGCTATCGGAAGGATCTCAGGTTTGGTATTAGAAGCATTGAGATATCACATCTCATGCTATCAGAAGGGTCTCAGGATTGGAATGGGAAGGAGTTGGATATCACATCTCATGCTAAAGGGAGGGTCTCAGGTTTGGAAGGGGAAGGATTTGGATATCACATCTCATGTTATCGGAAGGATCTCAAGTTTGGTATTAGAAGTATTGAGATATCATATCTCATGCTATAGGAAGGGTCTCAGGATTGGAATGGGAAAGAGTTGGATATCACATCTCATGCTATAGGGAGTGTCTCAGGATTGGAATGGGAAGGACTTAGATATCACATATCATGCTATAGGGAGGGTCTCAGTTTTGATATTAGAAGCATTGAGATATCACATCTCATGCTATCGGAAGTGTCTCAGGATTGGAATGGGAAGGAGCTGGATATCACATCTCATGCTAAAGGAAGGGTCTCAGGTTTGGAACGGGAAGGATTTGGATATCACATCTCATGTTATAGGAAGGGTCTCAGGTTTGGTATAAGCATTGAGATATCACATCTCTGCTATCGGAAGTGTCTCAGGATTGGAATGGGAAGGAGTTGGATATCACATCTCATGTTATAGGACGGGTCTCAGGTTTGTTATTAGAATCATTGAGATATCATATTGCATGCTGTAGGAAGGGTCTAAGGGTTGGAATGGGAAGGACTTGGATATCACTTCTCATGCTATAGATAGGCTCTTAGGTTTGGAAAGGGAAGGAGTTGGATATCACATTTCATGTTAGAGGAAGGATCTCAGGTTTGGTATTAGAAGCATTGAGATATCACATCTCATGCTATAGGAAGGGTCTCAGGATTGGAATGGGAAGTAGTTGGATATCACATCTCATGCTATAGGAAGGGTCTCAGGTTTAGTATAAGCATTGAGATATCACATCTCATGCTATAGGACGGGTCTCAGGATTGGAATGGAAGGAGTTGGATATCACATCTCATGTTATAGGAAGGATCTCAGGTTTGGTATTAGAAGCATTGAGACATCACATCTCATGCTATAGGAAGGGTCTCAGGGTTGGAATGGGAAGGAGTTGGATATCACATCTCATCCAATAGGAAGGGTCTCAGGTTTGGAATGGGAAGGAATTGGATATCACTTCTCATGTTATAGGAAGGATCTCAGGTTTGGTATTAGAAGCATTGAGATATCACATCTCATGCTATAGGAAGGGTCTCAGGATTGGAATGTGAAGGATTTGGATATCACATCTCATGCTAAAGGAAGGGTCTCAGGTTTGGTAGAAGCATTGAGATATCACGTCTCTGCTATCGGAAGGGTCGCAGGATTGGATTGGGAAGGAGTTGGATATCCCTTCTCATGCTATAGGAAGGGTCTCAGGATTTGAATGGCAAGGAGTTGGATATCACATCTCATGCCATAGGAAGGGTCTCAGGTTTGGTATAAGCATTGAAATATCACATCTCTGCTATCGGAAGGGTCTCAGGATTGGATTGGGAAGGAGTTGGATATCCCTTCTCATGCTATAGGAAGTGTCTCAGGTTGGAATGGGAAGGAGTTGGATATCACATCTCATGTTATAGGAAGGGTCTCAGGATTGGAATGGGAAGGATTTGGATATCACATCTCTTGCTATAGGAAGGGTCTCAGGATTGGAATGGGTAGGAGTTGGATATTACTTTCTTGCTATAGGAAGGGTCTCATGTTTGGAATGGGAAGGAGTTGGATATCACATATGCTATAGTTAGTATCTCAGGTTTGGAACGGGAAGGAGTTGGATATCACATCTCATGTTATAGGAAGGGTCTCAGGTTTGGTATAAGCATTGAGATATCACATCTCTGCTATCGAAAGCGGCTCAGGATTGGAATGGGAAGGAGTTGGATATCCCATCTCATGTTATAGTAAGAGTCTCTGGTTTGGTATTAGAATCATTGAGATATCACATCGCATGCTGTAGGAAGGGTCTAAGGATTGGAATGGGATGGACTTGGATATCACATCTCATGCTATAGGTAGGCTCTCAGGTTTGGTATAAGCATTGAGATATCACATCTCATGCTATAGGAAGGTTCTCAGGATTGGAATGGGAAGGATTTGGATATCACATCTCATGCTATAGGAAGGGTCTCAGATTTGGTATAAGCATTGAGATATCACATCTCATGCTAAAGGAAGGGTCTCAGGATTGGAATGGGAAGGAGTTGTATATGACATCTCAGGCCATAGGAAGGGTCTCAGGTTTGGTATAAGCATTGAGATATCACATCTCTGCTATCGGAAGGGTCTCAGGATTGCAATGGGAAGGAGTTGGATATCCCATCTCATGTTATAGGAAGAGTCTCAGGTTTGGTATTAGAATCATTGAGATATCACATCTCATGCTATAGGAAGTGTCTCAAGATTGGAATGGGAAGGACTTGGATATCACATCTCATGCTATAGGGAGGGTCTCAAGTTTGATATTAGAAGCATTGAGATATCACATCTCATGCTATAGGAAGGGTCTCAGGATTGGAATGGGAAGGAGTTGGATATCACATCTCATGCTATAGGAAGGGTCTCAGGTTTGGTACAAGCAGTGAGATATCACATCTCATGCTATAGGAAGTGTCTCAGGATTGGAATGGGAAGGAGTTGGATATCACATCTCATGTTATAGGAAGGATCTCAGGTTTGGTATAAGCATTGAGATATCACATGTTTGCTATCGGAAGGGTCTCAGGATTGGAATGGGAAGGAGTTGGATATTCCCATCTCATGTTATAGGAAGGGTCTCAGGTTTGGTATTAGAAGCATTGAGACATTACATCTCATGCTATAGGAAGCGTCTCAGGATTGGAATGGGAAGGACTTGGATATCACATCTCATGCTATAGGGAGGGTCTCGAGTTTGATATTAGAAGCATTGAGATATCACATCTCATGATATCGGAAGGGTCTCAGGATTGGAATGGGAAGGAGTTGGATATCACATCTCATGATAAAGGAAGGGTCTAAGGTTTGGAAGGGGAAGGATTTGGATATCACATCTCATGTTATAGGACGGGTCTCAGGTTTGGTATTAGAAGCATTGAGATATCAAGTCTCATGGTATAGGAAGGGTCTCAGAATTGGAATGGGAAGGAGTTGGATATCACATCTCAAGCTATAGGAAGGGTCTCAGGATTGGAATGGGAAGGAGTTTGATATCACATCTCATGCCATAGTATGGGTCTCAGGTTTGGTATAAGCATTGGGATATCAAATCTCATGCTATCGGAGGGGTATCAGGATTGGAATTCCAAGGAGTTGGATATCCCATCTCATGCTATAGGAAGGGTCTCAGGTTGGAATGGGAAGGAGTTGGATATCACATCTCATGCTAAAGGGAGGGTCTCAGGTTTGGAAGGGGAAGGATTTGGATATCACATCTCATGTTATAGGAAGGATCTCAGGTTTGGTATAAGAAGCATTGAGATATCACATCTCATGCTATCGGAAGAATCTCAGATTTGGTATTAGAGGCATTGAGATATCACATCTCATGCTATCATAAGGGTCTCAGGATTGGAATGGGAAGGAGTTGGATATCACATCTCATGCTATAGGAAGGGTCTCAGGTTTGGAACGGGAAGGAGTTGGATATCACATCTCATGTTATAGGAAGAGTCTCAGATTTGGTATAAGCATTGAGATATCAAATCTCTGCAATCGGAAGTGTCTCAGGATTTGGATGGGAAGGAGTTGGATATCACATCTCATGCTATAGGAAGGGTCTCAGGTTTGGAACGGGAAGGAGTTGGATATCCCATCTCATGTTATAGGACTGGTCTCATGTTTGGTATTAGAAGCATTGAGATATCACATCTCTGCTATCGGAAGTGTCTCAGGATTGGAATGGGAAGGAGTTGGATATCACATCTCATGTTATAGGACGGGTCTCAGGTTTGTTATTAGAATCATTGAGATATCATATTGCATGCTGTAGGAAGGGTCTAAGGATTGGAATGGAAGGACTTGGATATCACATCTCATGCTATAGGTAGGCTCTCAGGTTTGGAAAGGGAAGGAGTTGGATATCACATTTAATGTTAGAGGAAGGATCTCAGGTTTGATATTAGAGCCATTGGATATCACATCTCATGCTATAGGAAGGGTCTCAGGATTGGAATGGGAAGGAGTTGGATATCACATCTCATGCTATAGGAAGGGTTTTAGGTTTGGTATAAGCATTGAGATATCACATCTCATGCTATAGGAAGGGTCTCAGGATTGGAATGGGAAGGATCTGTATATGACATCTCATGCCATAGGAAGGGTCTCAGGTTTGGTATAAGCATTGAGATATCACATCTCTGCTTTCGGAAGGGTCTCAGGATTGTAATGGGAAGGAGTTGGATATCCCATCTCATGTTATAGGAAGAGTCTCAGGTTTGGTATTAGAAGCATTGAGATATCACATCTCATGCTATAGGAAGTGTCTCAGGATTGGAATGGGAAGGACTTGGATATCACATCTCATGCTATAGGAAGGGTCTCAGGTTTGGTATAAGCAGTGAGATATCACATCTCATGCTATAGGAAGTGTCTCAGGATTGGAATGGGAAGGAGTTGGATATCACATCTCATGTTATAAGAAGGATCTCAGGTTTGGTATAAGCATTGAGATATCACATGTTTGCTATCGGAAGGGTCTCAGGATTGGAATGAGAAGGAGTTGGATATTCCCATCTCATGTTATAGGAAGGGTCTCAGGTTTGTTATTAGAATCATTGAGATATCATATTGCATGCTGTAGGAAGGGTCTAAGGATTGGAATGGGAAGGACTTGGATATCACATCTCATGCTATAGGTAGGCTCTCAGGTTTGGAAAGGGAAGGAGTTGGATATCACATTTAATGTTAGAGGAAGGATCTCAGGTTTGATATTAGAGCCATTGGATATCACATCTCATGCTATAGGAATGGTCTCAGGATTGGGATGGGAAGGAGTTGGATATCACATCTCATGCTATAGGAAGGGTTTTAGGTTTGGTATAAGCATTGAGATATCACATCTCATGCTATAGGAAGGGTCTCAGGATTGGAATGGGAAGGATCTGTATATGACATCTCATGCCATAGGAAGGGTCTCAGGTTTGGTATAAGCATTGAGATATCACATCTCTGCTTTCGGAAGGGTCTCAGGATTGTAATGGGAAGGAGTTGGATATCCCATCTCATGTTATAGGAAGAGTCTCAGGTTTGGTATTAGAAGCATTGAGATATCACATCTCATGCTATAGGAAGTGTCTCAGGATTGGAATGGGAAGGACTTGGATATCACATCTCATGCTATAGGGAGGGTCTCAAGTTTGATATTAGAAGCATTGAGATATCACATCTCATGCTATAGGAAGGGTCTCAGTATTGGAATGGGAAGGAGTTGGATATCACATCTCATGCTATAGGAAGGGTCTCAGGTTTGGGATAAGCATTGAGATATCACATCTCTGCTATCGGAAGGGTCTCAGGATTGGAATGGGAAGGAGTTGGATATTCCCATCTCATGTTATAGGAAGGGTCTATCAGGTCTTAGCATGAGACTCTTCCTATAACATGAGATGTGATATCCAACTCCTTCCCGTTCCTAACCTGAGACCCTTCCTATAGCATGAGATGTGATATCCAACTCCTTCCCATTCTAATCCTGAGACCCTTCCGATAGCTTGAGATGTGATATCTCAATGCTTCTAATATCAATACTGAGACCCTCCCTATAGCATGAGATGTGATATCTAAGTCCTTCCCATTCCAATCCTGAGACCCTTCCGATAGCAGAGATGTGATATCTCAATGCTTATACCAAACCTGAGACCCTTCCTATAGCATGAGATGTGATATCCAACTCCTTACCATTCCAATCCTGAGACCCTTCCTATAGCATGATATGTGAAATCTCAATGCTTCTACCAAAACTGAGACCCTTCCTTTAGCATGAGATGTGATATCCAACTCCTTCCCATTCCAATCCTGAGACCAGTCCTATAGCATGAGATGTGATATCTCAATGCTTCTAATACCAAACCTGAGATCCTTCCTATAACATGAGATGTGATATCCAACTCCTTCCCATTCCAATCCTGAGACCCTTCCTATAGCATGAGATGTGATATCTCAATGCTTCTAATACCAAACCTGAGATCCTTCCGATAGCATGAGATGTGATATCTCAATGCTTCTAATACCAAACCTGAGATACTTCCTATAACATGAGATGTGATATCCAAATCCTTCCCCTTCCGAACCTGAGACCCTCCCTTTAGCATGGGATGTGATATCTCAATGCTTATACCAAACCTGAGACCCTTCCTATAGCATGAGATGTGATATCCAACTCCTTCCCATTCCAATCCTGAGACCCTTCCTATAGCATGATATGTGAAATCTCAATGCTTCTACCAAAACTGAGACCCTTCCTTTAGCATGAGATGTGATATCCAACTCCTTCCCATTCCAATCCTGAGACCAGTCCTATAGCATGAGATGTGATATCTCAATGCTTCTAATACCAAACCTGAGATCCTTCCTATAACATGAGATGTGATATCCAACTCCTTCCCATTCCAATCCTGAGACCCTTCCTATAGCATGAGATGTGATATCTCAATGCTTCTAATACCAAACCTGAGATCCTTCCGATAGCATGAGATGTGATATCTCAATGCTTCTAATACCAAACCTGAGATACTTCCTATAACATGAGATGTGATATCCAAATCCTTCCCCTTCCGAACCTGAGACCCTCCCTTTAGCATGAGATGTGATATCCAACTCCTTCTCATTCCATTCCTGATACCATTCTGATAGCATGAGATGTGATATCTCAATGCCTCTAATACCAAACCTGAGATCCTACCTCTAACATGAAATGTGATATCCAACTCCTTCCCTTTCCAAACCTGAGAGCCTTCCTACAGCATGAGATGTGATATCCAAGTCCTTCCCATTCCAATCCTGAGACCCTTCCTATAACATGAGATGTCATATCCAACTCCTTCCCATTCCAACCTGATACCCTTCCTATAGCATGAGATGGGATATCCAACTCCTTCCAAATCCAATCCTGATACCCTTCCGATAGCATGAGATGTGATATCCCAATGCTTCTACAAAACCTTATACCCATACCATGGCATGAGATGTGATATCAAACTCCCGTCCCATACCATGAGACTTGATATCTCAATGCTTCTAATACCAAACCTGAGACCGGTCCAATAACATGAGATGTGATATCCAAATCCTTCCCCTTCCAAACCTTAGACCCTTCCTTTATCATGAGATGTGATATCCAAGTCCTTCCCATTCCATTCCTGAGACCCTTCCTATAGCATGAGATGTGATATCTCAATGCTTCTAATACCAAACCTGAGACCCTTCCTATAACATGAGATGTGATATCCAAGTCCTTCCCATTTCAATCCTGAGACCCTTCCTATAGCATGAGATGTGATATCTCAATGCTTCTAATACCAAACCTGAGACCCTTCCTATAACATGAATTCTGATATCCAAGTCCTTCCCATTCCAATCCTGAGACCCTTCCAATAGCAGAGATGTGATATCTCAATGCTTCTAATATCAAACCTGAGACCTGTCCTATAACATGAGATGGGATATCCAACTCCTTCCCGTTCCAAACCTGATACCCTTCCTATAGCATGAGATGTGATATCCAATTCCTTCCCATCCCAATCCTGAGACACCTCCGATAGCAGAGATGTGATATCTCAATGCTTATACCAAACCTGAGACTCTTCCTATAACATGAGATGTGATATCTAACTCCTTTCCGTTCCAAACCTGAGACCCTTCCTATAGCATGAGATGTGATATCCAACTCCTTCCCGTTCCAAACCTGATACCCTTCCTATAGCATGAGATGTGATATCCAATTCCTTCCCATCCCAATCCTGAGACACCTCCGATAGCAGAGATGTGATATCTCAATGCTTATACCAAACCTGAGACTCTTCCTATAACATGAGATGTGATATCTAACTCCTTTCCGTTCCAATCCTGAGACCCTTCCTATAGCATGAGATGTGATATCTCAATGCTTATACCAAATCTGAGACCCTTCCTATAGCATGAGATGTGATATCCAACACCTTCCCATTCCAATCCTGAGACCCTTCCTATAGCATGAGATGTGATATCTCAATGCTTCTAATACCAAACCTGAGATCCTTCCTATAACAAGAGATGTGATATCCAACTCCTTCCCATTCCAATCCTGAGACCCTTATGATAGCATGAGATGTGATATCTCAATGCCTCTAATACCAAACCTGAGATACTTCCGATAGCATGAGATGTGATATCTCAATGCTTCTAATACCAAACCTGAGATCCTTCCTATAACATGAGATGTGATTTCCAAATCCTTCCCCTTCCAAACCTGAGACCCTCCCTTTGGCATGAGATGTGATATACAATTCCTTCCCATTCCAATCCTGAGACCCTTCCTATAGCATGATATGTGAAATCTCAATGCTTCTACCAGAACTGAGACCCTTCCTTTAGCATGAGATGTGATATCCAACTCCTTCCCATTCCAATCCTGAGACCAGTCCTATAGCATGAGATGTGATATCTCAATGCTTCTAATACCAAACCTGAGATCCTTCCTATAACATGAGATGTGATATCCAACTCCTTCCCATTCCAATCCTGAGACCCTTCCTATAGCATGAGATGTGATATCTCAATGCTTCTAATACCAAACCTGAGATCCTTCCGATAGCATGAGATGTGATATCTCAATGCTTCTAATACCAAACCTGAGATCCTTCCGATAGCATGAGATGTGATATCTCAATGCTTCTAATACCAAACCTGAGATCCTTCCTATAACATGAGATGTGATATCCAAATCCTTCCCCTTCCAAACCTGAGACCCTCCCTTTAGCATGAGATGTGATATCCAACTCCTTCCCATTCCATTCCTGAGACCCTTCTGATAGCATGAGATGTGATATCTCAATGCCTCTAATACCAAACCTGAGATCCTACCTCTAACATGAAATGTGATATCCAACTCTTTCCCCTTCCAAACCTGGGAGCCTTCCTATAGCATGAGATGTGATATCCAAGTCCTTCCCATTCCAATCCTGAGACCCTTCCTATAGCTTGAGATGTGATATCCAACTCCTTCCCATTCCAATTCTGAGACCCTTCCTATACTATGAGACTTGATATCTCAATGCTTCTAATACAAACGTGAGACCCGTAATATAACATGAGATGTGATATCCAAATCCTTCCCCTTCCAAACCTTAGACCCTTCCTTTATCATGAGATGTGATATCCAACTCCTTCCCATTCCAATCCTGAGACCCTTCCGATATCATGAGATGTGATATCTCAAAGCTTCTAATATCAAACTTGAGACCCTGCCTATAGCATGAGATGTGATATCCAAGTCCTTCCCATTCCAATCCTGAGACCCTTCCTATAGCATGAGATGTGATATCTCAATGCTTCTAATACCAAACCTGAGACCCTTCCTATAACATGAGATGGGAATATCCAACTCCTTCCCATTCCAATCCTGAGACCCTTCCGATAGCAGAGATGTGATATCTCAATGCTTATACCAAACCTGAGATCCTTCCTATAACATGAGATGTGATATCCAACTCCTTCCCATTCCAATCCTGAGACACTTCCTATAGCATGAGATGTGATATCTCACTGCTTATACCAAACCTGAGACCCTTCCCATAGCATGAGATGCGATATCCAACTCCTTCCCATTCCAATCCTCAGACCCTTCCTATAGCATGAGATGTGATATCCAACTCCTTCCCATTCCAATCCTGAGACCCTTCCTATAGCATGAGATATGATATCTCAATACTTCTAATACCAAACGTGAGATCCTTCCGATAACATGAGATGTGATATCCAAATCCTTCCCCTTCCAAACCTGAGACCCTCCCTTTAGCATGAGATGTGATATCCAACTCCTTCCCATTCCAATCCTGAGACCCTTCTGATAGCATGAGATGTGATATCTCAATGCTTCTAATACCAAACCTGAGATCCTTCCGATAGTATGAGATGTGATATCTCAATGCTTCTAATACCAAACCTGAGATCCTTCCGATAGCATGAGATGTGATATCTCAATGCTTCTAATACCAAACCTGAGATCCTTCCTATAACATGAGATGTGATATCCAAATCCTTCCCCTTCCAAACCTGAGACCCTCCCTTTAGCATGAGATGTGATATCCAACTCCTTCCCATTCCATTCCTGAGACCCTTCTGATAGCATGAGATGTGATATCTCAATGCCTCTAATACCAAACCTGAGATCCTACCTCTAACATGAAATGTGATATCCAACTCTTTCCCCTTCCAAACCTGAGAGCCTTCCTATAGCATGAGATGTGATATCCAAGTCCTTCCCATTCCAATCCTGAGACCCTTCCTATAGCTTGAGATGTGATATCCAACTCCTTCCCATTCCAATTCTGAGACCCTTCCTATACTATGAGACTTGATATCTCAATGCTTCTAATACAAACGTGAGACGCGTAATATAACATGAGATGTGATATCCAAATCCTTCCCCTTCCAAACCTTAGACCCTTCCTTTATCATGAGATGTGATATCCAACTCCTTCCCATTCCAATCCTGAGACCCTTCCGATATCATGAGATGTGATATCTCAAAGCTTCTAATATCAAACTTGAGACCCTCCCTATAGCATGAGATGTGATATCCAAGTCCTTCCCGTTCCAATCCTGAGACCCTTCCTATAGCATGAGATGTGATATCTCAATGCTTCTAATACCAAACCTGAGACCCTTCCTATTACATGAGATGGGAATATCCAACTCCTTCCCATTCCAATCCTGAGACCCTTCCGATAGCAGAGATGTGATATCTCAATGCTTATACCAAACCTGAGACCCTTCGTATGGCATGAGATGTGATATCCAACTCCTTGCCATTCAAATCCTGAGACCCTTCCTATAGCATGAGAAGGGATATCCAACTCCTTCCCAATCCAATCCTGAGACCCTTCCGATAGCAGAGACGTGATATCTCAATGCTTCTACCAAACCTGAGACCCTTCCTTTAGCATGAGATGTGATATCCAAATCCTTCACATTCCAATCCTGAGACCCTTCCTATAGCATGAGATGTGATATCTCAATGCTTCTAATACCAAACCTGAGATCCTTCCTATAACATGAGATGTGATATCCAATTCCTTCCCATTCCAAACCTGAGACCCTTCCTATTGGATGAGTTGTGATATCCAACTCCTTCCCATTCCAACCCTGAGACCCTTCCTATAGCATGAGATGTGATGTCTCAATGATTCTAATACCAAACCTGAGATCCTTCCTATTACATGAGATGTGATATCCAACTCCTTCCATTCCAATCCTGAGACCCGTCCTATAGCATGAGATGTGATATCTCAATGCTTATACCAAACCTGAGACCCTTCCTATAGCATGAGATGTGATATCCAACTACTTCCCATTCCAATCCTGATACCCTTCCTATAGCATGAGATGTGATATCTCAATGCTTCTAATACCAAACCTGAGATCCTTCCTCTAACATGAAATGTGATATCCAACTCCTTCCCTTTCCAAACCTAAGAGCCTATCTATAGCATGAGATGTGATATCCAGGTCCTTCCTATTCCAATCCTTAGACCCTTCCTACAGCATGCAATATGATATCTCAATGATTCTAATAACAAACCTGAGACCCGTCCTATAGCATGAGATATGATATCCAAGTCCTTCCCATTCCAATCCTGAGACCCTTCCTATAACATGAAATGTGATATCCAACTCCTTCCCATTGCAACCTGAGACCCTTCCTATAGCATGAGATGGGATATCCAACTTCTTCAAAATCCAATACTGATACCCTTCCGATAGCATGAGATGTGATATCCCAATGCTTCTACCAAACCTGAGACCCATACTATGGCATGAGATGTGATATCAAACTCCTTCCCATTCCAATCCTGAGACCCTTCCTATAGCTTGAGGTGTGATATCCAACTCCTTCCCATTCCAATTCTGAGACCCTTCTTATACCATGAGACTTGATATCTCAATGCTTCTAATACCAAACCTGAGACCCGTCCTATAACATGAGATGTGATATCCAAATCCTTCCCCTTCCAAACCTTAGACCCTTCCTTTATCATGAGATGTGGTATCCAACTCCTTCCCATTCCAATCCTGAGACCCTTCCGATATCATGAGATTTGTTATCTCAATGCTTTTATATCAAACTTGAGATCCTCCCTATAGCATGAGATGTGACATCCAAGTCCTTCCCATTCCAATCCTGAGACCCTTCCTATAGCATGAGATGTGATATCTCTATGCTTCTAATACCAAACCTGAGACCCTTCCTATAACATGAGATGGGATATCCAACTCCTTCCCATTCCAATCCTGAGACCCTTCCGTTAGCAGAGATGTGATATCTCAATGCTTATACCAAACCTGAGACCCTTCCTATGGCCTGAGATGTCATATACAACTCCTTCCCATTCCAATCCTGAGACCCTTCCTTTAGCATGAGATGTGATATCTCAATGCTTATACCAAATCTGAGACCCTTCCTATAGCATGAGATGTGATATCCAAATCCTTCCCATTCCAATCCTGAGACCCTTCCTATAGCATGAGATGTGATATCTCAATGCTTATACCAAACCTGAGAGCCTACCTATAGCATGAGATGTGATATCCAAGTCCATCCCATTCCAATCCTTAGACCCTTCCTACAGCATGCGATGTGATATCTCAATGATTCTAATACCAAACCAGAGACTCTTACTATAACATGAGATGGGATATCCAACTCCTTCCCATTCCAATCCTGAGCCGCTTCCGATAGCAGAGATGTGATATCTCAATGCTTATACCAAACCTGAGACCCTTCCTATAACATGAGATGTGATATCCAACTCCTTCCCGTTCCAAACCTGAGACACTAACTATAGCATATGTGATATCCAACTCCTTCCCATTCCAAACATGAGACCCTTCCTATAGCAAGAAAGTAATATCCAACTCCTACCCATTCCAATCCTGAGACCCTTCCTATAGCAAGAGATGTGATATCCAAATCCTTCCCATTCCAATCCTGAGACCCTTCCTATAACATGAGATGTGATATCCAACTCCTTCCCATTCCAACCTGAGACACTTCCTATAGCATGAGAAGGGATATCCAACTCCTTCCCAATCCAATCCTGAGACCCTTCCGATAGCAGAGATGTGATATCTCAATGCTTATACCAAACCTGAGACCCTTCCTATGGCATGAGATGTGATATCCAACTCCTTGCCATTCAAATCCTGAGACCCTTCCTATAGCATGAGAAGGGATATCCAACTCCTTCCCAATCCAATCCTGCGACCCTTCCGATAGCAGAGACGTGATATCTCAATGCTTCTACCAAACCTGAGACCCTTCCTTTAGCATGAGATGTGATATCCAAATCCTTCACATTCCAATCCTGAGACCCTTCCTATAGCATGAGATGTGATATCTCAATGCTTCTAATACCAAACCTGAGATCCTTCCTATAACATGAGATGTGATATCCAATTCCTTCCCATTCCAAACCTGAGACCCTTCCTATTGGATGAGATGTGATATCCAACTCCTTCCCATTCCAACCCTGAGACCCTTCCTATAGCATGAGATGTGATGTCTCAATGCTTCTAATACCAAACCTGAGATCCTTCCTATAACATGAGATGTGATATCCAACTCCTTCCATTCCAATCCTGAGACCCGTCCTATAGCATGAGATGTGATATCTCAATGCTTATACTAAACCTGAGACCCTTCCTATAGCATGAGATGTGATATCCAACTACTTCCCATTCCAATCCTGAGACCCTTCATATAGCATGAGATGTGATATCTCAATGCTTCTAATACCAAACCTGAGATCCTTCCTCTAACATGAAATGTGATATCCAACTCCTTCCCTTTCCAAACCTAAGAGCCTATCTATAGCATGAGATGTGATATCCAAGTCCTTCCCATTCCAACCCTTAGACCCTTCCTACAGCATGCAATATGATATCTCAATGATTCTAATAACAAACCTGAGACCCGTCCTATAACATGAGATGTGATATCCAACTCCTTCCCATTCCAATCCTGAGACACTTCCGATAGCAAAGATGTGATATCTCAATGCTTATACCAAACCTGAGACCCTTCGTATAACATGAGATGTGATATCCAAATCCTTCCCATTCCAAACCTGAGACCCTTCCTTTAGCATGAGATGTGATATCCAGCTCCTTCCCATTCCAATCCTGAGACACTTCCGATAGCATGAGATGTGATATCTCAATGCTTCTAATATCAAAACTGAGACCCTCCCTATAGCATGATATGTGATATCTAAGTCCTTCCCATTCCAATCCTGAGACACTCCCTATAGCATGAGATGTGATAACCAACTCTTTCCCATTCCAATCTTGAGGCCCTTCTGATAGCATGAGATTTGATATCTCAATGCTTCTAATACCAAACCTGAGATCCTTCCGATAGCATGAGATGTGATATCTCAATGCTTCTAATACCAAACCTGAGATCCTTCCTATAACATGAGATGTGATATCCAAATCCTTCCCCTTCCAAACCTGAGACCCTCCCTTTAGCATGAGATGTGATATCCAACTCCTTCCCATTCCATTCCTGAGACCCTTCTGATAGCATGAGATGTGATATCTCAATGCCTCTAATACCAAACCTGAGATCCTACCTCTAACATGAAATGTGATATCCAACTCTTTCCCCTTCCAAACCTGAGAGCCTTCCTATAGCATGAGATGTGATATCCAAGTCCTTCCCATTCCAATCCTGAGACCCTTCCTATAGCTTGAGATGTGATATCCAACTCCTTCCCATTCCAATTCTGAGACCCTTCCTATACTCTGAGACTTGATATCTCAATGCTTCTAATACCAAACCTGAGACCCGTAATATAACATGAGATGTGATATCCAAATCCTTCCCCTTCCAAACCTTAGACCCTTCCTTTATCATGAGATGTGATATCCAACTCCTTCCATTCCAATCATGAGACCCTTCCGATATCATGAGATGTGATATCTCAAAGCTTCTAATATCAAACTTGAGACCCTCCCTATAGAATGAGATGTGATATCCAAGTCCTTCCCATTCCAATCCTGAGACCCTTCCTATAGCATGAGATGTGATATCTCAATGCTTCTAATACCAAACCTGAGACCCTTCCTATAACATGAGATGGGAATATCCAACTCCTTCCCATTCCAATCCTGAGACCCTTCCGATAGCAGAGATGTGATATCTCAATGCTTATACCAAACCTGAGACCCTTCCTATGGCATGAGATGTGATATCCAACTCCTTGCCATTCAAATCCTGAGACCCTTCCTATAGCATGAGAAGGGATATCCAACTCCTTCCCAATCCAATCCTGAGACCCTTCCGATAGCAGAGACGTGATATCTCAATGCTTCTACCAAACCTGAGACCCTTCCTTTAGCATGAGATGTGATATCCAAATCCTTCACATTCCAATCCTGAGACCCTTCCTATAGCATGAGATGTGATATCTCAATGCTTCTACTACCAAACCTGAGATCCTTCCTATAACATGAGATGTGATATCCAATTCCTTCCCATTCCAAACCTGAGACCCTTCCTATTGGATGAGATGTGATATCCAACTCCTTCCCATTCCAACCCTGAGACCCTTCCTATAACATGAGATGTGATGTCTCAATGCTTCTAATACCAAACCTGAGATCCTTCCTATAACATGAGATGTGATATCCAACTCCTTCCATTCCAATCCTGAGACCTGTCCTATAGCATGAGATGTGATATCTCAATGCTTATACCAAACCTGAGACCCTTCCTATAGCATGAGATGTGATATCCAACTACTTCCCATTCCAATCCTGAGACCCTTCATATAGCATGAGATGTGATATCTCAATGCTTCTAATACCAAACCTGAGATCCTTCCTCTAACATGAAATGTGATATCCAACTCCTTCCCTTTCCAAACCTAAGAGCCTATCTATAGCATGAGATGTGATATCCAAGTCCTTCCCATTCCAATCCTTAGACCCTTCCTACAGCATGCAATATGATATCTCAATGATTCTAATAACAAACCTGAGACCCGTCCTATAGCATGAGATATGATATCCAAGTCCTTCCCATTCCAATCCTGAGACCCTTCCTATAACATGAAATGTGATATCCAACTCCTTCCCATTGCAACCTGAGACCCTTCCTATAGCATGAGATGGGATATCCAACTTCTTCCAAATCCAATACTGATACCCTTCCGATAGCATGAGATGTGATATCCCAATGCTTCTACCAAACCTGAGACCCATACTATGGCATGAGATGTGATATCAAACTCCTTCCCATTCCAATCCTGAGACCCTTCCTATAGCTTGAGGTGTGATATCCAACTCCTTCCCATTCCAATTCTGAGACCCTTCTTATACCATGAGACTTGATATCTCAATGCTTCTAATACCAAACCTGAGACCCGTCCTATAACATGAGATGTGATATCCAAATCCTTCCCCTTCCAAACCTTAGACCCTTCCTTTATCATGAGATGTGATATCCAACTCCTTCCCATTCCAATCCTGAGACCCTTCCGATATCATGAGATTTGTTATCTCAATGCTTCTAATATCAAACTTGAGACCCTCCCTATAGCATGAGATGTGACATCCAAGTCCTTCCCATTCCAATCCTGAGACCCTTCCTATAACATGAGATGTGATATCCAACTCCTTCCCATTCCAACCTGAGACACTTCCTATAGCATGAGAAGGGATATCTAACTCCTTCCCAATCCAATCCTGAGACCCTTCCGATAGCAGAGATGTGATATCTCAATGCTTATACCAAACCTGAGACCCTTCCTATGGCATGAGATGTGATATCCAACTCCTTGCCATTCAAATCCTGAGACCCTTCCTATAGCATGAGATGTGATATCTCTATGCTTCTAATACCAAACCTGAGACCCTTCCTATAACATGATATGGGATATCCAACTCCTTCCCATTCCAATCCTGAGACCCTTCCGATAGCAGAGATGTGATATCTCAATGCTTATATCAAACCTGAGAACCTTCCTATGGCCTGAGATGTCATATACAACTCCTTCCCATTCCAATCCTGAGACCCTTCCTTTAGCATGAGATGTGATATCTCAATGCTTATACCAAATCTGAGACCCTTCCTATCGCATGAGATGTGATATCCAATTCCTTCCCATTCCAATCCTGAGACCCTTCCTATAGCATGAGATGTGATATCTCAATGCTTATACCAAACCTGAGAGCCTACCTATAGCATGAGATGTGATATCCAAGTCCATCCCATTCCAATCCTTAGACCCTTCCTACAGCATGCGATGTGATATCTCAATGATTCTAATACCAAACCAGAGACTCTTCCTATAACATGAGATGGGATATCCAACTCCTTCCCATTCCAATCCTGAGCCGCTTCCGATAGCAGAGATGTGATATCTCCAATGCTTATACCAAACCTGAGACCCTTCCTATAACATGAGATGTGATATCTAACTCCTTCCCGTTCCAAACCTGAGACACTAACTATAGCATATGTGATATCCAACTCCTTCCCATTCCAAACATGAGACCCTTCCTATAGCATGAAAGTAATATCCAACTCCTACCCATTCCAATCCTGAGACCCTTCCTATAGCAAGAGATGTGATATCCAAATCCTTCCCATTCCAATCCTGAGACCCTTCCTATAACATGAGATGTGATATCCAACTCCTTCCCATTCCAACCTGAGACACTTCCTATAGCATGAGAAGGGATATCCAACTCCTTCCCAATCCAATCCTGAGACCCTTCCGATAGCAGAGATGTGACATCTCAATGCTTATACCAAACCTGAGACCCTTCCTATGGCATGAGATGTGATATCCAACTCCTTCCCAATCCAATTCCGAGACCCTTCCGATAGCAGAGACGTGATATCTCAATGCTTCTACCAAACCTGAGACCCTTCCTTTAGCATGAGATGTGATATCCAAATCCTTCACATTCCAATCCTGAGACCCTTCCTATAGCATGAGATGTGATATCTCAATGCTTCTAATACCAAACCTGAGATCCTTCCTATAACATGAGATGTGATATCCAATTCCTTCCCATTCCAAACCTGAGACCCTTCCTATTGGATGAGATGTGATATCCAACTCCTTCCCATTCCAACCCTGAGACCCTTCCTATAGCATGAGATGTGATGTCTCAATGCTTCTAATACCAAACCTGAGATCCTTCCTATAACATGAGATGTGATATCCAACTCCTTCCATTCCAATCCTGAGACCCGTCCTATAGCATGAGATGTGATATCTCAATGCTTATACCAAACCTGAGACCCTTCCTATCGCATGAGATGTGATATCCAACTGCTTCCCATTCCAATCCTGAGACCCTTCCTATAGCATGAGATGTGATATCTCAATGCTTCTAATACCAAACCTGAGATCCTTCCTCTAACATGAAATGTGATATCCAACTCCTTCCCTTTCCAAACCTAAGAGCCTATCTATAGCATGAGATGTGATATCCATCTCCTTCCCATTCCAACCTGAGACACTTCCTATAGCATGAGAAGGGATATCCAACTCCTTCCCAATCCAATCCTGAGACCCTTCCGATAGCAGAGATGTGACATCTCAATGCTTATACCAAACCTGAGACCCTTCCTATGGCATGAGATGTGATATCCAACTCCTTCCCAATCCAATCCTGAGACCCTTCCGATAGCAGAGACGTGATATCTCAATGCTTCTACCAAACCTGAGACCCTTTCTTTAGCATGAGATGTGATATCCAAATCCTTCACATTCCAATCCTGAGACCCTTCCTATAGCATGAGATGTGATATCTCAATGCTTCTAATACCAAACCTGAGATCCTTCCTATAACATGAGATGTGATATCCAATTCCTTCCCATTCCAAACCTGAGACCCTTCCTATTGGATGAGATGTGATATCCAACTCCTTCCCATTCCAACCCTGAGACCCTTCCTATAGCATGAGATGTGATGTCTCAATGCTTCTAATACCAAACCTGAGATCCTTCCTATAACATGAGATGTGATATCCAATTCCTTCCATTCCAATCCTGAGACCCGTCCTATAGCATGAGATGTGATATCTCAATGCTTATACCAAACCTGAGACCCTTCCTATCGCATGAGATGTGATATCCAACTGCCTCCCATTCCAATCCTGAGACCCTTCCTATAGCATGAGATGTGATATCTCAATGCTTCTAATACCAAACCTGAGATCCTTCCTCTAACATGAAATGTGATATCCAACTCCTTCCCTTTCCAAACCTAAGAGCCTATCTATAGCATGAGATGTGATATCCAAGTCCTTCCCATTCCAACCCTTAGACCCTTCCTACAGCATGCAATATGATATCTCAATGATTCTAATAACAAACCTGAGACCCGTCCTATAACATGAGATGGGATATCCAACTCCTTCCCATTCCAATCCTGAGACACTTCCGATAGCAGAGATGTGATATCTCAATGCTTATACCAAACCTGAGACCCTTCCTATAACATGAGATGTGATATCCAAATCCTTCCCGTTCCAAACCTGAGATCCTTCCTTTAGCATGAGATGTGATATCCAGCACCTTCCCATTCCAATCCTGAGACACTTCCTATAGCATGAGATGTGATATCTCAATGCTTCTAATATCAAAACTGAGACCCTCCCTATAGCATGATATGTGATATCTAAGTCCTTCCCATTCCAATCCTGAGACCCTCCCTATAGCATGAGATGTGATATCCAACTCCTTCCCATTCCAATCCTGAGACCCTTCCTATAGCATGAAATATATCTCAATACTTCTAATACCAAACGTGAGATCCTTCCGATAACATGAGATGTGATATCCAAATCCTTCCCCTTCCAATCCTGAGACCCTCCCTTTAGCATGAGATGTGATATCCAACTCCTTCCTATTCCAATCCTGAGACTCTTCTGATAGCATGAGATGTGATATCTCAATGCTTCTAATACCAAACCTGAGATCCTTCCGATAGCATGAGATGTGATATCTCAATGCTTCTAATACCAAACCTGAGATCCTTCCTATAACATGAGATGTGATATCCAAATCCTTCCCCTTCCAAACCTGAGACCCTCCCTTTAGCATGAGATGTGATATCCAACTCCTTCCCATTCCATTCCTGAGACCCTTCTGATAGCATGAGATGTGATATCTCAATGCCTCTAATACCAAACCTGAGATCCTACCTCTAACATGAAATGTGATATCCAACTCTTTCCCCTTCCAAACCTGAGAGCCTTCCTATAGCATGAGATGTGATATCCAAGTCCTTCCCATTCCAATCCTGAGACCCTTCCTATAGCTTGAGATGTGATATCCAACTCCTTCCCATTCCAATTCTGAGACCCTTCCTATACTATGAGACTTGATATCTCAATGCTTCTAATACAAACGTGAGACCCGTAATATAACATGAGATGTGATATCCAACTCCTTCCGCTTCCAAACCTTAGACCCTTCCTTTATCATGAGATGTGATATCTCAAAGCTTCTAATATCAAACTTGAGACCCTCCCTATAGCATGAGATGTGATATCCAAGTCCTTCCCATTCCAATCCTGAGACCCTTCCTATAGCATGAGATGTGATATCTCAATGCTTCTAATACCAAACCTTAGACCCTTCCTATAACATGAGATGGGAATATCCAACTCCTTCCCATTCCAATCCTGAGACCCTTCCGATAGCAGAGATGTGATATCTCAATGCTTATACCAAACCTGAGATCCTTCCTATAACATGAGATGTGATATCCAACTCCTTCCCATTCCAATCCTGAGACACTTCCTATAGCATGAGATGTGATATCTCACTGCTTATACCAAACCTGAGACCCTTCCCATAGCATGAGATGTGATATCAAACTCCTTCCCATTCCAATCCTCAGACCCTTCCTATAGCATGAGATGTGATATCTCAATGCTTCTAATATAAAACTTGAGACCCTACCTATAGCATGAGATGTGATATCCAAGTCCTTCCCATTACAATCCTGAGACACTTCCTATAGCATGAGATGTGATATCCAACTCCTTCCCATTCCAATCCTGAGACCCTTCCTATAGCATGAGATATGATATCTCAATACTTCTAATACCAAATGTGAGATCCTTCCGATAACATGAGATGTGATATCCAAATCCTTCCCCTTCCAAACCTGAGACCCTCCCTTTAGCATGAGATGTGATATCCAACTCCTTCCCATTCCAATCCTGAGACCCTTCTGATAGCATGAGATGTGATATCTCAATGCTTCTAATACCAAACCTGAGATCCTTCCGATAGCATGAGATGTGATATCTCAATGCTTCTAATACCAAACCTGAGATCCTTCCTATAACATGAGATGTGATATCCAAATCCTTCCCCTTCCAAACCTGAGACCCTCCCTTTAGCATGAGATGTGATATCCAACTCCTTCCCATTCCATTCCCGAGACCCTTCTGATAGCATGAGATGTGATATCTCAATGCCTCTAATACCAAACCTGAGATCCTACCTCTAACATGAAATGTGATATCCAACTCTTTCCCCTTCCAAACCTGAGAGCCTTCCTATAGCATGAGATGTGATATCCAAGTCCTTCCCATTCCAATCCTGAGACCCTTCCTATAGCTTGAGATGTGATATCCACCTCCTTCCCATTCCAATTCTGAGACCCTTCCTATACTCTGAGACTTGATATCTCAATGCTTCTAATACCAAACCTGAGACCCGTAATATAACATGAGATGTGATATCCAAATCCTTCCCCTTCCAAACCTTAGACCCTTCCTTTATCATGAGATGTGATATCCAACTCCTTCCCATTCCAATCCTGAGACCCTTCCGATATCATGAGATGTGATATCTCAAAGCTTCTAATATCAAACTTGAGACCCTCCCTATAGCATGAGATGTGATATCCAAGTCCTTCCCATTCCAATCCTGAGACCCTTCCTATAGCATGAGATGTGATATCTCAATGCTTCTAAAACCAAACCTGAGACCCTTCCTATTACATGAGATGGGAATATCCAACTCCTTCGCATACCAATCCTGAGACCCTTCCGATAGCAGAGATGTGATATCTCAATGCTTATACCAAACCTGAGACCCTTCCTATGGCATGAGATGTCATATACAACTCCTTCCCATTCCAATCCTGAGACCCCTCCTATAGCATGAGATGTGATATCTCAATGCTTATACCAAACCTGAGACCCTTCCTATAGCATGAGATGTGATATTCAACTTCTTCGCATTCCAATCCTAAGACCCTTCCTATAACATGAGATATGATGTCTCAATGCTTCTAATACCAAACCTGAGATCTTTCCTATAACATGAGATGTGATATCCAACTCCTTCCCATTCCAATCCTGAGACCCTTCCTATAGCATGAGATGTGATATCTCAATGCTTATACCAAACCTGAGACCCTTCCTATAGCTTGAGATGTGATATCCAACTCCTTCCCATTCCAATCCTGAGACCCTTCCTATAGCATGAGATGTGATATCTCAAGGCCTCTAATATCAAACCTGAGATCCTTCCTCTAACATGAAATGTGATATCCAACTCCTTCCCCTTCCAAACCTGAGAGCCTTCCTATAGCATGAGATATGATATCCAAGTCCTTCCCATTCCAATCCTGAGACCCTTCCTATAACATGAAATGTGATATCCAACTCCTTCCCATTCCAACCTGAGACCCTTCCTATAGCATGAGATGGGATATCCAACTCCTTCCAAATCCAATACTGATACCCTTCCAATAGCATGAGATGTGATATCCCAATGCTTCTACCAAACCTGAGACCCATACTATGGCATAAGATGTGACATCAAACTCCTTCCCATTCCAATCCTGAGACCCTTCCTATAGCTTGAGATGTGATATCCAACTCCTTCCCATTCCAATTCTGAGACCCTTCCTATACCATGAGATGTGATATCTCAATGCTTATACCAAACCTGAGACCCTTCCTATAGCTTGAGATGTGATATCCAACTCCTTCCCATTCCAATCCTGAGACCCTTCCTATAGCATGAGATGTGATATCTCAAGGCCTCTAATATCAAACCTGAGATCCTTCCTCTAACATGAAATGTGATATCCAACTCCTTCCCCTTCCAAACCTGAGAGCCTTCCTATAGCATGAGATATGATATCCAAGTCCTTCCCATTCCAATCCTGAGACCCTTCCTATAACATGAAATGTGATATCCAACTCCTTCCCATTCCAACCTGAGACCCTTCCTATAGCATGAGATGGGATATCCAACTCCTTCCAAATCCAATACTGATACCCTTCCAATAGCATGAGATGTGATATCCCAATGCTTCTACCAAACCTGAGACCCATACTATGGCATAAGATGTGACATCAAACTCCTTCCCATTCCAATCCTGAGACCCTTCCTATAGCTTGAGATGTGATATCCAACTCCTTCCCATTCCAATTCTGAGACCCTTCCTATACCATGAGACTTGATATCTCAATGCTTCTAATACCAAACCTGAGACCCGTCCTATAACATGAGATGTGATATCCAAATCCTTCCCCTTCCAAACCTTAGACCCTTCCTTTATCATGAGATGTGATATCCAACTCCTTCCCATTCCAATCCTGAGACCCTTCCTATAGCATGAGATGTGATATCTCAATGCTTCTAATACCAAACCTGAGATCCTTCCGATAGCATGAGATGTGATATCTCAATGCTTCTAATACCAAACCTGAGATCCTTCCTATAACATGAGATGTGATATCCAAATCCTTCCCCTTCCGAACCTGAGACCCTCCCTTTAGCATGAGATGTGATATCCAACTCCTTCCCATTCCAATCCTGATACCCTTCTGATAGCATGAGATGTGATATCTCAATGCCTCTAATACCAAACCTGAGATCCTACCTCTAACATCAAATGTGATATCCAACTCCTTCCCTTTCCAAACCTGAGAGCCTTCCTACAGCATGAGATGTGATATCCAAGTCCTTCCCATTCCAATCCTAAAGCCCTTCCTATAACATGAGATGTCATATCCAACTCCTTCCCATTCCAACCTGAGACCCTTCCTATAGCATGAGATGGGATATCCAACTCCTTCCAAAACCAATCCTGATACCCTTCCGATAGCATGAGATGTGATATCCCAATGCTTCTACAAAACCTGAGACCCATACCATGGCATGAGATGTGATATCAAACTCCCGTCCTATACCATGAGACTTGATATCTCAATGCTTCTAATACCAAACCTGAGACCGGTCCAATAACATGAGATGTGATATCCAAATCCTTCCCCTTCCAAACCTTAGACCCTTCCTTTATCATGAGATGTGATATCCAAGTCCTTCCCATTACATTCCTGAGACCCTTCCTATAGCATGAGATGTGATATCTCAATGCTTCTAATACCAAACCTGAGACCCTTCCTATAACATGAAATCTGATATCCAAGTCCTTCCCATTCCAATCCTGAGACCCTTCCAATAGCAGAGATGTGATATCTCAATGCTTCTAATATCAAACCTGAGACCTGTCCTATAACATGAGATGGGATATCCAACTCCTTCCCATTCCAAACCTGATACCCTTCCTATAGCATGAGATGTGATATCCAATTCCTTCCCATCCCAATCCTGAGACACCTCCGATAGCAGAGATGTGATATCTCAATGCTTATACCAAACCTGAGACTCTTCTTATAACATGAGATGTGATATCTAACTCCTTCCCGTTCCAAACCTGAGACCCTTCCTATAGCATGAGATGTGATATCCAACTCCTTCCCATTCCAATCCTGAGACCCTTCCTATAGCATGAGATGTGATATCTCAATGCTTATACTGAATCTGAGACCCTTCCTATAGCATGAGATGTGATATCCAACTCCTTCCCATTCCAATCCTGAGACCCTTATGATAGCATGAGATGTGATATCTCAATGCCTCTAATACCAAACCTGAGATACTTCCGATAGCATGAGATGTGATATCTCAATGCTTCTAATACCAAACCTGAGATCCTTCCTATAACATGAGATGTGATTTCCAAATCCTTCCCCTACCAAACCTGAGACCATCCCTTTAGCATGAGATGTGATATACAACTCCTTCCCATTCCAATCCTGAGACCCTTCTGATAGCATGAGATGTGATATCTCAATGCCTCTAATACCAAACCTGAGATCCTACCTCTAACATGAAATGTGATATCCATCTCCTTCCCTTTCCAAACCTGAGACCCTGCCTATAGCATGAGATGTGATATTCAAGTCCTTCCCATTCCAATCCTGAGACCCTTCCTATAGCATGTGATGTGATACCTCAATACTTATACCAAACCTGAGACCCTTCCTATGGCATGAGATGTCATATACAACTCCTTCCCATTCCAATCCTGAGACCCTTCCTATAGCATGAGATGTGATATCCAACTTCTTCCCATTCCAATCCTAAGACCCTTCCTATAACATGAGATGTGATGTCTCAATGCTTCTAATACCAAACCTGAGATCTTTCCTATAATATGAGATGTGATATCCAACTCCTTCCCATTCCAATCCTGAGACCCTTCCTATAGCATGAGATGTGATATCTCAATGCTTATACCAAACCTGAGACCCTTCCTATAGCTTGAGATGTGATATCGAACTCCTTCCCATTCCAATCCCGAGACCCTTCCTATAGCATGAGATGTGATATCTCAAGGCCTCTAATACCAAACCTGAGATCCTTCCTCTAACATGAAATGTGATATCCAACTCCTTCCCCTTCCAAACCTGAGAGCCTTCCTATAGCATGAGATATGATATCCAAGTCCTTCCCATTCCAATCCTGAGACCCTTCCTATAACATGAAATGTGATATCCAACTCCTTCCCATTCCAGCCTGAGACCCTTCCTATAGCATGAGATGGGATATCCAACTCCTTCCAAATCCAATACTGATACCCTTCCAATAGCATGCGATGTGATATCCCAATGCTTCTACCAAACCTGAGACCCATACTATGGCATAAGATGTGATATCAAACGCCTTCCCTTTCCAATCCTGAGACCCTTCCTATAGCTTGAGATGTGATATCCAACTCCTTCCCATTCCAATTCTGAGACCCTTCCTATACCATGAGACGTGATATCTCAATGCTTCTAATACCAAACCTGAGACCCGTCCTATAACATTAGATGTGATATCCAAATCCTTCCCCTTCCAAACCTTAGACCCTTCCTTTATCATGAGATGTGATATCCAACTCCTTCCCATTCCAATCCTGAGACCCTTCCGATATCATGAGATTTGTTATCTCAATGCTTCTAATATCAAACTTGAGACCCTCCCTATAGCATGAGATGTGACATCCAAGTCCTCCCCATTCCAATCCTGAGACCCTTCCTATAGCATAAGATGTGATATCTCAATGCTTCTAATACCAAACCTGAGACCCTTCCTATAACATGAGATGGGATATCCAACTCCTTCCCATTCCAATCCTGAGACCCTTCGATAGCAGAGATGTGATATCTCAATGCGTATACCAACCTGAGACCCTTCCTATAACATGAGATGTGATATCCAACTCCTTCCCATTCCAAACCTGAGACCCTTCCTATAGCATATGTGATATCCAACTCCTTCCAATTCCAAACATGAGACCCTTCCCATAGCAAGAATGTAATATCCAACTCCTTCCCATTCCAATCCTGAGACCATTCCTATAGCTTGAGATGTGATATCCAACTCCTTCCCATTCCAATTCTGAGACCCTTCCTATACTATGAGACTTGATATCTCAATGCTTCTAATACAAACGTGAGACCCGTAATATAACATGAGATGTGATATCCAAATCCTTCCCCTTCCAAACCTTAGACCCTTCCTTTATCATGAGATGTGATATCCAACTCCTTCCCATTCCAATCCTGAGACCCTTCCGATATCATGAGATGTGATATCTCAAAGCTTCTAATATCAAACTTGAGACCCTCCCTATAGCATGAGATGTGATATCCAAGTCCTTCCCATTCCAATCCTGAGACCCTTCCTATAGCATGAGATGTGATATCTCAATGCTTCTAATACCAAACCTGAGACCCTTCCTATAACATGAGATGGGAATATCCAACTCCTTCCCATTCCAATCCTGAGACCCTTCCGATAGCAGAGATGTGATATCTCAATGCTTATACCAAACCTGAGATCCTTCCTATAACATGAGATGTGATATCCAACTCCTTCCCATTCCAATCCTGAGACACTTCCTATAGCATGAGATGTGATATCTCACTGCTTATACCAAACCTGAGACCCTTCCCATAGCATGAGATGTGATATCCAACTCCTTCCCATTCCAATCCTCAGACCCTTCCTATAGCATGAGATGTGATATCTCAATGCTTCTAATATAAAACTTGAGACCCTACCTATAGCATGAGATGTGATATCCAAGTCCTTCCCATTACAATCCTGAGACACTTCCTATAGCATGAGATGTGATATCCAACTCCTTCCCATTCCAATCCTGAGACCCTTCCTATAGCATGAGATATGATATCTCAATACTTCTAATACCAAACGTGAGATCCTTCCGATAACATGAGATGTGATATCCAAATCCTTCCCCTTCCAAACCTGAGACCCTCCCTTTAGCATGAGATGTGATATCCAACTCCTTCCCATTCCAATCCTGAGACCCTTCTGATAGCATGAGATGTGATATCTCAATGCTTCTAATACCAAACCTGAGATCCTTCCGATAGCATGAGATGTGATATCTCAATGCTTCTAATACCAAACCTGAGATCCTTCCTATAACATGAGATGTGATATCCAAATCCTTCCCCTTCCAAACCTGAGACCCTCCCTTTAGCATGAGATGTGATATCCAACTCCTTCCCATTCCATTCCCGAGACCCTTCTGATAGCATGAGATGTGATATCTCAATGCCTCTAATACCAAACCTGAGATCCTACCTCTAACATGAAATGTGATATCCAACTCTTTCCCCTTCCAAACCTGAGAGCCTTCCTATAGCATGAGATGTGATATCCAAGTCCTTCCCATTCCAATCCTGAGACCCTTCCTATAGCTTGAGATGTGATATCCACCTCCTTCCCATTCCAATTCTGAGACCCTTCCTATACTCTGAGACTTGATATCTCAATGCTTCTAATACCAAACCTGAGACCCGTAATATAACATGAGATGTGATATCCAAATCCTTCCCCTTCCAAACCTTAGACCCTTCCTTTATCATGAGATGTGATATCCAACTCCTTCCCATTCCAATCCTGAGACCCTTCCGATATCATGAGATGTGATATCTCAAAGCTTCTAATATCAAACTTGAGACCCTCCCTATAGCATGAGATGTGATATCCAAGTCCTTCCCATTCCAATCCTGAGACCCTTCCTATAGCATGAGATGTGATATCTCAATGCTTCTAAAACCAAACCTGAGACCCTTCCTATTACATGAGATGGGAATATCCAACTCCTTCGCATACCAATCCTGAGACCCTTCCGATAGCAGAGATGTGATATCTCAATGCTTATACCAAACCTGAGACCCTTCCTATGGCATGAGATGTCATATACAACTCCTTCCCATTCCAATCCTGAGACCCCTCCTATAGCATGAGATGTGATATCTCAATGCTTATACCAAACCTGAGACCCTTCCTATAGCATGAGATGTGATATTCAACTTCTTCCCATTCCAATCCTAAGACCCTTCCTATAACATGAGATATGATGTCTCAATGCTTCTAATACCAAACCTGAGATCTTTCCTATAACATGAGATGTGATATCCAACTCCTTCCCATTCCAATCCTGAGACCCTTCCTATAGCATGAGATGTGATATCTCAATGCTTATACCAAACCTGAGACCCTTCCTATAGCTTGAGATGTGATATCCAACTCCTTCCCATTCCAATCCTGAGACCCTTCCTATAGCATGAGATGTGATATCTCAAGGCCTCTAATATCAAACCTGAGATCCTTCCTCTAACATGAAATGTGATATCCAACTCCTTCCCCTTCCAAACCTGAGAGCCTTCCTATAGCATGAGATATGATATCCAAGTCCTTCCCATTCCAATCCTGAGACCCTTCCTATAACATGAAATGTGATATCCAACTCCTTCCCATTCCAACCTGAGACCCTTCCTATAGCATGAGATGGGATATCCAACTCCTTCCAAATCCAATACTGATACCCTTCCAATAGCATGAGATGTGATATCCCAATGCTTCTACCAAACCTGAGACCCATACTATGGCATAAGATGTGACATCAAACTCCTTCCCATTCCAATCCTGAGACCCTTCCTATAGCTTGAGATGTGATATCCAACTCCTTCCCATTCCAATTCTGAGACCCTTCCTATACCATGAGACTTGATATCTCAATGCTTCTAATACCAAACCTGAGACCCGTCCTATAACATGAGATGTGATATCCAAATCCTTCCCCTTCCAAACCTTAGACCCTTCCTTTATCATGAGATGTGATATCCAACTCCTTCCCATTCCAATCCTGAGACCCTTCCTATAGCATGAGATGTGATATCTCAATGCTTCTAATACCAAACCTGAGATCCTTCCGATAGCATGAGATGTGATATCTCAATGCTTCTAATACCAAACCTGAGATCCTTCCTATAACATGAGATGTGATATCCAAATCCTTCCCCTTCCGAATCTGAGACCCTCCCTTTAGCATGAGATGTGATATCCAACTCCTTCCCATTCCAATCCTGATACCCTTCTGATAGCATGAGATGTGATATCTCAATGCCTCTAATACCAAACCTGAGATCCTACCTCTAACATGAAATGTGATATCCAACTCCTTCCCTTTCCAAACCTGAGAGCCTTCCTACAGCATGAGATGTGATATCCAAGTCCTTCCCATTCCAATCCTAAAGCCCTTCCTATAACATGAGATGTCATATCCAACTCCTTCCCATTCCAACCTGAGACCCTTCCTATAGCATGAGATGGGATATCCAACTCCTTCCAAAACCAATCCTGATACCCTTCCGATAGCATGAGATGTGATATCCCAATGCTTCTACAAAACCTGAGACCCATACCATGGCATGAGATGTGATATCAAACTCCCGTCCTATACCATGAGACTTGATATCTCAATGCTTCTAATACCAAACCTGAGACCGGTCCAATAACATGAGATGTGATATCCAAATCCTTCCCCTTCCAAACCTTAGACCCTTCCTTTATCATGAGATGTGATATCCAAGTCCTTCCCATTCCATTCCTGAGACCCTTCCTATAGCATGAGATGTGATATCTCAATGCTTCTAATACCAAACCTGAGACCCTTCCTATAACATGAGATGTGATATCCAAGTCCTTCCCATTTCAATCCTGAGACCCTTCCTATAGCATGAGATGTGATATCTCAATGCTTCTAATACCAAACCTGAGACCCTTCCTATAACATGAATTCTGATATCCAAGTCCTTCCCATTCCAATCCTGAGACCCTTCCAATAGCAGAGATGTGATATCTCAATGCTTCTAATATCAAACCTGAGACCTGTCCTATAGCATGAGATGTGATATCCAATTCCTTCCCATCCCAATCCTGAGACACCTCCGATAGCAGAGATGTGATATCTCAATGCTTATACCAAACCTGAGACTCTTCCTATAACATGAGATGTGATATCTAACTCCTTCCCGTTCCAAACCTGAGACCCTTCCTATAGCATGAGATGTGATATCCAACTCCTTCCCATTCCAATCCTGAGACCCTTCCTATAGCATGAGATGTGATATCTCAATGCTTATACTGAATCTGAGACCCTTCCTATAGCATGAGATGTGATATCCAACTCCTTCCCATTCCAATCCTGAGACCCTTATGATAGCATGAGATGTGATATCTCAATGCCTCTAATACCAAACCTGAGATACTTCCGATAGCATGAGATGTGATATCTCAATGCTTCTAATACCAAACCTGAGATCCTTCCTATAACATGAGATGTGATTTCCAAATCCTTCCCCTACCAAACCTGAGACCATCCCTTTAGCATGAGATGTGATATACAACTCCTTCCCATTCCAATCCTGAGACCCTTCTGATAGCATGAGATGTGATATCTCAATGCCTCTAATACCAAACCTGAGATCCTACCTCTAACATGAAATGTGATATCCATCTCCTTCCCTTTCCAAACCTGAGACCCTGCCTATAGCATGAGATGTGATATTCAAGTCCTTCCCATTCCAATCCTGAGACCCTTCCTATAGCATGTGATGTGATACCTCAATACTTATACCAAACCTGAGACCCTTCCTATGGCATGAGATGTCATATACAACTCCTTCCCATTCCAATCCTGAGACCCTTCCTATAGCATGAGATCTGATATCTCAATGCTTATACCAAACCTGAGACCCTTCCTATAGCATGAGATGTGATATCCAACTTCTTCCCATTCCAATCCTAAGACCCTTCCTATAACATGAGATGTGATGTCTCAATGCTTCTAATACCAAACCTGAGATCTTTCCTATAATATGAGATGTGATATCGAACTCCTTCCCATTCCAATCCTGAGACCCTTCCTATAGCATGAGATGTGATATCTCAATGCTTATACCAAACCTGAGACCCTTCCTATAGCTTGAGATGTGATATCGAACTCCTTCCCATTCCAATCCCGAGACCCTTCCTATAGCATGAGATGTGATATCTCAAGGCCTCTAATACCAAACCTGAGATCCTTCCTCTAACATGAAATGTGATATCCAACTCCTTCCCCTTCCAAACCTGAGAGCCTTCCTATAGCATGAGATATGATATCCAAGTCCTTCCCATTCCAATCCTGAGACCCTCCCTATAACATGAAATGTGATATCCAACTCCTTCCCATTCCAACCTGAGACCCTTCCTATAGCATGAGATGGGATATCCAACTCCTTCCAAATCCAATACTGATACCCTTCCAATAGCATGCGATGTGATATCCCAATGCTTCTACCAAACCTGAGACCCATACTATGGCATAAGATGTGATATCAAACGCCTTCCCTTTCCAATCCTGAGACCCTTCCTATAGCTTGAGATGTGATATCCAACTCCTTCCCATTCCAATTCTGAGACCCTTCCTATACCATGAGACTTGATATCTCAATGCTTCTAATACCAAACCTGAGACCCGTCCTATAACATGAGATGTGATATCCAAATCCTTCCCCTTCCAAACCTTAGACCCTTCCTTTATCATGAGATGTGATATCCAACTCCTTCCCATTCCAATCCTGAGACCCTTCCGATATCATGAGATTTGTTATCTCAATGCTTCTAATATCAAACTTGAGACCCTCCCTATAGCATGAGATGTGACATCCAAGTCCTCCCCATTCCAATCCTGAGACCCTTCCTATAGCATAAGATGTGATATCTCAATGCTTCTAATACCAAACCTGAGACCCTTCCTATAACATGAGATGGGATATCCAACTCCTTCCCATTCCAATGCTGAGACCCTTCCGATAGCAGAGATGTGATATCTCAATGCGTATACCAACCTGAGACCCTTCCTATAACATGAGATGTGATATCCAACTCCTTCCCATTCCAAACCTGAGACCCTTCCTATAGCATATGTGATATCCAACTCCTTCCAATTCCAAACATGAGACCCTTCCCATGGCAAGAATGTAATATCCAACTCCTTCCCATTCCAATCCTGAGACCATTCCTATAGCATGAGATGTGATATCTCAATGCTTCTAATACCAAACCTGAGATCCTTCCTATGACATGAGATGTGCTATCCAATTCCTTCCCATTCCAAACCTGAGACCCTTCCTACAGCATGCAATGTGATATCTCAATGCTTCTAATACCAAACCTGAGACCAGTCCTATAACATGAGATGGGATATCCAACTCCTTCCCGTTCCAATCCTGAGACACTTCCGATTGCAGAGATTTGATATCTCAATGCTTATACCAAACCTGAGACTCTTCCTATAACATGAGATGTGATATCCAACTCCTTCCCGTTCCAAACCTGAGACCCTTCCTATAGCATGAGATGTGATATCCAAATCCTTCCCATCCCAATCCTGAGACACTTCCAATTGCAGAGATGTGATATCTCAATGCTTATACCAAACCTGAGACTCTTCCTATAACACGAGATGTGATATCCAACTCCTTCCCGTTCCAAACCTGAGACCCTTCCTATAGCATGAGATGTGATATCCAACTCCTTCCCATTCCAATCCTGAGACCTTTCCAATAGCATGAGATGTGATATCTCAATGCCTCTAATACCAAACCTGAGATCCTACCTCTAACATGAAATGTGATATCCATCTCCTTCCCTTTCCAAACCTGAGACCCTGCCTTTAGCATTAGCTGTGATATCCAAGTCCTTCCCATTCCAATCATGAGACCCTTCCTATAGCATGTGATGTGATATCTCAATGCTTATACCAAACCTGAGACCCTACTTATGGCATGAGATGTCATATACAACTCCTTCCCATTCCAATCCTGGGACCCTTCCTATAGCATGAGATGTGATATCTCAATGCTTATACCAAACCTGAGACCCTTCCTATAGCATGAGATATGATATCTCAAGGCCTCTAATACCAAACCTGAGATCCTTCCTCTAACATGAGATGTGATATCCAACTCCTTCCCGTTCCAAACCTGAGACACTTCCTATAGCATATGTGATATCCAACTCCTTCCATTCCAAACATGAGACCCTTCCTATAGCAAGAATGTAATATCCAACTCCTACCCATTCCAATCCTGAGACCCTTCCTATAGCAAGAGATGTGATATCCAAATCCTTCCCATTCCAATCCTGAGACCCTTCCTATAACATGAGATGTGATATCCAACTCCTTCCCATTCCAACCTGAGACACTTCCTATAGCATGAGAAGGGATATCCAACTCCTTCGCAATCCAATCCGGAGACCCGTCCGATAGCAGAGATGTGATATCTCAATGCTTATACCAAACCTGAGACCCTTCCTATGGCATGATATGTGATATCCAACTCCTTGCCATTCAAATCCTGAGACCCTTTTATAGCATGGGAAGGGATATCCAACTCCTTCCCAATCCAATCCTGAGACCCTTCCGATAGCAGAGATGTGATATCTCAACGCTTCTACCAAACCTGAGACCCTTCCTTTAGCATGAGATGTGATATCCAAATCCTTCGCATTCCAATCCTGAGACCCTTCCTATAGCATGAGATGTGATATCTCAATGGTTCTAATACCAAACCTGAAATCCTTCCTATAACATGAGATGTGATATCCAATTCCTTCCCATTCCAAACCTGAGACCCTTAATATAACATGAAATGTGATATCTCAAGGCCTCTAATACCAAACCTGAGATCCTTCCTCTAACATGAAATGTGATATCCAACTCCTTCCCATTCCAAACCTGAGACCCTTCCTATAACATGAAATGTGATATCCAACTCCATCCCATTCCAACCTGAGACCTTTCCTATAGCATGAGATGGGATATCCAACTCCTTCCAAATCCAATACTGATACCATTCCGATAGCATGAGATGTGATATCCCAATGCTTCTACCAAATCTGAGACCCATACTATGGCATGAGATGTGATATCAAACTCCTTCCCATTCCAATCCTGAGACCCTTCCTAAAGCTTGAGATGTGATATCCAATTTCTTCCCATTCCAATTCTGAGACCCTTCCTATACCATGAGACTTGACATCTCAATGCTTCTAATACCAAACCTGAGACCCGTCCTATAACATGAGATGTGATATCCAAATCCTTCCCCTTCCAAACCTTAGACCCTTCCTTTATCATGAGATGTGATATCCAACTCCTTCCCATTCCAATCCTGAGACCCTTCCGATATCATGAGATTTGTTATCTCAATGCTTCTAATATCAAACCTGAGACCCTCCCTATAGCATGAGATGTGACATCCAAGTCCTCCCCATTCCAATCCTGAGACCCTTCCTATAGCATGAGATGTGATATCTCAATGCTTCTAGTACCCGACCTGAGACCCTTCCTATAACATGAGATGGGATATCCAACTCAGATGGGATATCCAACTCCTTCCCATTCCAATCCTGAGACCCTTCCGATAGCAGAGATGTGATATCTCAATGCTTATATCAAACCTGAGACCCTTCCTATGGCCTGAGATGTCATATACAACTCCTTCCCGTTCCAATCCTGAGACCCTTCCTATAGCATGAGATGTGATATCTCAATGCTTATACCAAATCTGAGACCCTTCCTGTAGCATGAGATGTGATATCCAACTCCTTCCCATTTCAATCCTGAGACCCTTCCTATAGCATGAGATGTGATGTCTCAATGCTTCTAGTACCAAACCTGAGATCCTTCCTATAACATGAGATGTGATATCCAACTCCTTCCCATTCCAATCCTGAGACCCTTATGATAGCATGAGATGTGATATCTCAATGCCTCTTATACCAAACCTGAGATCCTTCCGATAGCATGAGATGTGATATCTCAATGCTTCTAATACCAAACCTGAGATCCTTCCTATAATATGAGATGTGATTTCCAAATCCTTCCCCTTCCAAACCTGAGACCCTCCCTTTAGCATGAGATGTGATATCCAACTCCTTCCCATTCCAATCCTGAGACCCTTCTGATAGCATGAGATGTGATATCTCAATGCCTCTAATACCAAACCTGAGATCCTACCTCTAACATGAAATGTGATATCCATCTCCTTCCCTTTCCAAACCTGAGACCCTGCCTATAGCATGAGATGTGATATCCAGGTCCTTCCCATTCCAATCCTGAGACCCTTCCTATAGCATGTGATGTGATATCTCAATGCTTATACCAAACCTGAGACCCTTCCTATGGCATGAGATGTCATATACAACTCCTTCCCATTCCAATCCTGAGACCCTTCCTATAGCATGAGATGTGATATCTCAATGCTTATACCAAACCTGAGACCCTTCCTATAGCATGAGATGTGATATCCAACTTCTTCCCATTCCAATCCAGAGACCCTTCCTATAGCATGAGATGTGATATCTCAATGCTTATACCAAACCTGAGACCCTTCCTATAGCTTGAGATGTGATATCCAACTCCTTCCCATTCCAATCCTGTGACCCTTCCGATAGCATGAGATGTGATATCTCAAGGCCTCTAATACCAAACCTGAGATCCTTCCTCTAACATGAAATGTGATATCCAACTCCTTCCCTTTCCAAACCTGAGAACCTTCCTATAGCATGAGATATGATATCCAACTCCTTCCCATTCCAACCTGAGACCCTTCCTATAGCATGAGATGGGATATCCAACTCCTTCCAAATCCAATACTGATACCCTTCCGATAGCATGAGATGTGATATCCCAATGCTGCTACCAAACCTGAGAACCATACTATGGCATGAGATGTGATATCAAACTCCTTCCCATTCCAATCCTGAGATGCTTCCTATAGCTTGAGATGTGATATCCAACTCCTTCCCATTCCAATTCTGAGACCCTTCTTATACCATGAGACTTGATATCTCAATGCTTCTAATACCAAACCTGAGACCCGTCCTATAACATGAGATGTGATATCCAAATCCTTCCCCTTCCAAACCTTAGACTCTTCCTTTATCATGAGATGTGATATCCAACTCCTTCCCATTCCAATCCTGAGACCCTTCCGATATCATGAGATTTGTTATCTCAATGCTTCTAATATCAAACTTGAGACCCTCCCTATAGCATGAGATGTGACATCCAAGTCCTTCCCATTCCAATCCTGAGACCCTTCCTATAGCATGGGATGTGATATCTCAATGCTTCTAATACCAAACCTGAGACCTCATGCTAAAGGGAGGGTCTCAGGTTTGAAAGGGGAAGGATTTGGATATCACATCTCATGTTATAGGAAGGATCTCAGGATTGGTATTAGAAGCATTGAGATATCACATCTCATGCTATCGGAAGGATCTCAGGTTTGGTATTAGAAGCATTGAGATATCACATCTCATGCTATCGGAAGGATCTCAGGTTTGGCATTAGAAGCATTGAGATATCACATCTCATGCTATAGCAAGGGTCTCAGGTTTTGAACATGAAGGAGTTGGATATCCCATCTCATGTTATAGGACTGATCTCAGGTTTGGTATTAGAAGCATTGAGATATCACATTGCATGTTGTAGGAAGGGTCTCAGGTTTAGAATGGGATGGAATTGGATATCACATCTCATGTCATAGGAAGGATCTCAGGTTTGGTATTAGAAGCATTGAGATATCACATCTCATGCTATAGGAATGGTCTCAGGATTGGAATGGGAAGGAGTTGGATATTACATTCTTGCTATAGGAAGGGTCTCATGTTTGGAATGGGAAGGAGTTGGATATCACATATGGTATAGGAAGGGTCTCAGGTTTGGAACGGGAAGGTGTTGGATATCACATCTCATGTTGTAGGAAGCGTCTCAGGTTTGATATAAGCATTGAGATATCACATCTCTGCTATCGGAAGTGTCTCAGGATTGGAATGGGAAGAAGTTGGATATCCCATCTCATGTTATAGGATGGGTCTCAGGTTTGTTATTAGAATCATTGAGATATCATATTGCATGCTGTAGGAAGGGTCTAAGGATTGGAATGGGAAGGACTTGGATATCACATCTCATGCTATAGGTAGGCTCTCAGGTTTGGAAAGGGAAGGCGTTGGATATCACATCTCATGCTATAGGAAGGGTCTCAGAATTGGAATGGGAAGGAGTTGGATATCACATCTCATGCTATAGGAAGGGTCTCAGGTTTGGTATAAGCATTGAGATATCACATCTCTGCTATCGGAAGGGTCTCAGGATTGGAATGGGAAGGACTTAGATATCACATCTCATGCTATAGGGAGGTCTCAGTATTGATATTAGAAGCATTGAGATATCACATCTCAAGCTATCGGAAGGGTCTCAGGATTGGAATGGGAAGGAGCTGGATATCACATCTCATGCTATAGGAAGGGTCTCAGGTTAGGAACGGGAAGGAGTTGGATATCACATCTCATGTTATAGGAAGAGTCTCATGCTAAGACCTGATAGACCCTTCCTATAACATGAGATGGGAATATCCAACTCCTTCTCATTCCAATCCTGAGACCCTTCCCATAGCAGAGATGTGATATCTCAATGCTTATACCAAACCTGAGACCCTTCCTATAGCATGAGATGTGATATCCAACTCCTTCCCATTCCAATACTGAGACCCTTCCTATAGCATGAGATGTGATATCTCAATGCTTCTAATATCAAACTTGAGACCCTCCCTATAGCATGAGATGTGATATCCAAGTCCTTCCCATTCCAATCCTGAGACACTTCCTATAGCATGAGATGTGATATCTCAATGCTTCTAATACCAAACCTGAGACTCTTCCTATAACATGAGATGGGATATCCAACTCCTTCCCATTACAATCCTGAGACCCTTCCGAAAGCAAAGATGTGATATCTCAATGCTTATACCAAACCTGAGACCCTTCCTATGGCATGAGATGTCATATACAGATCCTTCCCATTCCAATCCTGAGACCTGTCCTATAACATGAGATGTGATATCCAAATCCTTCCCCTTCCAAACCTTAGACCCTTCCTTTATCATGAGATGTGATATCCAACTCCTTCCCATTCCAATCCTGAGACCCTTCCGATATCATGAGATGTGATATCTCAATGCTTCTAATATCAAACTCGAGACCCTCCCTATAGCATGAGATGTGATATCCAAGTCCTTCCCATTCCAATCCTGAGACCCTTCCTGTAGCATGGGATGTGATGTCTCAATGCTTCTAATACCAAACCTGAGACCCTTCCTATAACATGAGATGGGAATATCCAACTCCTTCCCATTATAATCCTGAGACCCTTCCGATAGCAAACATGTGATATCTCAATGCTTATACCAAACCTGAGATCCTTCCTATAACATGAGATGTGATATCCAACTCCTTCCCATTCCAATCCTGAGACACTTCCTATAGCATGAGATGTGATATCTCACTGCTTATACCAAACCTGAGACCCTTCCTATAGCATGAGATGTGATATCCAAGTCCTTCCCATTCCAATCCTGAGACACTTCCTATAGCATGAGATGTGATATCTCAATGCTTCTAATACCAAACCTGAGACCCTTCCTATGGCATGAGATGTCATATACAGATCCTTCCCATTCCAATCCTGAGACCCTTCCTATAGCATGAGATCTGATATCTCAATGCTTATACCAAACCTAAAACCCTTCCTATAGCATGAGATGTGATATCCAACTCCTTCCCATTCCAATCCTGAGACCCTTCCTATAGCATGAGATGTGATATCCAATGGCTCTAATATCAAACCTGAGATCCTTCCTCTAACATTAAATGTGATATCCAACTCCTTCCCTTTCCAAACCTGAGAGCCTACCTATAGCATGAGATGTGATATCCAAGTCCTTCCATTCCAATCCTTAGACCCTTCCTACAGCATGCAATATGATATCTCAATGATTCTAATAACAAACCTGAGACCCGTCCTATAACATGAGATGTGATATCCAACTCCTTCCCATTCCAATCCTGAGACACTTCCGATAGCAGAGATGTGATATCTCAATGCTTCTAATACCAAACCTGAGACCAGTCCTATAACATGAGATGGGATATCCAACTCCTTCCCGTTCCAAACCTGAGACCCTTCCTATAGCATGAGTTGTGATATCCAACTCCTTCCCATCCCAATCCCGAGACACTTCCGATTGCAGAGATTTGATATCTCAATGCTTATACCAAACCTGAGACTCTTCCTATAACATGAGATGATATCCAACTCCTTCCCGTTCCAAACCTGAGACCCTTCCTATAGCATGAGATGTGATATCCAACTCCTTCCCATTCCAATCCTGAGACCCTTATGATAGCATGAGATGTGATATCTCAATGCCTCTAATACCAAATCCGAGATTCTTCCGATAGCATGAGATGTGATATCTCAATGCTTCTTATACCAAACCTGAGATCCTTCCTATAACATGAGATGTGATATCCAAATCCTTCCCCTTCCAAACCTGAGACCCTCCCTTTAGCATGAGATGTGATATCCAACTCCTTCCCATTCTAACCTGAGACCCTTCCTATAGCATGAGATGGGATATCCAACTCCTTGGAATTCCAATCCTGATACCCTTCCGATAGCATGAGATTTGATATCCCAATGCTTATACCAAACCTGAGACCCATACTATGGCATGAGATGTGATATCAAACTCCTTCCCATTCCAATCCTGAGACCCTTCCTATAGCTTGAGATGTGATATCCAACTCCTTCCCATTCCAATTCTGAGACCCTTCCTATACCATGAGACTTGATATCTCAATGCTTCTAATACCAAACCTGAGACCCGTCCTATAACATGAGATGTGATATCCAAATCCTTCCCCTTCCAAACCTTAGACCCTTCCTTTATCATGAGATGTGATATCCAACTCCTTCCCATTCCAATCCTGAGACCCTTCCGATATCATGAGATGTGATATCTCAATGCTTCTAATATCAAACTCGAGACCCTCCCTATAGCATGAGATGTGATATCCAAGTCCTTCCAATTCCAATCCTGAGACCCTTCCTATAGCATGAGATGTGATGTCTCAATGCTTCTAATACCAAACCTGAGACCCTTCCTATAACATGAGATGGGAATATCCAACTCCTTCCCATTCCAATCCTGAGACCCTTCCGAAAGCAGAGATGTGATATCTCAATGCTTATACCAAACCTGAGACCCTTCCTATGGCATGAGATGTCATATACAGATCCTTCCCATTCCAATCCTGAGACCCTTCCTATAGCATGATATGTGATATCTCAATGCTTATACCAAACCTAAAACCCTTCCTATAGCATGAGATGTGATATCCAACTCCTTCCCATTCCAATCCTGAGACCATTCCTATAGCATGAGATGTGATATCCAATGGCTCTAATATCAAACCTGAGATCCTTCCTCTAACATTAAATGTGATATCCATCTCCTTCCCTTTCCAAACCTGAGAGCCTACCTATAGCATGAGATGTGATATCCAAGTCCTTCCCATTCCAATCCTTAGACCCTTCCTACAGCATGCAATATGATATCTCAATGATTCTAATAACAAACCTGAGACCCGTCCTATAACATGAGATGTGATATCCAACTCCTTCCCATTCCAATCCTGAGACACTTCCGATAGCAGAGATGTGATATCTCAATGCTTCTAATACCAAACCTGAGACCAGTCCTATAACATGAGATGGGATATCCAACTCCTTCCCGTTCCAAACCTGAGACCCTTCCTATAGCATGAGATGTGATATCCAACTCCTTCCCATCCCAATCCTGAGACACTTCCGATTGCAGAGATTTGATATCTCAATGCTTATACCAAACCTGAAACTCTTCCTATAACATGAGATGTGATATCCAACTCCTTCCCATTCCAAACCTGAGACCCTTCCTATAGCATGAGATGTGATATCCAACTCCTTCCCATTCCAATCCTGAGACCCTTATGATAGCATGAGATGTGATATCTCAATGCCTCTAATACCAAATCTGAGATTCTTCCGATAGCATGAGATGTGATATCTCAATGGTTCTTATACCAAACCTGAGATCCTTCCTATAACATGAGATGTGATATCCAAATCCTTCCCTTTCCAAACCTGAGACCCTCCCTTTAGCATGAGATGTGATATCCAACTCCTTCCCATTCCGACCTGAGACCCTTCCTATAGCATGAGATGGGATATCCAACTCCTTGGAATTCCAATCCTGATACCCTTCCGATAGCATGAGATTTGATATCCCAATGCTTATACCAAACCTGAGACCCATACTATGGCATGAGATGTGATATCAAACTCCTTCCCATTCTAATCCTGAAATCCTGAGACCCTTCCTATAGCTTGAGATGTGATATCCAACTCCTTCCCATTCCAATTCTGAGACCCTTCCTATACCATGAGACTTGATATCTCAATGCTTCTAATACCAAACCTGAGACCCGTCCTATAACATGAGATGTGATATCCAAATCCTTCCCCTTCCAAACCTTAGACCCTTCCTTTATCATGAGATGTGATATCCAACTCCTTCCCATTCCAATCCTGAGACCCTTCCGATATCATGAGATGTGATATCTCAATGCTTCTAATATCAAACTCGAGACCCTCCCTATAGCATGAGATGTGATATCCAAGTCCTTCCCATTCCAATCCTGAGACCCTTCCTATAGCATGAGATGTGATGTCTCAATGCTTCTAATACCAAACCTGAGACCCTTCCTATAACATGAGATGGGAATATCCAACTCCTTCCCATTCCAATCCTGAGACCCTTCCGATAGCAAACATGTGATATCTCAATGCTTATACCAAACCTGAGATCCTTCCTATAACATGAGATGTGATATCCAACTCCTTCCCATTCCAATCCTGAGACACTTCCTATAGCATGAGATGTGATATCTCACTGCTTATACCAAACCTGAGACCCTTCCTATAGCATGAGATGTGATATCCAACTCCTTCCCATTCCAATCCTGAGACCCTTCCTATAGCATGAGATGTGATATCTCAATGCTTCTAATATCAAACTTGAGACCCTCCCTATAGCATGAGATGTGATATCCAAGTCCTTCCCATTCCAATCTTGAGACACTTCCTATAGCATGAGATGTGATATCTCAATGCTTCTAATACCAAACCTGAGACTCTTCCTATAACATGAGATGGGATATCCAACTCCTTCCCATTGCAATCCTGAGACCCTTCCGATAGCAGAGATGTGATATCTCAATGCTTATACCAAACCTGAGACCCTTCCTACGGCATGAGATGTCATATACAACTCCTTCCCATTCCAATCCTGAGACCCTTCCTATAGCATGAGATGTGATATCTCAATGCTTATACCAAACCTGAGACCCTTCCTATAGCATGAGATGTGATATCCAACTCCTTCCCATTCCAATCCTGAGACCCTTCCTATAGCATGAGATGTGATGTCTAAATGCTTCTAATACCAAACCTGAGATCCTTCCTATAACATGAGATGTGAAATCCAACTCCTTCCATTCCAATCCTGAGACCCTTCCTATAGCATGAGATGTGATATCTCAATGCTTATACTAAACCTGAGACCCTTCCTTTAGCATGAGATGTGATATCCAACTCCTTCCCATTGCAATCCTGAGACCCTTCCGATAGCAGAGATGTGATATCTCAATGCTTATACCAAACCTGAGACCCTTCCTACGGCATGAGATGTCATATACAACTCCTTCCCATTCCAATCCTGAGACCCTTCCTATAGCATGAGATGTGATATCTCAATGCTTATACCAAACCTGAGACCCTTCCTATAGCATGAGATGTGATATCCAACTCCTTCCCATTCCAATCCTGAGACCCTTCCTATAGCATGAGATGTGATGTCTAAATGCTTCTAATACCAAACCTGAGATCCTTCCTATAACATGAGATGTGAAATCCAACTCCTTCCATTCCAATCCTGAGACCCTTCCTATAGCATGAGATGTGATATCTCAATGCTTATACTAAACCTGAGATCCTTCCTCTAGCATGAAATGTGATATCCAACTCCTTCCCTTTCCAAACCTGAGAGCCTATCCATAGCATGAGATGTGATATCCAAGTCCTTCCCATTCCAATCCTTAGACCCTTCCTACAGCATGCAATAACACTACTCACTTCAGACCTGGGAACGCCAAGTGTACGAATCATGTGAGAGTGACAAGGACTCGATATACTACACAACCTGGCGGCGGTTACAGAGCAAGACTCCTGTGTAGGCTGGTCAGTCTGCTGGATGGCCCAGAGACGCTTCCGAAGGCTTACTAGCAGGAGATGGTGAAAATGCCGAGAATAGCTGTCCCCGCTATTCCAAGGGTCGAAGTACCAGTACAGGCCTTCTGGTTCGATCAAAGGTGAAAAGGGTTTCACAAGGCGACAGCAGTGCAGAGGAGCAGTCCTTCAGCGGGTCACCAGCGATTCCTCGGTTCAGCCTCTTGGTTGCAGGATACTTGGCTCCTGTATTCCTTCGGTCGTGAGAACTCAGGAGATCGACATGGTAGTGGTGTTTCCAGCCCCCTCTTATCCACGGTTCCCTTCGCGCCAAAACGGAGGGGACCCAATGGGAGATCCGCTCATCAACACTCACACCATTCGTGGACCTATCACGGACCACGGTGGTCCCAGGCATTCACACCACCCTAGACTCTCTGGCACCCAGGATGTGTATTGGGACCAGACATCCCAGCCCACATCCTGGAGGCACACACAAGACATGTAGAAGCCTGCGAAAGCATCTGTGTTTCGCGGGAAAGCACATGCCCAAATAAGGAAGGCCCCAGGTCGGCTCGACCTGGGGAAGGTGAAGGGAGCAAGACGGTCAGCGGACAGGACAAAGGAGCCTCGTGGTCTGGCCATTTTGGGATCTAGGCCACCATTTTGGGTTAAGCGCGAGAAACGCGCTTAGCACGCCAAAAGGATCTCAAAACACAAGAAACGATCGCTGCCACCATTCCCGTCCGTGAATCACTTGCACCGATCAGTTACAATCCTGAAAGAGTATCTAGGGCCTGTAGAAGGCTAGAGACCCAAGAGAGCAGTAACTTAGCTTACAGTGCCCTCTTGTGTCATGTTGCACGAAAGCTGCAACATGATACAAGAAACTACGGAAACCAGCGTTTCCTGGTACTGACTGTCTTAAGGGCATGACAGTTTCCCCGTAAGAAAGGAGCGAAAGCCCAGAGGAGTGCAGCAGAAGGCTGCACTTCTCGGGCAAAGTCGAGAACAAGGTGAAAAACAACAGCAAAAAGTTTAGGGGTTGCCACATGGAAGGAAAATTACCTACAATTACGAAATCTTTCCTAACACTCGCCCCTCCCAGACTATGGACAGGGGGAACTAATCCACCCCTGGATGAGTCTCTTGTTCAGGTCGGTTAAACATTCTCCACAACCCATCAGCATTGCTATGTTGGACACCTGGCCTATGCTCAATAGTGAAGTCGAAGCCTTGTAGACTTATGGACCACCTAAGCAACTTTGGATTCTCCCCCTTCATGTTTATTAGCCACTTTAAGGGCTTATGGTCAGTTTGCACAGGGAAGTGGGTCCCATAGAGGTAGGGCCTCAGCTTCCTTAGGGCCCACACAACAGAGAAACATTCTTTCTCTACCGTGGACCATCTGAGCTCTCTGTCCTTAAACTGGCGACTAATAAAACCAATAGGGTGTTCCTTACCCTTCTCATCTACTTGCGATAGTACAGCTCCTATCCCAGTGTCAGAGGCGTCCGTCTGCACGATAAAAGGTCTTTGATAATCAGGGGCCCTGAGGACAGGGGCCTGGCACAAGGAGTCTTTTAAGCCATTGAAGGCCTTCTCACACTCGTCGGTCCAAGTTACCTTCTTGGGTTTCTTCAGAGTTGTGAGGGCAGTCAGAGGGGCAGCTATGGTGCCATAGTCTGCCACAAAATTGCGGTAATACCCGTGAGTCCTAAGAAGGCTCTCACTTGGGTTTGTGTAGTGGGGGTAGGCCAGTCTTGTACTGCTTGTACTTTACTGGGTAGAGGCTGTATCCTCCCTCCACCTACTTCATGTCCAAGGTAAAACACTGAGCCTTGTCCAATCTGGCGTTTACTAGCCTTTATGGTCAAGTGTGCTTTCTGAAGAGCCTGGAGCACAATCCCGAGGTGTTTCACATGGTCAGGTGGCACTGAAAACTGCTATATCGTCCAGATATGCAAGACAGAATTCGTCCAACCCATTCAAAACATGATGCACAAGCCTCTGGAAAGTGGCAGGTGCATTCTTCAACCCGAACGGCATTACCCGGAATTGGTAAAGGCCGTCTGGAGTAGAAAACGCTGTCTTCTCCTTGGCATGTTCTGCTAAAGCTATTTGCCAATAGCCAGCAGTGAGGTCAAACGTGCTGAGGTACTTGGAGGCACCCAAAGTATCCACCAGCTCATCTGTTCGAGGCAAGGGGTGTGCATCTGTCTTGGTGACAGCATTCAGAGCCCTGTAATCCACACAGAACCTCAATTCAGAAGTGCCTGCCTTTGGAACGAAAACCACAGGGCTGGACCAAGGACTACTAGAGGGTTCAATCACCCCAAGGTCTAACATCTTGTTGACCTCGGTCTTAATATAAGACCGTACTTTGTCTGACATCCTGTATCCCCTACTTTTGGTAGGTACACTGTCTCCTGTGTCTATGTTATGTTTGCACCAAGGTGTCAAACCAGGCGACTGTGAAAACAGGGGGGAAAACTGCCTAAGCAAACTTTTCACCTCAGCCTGCTGATCAGAAGTCAGGTGAGGGGCCACTCGGACACCCTCAAAGGAGCTATCTGAAGGACCGCTTTGGAACAGGTCGGGGAGAGGTTCAGACTCCTCTTCCTCAACATCTGAAGCCAGTAACAGGGCTGCGATTTTGACTCTTGGGACGAAAGCCTTCAGCCTATTCACGTAAAACACTTTTGGAGCCTGTCCAGGCCTTCCAAGGTCCACTAAATAGTTAACCTCACCCAGGGGCTCCACCACTGTGTAAGGGCCTGACCATTTGTCCTGTAAAGCTCAAGGCCTTATGGGATTCATGATCAGGACTTGCTGACCAGGTGTAAAGTTGATGAGGGAAGCTTTCTGGTCGTACCAATGTTTCACCAGCGCTTGTACTGCCTTCAATTTATCACTAGCCAAGCCCATCAGAAGTACCATCCGTTTTCTGAGCCCTAGCACATAATCAACTACGTTGGTAGTAACAGGGGGAGTGGGCATCTCCCATCCCTCTTTGACTATGGCTAAGGGTCCCCGTACAGGATGACCAAACAGAAGTTTGAAGGGGCTGAAGCCAACACCCTCCTGTGGTACCTCTCGGTAGGCAAACAGTAAGCATGGTAAAAGAAGATAATACCAAACCTGAGATCCTACCTCTAACATGAAATGAGATATCCAACTCTTTCCCCTTCCAAACCTGAGAGCCTTCCTATAGCATGAGATGTGATATCCAAGTCCTTCCCATTCCAATACTGAGACCCTTCCTATAGCTTGAGATGTGATATCCAACTCCTTCCCATTCCAATTCTGAGACCCTTCCTATAGCATGAGATGTGATATCTCAATGCTTATACCAAACCTGAGAGCCTACCTATAGCATGAGATGTGATATCCAAGTCCATCCCATTCCAATCCTTAGACCCTTCCTACAGCATGCGATGTGATATCTCAATGATTCTAATACCAAACCAGAGACTCTTCCTATAACATGAGATGGGATATCCAACTCCTTCCCATTCCAATTCTGAGACCCTTCCTATACTATGAGACTTGATATCTCAATGCTTCTAATACCAAACCTGAGACCCGTAATATAACATGAGATGTGATATCCAAATCCTTCCCCTTCCAAACCTTAGACCCTTCCTTTATCATGAGATGTGATATCCAACTCCTTCCCATTCCAATCCTGAGACCCTTCCGATATCATGAGATGTGATATCTCAAAGCTTCTAATATCAAACTTGAGACCCTCCCTATAGCATGAGATGTGATATCCAAGTCCTTCCCATTCTAATCCTGAGACCCTTCCTATAGCATGAGATGTGATATCTCAATGCTTCTAATACCAAACCTGAGACCCTTCCTATAACATGAGATGGGAATATCCAACTCTTTCCCATTCCAATCTTGAGACCCTTCCGATAGCAGAGATGTGATATCTCAATGCTTATACCAAACCTGAGATCCTTCCTATAACATGAGATGTGATATCCAACTCCTTCCCATTCCAATCCTGAGACACTTCCTATAGCATGAGATGTGATATCTCACTGCTTATACCAAACCTGAGACCCTTCCCATAGCAGGAGATGTGATATCCAACTCCTTCCCATTCCAATCCTCAGACCCTTCCTATAGCATGAGATTTGATATCCCAATGCTTATACCAAACCTGAGACCCATACTATGGCATGAGATGTGATATCAAACTCCTTCCCATTCCAATCCTGAGACCCTTCCTATAGCTTGAGATGTGATATCCAACTCCTTCCCATTCCAATTCTGAGACCCTTCCTATACCATGAGACTTGATATCTCAATGCTTCTAATACCAAACCTGAGACCCGTCCTATAACATGAGATGTGATATCCAAATCCTTCCCCTTCCAAACCTTAGACCCTTCCTTTATCATGAGATGTGATATCCAACTCCTTCCCATTCCAATCCTGAGACCCTTCCGATATCATGAGATGTGATATCTCAATGCTTCTAATATCAAACTCGAGACCCTCCCTATAGCATGAGATGTGATATCCAAGTCCTTCCAATTCCAATCCTGAGACCCTTCCTATAGCATGAGATGTGATGTCTCAATGCTTCTAATACCAAACCTGAGACCCTTCCTATAACATGAGATGGGAATCCATTCCAATCCTGAGACCCTTCCGAAAGCAGAGATGTGATATCTCAATGCTTATACCAAACCTGAGACCCTTCCTATGGCATGAGATGTCATATACAGATCCTTCCCATTCCAATCCTGAGACCCTTCCTATAGCATGAGATGTGATATCTCAATGCTTATACCAAACCTAAAACCCTTCCTATAGCATGAGATGTGATATCCAACTCCTTCCCATTCCAATCCTGAGACCATTCCTATAGCATGAGATGTGATATCCAATGGCTCTAATATCAAACCTGAGATCCTTCCTCTAACATTAAATGTGATATCCAACTCCTTCCCTTTCCAAACCTGAGACCCGTCCTATAACATGAGATGTGATATCCAACTCCTTCCCATTCCAATCCTGAGACACTTCCGATAGCAGAGATGTGATATCTCAATGCTTCTAATACCAAACCTGAGACCAGTCCTATAACATGAGATGGGATATCCAACTCCTTCCCGTTCCAAACCTGAGACCCTTCCTATAGCATGAGATGTGATATCCAACTCCTTCCCATCCCAATCCTGAGATACTTCCGATTGCAGAGATTTGATATCTCAATGCTTATACCAAACCTGAAACTCTTCCTATAACATGAGATGTGATATCCAACTCCTTCCCATTCCAAACCTGAGACCCTTCCTATAGCATGAGATGTGATATCCAACTCCTTCCCATTCCAATCCTGAGACCCTTATGATAGCATGAGATGTGATATCTCAATGCCTCTAATACCAAATCTGAGATTCTTCCGATAGCATGAGATGTGATATCTCAATGCTTCTTATACCAAACCTGAGATCCTTCCTATAACATGAGATGTGATATCCAAATCCTTCCCCTTCCAAACCTGAGACCCTCCCTTTAGCATGAGATGTGATATCCAACTCCTTCCCATTCCAACCTGAGACCCTTCCTATAGCATGAGATGGGATATCCAACTCCTTGGAATTCCAATCCTGATACCCTTCCGATAGCATGAGATTTGATATCCCAATGCTTATACCAAACCTGAGACCCATACTATGGCATGAGATGTGATATCAAACTCCTTCCCATTCTAATCCTGAAATCCTGAGACCCTTCCTATAGCTTGAGATGTGATATCCAACTCCTTCCCATTCCAATTCTGAGACCCTTCCTATACCATGAGACTTGATATCTCAATGCTTCTAATACCAAACCTGAGACCCATCCTATAACATGAGATGTGATATCCAAATCCTTCCCCTTCCAAACCTTAGACCCTTCCTTTATCATGAGATGTGATATCCAACTCCTTCCCATTCCAATCCTGAGACCCTTCCGATATCATGAGATGTGATATCTCAATGCTTCTAATATCAAACTCGAGACCCTCCCTATAGCATGAGATGTGATATCCAAGTCCTTCCCATTCCAATCCTGAGACCCTTCCTATAGCATGAGATGTGATGTCTCAATGCTTCTAATACCAAACCTGAGACCCTTCCTATAACATGAGATGGGAATATCCAACTCCTTCCCATTCCAATCCTGAGACCCTTCCGATAGCAAACATGTGATATCTCAATGCTTATACCAAACCTGAGATCCTTCCTATAACATGAGATGTGATATCCAACTCCTTCCCATTCCAATCCTGAGACACTTCCTATAGCATGAGATGTGATATCTCAATGCTTATACCAAACCTAAAACCCTTCCTATAGCATGAGATGTGATATCCAACTCCTTCCCATTCCAATCCTTAGACCCTTCCTAGCATGAGATGTGATATCCAATGGCTCTAATATCAAACCTGAGATCCTTCCTCTAACATTAAATGTGATATCCAACTCCTTCCCTTTCCAAACCTGAGAGCCTACCTATAGCATGAGATGTGATATCCAAGTCCTTCCATTCCAATCCTTAGACCCTTCCTACAGCATGCAATATGATATCTCAATGATTCTAATAACAAACCTGAGACCCGTCCTATAACATGAGATGTGATATCCAACTCCTTCCCATTCCAATCCTGAGACACTTCCGATAGCAGAGATGTGATATCTCAATGCTTCTAATACCAAACCTGAGACCAGTCCTATAACATGAGATGGGATATCCAACTCCTTCCCGTTCCAAACCTGAGACCCTTCCTATAGCATGAGATGTGATATCCAACTCCTTCCCATCCCAATCCTGAGACACTTCCGATTGCAGAGATTTGATATCTCAATGCTTATACCAAACCTGAGACTCTTCCTATAACATGAGATTTGATATCCAACTCCTTCCCGTTCCAAACCTGAGACCCTTACTATAGCATTAGATGTGATATCCAACTCCTTCCCATTCCAATCCTGAGACCCTTATGATAGCATGAGATGTGATATCTCAATGCCTCTAATACCAAATCTGAGATTCTTCCGATAGCATGAGATGTGATATCTCAATGCTTCTTATACCAAACCTGAGATCCTTCCTATAACATGAGATGTGATATCCAAATCCTTCCCCTTCCAAACCTGAGACCCTCCCTTTAGCATGAGATGTGATATCCAACTCCTTCCCATTCCAACCTGAGACCCTTCCTATAGCATGAGATGGGATATCCAACTCCTTGGAATTCCAATCCTGATACCCTTCCGATAGCATGAGATTTGATATCCCAATGCTTATACCAAACCTGAGACCCATACTATGGCATGAGATGTGATATCAAACTCCTTCCCATTCCAATCCTGAGACCCTTCCTATAGCTTGAGATGTGATATCCAACTCCTTCCCATTCCAATTCTGAGACCCTTCCTATACCATGAGACTTGATATCTCAATGCTTCTAATACCAAACCTGAGACCCGTCCTATAACATGAGATGTGATATCCAAATCCTTCCCCTTCCAAACCTTAGACCCTTCCTTTATCATGAGATGTGATATCCAACTCCTTCCCATTCCAATCCTGAGACCCTTCCGATATCATGAGATGTGATATCTCAATGCTTCTAATATCAAACTCGAGACCCTCCCTATAGCATGAGATGTGATATCCAAGTCCTTCCCATTCCAATCCTGAGACCCTTCCTATAGCATGAGATGTGATGTCTCAATGCTTCTAATACCAAACCTGAGACCCTTCCTATAACATGAGATGGGAATATCCAACTCCTTCCCATTCCAATCCTGAGACCCTTCCGATAGCAAACATGTGATATCTCAATGCTTATACCAAACCTGAGATCCTTCCTATAACATGAGATGTGATATCCAACTCCTTCCCATTCCAATCCTGAGACACTTCCTATAGCATGAGATGTGATATCTCACTGCTTATACCAAACCTGAGACCCTTCCTATAGCATGAGATGTGATATCCAACTCCTTCCCATTCCAATCCTGAGACCCTTCCTATAGCATGAGATGTGATATCTCAATGCTTCTAATATCAAACTTGAGACCCTCCCTATAGCATGAGATGTGATATCCAAGTCCTTCCCATTCCAATCTTGAGACACTTCCTATAGCATGAGATGTGATATCTCAATGCTTCTAATACCAAACCTGAGACTCTTCCTATAACATGAGATGGGATATCCAACTCCTTCCCATTGCAATCCTGAGACCCTTCCGATAGCAGAGATGTGATATCTCAATGCTTATACCAAACCTGAGACCCTTCCTACGGCATGAGATGTCATATACAACTCCTTCCCATTCCAATCCTGAGACCCTTCCTATAGCATGAGATGTGATATCTCAATGCTTATACCAAACCTGAGACCCTTCCTATAGCATGAGATGTGATATCCAATTCCTTCCCATTCCAATCCTGAGACCCTTCCTATAGCATGAGATGTGATGTCTAAATGCTTCTAATACCAAACCTGAGATCCTTCCTATAACATGAGATGTGAAATCCAACTCCTTCCATTCCAATCCTGAGACCCTTCCTATAGCATGAGATGTGATATCTCAATGCTTATACTAAACCTGAGACCCTTCCTTTAGCATGAGATGTGATATCCAACTCGTTCCCATTCCAATCCTGAGACCCTTCCTATAGCATGAGATGTGATATCTCAATGCCTCTAATACCAAACCTGAGATCCTTCCTCTAACATGAAATGTGATATCCAACTCCTTCCCTTTCCAAACCTGAGAGCCTATCCATAGCATGAGATGTGATATCCAAGTCCTTCCCATTCCAATCCTTAGACCCTTCCTACAGCATGCAATAACACTACTCACTTCAGACCTGGGAACGCCAAGTGTACGAATCATGTGAGAGTGACAAGGACTCGATATACTACACAACCTGGCGGCGGTTACAGAGCAAGACTCCTGTGTAGGCTGGTCAGTCTGCTGGATGGCCCAGAGACGCTTCCGAAGGCTTACTAGCAGGAGATGGTGAAAATGCCGAGAATAGCTGTCCCCGCTATTCCAAGGGTCGAAGTACCAGTACAGGCCTTCTGGTTCGATCAAAGGTGAAAAGGGTTTCACAAGGCGACAGCAGTGCAGAGGAGCAGTCCTTCAGCGGGTCACCAGCGATTCCTCGGTTCAGCCTCTTGGTTGCAGGATACTTGGCTCCTGTATTCCTTCGTTCGTGAGAACTCAGGAGATCGACATGGTAGTGGTGTTTCCAGCCCCCTCTTATCCACGGTTCCCTTCGCGCCAAAACGGAGGAGACCCAATGGGAGATCCGCTCATCAACACTCACACCATTCGTGGACCTATCACGGACCACGGTGGTCCCAGGCATTCACACCACCCTAGACTCTCTGGCACCCAGGATGTGTATTGGGACCAGACATCCCAGCGCACATCCTGGAGGCACACACAAGACATGTAGAAGCCTGCGAAAGCATCTGTGTTTCGCGGGAAAGCACATGCCCAAATAAGGAAGGCCCCAGGTCGGCTCGACCTGGGGAAGGTGAAGGGAGCAAGACGGTCAGCGGACAGGACAAAGGAGCCTCGTGGTCTGGCCATTTTGGGATCTAGGCCACCATTTTGGGTTAAGCGCGAGAAACGCGCTTAGCACGCCAAAAGGATCTCAAAACACAAGAAACGATCGCTGCCACCATTCCCGTCCGTGAATCACTTGCACCGATCAGTTACAATCCTGAAAGAGTATCTAGGGCCTGTAGAAGGCTAGAGACCCAAGAGAGCAGTAACTTAGCTTACAGTGCCCTCTTGTGTCATGTTGCACGAAAGCTGCAACATGATACAAGAAACTACGGAAACCAGCGTTTCCTGGTACTGACTGTCTTAAGGGCATGACAGTTTCCCCGTAAGAAAGGAGCGAAAGCCCAGAGGAGTGCGGCAGAAGGCTGCACTTCTCGGGCAAAGTCGAGAACAAGGTGAAAAACAACAGCAAAAAGTTTAGGGGTTGCCACATGGAAGGAAAATTACCTACAATTACGAAATCTTTCCTAACACTCGCCCCTCCCAGACTATGGACAGGGGGAACTAATCCACCCCTGGATGAGTCTCTTGTTCAGGTCGGTTAAACATTCTCCACAACCCATCAGCATTGCTATGTTGGACACCTGGCCTATGCTCAATAGTGAAGTCGAAGCCTTGTAGACTTATGGACCACCTAAGCAACTTTGGATTCTCCCCCTTCATGTTTATTAGCCACTTTAAGGGCTTATGGTCAGTTTGCACAGTGAAGTGGGTCCCATAGAGGTAGGGCCTCAGCTTCCTTAGGGCTCACACAACAGAGAAACATTCTTTCTCTACCGTGGACCATCTGAGCTCTCTGTCCTTAAACTGGCGACTAATAAAACCAATAGGGTGTTCCTTACCCTTCTCATCTACTTGCGATAGTACAGCTCCTATCCCAGATTCAGAGGCGTCCGTCTGCACGATAAAAGGTCTTTGATAATCAGGGGCCCTGAGGACAGGGGCCTGGCACAAGGAGTCTTTTAAGCCATTGAAGGCCTTCTCACACTCGTCGGTCCAAGTTACCTTCTTGGGTTTCTTCAGAGTTGTGAGGGCAGTCAGAGGGGCAGCTATGGTGCCATAGTCTGCCACAAAATTGCGGTAATACCCCGTGAGTCCTAAGAAGGCTCTCACTTGGGTTTGTGTAGTGGGGGTAGGCCAGTCTTGTACTGCTTGTACTTTACTGGGTAGAGGCTGTATCCTCCCTCCACCTACTTCATGTCCAAGGTAAAACACTGAGCCTTGTCCAATCTGGCGTTTACTAGCCTTTATGGTCAAGTGTGCTTTCTGAAGAGCCTGGAGCACAATCCCGAGGTGTTTCACATGGTCAGGTGGCACTGAAAACTGCTATATCGTCCAGATATGCAAGACAGAATTCGTCCAACCCATTCAAAACATGATGCACAAGCCTCTGGAAAGTGGCAGGTGCATTCTTCAACCCGAACGGCATTACCCGGAATTGGTAAAGGCCGTCTGGAGTAGAAAACGCTGTCTTCTCCTTGGCATGTTCTGCTAAAGCTATTTGCCAATAGCCAGCAGTGAGGTCAAACGTGCTGAGGTACTTGGAGGCACCCAAAGTATCCACCAGCTCATCTGTTTGAGGCAAGGGGTGTGCATCTGTCTTGGTGACAGCATTCAGAGCCCTGTAATCCACACAGAACCTCAATTCAGAAGTGCCTGCCTTTGGAACGAAAACCACAGGGCTGGACCAAGGACTACTAGAGGGTTCAATCACCCCAAGGTCTAACATCTTGTTGACCTCGGTCTTAATATAAGACCGTACTTTGTCTGACATCCTGTATCCCCTACTTTTGGTAGGTACACTGTCTCCTGTGTCTATGTTATGTTTGCACCAAGGTGTCAAACCAGGCGACTGTGAAAACAGGGGGGAAAACTGCCTAAGCAAACTTTTCACCTCAGCCTGCTGATCAGAAGTCAGGTGAGGGGCCACTCGGACACCCTCAAAGGAGCTATCTGAAGGACCGCTTTGGAACAGGTCGGGGAGAGGTTCAGACTCCTCTTCCTCAACATCTGAAGCCAGTAACAGTGCTGCGATTTTGACTCTTGGGACGAAAGCCTTCAGCCTATTCACGTAAAACACTTTTGGAGCCTGTCCAGGCCTTCCAAGGTCCACTAAATAGTTAACCTCACCCAGGGGCTCCACCACTGTGTAAGGGCCTGACCATTTGTCCTGTAAAGCTCAAGGCCTTATGGGATTCATGATCAGGACTTGCTGACCAGGTGTAAAGTTGATGAGGGAAGCTTTCTGGTCGTACCAATGTTTCACCAGCGCTTGTACTGCCTTCAATTTATCACTAGCCAAGCCCATCAGAAATACCATCCGTTTTCTGAGCCCTAGCACATAATCAACTACGTTGGTAGTAACAGGGGGAGTGGGCATCTCCCATCCCTCTTTGACTATGGCTAAGGGTCCCCGTACAGGATGACCAAACAGAAGTTTGAAGGGGCTGAAGCCAACACCCTCCTGTGGTACCTCTCGGTAGGCAAACAGTAAGCATGGTAAAAGAAGATAATACCAAACCTGAGATCCTACCTCTAACATGAAATGAGATATCCAACTCTTTCCCCTTCCAAACCTGAGAGCCTTCCTATAGCATGAGATGTGATATCCAAGTCCTTCCCATTCCAATACTGAGACCCTTCCTATAGCTTGAGATGTGATATCCAACTCCTTCCCATTCCAATTCTGAGACCCTTCCTATAGCATGAGATGTGATATCTCAATGCTTATACCAAACCTGAGAGCCTACCTATAGCATGAGATGTGATATCCAAGTCCATCCCATTCCAATCCTTAGACCCTTCCTACAGCATGCGATGTGATATCTCAATGATTCTAATACCAAACCAGAGACTCTTCCTATAACATGAGATGGGATATCCAACTCCTTCCCATTCCAATTCTGAGACCCTTCCTATACTATGAGACTTGATATCTCAATGCTTCTAATACCAAACCTGAGACCCGTAATATAACATGAGATGTGATATCCAAATCCTTCCCCTTCCAAACCTTAGACCCTTCCTTTATCATGAGATGTGATATCCAACTCCTTCCCATTCCAATCCTGAGACCCTTCCGATATCATGAGATGTGATATCTCAAAGCTTCTAATATCAAACTTGAGACCCTCCCTATAGCATGAGATGTGATATCCAAGTCCTTCCCATTCCAATCCTGAGACCCTTCCTATAGCATGAGATGTGATATCTCAATGCTTCTAATACCAAACCTGAGACCCTTCCTATAACATGAGATGGGAATATCCAACTCCTTCCCATTCCAATCGTGAGACCCTTCCGATAGCAGAGATGTGATATCTCAATGCTTATACCAAACCTGAGCTCCTTCCTATAACATGAGATGTGATATCCAACTCCTTCCCATTCCAATCCTGAGACACTTCTTATAGCATGAGATGTGATATCTCACTGCTTATACCAAACCTGAGACCCTTCCCATAGCAGGAGATGTGATATCCAACTCCTTCCCATTCCAATCCTCAGACCCTTCCTATAGCATGAGATGTGATATCTCAATGCTTCTAATGTCAAACTTGAGACCCTACCTATAGCATGAGATGTGATATCCAAGTCCTTCCCATTCCAATCCTAAGACACTTCCTATAGCATGAGATTTGATATCTCAATGCTTCTAATACCAAACTTGAGACTCTTCCTATAACATGAGATGGGATATCCAACTCCTTCCCATTCCAATCCTGAGACCCTTTTGATAGCAGAGATGTGATATCTCAATGTTTATAACAAACCTGAGACCCTTCCTACGGCATGAGATGTCATATTCAACTCCTTCCCATTCCAATCCTGAGACCCTTCCTATAGCATGAGATTTGATATCCAACTCCTTCCCATTCCAATCCTGAGACCCTTCCTATAGCATGAGATGTGATGTCTCAATGCTTCTAATACCAAACCTGAGATCCTTCCTATAACATGAGATGTGATATCCAACTCCTTCCATTCCAATCCTGAGACCCTTCCTATAGCATGAGATGTGATATCTCAATGCTTCTAATACCAAACCTGAGATCCTTCCTCTAACATGAAATGTGAGATCCAACTCCTTCCCTTTCCAAACCTAAGAGCCTATCTATAGCATGAGATGTGATATCCAAGTCCTTCACATTCCAACCCTTAGACCCTTCCTACAGCATGCAATATGATATCTCAATGATTCCAATAACAAACCTGAGACCCGTCCTATAACATGAGATGGGATATCAAACTCCTTCCCATTCCAATCCTGAGACACTTCCGATAGCAGAGATGTGATATCTCAATGTTTATACCAAACCTGAGACTCTTCCTATAACATGAGATGGGATATCCAACTCCTTCCCATTCCAATCCTGAGACCCTTTTGATAGCAGAGATGTGATATCTCAATGTTTATACCAAACCTGAGACCCTTCCTACGGCATGAGATGTCATATTCAACTCCTTCCCATTCCAATCCTGAGACCCTTCCTTTAGCATGAGATGTGATATCCAGCTCCTTCCCATTCCAATCCTGAGACACTTCCGATAGCATGAGATGTGATATCTCAATGCTTCTAATATCAAAACTGAGACCCTCCCTATAGCATGATATGTGATATCTAAGTCCTTCCCATTCCAATCCTGAGACCCTTCCTATAGCATGAGATGTGATATCTCAATGCTTCTACCAAACCTGAGACCCTTCCTTTAGCATGAGATGTGATATCCAACTCCTTCCCATTCCAATCCTGAGACCCTTCCTATAGCATGAGATGTGATATCTCAATACTTCTAATACCAAACCTGAGATCCTTCCGATAACATGAGATGTGATATCTCAATTCTTCTAATACCAAACCTGAGATCCATCCTATAACATGAGATGTGATATCCAACTCCTTCCCTTTCCAAACCTGAGAGCCGTTCTATAGCATGAGATGTGATATCCAGGTCCTTCCCATTCCAATCCTTAGACCCTTCCTACAGCATGCAATATGATATCTCAATGCTTATACCAAACCTGAGAACCTTCCTATGGCCTGAGATGTCATGGCCTGAGATGTCATATACAACTCCTTCCCATTCCAATCCTGAGACCCTTCCTTTAGCATGAGATGTGATATCTCAATGCTTATACCAAATCTGAGACCCTTCCTATAGCATGAGATGTGATATCCAATTCCTTCCCATTCCAATCCTGAGACCCTCCCTATAGCATGAGATGTGATATCTCAATGCTTATACCAAACCTGAGAGCCTACCTATAACATGAGATGTGATATCCAAGTCCATCCCATTCCAATCCTTAGACCCTTCCTACAGCATGCGATGTGATATCTCAATGATTCTAATACCAAACCAGAGACTCTTCCTATAACATGAGATGGGATATCCAACTCCTTCCCATTCCAATCCTGAGCCGCTTCCGATAGCAGAGATGTGATATCTCAATGCTTATACCAAACCTGAGACCCTTCCTATAACATGAGATGTGATATCCAACTCCTTCACGTTCCAAACCTGAGACACTAACTATAGCATATGTGATATCCAACTCCTTCCCATTCCAAACATGAGACCCTTCCTATAGCAAGAAAGTAATATCCAACTCCTACCCATTCCAATCCTGAGACCCTTCCTATAGCAAGAGATGTGATATCCAAATCCTTCCCATTCCAATCCTGAGACCCTTCCTATAACATGAGATGTGATATCCAACTCCTTCCCATTCCAACCTGAGAAACTTCCTAAAGCATGAGAAGGGATATCCAACTCCTTCCCAATCCAATCCTGAGACCCTTCCGATAGCAGAGATGTGATATCTCAATGCTTATACCAAACCTGAGACCCTTCCTATGGCATGAGATGTGATATCCAACTCCTTGCCATTCAAATCCTGAGACCCTTCCTATAGCATGAGAAGGGATATCCAACTCCTTCCCAATCCAATCCTGAGACCCTTCCGATAGCAGCGACGTGATATCTCAATGCTTCTACCAAACCTGAGACCCTTCCTTTAGCATGAGATGTGATATCCAAATCCTTCACATTCCAATCCTGAGACCCTTCCTATAGCATGAGATGTGATATCTCAATGCTTCTAATACCAAACCTGAGATCCTTCCTATAACATGAGATGTGATATCCAATTCCTTCCCATTCCAAACCTGCGACCCTTCCTATTGGATGAGATGTGATATCCAACTCCTTCCCATTCCAACCCTGAGACCCTTCCTATAGCATGAGATGTGATGTCTCAATGCGTCTAATACCAAACCTGAGATCCTTCCTATAACATGAGATGTGATATCCAACTCCTTCCATTCCAATCCTGAGACCCTTCCTATAGCATGAGATGTGATATCTCAATGCTTATACCAAACCTGAGACCCTTCCTATAGCATGAGATGTGATATCCAACTGCTTCCCATTCCAATCCTGAGACCCTTCCTATAGCATGAGATGTGATATCTCAATGCTTCTAATACCAAACCTGAGATCCTTCCTCTAACATGAAATGTGATATCCAACTCCTTCCCTTTCCAAACCTAAGAGCCTATCTATAGCATGAGATGTGATACCCAAGTCCTTCACATTCCAACCCTTAGACCCTTCCTACAGCATGCAATATGATATCTCAATGATTCTAATAACAAACCTGAGACCCGTCCTATAACATGAGATGGGATATCCAACTCCTTCCCATTCCAATCCTGAGACACTTCCGATAGCAGAGATGTGATATCTCAATGCTTATACCAAACCTGAGACCCTTCCTATAACATGAGATGTGATATCCAAATCCTTCCCGTTCCAAACCTGAGACCCTTCATTTAGCATGAGATGTGATATCCAGCTCCTTCCCATTCCAATCCTGAGACACTTCCGATAGCATGAGATGTGATATCTCAATGCTTCTAATATCAAAACTGAGACCCTCCCTATAGCATGATATGTGATATCTAAGTCCTTCCCATTCCAATCCTGAGACCCTCCCTATAGCATGAGATGTGATATCCAACTCCTTCCCATTCCAATCCTGAGACCCTTCCTATAGCATGAGATATGATATCTCAATACTTCTAATACCAAACGTGAGATCCTTCCGATAACATGAGATGTGATATCCAAATCCTTCCCCTTCCAAACCTGAGACCCTACCTTTAGCATGAAATGTGATATCCAACTCCTTCCTATTTCAATCCTGAGACTCTTCTGATAGCATGAGATGTGATATCTCAATGCTTCTAATACCAAACCTGAGATCCTTCCGATAGCATGAGATGTGATATCTCAATGCTTCTAATACCAAACCTGAGATCCTTCCTATAACATGAGATGTGATATCCAAATCCTTCCCCTTCCAAACCTGAGACCCTCCCTTAAGCATGAGATGTGATATCTAACTCCTTCCCATTCCATTCCTGAGACCCTTCTGATAGCAAGAGATGTGATATCTCAATGCCTCTAATACCAAACCTGAGATCCTACCTCTAACATGAAATGAGATATCCAACTCTTTCCCCTTCCAAACCTGAGAGCCTTCCTATAGCATGAGATGTGATATCCAAGTCCTTCCCATTCCAATACTGAGACCCTTCCTACAGCTTGAGATGTGATATCCAACTCCTTCCCATTCCAATTCTGAGACCCTTCCTATAGCATGAGATGTGATATCTCAATGCTTATACCAAACCTGAGAGCCTTCCTATAGCATGAGATGTGATATCCAAGTCCATCCCATTCCAATCCTTAGACCCTTCCTACAGCATGCGATGTGATATCTCAATGATTCTAATACCAAACCAGAGACTCTTCCTATAACATGAGATGGGATATCCAACTCCTTCCCATTCCAATTCTGAGACCCTTCCTATACTATGAGACTTGATATCTCAATGCTTCTAATACCAAACCTGAGACCCGTAATATAACATGAGATGTGATATCCAAATCCTTCCCCTTCCAAACCTTAGACCCTTCCTTTATCATGAGATGTGATATCCAACTCCTTCCCATTCCAATCCTGAGACCCTTCCGATATCATGAGATGTGATATCTCAAAGCTTCTAATATCAAACTTGAGACCCTCCCTATAGCATGAGATGTGATATCCAAGTCCTTCCCATTCCAATCCTGAGACCCTTCCTATAGCATGAGATGTGATATCTCAATGCTTCTAATACCAAACCTGAGACCCTTCCTATAACATGAGATGGGAATATCCAACTCCTTCCCATTCCAATCTTGAGACCCTTCCGATAGCAGAGATGTGATATCTCAATGCTTATACCACACCTGAAATCCTTCCTATAACATGAGATGTGATATCCAACTCCTTCCCATTCCAATCCTCAGACCCTTCCTATAGCATGAGATGTGATATCTCAATGCTTCTATCTAATGTTAAACTTGAGACCCTACCTATAGCATGAGATGTGATATCCAAGTCCTTCCCATTCCAATCCTGAGACACTTCCTATAGCATGAGATGTGATATCTCAATGCTTCTAATACCAAACCTGAGACTTCCTATAACATGAGATGGGATATCCAACTCCTTCCAATTCCAATCCTGAGACCCTTTTGATAGCAGAGATGTGATATCTCAATGTTTATACCAAACCTGAGACCCTTCCTACGGCATGAGATGTCATATTCAACTCCTTCCCATTCCAATCCTGAGACCCTTCCTATAGCATGAGATTTGATATCCAACTCCTTCCCATTCCAATCCTGAGACCCTTCCTATAGCATGAGATGTGATGTCTCAATGCTTCTAATACCAAACCTGAGATCCTTCCTATAACATGAGATGTGATATCCAACTCCTTCCATTCCAATCCTGAGACCCTTCCTATAGCATGAGATGTGATATCTCAATGCTTATACCAAACCTGAGACCCTTCCTATAGCATGAGATGTGATATCCAACTCCTTCCCATTCCAATCCTGAGACCCTTCCTATAGCCTGAGATGTGATATCTCAATGCCTCTAATACCAAACCTGAGATCCTTCCTCTAACATGAAATGTGATATCCAACTCCTTCACTTTCCAAACCTGAGAGCCTATCTATAGCATGAGATGTGATATCCAAGTCCTTCGCATTCCAATCCTTAGACCCTTCCTACAGCATGCAATATGATATCTCAATGATTCTAATAAAAAACCTGAGACCCGTCCTATAACATGAGATGGGATATCCAACTCCTTCCCATTCCAATCCTGAGACACTTCCGATAGCAGAGATGTGATATCTCAATGTTTATACCAAACCTGAGACCCCTGAGACCCTTCTGATAGCATGAGATGTGATATCTCAATGCTTCTAATACCAAACCTGAGATCCTTCCGATAGCATGAGATGTGATATCTCAATGGTTCTAATACCAAACCTGAGATCCTTCCTATAACATGAGATGTGATATCCAAATCCTTCCCCTTCCAAACCTGAGACCCTCCCTTTAGCATGAGATGTGATATCCAACTCCTTCCCATTCCATTCCTGAGACCCTTCTGATAGCATGAGATGTGATATCTCAATGCTTCTAATACCAAACCTGAGATCCTTCCGATAGCATGAGATGTGATATCTCAATGCCTCTAATACCAAACCTGAGATCCTACCTCTAACATGAAATGTGATATCCAACTCTTTCCCCTTCCAAACCTGAGAGCCTTCCTATAGCATGAGATGTGATATCCAAGTCCTTCCCATTCCAATCCTGAGACCCTTCCTATAGCTTGAGATGTGATATCCAACTCCTTCCCATTCCAATTCTGAGACCCTTCCTATACTCTGAGACTTGATATCTCAATGCTTCTAATACCAAACCTGAGACCCGTAATATAACATGAGATGTGATATCCAAATCCTTCCCCTTCCAAACCTTAGACCCTTCCTTTATCATGAGATGTGATATCCAACTCCTTCCCATTCCAATCCTGAGACCCTTCCGATATCATGAGATGTGATATCTCAAAGCTTCTAATATCAAACTTGAGACCCTCCCTATAGCATGAGATGTGATATCCAAGTCCTTCCCATTCCAATCCTGAGACCCTTCCTATAGCATGAGATGTGATATCTCAATGCTTCTAATACCAAACCTGAGACCCTTCCTATGACATGAGATGGGAATATCCAACTCCTTCCCATTCCAATCCTGAGACCCTTCCGATAGCAGAGATGTGATATCTCAATGCTTATACCAAACCTGAGACCCTTCCTATGGCATGAGATGTGATATCCAACTCCTTGCCATTCAAATCCTGAGACCCTTCCTATAGCATGAGAAGGGATATCCAACTCCTTCCCAATCCAATCCTGAGACCCGCCCTATAGCATGAGATGTGATATCTCAATGCTTATACCAAACCTGAGACACTTCCTATAGCATGAGATGTGATATCCAACTACTTCCCATTCCAATCCTGAGACCCTTCCTATAGCATGAGATGTGATATCTCAATGCTTCTAATACCAAACCTGAGATCCTTCCTCTAACATGAAATGTGATATCCAACTCCTTCCCTTTCCAAACCTAAGAGCCTATCTATAGCATGAGATGTGATATCCAAGTCCTTCCCATTCCAACCCTTAGACCCTTCCTACAGCATGCAATATGATATCTCAATGATTCTAATAACAAACCTGAGACCCGTCCTATAACATGAGATGGGATATCCAACTCCTTCCCATTCCAATCCTGAGACACTTCCGATAGCAGAGATGTGATATCTCAATGCTTATACCAAACCTGAGACCCTTCCTATAACATGAGATGTGATATCCAAATCCTTCCCGTTCCAAACCTGAGACCCTTCCTTTAGCATGAGATGTGATATCCAGCTCCTTCCCATTCCAATCCTGAGACACTTCCGATAGCATGAGATGTGATATCTCAATGCTTCTAATATCAAAACTGAGACCCTCCCTATAGCATGATATGTGATATCTAAGTCCTTCCCATTCCAATCCTGAGACCCTTCCTATAGCATGAGATATGATATCTCAATACTTCTAATACCAAACGTGAGATCCTTCCGATAACATGAGATGTGATATCCAAATCCTTCCCCTTCCAAACCTGAGACCCTCCCTTTAGCATGAGATGTGATATCCAACTCCTTCCCATTCCAATCCTGAGACCCTTCTGATAGCATGAGATGTGATATCTCAATGCTTCTAATACCAAACCTGAAATCCTTCCGATAGCATGAGATGTGATATCTCAATGGTTCTAATACCAAACCTGAGATCCTTCCTATAACATGAGATGTGATATCCAAATCCTTCCCCTTCCGAACCTGAGACCCTCCCTTTAGCATGAGATGTGATATCCAACTCCTTCCCATTCCAATCCTGAGACCCTTCCTATAGCATGAGATGTGATATCTCAATGCTTCTAATACCAAACCTGAGATCCTTCCTCTAACATGAAATGTGATATCCAACTCCTTCCCTTTCCAAACCTAAGAGCCTATCTATAGCATGAGATGTGATATCCAAGTCCTTCCCATTCCAACCCTTAGACCCTTCCTACAGCATGCAATATGATATCTCAATGATTCTAATAACAAACCTGAGACCCGTCCTATAACATGAGATGGGATATCCAACTCCTTCCCATTCCAATCCTGAGACACTTCCGATAGCAGAGATGTGATATCTCAATGCTTATACCAAACCTGAGACCCTTCCTATAACATGAGATGTGATATCCAAATCCTTCCCGTTCCAAACCTGAGACCCTTCCTTTAGCATGAGATGTGATATCCAGCTCCTTCCCATTCCAATCCTGAGACACTTCCGATAGCATGAGATGTGATATCTCAATGCTTCTAATATCAAAACTGAGACCCTCCCTATAGCATGATATGTGATATCTAAGTCCTTCCCATTCCAATCCTGAGACCCTTCCTATAGCATGAGATATGATATCTCAATACTTCTAATACCAAACGTGAGATCCTTCCGATAACATGAGATGTGATATCCAAATCCTTCCCCTTCCAAACCTGAGACCCTCCCTTTAGCATGAGATGTGATATCCAACTCCTTCCCATTCCAATCCTGAGACCCTTCTGATAGCATGAGATGTGATATCTCAATGCTTCTAATACCAAACCTGAGATCCTTCCGATAGCATGAGATGTGATATCTCAATGGTTCTAATACCAAACCTGAGATCCTTCCTATAACATGAGATGTGATATCCAAGTCCTTCCCATTCCAATCCTGAGACCCTTCCTATAGCTTGAGATGTGATATCCAACTCCTTCCCATTCCAATTCTGAGACCCTTCCTATACTCTGAGACTTGATATCTCAATGCTTCTAATACCAAACCTGAGACCCGTAATATAACATGAGATGTGATATCCAAATCCTTCCCCTTCCAAACCTTAGACCCTTCCTTTATCATGAGATGTGATATCCAACTCCTTCCCATTCCAATCCTGAGACCCTTCCGATATCATGAGATGTGATATCTCAAAGCTTCTAATATCAAACTTGAGACCCTCCCTATAGCATGAGATGTGATATCCAAATCCTTCCCATTCCAATCCTGAGACCCTTCCTATAGCATGAGATGTGATATCTCAATGCTTCTAATACCAAACCTGAGACCCTTCCTATAACATGAGATGGGAATATCCAACTCCTTCCCATTCCAATCCTGAGACCCTTCCGATAGCAGAGATATGATATCTCAATGCTTATACCAAACCTGAGACCCTTCCTATGGCATGAGATGTGATATCCAACTCCTTGCCATTCAAATCCTGAGACCCTTCCTATAGCATGAGAAGGGATATCCAACTCCTTCCCAATCCAATCCTGAGACCCCTCCGATAGCAGAGACGTGATATCTCAATGCTTCTACCAATCCTGAGACCCTTCCTTTAGCATGAGATGTGATATCCAAATCCTTCACATTCCAATCCTGAGACCCTTCCTATAGCATGAGATGTGATATCTCAATGCTTCTAATACCAAACCTGAGCTCCTTCCTATAACATGAGATGTGATATCCAATTCCTTCCCATTCCAAACCTGAGACCCTTCCTATTGGATGAGATGTGATATCCAACTCCTTCCCATTCCAACCCTGAGACCCTTCCTATAGCATGAGATGTGATGTCTCAATGCTTCTAATACCAAACCTGAGATCCTTCCTATAACATGAGATGTGATATCCAACTCCTTCCATTCCAATCCTGAGACCCGTCCTATAGCATGAGATGTGATATCTCAATGCTTATACCAAACCTGAGACCCTTCCTATAGCATGAGATGTGATATCCAACTACTTCCCATTCCAATCCTGAGACCCTTCCTATAGCATGAGATGTGATATCTCAATGCTTCTAATACCAAACCTGAGATCCTTCCTCTAACATGAAATGTGATATCCAACTCCTTCCCTTTCCAAACCTAAGAGCCTATCTATAGCATGAGATGTGATATCCAAGTCCTTCCCGTTCCAATCCTTAGACCCTTCCTACAGCATGCAATATGATATCTCAATGATTCTAATAACAAACCTGAGACCTGTCCTATAGCATGAGATATGATATCCAAGTCCTTCCCATTCCAATCCTGAGACCCTTCCTATAACATGAAATGTGATATCCAACTCCTTCCCATTCCAACCTGAGACCCTTCCTATAGCATGAGATGGGATATCCAACTTCTTCCAAATCCAATACTGATACCCTTCCGATAGCATGAGATGTGATATCCCAATGCTTCTACCAAACCTGAGACCCATACTATGGCATGAGATGTGATATCAAACTCCTTCCCATTCCAATCCTGAGACCCTTCCTATAGCTTGAGGTGTGATATCCAACTCCTTCCCATTCCAATTCTGAGACCCTTCTTATACCATGAGACTTGATATCTCAATGCTTCTAATACCAAACCTGAGACCCGTCCTATAACATGAGATGTGATATCCAAATCCTTCCCCTTCCAAACCTTAGACCCTTCCTTTATCATGAGATGTGGTATCCAACTCCTTCCCATTCCAATCCTGAGACCCTTCCGATATCATGAGATTTGTTATCTCAATGCTTCTAATATCAAACTTGAGACCCTCCCTATAGCATGAGATGTGACATCCAAGTCCTTCCCATTCCAATCCTGAGACCCTTCCTATAGCATGAGATGTGATATCTCTATGCTTCTAATACCAAACCTGAGACCCTTCCTATAACATGAGATGGGATATCCAACTCCTTCCCATTCCAATCCTGAGACCCTTCCGATAGCAGAGATGTGATATCTCAATGCTTATACCAAACATGAGACCCTTCCTATGGCCTGAGATGTCATATACAACTCCTTCCCATTCCAATCCTGAGACCCTTCCTTTAGCATGAGATGTGATATCTCAATGCTTATACCAAATCTGAGACCCTTCCTATAGCATGAGATGTGATATCCAAATCCTTCCCATTCCAATCCTGAGACCCTTCCTATAGCATGAGATGTGATATCTCAATGCTTATATCAAACCTGAGAGCCTACCTATAGCATGAGATGTGATATCCAAGTCCATCCCATTCCAATCCTTAGACCCTTCCTACAGCATGCGATGTGATATCTCAATGATTCTAATACCAAACCAGAGACTCTTACTATAACATGAGATGGGATATCCAACTCCTTCCCATTCCAATCCTGAGCCGCTTCCGATAGCAGAGATGTGATATCTCAATGCTTATACCAAACATGAGACCCTTCCTACAACATGAGATGTGATATCCAACTCCTTCCCGTTCCAAACCTGAGACACTAACTATAGCATATGTGATATCCAACTCCTTCCCATTCCAAACATGAGACCCTTCCTATAGCAAGAAAGTAATATCCAAATCCTTCCCATTCCAATCCTGAGACCCTTCCTATAACATGAGATGTGATATCCAACTCCTTCCCATTCAAATCCTGAGACCCTTCCTATAGCATGAGAAGGGATATCCAACTCCTTCCCAATCCAATCCTGAGACCCTTCCGATAGCAGAGATCTGATATCTCAATGCTTCTACCAAACCTGAGACCCTTCCTTTAGCATGAGATGTGATATCCAAATCCTTCACATTCCAATCCTGAGACCCTTCCTATAGCATGAGATGTGATATCTCAATGCTTCTAATACCAAACCTGAGATCCTTCCTTTAGCATGAGATGTGATATCCAAATCCTTCACATTCCAATCCTGAGACCCTTCCTATAGCATGAGATGTGATGTCACAATGCTTCTAATACCAAACCTGAGATCCTTCCTATAACATGAGATGTGATATCCAACTCCTTCCATTCCAATCCTGAGACCCGTCCTATAGCATGAGATGTGATATCTCAATGCTTATACCAAACCTGAGACCCTTCCTATAGCATGAGATGTGATATCCAACTACTTCCCATTCCAATCCTGAGACCCTTCCTATAGCATGAATGTGATATCTCAATGCTTCTAATACCAAACCTGAGATCCTTCCTCTAACATGAAATGTGATATCCAACTCCTTCCCTTTCCAAACCTTAGACCCTTCCTACAGCATGCAATATGATATCTCAATGATTCTAATAACAAACCTGAGACCCATCCTATAGCATGAGATATGATATCCAAGTCCTTCCCATTCCAATCCTGAGACCCTTCCTATAACATGAAATGTGATATCCAACTCCTTCCCATTCCAACCTGAGACCCTTCCTATAGCATGAGATGGGATATCCAACTTCTTCCAAATCCAATACTGATACCCTTCCGATAGCATGAGATGTGATGTCCCAATGCTTCTAATACCAAACCTGAGACCCGTCCTATAACATGAGATGTGATATCCAAATCCTTCCCCTTCCAAACCTTAGACCCTTCCTTTATCATGAGATGTGGTATCCAACTCGTTCCCATTCCAATCCTGAGACCCTTCCAATATCATGAGATTTGTTATCTCAATGCTTCTAATATCAAACTTGAGACCCTCCCTATAGCATGAGATGTGACATCCAAGTCCTTCCCATTCCAATCCTGAGACCCTTCCTATAGCATGAGATGTGATATCTCTATACTTCTAATACCAAACCTGAGACCCTTCCTATAACATGAGATGGGATATCCAACTCCTTCCCATTCCAATCCTGAGACCCTTCCGATAGCAGAGATGTGATATCTCAATGCTTATACCAAACCTGAGACCCTTCCTATGGCCTGAGATGTCATATACAACTCCTTCCCATTCCAATCCTGAGACCCTTCCTTTAGCATGAGATGTGATATCTCAATGCTTATACCAAATCTGAGATCCTTCCTATAGCATGAGATGTGATATCCAAATCCTTCCCATTCCAATCCTGAGACCCTTCCTATTGCATGAGATGTGATATCTCAATGCTTATACCAAACCTGAGAGCCTACAATCCTGAGACCCTTCCTTTAGCATGAAATGTGATATCTCAATGCTTATACCAAATCTGAGACCCTTCCTATAGCATGAGATGTGATATCCAAGTCCATCCCATTCCAATCCTTAGACCCTTCCTACAGCATGCGATGTGATATCTCAATGATTCTAATACCAAACCAGAGACTCTTACTATAACATGAGATGGGATATCCAACTCCTTCCCATTCCAATCCTGAGCCGCTTCCGATAGCAGAGATGTGATATCTCAATGCTTATACCAAACCTGAGACCCTTCCTATAACATGAGATGTGATATCCAACTCCTTCCCGTTCCAAACCTGAGACACTAACTATAGCATATGTGATATCCAAATCCTTCCCATTCCAAACATGAGACCCTTCCTATAGCAAGAAAGTAATATCCAACTCCTACCCATTCCAATCCTGAGACCCTTCCTATAGCAAGAGATGTGATATCCAAATCCTTCCCATTCCAATCCTGAGACCCTTCCTATAACATGAGATGTGATATCCAACTCCTTCCCATTCCAACCTGAGACACTTCCTATAGCATGAGAAGGGATATCCAACTCCTTCCCAATCCAATCCTGAGACCCTTCCGATAGCAGAGATGTGATATCTCAATGCTTATACCAAACCTGAGACCCTTCCTATGGCATGAGATGTGATATCCAACTCCTTGCCATTCAAATCCTGAGACCCTTCCTATAGCATGAGAAGGGATATCCAACTCCTTCCCAATCCAATCCTGAGACCCTTCCGATAGCAGAGACGTGATATCTCAATGCTTCTACCAAACCTGAGACCCTTCCTTTAGCATGAGATGTGATCTCCAAATCCTTCACATTCCAATCCTGAGACCCTTCCTATAGCATGAGATGTGATATCTCAATGCTTCTAATACCAAACCTGAGATCCTTCCTATAACATGAGATGTGATATCCAATTCCTTCCCATTCCAAACCTGAGACCCTTCCTATTGGATGAGATGTGATATCCAACTCCTTCCCATTCCAACCCTGAGACCCTTCCTATAGCATGAGATGTGATGTCTCAATGCTTCTAATAGCAAACCTGAGATCCTTCCTATAACATGAGATGTGATATCCAACTCCTTCCATTCCAATCCTGAGACCCGTCCTATAGCATGAGATGTGATATCTCAATGCTTATACCAAACCTGAGACACTTCCTATAGCATGAGATGTGATATCCAACTACTTCCCATTCCAATCCTGAGACCCTTCCTATAGCATGAGATGTGATATCTCAATGCTTCTAATACCAAACCTGAGATCCTTCCTCTAACATGAAATGTGATATCCAACTCCTTCCCTTTCCAAACCTAAGAGCCTATCTATAGCATGAGATGTGATATCCAAGTCCTTCCCATTCCAACCCTTAGACCCTTCCTACAGCATGCAATATGATATCTCAATGATTCTAATAACAAACCTGAGACCCGTCCTATAACATGAGATGGGATATCCAACTCCTTCCCATTCCAATCCTGAGACACTTCCGATAGCAGAGATGTGATATCTCAATGCTTATACCAAACCTGAGACCCTTCCTATAACATGAGATGTGATATCCAAATCCTTCCCGTTCCAAACCTGAGACCCTTCCTTTAGCATGAGATGTGATATCCAGCTCCTTCCCATTCCAATCCTGAGACACTTCCGATAGCATGAGATGTGATATCTCAATGCTTCTAATATCAAAACTGAGACCCTCCCTATAGCATGATATGTGATATCTAAGTCCTTCCCATTCCAATCCTGAGACCCTTCCTATAGCATGAGATATGATATCTCAATACTTCTAATACCAAACGTGAGATCCTTCCGATAACATGAGATGTGATATCCAAATCCTTCCCCTTCCAAACCTGAGACCCTCCCTTTAGCATGAGATGTGATATCCAACTCCTTCCCATTCCAATCCTGAGACCCTTCTGATAGCATGAGATGTGATATCTCAATGCTTCTAATACCAAACCTGAGATCCTTCCGATAGCATGAGATGTGATATCTCAATGGTTCTAATACCAAACCTGAGATCCTTCCTATAACATGAGATGTGATATCCAAATCCTTCCCCTTCCAAACCTGAGACCCTCCCTTTAGCATGAGATGTGATATCCAACTCCTTCCCATTCCAATCCTGAGACCCTTCCTATAGCATGAGATGTGATATCTCAATGCTTCTAATACCAAACCTGAGATCCTTCCTCTAACATGAAATGTGATATCCAACTCCTTCCCTTTCCAAACCTAAGAGCCTATCTATAGCATGAGATGTGATATCCAAGTCCTTCCCATTCCAACCCTTAGACCCTTCCTACAGCATGCAATATGATATCTCAATGATTCTAATAACAAACCTGAGACCCGTCCTATAACATGAGATGGGATATCCAACTCCTTCCCATTCCAATCCTGAGACACTTCCGATAGCAGAGATGTGATATCTCAATGCTTATACCAAACCTGAGACCCTTCCTATAACATGAGATGTGATATCCAAATCCTTCCCGTTCCAAACCTGAGACCCTTCCTTTAGCATGAGATGTGATATCCAGCTCCTTCCCATTCCAATCCTGAGACACTTCCGACAGCATGAGATGTGATATCTCAATGCTTCTAATATCAAAACTGAGACCCTCCCTATAGCATGATATGTGATATCTAAGTCCTTCCCATTCCAATCCTGAGACCCTTCCTATAGCATGAGATATGATATCTCAATACTTCTAATACCAAACGTGAGATCCTTCCGATAACATGAGATGTGATATCCAAATCCTTCCCCTTCCAAACCTGAGACCCTCCCTTTAGCATGAGATGTGATATCCAACTCCTTCCCATTCCAATCCTGAGACCCTTCTGATAGCATGAGATGTGATATCTCAATGCTTCTAATACCAAACCTGAGATCCTTCCGATAGCATGAGATGTGATATCTCAATGGTTCTAATACCAAACCTGAGATCCTTCCTATAACATGAGATGTGATATCCAAATCCTTCCCCTTCCAAACCTGAGACCCTCCCTTTAGCATGAGATGTGATATCCAACTCCTTCCCATTCCATTCCTGAGACCCTTCTGATAGCATGAGATGTGATATCTCAATGCTTCTAATACCAAACCTGAGATCCTTCCGATAGCATGAGATGTGATATCTCAATGCCTCTAATACCAAACCTGAGATCCTACCTCTAACATGAAATGTGATATCCAACTCTTTCCCCTTCCAAACCTGAGAGCCTTCCTATAGCATGAGATGTGATATCCAAGTCCTTCCCATTCCAATCCTGAGACCCTTCCTATAGCTTGAGATGTGATATCCAACTCCTTCCCATTCCAATTCTGAGACCCTTCCTATACTCTGAGACTTGATATCTCAATGCTTCTAATACCAAACCTGAGACCCGTAATATAACATGAGATGTGATATCCAACTCCTTCCCATTCCAATCCTGAGACCCTTCCGATATCATGAGATGTGATATCTCAAAGCTTCTAATATCAAACTTGAGACCCTCCCTATAGCATGAGATGTGATATCCAAGTCCTTCCCATTCCAATCCTGAGACCCTTCCTATAGCATGAGATGTGATATCTCAATGCTTCTAATACCAAACCTGAGACCCTTCCTATGACATGAGATGGGAATATCCAACTCCTTCCCATTCCAATCCTGAGACCCTTCCGATAGCAGAGATGTGATATCTCAATGCTTATACCAAACCTGAGACCCTTCCTATGGCATGAGATGTGATATCCAACTCCTTGCCATTCAAATCCTGAGACCCTTCCTATAGCATGAGAAGGGATATCCAACTCCTTCCCAATCCAATCCTGAGACCCGTCCTATAGCATGAGATGTGATATCTCAATGCTTATACCAAACCTGAGACACTTCCTATAGCATGAGATGTGATATCCAACTACTTCCCATTCCAATCCTGAGACCCTTCCTATAGCATGAGATGTGATATCTCAATGCTTCTAATACCAAACCTGAGATCCTTCCTCTAACATGAAATGTGATATCCAACTCCTTCCCTTTCCAAACCTAAGAGCCTATCTATAGCATGAGATGTGATATCCAAGTCCTTCCCATTCCAACCCTTAGACCCTTCCTACAGCATGCAATATGATATCTCAATGATTCTAATAACAAACCTGAGACCCATCCTATAACATGAGATGGGATATCCCACTCCTTCCCATTCCAATCCTGAGACACTTCCGATAGCAGAGATGTGATATCTCAGTGCTTATACCAAACCTGAGACCCTTCCTATAACATGAGATGTGATATCCAAATCCTTCCCGTTCCAAACCTGAGACCCTTCCTTTAGCATGAGATGTGATATCCAGCTCCTTCCCATTCCAATCCTGAGACACTTCCGATAGCATGAGATGTGATATCTCAATGCTTCTAATATCAAAACTGAGACCCTCCCTATAGCATGATATGTGATATCTAAGTCCTTCCCATTCCAATCCTGAGACCCTTCCTATAGCATGAGATATGATATCTCAATACTTCTAATACCAAACGTGAGATCCTTCCGATAACATGAGATGTGATATCCAAATCCTTCCCCTTCCAAACCTGAGACCCTCCCTTTAGCATGAGATGTGATATCCAACTCCTTCCCATTCCAATCCTGAGACCCTTCTGATAGCATGAGATGTGATATCTCAATGCTTCTAATACCAAACCTGAGATCCTTCCGATAGCATGAGATGTGATATCTCAATGGTTCTAATACCAAACCTGAGATCCTTCCTATAACATGAGATGTGATATCCAAATCCTTCCCCTTCCAAACCTGAGACCCTCCCTTTAGCATGAGATGTGATATCCAACTCCTTCCCATTCCAATCCTGAGACCCTTCCTATAGCATGAGATGTGATATCTCAATGCTTCTAATACCAAACCTGAGATCCTTCCTCTAACATGAAATGTGATATCCAACTCCTTCCCTTTCCAAACCTAAGAGCCTATCTATAGCATGAGATGTGATATCCAAGTCCTTCCCATTCCAACCCTTAGACCCTTCCTACAGCATGCAATATGATATCTCAATGATTCTAATAACAAACCTGAGACCCGTCCTATAACATGAGATGGGATATCCAACTCCTTCCCATTCCAATCCTGAGACACTTCCGATAGCAGAGATGTGATATCTCAATGCTTATACCAAACCTGAGACCCTTCCTATAACATGAGATGTGATATCCAAATCCTTCCCGTTCCAAACCTGAGACCCTTCCTTTAGCATGAGATGTGATATCCAGCTCCTTCCCATTCCAATCCTGAGACACTTCCGATAGCATGAGATGTGATATCTCAATGCTTCTAATATCAAAACTGAGACCCTCCCTATAGCATGATATGTGATATCTAAGTCCTTCCCATTCCAATCCTGAGACCCTTCCTATAGCATGAGATATGATATCTCAATACTTCTAATACCAAACGTGAGATCCTTCCGATAACATGAGATGTGATATCCAAATCCTTCCCCTTCCAAACCTGAGACCCTCCCTTTAGCATGAGATGTGATATCCAACTCCTTCCCATTCCAATCCTGAGACCATTCTGATAGCATGAGATGTGATATCTCAATGCTTCTAATACCAAACCTGAGATCCTTCCGATAGCATGAGATGTGATATCTCAATGGTTCTAATACCAAACCTGAGATCCTTCCTATAACATGAGATGTGATATCCAAGTCCTTCCCATTCCAATCCTGAGACCCTTCCTATAGCTTGAGATGTGATATCCAACTCCTTCCCATTCCAATTCTGAGACCCTTCCTATACTCTGAGACTTGATATCTCAATGCTTCTAATACCAAACCTGAGACCCGTAATATAACATGAGATGTGATATCCAAATCCTTCCCCTTCCAAACCTTAGACCCTTCCTTTATCATGAGATGTGATATCCAACTCCTTCCCATTCCAATCCTGAGACCCTTCCGATATCATGAGATGTGATATCTCAAAGCTTCTAATATCAAACTTGAGACCCTCCCTATAGCATGAGATGTGATATCCAAATCCTTCCCATTCCAATCCTGAGACCCTTCCTATAGCATGAGATGTGATATCTCAATGCTTCTAATACCAAACCTGAGACCCTTCCTATAACATGAGATGGGAATATCCAACTCCTTCCCATTCCAATCCTGAGACCCTTCCGATAGCAGAGATATGATATCTCAATGCTTATACCAAACCTGAGACCCTTCCTATGGCATGAGATGTGATATCCAACTCCTTGCCATTCAAATCCTGAGACCCTTCCTATAGCATGAGAAGGGATATCCAACTCCTTCCCAATCCAATCCTGAGACCCCTCCGATAGCAGAGACGTGATATCTCAATGCTTCTACCAATCCTGAGACCCTTCCTTTAGCATGAGATGTGATATCCAAATCCTTCACATTCCAATCCTGAGACCCTTCCTATAGCATGAGATGTGATATCTCAATGCTTCTAATACCAAACCTGAGCTCCTTCCTATAACATGAGATGTGATATCCAATTCCTTCCCATTCCAAACCTGAGACCCTTCCTATTGGATGAGATGTGATATCCAACTCCTTCCCATTCCAACCCTGAGACCCTTCCTATAGCATGAGATGTGATGTCTCAATGCTTCTAATACCAAACCTGAGATCCTTCCTATAACATGAGATGTGATATCCAACTCCTTACATTCCAATCCTGAGACCCGTCCTATAGCATGAGATGTGATATCTCAATGCTTATACCAAACCTGAGACCCTTCCTATAGCATGAGATGTGATATCCAACTACTTCCCATTCCAATCCTGAGACCCTTCCTATAGCATGAGATGTGATATCTCAATGCTTCTAATACCAAACCTGAGATCCTTCCTCTAACATGAAATGTGATATCCAACTCCTTCCCTTTCCAAACCTAAGAGCCTATCTATAGCATGAGATGTGATATCCAAGTCCTTCCCGTTCCAATCCTTAGACCCTTCCTACAGCATGCAATATGATATCTCAATGATTCTAATAACAAACCTGAGACCTGTCCTATAGCATGAGATATGATATCCAAGTCCTTCCCATTCCAATCCTGAGACCCTTCCTATAACATGAAATGTGATATCCAACTCCTTCCCATTCCAACCTGAGACCCTTCCTATAGCATGAGATGGGATATCCAACTTCTTCCAAATCCAATACTGATACCCTTCCGATAGCATGAGATGTGATATCCCAATGCTTCTACCAAACCTGAGACCCATACTATGGCATGAGATGTGATATCAAACTCCTTCCCATTCCAATCCTGAGACCCTTCCTATAGCTTGAGGTGTGATATCCAACTCCTTCCCATTCCAATTCTGAGACCCTTCTTATACCATGAGACTTGATATCTCAATGCTTCTAATACCAAACCTGAGACCCGTCCTATAACATGAGATGTGATATCCAAATCCTTCCCCTTCCAAACCTTAGACCCTTCCTTTATCATGAGATGTGGTATCCAACTCCTTCCCATTCCAATCCTGAGACCCTTCCGATATCATGAGATTTGTTATCTCAATGCTTCTAATATCAAACTTGAGACCCTCCCTATAGCATGAGATGCGACATCCAAGTCCTTCCCATTCCAATCCTGAGACCCTTCCTATAGCATGAGATGTGATATCTCTATGCTTCTAATACCAAACCTGAGACCCTTCCTATAACATGAGATGGGATATCCAACTCCTTCCCATTCCAATCCTGAGACCCTTCCGATAGCAGAGATGTGATATCTCAATGCTTATACCAAACATGAGACCCTTCCTATGGCCTGAGATGTCATATACAACTCCTTCCCATTCCAATCCTGAGACCCTTCCTTTAGCATGAGATGTGATATCTCAATGCTTATACCAAATCTGAGACCCTTCCTATAGCATGAGATGTGATATCCAAATCCTTCCCATTCCAATCCTGAGACCCTTCCTATAGCATGAGATGTGATATCTCAATGCTTATATCAAACCTGAGAGCCTACCTATAGCATGAGATGTGATATCCAAGTCCATCCCATTCCAATCCTTAGACCCTTCCTACAGCATGCGATGTGATATCTCAATGATTCTAATACCAAACCAGAGACTCTTACTATAACATGAGATGGGATATCCAACTCCTTCCCATTCCAATCCTGAGCCGCTTCCGATAGCAGAGATGTGATATCTCAATGCTTATACCAAACATGAGACCCTTCCTATAACATGAGATGTGATATCCAACTCCTTCCCGTTCCAAACCTGAGACACTAACTATAGCATATGTGATATCCAACTCCTTCCCATTCCAAACATGAGACCCTTCCTATAGCAAGAAAGTAATATCCAAATCCTTCCCATTCCAATCCTGAGACCCTTCCTATAACATGAGATGTGATATCCAACTCCTTCCCATTCAAATCCTGAGACCCTTCCTATAGCATGAGAAGGGATATCCAACTCCTTCCCAATCCAATCCTGAGACCCTTCCGATAGCAGAGATCTGCTATCTCAATGCTTCTACCAAACCTGAGACCCTTCCTTTAGCATGAGATGTGATATCCAAATCCTTCACATTCCAATCCTGAGACCCTTCCTATAGCATGAGATGTGATATCTCAATGCTTCTAATACCAAACCTGAGATCCTTCCTATAACATGAGATGTGATATCCAATTCCTTCCCATTCCAAACCTGAGACCCTTCCTATTGGATGAGATGCGATATCCAACTCCTTCCCATTCCAACCCTGAGACCCTTCCTATAGCATGAGATGTGATGTCTCAATGCTTCTAATACCAAACCTGAGATCCTTCCTATAACATGAGATGTGATATCCAACTCCTTCCATTCCAATCCTGAGACCCGTCCTATAGCATGAGATGTGATATCTCAATGCTTATACCAAACCTGAGACCCTTCCTATACCATGAGATGTGATATCCAACTACTTCCCATTCCAATCCTGAGACCCTTCCTATAGCATGAGATGTGATATCTCAATGCTTCTAATACCAAACCTGAGATCCTTCCTCTAACATGAAATGTGATATCCAACTCCTTCCCTTTCCAAACCTTAGACCCTTCCTACAGCATGCAATATGATATCTCAATGATTCTAATAACAAACCTGAGACCCGTCCTATAGCATGAGATATGATATCCAAGTCCTTCCCATTCCAATCCTGAGACCCTTCCTATAACATGAAATGTGATATCCAACTCCTTCCCATTCCAACCTGAGACCCTTCCTATAGCATGAGATGGGATATCCAACTTCTTCCAAATCCAATACTGATACCCTTCCGATAGCATGAGATGTGATGTCCCAATGCTTCTAATACCAAACCTGAGACCCGTCCTATAACATGAGATGTGATATCCAAATCCTTCCCCTTCCAAACCTTAGACCTTTCCTTTATCATGAGATGTGGTATCCAACTCGTTCCCATTCCAATCCTGAGACCCTTCCGATATCATGAGATTTGTTATCTCAATGCTTCTAATATCAAACTTGAGACCCTCCCTATAGCATGAGATGTGACATCCAAGTCCTTCCCATTCCAATCCTGAGACCCTTCCTATAGCATGAGATGTGATATCTCTATACTTCTAATACCAAACCTGAGACCCTTCCTATAACATGAGATGGGATATCCAACTCCTTCCCATTCCAATCCTGAGACCCTTCCGATAGCAGAGATGTGATATCTCAATGCTTATACCAAACCTGAGACCCTTCCTATGGCCTGAGATGTCATATACAACTCCTTCCCATTCCAATCCTGAGACCCTTCCTTTAGCATGAGATGTGATATCTCAATGCTTATACCAAATCTGAGATCCTTCCTATAGCATGAGATGTGATATCCAAATCCTTCCCATTCCAATCCTGAGACCCTTCCTATTGCATGAGATGTGATATCTCAATGCTTATACCAAACCTGAGAGCCTACAATCCTGAGACCCTTCCTTTAGCATGAAATGTGATATCTCAATGCTTATACCAAATCTGAGACCCTTCCTATAGCATGAGATGTGATATCCAAGTCCATCCCATTCCAATCCTTAGACCCTTCCTACAGCATGCGATGTGATATCTCAATGATTCTAATACCAAACCAGAGACTCTTACTATAACATGAGATGGGATATCCAACTCCTTCCCATTCCAATCCTGAGCCGCTTCCGATAGCAGAGATGTGATATCTCAATGCTTATACCAAACCTGAGACCCTTCCTATAACATGAGATGTGATATCCAACTCCTTCCCGTTCCAAACCTGAGACACTAACTATAGCATATGTGATATCCAAATCCTTCCCATTCCAAACATGAGACCCTTCCTATAGCAAGAAAGTAATATCCAACTCCTACCCATTCCAATCCTGAGACCCTTCCTATAGCAAGAGATGTGATATCCAAATCCTTCCCATTCCAATCCTGAGACCCTTCCTATAACATGAGATGTGATATCCAACTCCTTCCCATTCCAACCTGAGACACTTCCTATAGCATGAGAAGGGATATCCAACTCCTTCCCAAAACAATCCTGAGACCCTTCCGATAGCAGAGATGTGATATCTCAATGCTTATACCAAACCTGAGACCCTTCCTATGGCATGAGATGTGATATCCAACTCCTTGCCATTCAAATCCTGAGACCCTTCCTATAGCATGAGATGTGATATCTCTATGCTTCTAATACCAAACCTGAGACCCTTCCTATAACATGAGATGGGATATCCAACTCCTTCCCAATCCAATCCTGAGACCCTTCCGATAGCAGAGATGTGATATCTCAATGCTTATACCAAACCTGAGAACCTTCCTATGGCCTGAGATGTCATATACAACTCCTTCCCATTCCAATCCTGCGACCCTTCCTTTAGCATGAGATGTGATATCTCAATGCTTATACCAAATCTGAGACCCTTCCTATAGCATGAGATGTGATATCCAATTCCTTCCCATTCCAATCCTGAGACCCTTCCTATAGCATGAGATGTGATATCTCAATGCTTATACCAAACCTGAGAGCCTACCTATAGCATGAGATGTGATATCCAAGTCCATCCCATTCCAATCCTTAGACCCTTCCTACAGCATGCGATGTGATATCTCAATGATTCTAATACCAAACCAGAGACTCTTCCTATAACATGAGATGGGATATCCAACTCCTTCCCATTCCAATCCTGAGCCGCTTCTGATAGCAGAGATGTGATATCTCAATGCTTATACCAAACCTGAGACCCTTCCTATAACATGAGATGTGATATCCAACTCCTTCCCGTTCCAAACCTGAGACACTAACTATAGCATATGTGATATCCAACTCCTTCCCATTCCAAACATGAGACCCTTCCTATAGCAAGAAAGTAATATCCAACTCCTACCCATTCCAATCCTGAGACCCTTCCTATAGCAAGAGATGTGATATCCAAATCCTTCCCATTCCAATCCTGAGACCCTTCCTATAACATGAGATGTGATATCCAACTCCTTCCCATTCCAACCTGAGACACTTCCTATAGCATGAGAAGGGATATCCAACTCCTTCCCAATCCAATCCTGAGACCCTTCCGATAGCAGAGATGTGATATCTCAATGCTTATACCAAACCTGAGACCCTTCCTATGGCATGAGATGTGATATCCAACTCCTTGCCATTCAAATCCTGAGACCCTTCCTATAGCATGAGATGTGATATCTCAATGCTTATACCAAACCTGAGACCCTTCCTATAACATGAGATGGGATATCCAACTCCTTCCCATTCCAATCCTGAGACCCTTCCGATAGCAGAGATGTGATATCTCAATGCTTATACCAAACCTGAGAACCTTCCTATGGCCTGAGATGTCGTATACAACTCCTTCCCATTCCAATCCTGAGACCCTTCCTTTAGCATGAGATGTGATATCTCAATGCTTATACCAAATCTGAGACCCTTCCTATAGCATGAGATGTGATATCCAATTCCTTCCCATTCCAATCCTGAGACCCTTCCTATAGCATGAGATGTGATATCTCAATGCTTATACCAAACCACCTGAGAGCCTACCTATAGCATGAGATGTGATATCCAAGTCCATCCCATTCCAATCCTTAGACCCTTCCTACAGCATGCGATGTGATATCTCAATGATTCTAATACCAAACCAGAGACTCTTCCTATAACATGAGATGGGATATCCAACTCCTTCCCATTCCAATCCTGAGCCGCTTCCGATAGCAGAGATGTGATATCTCAATGCTTATACCAAACCTGAGACCCTTCCTATAACATGAGATGTGATATCCAACTCCTTCCCGTTGCAAACCTGAGACACTAACTATAGCATATGTGATATCCAACTCCTTCCCATTCCAAACATGAGACCCCTCCTATAGCAAGAAAGTAATATCCAACTCCTACCCATTCCAATCCTGAGACCCTTCCTATAGCAAGAGATGTGATATCCAAATCCTTCCCATTCCAATCCTGAGACCCTTCCTATAACATGAATGAGATGTGATATCCAACTCCTTCCCATTCCAACCTGAGACACTTCCTATAGCATGAGAAGGGATATCCAACTCCTTCCCAATCCAAACCTGAGACCCTTCCGATAGCAGAGATGTGATATCTCAATGCTTATACCAAACCTGAGACCCTTCCTATGGCATGAGATGTGATATCCAACTCCTTCCCAATCCAATCCTGAGACCCTTCCTATAGCATGAGATGTGATATCTCAATGCTTATATCAAACCTGAGAGCCTACCTATAGCATGAGATGTGATATCCAAGTCCATCCCATTCCAATCCTTAGACCCTTCCTACAGCATGCGATGTGATATCTCAATGATTCTAATACCAAACCAGAGACTCTTACTATAACATGAGATGGGATATCCAACTCCTTCCCATTCCAATCCTGAGCCGCTTCCGATAGCAGAGATGTGATATTGTTAGGAAAGATTTCGTTATTGTAGGGAACTTTCCTTCCATGTGGCAACCCCTAAACTTTTTGCTATTGTTTTCAACCTGTTTTCTTGACTTTGCCAGAGAAGTGCAGCCTTCTGCCGTACTCCTCTGGGCTTTCGCTCCTTTCTTACGGGGAAACTGACATGCCCTTAAGACAGTCAGTACCGGGGAACGCTGTTTCCCGTAGTTTCTTTTATCGTGTCGCCATTTTAGTGCAACACGACACAAGAGGGCACTGTAAGCTAAGTTACAGCTCTCTTGGGTCTCTAGCCTTCTACAGACCCTAGACACTCTTGTAGGATGGTTTTTGGATCGGTGCAAGTCATTCAGGGACTGGGCTGGTGGCAGCGATCATTTGGTTTATTTTGAGCTCCTTTTGCCGTTCTGAGCACCTTTTTGCCGCGAACACAAAAGGGTGGCCCGGCTACCCAAAATGGCCGGACCACGAGGCTCCTTTGTCTCGTCCACTGTCCGTCTTGCCCCCTTTACCTTCCCCCGGGTCAGGCGACCCGGGGCCTTCCTTATTTGGGCATGTAGTTTCCCGCGAAACACGGTTGCTTTCGCGGGCTTCTACATGTCGTTTGAGTGCCCCCAGGATGTGGGCTGGGCTGTCTGGTCCCAATACACATCCTGGGTGCCAGAGAGTCTAGGGTGGTGTGAATGCCTGGGACCACTGTGGTCCGTGATTGGTCCACGTATGGTATGTGTGTTGATGAGCGGATCTCCCATTGGCTCCCCTCCGTTTTGGCGCGAAGGGAACCGTGGATAAGAGGGAGCTGGAAACACCACTACCATGTCGATCTCCTGAGTTCTTACGAACCCAGGGATACAGGAGCCAAGTATCCTGCGAACACGAGGCTGGACCGAGGAATCGCTGGTGACCCCCTGAAGAACTTCTGCTCCTCATTGCTGTCGTCCGGTGAAGCCCTTTCCACCTAAGATCGAACAAGAAGGCCTGTACTGGCGCTTCGACCTATTGGAATAGCAGGACCAGCTATTCCCGGCACCTTCATCAACTCCTGCCGTAAGCCTTCGGAAGTGTCTCTGGGCCATCCAGTTGACTGACCAGCTTACTAAGGAGTCCTGCTCTGTAATCGCCGACAGGTTGGGTAGTATTCTGAGTCCGGGGCACGCTCACACGCTTCGTTTGCTTAGCAACCCTAAGCTAGAGGTGAACGGTGCTCGTTTGGCTTGAATACACCCGGCCGTTCCGTTGCCCTGCCGTGGCGACAAAACTGTGCAGGATTCTTCGATCGGGACGTCTTTTTACTCTGCACAACGACGAGACGTTCCCTGCTCTTCAGAACCTGCCAGAAGCTGCATCTATCGAGGAGAAGCTCGGGCCTGCTTGCTTCGGGGACCGGTGAGTAGATTAGCTAGGATCTGGTCGCCCTCCTGCAGTGCCCCTTGCTTCTCCCCGCTGTAAATACAGCTCCCCTTGTCCGTACTCGCGCCCTACTTCTGCCTCACAGTGGAGGCTGCGCTAGAGTCGCGGACCGTGTTCTCCTTCATTAGGGCACCCTACAGAGCTGTCCAACGTCCTCCGAAGAGCTTCACCTTCTGCCCATTGGCACCGGCGTGTGCAGGTACTTTTGAGCGCTAGGCTCCACTCTTCGTAGGGATTGGACTACCATCTAGTTAGGGGCCTCAGAAGGCGGACATATCACACGCATTGGTTCGCACTGCCTGTTTTCCTTCCCCTGCAGGTGGATAACATATTTCGTGCTGCTAATGCTGTGAAACTGTGTATTCTGTATATATATTGGGTGGATAGTGTATGTGTTGGTTTAATATCGTTGTATATTGCTGCTTTTACTGTGGTTATTAGTTTCAAGGCCTTATAATAAATGTGTATCTATTTTTGATATAAACAACTGTTTGGAGTAGTTTGTAAGCGCTCTTGCTTTGTGTGCTCATTGCGGGCTTTCAGTCACCCTCACCCCTCTTGAGACCTAGTCTTGACCGCCGCGATCGCTACCTTGATTGGTCTGGCTTGTCCAGAGGTTACCCTGTTCCAAGTAATTAGGTTGGCCTTCTGAACTTCTGCGCCACCAGGACAGAGTTCAGAAATCCGTCTTAACAAATTGGTGTACAGCGGTGGGATACGACTGAAGGTATCCAGTGTTGCGCACGAGCTAAGGCGTTTTCAGGTTATTCCAACCAGGACACGCAGTAAAGTATTGAATATAACGTTAAAAAGGCCATAGTCCTATCAACAGTATGGAAACGAATACTTTATTAACCTTAAATGCTTCGAAATCTGAAACATTGAAGAAGATGTGTGCGGAGAGAGGGGTTTCCTCTCAAGGCACTAAATTGGAAATGATCCAGAGAATCGTGGCGTGGCAAGAAGCGCAGCTTGACGCTATAACTTCCGAGGACAGTGCAGAAGGTGGTGGGGCTGCTCTCACTGGCAGAACCGACGGTTCTGCCGCTGCACTGATCCATCACGACCACGAGGACAGGGAGGATGTAATGTCTAACGTTTCCTCTGCCAGTGTTGATGGGGAGGCTATGCTTGAATTCAAGAAGCAAGAGCTGCGGTTTAGGCAGCAGGAGCTTGAATTCAGCATAGCCAAACTGAAAATCGACCAGGCAGAAAAACAAAAAGACAGGGATCACCAGTTGGAACTGGCCAAGCTTCGGTTCGCAAATGGGTCCAAGGGTCCTGGACATGGTTCTGGGGCTTCCTCTCCTCCACGGTTTCCAAAAGATCTGCTCAGTGTGTATGAGGAACGAAATGACATTATGGACTGGTTAAATGCGTTTGAGTATGCATGCGAGGTTCAAGAGGTTGATAATGCGGATAAGATTGCATGGTTACTCAGCAGACTGCCCCATTCTGGTTGCAGTGCCATTATGGAAATGTCGAAGGCTGAGCGCGCTGATTTTGCAATGTTGAAGCAGACTCTCATTTTAAAGTTTGGGAAGACTCCGACCCAATATTTGAAAAGGTTTAGAGAGTATAAGAAAAAGGAAGGTGGTACTTGGGTGTCGTATGTAGCTGAGTCCCTGAAAAACTTAACTGGCTGGGTTGAAGGTTATAAGGTTTCTACCTTCGAAGGCATGATCAATCTGGTCATGCTGGAACACATTTTTGCTTCTTCTTCCCCGGAGCTTAAGCAGCATTTGGCCGATTCGAAGGAGATAGATCCTAAGAAGCTGGCCATTGCGGCAGACTTATGGGTGTCACATCGAGTGTCCCATAAGGACAAAACTCATCCTGGTAAGCAGGAGGAAGGGAAAAAGTCCAAAGATATGGAGGGTGGGGAATCTGCTAAATCTTCTTCCCATAAGGGCCACAAAAAGAAAAATAAGGGTAAGCCATACGAGAACTCACAGGGTAGTGGAGGTTCGCCTCCGAAACAGAACTCTGGTTATAATAAGCCTCCCTACGTAAACAGACCCAATGGGGCTTGTTTTTCTTGTGGAGCAACTGACCATGTGAAGGGGGATCCCCGTTGTAAGGTTAGACCTTTGGGGGTCCACTCCGCTAATCTGGCCTTCTCCTCCTACGAGGAAGAAGAGATTACAGGAGCATCCTTCTCCTCAGACTCATTTCCCAGCGGAATAGAGGCTGAGGTAGTTTTAGTGTCCCTGGGTTCCTGGGAGCCTAAAGTCGCAGAGGCGTATGCTAGGATTCCGGATAACACCAAGCACTACTTTAAAGACAGTGTGCTGATCAATGGAGTGGATACTCCAGCTCTTAGGGATAGTGGGTGCAGTCGAACTGTAGTGGATTCTACCTTGGTAGACTCAGAGGAAGTTGCCAGAGCTCCTCTGATGCCCACTAAGTTGGCTGACGGCCCCCTCCGTATGTTTCCCGTGATCCCTGTTAATCTAACTTTAAATGGTACAGCAGTTAGGATTCCAGTGAGCATTCAGAGAAACGTCCCGGGAAAGGTCTTGTTGGGCAATGATCTCAGAGCTCTAGGGCTCGTAGGAGACACTGCCGAAAGACCCTACACACGGTCTCAAGCACGGGCAGCATTGGCCAAGTCCAATACGCCGCCCCAGCCGAAGGGGAAACCCAAGGCGAAAGGAGTCAACAAGTCCCGACGGGGGAAAGAGAATATTCCCCCGAGCTCGCCTACCACTGCGGTGGAGGGAGTTGGTCAATCGCCCGAGCCTGACGAGGAGGTGGCGATGCCTGAAGTGTTCGACCCCAACGACCATCCTGAACTAAAAGACTTGTTAGTTGAAGGAGGTCCTGATAGGGACGACTTCAGTAAGGGCCAACGTGAGTGCCCATCTCTGGAAGGCCTAAGGAGACAGGCCTGCTCCCAGCTTGAGGGTGAACCTCCTGGGAAGCACCGGATTTATTGGGAAGGTGGACTCCTGTACAGTGAGCCCACAGAGTCTACAGAAGGAGACCATAGGAGGTTGGTGGTTCCCCTTGCTGTTAGACCCTTCCTCCTGCAGTTGGCGCATGAAGTTCCCCTTGCTGGTCACCTTGGAATGAAGAGGACCAAGCAAAGGTTATCTATGCACTTCTACTGGCCCAAGATGGGGGTGCAAGTAGAAAGTCACTGCAGGAGTTGTGCCTCCTGCCAGTTGTCTGGTAAGGTTGGCGCGACAATCCAAGCTCCGTTGGTACCGCTCCCAGTTGTGGGGGTACCATTTGAAAGGGTAGGGATCGACATCGTTGGTCCCCTTGACCCGCAAACATCCTCAGGCAATAGGTTTATCCTGGTGCTGGTCGACCATGCAACCAGGTATCCTGAGGCCATCCCATTAAAGACTGTAACTGCCAAGTCGGTTGCAAAAGCTTTACTCGGCATATTTACTAGGGTTGGCTTCCCTAAAGAAGTTGTGTCAGATCGTGGCAGCAACTTTATGTCGAAGTATATGCAGGCTATGTGGAAAGAATGTGGGGTCACCTACAAGTTCTCTTCTGCATATCACCCCCAGACCAATGGTCTGGTGGAACGTTTCAACAGAACGTTAAAGAGCATGATTGGGGCTCTGGAGGAGCCCCAGAGAAGAAAATGGGATCTTCTCTTACCATGCTTGCTGTTTGCCTACAGAGAGGTACCACAGGAGGGTGTTGGCTTCAGCCCCTTCGAACTTCTGTTCGGTCATCCCGTACGGGGACCCTTAGCCATCGTCAAAGAGGGATGGGAGATGCCCACTCCCCCTGTTACTACCAATGTAGTTGACTATGTGCTAGGGCTCAGAAAACGGATGGTACTCCTGATGGGCTTGGCTAGTGAAAAGTTGAAGGCAGGACAAGCGCTGGTGAAACATTGGTACGACCAGAAAGCTTCCTTAATTCACTTTACCCCTGGTCAGCAAGTCCTGATCATGAACCCTATAAGGCCTCGCGCTTTACAGGACAAATGGTCAGGCCCTTACACAGTGGTGGAGCCCCTGGGTGAGGTGAACTATTTAGTGGACCTTGGAAGGCCTGGACAGGCTCCAAAAGTGTTCCACGTAAATAGGCTGAAGGCTTTCGTCCCAAGAGTCGAAATCGCAGCACTGCTACTGGCGTCAGACGTTGAGGAAGAGGAGTCAGAACCTCTTCCCGACCTGTTCCAAAGCGGTCCTTCAGATAGCTCCGTTGAGGGTGTCCGAGTGGCCCCTCACCTGACTTCTGATCAGCAGGCTGAGGTGAAAAGTTTGCTTAGGCAGTTTTCCCCCCTGTTTTCACAGTCGCCTGGTTTGACACCTTGGTGCAAACATAACATTGACACAGGAGACAGTGTACCTACCAAAAGTAGGGGATACAGGATGTCGGATAAAGTACGGTCTTATATTAAGACCGAGGTCAACAAGATGTTAGACCTTGGGGTGATTGAACCCTCTAGTAGTCCTTGGTCCAGTCCTGTGGTATTGGTTCCAAAGGCAGGCACTTCTGAATTGAGGTTCTGCGTGGATTACAGGGCTCTGAATGCTGTCACCAAGACAGACGCTCACCCCTTGCCTCGAACTGACGAGCTGGTGGATACCTTGGGTGCCTCCAAGTACCTCAGCACGTTTGACCTGACTGCGGGCTATTGGCAAATAGCTTTAGCAGAACATGCCAAGGAGAAGACAGCATTTTCAACTCCCGACGGGCTTTACCAATTCCGGGTAATGCCGTTCGGATTGAAGAATGCACCTGCCACTTTCCAGAGGCTTGTGAATCATGTGTTGAATGGGTTGGACGAATTCTGTCTTGCATATCTGGACGATATAGCAGTTTTCAGTGCCACCTGGGAAGACCATGTGAAACACCTCGGGATTGTGCTCCAGGCTCTTCAGAAAGCCCACTTGACCATCAAGGCGAGTAAATGCCAGATTGGACAAGGCTCAGTGGTTTACCTTGGGCATGAAGTAGGTGGAGGAAGGATACAGCCTCTCCCCAGTAAAGTACAAGCAGTACAAGACTGGCCTACCCCCACTACACAAACCCAAGTGAGAGCCTTCTTAGGACTCACGGGTTATTACCGCAATTTTGTGGCAGACTATGGCACCATAGCTGCTCCTCTGACTGCCCTCACAACTCCGAAGAAACCCAAGAAGGTAACTTGGACCGACGAGTGTGAGAAGGCCTTCAATGGCTTGAAAGACTCCTTGTGCCAGGCCCCTGTGCTCAGGGCCCCTGATTATCAAAGACCTTTTATCGTGCAGACGGATGCCTCTGACACTGGGATAGGAGCTGTACTATCACAAGTAGATGAGAAGGGTAAGGAACACCCTATCGGTTTTATTAGTCGCCAGCTTAAGGACAGAGAGCTCAGATGGTCCACGGTAGAGAAAGAATGTTTCTCTGTTGTGTGGGCCCTAAGGAAGCTGCGGCCCTACCTCTATGGGACCCACTTCACTGTGCAGACTGACCATAAGCCGTTAAAGTGGCTAATGAACATGAAGGGGGAGAATCCAAAGTTGCTTAGGTGGTCCATAAGTCTACAAGGCTTCGACTTCACTATTGAGCATAGGCCAGGTGTCCAACATAGCAATGCTGATGGGTTGTCCAGAATGTTTTACCGACCTGAACAAGAGACTCATCCAGGGGTGGATTAGTTCCCCCTGTCCATAGTCTGGGAGGGGCGAGTGTTAGGAAAGATTTCGTTATTGTAGGGAACTTTCCTTCCATGTGGCAACCCCTAAACTTTTTGCTATTGTTTTCAACCTGTTTTCTTGACTTTGCCAGAGAAGTGCAGCCTTCTGCCGTACTCCTCTGGGCTTTCGCTCCTTTCTTACGGGGAAACTGACATGCCCTTAAGACAGTCAGTACCGGGGAACGCTGTTTCCCGTAGTTTCTTTTATCGTGTCGCCATTTTAGTGCAACACGACACAAGAGGGCACTGTAAGCTAAGTTACAGCTCTCTTGGGTCTCTAGCCTTCTACAGACCCTAGACACTCTTGTAGGATGGTTTTTGGATCGGTGCAAGTCATTCAGGGACTGGGCTGGTGGCAGCGATCATTTGGTTTATTTTGAGCTCCTTTTGCCGTTCTGAGCACCTTTTTGCCGCGAACACAAAAGGGTGGCCCGGCTACCCAAAATGGCCGGACCACGAGGCTCCTTTGTCTCGTCCACTGTCCGTCTTGCCCCCTTTACCTTCCCCCGGGTCAGGCGACCCGGGGCCTTCCTTATTTGGGCATGTAGTTTCCCGCGAAACACGGTTGCTTTCGCGGGCTTCTACATGTCGTTTGAGTGCCCCCAGGATGTGGGCTGGGCTGTCTGGTCCCAATACACATCCTGGGTGCCAGAGAGTCTAGGGTGGTGTGAATGCCTGGGACCACTGTGGTCCGTGATTGGTCCACGTATGGTATGTGTGTTGATGAGCGGATCTCCCATTGGCTCCCCTCCGTTTTGGCGCGAAGGGAACCGTGGATAAGAGGGAGCTGGAAACACCACTACCATGTCGATCTCCTGAGTTCTTACGAACCCAGGGATACAGGAGCCAAGTATCCTGCGAACACGAGGCTGGACCGAGGAATCGCTGGTGACCCCCTGAAGAACTTCTGCTCCTCATTGCTGTCGTCCGGTGAAGCCCTTTCCACCTAAGATCGAACAAGAAGGCCTGTACTGGCGCTTCGACCTATTGGAATAGCAGGACCAGCTATTCCCGGCACCTTCATCAACTCCTGCCGTAAGCCTTCGGAAGTGTCTCTGGGCCATCCAGTTGACTGACCAGCTTACTAAGGAGTCCTGCTCTGTAATCGCCGACAGGTTGGGTAGTATTCTGAGTCCGGGGCACGCTCACACGCTTCGTTTGCTTAGCAACCCTAAGCTAGAGGTGAACGGTGCTCGTTTGGCTTGAATACACCCGGCCGTTCCGTTGCCCTGCCGTGGCGACAAAACTGTGCAGGATTCTTCGATCGGGACGTCTTTTTACTCTGCACGACGACGAGACGTTCCCTGCTCTTCAGAACCTGCCAGAAGCTGCATCTATCGAGGAGAAGCTCGGGCCTGCTTGCTTCGGGGACCGGTGAGTAGATTAGCTAGGATCTGGTCGCCCTCCTGCAGTGCCCCTTGCTTCTCCCCGCTGTAAATACAGCTCCCCTTGTCCGTACTCGCGCCCTACTCCTGCCTCACAGTGGAGGCTGCGCTAGAGTCGCGGACCGTGTTCTCCTTCATTAGGGCACCCTACAGAGCTGTCCAACGTCCTCCGAAGAGCTTCACCTTCTGCCCATTGGCACCGGCGTGTGCAGGTACTTTTGAGCGCTAGGCTCCACTCTTCGTAGGGATTGGACTACCATCTAGTTAGGGGCCTCAGAAGGCGGACATATCACACGCATTGGTTCGCACTGCCTGTTTTCCTTCCCCTGCAGGTGGATAACATATTTCGTGCTGCTAATGCTGTGAAACTGTGTATTCTGTATATATATTGGGTGGATAGTGTATGTGTTGGTTTAATATCGTTGTATATTGCTGCTTTTACTGTGGTTATTAGTTTCAAGGCCTTATAATAAATGTGTATCTATTTTTGATATAAACAACTGTTTGGAGTAGTTTGTAAGCGCTCTTGCTTTGTGTGCTCATTGCGGGCTTTCAGTCACCCTCACCCCTCTTGAGACCTAGTCTTGACCGCCGCGATCGCTACCTTGATTGGTCTGGCTTGTCCAGAGGTTACCCTGTTCCAAGTAATTAGGTTGGCCTTCTGAACTTCTGCGCCACCAGGACAGAGTTCAGAAATCCGTCTTAACAGATATCTCAATGCTTATACCAAACATGAGACCCTTCCTATAACATGAGATGTGATATCCAACTCCTTCCCGTTCCAAACCTGAGACACTAACTATAGCATATGTGATATCCAACTCCTTCCCATTCCAAACATGAGACCCTTCCTATAGCAAGAAAGTAATATCCAAATCCTTCCCATTCCAATCCTGAGACCCTTCCTATAACATGAGATGTGATATCCAACTCCTTCCCATTCAAATCCTGAGACCCTTCCTATAGCATGAGAAGGGATATCCAACTCCTTCCCAATCCAATCCTGAGACCCTTCCGATAGCAGAGATCTGATATCTCAATGCTTCTACCAAACCTGAGACCCTTCCTTTAGCATGAGATGTGATATCCAAATCCTTCACATTCCAATCCTGAGACCCTTCCTATAGCATGAGATGTGATATCTCAATGCTTCTAATACCAAACCTGAGATCCTTCCTATAACATGAGATGTGATATCCAATTCCTTCCCATTCCAAACCTGAGACCCTTCCTATTGGATGAGATGCGATATCCAACTCCTTCCCATTCCAACCCTGAGACCCTTCCTATAGCATGAGATGTGATGTCTCAATGCTTCTAATACCAAACCTGAGATCCTGCCTATAACATGAGATGTGATATCCAACTCCTTCCATTCCAATCCTGAGACCCGTCCTATAGCATGAGATGTGATATCTCAATGCGTATACCAAACCTGAGACCCTTCCTATACCATGAGATGTGATATCCAACTACTTCCCATTCCAATCCTGAGACCCTTCCTATAGCATGAGATGTGATATCTCAATGCTTCTAATACCAAACCTGAGACCCTTCCTCTAACATGAAATGCGATATCCAACTCCTTCCCATTCCAACCTGAGACCCTTCCTATAGCATGAGATGGGATATCCAACTTCTTCCAAATCCAATACTGATACCCTTCCGATAGCATGAGATGTGATGTCCCAATGCTTCTAATACCAAACCTGAGACCCGTCCTATAACATGAGATGTGATATCCAAATCCTTCCCCTTCCAAACCTTAGACCCTTCCTTTATCATGAGATGTGGTATCCAACTCGTTCCCATTCCAATCCTGAGACCCTTCCGATATCATGAGATTTGTTATCTCAATGCTTCTAATATCAAACTTGAGACCCTCCCTATAGCATGAGATGTGACATCCAAGTCCTTCCCATTCCAATCCTGAGACCCTTCCTATAGCATGAGATGTGATATCTCTATACTTCTAATACCAAACCTGAGACCCTTCCTATAACATGAGATGGGATATCCAACTCCTTCCCATTCCAATCCTGAGACCCTTCCGATAGCAGAGATGTGATATCTCAATGCTTATACCAAACCTGAGACCCTTCCTATGGCCTGAGATGTCATATACAACTCCTTCCCATTCCAATCCTGAGACCCTTCCTTTAGCATGAGATGTGATATCTCAATGCTTATACCAAATCTGAGATCCTTCCTATAGCATGAGATGTGATATCCAAATCCTTCCCATTCCAATCCTGAGACCCTTCCTATTGCATGAGATGTGATATCTCAATGCTTATACCAAACCTGAGAGCCTACAATCCTGAGACCCTTCCTTTAGCATGAAATGTGATATCTCAATGCTTATACCAAATCTGAGACCCTTCCTATAGCATGAGATGTGATATCCAAGTCCATCCCATTCCAATCCTTAGACCCTTCCTACAGCATGCGATGTGATATCTCAATGATTCTAATACCAAACCAGAGACTCTTACTATAACATGAGATGGGATATCCAACTCCTTCCCATTCCAATCCTGAGCCGCTTCCGATAGCAGAGATGTGATATCTCAATGCTTATACCAAACCTGAGACCCTTCCTATAACATGAGATGTGATATCCAACTCCTTCCCGTTCCAAACCTGAGACACTAACTATAGCATATGTGATATCCAAATCCTTCCCATTCCAAACATGAGACCCTTCCTATAGCAAGAAAGTAATATCCAACTCCTACCCATTCCAATCCTGAGACCCTTCCTATAGCAAGAGATGTGATATCCAAATCCTTCCCATTCCAATCCTGAGACCCTTCCTATAACATGAGATGTGATATCCAACTCCTTCCCATTCCAACCTGAGACACTTCCTATAGCATGAGAAGGGATATCCAACTCCTTCCCAAAACAATCCTGAGACCCTTCCGATAGCAGAGATGTGATATCTCAATGCTTATACCAAACCTGAGACCCTTCCTATGGCATGAGATGTGATATACAACTCCTTGCCATTCAAATCCTGAGACCCTTCCTATAGCATGAGATGTGATATCTCTATGCTTCTAATACCAAACCTGAGACCCTTCCTATAACATGAGATGGGATATCCAACTCCTTCCCAATCCAATCCTGAGACCCTTCCGATAGCAGAGATGTGATATCTCAATGCTTATACCAAACCTGAGAACCTTCCTATGGCCTGAGATGTCATATACAACTCCTTCCCATTCCAATCCTGCGACCCTTCCTTTAGCATGAGATGTGATATCTCAATGCTTATACCAAATCTGAGACCCTTCCTATAGCATGAGATGTGATATCCAATTCCTTCCCATTCCAATCCTGAGACCCTTCCTATAGCATGAGATGTGATATCTCAATACTTATACCAAACCTGAGAGCCTACCTATAGCATGAGATGTGATATCCAAGTCCATCCCATTCCAATCCTTAGACCCTTCCTACAGCATGCGATGTGATATCTCAATGATTCTAATACCAAACCAGAGACTCTTCCTATAACATGAGATGGGATATCCAACTCCTTCCCATTCCAATCCTGAGCCGCTTCTGATAGCAGAGATGTGATATCTCAATGCTTATACCAAACCTGAGACCCTTCCTATAACATGAGATGTGATATCCAACTCCTTCCCGTTCCAAACCTGAGACACTAACTATAGCATATGTGATATCCAACTCCTTCCCATTCCAAACATGAGACCCTTCCTATAGCAAGAAAGTAATATCCAACTCCTACCCATTCCAATCCTGAGACCCTTCCTATAGCAAGAGATGTGATATCCAAATCCTTCCCATTCCAATCCTGAGACCCTTCCTATAACATGAGATGTGATATCCAACTCCTTCCCATTCCAACCTGAGACACTTCCTATAGCATGAGAAGGGATATCCAACTCCTTCCCAATCCAATCCTGAGACCCTTCCGATAGCAGAGATGTGATATCTCAATGCTTATACCAAACCTGAGACCCTTCCTATGGCATGAGATGTGATATCCAACTCCTTGCCATTCAAATCCTGAGACCCTTCCTATAGCATGAGATGTGATATCTCAATGCTTATACCAAACCTGAGACCCTTCCTATAACATGAGATGGGATATCCAACTCCTTCCCATTCCAATCCTGAGACCCTTCCGATAGCAGAGATGTGATATCTCAATGCTTATACCAAACCTGAGAACCTTCCTATGGCCTGAGATGTCGTATACAACTCCTTCCCATTCCAATCCTGAGACCCTTCCTTTAGCATGAGATGTGATATCTCAATGCTTATACCAAATCTGAGACCCTTCCTATAGCATGAGATGTGATATCCAATTCCTTCCCATTCCAATCCTGAGACCCTTCCTATAGCATGAGATGTGATATCTCAATGCTTATACCAAACCACCTGAGAGCCTACCTATAGCATGAGATGTGATATCCAAGTCCATCCCATTCCAATCCTTAGACCCTTCCTACAGCATGCGATGTGATATCTCAATGATTCTAATACCAAACCAGAGACTCTTCCTATAACATGAGATGGGATATCCAACTCCTTCCCATTCCAATCCTGAGCCGCTTCCGATAGCAGAGATGTGATATCTCAATGCTTATACCAAACCTGAGACCCTTCCTATAACATGAGATGTGATATCCAACTCCTTCCCGTTGCAAACCTGAGACACTAACTATAGCATATGTGATATCCAACTCCTTCCCATTCCAAACATGAGACCCCTCCTATAGCAAGAAAGTAATATCCAACTCCTACCCATTCCAATCCTGAGACCCTTCCTATAGCAAGAGATGTGATATCCAAATCCTTCCCATTCCAATCCTGAGACCCTTCCTATAACATGAATGAGATGTGATATCCAACTCCTTCCCATTCCAACCTGAGACACTTCCTATAGCATGAGAAGGGATATCCAACTCCTTCCCAATCCAAACCTGAGACCCTTCCGATAGCAGAGATGTGATATCTCAATGCTTATACCAAACCTGAGACCCTTCCTATGGCATGAGATGTGATATCCAACTCCTTCCCAATCCAATCCTGAGACCCTTCCGATAGCAGAGGCGTGATATCTCAATGCTTCTACCAAACCTGAGACCCTTCCTTTAGCATGAGATGTGATATCCAAATCCTTCACATTCCAATCCTGAGACCCTTCCTATAGCATGAGATGTGATATCTCAATGCTTCTAATACCAAACCTGAGATCCTTCCTATAACATGAGATGTGATATCCAATTCCTTCCCATTCCAAACCTGAGGCCCTTCCTATTGGATGAGATGTGATATCCAACTCCTTCCCATTCCAACCCTGAGACCCTTCCTATAGCATGAGATGTGATGTCTCAATGCTTCTAATACCAAACCTGAGATCCTTCCTATAACATGAGATGTGATATCCAACTCCTTCCATTCCAATCCTGAGACCTGTCCTATAGCATGAGATGTGATATCTCAATGCTTATACCAAACCTGAGACCCTTCCTATAGCATGAGATGTGATATCCAATTGCTTCCCATTCCAATCCTGAGACCCTTCCTATAGCATGAGATGTGATATCTCAATGCTTCTAATACCAAACCTGAGATCCTTCCTCTAACATGAAATGTGATATCCAACTCCTTCCCTTTCCAAACCTAAGAGCCTATCTATAGCATGAGATGTGATATCCAAGTCCTTCCCATTCCAACCCTTAGACCCTTCCAACAGCATGCAATATGATATCTCAATGATTCTAATAACAAACCTGAGACCCGTCCTATAACATGAGATGGGATATCCAACTCCTTCCCATTCCAATCCTGAGGCACTTCCGATAGCAGAGATGTGATATCTCAATGCTTATACCAAACCTGAGAACCTTCCTATGTCCTGAGATGTCATATACAACTCCTTCCCATTCCAATCCTGAGACCCTTCCTTTAGCATGAGATGTGATATCTCAATGCTTATACCAAATCTGAGACCCTTCCTATAGCATGATGTGATATCCAATTCCTTCCCATTCCAATTCTTAGACCCTTCCTATAGCATGAGATGTGATATCTCAATGCTTATACCAAACCAGAGACTCTTCCTATAACATTAGATGGGATATCCAACTCCTTCCCATTCCAATCCTGAGCCGCTTCCGATAGCAGAGATGTGATATCTCAATGCTTATACCAAACCTGAGACCCTTCCTATAACATGAGATGTGATATCCAACTCCTTCCCGTTCCAAACCTGAGACACTAACTATAGCATATGTGATATCCAACTCCTTCCCATTCCAAACATGAGACCCTTCCAATAGCAAGAAAGTAATATCCAACTCCTACCCATTCCAATCCTGAGACCCTTCCTATAGCATGAGAAGGGATATCCAACTCCTTCCCAATCCAATCCTGAGACCCTTCCGATAGCAGAGATGTGATATCTCAATGCTTATACCAAACCTGAGACCCTTCCTATGGCATGAGATGTGATATCCAACTCCTTGCCATTCAAATCCTGAGACCCTTCCTATAGCATGAGATGTGATATCTCTATGCTTCTAATACCAAACCTGAGACCCTTCCTATAACATGAGATGGGATATCCAACTCCTTCCCAATCCAATCCTGAGACCCTTCCGATAGCAGAGATGTGATATCTCAATGCTTATACCAAACCTGAGAACCTTCCTATGGCCTGAGATGTCATATACAACTCCTTCCCATTCCAATCCTGCGACCCTTCCTTTAGCATGAGATGTGATATCTCAATGCTTATACCAAATCTGAGACCCTTCCTATAGCATGAGATGTGATATCCAATTCCTTCCCATTCCAATCCTGAGACCCTTCCTATAGCATGAGATGTGATATCTCAATGCTTATACCAAACCTGAGAGCCTACCTATAGCATGAGATGTGATATCCAAGTCCATCCCATTCCAATCCTTAGACCCTTCCTACAGCATGCGATGTGATATCTCAATGATTCTAATACCAAACCAGAGACTCTTCCTATAACATGAGATGGGATATCCAACTCCTTCCCATTCCAATCCTGAGCCGCTTCTGATAGCAGAGATGTGATATCTCAATGCTTATACCAAACCTGAGACCCTTCCTATAACATGAGATGTGATATCCAACTCCTTCCCGTTCCAAACCTGAGACACTAACTATAGCATATGTGATATCCAACTCCTTCCCATTCCAAACATGAGACCCTTCCTATAGCAAGAAAGTAATATCCAACTCCTACCCATTCCAATCCTGAGACCCTTCCTATAGCAAGAGATGTGATATCCAAATCCTTCCCATTCCAATCCTGAGACCCTTCCTATAACATGAGATGTGATATCCAACTCCTTCCCATTCCAACCTGAGACACTTCCTATAGCATGAGAAGGGATATCCAACTCCTTCCCAATCCAATCCTGAGACCCTTCCGATAGCAGAGATGTGATATCTCAATGCTTATACCAAACCTGAGACCCTTCCTATGGCATGAGATGTGATATCCAACTCCTTGCCATTCAAATCCTGAGACCCTTCCTATAGCATGAGATGTGATATCTCAATGCTTATACCAAACCTGAGACCCTTCCTATAACATGAGATGGGATATCCAACTCCTTCCCATTCCAATCCTGAGACCCTTCCGATAGCAGAGATGTGATATCTCAATGCTTATACCAAACCTGAGAACCTTCCTATGGCCTGAGATGTCGTATACAACTCCTTCCCATTCCAATCCTGAGACCCTTCCTTTAGCATGAGATGTGATATCTCAATGCTTATACCAAATCTGAGACCCTTCCTATAGCATGAGATGTGATATCCAATTCCTTCCCATTCCAATCCTGAGACCCTTCCTATAGCATGAGATGTGATATCTCAATGCTTATACCAAACCACCTGAGAGCCTACCTATAGCATGAGATGTGATATCCAAGTCCATCCCATTCCAATCCTTAGACCCTTCCTACAGCATGCGATGTGATATCTCAATGATTCTAATACCAAACCAGAGACTCTTCCTATAACATGAGATGGGATATCCAACTCCTTCCCATTCCAATCCTGAGCCGCTTCCGATAGCAGAGATGTGATATCTCAATGCTTATACCAAACCTGAGACCCTTCCTATAACATGAGATGTGATATCCAACTCCTTCCCGTTGCAAACCTGAGACACTAACTATAGCATATGTGATATCCAACTCCTTCCCATTCCAAACATGAGACCCCTCCTATAGCAAGAAAGTAATATCCAACTCCTACCCATTCCAATCCTGAGACCCTTCCTATAGCAAGAGATGTGATATCCAAATCCTTCCCATTCCAATCCTGAGACCCTTCCTATAACATGAATGAGATGTGATATCCAACTCCTTCCCATTCCAACCTGAGACACTTCCTATAGCATGAGAAGGGATATCCAACTCCTTCCCAATCCAAACCTGAGACCCTTCCGATAGCAGAGATGTGATATCTCAATGCTTATACCAAACCTGAGACCCTTCCTATGGCATGAGATGTGATATCCAACTCCTTCCCAATCCAATCCTGAGACCCTTCCGATAGCAGAGGCGTGATATCTCAATGCTTCTACCAAACCTGAGACCCTTCCTTTAGCATGAGATGTGATATCCAAATCCTTCACATTCCAATCCTGAGACCCTTCCTATAGCATGAGATGTGATATCTCAATGCTTCTAATACCAAACCTGAGATCCTTCCTATAACATGAGATGTGATATCCAATTCCTTCCCATTCCAAACCTGAGGCCCTTCCTATTGGATGAGATGTGATATCCAACTCCTTCCCATTCCAACCCTGAGACCCTTCCTATAGCATGAGATGTGATGTCTCAATGCTTCTAATACCAAACCTGAGATCCTTCCTATAACATGAGATGTGATATCCAACTCCTTCCATTCCAATCCTGAGACCCGTCCTATAGCATGAGATGTGATATCTCAATGCTTATACCAAACCTGAGACCCTTCCTATAGCATGAGATGTGATATCCAATTGCTTCCCATTCCAATCCTGAGACCCTTCCTATAGCATGAGATGTGATATCTCAATGCTTCTAATACCAAACCTGAGATCCTTCCTCTAACATGAAATGTGATATCCAACTCCTTCCCTTTCCAAACCTAAGAGCCTATCTATAGCATGAGATGTGATATCCAAGTCCTTCCCATTCCAACCCTTAGACCCTTCCAACAGCATGCAATATGATATCTCAATGATTCTAATAACAAACCTGAGACCCGTCCTATAACATGAGATGGGATATCCAACTCCTTCCCATTCCAATCCTGAGGCACTTCCGATAGCAGAGATGTGATATCTCAATGCTTATACCAAACCTGAGAACCTTCCTATGTCCTGAGATGTCATATACAACTCCTTCCCATTCCAATCCTGAGACCCTTCCTTTAGCATGAGATGTGATATCTCAATGCTTATACCAAATCTGAGACCCTTCCTATAGCATGATGTGATATCCAATTCCTTCCCATTCCAATTCTTAGACCCTTCCTATAGCATGAGATGTGATATCTCAATGCTTATACCAAACCAGAGACTCTTCCTATAACATTAGATGGGATATCCAACTCCTTCCCATTCCAATCCTGAGCCGCTTCCGATAGCAGAGATGTGATATCTCAATGCTTATACCAAACCTGAGACCCTTCCTATAACATGAGATGTGATATCCAACTCCTTCCCGTTCCAAACCTGAGACACTAACTATAGCATATGTGATATCCAACTCCTTCCCATTCCAAACATGAGACCCTTCCAATAGCAAGAAAGTAATATCCAACTCCTACCCATTCCAATCCTGAGACCCTTCCTATAGCATGAGAAGGGATATCCAACTCCTTCCCAATCCAATCCTGAGACCCTTCCGATAGCAGAGATGTGATATCTCAATGCTTATACCAAACCTGAGACCCTTCCTATGGCATGAGATGTGATATCCAACTCCTTGCCATTCAAATCCTGAGACCCTTCCTATAGCATGAGATGTGATATCTCTATGCTTCTAATACCAAACCTGAGACCCTTCCTATAACATGAGATGGGATATCCAACTCCTTCCCAATCCAATCCTGAGACCCTTCCGATAGCAGAGATGTGATATCTCAATGCTTATACCAAACCTGAGAACCTTCCTATGGCCTGAGATGTCGTATACAACTCCTTCCCATTCCAATCCTGAGGCCCTTCCTTTAGCATGAGATGTGATATCTCAATGCTTATACCAAATCTGAGACCCTTCCTATAGCATGAGATGTGATATCCAATTCCTTCCCATTCCAATCCTGAGACCCTTCCTATAGCATGAGATGTGATATCTCAATGCTTATACCAAACCTGAGAGCCTACCTATAGCATGAGATGTGATATCCAAGTCCATCCCATTCCAATCCTTAGACCCTTCCTACAGCATGCGATGTGATATCTCAATGATTCTAATACCAAACCAGAGACTCTTCCTATAACATGAGATGGGATATCCAACTCCTTCCCATTCCAATCCTGAGCCGCTTCTGATAGCAGAGATGTGATATCTCAATGCTTATACCAAACCTGAGACCCTTCCTATAACATGAGATGTGATATCCAACTCCTTCCCGTTCCAAACCTGAGACACTAACTATAGCATATGTGATATCCAACTCCTTCCCATTCCAAACATGAGACCCTTCCTATAGCAAGAAAGTAATATCCAACTCCTACCCATTCCAATCCTGAGACCCTTCCTATAGCAAGAGATGTGATATCCAAATCCTTCCCATTCCAATCCTGAGACCCTTCCTATAACATGAGATGTGATATCCAACTCCTTCCCATTCCAACCTGAGACACTTCCTATAGCATGAGAAGGGATATCCAACTCCTTCCCAATCCAATCCTGAGACCCTTCCGATAGCAGAGATGTGATATCTCAATGCTTATACCAAACCTGAGACCCTTCCTATGGCATGAGATGTGATATCCAACTCCTTGCCATTCAAATCCTGAGACCCTTCCTATAGCATGAGATGTGATATCTCAATGCTTATACCAAACCTGAGACCCTTCCTATAACATGAGATGGGATATCCAACTCCTTCCCATTCCAATCCTGAGACCCTTCCGATAGCAGAGATGTGATATCTCAATGCTTATACCAAACCTGAGAACCTTCCTATGGCCTGAGATGTCGTATACAACTCCTTCCCATTCCAATCCTGAGACCCTTCCTTTAGCATGAGATGTGATATCTCAATGCTTATACCAAATCTGAGACCCTTCCTATAGCATGAGATGTGATATCCAATTCCTTCCCATTCCAATCCTGAGACCCTTCCTATAGCATGAGATGTGATATCTCAATGCTTATACCAAACCACCTGAGAGCCTACCTATAGCATGAGATGTGATATCCAAGTCCATCCCATTCCAATCCTTAGACCCTTCCTACAGCATGCGATGTGATATCTCAATGATTCTAATACCAAACCAGAGACTCTTCCTATAACATGAGATGGGATATCCAACTCCTTCCCATTCCAATCCTGAGCCGCTTCCGATAGCAGAGATGTGATATCTCAATGCTTATACCAAACCTGAGACCCTTCCTATAACATGAGATGTGATATCCAACTCCTTCCCGTTGCAAACCTGAGACACTAACTATAGCATATGTGATATCCAACTCCTTCCCATTCCAAACATGAGACCCCTCCTATAGCAAGAAAGTAATATCCAACTCCTACCCATTCCAATCCTGAGACCCTTCCTATAGCAAGAGATGTGATATCCAAATCCTTCCCATTCCAATCCTGAGACCCTTCCTATAACATGAATGAGATGTGATATCCAACTCCTTCCCATTCCAACCTGAGACACTTCCTATAGCATGAGAAGGGATATCCAACTCCTTCCCAATCCAAACCTGAGACCCTTCCGATAGCAGAGATGTGATATCTCAATGCTTATACCAAACCTGAGACCCTTCCTATGGCATGAGATGTGATATCCAACTCCTTCCCAATCCAATCCTGAGACCCTTCCGATAGCAGAGGCGTGATATCTCAATGCTTCTACCAAACCTGAGACCCTTCCTTTAGCATGAGATGTGATATCCAAATCCTTCACATTCCAATCCTGAGACCCTTCCTATAGCATGAGATGTGATATCTCAATGCTTCTAATACCAAACCTGAGATCCTTCCTATAACATGAGATGTGATATCCAATTCCTTCCCATTCCAAACCTGAGGCCCTTCCTATTGGATGAGATGTGATATCCAACTCCTTCCCATTCCAACCCTGAGACCCTTCCTATAGCATGAGATGTGATGTCTCAATGCTTCTAATACCAAACCTGAGATCCTTCCTATAACATGAGATGTGATATCCAACTCCTTCCATTCCAATCCTGAGACCCGTCCTATAGCATGAGATGTGATATCTCAATGCTTATACCAAACCTGAGACCCTTCCTATAGCATGAGATGTGATATCCAATTGCTTCCCATTCCAATCCTGAGACCCTTCCTATAGCATGAGATGTGATATCTCAATGCTTCTAATACCAAACCTGAGATCCTTCCTCTAACATGAAATGTGATATCCAACTCCTTCCCTTTCCAAACCTAAGAGCCTATCTATAGCATGAGATGTGATATCCAAGTCCTTCCCATTCCAACCCTTAGACCCTTCCAACAGCATGCAATATGATATCTCAATGATTCTAATAACAAACCTGAGACCCGTCCTATAACATGAGATGGGATATCCAACTCCTTCCCATTCCAATCCTGAGGCACTTCCGATAGCAGAGATGTGATATCTCAATGCTTATACCAAACCTGAGAACCTTCCTATGTCCTGAGATGTCATATACAACTCCTTCCCATTCCAATCCTGAGACCCTTCCTTTAGCATGAGATGTGATATCTCAATGCTTATACCAAATCTGAGACCCTTCCTATAGCATGATGTGATATCCAATTCCTTCCCATTCCAATTCTTAGACCCTTCCTATAGCATGAGATGTGATATCTCAATGCTTATACCAAACCAGAGACTCTTCCTATAACATTAGATGGGATATCCAACTCCTTCCCATTCCAATCCTGAGCCGCTTCCGATAGCAGAGATGTGATATCTCAATGCTTATACCAAACCTGAGACCCTTCCTATAACATGAGATGTGATATCCAACTCCTTCCCGTTCCAAACCTGAGACACTAACTATAGCATATGTGATATCCAACTCCTTCCCATTCCAAACATGAGACCCTTCCAATAGCAAGAAAGTAATATCCAACTCCTACCCATTCCAATCCTGAGACCCTTCCTATAGCATGAGAAGGGATATCCAACTCCTTCCCAATCCAATCCTGAGACCCTTCCGATAGCAGAGATGTGATATCTCAATGCTTATAACAAACCTGAGACCCTTCCTATGGCATGAGATGTGATATCCAACTCCTTCCCATTCCAACCTGAGACACTTCCTATAGCATGAGAAGGGATATCCAACTCCTTCCCAATCCAATCCTGAGACCCTTCCGATAGCAGAGATGTGATATCTCAATGCTTATAACAAACCTGAGACCCTTCCTATGGCATGAGATGTGATATCCAACTCCTTGCCATTCAAATCCTGAGACTCTTCCTATAGCATGAGAAGGGATATCCAACTCCTTCCCAATCCAATCCTGAGACCCTTCCGATAGCAGAGACGTGATATCTCAATGCTTCTACCAAACCTGAGGCCCTTCCTTTAGCATGAGATGTGATATCCAAATCCTTCACATTCCAATCCTGAGACCCTTCCTATAGCATGAGATGTGATATCTCAATGCTTCTAATACCAAACCTGAGATCCTTCCTATAACATGAGATGTGATATCCAATTCCTTCCCATTCCAAACCTGAGACCCTTCCTATTGGATGAGATGTGATATCCAACTCCTTCCCATTCCAACCCTGAGACCCTTCCTTTAGCATGAGATGTGATGTCTCAATGCTTCTAATACCAAACCTGAGATCCTTCCTTATAACATGAGATGTGATATCCAACTCCTTCCATTCCAATCCTGAGACCCGTCCTATAGCATGAGATGTGATATCTCAATGCTTATACCAAACCTGAGACCCTTCCTATAGCATGAGATGTGATATCCAACTGCTTCCCATTCCAATCCTGAGACCCTTCCTATAGCATGAGATGTGATATCTCAATGCTTCTAATATCAAAACTGAGACCCTCCCTATAGCATGATATGTGATATCTAAGTCCTTCCCATTCCAATCCTGAGACCCTCCCTATAGCATGAGATGTGATATCCAACTCCTTCCCATTCCAATCCTGAGACCCTTCCTATAGCATGAGATATGATATCTCAATACTTCTAATACCAAACGTGAGATCCTTCCGATAACATGAGATGTGATATCCAAATCCTTCCCCTTCCAAACCTGAGACCCTCCCTTTAGCATGAGATGTGATATCCAACTCCTTCCTATTCCAATCCTGAGACTCTTCTGATAGCATGAGATGTGATATCTCAATGCTTCTAATACCAAACCTGAGATCCTTCCGATAGCATGATATGTGATATTTCAATGCTTCTAATACCAAACCTGAGATCCTTCCTATAACATGAGATGTGATATCCAAATCCTTCCCCTTCCAAACCTGAGACCCTCCCTTTAGCATGAGATGTGATATCCAACTCCTTCCCATTCCAATCCTGAGACCCTTCCGATATCATGAGATGTGATATCTCAAAGCTTCTAATATCAAACTTGAGACCCTCCCTATAGCGTGAGATGTGATATCCAAGTCCTTCCCATTCCAATCCTGAGACCCTTCCTATAGCATGAGATATGATATCTCAATGCTTCTAATACCAAACCTGAGACCCTTCCTATAACATGAGATGGGAATATCCAACTCCTTCCCATTCCAATCCTGAGACCCTTCCGATAGCAAAGATGTGATATCTCAATGCTTATACCAAACCTGAGATCCTTCCTATAACATGAGATGTCCTGAGACACTTCCTATAGCATGAGATGTGATATCTCACTGCTTATACCAAACCTGAGACCCTTCCCATAGCATGAGATGTGATATCCAAGTCCTTCCCATTCCAATCCTGAGACACTTCCTATAGCATGAGATGTGATATCTCAATGCTTCTAATACCAAACCTGAGACTCTTCCTATAACATGAGATGGGGAATCCAACTCCTTCCCATTCCAATCCTGAGACCCTTTTGATAGCAGAGATGTGATATCTCAATGTTTATACCAAACCTGAGACCCTTCCTACGGCATGAGTTGTCATATTCAACTCCTTCCCATTCCAATCCTGAGACCCTTCCTATAGCATGAGATGTGATATCTCAATGGTTCTACCAAACCTGAGACCCTTCCTATAACATGAGATGTGATATCCAATTCCTTCCCATTCCAAACCTGAGACCCTTCCTATTGGATGAGATGCGATATCCAACTCCTTCCCATTCCAACCCTGAGACCCTTCCTATAGCATGAGATGTGATATCTCAATGCTTCTAATACCAAACCTGCGATCCTTCCTATAACATGAGATGTGATATCCAACTCCTTCCCATTCCAATCCTGAGACCCTTCTGATAGCATAAGATATATCTCAATGCTTCTATACCAAACCTGAGATCCTTCCGATAGCATGAGATGTGATATCTCAATGCCTCTAATACCAAACCTGAGATCCTACCTCTAACATGAAATGTGATATCCAACTCTTTCCCCTTCCAAACCTGAGAGCCTTCCTATAGCATGAGATGTGATATCCAAGTCCTTCCCATTCCAATCCTGAGACCCTTCCTATAGCTTGAGATGTGATATCCAACTCCTTCCCATTCCAATTCTGAGACCCTTCCTATACTCTGAGACTTGATATCTCAATGCTTCTAATACCAAACCTGAGACCCGTAATATAACATGAGATGTGATATCCAACTCCTTCCCATTCCAATCCTGAGACCCTTCCGATATCATGAGATGTGATATCTCAAAGCTTCTAATATCAAACTTGAGACCCTCCCTATAGCATGAGATGTGATATCCAAGTCCTTCCCATTCCAATCCTGAGACCCTTCCTATAGCATGAGATGTGATATCTCAATGCTTCTAATACCAAACCTGAGACCCTTCCTATGACATGAGATGGGAATATCCAACTCCTTCCCATTCCAATCCTGAGACCCTTCCGATAGCAGAGATGTGATATCTCAATGCTTATACCAAACCTGAGACCCTTCCTATGGCATGAGATGTGATATCCAACTCCTTGCCATTCAAATCCTGAGACCCTTCCTATAGCATGAGAAGGGATATCCAACTCCTTCCCAATCCAATCCTGAGACCCGTCCTATAGCATGAGATGTGATATCTCAATGCTTATACCAAACCTGAGACACTTCCTATAGCATGAGATGTGATATCCAACTACTTCCCATTCCAATCCTGAGACCCTTCCTATAGCATGAGATGTGATATCTCAATGCTTCTAATACCAAACCTGAGATCCTTCCTCTAACATGAAATGTGATATCCAACTCCTTCCCTTTCCAAACCTAAGAGCCTATCTATAGCATGAGATGTGATATCCAAGTCCTTCCCATTCCAACCCTTAGACCCTTCCTACAGCATGCAATATGATATCTCAATGATTCTAATAACAAACCTGAGACCCATCCTATAACATGAGATGGGATATCCCACTCCTTCCCATTCCAATCCTGAGACACTTCCGATAGCAGAGATGTGATATCTCAGTGCTTATACCAAACCTGAGACCCTTCCTATAACATGAGATGTGATATCCAAATCCTTCCCTTTCCAAACCTGAGACCCTTCCTTTAGCATGAGATGTGATATCCAGCTCCTTCCCATTCCAATCCTGAGACACTTCCGATAGCATGAGATGTGATATCTCAATGCTTCTAATATCAAAACTGAGACCCTCCCTATAGCATGATATGTGATATCTAAGTCCTTCCCATTCCAATCCTGAGACCCTTCCTATAGCATGAGATATGATATCTCAATACTTCTAATACCAAACGTGAGATCCTTCCGATAACATGAGATGTGATATCCAAATCCTTCCCCTTCCAAACCTGAGACCCTCCCTTTAGCATGAGATGTGATATCCAACTCCTTCCCATTCCAATCCTGAGACCCTTCTGATAGCATGAGATGTGATATCTCAATGCTTCTAATACCAAACCTGAGATCCTTCCGATAGCATGAGATGTGATATCTCAATGGTTCTAATACCAAACCTGAGATCCTTCCTATAACATGAGATGTGATATCCAAATCCTTCCCCTTCCAAACCTGAGACCCTCCCTTTAGCATGAGATGTGATATCCAACTCCTTCCCATTCCAATCCTGAGACCCTTCCTATAGCATGAGATGTGATATCTCAATGCTTCTAATACCAAACCTGAGATCCTTCCTCTAACATGAAATGTGATATCCAACTCCTTCCCTTTCCAAACCTAAGAGCCTATCTATAGCATGAGATGTGATATCCAAGTCCTTCCCATTCCAACCCTTAGACCCTTCCTACAGCATGCAATATGATATCTCAATGATTCTAATAACAAACCTGAGACCCGTCCTATAACATGAGATGGGATATCCAACTCCTTTCCATTCCAATCCTGAGACACTTCCGATAGCAGAGATGTGATATCTCAATGCTTATACCAAACCTGAGACCCTTCCTATAACATGAGATGTGATATCCAAATCCTTCCCGTTCCAAACCTGAGACCCTTCCTTTAGCATGAGATGTGATATCCAGCTCCTTCCCATTCCAATCCTGAGACACTTCCGATAGCATGAGATGTGATATCTCAATGCTTCTAATATCAAAACTGAGACCCTCCCTATAGCATGATATGTGATATCTAAGTCCTTCCCATTCCAATCCTGAGACCCTTCCTATAGCATGAGATATGATATCTCAATACTTCTAATACCAAACGTGAGATCCTTCCGATAACATGAGATGTGATATCCAAATCCTTCCCCTTCCAAACCTGAGACCCTCCCTTTAGCATGAGATGTGATATCCAACTCCTTCCCATTCCAATCCTGAGACCATTCTGATAGCATGAGATGTGATATCTCAATGCTTCTAATACCAAACCTGAGATCCTTCCGATAGCATGAGATGTGATATCTCAATGGTTCTAATACCAAACCTGAGATCCTTCCTATAACATGAGATGTGATATCCAAGTCCTTCCCATTCCAATCCTGAGACCCTTCCTATAGCTTGAGATGTGATATCCAACTCCTTCCCATTCCAATTCTGAGACCCTTCCTATACTCTGAGACTTGATATCTCAATGCTTCTAATACCAAACCTGAGACCCGTAATATAACATGAGATGTGATATCCAAATCCTTCCCCTTCCAAACCTTAGACCCTTCCTTTATCATGAGATGTGATATCCAACTCCTTCCCATTCCAATCCTGAGACCCTTCCGATATCATGAGATGTGATATCTCAAAGCTTCTAATATCAAACTTGAGACCCTCCCTATAGCATGAGATGTGATATCCAAATCCTTCCCATTCCAATCCTGAGACCCTTCCTATAGCATGAGATGTGATATCTCAATGCTTCTAATACCAAACCTGAGACCCTTCCTATAACATGAGATGGGAATATCCAACTCCTTCCCATTCCAATCCTGAGACCCTTCCGATAGCAGAGATATGATATCTCAATGCTTATACCAAACCTGAGACCCTTCCTATGGCATGAGATGTGATATCCAACTCCTTGCCATTCAAATCCTGAGACCCTTCCTATAGCATGAGAAGGGATATCCAACTCCTTCCCAATCCAATCCTGAGACCCCTCCGATAGCAGAGACGTGATATCTCAATGCTTCTACCAATCCTGAGACCCTTCCTTTAGCATGAGATGTGATATCCAAATCCTTCACATTCCAATCCTGAGACCCTTCCTATAGCATGAGATGTGATATCTCAATGCTTCTAATACCAAACCTGAGCTCCTTCCTATAACATGAGATGTGATATCCAATTCCTTCCCATTCCAAACCTGAGACCCTTCCTATTGGATGAGATGTGATATCCAACTCCTTCCCATTCCAACCCTGAGACCCTTCCTATAGCATGAGATGTGATGTCTCAATGCTTCTAATACCAAACCTGAGATCCTTCCTATAACATGAGATGTGATATCCAACTCCTTACATTCCAATCCTGAGACCCGTCCTATAGCATGAGATGTGATATCTCAATGCTTATACCAAACCTGAGACCCTTCCTATAGCATGAGATGTGATATCCAACTACTTCCCATTCCAATCCTGAGACCCTTCCTATAGCATGAGATGTGATATCTCAATGCTTCTAATACCAAACCTGAGATCCTTCCTCTAACATGAAATGTGATATCCAACTCCTTCCCTTTCCAAACCTAAGAGCCTATCTATAGCATGAGATGTGATATCCAAGTCCTTCCCGTTCCAATCCTTAGACCCTTCCTACAGCATGCAATATGATATCTCAATGATTCTAATAACAAACCTGAGACCTGTCCTATAGCATGAGATATGATATCCAAGTCCTTCCCATTCCAATCCTGAGACCCTTCCTATAACATGAAATGTGATATCCAACTCCTTCCCATTCCAACCTGAGACCCTTCCTATAGCATGAGATGGGATATCCAACTTCTTCCAAATCCAATACTGATACCCTTCCGATAGCATGAGATGTGATATCCCAATGCTTCTACCAAACCTGAGACCCATACTATGGCATGAGATGTGATATCAAACTCCTTCCCATTCCAATCCTGAGACCCTTCCTATAGCTTGAGGTGTGATATCCAACTCCTTCCCATTCCAATTCTGAGACCCTTCTTATACCATGAGACTTGATATCTCAATGCTTCTAATACCAAACCTGAGACCCGTCCTATAACATGAGATGTGATATCCAAATCCTTCCCCTTCCAAACCTTAGACCCTTCCTTTATCATGAGATGTGGTATCCAACTCCTTCCCATTCCAATCCTGAGACCCTTCCGATATCATGAGATTTGTTATCTCAATGCTTCTAATATCAAACTTGAGACCCTCCCTATAGCATGAGATGTGACATCCAAGTCCTTCCCATTCCAATCCTGAGACCCTTCCTATAGCATGAGATGTGATATCTCTATGCTTCTAATACCAAACCTGAGACCCTTCCTATAACATGAGATGGGATATCCAACTCCTTCCCATTCCAATCCTGAGACCCTTCCGATAGCAGAGATGTGATATCTCAATGCTTATACCAAACATGAGACCCTTCCTATGGCCTGAGATGTCATATACAACTCCTTCCCATTCCAATCCTGAGACCCTTCCTTTAGCATGAGATGTGATATCTCAATGCTTATACCAAATCTGAGACCCTTCCTATAGCATGAGATGTGATATCCAAATCCTTCCCATTCCAATCCTGAGACCCTTCCTATAGCATGAGATGTGATATCTCTATACTTCTAATACCAAACCTGAGACCCTTCCTATAACATGAGATGGGATATCCAACTCCTTCCCATTCCAATCCTGAGACCCTTCCGATAGCAGAGATATGATATCTCAATGCTTATACCAAACCTGAGACCCTTCCTATGGCATGAGATGTGATATCCAACTCCTTGCCATTCAAATCCTGAGACCCTTCCTATAGCATGAGAAGGGATATCCAACTCCTTCCCAATCCAATCCTGAGACCCCTCCGATAGCAGAGACGTGATATCTCAATGCTTCTACCAATCCTGAGACCCTTCCTTTAGCATGAGATGTGATATCCAAATCCTTCACATTCCAATCCTGAGACCCTTCCTATAGCATGAGATGTGATATCTCAATGCTTCTAATACCAAACCTGAGCTCCTTCCTATAACATGAGATGTGATATCCAATTCCTTCCCATTCCAAACCTGAGACCCTTCCTATTGGATGAGATGTGATATCCAACTCCTTCCCATTCCAACCCTGAGACCCTTCCTATAGCATGAGATGTGATGTCTCAATGCTTCTAATACCAAACCTGAGATCCTTCCTATAACATGAGATGTGATATCCAACTCCTTACATTCCAATCCTGAGACCCGTCCTATAGCATGAGATGTGATATCTCAATGCTTATACCAAACCTGAGACCCTTCCTATAGCATGAGATGTGATATCCAACTACTTCCCATTCCAATCCTGAGACCCTTCCTATAGCATGAGATGTGATATCTCAATGCTTCTAATACCAAACCTGAGATCCTTCCTCTAACATGAAATGTGATATCCAACTCCTTCCCTTTCCAAACCTAAGAGCCTATCTATAGCATGAGATGTGATATCCAAGTCCTTCCCGTTCCAATCCTTAGACCCTTCCTACAGCATGCAATATGATATCTCAATGATTCTAATAACAAACCTGAGACCTGTCCTATAGCATGAGATATGATATCCAAGTCCTTCCCATTCCAATCCTGAGACCCTTCCTATAACATGAAATGTGATATCCAACTCCTTCCCATTCCAACCTGAGACCCTTCCTATAGCATGAGATGGGATATCCAACTTCTTCCAAATCCAATACTGATACCCTTCCGATAGCATGAGATGTGATATCCCAATGCTTCTACCAAACCTGAGACCCATACTATGGCATGAGATGTGATATCAAACTCCTTCCCATTCCAATCCTGAGACCCTTCCTATAGCTTGAGGTGTGATATCCAACTCCTTCCCATTCCAATTCTGAGACCCTTCTTATACCATGAGACTTGATATCTCAATGCTTCTAATACCAAACCTGAGACCCGTCCTATAACATGAGATGTGATATCCAAATCCTTCCCCTTCCAAACCTTAGACCCTTCCTTTATCATGAGATGTGGTATCCAACTCCTTCCCATTCCAATCCTGAGACCCTTCCGATATCATGAGATTTGTTATCTCAATGCTTCTAATATCAAACTTGAGACCCTCCCTATAGCATGAGATGTGACATCCAAGTCCTTCCCATTCCAATCCTGAGACCCTTCCTATAGCATGAGATGTGATATCCCAATGCTTCTACCAAACCTGAGACCCATACTATGGCATGAGATGTGATATCAAACTCCTTCCCATTCCAATCCTGAGACCCTTCCTATAGCTTGAGGTGTGATATCCAACTCCTTCCCATTCCAATTCTGAGACCCTTCTTATACCATGAGACTTGATATCTCAATGCTTCTAATACCAAACCTGAGACCCGTCCTATAACATGAGATGTGATATCCAAATCCTTCCCCTTCCAAACCTTAGACCCTTCCTTTATCATGAGATGTGGTATCCAACTCCTTCCCATTCCAATCCTGAGACCCTTCCGATATCATGAGATTTGTTATCTCAATGCTTCTAATATCAAACTTGAGACCCTCCCTATAGCATGAGATGTGACATCCAAGTCCTTCCCATTCCAATCCTGAGACCCTTCCTATAGCATGAGATGTGATATCTCTATGCTTCTAATACCAAACCTGAGACCCTTCCTATAACATGAGATGGGATATCCAACTCCTTCCCATTCCAATCCTGAGACCCTTCCGATAGCAGAGATGTGATATCTCAATGCTTATACCAAACATGAGACCCTTCCTATGGCCTGAGATGTCATATACAACTCCTTCCCATTCCAATCCTGAGACCCTTCCTTTAGCATGAGATGTGATATCTCAATGCTTATACCAAATCTGAGACCCTTCCTATAGCATGAGATGTGATATCCAAATCCTTCCCATTCCAATCCTGAGACCCTTCCTATAGCATGAGATGTGATATCTCAATGCTTATATCAAACCTGAGAGCCTACCTATAGCATGAGATGTGATATCCAAGTCCATCCCATTCCAATCCTTAGACCCTTCCTACAGCATGCGATGTGATATCTCAATGATTCTAATACCAAACCAGAGACTCTTACTATAACATGAGATGGGATATCCAACTCCTTCCCATTCCAATCCTGAGCCGCTTCCGATAGCAGAGATGTGATATCTCAATGCTTATACCAAACATGAGACCCTTCCTATAACATGAGATGTGATATCCAACTCCTTCCCGTTCCAAACCTGAGACACTAACTATAGCATATGTGATATCCAACTCCTTCCCATTCCAAACATGAGACCCTTCCTATAGCAAGAAAGTAATATCCAAATCCTTCCCATTCCAATCCTGAGACCCTTCCTATAACATGAGATGTGATATCCAACTCCTTCCCATTCAAATCCTGAGACCCTTCCTATAGCATGAGAAGGGATATCCAACTCCTTCCCAATCCAATCCTGAGACCCTTCCGATAGCAGAGATCTGCTATCTCAATGCTTCTACCAAACCTGAGACCCTTCCTTTAGCATGAGATGTGATATCCAAATCCTTCACATTCCAATCCTGAGACCCTTCCTATAGCATGAGATGTGATATCTCAATGCTTCTAATACCAAACCTGAGATCCTTCCTATAACATGAGATGTGATATCCAATTCCTTCCCATTCCAAACCTGAGACCCTTCCTATTGGATGAGATGCGATATCCAACTCCTTCCCATTCCAACCCTGAGACCCTTCCTATAGCATGAGATGTGATGTCTCAATGCTTCTAATACCAAACCTGAGATCCTTCCTATAACATGAGATGTGATATCCAACTCCTTCCATTCCAATCCTGAGACCCGTCCTATAGCATGAGATGTGATATCTCAATGCTTATACCAAACCTGAGACCCTTCCTATACCATGAGATGTGATATCCAACTACTTCCCATTCCAATCCTGAGACCCTTCCTATAGCATGAGATGTGATATCTCAATGCTTCTAATACCAAACCTGAGATCCTTCCTCTAACATGAAATGTGATAACCAACTCCTTCCCTTTCCAAACCTTAGACCCTTCCTACAGCATGCAATATGATATCTCAATGATTCTAATAACAAACCTGAGACCCGTCCTATAGCATGAGATATGATATCCAAGTCCTTCCCATTCCAATCCTGAGACCCTTCCTATAACATGAAATGTGATATCCAACTCCTTCCCATTCCAACCTGAGACCCTTCCTATAGCATGAGATGGGATATCCAACTTCTTCCAAATCCAATACTGATACCCTTCCGATAGCATGAGATGTGATGTCCCAATGCTTCTAATACCAAACCTGAGACCCGTCCTATAACATGAGATGTGATATCCAAATCCTTCCCCTTCCAAACCTTAGACCCTTCCTTTATCATGAGATGTGGTATCCAACTCGTTCCCATTCCAATCCTGAGACCCTTCCGATATCATGAGATTTGTTATCTCAATGCTTCTAATATCAAATTTGAGACCCTCCCTATAGCATGAGATGTGACATCCAAGTCCTTCCCATTCCAATCCTGAGACCCTTCCTATAGCATGAGATGTGATATCTCTATACTTATAATACCAAACCTGAGACCCTTCCTATAACATGAGATGGGATATCCAACTCCTTCCCATTCCAATCCTGAGACCCTTCCGATAGCAGAGATGTGATATCTCAATGCTTATACCAAACCTGAGACCCTTCCTATGGCCTGAGATGTCATATACAACTCCTTCCCATTCCAATCCTGAGACCCTTCCTTTAGCATGAGATGTGATATCTCAATGCTTATACCAAATCTGAGATCCTTCCTATAGCATGAGATGTGATATCCAAATCCTTCCCATTCCAATCCTGAGACCTTTCCTATTGCATGAGATGTGATATCTCAATGCTTATACCAAACCTGAGAGCCTACAATCCTGAGACCCTTCCTTTAGCATGAAATGTGATATCTCAATGCTTATACCAAATCTGAGACCCTTCCTATAGCATGAGATGTGATATCCAAGTCCATCCCATTCCAATCCTTAGACCCTTCCTACAGCATGCGATGTGATATCTCAATGATTCTAATACCAAACCAGAGACTCTTACTATAACATGAGATGGGATATCCAACTCCTTCCCATTCCAATCCTGAGCCGCTTCCGATAGCAGAGATGTGATATCTCAATGCTTATACCAAACCTGAGACCCTTCCTATAACATGAGATGTGATATCCAACTCCTTCCCGTTCCAAACCTGAGACACTAACTATAGCATATGTGATATCCAAATCCTTCCCATTCCAAACATGAGACCCTTCCTATAGCAAGAAAGTAATATCCAACTCCTACCCATTCCAATCCTGAGACCCTTCCTATAGCAAGAGATGTGATATCCAAATCCTTCCCATTCCAATCCTGAGACCCTTCCTATAACATGAGATGTGATATCCAACTCCTTCCCATTCCAACCTGAGACACTTCCTATAGCATGAGAAGGGATATCCAACTCCTTCCCAAAACAATCCTGAGACCCTTCCGATAGCAGAGATGTGATATCTCAATGCTTATACCAAACCTGAGACCCTTCCTATGGCATGAGATGTGATATCCAACTCCTTGCCATTCAAATCCTGAGACCCTTCCTATAGCATGAGATGTGATATCTCTATGCTTCTAATACCAAACCTGAGACCCTTCCTATAACATGAGATGGGATATCCAACTCCTTCCCAATCCAATCCTGAGACCCTTCCGATAGCAGAGATGTGATATCTCAATGCTTATACCAAACCTGAGAACCTTCCTATGGCCTGAGATGTCATATACAACTCCTTCCCATTCCAATCCTGCGACCCTTCCTTTAGCATGAGATGTGATATCTCAATGCTTATACCAAATCTGAGACCCTTCCTATAGCATGAGATGTGATATCCAATTCCTTCCCATTCCAATCCTGAGACCCTTCCTATAGCATGAGATGTGATATCTCAATGCTTATACCAAACCTGAGAGCCTACCTATAGCATGAGATGTGATATCCAAGTCCATCCCATTCCAATCCTTAGACCCTTCCTACAGCATGCGATGTGATATCTCAATGATTCTAATACCAAACCAGAGACTCTTCCTATAACATGAGATGGGATATCCAACTCCTTCCCATTCCAATCCTGAGCCGCTTCTGATAGCAGAGATGTGATATCTCAATGCTTATACCAAACCTGAGACCCTTCCTATAACATGAGATGTGATATCCAACTCCTTCCCGTTCCAAACCTGAGACACTAACTATAGCATATGTGATATCCAACTCCTTCCCATTCCAAACATGAGACCCTTCCTATAGCAAGAAAGTAATATCCAACTCCTACCCATTCCAATCCTGAGACCCTTCCTATAGCAAGAGATGTGATATCCAAATCCTTCCCATTCCAATCCTGAGACCCTTCCTATAACATGAGATGTGATATCCAACTCCTTCCCATTCCAACCTGAGACACTTCCTATAGCATGAGAAGGGATATCCAACTCCTTCCCAATCCAATCCTGAGACCCTTCCGATAGCAGAGATGTGATATCTCAATGCTTATACCAAACCTGAGACCCTTCCTATGGCATGAGATGTGATATCCAACTCCTTGCCATTCAAATCCTGAGACCCTTCCTATAGCATGAGATGTGATATCTCAATGCTTATACCAAACCTGAGACCCTTCCTATAACATGAGATGGGATATCCAACTCCTTCCCATTCCAATCCTGAGACCCTTCCGATAGCAGAGATGTGATATCTCAATGCTTATACCAAACCTGAGAACCTTCCTATGGCCTGAGATGTCGTATACAACTCCTTCCCATTCCAATCCTGAGACCCTTCCTTTAGCATGAGATGTGATATCTCAATGCTTATACCAAATCTGAGACCCTTCCTATAGCATGAGATGTGATATCCAATTCCTTCCCATTCCAATCCTGAGACCCTTCCTATAGCATGAGATGTGATATCTCAATGCTTATACCAAACCACCTGAGAGCCTACCTATAGCATGAGATGTGATATCCAAGTCCATCCCATTCCAATCCTTAGACCCTTCCTACAGCATGCGATGTGATATCTCAATGATTCTAATACCAAACCAGAGACTCTTCCTATAACATGAGATGGGATATCCAACTCCTTCCCATTCCAATCCTGAGCCGCTTCCGATAGCAGAGATGTGATATCTCAATGCTTATACCAAACCTGAGACCCTTCCTATAACATGAGATGTGATATCCAACTCCTTCCCGTTGCAAACCTGAGACACTAACTATAGCATATGTGATATCCAACTCCTTCCCATTCCAAACATGAGACCCCTCCTATAGCAAGAAAGTAATATCCAACTCCTACCCATTCCAATCCTGAGACCCTTCCTATAGCAAGAGATGTGATATCCAAATCCTTCCCATTCCAATCCTGAGACCCTTCCTATAACATGAATGAGATGTGATATCCAACTCCTTCCCATTCCAACCTGAGACACTTCCTATAGCATGAGAAGGGATATCCAACTCCTTCCCAATCCAAACCTGAGACCCTTCCGATAGCAGAGATGTGATATCTCAATGCTTATACCAAACCTGAGACCCTTCCTATGGCATGAGATGTGATATCCAACTCCTTCCCAATCCAATCCTGAGACCCTTCCTATAGCATGAGATGTGATATCTCAATGCTTATATCAAACCTGAGAGCCTACCTATAGCATGAGATGTGATATCCAAGTCCATCCCATTCCAATCCTTAGACCCTTCCTACAGCATGCGATGTGATATCTCAATGATTCTAATACCAAACCAGAGACTCTTACTATAACATGAGATGGGATATCCAACTCCTTCCCATTCCAATCCTGAGCCGCTTCCGATAGCAGAGATGTGATATTGTTAGGAAAGATTTCGTTATTGTAGGGAACTTTCCTTCCATGTGGCAACCCCTAAACTTTTTGCTATTGTTTTCAACCTGTTTTCTTGACTTTGCCAGAGAAGTGCAGCCTTCTGCCGTACTCCTCTGGGCTTTCGCTCCTTTCTTACGGGGAAACTGACATGCCCTTAAGACAGTCAGTACCGGGGAACGCTGTTTCCCGTAGTTTCTTTTATCGTGTCGCCATTTTAGTGCAACACGACACAAGAGGGCACTGTAAGCTAAGTTACAGCTCTCTTGGGTCTCTAGCCTTCTACAGACCCTAGACACTCTTGTAGGATGGTTTTTGGATCGGTGCAAGTCATTCAGGGACTGGGCTGGTGGCAGCGATCATTTGGTTTATTTTGAGCTCCTTTTGCCGTTCTGAGCACCTTTTTGCCGCGAACACAAAAGGGTGGCCCGGCTACCCAAAATGGCCGGACCACGAGGCTCCTTTGTCTCGTCCACTGTCCGTCTTGCCCCCTTTACCTTCCCCCGGGTCAGGCGACCCGGGGCCTTCCTTATTTGGGCATGTAGTTTCCCGCGAAACACGGTTGCTTTCGCGGGCTTCTACATGTCGTTTGAGTGCCCCCAGGATGTGGGCTGGGCTGTCTGGTCCCAATACACATCCTGGGTGCCAGAGAGTCTAGGGTGGTGTGAATGCCTGGGACCACTGTGGTCCGTGATTGGTCCACGTATGGTATGTGTGTTGATGAGCGGATCTCCCATTCACTCCCCTCCTTTTTGGCGCGAAGGGAACCGTGGATAAGAGGGAGCTGGAAACACCACTACCATGTCGATCTCCTGAGTTCTTACGAACCCAGGGATACAGGAGCCAAGTATCCTGCGAACACGAGGCTGGACCGAGGAATCGCTGGTGACCCCCTGAAGAACTTCTGCTCCTCATTGCTGTCGTCCGGTGAAGCCCTTTCCACCTAAGATCGAACAAGAAGGCCTGTACTGGCGCTTCGACCTATTGGAATAGCAGGACCAGCTATTCCCGGCACCTTCATCAACTCCTGCCGTAAGCCTTCGGAAGTGTCTCTGGGCCATCCAGTTGACTGACCAGCTTACTAAGGAGTCCTGCTCTGTAATCGCCGACAGGTTGGGTAGTATTCTGAGTCCGGGGCACGCTCACACGCTTCGTTTGCTTAGCAACCCTAAGCTAGAGGTGAACGGTGCTCGTTTGGCTTGAATACACCCGGCCGTTCCGTTGCCCTGCCGTGGCGACAAAACTGTGCAGGATTCTTCGATCGGGACGTCTTTTTACTCTGCACGACGACGAGACGTTCCCTGCTCTTCAGAACCTGCCAGAAGCTGCATCTATCGAGGAGAAGCTCGGGCCTGCTTGCTTCGGGGACCGGTGAGTAGATTAGCTAGGATCTGGTCGCCCTCCTGCAGTGCCCCTTGCTTCTCCCCGCTGTAAATACAGCTCCCCTTGTCCGTACTCGCGCCCTACTTCTGCCTCACAGTGGAGGCTGCGCTAGAGTCGCGGACCGTGTTCTCCTTCATTAGGGCACCCTACAGAGCTGTCCAACGTCCTCCGAAGAGCTTCACCTTCTGCCCATTGGCACCGGCGTGTGCAGGTACTTTTGAGCGCTAGGCTCCACTCTTCGTAGGGATTGGACTACCATCTAGTTAGGGGCCTCAGAAGGCGGACATATCACACGCATTGGTTCGCACTGCCTGTTTTCCTTCCCCTGCAGGTGGATAACATATTTCGTGCTGCTAATGCTGTGAAACTGTGTATTCTGTATATATATTGGGTGGATAGTGTATGTGTTGGTTTAATATCGTTGTATATTGCTGCTTTTACTGTGGTTATTAGTTTCAAGGCCTTATAATAAATGTGTATCTATTTTTGATATAAACAACTGTTTGGAGTAGTTTGTAAGCGCTCTTGCTTTGTGTGCTCATTGCGGGCTTTCAGTCACCCTCACCCCTCTTGAGACCTAGTCTTGACCGCCGCGATCGCTACCTTGATTGGTCTGGCTTGTCCAGAGGTTACCCTGTTCCAAGTAATTAGGTTGGCCTTCTGAACTTCTGCGCCACCAGGACAGAGTTCAGAAATCCGTCTTAACAAATTGGTGTACAGCGGTGGGATACGACTGAAGGTATCCAGTGTTGCGCACGAGCTAAGGCGTTTTCAGGTTATTCCAACCAGGACACGCAGTAAAGTATTGAATATAACGTTAAAAAGGCCATAGTCCTATCAACAGTATGGAAACGAATACTTTATTAACCTTAAATGCTTCGAAATCTGAAACATTGAAGAAGATGTGTGCGGAGAGAGGGGTTTCCTCTCAAGGCACTAAATTGGAAATGATCCAGAGAATCGTGGCGTGGCAAGAAGCGCAGCTTGACGCTATAACTTCCGAGGACAGTGCAGAAGGTGGTGGGGCTGCTCTCACTGGCAGAACCGACGGTTCTGCCGCTGCACTGATCCATCACGACCACGAGGACAGGGAGGATGTAATGTCTAACGTTTCCTCTGCCAGTGTTGATGGGGAGGCTATGCTTGAATTCAAGAAGCAAGAGCTGCGGTTTAGGCAGCAGGAGCTTGAATTCAGCATAGCCAAACTGAAAATCGACCAGGCAGAAAAACAAAAAGACAGGGATCACCAGTTGGAACTGGCCAAGCTTCGGTTCGCAAATGGGTCCAAGGGTCCTGGACATGGTTCTGGGGCTTCCTCTCCTCCACGGTTTCCAAAAGATCTGCTCAGTGTGTATGAGGAACGAAATGACATTATGGACTGGTTAAATGCGTTTGAGTATGCATGCGAGGTTCAAGAGGTTGATAATGCGGATAAGATTGCATGGTTACTCAGCAGACTGCCCCATTCTGGTTGCAGTGCCATTATGGAAATGTCGAAGGCTGAGCGCGCTGATTTTGCAATGTTGAAGCAGACTCTCATTTTAAAGTTTGGGAAGACTCCGACCCAATATTTGAAAAGGTTTAGAGAGTATAAGAAAAAGGAAGGTGGTACTTGGGTGTCGTATGTAGCTGAGTCCCTGAAAAACTTAACTGGCTGGGTTGAAGGTTATAAGGTTTCTACCTTCGAAGGCATGATCAATCTGGTCATGCTGGAACACATTTTTGCTTCTTCTTCCCCGGAGCTTAAGCAGCATTTGGCCGATTCGAAGGAGATAGATCCTAAGAAGCTGGCCATTGCGGCAGACTTATGGGTGTCACATCGAGTGTCCCATAAGGACAAAACTCATCCTGGTAAGCAGGAGGAAGGGAAAAAGTCCAAAGATATGGAGGGTGGGGAATCTGCTAAATCTTCTTCCCATAAGGGCCACAAAAAGAAAAATAAGGGTAAGCCATACGAGAACTCACAGGGTAGTGGAGGTTCGCCTCCGAAACAGAACTCTGGTTATAATAAGCCTCCCTACGTAAACAGACCCAATGGGGCTTGTTTTTCTTGTGGAGCAACTGACCATGTGAAGGGGGATCCCCGTTGTAAGGTTAGACCTTTGGGGGTCCACTCCGCTAATCTGGCCTTCTCCTCCTACGAGGAAGAAGAGATTACAGGAGCATCCTTCTCCTCAGACTCATTTCCCAGCGGAATAGAGGCTGAGGTAGTTTTAGTGTCCCTGGGTTCCTGGGAGCCTAAAGTCGCAGAGGCGTATGCTAGGATTCCGGATAACACCAAGCACTACTTTAAAGACAGTGTGCTGATCAATGGAGTGGATACTCCAGCTCTTAGGGATAGTGGGTGCAGTCGAACTGTAGTGGATTCTACCTTGGTAGACTCAGAGGAAGTTGCCAGAGCTCCTCTGATGCCCACTAAGTTGGCTGACGGCCCCCTCCGTATGTTTCCCGTGATCCCTGTTAATCTAACTTTAAATGGTACAGCAGTTAGGATTCCAGTGAGCATTCAGAGAAACGTCCCGGGAAAGGTCTTGTTGGGCAATGATCTCAGAGCTCTAGGGCTCGTAGGAGACACTGCCGAAAGACCCTACACACGGTCTCAAGCACGGGCAGCATTGGCCAAGTCCAATACGCCGCCCCAGCCGAAGGGGAAACCCAAGGCGAAAGGAGTCAACAAGTCCCGACGGGGGAAAGAGAATATTCCCCCGAGCTCGCCTACCACTGCGGTGGAGGGAGTTGGTCAATCGCCCGAGCCTGACGAGGAGGTGGCGATGCCTGAAGTGTTCGACCCCAACGACCATCCTGAACTAAAAGACTTGTTAGTTGAAGGAGGTCCTGATAGGGACGACTTCAGTAAGGGCCAACGTGAGTGCCCATCTCTGGAAGGCCTAAGGAGACAGGCCTGCTCCCAGCTTGAGGGTGAACCTCCTGGGAAGCACCGGATTTATTGGGAAGGTGGACTCCTGTACAGTGAGCCCACAGAGTCTACAGAAGGAGACCATAGGAGGTTGGTGGTTCCCCTTGCTGTTAGACCCTTCCTCCTGCAGTTGGCGCATGAAGTTCCCCTTGCTGGTCACCTTGGAATGAAGAGGACCAAGCAAAGGTTATCTATGCACTTCTACTGGCCCAAGATGGGGGTGCAAGTAGAAAGTCACTGCAGGAGTTGTGCCTCCTGCCAGTTGTCTGGTAAGGTTGGCGCGACAATCCAAGCTCCGTTGGTACCGCTCCCAGTTGTGGGGGTACCATTTGAAAGGGTAGGGATCGACATCGTTGGTCCCCTTGACCCGCAAACATCCTCAGGCAATAGGTTTATCCTGGTGCTGGTCGACCATGCAACCAGGTATCCTGAGGCCATCCCATTAAAGACTGTAACTGCCAAGTCGGTTGCAAAAGCTTTACTCGGCATATTTACTAGGGTTGGCTTCCCTAAAGAAGTTGTGTCAGATCGTGGCAGCAACTTTATGTCGAAGTATATGCAGGCTATGTGGAAAGAATGTGGGGTCACCTACAAGTTCTCTTCTGCATATCACCCCCAGACCAATGGTCTGGTGGAACGTTTCAACAGAACGTTAAAGAGCATGATTGGGGCTCTGGAGGAGCCCCAGAGAAGAAAATGGGATCTTCTCTTACCATGCTTGCTGTTTGCCTACAGAGAGGTACCACAGGAGGGTGTTGGCTTCAGCCCCTTCGAACTTCTGTTCGGTCATCCCGTACGGGGACCCTTAGCCATCGTCAAAGAGGGATGGGAGATGCCCACTCCCCCTGTTACTACCAATGTAGTTGACTATGTGCTAGGGCTCAGAAAACGGATGGTACTCCTGATGGGCTTGGCTAGTGAAAAGTTGAAGGCAGGACAAGCGCTGGTGAAACATTGGTACGACCAGAAAGCTTCCTTAATTCACTTTACCCCTGGTCAGCAAGTCCTGATCATGAACCCTATAAGGCCTCGCGCTTTACAGGACAAATGGTCAGGCCCTTACACAGTGGTGGAGCCCCTGGGTGAGGTGAACTATTTAGTGGACCTTGGAAGGCCTGGACAGGCTCCAAAAGTGTTCCACGTAAATAGGCTGAAGGCTTTCGTCCCAAGAGTCGAAATCGCAGCACTGCTACTGGCGTCAGACGTTGAGGAAGAGGAGTCAGAACCTCTTCCCGACCTGTTCCAAAGCGGTCCTTCAGATAGCTCCGTTGAGGGTGTCCGAGTGGCCCCTCACCTGACTTCTGATCAGCAGGCTGAGGTGAAAAGTTTGCTTAGGCAGTTTTCCCCCCTGTTTTCACAGTCGCCTGGTTTGACACCTTGGTGCAAACATAACATTGACACAGGAGACAGTGTACCTACCAAAAGTAGGGGATACAGGATGTCGGATAAAGTACGGTCTTATATTAAGACCGAGGTCAACAAGATGTTAGACCTTGGGGTGATTGAACCCTCTAGTAGTCCTTGGTCCAGTCCTGTGGTATTGGTTCCAAAGGCAGGCACTTCTGAATTGAGGTTCTGCGTGGATTACAGGGCTCTGAATGCTGTCACCAAGACAGACGCTCACCCCTTGCCTCGAACTGACGAGCTGGTGGATACCTTGGGTGCCTCCAAGTACCTCAGCACGTTTGACCTGACTGCGGGCTATTGGCAAATAGCTTTAGCAGAACATGCCAAGGAGAAGACAGCATTTTCAACTCCCGACGGGCTTTACCAATTCCGGGTAATGCCGTTCGGATTGAAGAATGCACCTGCCACTTTCCAGAGGCTTGTGAATCATGTGTTGAATGGGTTGGACGAATTCTGTCTTGCATATCTGGACGATATAGCAGTTTTCAGTGCCACCTGGGAAGACCATGTGAAACACCTCGGGATTGTGCTCCAGGCTCTTCAGAAAGCCCACTTGACCATCAAGGCGAGTAAATGCCAGATTGGACAAGGCTCAGTGGTTTACCTTGGGCATGAAGTAGGTGGAGGAAGGATACAGCCTCTCCCCAGTAAAGTACAAGCAGTACAAGACTGGCCTACCCCCACTACACAAACCCAAGTGAGAGCCTTCTTAGGACTCACGGGTTATTACCGCAATTTTGTGGCAGACTATGGCACCATAGCTGCTCCTCTGACTGCCCTCACAACTCCGAAGAAACCCAAGAAGGTAACTTGGACCGACGAGTGTGAGAAGGCCTTCAATGGCTTGAAAGACTCCTTGTGCCAGGCCCCTGTGCTCAGGGCCCCTGATTATCAAAGACCTTTTATCGTGCAGACGGATGCCTCTGACACTGGGATAGGAGCTGTACTATCACAAGTAGATGAGAAGGGTAAGGAACACCCTATCGGTTTTATTAGTCGCCAGCTTAAGGACAGAGAGCTCAGATGGTCCACGGTAGAGAAAGAATGTTTCTCTGTTGTGTGGGCCCTAAGGAAGCTGCGGCCCTACCTCTATGGGACCCACTTCACTGTGCAGACTGACCATAAGCCGTTAAAGTGGCTAATGAACATGAAGGGGGAGAATCCAAAGTTGCTTAGGTGGTCCATAAGTCTACAAGGCTTCGACTTCACTATTGAGCATAGGCCAGGTGTCCAACATAGCAATGCTGATGGGTTGTCCAGAATGTTTTACCGACCTGAACAAGAGACTCATCCAGGGGTGGATTAGTTCCCCCTGTCCATAGTCTGGGAGGGGCGAGTGTTAGGAAAGATTTCGTTATTGTAGGGAACTTTCCTTCCATGTGGCAACCCCTAAACTTTTTGCTATTGTTTTCAACCTGTTTTCTTGACTTTGCCAGAGAAGTGCAGCCTTCTGCCGTACTCCTCTGGGCTTTCGCTCCTTTCTTACGGGGAAACTGACATGCCCTTAAGACAGTCAGTACCGGGGAACGCTGTTTCCCGTAGTTTCTTTTATCGTGTCGCCATTTTAGTGCAACACGACACAAGAGGGCACTGTAAGCTAAGTTACAGCTCTCTTGGGTCTCTAGCCTTCTACAGACCCTAGACACTCTTGTAGGATGGTTTTTGGATCGGTGCAAGTCATTCAGGGACTGGGCTGGTGGCAGCGATCATTTGGTTTATTTTGAGCTCCTTTTGCCGTTCTGAGCACCTTTTTGCCGCGAACACAAAAGGGTGGCCCGGCTACCCAAAATGGCCGGACCACGAGGCTCCTTTGTCTCGTCCACTGTCCGTCTTGCCCCCTTTACCTTCCCCCGGGTCAGGCGACCCGGGGCCTTCCTTATTTGGGCATGTAGTTTCCCGCGAAACACGGTTGCTTTCGCGGGCTTCTACATGTCGTTTGAGTGCCCCCAGGATGTGGGCTGGGCTGTCTGGTCCCAATACACATCCTGGGTGCCAGAGAGTCTAGGGTGGTGTGAATGCCTGGGACCACTGTGGTCCGTGATTGGTCCACGTATGGTATGTGTGTTGATGAGCGGATCTCCCATTGGCTCCCCTCCGTTTTGGCGCGAAGGGAACCGTGGATAAGAGGGAGCTGGAAACACCACTACCATGTCGATCTCCTGAGTTCTTACGAACCCAGGGATACAGGAGCCAAGTATCCTGCGAACACGAGGCTGGACCGAGGAATCGCTGGTGACCCCCTGAAGAACTTCTGCTCCTCATTGCTGTCGTCCGGTGAAGCCCTTTCCACCTAAGATCGAACAAGAAGGCCTGTACTGGCGCTTCGACCTATTGGAATAGCAGGACCAGCTATTCCCGGCACCTTCATCAACTCCTGCCGTAAGCCTTCGGAAGTGTCTCTGGGCCATCCAGTTGACTGACCAGCTTACTAAGGAGTCCTGCTCTGTAATCGCCGACAGGTTGGGTAGTATTCTGAGTCCGGGGCACGCTCACACGCTTCGTTTGCTTAGCAACCCTAAGCTAGAGGTGAACGGTGCTCGTTTGGCTTGAATACACCCGGCCGTTCCGTTGCCCTGCCGTGGCGACAAAACTGTGCAGGATTCTTCGATCGGGACGTCTTTTTACTCTGCACGACGACGAGACGTTCCCTGCTCTTCAGAACCTGCCAGAAGCTGCATCTATCGAGGAGAAGCTCGGGCCTGCTTGCTTCGGGGACCGGTGAGTAGATTAGCTAGGATCTGGTCGCCCTCCTGCAGTGCCCCTTGCTTCTCCCCGCTGTAAATACAGCTCCCCTTGTCCGTACTCGTGCCCTACTCCTGCCTCACAGTGGAGGCTGCGCTAGAGTCGCGGACCGTGTTCTCCTTCATTAGGGCACCCTACAGAGCTGTCCAACGTCCTCCGAAGAGCTTCACCTTCTGCCCATTGGCACCGGCGTGTGCAGGTACTTTTGAGCGCTAGGCTCCACTCTTCGTAGGGATTGGACTACCATCTAGTTAGGGGCCTCAGAAGGCGGACATATCACACGCATTGGTTCGCACTGCCTGTTTTCCTTCCCCTGCAGGTGGATAACATATTTCGTGCTGCTAATGCTGTGAAACTGTGTATTCTGTATATATATTGGGTGGATAGTGTATGTGTTGGTTTAATATCGTTGTATATTGCTGCTTTTACTGTGGTTATTAGTTTCAAGGCCTTATAATAAATGTGTATCTATTTTTGATATAAACAACTGTTTGGAGTAGTTTGTAAGCGCTCTTGCTTTGTGTGCTCATTGCGGGCTTTCAGTCACCCTCACCCCTCTTGAGACCTAGTCTTGACCGCCGCGATCGCTACCTTGATTGGTCTGGCTTGTCCAGAGGTTACCCTGTTCCAAGTAATTAGGTTGGCCTTCTGAACTTCTGCGCCACCAGGACAGAGTTCAGAAATCCGTCTTAACAGATATCTCAATGCTTATACCAAACATGAGACCCTTCCTATAACATGAGATGTGATATCCAACTCCTTCCCGTTCCAAACCTGAGACACTAACTATAGCATATGTGATATCCAACTCCTTCCCATTCCAAACATGAGACCCTTCCTATAGCAAGAAAGTAATATCCAAATCCTTCCCATTCCAATCCTGAGACCCTTCCTATAACATGAGATGTGATATCCAACTCCTTCCCATTCAAATCCTGAGACCCTTCCTATAGCATGAGAAGGGATATCCAACTCCTTCCCAATCCAATCCTGAGACCCTTCCGATAGCAGAGATCTGATATCTCAATGCTTCTACCAAACCTGAGACCCTTCCTTTAGCATGAGATGTGATATCCAAATCCTTCACATTCCAATCCTGAGACCCTTCCTATAGCATGAGATGTGATATCTCAATGCTTCTAATACCAAACCTGAGATCCTTCCTATAACATGAGATGTGATATCCAATTCCTTCCCATTCCAAACCTGAGACCCTTCCTATTGGATGAGATGCGATATCCAACTCCTTCCCATTCCAACCCTGAGACCCTTCCTATAGCATGAGATGTGATGTCTCAATGCTTCTAATACCAAACCTGAGATCCTGCCTATAACATGAGATGTGATATCCAACTCCTTCCATTCCAATCCTGAGACCCGTCCTATAGCATGAGATGTGATATCTCAATGCTTATACCAAACCTGAGACCCTTCCTATACCATGAGATGTGATATCCAACTACTTCCCATTCCAATCCTGAGACCCTTCCTATAGCATGAGATGTGATATCTCAATGCTTCTAATACCAAACCTGAGACCCTTCCTCTAACATGAAATGCGATATCCAACTCCTTCCCATTCCAACCTGAGACCCTTCCTATAGCATGAGATGGGATATCCAACTTCTTCCAAATCCAATACTGATACCCTTCCGATAGCATGAGATGTGATGTCCCAATGCTTCTAATACCAAACCTGAGACCCGTCCTATAACATGAGATGTGATATCCAAATCCTTCCCCTTCCAAACCTTAGACCCTTCCTTTATCATGAGATGTGGTATCCAACTCGTTCCCATTCCAATCCTGAGACCCTTCCGATATCATGAGATTTGTTATCTCAATGCTTCTAATATCAAACTTGAGACCCTCCCTATAGCATGAGATGTGACATCCAAGTCCTTCCCATTCCAATCCTGAGACCCTTCCTATAGCATGAGATGTGATATCTCTATACTTCTAATACCAAACCTGAGACCCTTCCTATAACATGAGATGGGATATCCAACTCCTTCCCATTCCAATCCTGAGACCCTTCCGATAGCAGAGATGTGATATCTCAATGCTTATACCAAACCTGAGACCCTTCCTATGGCCTGAGATGTCATATACAACTCCTTCCCATTCCAATCCTGAGACCCTTCCTTTAGCATGAGATGTGATATCTCAATGCTTATACCAAATCTGAGATCCTTCCTATAGCATGAGATGTGATATCCAAATCCTTCCCATTCCAATCCTGAGACCCTTCCTATTGCATGAGATGTGATATCTCAATGCTTATACCAAACCTGAGAGCCTACAATCCTGAGACCCTTCCTTTAGCATGAAATGTGATATCTCAATGCTTATACCAAATCTGAGACCCTTCCTATAGCATGAGATGTGATATCCAAGTCCATCCCATTCCAATCCTTAGACCCTTCCTACAGCATGCGATGTGATATCTCAATGATTCTAATACCAAACCAGAGACTCTTACTATAACATGAGATGGGATATCCAACTCCTTCCCATTCCAATCCTGAGCCGCTTCCGATAGCAGAGATGTGATATCTCAATGCTTATACCAAACCTGAGACCCTTCCTATAACATGAGATGTGATATCCAACTCCTTCCCGTTCCAAACCTGAGACACTAACTATAGCATATGTGATATCCAAATCCTTCCCATTCCAAACATGAGACCCTTCCTATAGCAAGAAAGTAATATCCAACTCCTACCCATTCCAATCCTGAGACCCTTCCTATAGCAAGAGATGTGATATCCAAATCCTTCCCATTCCAATCCTGAGACCCTTCCTATAACATGAGATGTGATATCCAACTCCTTCCCATTCCAACCTGAGACACTTCCTATAGCATGAGAAGGGATATCCAACTCCTTCCCAAAACAATCCTGAGACCCTTCCGATAGCAGAGATGTGATATCTCAATGCTTATACCAAACCTGAGACCCTTCCTATGGCATGAGATGTGATATACAACTCCTTGCCATTCAAATCCTGAGACCCTTCCTATAGCATGAGATGTGATATCTCTATGCTTCTAATACCAAACCTGAGACCCTTCCTATAACATGAGATGGGATATCCAACTCCTTCCCAATCCAATCCTGAGACCCTTCCGATAGCAGAGATGTGATATCTCAATGCTTATACCAAACCTGAGAACCTTCCTATGGCCTGAGATGTCATATACAACTCCTTCCCATTCCAATCCTGCGACCCTTCCTTTAGCATGAGATGTGATATCTCAATGCTTATACCAAATCTGAGACCCTTCCTATAGCATGAGATGTGATATCCAATTCCTTCCCATTCCAATCCTGAGACCCTTCCTATAGCATGAGATGTGATATCTCAATACTTATACCAAACCTGAGAGCCTACCTATAGCATGAGATGTGATATCCAAGTCCATCCCATTCCAATCCTTAGACCCTTCCTACAGCATGCGATGTGATATCTCAATGATTCTAATACCAAACCAGAGACTCTTCCTATAACATGAGATGGGATATCCAACTCCTTCCCATTCCAATCCTGAGCCGCTTCTGATAGCAGAGATGTGATATCTCAATGCTTATACCAAACCTGAGACCCTTCCTATAACATGAGATGTGATATCCAACTCCTTCCCGTTCCAAACCTGAGACACTAACTATAGCATATGTGATATCCAACTCCTTCCCATTCCAAACATGAGACCCTTCCTATAGCAAGAAAGTAATATCCAACTCCTACCCATTCCAATCCTGAGACCCTTCCTATAGCAAGAGATGTGATATCCAAATCCTTCCCATTCCAATCCTGAGACCCTTCCTATAACATGAGATGTGATATCCAACTCCTTCCCATTCCAACCTGAGACACTTCCTATAGCATGAGAAGGGATATCCAACTCCTTCCCAATCCAATCCTGAGACCCTTCCGATAGCAGAGATGTGATATCTCAATGCTTATACCAAACCTGAGACCCTTCCTATGGCATGAGATGTGATATCCAACTCCTTGCCATTCAAATCCTGAGACCCTTCCTATAGCATGAGATGTGATATCTCAATGCTTATACCAAACCTGAGACCCTTCCTATAACATGAGATGGGATATCCAACTCCTTCCCATTCCAATCCTGAGACCCTTCCGATAGCAGAGATGTGATATCTCAATGCTTATACCAAACCTGAGAACCTTCCTATGGCCTGAGATGTCGTATACAACTCCTTCCCATTCCAATCCTGAGACCCTTCCTTTAGCATGAGATGTGATATCTCAATGCTTATACCAAATCTGAGACCCTTCCTATAGCATGAGATGTGATATCCAATTCCTTCCCATTCCAATCCTGAGACCCTTCCTATAGCATGAGATGTGATATCTCAATGCTTATACCAAACCACCTGAGAGCCTACCTATAGCATGAGATGTGATATCCAAGTCCATCCCATTCCAATCCTTAGACCCTTCCTACAGCATGCGATGTGATATCTCAATGATTCTAATACCAAACCAGAGACTCTTCCTATAACATGAGATGGGATATCCAACTCCTTCCCATTCCAATCCTGAGCCGCTTCCGATAGCAGAGATGTGATATCTCAATGCTTATACCAAACCTGAGACCCTTCCTATAACATGAGATGTGATATCCAACTCCTTCCCGTTGCAAACCTGAGACACTAACTATAGCATATGTGATATCCAACTCCTTCCCATTCCAAACATGAGACCCCTCCTATAGCAAGAAAGTAATATCCAACTCCTACCCATTCCAATCCTGAGACCCTTCCTATAGCAAGAGATGTGATATCCAAATCCTTCCCATTCCAATCCTGAGACCCTTCCTATAACATGAATGAGATGTGATATCCAACTCCTTCCCATTCCAACCTGAGACACTTCCTATAGCATGAGAAGGGATATCCAACTCCTTCCCAATCCAAACCTGAGACCCTTCCGATAGCAGAGATGTGATATCTCAATGCTTATACCAAACCTGAGACCCTTCCTATGGCATGAGATGTGATATCCAACTCCTTCCCAATCCAATCCTGAGACCCTTCCGATAGCAGAGGCGTGATATCTCAATGCTTCTACCAAACCTGAGACCCTTCCTTTAGCATGAGATGTGATATCCAAATCCTTCACATTCCAATCCTGAGACCCTTCCTATAGCATGAGATGTGATATCTCAATGCTTCTAATACCAAACCTGAGATCCTTCCTATAACATGAGATGTGATATCCAATTCCTTCCCATTCCAAACCTGAGGCCCTTCCTATTGGATGAGATGTGATATCCAACTCCTTCCCATTCCAACCCTGAGACCCTTCCTATAGCATGAGATGTGATGTCTCAATGCTTCTAATACCAAACCTGAGATCCTTCCTATAACATGAGATGTGATATCCAACTCCTTCCATTCCAATCCTGAGACCCGTCCTATAGCATGAGATGTGATATCTCAATGCTTATACCAAACCTGAGACCCTTCCTATAGCATGAGATGTGATATCCAATTGCTTCCCATTCCAATCCTGAGACCCTTCCTATAGCATGAGATGTGATATCTCAATGCTTCTAATACCAAACCTGAGATCCTTCCTCTAACATGAAATGTGATATCCAACTCCTTCCCTTTCCAAACCTAAGAGCCTATCTATAGCATGAGATGTGATATCCAAGTCCTTCCCATTCCAACCCTTAGACCCTTCCAACAGCATGCAATATGATATCTCAATGATTCTAATAACAAACCTGAGACCCGTCCTATAACATGAGATGGGATATCCAACTCCTTCCCATTCCAATCCTGAGGCACTTCCGATAGCAGAGATGTGATATCTCAATGCTTATACCAAACCTGAGAACCTTCCTATGTCCTGAGATGTCATATACAACTCCTTCCCATTCCAATCCTGAGACCCTTCCTTTAGCATGAGATGTGATATCTCAATGCTTATACCAAATCTGAGACCCTTCCTATAGCATGATGTGATATCCAATTCCTTCCCATTCCAATTCTTAGACCCTTCCTATAGCATGAGATGTGATATCTCAATGCTTATACCAAACCAGAGACTCTTCCTATAACATTAGATGGGATATCCAACTCCTTCCCATTCCAATCCTGAGCCGCTTCCGATAGCAGAGATGTGATATCTCAATGCTTATACCAAACCTGAGACCCTTCCTATAACATGAGATGTGATATCCAACTCCTTCCCGTTCCAAACCTGAGACACTAACTATAGCATATGTGATATCCAACTCCTTCCCATTCCAAACATGAGACCCTTCCAATAGCAAGAAAGTAATATCCAACTCCTACCCATTCCAATCCTGAGACCCTTCCTATAGCATGAGAAGGGATATCCAACTCCTTCCCAATCCAATCCTGAGACCCTTCCGATAGCAGAGATGTGATATCTCAATGCTTATACCAAACCTGAGACCCTTCCTATGGCATGAGATGTGATATCCAACTCCTTGCCATTCAAATCCTGAGACCCTTCCTATAGCATGAGATGTGATATCTCTATGCTTCTAATACCAAACCTGAGACCCTTCCTATAACATGAGATGGGATATCCAACTCCTTCCCAATCCAATCCTGAGACCCTTCCGATAGCAGAGATGTGATATCTCAATGCTTATACCAAACCTGAGAACCTTCCTATGGCCTGAGATGTCGTATACAACTCCTTCCCATTCCAATCCTGAGGCCCTTCCTTTAGCATGAGATGTGATATCTCAATGCTTATACCAAATCTGAGACCCTTCCTATAGCATGAGATGTGATATCCAATTCCTTCCCATTCCAATCCTGAGACCCTTCCTATAGCATGAGATGTGATATCTCAATGCTTATACCAAACCTGAGAGCCTACCTATAGCATGAGATGTGATATCCAAGTACATCCCATTCCAATCCTTAGACCCTTCCTACAGCATGCGATGTGATATCTCAATGATTCTAATACCAAACCAGAGACTCTTCCTATAACATGAGATGGGATATCCAACTCCTTCCCATTCCAATCCTGAGCCGCTTCTGATAGCAGAGATGTGATATCTCAATGCTTATACCAAACCTGAGACCCTTCCTATAACATGAGATGTGATATCCAACTCCTTCCCGTTCCAAACCTGAGACACTAACTATAGCATATGTGATATCCAACTCCTTCCCATTCCAAACATGAGACCCTTCCTATAGCAAGAAAGTAATATCCAACTCCTACCCATTCCAATCCTGAGACCCTTCCTATAGCAAGAGATGTGATATCCAAATCCTTCCCATTCCAATCCTGAGACCCTTCCTATAACATGAGATGTGATATCCAACTCCTTCCCATTCCAACCTGAGACACTTCCTATAGCATGAGAAGGGATATCCAACTCCTTCCCAATCCAATCCTGAGACCCTTCCGATAGCAGAGATGTGATATCTCAATGCTTATACCAAACCTGAGACCCTTCCTATGGCATGAGATGTGATATCCAACTCCTTGCCATTCAAATCCTGAGACCCTTCCTATAGCATGAGATGTGATATCTCAATGCTTATACCAAACCTGAGACCCTTCCTATAACATGAGATGGGATATCCAACTCCTTCCCATTCCAATCCTGAGACCCTTCCGATAGCAGAGATGTGATATCTCAATGCTTATACCAAACCTGAGAACCTTCCTATGGCCTGAGATGTCGTATACAACTCCTTCCCATTCCAATCCTGAGACCCTTCCTTTAGCATGAGATGTGATATCTCAATGCTTATACCAAATCTGAGACCCTTCCTATAGCATGAGATGTGATATCCAATTCCTTCCCATTCCAATCCTGAGACCCTTCCTATAGCATGAGATGTGATATCTCAATGCTTATACCAAACCACCTGAGAGCCTACCTATAGCATGAGATGTGATATCCAAGTCCATCCCATTCCAATCCTTAGACCCTTCCTACAGCATGCGATGTGATATCTCAATGATTCTAATACCAAACCAGAGACTCTTCCTATAACATGAGATGGGATATCCAACTCCTTCCCATTCCAATCCTGAGCCGCTTCCGATAGCAGAGATGTGATATCTCAATGCTTATACCAAACCTGAGACCCTTCCTATAACATGAGATGTGATATCCAACTCCTTCCCGTTGCAAACCTGAGACACTAACTATAGCATATGTGATATCCAACTCCTTCCCATTCCAAACATGAGACCCCTCCTATAGCAAGAAAGTAATATCCAACTCCTACCCATTCCAATCCTGAGACCCTTCCTATAGCAAGAGATGTGATATCCAAATCCTTCCCATTCCAATCCTGAGACCCTTCCTATAACATGAATGAGATGTGATATCCAACTCCTTCCCATTCCAACCTGAGACACTTCCTATAGCATGAGAAGGGATATCCAACTCCTTCCCAATCCAAACCTGAGACCCTTCCGATAGCAGAGATGTGATATCTCAATGCTTATACCAAACCTGAGACCCTTCCTATGGCATGAGATGTGATATCCAACTCCTTCCCAATCCAATCCTGAGACCCTTCCGATAGCAGAGGCGTGATATCTCAATGCTTCTACCAAACCTGAGACCCTTCCTTTAGCATGAGATGTGATATCCAAATCCTTCACATTCCAATCCTGAGACCCTTCCTATAGCATGAGATGTGATATCTCAATGCTTCTAATACCAAACCTGAGATCCTTCCTATAACATGAGATGTGATATCCAATTCCTTCCCATTCCAAACCTGAGGCCCTTCCTATTGGATGAGATGTGATATCCAACTCCTTCCCATTCCAACCCTGAGACCCTTCCTATAGCATGAGATGTGATGTCTCAATGCTTCTAATACCAAACCTGAGATCCTTCCTATAACATGAGATGTGATATCCAACTCCTTCCATTCCAATCCTGAGACCCGTCCTATAGCATGAGATGTGATATCTCAATGCTTATACCAAACCTGAGACCCTTCCTATAGCATGAGATGTGATATCCAATTGCTTCCCATTCCAATCCTGAGACCCTTCCTATAGCATGAGATGTGATATCTCAATGCTTCTAATACCAAACCTGAGATCCTTCCTCTAACATGAAATGTGATATCCAACTCCTTCCCTTTCCAAACCTAAGAGCCTATCTATAGCATGAGATGTGATATCCAAGTCCTTCCCATTCCAACCCTTAGACCCTTCCAACAGCATGCAATATGATATCTCAATGATTCTAATAACAAACCTGAGACCCGTCCTATAACATGAGATGGGATATCCAACTCCTTCCCATTCCAATCCTGAGGCACTTCCGATAGCAGAGATGTGATATCTCAATGCTTATACCAAACCTGAGAACCTTCCTATGTCCTGAGATGTCATATACAACTCCTTCCCATTCCAATCATGAGACCCTTCCTTTAGCATGAGATGTGATATCTCAATGCTTATACCAAATCTGAGACCCTTCCTATAGCATGATGTGATATCCAATTCCTTCCCATTCCAATTCTTAGACCCTTCCTATAGCATGAGATGTGATATCTCAATGCTTATACCAAACCAGAGACTCTTCCTATAACATTAGATGGGATATCCAACTCCTTCCCATTCCAATCCTGAGCCGCTTCCGATAGCAGAGATGTGATATCTCAATGCTTATACCAAACCTGAGACCCTTCCTATAACATGAGATGTGATATCCAACTCCTTCCCGTTCCAAACCTGAGACACTAACTATAGCATATGTGATATCCAACTCCTTCCCATTCCAAACATGAGACCCTTCCAATAGCAAGAAAGTAATATCCAACTCCTACCCATTCCAATCCTGAGACCCTTCCTATAGCATGAGAAGGGATATCCAACTCCTTCCCAATCCAATCCTGAGACCCTTCCGATAGCAGAGATGTGATATCTCAATGCTTATACCAAACCTGAGACCCTTCCTATGGCATGAGATGTGATATCCAACTCCTTGCCATTCAAATCCTGAGACCCTTCCTATAGCATGAGATGTGATATCTCTATGCTTCTAATACCAAACCTGAGACCCTTCCTATAACATGAGATGGGATATCCAACTCCTTCCCAATCCAATCCTGAGACCCTTCCGATAGCAGAGATGTGATATCTCAATGCTTATACCAAACCTGAGAACCTTCCTATGGCCTGAGATGTCGTATACAACTCCTTCCCATTCCAATCCTGAGGCCCTTCCTTTAGCATGAGATGTGATATCTCAATGCTTATACCAAATCTGAGACCCTTCCTATAGCATGAGATGTGATATCCAATTCCTTCCCATTCCAATCCTGAGACCCTTCCTATAGCATGAGATGTGATATCTCAATGCTTATACCAAACCTGAGAGCCTACCTATAGCATGAGATGTGATATCCAAGTCCATCCCATTCCAATCCTTAGACCCTTCCTACAGCATGCGATGTGATATCTCAATGATTCTAATACCAAACCAGAGACTCTTCCTATAACATGAGATGGGATATCCAACTCCTTCCCATTCCAATCCTGAGCCGCTTCTGATAGCAGAGATGTGATATCTCAATGCTTATACCAAACCTGAGACCCTTCCTATAACATGAGATGTGATATCCAACTCCTTCCCGTTCCAAACCTGAGACACTAACTATAGCATATGTGATATCCAACTCCTTCCCATTCCAAACATGAGACCCTTCCTATAGCAAGAAAGTAATATCCAACTCCTACCCATTCCAATCCTGAGACCCTTCCTATAGCAAGAGATGTGATATCCAAATCCTTCCCATTCCAATCCTGAGACCCTTCCTATAACATGAGATGTGATATCCAACTCCTTCCCATTCCAACCTGAGACACTTCCTATAGCATGAGAAGGGATATCCAACTCCTTCCCAATCCAATCCTGAGACCCTTCCGATAGCAGAGATGTGATATCTCAATGCTTATACCAAACCTGAGACCCTTCCTATGGCATGAGATGTGATATCCAACTCCTTGCCATTCAAATCCTGAGACCCTTCCTATAGCATGAGATGTGATATCTCAATGCTTATACCAAACCTGAGACCCTTCCTATAACATGAGATGGGATATCCAACTCCTTCCCATTCCAATCCTGAGACCCTTCTGATAGCAGAGATGTGATATCTCAATGCTTATACCAAACCTGAGAACCTTCCTATGGCCTGAGATGTCGTATACAACTCCTTCCCATTCCAATCCTGAGACCCTTCCTTTAGCATGAGATGTGATATCTCAATGCTTATACCAAATCTGAGACCCTTCCTATAGCATGAGATGTGATATCCAATTCCTTCCCATTCCAATCCTGAGACCCTTCCTATAGCATGAGATGTGATATCTCAATGCTTATACCAAACCACCTGAGAGCCTACCTATAGCATGAGATGTGATATCCAAGTCCATCCCATTCCAATCCTTAGACCCTTCCTACAGCATGCGATGTGATATCTCAATGATTCTAATACCAAACCAGAGACTCTTCCTATAACATGAGATGGGATATCCAACTCCTTCCCATTCCAATCCTGAGCCGCTTCCGATAGCAGAGATGTGATATCTCAATGCTTATACCAAACCTGAGACCCTTCCTATAACATGAGATGTGATATCCAACTCCTTCCCGTTGCAAACCTGAGACACTAACTATAGCATATGTGATATCCAACTCCTTCCCATTCCAAACATGAGACCCCTCCTATAGCAAGAAAGTAATATCCAACTCCTACCCATTCCAATCCTGAGACCCTTCCTATAGCAAGAGATGTGATATCCAAATCCTTCCCATTCCAATCCTGAGACCCTTCCTATAACATGAATGAGATGTGATATCCAACTCCTTCCCATTCCAACCTGAGACACTTCCTATAGCATGAGAAGGGATATCCAACTCCTTCCCAATCCAAACCTGAGACCCTTCCGATAGCAGAGATGTGATATCTCAATGCTTATACCAAACCTGAGACCCTTCCTATGGCATGAGATGTGATATCCAACTCCTTCCCAATCCAATCCTGAGACCCTTCCGATAGCAGAGGCGTGATATCTCAATGCTTCTACCAAACCTGAGACCCTTCCTTTAGCATGAGATGTGATATCCAAATCCTTCACATTCCAATCCTGAGACCCTTCCTATAGCATGAGATGTGATATCTCAATGCTTCTAATACCAAACCTGAGATCCTTCCTATAACATGAGATGTGATATCCAATTCCTTCCCATTCCAAACCTGAGGCCCTTCCTATTGGATGAGATGTGATATCCAACTCCTTCCCATTCCAACCCTGAGACCCTTCCTATAGCATGAGATGTGATGTCTCAATGCTTCTAATACCAAACCTGAGATCCTTCCTATAACATGAGATGTGATATCCAACTCCTTCCATTCCAATCCTGAGACCCGTCCTATAGCATGAGATGTGATATCTCAATGCTTATACCAAACCTGAGACCCTTCCTATAGCATGAGATGTGATATCCAATTGCTTCCCATTCCAATCCTGAGACCCTTCCTATAGCATGAGATGTGATATCTCAATGCTTCTAATACCAAACCTGAGATCCTTCCTCTAACATGAAATGTGATATCCAACTCCTTCCCTTTCCAAACCTAAGAGCCTATCTATAGCATGAGATGTGATATCCAAGTCCTTCCCATTCCAACCCTTAGACCCTTCCAACAGCATGCAATATGATATCTCAATGATTCTAATAACAAACCTGAGACCCGTCCTATAACATGAGATGGGATATCCAACTCCTTCCCATTCCAATCCTGAGGCACTTCCGATAGCAGAGATGTGATATCTCAATGCTTATACCAAACCTGAGAACCTTCCTATGTCCTGAGATGTCATATACAACTCCTTCCCATTCCAATCCTGAGACCCTTCCTTTAGCATGAGATGTGATATCTCAATGCTTATACCAAATCTGAGACCCTTCCTATAGCATGATGTGATATCCAATTCCTTCCCATTCCAATTCTTAGACCCTTCCTATAGCATGAGATGTGATATCTCAATGCTTATACCAAACCAGAGACTCTTCCTATAACATTAGATGGGATATCCAACTCCTTCCCATTCCAATCCTGAGCCGCTTCCGATAGCAGAGATGTGATATCTCAATGCTTATACCAAACCTGAGACCCTTCCTATAACATGAGATGTGATATCCAACTCCTTCCCGTTCCAAACCTGAGACACTAACTATAGCATATGTGATATCCAACGCCTTCCCATTCCAAACATGAGACCCTTCCAATAGCAAGAAAGTAATATCCAACTCCTACCCATTCCAATCCTGAGACCCTTCCTATAGCATGAGAAGGGATATCCAACTCCTTCCCAATCCAATCCTGAGACCCTTCCGATAGCAGAGATGTGATATCTCAATGCTTATAACAAACCTGAGACCCTTCCTATGGCATGAGATGTGATATCCAACTCCTTCCCATTCCAACCTGAGACACTTCCTATAGCATGAGAAGGGATATCCAACTCCTTCCCAATCCAATCCTGAGACCCTTCCGATAGCAGAGATGTGATATCTCAATGCTTATAACAAACCTGAGACCCTTCCTATGGCATGAGATGTGATATCCAACTCCTTGCCATTCAAATCCTGAGACTCTTCCTATAGCATGAGAAGGGATATCCAACTCCTTCCCAATCCAATCCTGAGACCCTTCCGATAGCAGAGACGTGATATCTCAATGCTTCTACCAAACCTGAGGCCCTTCCTTTAGCATGAGATGTGATATCCAAATCCTTCACATTCCAATCCTGAGACCCTTCCTATAGCATGAGATGTGATATCTCAATGCTTCTAATACCAAACCTGAGATCCTTCCTATAACATGAGATGTGATATCCAATTCCTTCCCATTCCAAACCTGAGACCCTTCCTATTGGATGAGATGTGATATCCAACTCCTTCCCATTCCAACCCTGAGACCCTTCCTTTAGCATGAGATGTGATGTCTCAATGCTTCTAATACCAAACCTGAGATCCTTCCTTATAACATGAGATGTGATATCCAACTCCTTCCATTCCAATCCTGAGACCCGTCCTATAGCATGAGATGTGATATCTCAATGCTTATACCAAACCTGAGACCCTTCCTATAGCATGAGATGTGATATCCAACTGCTTCCCATTCCAATCCTGAGACCCTTCCTATAGCATGAGATGTGATATCTCAATGCTTCTAATATCAAAACTGAGACCCTCCCTATAGCATGATATGTGATATCTAAGTCCTTCCCATTCCAATCCTGAGACCCTCCCTATAGCATGAGATGTGATATCCAACTCCTTCCCATTCCAATCCTGAGACCCTTACTATAGCATGAGATATGATATCTCAATACTTCTAATACCAAACGTGAGATCCTTCCGATAACATGAGATGTGATATCCAAATCCTTCCCCTTCCAAACCTGAGACCCTCCCTTTAGCATGAGATGTGATATCCAACTCCTTCCTATTCCAATCCTGAGACTCTTCTGATAGCATGAGATGTGATATCTCAATGCTTCTAATACCAAACCTGAGATCCTTCCGATAGCATGATATGTGATATTTCAATGCTTCTAATACCAAACCTGAGATCCTTCCTATAACATGAGATGTGATATCCAAATCCTTCCCCTTCCAAACCTGAGACCCTCCCTTTAGCATGAGATGTGATATCCAACTCCTTCCCATTCCAATCCTGAGACCCTTCCGATATCATGAGATGTGATATCTCAAAGCTTCTAATATCAAACTTGAGACCCTCCCTATAGCGTGAGATGTGATATCCAAGTCCTTCCCATTCCAATCCTGAGACCCTTCCTATAGCATGAGATATGATATCTCAATGCTTCTAATACCAAACCTGAGACCCTTCCTATAACATGAGATGGGAATATCCAACTCCTTCCCATTCCAATCCTGAGACCCTTCCGATAGCAAAGATGTGATATCTCAATGCTTATACCAAACCTGAGATCCTTCCTATAACATGAGATGTCCTGAGACACTTCCTATAGCATGAGATGTGATATCTCACTGCTTATACCAAACCTGAGACCCTTCCCATAGCATGAGATGTGATATCCAAGTCCTTCCCATTCCAATCCTGAGACACTTCCTATAGCATGAGATGTGATATCTCAATGCTTCTAATACCAAACCTGAGACTCTTCCTATAACATGAGATGGGGAATCCAACTCCTTCCCATTCCAATCCTGAGACCCTTTTGATAGCAGAGATGTGATATCTCAATGTTTATACCAAACCTGAGACCCTTCCTACGGCATGAGTTGTCATATTCAACTCCTTCCCATTCCAATCCTGAGACCCTTCCTATAGCATGAGATGTGATATCTCAATGGTTCTACCAAACCTGAGACCCTTCCTATAACATGAGATGTGATATCCAATTCCTTCCCATTCCAAACCTGAGACCCTTCCTATTGGATGAGATGCGATATCCAACTCCTTCCCATTCCAACCCTGAGACCCTTCCTATAGCATGAGATGTGATATCTCAATGCTTCTAATACCAAACCTGCGATCCTTCCTATAACATGAGATGTGATATCCAACTCCTTCCCATTCCAATCCTGAGACCCTTCTGATAGCATAAGATATATCTCAATGCTTCTAATACCAAACCTGAGATCCTACCTCTAACATGAAATGTGATATCCAACTCTTTCCCCTTCCAAACCTGAGAGCCTTCCTATAGCATGAGATGTGATATCCAAGTCCTTCCCATTCCAATCCTGAGACCCTTCCTATAGCTTGAGATGTGATATCCAACTCCTTCCCATTCCAATTCTGAGACCCTTCCTATACTCTGAGACTTGATATCTCAATGCTTCTAATCCCAAACCTGAGACCCGTAATATAACATGAGATGTGATATCCAACTCCTTCCCATTCCAATCCTGAGACCCTTCCGATATCATGAGATGTGATATCTCAAAGCTTCTAATATCAAACTTGAGACCCTCCCTATAGCATGAGATGTGATATCCAAGTCCTTCCCATTCCAATCCTGAGACCCTTCCTATAGCATGAGATGTGATATCTCAATGCTTCTAATACCAAACCTGAGACCCTTCCTATGACATGAGATGGGAATATCCAACTCCTTCCCATTCCAATCCTGAGACCCTTCCGATAGCAGAGATGTGATATCTCAATGCTTATACCAAACCTGAGACCCTTCCTATGGCATGAGATGTGATATCCAACTCCTTGCCATTCAAATCCTGAGACCCTTCCTATAGCATGAGAAGGGATATCCAACTCCTTCCCAATCCAATCCTGAGACCCGTCCTATAGCATGAGATGTGATATCTCAATGCTTATACCAAACCTGAGACACTTCCTATAGCATGAGATGTGATATCCAACTACTTCCCATTCCAATCCTGAGACCCTTCCTATAGCATGAGATGTGATATCTCAATGCTTCTAATACCAAACCTGAGATCCTTCCTCTAACATGAAATGTGATATCCAACTCCTTCCCTTTCCAAACCTAAGAGCCTATCTATAGCATGAGATGTGATATCCAAGTCCTTCCCATTCCAACCCTTAGACCCTTCCTACAGCATGCAATATGATATCTCAATGATTCTAATAACAAACCTGAGACCCATCCTATAACATGAGATGGGATATCCCACTCCTTCCCATTCCAATCCTGAGACACTTCCGATAGCAGAGATGTGATATCTCAGTGCTTATACCAAACCTGAGACCCTTCCTATAACATGAGATGTGATATCCAAATCCTTCCCGTTCCAAACCTGAGACCCTTCCTTTAGCATGAGATGTGATATCCAGCTCCTTCCCATTCCAATCCTGAGACACTTCCGATAGCATGAGATGTGATATCTCAATGCTTCTAATATCAAAACTGAGACCCTCCCTATAGCATGATATGTGATATCTAAGTCCTTCCCATTCCAATCCTGAGACCCTTCCTATAGCATGAGATATGATATCTCAATACTTCTAATACCAAACGTGAGATCCTTCCGATAACATGAGATGTGATATCCAAATCCTTCCCCTTCCAAACCTGAGACCCTCCCTTTAGCATGAGATGTGATATCCAACTCCTTCCCATTCCAATCCTGAGACCCTTCTGATAGCATGAGATGTGATATCTCAATGCTTCTAATACCAAACCTGAGATCCTTCCGATAGCATGAGATGTGATATCTCAATGGTTCTAATACCAAACCTGAGATCCTTCCTATAACATGAGATGTGATATCCAAATCCTTCCCCTTCCAAACCTGAGACCCTCCCTTTAGCATGAGATGTGATATCCAACTCCTTCCCATTCCAATCCTGAGACCCTTCCTATAGCATGAGATGTGATATCTCAATGCTTCTAATACCAAACCTGAGATCCTTCCTCTAACATGAAATGTGATATCCAACTCCTTCCCTTTCCAAACCTAAGAGCCTATCTATAGCATGAGATGTGATATCCAAGTCCTTCCCATTCCAACCCTTAGACCCTTCCTACAGCATGCAATATGATATCTCAATGATTCTAATAACAAACCTGAGACCCGTCCTATAACATGAGATGGGATATCCAACTCCTTCCCATTCCAATCCTGAGACACTTCCGATAGCAGAGATGTGATATCTCAATGCTTATACCAAACCTGAGACCCTTCCTATAACATGAGATGTGATATCCAAATCCTTCCCGTTCCAAACCTGAGACCCTTCCTTTAGCATGAGATGTGATATCCAGCTCCTTCCCATTCCAATCCTGAGACACTTCCGATAGCATGAGATGTGATATCTCAATGCTTCTAATATCAAAACTGAGACCCTCCCTATAGCATGATATGTGATATCTAAGTCCTTCCCATTCCAATCCTGAGACCCTTCCTATAGCATGAGATATGATATCTCAATACTTCTAATACCAAACGTGAGATCCTTCCGATAACATGAGATGTGATATCCAAATCCTTCCCCTTCCAAACCTGAGACCCTCCCTTTAGCATGAGATGTGATATCCAACTCCTTCCCATTCCAATCCTGAGACCATTCTGATAGCATGAGATGTGATATCTCAATGCTTCTAATACCAAACCTGAGATCCTTCCGATAGCATGAGATGTGATATCTCAATGGTTCTAATACCAAACCTGAGATCCTTCCTATAACATGAGATGTGATATCCAAGTCCTTCCCATTCCAATCCTGAGACCCTTCCTATAGCTTGAGATGTGATATCCAACTCCTTCCCATTCCAATTCTGAGACCCTTCCTATACTCTGAGACTTGATATCTCAATGCTTCTAATACCAAACCTGAGACCCGTAATATAACATGAGATGTGATATCCAAATCCTTCCCCTTCCAAACCTTAGACCCTTCCTTTATCATGAGATGTGATATCCAACTCCTTCCCATTCCAATCCTGAGACCCTTCCGATATCATGAGATGTGATATCTCAAAGCTTCTAATATCAAACTTGAGACCCTCCCTATAGCATGAGATGTGATATCCAAATCCTTCCCATTCCAATCCTGAGACCCTTCCTATAGCATGAGATGTGATATCTCAATGCTTCTAATACCAAACCTGAGACCCTTCCTATAACATGAGATGGGAATATCCAACTCCTTCCCATTCCAATCCTGAGACCCTTCCGATAGCAGAGATATGATATCTCAATGCTTATACCAAACCTGAGACCCTTCCTATGGCATGAGATGTGATATCCAACTCCTTGCCATTCAAATCCTGAGACCCTTCCTATAGCATGAGAAGGGATATCCAACTCCTTCCCAATCCAATCCTGAGACCCCTCCGATAGCAGAGACGTGATATCTCAATGCTTCTACCAATCCTGAGACCCTTCCTTTAGCATGAGATGTGATATCCAAATCCTTCACATTCCAATCCTGAGACCCTTCCTATAGCATGAGATGTGATATCTCAATGCTTCTAATACCAAACCTGAGCTCCTTCCTATAACATGAGATGTGATATCCAATTCCTTCCCATTCCAAACCTGAGACCCTTCCTATTGGATGAGATGTGATATCCAACTCCTTCCCATTCCAACCCTGAGACCCTTCCTATAGCATGAGATGTGATGTCTCAATGCTTCTAATACCAAACCTGAGATCCTTCCTATAACATGAGATGTGATATCCAACTCCTTACATTCCAATCCTGAGACCCGTCCTATAGCATGAGATGTGATATCTCAATGCTTATACCAAACCTGAGACCCTTCCTATAGCATGAGATGTGATATCCAACTACTTCCCATTCCAATCCTGAGACCCTTCCTATAGCATGAGATGTGATATCTCAATGCTTCTAATACCAAACCTGAGATCCTTCCTCTAACATGAAATGTGATATCCAACTCCTTCCCTTTCCAAACCTAAGAGCCTATCTATAGCATGAGATGTGATATCCAAGTCCTTCCCGTTCCAATCCTTAGACCCTTCCTACAGCATGCAATATGATATCTCAATGATTCTAATAACAAACCTGAGACCTGTCCTATAGCATGAGATATGATATCCAAGTCCTTCCCATTCCAATCCTGAGACCCTTCCTATAACATGAAATGTGATATCCAACTCCTTCCCATTCCAACCTGAGACCCTTCCTATAGCATGAGATGGGATATCCAACTTCTTCCAAATCCAATACTGATACCCTTCCGATAGCATGAGATGTGATATCCCAATGCTTCTACCAAACCTGAGACCCATAATATGGCATGAGATGTGATATCAAACTCCTTCCCATTCCAATCCTGAGACCCTTCCTATAGCTTGAGGTGTGATATCCAACTCCTTCCCATTCCAATTCTGAGACCCTTCTTATACCATGAGACTTGATATCTCAATGCTTCTAATACCAAACCTGAGACCCGTCCTATAACATGAGATGTGATATCCAAATCCTTCCCCTTCCAAACCTTAGACCCTTCCTTTATCATGAGATGTGGTATCCAACTCCTTCCCATTCCAATCCTGAGACCCTTCCGATATCATGAGATTTGTTATCTCAATGCTTCAAATATCAAACTTGAGACCCTCCCTATAGCATGAGATGTGACATCCAAGTCCTTCCCATTCCAATCCTGAGACCCTTCCTATAGCATGAGATGTGATATCTCTATGCTTCTAATACCAAACCTGAGACCCTTCCTATAACATGAGATGGGATATCCAACTCCTTCCCATTCCAATCCTGAGACCCTTCCGATAGCAGAGATGTGATATCTCAATGCTTATACCAAACATGAGACCCTTCCTATGGCCTGAGATGTCATATACAACTCCTTCCCATTCCAATCCTGAGACCCTTCCTTTAGCATGAGATGTGATATCTCAATGCTTATACCAAATCTGAGACCCTTCCTATAGCATGAGATGTGATATCCAAATCCTTCCCATTCCAATCCTGAGACCCTTCCTATAGCATGAGATGTGATATCTCAATGCTTATATCAAACCTGAGAGCCTACCTATAGCATGAGATGTGATATCCAAGTCCATCCCATTCCAATCCTTAGACCCTTCCTACAGCATGCGATGTGATATCTCAATGATTCTAATACCAAACCAGAGACTCTTACTATAACATGAGATGGGATATCCAACTCCTTCCCATTCCAATCCTGAGCCGCTTCCGATAGCAGAGATGTGATATCTCAATGCTTATACCAAACATGAGACCCTTCCTATAACATGAGATGTGATATCCAACTCCTTCCCGTTCCAAACCTGAGACACTAACTATAGCATATGTGATATCCAACTCCTTCCCATTCCAAACATGAGACCCTTCCTATAGCAAGAAAGTAATATCCAAATCCTTCCCATTCCAATCCTGAGACCCTTCCTATAACATGAGATGTGATATCCAACTCCTTCCCATTCAAATCCTGAGACCCTTCCTATAGCATGAGAAGGGATATCCAACTCCTTCCCAATCCAATCCTGAGACCCTTCCGATAGCAGAGATCTGCTATCTCAATGCTTCTACCAAACCTGAGACCCTTCCTTTAGCATGAGATGTGATATCCAAATCCTTCACATTCCAATCCTGAGACCCTTCCTATAGCATGAGATGTGATATCTCAATGCTTCTAATACCAAACCTGAGATCCTTCCTATAACATGAGATGTGATATCCAATTCCTTCCCATTCCAAACCTGAGACCCTTCCTATTGGATGAGATGCGATATCCAACTCCTTCCCATTCCAACCCTGAGACCCTTCCTATAGCATGAGATGTGATGTCTCAATGCTTCTAATACCAAACCTGAGATCCTTCCTATAACATGAGATGTGATATCCAACTCCTTCCATTCCAATCCTGAGACCCGTCCTATAGCATGAGATGTGATATCTCAATGCTTATACCAAACCTGAGACCCTTCCTATACCATGAGATGTGATATCCAACTACTTCCCATTCCAATCCTGAGACCCTTCCTATAGCATGAGATGTGATATCTCAATGCTTCTAATACCAAACCTGAGATCCTTCCTCTAACATGAAATGTGATATCCAACTCCTTCCCTTTCCAAACCTTAGACCCTTCCTACAGCATGCAATATGATATCTCAATGATTCTAATAACAAACCTGAGACCCGTCCTATAGCATGAGATATGATATCCAAGTCCTTCCCATTCCAATCCTGAGACCCTTCCTATAACATGAAATGTGATATCCAACTCCTTCCCATTCCAACCTGAGACCCTTCCTATAGCATGAGATGGGATATCCAACTTCTTCCAAATCCAATACTGATACCCTTCCGATAGCATGAGATGTGATGTCCCAATGCTTCTAATACCAAACCTGAGACCCGTCCTATAACATGAGATGTGATATCCAAATCCTTCCCCTTCCAAACCTTAGACCCTTCCTTTATCATGAGATGTGGTATCCAACTCGTTCCCATTCCAATCCTGAGACCCTTCCGATATCATGAGATTTGTTATCTCAATGCTTCTAATATCAAACTTGAGACCCTCCCTATAGCATGAGATGTGACATCCAAGTCCTTCCCATTCCAATCCTGAGACCCTTCCTATAGCATGAGATGTGATATCTCTATACTTCTAATACCAAACCTGAGACCCTTCCTATAACATGAGATGGGATATCCAACTCCTTCCCATTCCAATCCTGAGACCCTTCCGATAGCAGAGATGTGATATCTCAATGCTTATACCAAACCTGAGACCCTTCCTATGGCCTGAGATGTCATATACAACTCCTTCCCATTCCAATCCTGAGACCCTTCCTTTAGCATGAGATGTGATATCTCAATGCTTATACCAAATCTGAGATCCTTCCTATAGCATGAGATGTGATATCCAAATCCTTCCCATTCCAATCCTGAGACCTTTCCTATTGCATGAGATGTGATATCTCAATGCTTATACCAAACCTGAGAGCCTACAATCCTGAGACCCTTCCTTTAGCATGAAATGTGATATCTCAATGCTTATACCAAATCTGAGACCCTTCCTATAGCATGAGATGTGATATCCAAGTCCATCCCATTCCAATCCTTAGACCCTTCCTACAGCATGCGATGTGATATCTCAATGATTCTAATACCAAACCAGAGACTCTTACTATAACATGAGATGGGATATCCAACTCCTTCCCATTCCAATCCTGAGCCGCTTCCGATAGCAGAGATGTGATATCTCAATGCTTATACCAAACCTGAGACCCTTCCTATAACATGAGATGTGATATCCAACTCCTTCCCGTTCCAAACCTGAGACACTAACTATAGCATATGTGATATCCAAATCCTTCCCATTCCAAACATGAGACCCTTCCTATAGCAAGAAAGTAATATCCAACTCCTACCCATTCCAATCCTGAGACCCTTCCTATAGCAAGAGATGTGATATCCAAATCCTTCCCATTCCAATCCTGAGACCCTTCCTATAACATGAGATGTGATATCCAACTCCTTCCCATTCCAACCTGAGACACTTCCTATAGCATGAGAAGGGATATCCAACTCCTTCCCAAAACAATCCTGAGACCCTTCCGATAGCAGAGATGTGATATCTCAATGCTTATACCAAACCTGAGACCCTTCCTATGGCATGAGATGTGATATCCAACTCCTTGCCATTCAAATCCTGAGACCCTTCCTATAGCATGAGATGTGATATCTCTATGCTTCTAATACCAAACCTGAGACCCTTCCTATAACATGAGATGGGATATCCAACTCCTTCCCAATCCAATCCTGAGACCCTTCCGATAGCAGAGATGTGATATCTCAATGCTTATACCAAACCTGAGAACCTTCCTATGGCCTGAGATGTCATATACAACTCCTTCCCATTCCAATCCTGCGACCCTTCCTTTAGCATGAGATGTGATATCTCAATGCTTATACCAAATCTGAGACCCTTCCTATAGCATGAGATGTGATATCCAATTCCTTCCCATTCCAATCCTGAGACCCTTCCTATAGCATGAGATGTGATATCTCAATGCTTATACCAAACCTGAGAGCCTACCTATAGCATGAGATGTGATATCCAAGTCCATCCCATTCCAATCCTTAGACCCTTCCTACAGCATGCGATGTGATATCTCAATGATTCTAATACCAAACCAGAGACTCTTCCTATAACATGAGATGGGATATCCAACTCCTTCCCATTCCAATCCTGAGCCGCTTCTGATAGCAGAGATGTGATATCTCAATGCTTATACCAAACCTGAGACCCTTCCTATAACATGAGATGTGATATCCAACTCCTTCCCGTTCCAAACCTGAGACACTAACTATAGCATATGTGATATCCAACTCCTTCCCATTCCAAACATGAGACCCTTCCTATAGCAAGAAAGTAATATCCAACTCCTACCCATTCCAATCCTGAGACCCTTCCTATAGCAAGAGATGTGATATCCAAATCCTTCCCATTCCAATCCTGAGACCCTTCCTATAACATGAGATGTGATATCCAACTCCTTCCCATTCCAACCTGAGACACTTCCTATAGCATGAGAAGGGATATCCAACTCCTTCCCAATCCAATCCTGAGACCCTTCCGATAGCAGAGATGTGATATCTCAATGCTTATACCAAACCTGAGACCCTTCCTATGGCATGAGATGTGATATCCAACTCCTTGCCATTCAAATCCTGAGACCCTTCCTATAGCATGAGATGTGATATCTCAATGCTTATACCAAACCTGAGACCCTTCCTATAACATGAGATGGGATATCCAACTCCTTCCCATTCCAATCCTGAGACCCTTCCGATAGCAGAGATGTGATATCTCAATGCTTATACCAAACCTGAGAACCTTCCTATGGCCTGAGATGTCGTATACAACTCCTTCCCATTCCAATCCTGAGACCCTTCCTTTAGCATGAGATGTGATATCTCAATGCTTATACCAAATCTGAGACCCTTCCTATAGCATGAGATGTGATATCCAATTCCTTCCCATTCCAATCCTGAGACCCTTCCTATAGCATGAGATGTGATATCTCAATGCTTATACCAAACCACCTGAGAGCCTACCTATAGCATGAGATGTGATATCCAAGTCCATCCCATTCCAATCCTTAGACCCTTCCTACAGCATGCGATGTGATATCTCAATGATTCTAATACCAAACCAGAGACTCTTCCTATAACATGAGATGGGATATCCAACTCCTTCCCATTCCAATCCTGAGCCGCTTCCGATAGCAGAGATGTGATATCTCAATGCTTATACCAAACCTGAGACCCTTCCTATAACATGAGATGTGATATCCAACTCCTTCCCGTTGCAAACCTGAGACACTAACTATAGCATATGTGATATCCAACTCCTTCCCATTCCAAACATGAGACCCCTCCTATAGCAAGAAAGTAATATCCAACTCCTACCCATTCCAATCCTGAGACCCTTCCTATAGCAAGAGATGTGATATCCAAATCCTTCCCATTCCAATCCTGAGACCCTTCCTATAACATGAATGAGATGTGATATCCAACTCCTTCCCATTCCAACCTGAGACACTTCCTATAGCATGAGAAGGGATATCCAACTCCTTCCCAATCCAAACCTGAGACCCTTCCGATAGCAGAGATGTGATATCTCAATGCTTATACCAAACCTGAGACCCTTCCTATGGCATGAGATGTGATATCCAACTCCTTCCCAATCCAATCCTGAGACCCTTCCTATAGCATGAGATGTGATATCTCAATGCTTATATCAAACCTGAGAGCCTACCTATAGCATGAGATGTGATATCCAAGTCCATCCCATTCCAATCCTTAGACCCTTCCTACAGCATGCGATGTGATATCTCAATGATTCTAATACCAAACCAGAGACTCTTACTATAACATGAGATGGGATATCCAACTCCTTCCCATTCCAATCCTGAGCCGCTTCCGATAGCAGAGATGTGATATTGTTAGGAAAGATTTCGTTATTGTAGGGAACTTTCCTTCCATGTGGCAACCCCTAAACTTTTTGCTATTGTTTTCAACCTGTTTTCTTGACTTTGCCAGAGAAGTGCAGCCTTCTGCCGTACTCCTCTGGGCTTTCGCTCCTTTCTTACGGGGAAACTGACATGCCCTTAAGACAGTCAGTACCGGGGAACGCTGTTTCCCGTAGTTTCTTTTATCGTGTCGCCATTTTAGTGCAACACGACACAAGAGGGCACTGTAAGCTAAGTTACAGCTCTCTTGGGTCTCTAGCCTTCTACAGACCCTAGACACTCTTGTAGGATGGTTTTTGGATCGGTGCAAGTCATTCAGGGACTGGGCTGGTGGCAGCGATCATTTGGTTTATTTTGAGCTCCTTTTGCCGTTCTGAGCACCTTTTTGCCGCGAACACAAAAGGGTGGCCCGGCTACCCAAAATGGCCGGACCACGAGGCTCCTTTGTCTCGTCCACTGTCCGTCTTGCCCCCTTTACCTTCCCCCGGGTCAGGCGACCCGGGGCCTTCCTTATTTGGGCATGTAGTTTCCCGCGAAACACGGTTGCTTTCGCGGGCTTCTACATGTCGTTTGAGTGCCCCCAGGATGTGGGCTGGGCTGTCTGGTCCCAATACACATCCTGGGTGCCAGAGAGTCTAGGGTGGTGTGAATGCCTGGGACCACTGTGGTCCGTGATTGGTCCACGTATGGTATGTGTGTTGATGAGCGGATCTCCCATTGGCTCCCCTCCTTTTTGGCGCGAAGGGAACCGTGGATAAGAGGGAGCTGGAAACACCACTACCATGTCGATCTCCTGAGTTCTTACGAACCCAGGGATACAGGAGCCAAGTATCCTGCGAACACGAGGCTGGACCGAGGAATCGCTGGTGACCCCCGGAAGAACTTCTGCTCCTCATTGCTGTCGTCCGGTGAAGCCCTTTCCACCTAAGATCGAACAAGAAGGCCTGTACTGGCGCTTCGACCTATTGGAATAGCAGGACCAGCTATTCCCGGCACCTTCATCAACTCCTGCCGTAAGCCTTCGGAAGTGTCTCTGGGCCATCCAGTTGACTGACCAGCTTACTAAGGAGTCCTGCTCTGTAATCGCCGACAGGTTGGGTAGTATTCTGAGTCCGGGGCACGCTCACACGCTTCGTTTGCTTAGCAACCCTAAGCTAGAGGTGAACGGTGCTCGTTTGGCTTGAATACACCCGGCCGTTCCGTTGCCCTGCCGTGGCGACAAAACTGTGCAGGATTCTTCGATCGGGACGTCTTTTTACTCTGCACGACGACAAGACGTTCCCTGCTCTTCAGAACCTGCCAGAAGCTGCATCTATCGAGGAGAAGCTCGGGCCTGCTTGCTTCGGGGACCGGTGAGTAGATTAGCTAGGATCTGGTCGCCCTCCTGCAGTGCCCCTTGCTTCTCCCCGCTGTAAATACAGCTCCCCTTGTCCGTACTCGCGCCCTACTTCTGCCTCACAGTGGAGGCTGCGCTAGAGTCGCGGACCGTGTTCTCCTTCATTAGGGCACCCTACAGAGCTGTCCAACGTCCTCCGAAGAGCTTCACCTTCTGCCCATTGGCACCGGCGTGTGCAGGTACTTTTGAGCGCTAGGCTCCACTCTTCGTAGGGATTGGACTACCATCTAGTTAGGGGCCTCAGAAGGCGGACATATCACACGCATTGGTTCGCACTGCCTGTTTTCCTTCCCCTGCAGGTGGATAACATATTTCGTGCTGCTAATGCTGTGAAACTGTGTATTCTGTATATATATTGGGTGGATAGTGTATGTGTTGGTTTAATATCGTTGTATATTGCTGCTTTTACTGTGGTTATTAGTTTCAAGGCCTTATAATAAATGTGTATCTATTTTTGATATAAACAACTGTTTGGAGTAGTTTGTAAGCGCTCTTGCTTTGTGTGCTCATTGCGGGCTTTCAGTCACCCTCACCCCTCTTGAGACCTAGTCTTGACCGCCGCGATCGCTACCTTGATTGGTCTGGCTTGTCCAGAGGTTACCCTGTTCCAAGTAATTAGGTTGGCCTTCTGAACTTCTGCGCCACCAGGACAGAGTTCAGAAATCCGTCTTAACAAATTGGTGTACAGCGGTGGGATACGACTGAAGGTATCCAGTGTTGCGCACGAGCTAAGGCGTTTTCAGGTTATTCCAACCAGGACACGCAGTAAAGTATTGAATATAACGTTAAAAAGGCCATAGTCCTATCAACAGTATGGAAACGAATACTTTATTAACCTTAAATGCTTCGAAATCTGAAACATTGAAGAAGATGTGTGCGGAGAGAGGGGTTTCCTCTCAAGGCACTAAATTGGAAATGATCCAGAGAATCGTGGCGTGGCAAGAAGCGCAGCTTGACGCTATAACTTCCGAGGACAGTGCAGAAGGTGGTGGGGCTGCTCTCACTGGCAGAACCGACGGTTCTGCCGCTGCACTGATCCATCACGACCACGAGGACAGGGAGGATGTAATGTCTAACGTTTCCTCTGCCAGTGTTGATGGGGAGGCTATGCTTGAATTCAAGAAGCAAGAGCTGCGGTTTAGGCAGCAGGAGCTTGAATTCAGCATAGCCAAACTGAAAATCGACCAGGCAGAAAAACAAAAAGACAGGGATCACCAGTTGGAACTGGCCAAGCTTCGGTTCGCAAATGGGTCCAAGGGTCCTGGACATGGTTCTGGGGCTTCCTCTCCTCCACGGTTTCCAAAAGATCTGCTCAGTGTGTATGAGGAACGAAATGACATTATGGACTGGTTAAATGCGTTTGAGTATGCATGCGAGGTTCAAGAGGTTGATAATGCGGATAAGATTGCATGGTTACTCAGCAGACTGCCCCATTCTGGTTGCAGTGCCATTATGGAAATGTCGAAGGCTGAGCGCGCTGATTTTGCAATGTTGAAGCAGACTCTCATTTTAAAGTTTGGGAAGACTCCGACCCAATATTTGAAAAGGTTTAGAGAGTATAAGAAAAAGGAAGGTGGTACTTGGGTGTCGTATGTAGCTGAGTCCCTGAAAAACTTAACTGGCTGGGTTGAAGGTTATAAGGTTTCTACCTTCGAAGGCATGATCAATCTGGTCATGCTGGAACACATTTTTGCTTCTTCTTCCCCGGAGCTTAAGCAGCATTTGGCCGATTCGAAGGAGATAGATCCTAAGAAGCTGGCCATTGCGGCAGACTTATGGGTGTCACATCGAGTGTCCCATAAGGACAAAACTCATCCTGGTAAGCAGGAGGAAGGGAAAAAGTCCAAAGATATGGAGGGTGGGGAATCTGCTAAATCTTCTTCCCATAAGGGCCACAAAAAGAAAAATAAGGGTAAGCCATACGAGAACTCACAGGGTAGTGGAGGTTCGCCTCCGAAACAGAACTCTGGTTATAATAAGCCTCCCTACGTAAACAGACCCAATGGGGCTTGTTTTTCTTGTGGAGCAACTGACCATGTGAAGGGGGATCCCCGTTGTAAGGTTAGACCTTTGGGGGTCCACTCCGCTAATCTGGCCTTCTCCTCCTACGAGGAAGAAGAGATTACAGGAGCATCCTTCTCCTCAGACTCATTTCCCAGCGGAATAGAGGCTGAGGTAGTTTTAGTGTCCCTGGGTTCCTGGGAGCCTAAAGTCGCAGAGGCGTATGCTAGGATTCCGGATAACACCAAGCACTACTTTAAAGACAGTGTGCTGATCAATGGAGTGGATACTCCAGCTCTTAGGGATAGTGGGTGCAGTCGAACTGTAGTGGATTCTACCTTGGTAGACTCAGAGGAAGTTGCCAGAGCTCCTCTGATGCCCACTAAGTTGGCTGACGGCCCCCTCCGTATGTTTCCCGTGATCCCTGTTAATCTAACTTTAAATGGTACAGCAGTTAGGATTCCAGTGAGCATTCAGAGAAACGTCCCGGGAAAGGTCTTGTTGGGCAATGATCTCAGAGCTCTAGGGCTCGTAGGAGACACTGCCGAAAGACCCTACACACGGTCTCAAGCACGGGCAGCATTGGCCAAGTCCAATACGCCGCCCCAGCCGAAGGGGAAACCCAAGGCGAAAGGAGTCAACAAGTCCCGACGGGGGAAAGAGAATATTCCCCCGAGCTCGCCTACCACTGCGGTGGAGGGAGTTGGTCAATCGCCCGAGCCTGACGAGGAGGTGGCGATGCCTGAAGTGTTCGACCCCAACGACCATCCTGAACTAAAAGACTTGTTAGTTGAAGGAGGTCCTGATAGGGACGACTTCAGTAAGGGCCAACGTGAGTGCCCATCTCTGGAAGGCCTAAGGAGACAGGCCTGCTCCCAGCTTGAGGGTGAACCTCCTGGGAAGCACCGGATTTATTGGGAAGGTGGACTCCTGTACAGTGAGCCCACAGAGTCTACAGAAGGAGACCATAGGAGGTTGGTGGTTCCCCTTGCTGTTAGACCCTTCCTCCTGCAGTTGGCGCATGAAGTTCCCCTTGCTGGTCACCTTGGAATGAAGAGGACCAAGCAAAGGTTATCTATGCACTTCTACTGGCCCAAGATGGGGGTGCAAGTAGAAAGTCACTGCAGGAGTTGTGCCTCCTGCCAGTTGTCTGGTAAGGTTGGCGCGACAATCCAAGCTCCGTTGGTACCGCTCCCAGTTGTGGGGGTACCATTTGAAAGGGTAGGGATCGACATCGTTGGTCCCCTTGACCCGCAAACATCCTCAGGCAATAGGTTTATCCTGGTGCTGGTCGACCATGCAACCAGGTATCCTGAGGCCATCCCATTAAAGACTGTAACTGCCAAGTCGGTTGCAAAAGCTTTACTCGGCATATTTACTAGGGTTGGCTTCCCTAAAGAAGTTGTGTCAGATCGTGGCAGCAACTTTATGTCGAAGTATATGCAGGCTATGTGGAAAGAATGTGGGGTCACCTACAAGTTCTCTTCTGCATATCACCCCCAGACCAATGGTCTGGTGGAACGTTTCAACAGAACGTTAAAGAGCATGATTGGGGCTCTGGAGGAGCCCCAGAGAAGAAAATGGGATCTTCTCTTACCATGCTTGCTGTTTGCCTACAGAGAGGTACCACAGGAGGGTGTTGGCTTCAGCCCCTTCGAACTTCTGTTCGGTCATCCCGTACGGGGACCCTTAGCCATCGTCAAAGAGGGATGGGAGATGCCCACTCCCCCTGTTACTACCAATGTAGTTGACTATGTGCTAGGGCTCAGAAAACGGATGGTACTCCTGATGGGCTTGGCTAGTGAAAAGTTGAAGGCAGGACAAGCGCTGGTGAAACATTGGTACGACCAGAAAGCTTCCTTAATTCACTTTACCCCTGGTCAGCAAGTCCTGATCATGAACCCTATAAGGCCTCGCGCTTTACAGGACAAATGGTCAGGCCCTTACACAGTGGTGGAGCCCCTGGGTGAGGTGAACTATTTAGTGGACCTTGGAAGGCCTGGACAGGCTCCAAAAGTGTTCCACGTAAATAGGCTGAAGGCTTTCGTCCCAAGAGTCGAAATCGCAGCACTGCTACTGGCGTCAGACGTTGAGGAAGAGGAGTCAGAACCTCTTCCCGACCTGTTCCAAAGCGGTCCTTCAGATAGCTCCGTTGAGGGTGTCCGAGTGGCCCCTCACCTGACTTCTGATCAGCAGGCTGAGGTGAAAAGTTTGCTTAGGCAGTTTTCCCCCCTGTTTTCACAGTCGCCTGGTTTGACACCTTGGTGCAAACATAACATTGACACAGGAGACAGTGTACCTACCAAAAGTAGGGGATACAGGATGTCGGATAAAGTACGGTCTTATATTAAGACCGAGGTCAACAAGATGTTAGACCTTGGGGTGATTGAACCCTCTAGTAGTCCTTGGTCCAGTCCTGTGGTATTGGTTCCAAAGGCAGGCACTTCTGAATTGAGGTTCTGCGTGGATTACAGGGCTCTGAATGCTGTCACCAAGACAGACGCTCACCCCTTGCCTCGAACTGACGAGCTGGTGGATACCTTGGGTGCCTCCAAGTACCTCAGCACGTTTGACCTGACTGCGGGCTATTGGCAAATAGCTTTAGCAGAACATGCCAAGGAGAAGACAGCATTTTCAACTCCCGACGGGCTTTACCAATTCCGGGTAATGCCGTTCGGATTGAAGAATGCACCTGCCACTTTCCAGAGGCTTGTGAATCATGTGTTGAATGGGTTGGACGAATTCTGTCTTGCATATCTGGACGATATAGCAGTTTTCAGTGCCACCTGGGAAGACCATGTGAAACACCTCGGGATTGTGCTCCAGGCTCTTCAGAAAGCCCACTTGACCATCAAGGCGAGTAAATGCCAGATTGGACAAGGCTCAGTGGTTTACCTTGGGCATGAAGTAGGTGGAGGAAGGATACAGCCTCTCCCCAGTAAAGTACAAGCAGTACAAGACTGGCCTACCCCCACTACACAAACCCAAGTGAGAGCCTTCTTAGGACTCACGGGTTATTACCGCAATTTTGTGGCAGACTATGGCACCATAGCTGCTCCTCTGACTGCCCTCACAACTCCGAAGAAACCCAAGAAGGTAACTTGGACCGACGAGTGTGAGAAGGCCTTCAATGGCTTGAAAGACTCCTTGTGCCAGGCCCCTGTGCTCAGGGCCCCTGATTATCAAAGACCTTTTATCGTGCAGACGGATGCCTCTGACACTGGGATAGGAGCTGTACTATCACAAGTAGATGAGAAGGGTAAGGAACACCCTATCGGTTTTATTAGTCGCCAGCTTAAGGACAGAGAGCTCAGATGGTCCACGGTAGAGAAAGAATGTTTCTCTGTTGTGTGGGCCCTAAGGAAGCTGCGGCCCTACCTCTATGGGACCCACTTCACTGTGCAGACTGACCATAAGCCGTTAAAGTGGCTAATGAACATGAAGGGGGAGAATCCAAAGTTGCTTAGGTGGTCCATAAGTCTACAAGGCTTCGACTTCACTATTGAGCATAGGCCAGGTGTCCAACATAGCAATGCTGATGGGTTGTCCAGAATGTTTTACCGACCTGAACAAGAGACTCATCCAGGGGTGGATTAGTTCCCCCTGTCCATAGTCTGGGAGGGGCGAGTGTTAGGAAAGATTTCGTTATTGTAGGGAACTTTCCTTCCATGTGGCAACCCCTAAACTTTTTGCTATTGTTTTCAACCTGTTTTCTTGACTTTGCCAGAGAAGTGCAGCCTTCTGCCGTACTCCTCTGGGCTTTCGCTCCTTTCTTACGGGGAAACTGACATGCCCTTAAGACAGTCAGTACCGGGGAACGCTGTTTCCCGTAGTTTCTTTTATCGTGTCGCCATTTTAGTGCAACACGACACAAGAGGGCACTGTAAGCTAAGTTACAGCTCTCTTGGGTCTCTAGCCTTCTACAGACCCTAGACACTCTTGTAGGATGGTTTTTGGATCGGTGCAAGTCATTCAGGGACTGGGCTGGTGGCAGCGATCATTTGGTTTATTTTGAGCTCCTTTTGCCGTTCTGAGCACCTTTTTGCCGCGAACACAAAAGGGTGGCCCGGCTACCCAAAATGGCCGGACCACGAGGCTCCTTTGTCTCGTCCACTGTCCGTCTTGCCCCCTTTACCTTCCCCCGGGTCAGGCGACCCGGGGCCTTCCTTATTTGGGCATGTAGTTTCCCGCGAAACACGGTTGCTTTCGCGGGCTTCTACATGTCGTTTGAGTGCCCCCAGGATGTGGGCTGGGCTGTCTGGTCCCAATACACATCCTGGGTGCCAGAGAGTCTAGGGTGGTGTGAATGCCTGGGACCACTGTGGTCCGTGATTGGTCCACGTATGGTATGTGTGTTGATGAGCGGATCTCCCATTGGCTCCCCTCCGTTTTGGCGCGAAGGGAACCGTGGATAAGAGGGAGCTGGAAACACCACTACCATGTCGATCTCCTGAGTTCTTACGAACCCAGGGATACAGGAGCCAAGTATCCTGCGAACACGAGGCTGGACCGAGGAATCGCTGGTGACCCCCTGAAGAACTTCTGCTCCTCATTGCTGTCGTCCGGTGAAGCCCTTTCCACCTAAGATCGAACAAGAAGGCCTGTACTGGCGCTTCGACCTATTGGAATAGCAGGACCAGCTATTCCCGGCACCTTCATCAACTCCTGCCGTAAGCCTTCGGAAGTGTCTCTGGGCCATCCAGTTGACTGACCAGCTTACTAAGGAGTCCTGCTCTGTAATCGCCGACAGGTTGGGTAGTATTCTGAGTCCGGGGCACGCTCACACGCTTCGTTTGCTTAGCAACCCTAAGCTAGAGGTGAACGGTGCTCGTTTGGCTTGAATACACCCGGCCGTTCCGTTGCCCTGCCGTGGCGACAAAACTGTGCAGGATTCTTCGATCGGGACGTCTTTTTACTCTGCACGACGACGAGACGTTCCCTGCTCTTCAGAACCTGCCAGAAGCTGCATCTATCGAGGAGAAGCTCGGGCCTGCTTGCTTCGGGGACCGGTGAGTAGATTAGCTAGGATCTGGTCGCCCTCCTGCAGTGCCCCTTGCTTCTCCCCGCTGTAAATACAGCTCCCCTTGTCCGTACTCGTGCCCTACTTCTGCCTCACAGTGGAGGCTGCGCTAGAGTCGCGGACCGTGTTCTCCTTCATTAGGGCACCCTACAGAGCTGTCCAACGTCCTCCGAAGAGCTTCACCTTCTGCCCATTGGCACCGGCGTGTGCAGGTACTTTTGAGCGCTAGGCTCCACTCTTCGTAGGGATTGGACTACCATCTAGTTAGGGGCCTCAGAAGGCGGACATATCACACGCATTGGTTCGCACTGCCTGTTTTCCTTCCCCTGCAGGTGGATAACATATTTCGTGCTGCTAATGCTGTGAAACTGTGTATTCTGTATATATATTGGGTGGATAGTGTATGTGTTGGTTTAATATCGTTGTATATTGCTGCTTTTACTGTGGTTATTAGTTTCAAGGCCTTATAATAAATGTGTATCTATTTTTGATATAAACAACTGTTTGGAGTAGTTTGTAAGCGCTCTTGCTTTGTGTGCTCATTGCGGGCTTTCAGTCACCCTCACCCCTCTTGAGACCTAGTCTTGACCGCCGCGATCGCTACCTTGATTGGTCTGGCTTGTCCAGAGGTTACCCTGTTCCAAGTAATTAGGTTGGCCTTCTGAACTTCTGCGCCACCAGGACAGAGTTCAGAAATCCGTCTTAACAGATATCTCAATGCTTATACCAAACATGAGACCCTTCCTATAACATGAGATGTGATATCCAACTCCTTCCCGTTCCAAACCTGAGACACTAACTATAGCATATGTGATATCCAACTCCTTCCCATTCCAAACATGAGACCCTTCCTATAGCAAGAAAGTAATATCCAAATCCTTCCCATTCCAATCCTGAGACCCTTCCTATAACATGAGATGTGATATCCAACTCCTTCCCATTCAAATCCTGAGACCCTTCCTATAGCATGAGAAGGGATATCCAACTCCTTCCCAATCCAATCCTGAGACCCTTCCGATAGCAGAGATCTGATATCTCAATGCTTCTACCAAACCTGAGACCCTTCCTTTAGCATGAGATGTGATATCCAAATCCTTCACATTCCAATCCTGAGACCCTTCCTATAGCATGAGATGTGATATCTCAATGCTTCTAATACCAAACCTGAGATCCTTCCTATAACATGAGATGTGATATCCAATTCCTTCCCATTCCAAACCTGAGACCCTTCCTATTGGATGAGATGCGATATCCAACTCCTTCCCATTCCAACCCTGAGACCCTTCCTATAGCATGAGATGTGATGTCTCAATGCTTCTAATACCAAACCTGAGATCCTGCCTATAACATGAGATGTGATATCCAACTCCTTCCATTCCAATCCTGAGACCCGTCCTATAGCATGAGATGTGATATCTCAATGCTTATACCAAACCTGAGACCCTTCCTATACCATGAGATGTGATATCCAACTACTTCCCATTCCAATCCTGAGACCCTTCCTATAGCATGAGATGTGATATCTCAATGCTTCTAATACCAAACCTGAGACCCTTCCTCTAACATGAAATGCGATATCCAACTCCTTCCCATTCCAACCTGAGACCCTTCCTATAGCATGAGATGGGATATCCAACTTCTTCCAAATCCAATACTGATACCCTTCCGATAGCATGAGATGTGATGTCCCAATGCTTCTAATACCAAACCTGAGACCCGTCCTATAACATGAGATGTGATATCCAAATCCTTCCCCTTCCAAACCTTAGACCCTTCCTTTATCATGAGATGTGGTATCCAACTCGTTCCCATTCCAATCCTGAGACCCTTCCGATATCATGAGATTTGTTATCTCAATGCTTCTAATATCAAACTTGAGACCCTCCCTATAGCATGAGATGTGACATCCAAGTCCTTCCCATTCCAATCCTGAGACCCTTCCTATAGCATGAGATGTGATATCTCTATACTTCTAATACCAAACCTGAGACCCTTCCTATAACATGAGATGGGATATCCAACTCCTTCCCATTCCAATCCTGAGACCCTTCCGATAGCAGAGATGTGATATCTCAATGCTTATACCAAACCTGAGACCCTTCCTATGGCCTGAGATGTCATATACAACTCCTTCCCATTCCAATCCTGAGACCCTTCCTTTAGCATGAGATGTGATATCTCAATGCTTATACCAAATCTGAGATCCTTCCTATAGCATGAGATGTGATATCCAAATCCTTCCCATTCCAATCCTGAGACCCTTCCTATTGCATGAGATGTGATATCTCAATGCTTATACCAAACCTGAGAGCCTACAATCCTGAGACCCTTCCTTTAGCATGAAATGTGATATCTCAATGCTTATACCAAATCTGAGACCCTTCCTATAGCATGAGATGTGATATCCAAGTCCATCCCATTCCAATCCTTAGACCCTTCCTACAGCATGCGATGTGATATCTCAATGATTCTAATACCAAACCAGAGACTCTTACTATAACATGAGATGGGATATCCAACTCCTTCCCATTCCAATCCTGAGCCGCTTCCGATAGCAGAGATGTGATATCTCAATGCTTATACCAAACCTGAGACCCTTCCTATAACATGAGATGTGATATCCAACTCCTTCCCGTTCCAAACCTGAGACACTAACTATAGCATATGTGATATCCAAATCCTTCCCATTCCAAACATGAGACCCTTCCTATAGCAAGAAAGTAATATCCAACTCCTACCCATTCCAATCCTGAGACCCTTCCTATAGCAAGAGATGTGATATCCAAATCCTTCCCATTCCAATCCTGAGACCCTTCCTATAACATGAGATGTGATATCCAACTCCTTCCCATTCCAACCTGAGACACTTCCTATAGCATGAGAAGGGATATCCAACTCCTTCCCAAAACAATCCTGAGACCCTTCCGATAGCAGAGATGTGATATCTCAATGCTTATACCAAACCTGAGACCCTTCCTATGGCATGAGATGTGATATACAACTCCTTGCCATTCAAATCCTGAGACCCTTCCTATAGCATGAGATGTGATATCTCTATGCTTCTAATACCAAACCTGAGACCCTTCCTATAACATGAGATGGGATATCCAACTCCTTCCCAATCCAATCCTGAGACCCTTCCGATAGCAGAGATGTGATATCTCAATGCTTATACCAAACCTGAGAACCTTCCTATGGCCTGAGATGTCATATACAACTCCTTCCCATTCCAATCCTGCGACCCTTCCTTTAGCATGAGATGTGATATCTCAATGCTTATACCAAATCTGAGACCCTTCCTATAGCATGAGATGTGATATCCAATTCCTTCCCATTCCAATCCTGAGACCCTTCCTATAGCATGAGATGTGATATCTCAATACTTATACCAAACCTGAGAGCCTACCTATAGCATGAGATGTGATATCCAAGTCCATCCCATTCCAATCCTTAGACCCTTCCTACAGCATGCGATGTGATATCTCAATGATTCTAATACCAAACCAGAGACTCTTCCTATAACATGAGATGGGATATCCAACTCCTTCCCATTCCAATCCTGAGCCGCTTCTGATAGCAGAGATGTGATATCTCAATGCTTATACCAAACCTGAGACCCTTCCTATAACATGAGATGTGATATCCAACTCCTTCCCGTTCCAAACCTGAGACACTAACTATAGCATATGTGATATCCAACTCCTTCCCATTCCAAACATGAGACCCTTCCTATAGCAAGAAAGTAATATCCAACTCCTACCCATTCCAATCCTGAGACCCTTCCTATAGCAAGAGATGTGATATCCAAATCCTTCCCATTCCAATCCTGAGACCCTTCCTATAACATGAGATGTGATATCCAACTCCTTCCCATTCCAACCTGAGACACTTCCTATAGCATGAGAAGGGATATCCAACTCCTTCCCAATCCAATCCTGAGACCCTTCCGATAGCAGAGATGTGATATCTCAATGCTTATACCAAACCTGAGACCCTTCCTATGGCATGAGATGTGATATCCAACTCCTTGCCATTCAAATCCTGAGACCCTTCCTATAGCATGAGATGTGATATCTCAATGCTTATACCAAACCTGAGACCCTTCCTATAACATGAGATGGGATATCCAACTCCTTCCCATTCCAATCCTGAGACCCTTCCGATAGCAGAGATGTGATATCTCAATGCTTATACCAAACCTGAGAACCTTCCTATGGCCTGAGATGTCGTATACAACTCCTTCCCATTCCAATCCTGAGACCCTTCCTTTAGCATGAGATGTGATATCTCAATGCTTATACCAAATCTGAGACCCTTCCTATAGCATGAGATGTGATATCCAATTCCTTCCCATTCCAATCCTGAGACCCTTCCTATAGCATGAGATGTGATATCTCAATGCTTATACCAAACCACCTGAGAGCCTACCTATAGCATGAGATGTGATATCCAAGTCCATCCCATTCCAATCCTTAGACCCTTCCTACAGCATGCGATGTGATATCTCAATGATTCTAATACCAAACCAGAGACTCTTCCTATAACATGAGATGGGATATCCAACTCCTTCCCATTCCAATCCTGAGCCGCTTCCGATAGCAGAGATGTGATATCTCAATGCTTATACCAAACCTGAGACCCTTCCTATAACATGAGATGTGATATCCAACTCCTTCCCGTTGCAAACCTGAGACACTAACTATAGCATATGTGATATCCAACTCCTTCCCATTCCAAACATGAGACCCCTCCTATAGCAAGAAAGTAATATCCAACTCCTACCCATTCCAATCCTGAGACCCTTCCTATAGCAAGAGATGTGATATCCAAATCCTTCCCATTCCAATCCTGAGACCCTTCCTATAACATGAATGAGATGTGATATCCAACTCCTTCCCATTCCAACCTGAGACACTTCCTATAGCATGAGAAGGGATATCCAACTCCTTCCCAATCCAAACCTGAGACCCTTCCGATAGCAGAGATGTGATATCTCAATGCTTATACCAAACCTGAGACCCTTCCTATGGCATGAGATGTGATATCCAACTCCTTCCCAATCCAATCCTGAGACCCTTCCGATAGCAGAGGCGTGATATCTCAATGCTTCTACCAAACCTGAGACCCTTCCTTTAGCATGAGATGTGATATCCAAATCCTTCACATTCCAATCCTGAGACCCTTCCTATAGCATGAGATGTGATATCTCAATGCTTCTAATACCAAACCTGAGATCCTTCCTATAACATGAGATGTGATATCCAATTCCTTCCCATTCCAAACCTGAGGCCCTTCCTATTGGATGAGATGTGATATCCAACTCCTTCCCATTCCAACCCTGAGACCCTTCCTATAGCATGAGATGTGATGTCTCAATGCTTCTAATACCAAACCTGAGATCCTTCCTATAACATGAGATGTGATATCCAACTCCTTCCATTCCAATCCTGAGACCCGTCCTATAGCATGAGATGTGATATCTCAATGCTTATACCAAACCTGAGACCCTTCCTATAGCATGAGATGTGATATCCAATTGCTTCCCATTCCAATCCTGAGACCCTTCCTATAGCATGAGATGTGATATCTCAATGCTTCTAATACCAAACCTGAGATCCTTCCTCTAACATGAAATGTGATATCCAACTCCTTCCCTTTCCAAACCTAAGAGCCTATCTATAGCATGAGATGTGATATCCAAGTCCTTCCCATTCCAACCCTTAGACCCTTCCAACAGCATGCAATATGATATCTCAATGATTCTAATAACAAACCTGAGACCCGTCCTATAACATGAGATGGGATATCCAACTCCTTCCCATTCCAATCCTGAGGCACTTCCGATAGCAGAGATGTGATATCTCAATGCTTATACCAAACCTGAGAACCTTCCTATGTCCTGAGATGTCATATACAACTCCTTCCCATTCCAATCCTGAGACCCTTCCTTTAGCATGAGATGTGATATCTCAATGCTTATACCAAATCTGAGACCCTTCCTATAGCATGATGTGATATCCAATTCCTTCCCATTCCAATTCTTAGACCCTTCCTATAGCATGAGATGTGATATCTCAATGCTTATACCAAACCAGAGACTCTTCCTATAACATTAGATGGGATATCCAACTCCTTCCCATTCCAATCCTGAGCCGCTTCCGATAGCAGAGATGTGATATCTCAATGCTTATACCAAACCTGAGACCCTTCCTATAACATGAGATGTGATATCCAACTCCTTCCCGTTCCAAACCTGAGACACTAACTATAGCATATGTGATATCCAACTCCTTCCCATTCCAAACATGAGACCCTTCCAATAGCAAGAAAGTAATATCCAACTCCTACCCATTCCAATCCTGAGACCCTTCCTATAGCATGAGAAGGGATATCCAACTCCTTCCCAATCCAATCCTGAGACCCTTCCGATAGCAGAGATGTGATATCTCAATGCTTATACCAAACCTGAGACCCTTCCTATGGCATGAGATGTGATATCCAACTCCTTGCCATTCAAATCCTGAGACCCTTCCTATAGCATGAGATGTGATATCTCTATGCTTCTAATACCAAACCTGAGACCCTTCCTATAACATGAGATGGGATATCCAACTCCTTCCCAATCGAATCCTGAGACCCTTCCGATAGCAGAGATGTGATATCTCAATGCTTATACCAAACCTGAGAACCTTCCTATGGCCTGAGATGTCATATACAACTCCTTCCCATTCCAATCCTGCGACCCTTCCTTTAGCATGAGATGTGATATCTCAATGCTTATACCAAATCTGAGACCCTTCCTATAGCATGAGATGTGATATCCAATTCCTTCCCATTCCAATCCTGAGACCCTTCCTATAGCATGAGATGTGATATCTCAATGCTTATACCAAACCTGAGAGCCTACCTATAGCATGAGATGTGATATCCAAGTCCATCCCATTCCAATCCTTAGACCCTTCCTACAGCATGCGATGTGATATCTCAATGATTCTAATACCAAACCAGAGACTCTTCCTATAACATGAGATGGGATATCCAACTCCTTCCCATTCCAATCCTGAGCCGCTTCTGATAGCAGAGATGTGATATCTCAATGCTTATACCAAACCTGAGACCCTTCCTATAACATGAGATGTGATATCCAACTCCTTCCCGTTCCAAACCTGAGACACTAACTATAGCATATGTGATATCCAACTCCTTCCCATTCCAAACATGAGACCCTTCCTATAGCAAGAAAGTAATATCCAACTCCTACCCATTCCAATCCTGAGACCCTTCCTATAGCAAGAGATGTGATATCCAAATCCTTCCCATTCCAATCCTGAGACCCTTCCTATAACATGAGATGTGATATCCAACTCCTTCCCATTCCAACCTGAGACACTTCCTATAGCATGAGAAGGGATATCCAACTCCTTCCCAATCCAATCCTGAGACCCTTCCGATAGCAGAGATGTGATATCTCAATGCTTATACCAAACCTGAGACCCTTCCTATGGCATGAGATGTGATATCCAACTCCTTGCCATTCAAATCCTGAGACCCTTCCTATAGCATGAGATGTGATATCTCAATGCTTATACCAAACCTGAGACCCTTCCTATAACATGAGATGGGATATCCAACTCCTTCCCATTCCAATCCTGAGACCCTTCCGATAGCAGAGATGTGATATCTCAATGCTTATACCAAACCTGAGAACCTTCCTATGGCCTGAGATGTCGTATACAACTCCTTCCCATTCCAATCCTGAGACCCTTCCTTTAGCATGAGATGTGATATCTCAATGCTTATACCAAATCTGAGACCCTTCCTATAGCATGAGATGTGATATCCAATTCCTTCCCATTCCAATCCTGAGACCCTTCCTATAGCATGAGATGTGATATCTCAATGCTTATACCAAACCACCTGAGAGCCTACCTATAGCATGAGATGTGATATCCAAGTCCATCCCATTCCAATCCTTAGACCCTTCCTACAGCATGCGATGTGATATCTCAATGATTCTAATACCAAACCAGAGACTCTTCCTATAACATGAGATGGGATATCCAACTCCTTCCCATTCCAATCCTGAGCCGCTTCCGATAGCAGAGATGTGATATCTCAATGCTTATACCAAACCTGAGACCCTTCCTATAACATGAGATGTGATATCCAACTCCTTCCCGTTGCAAACCTGAGACACTAACTATAGCATATGTGATATCCAACTCCTTCCCATTCCAAACATGAGACCCCTCCTATAGCAAGAAAGTAATATCCAACTCCTACCCATTCCAATCCTGAGACCCTTCCTATAGCAAGAGATGTGATATCCAAATCCTTCCCATTCCAATCCTGAGACCCTTCCTATAACATGAATGAGATGTGATATCCAACTCCTTCCCATTCCAACCTGAGACACTTCCTATAGCATGAGAAGGGATATCCAACTCCTTCCCAATCCAAACCTGAGACCCTTCCGATAGCAGAGATGTGATATCTCAATGCTTATACCAAACCTGAGACCCTTCCTATGGCATGAGATGTGATATCCAACTCCTTCCCAATCCAATCCTGAGACCCTTCCGATAGCAGAGGCGTGATATCTCAATGCTTCTACCAAACCTGAGACCCTTCCTTTAGCATGAGATGTGATATCCAAATCCTTCACATTCCAATCCTGAGACCCTTCCTATAGCATGAGATGTGATATCTCAATGCTTCTAATACCAAACCTGAGATCCTTCCTATAACATGAGATGTGATATCCAATTCCTTCCCATTCCAAACCTGAGGCCCTTCCTATTGGATGAGATGTGATATCCAACTCCTTCCCATTCCAACCCTGAGACCCTTCCTATAGCATGAGATGTGATGTCTCAATGCTTCTAATACCAAACCTGAGATCCTTCCTATAACATGAGATGTGATATCCAACTCCTTCCATTCCAATCCTGAGACCCGTCCTATAGCATGAGATGTGATATCTCAATGCTTATACCAAACCTGAGACCCTTCCTATAGCATGAGATGTGATATCCAATTGCTTCCCATTCCAATCCTGAGACCCTTCCTATAGCATGAGATGTGATATCTCAATGCTTCTAATACCAAACCTGAGATCCTTCCTCTAACATGAAATGTGATATCCAACTCCTTCCCTTTCCAAACCTAAGAGCCTATCTATAGCATGAGATGTGATATCCAAGTCCTTCCCATTCCAACCCTTAGACCCTTCCAACAGCATGCAATATGATATCTCAATGATTCTAATAACAAACCTGAGACCCGTCCTATAACATGAGATGGGATATCCAACTCCTTCCCATTCCAATCCTGAGGCACTTCCGATAGCAGAGATGTGATATCTCAATGCTTATACCAAACCTGAGAACCTTCCTATGTCCTGAGATGTCATATACAACTCCTTCCCATTCCAATCCTGAGACCCTTCCTTTAGCATGAGATGTGATATCTCAATGCTTATACCAAATCTGAGACCCTTCCTATAGCATGATGTGATATCCAATTCCTTCCCATTCCAATTCTTAGACCCTTCCTATAGCATGAGATGTGATATCTCAATGCTTATACCAAACCAGAGACTCTTCCTATAACATTAGATGGGATATCCAACTCCTTCCCATTCCAATCCTGAGCCGCTTCCGATAGCAGAGATGTGATATCTCAATGCTTATACCAAACCTGAGACCCTTCCTATAACATGAGATGTGATATCCAACTCCTTCCCGTTCCAAACCTGAGACACTAACTATAGCATATGTGATATCCAACTCCTTCCCATTCCAAACATGAGACCCTTCCAATAGCAAGAAAGTAATATCCAACTCCTACCCATTCCAATCCTGAGACCCTTCCTATAGCATGAGAAGGGATATCCAACTCCTTCCCAATCCAATCCTGAGACCCTTCCGATAGCAGAGATGTGATATCTCAATGCTTATACCAAACCTGAGACCCTTCCTATGGCATGAGATGTGATATCCAACTCCTTGCCATTCAAATCCTGAGACCCTTCCTATAGCATGAGATGTGATATCTCTATGCTTCTAATACCAAACCTGAGACCCTTCCTATAACATGAGATGGGATATCCAACTCCTTCCCAATCCAATCCTGAGACCCTTCCGATAGCAGAGATGTGATATCTCAATGCTTATACCAAACCTGAGAACCTTCCTATGGCCTGAGATGTCGTATACAACTCCTTCCCATTCCAATCCTGAGGCCCTTCCTTTAGCATGAGATGTGATATCTCAATGCTTATACCAAATCTGAGACCCTTCCTATAGCATGAGATGTGATATCCAATTCCTTCCCATTCCAATCCTGAGACCCTTCCTATAGCATGAGATGTGATATCTCAATGCTTATACCAAACCTGAGAGCCTACCTATAGCATGAGATGTGATATCCAAGTACATCCCATTCCAATCCTTAGACCCTTCCTACAGCATGCGATGTGATATCTCAATGATTCTAATACCAAACCAGAGACTCTTCCTATAACATGAGATGGGATATCCAACTCCTTCCCATTCCAATCCTGAGCCGCTTCTGATAGCAGAGATGTGATATCTCAATGCTTATACCAAACCTGAGACCCTTCCTATAACATGAGATGTGATATCCAACTCCTTCCCGTTCCAAACCTGAGACACTAACTATAGCATATGTGATATCCAACTCCTTCCCATTCCAAACATGAGACCCTTCCTATAGCAAGAAAGTAATATCCAACTCCTACCCATTCCAATCCTGAGACCCTTCCTATAGCAAGAGATGTGATATCCAAATCCTTCCCATTCCAATCCTGAGACCCTTCCTATAACATGAGATGTGATATCCAACTCCTTCCCATTCCAACCTGAGACACTTCCTATAGCATGAGAAGGGATATCCAACTCCTTCCCAATCCAATCCTGAGACCCTTCCGATAGCAGAGATGTGATATCTCAATGCTTATACCAAACCTGAGACCCTTCCTATAACATGAGATGTGATATCCAACTCCTTCCCGTTGCAAACCTGAGACACTAACTATAGCATATGTGATATCCAACTCCTTCCCATTCCAAACATGAGACCCCTCCTATAGCAAGAAAGTAATATCCAACTCCTACCCATTCCAATCCTGAGACCCTTCCTATAGCAAGAGATGTGATATCCAAATCCTTCCCATTCCAATCCTGAGACCCTTCCTATAACATGAATGAGATGTGATATCCAACTCCTTCCCATTCCAACCTGAGACACTTCCTATAGCATGAGAAGGGATATCCAACTCCTTCCCAATCCAAACCTGAGACCCTTCCGATAGCAGAGATGTGATATCTCAATGCTTATACCAAACCTGAGACCCTTCCTATGGCATGAGATGTGATATCCAACTCCTTCCCAATCCAATCCTGAGACCCTTCCGATAGCAGAGGCGTGATATCTCAATGCTTCTACCAAACCTGAGACCCTTCCTTTAGCATGAGATGTGATATCCAAATCCTTCACATTTCAATCCTGAGAACCTTCCTATAGCATGAGATGTGATATCCAACTCCTTCCATTCCAATCCTGAGACCCGTCCTATAGCATGAGATGTGATATCTCAATGCTTATACCAAACCTGAGACCCTTCCTATAGCATGAGATGTGATATCCAATTGCTTCCCATTCCAATCCTGAGACCCTTCCTATAGCATGAGATGTGATATCTCAATGCTTCTAATACCAAACCTGAGATCCTTCCTCTAACATGAAATGTGATATCCAACTCCTTCCCTTTCCAAACCTAAGAGCCTATCTATAGCATGAGATGTGATATCCAAGTCCTTCCCATTCCAACCCTTAGACCCTTCCAACAGCATGCAATATGATATCTCAATGATTCTAATAACAAACCTGAGACCCGTCCTATAACATGAGATGGGATATCCAACTCCTTCCCATTCCAATCCTGAGGCACTTCCGATAGCAGAGATGTGATATCTCAATGCTTATACCAAACCTGAGAACCTTCCTATGTCCTGAGATGTCATATACAACTCCTTCCCATTCCAATCCTGAGACCCTTCCTTTAGCATGAGATGTGATATCTCAATGCTTATACCAAATCTGAGACCCTTCCTATAGCATGATGTGATATCCAATTCCTTCCCATTCCAATTCTTAGACCCTTCCTATAGCATGAGATGTGATATCTCAATGCTTATACCAAACCAGAGACTCTTCCTATAACATTAGATGGGATATCCAACTCCTTCCCATTCCAATCCTGAGCCGCTTCCGATAGCAGAGATGTGATATCTCAATGCTTATACCAAACCTGAGACCCTTCCTATAACATGAGATGTGATATCCAACTCCTTCCCGTTCCAAACCTGAGACACTAACTATAGCATATGTGATATCCAACTCCTTCCCATTCCAAACATGAGACCCTTCCAATAGCAAGAAAGTAATATCCAACTCCTACCCATTCCAATCCTGAGACCCTTCCTATAGCATGAGAAGGGATATCCAACTCCTTCCCAATCCAATCCTGAGACCCTTCCGATAGCAGAGATGTGATATCTCAATGCTTATAACAAACCTGAGACCCTTCCTATGGCATGAGATGTGATATCCAACTCCTTCCCATTCCAACCTGAGACACTTCCTATAGCATGAGAAGGGATATCCAACTCCTTCCCAATCCAATCCTGAGACCCTTCCGATAGCAGAGATGTGATATCTCAATGCTTATAACAAACCTGAGACCCTTCCTATGGCATGAGATGTGATATCCAACTCCTTGCCATTCAAATCCTGAGACTCTTCCTATAGCATGAGAAGGGATATCCAACTCCTTCCCAATCCAATCCTGAGACCCTTCCGATAGCAGAGACGTGATATCTCAATGCTTCTACCAAACCTGAGGCCCTTCCTTTAGCATGAGATGTGATATCCAAATCCTTCACATTCCAATCCTGAGACCCTTCCTATAGCATGAGATGTGATATCTCAATGCTTCTAATACCAAACCTGAGATCCTTCCTATAACATGAGATGTGATATCCAATTCCTTCCCATTCCAAACCTGAGACCCTTCCTATTGGATGAGATGTGATATCCAACTCCTTCCCATTCCAACCCTGAGACCCTTCCTTTAGCATGAGATGTGATGTCTCAATGCTTCTAATACCAAACCTGAGATCCTTCCTTATAACATGAGATGTGATATCCAACTCCTTCCATTCCAATCCTGAGACCCGTCCTATAGCATGAGATGTGATATCTCAATGCTTATACCAAACCTGAGACCCTTCCTATAGCATGAGATGTGATATCCAACTGCTTCCCATTCCAATCCTGAGACCCTTCCTATAGCATGAGATGTGATATCTCAATGCTTCTAATATCAAAACTGAGACCCTCCCTATAGCATGATATGTGATATCTAAGTCCTTCCCATTCCAATCCTGAGACCCTCCCTATAGCATGAGATGTGATATCCAACTCCTTCCCATTCCAATCCTGAGACCCTTCCTATAGCATGAGATATGATATCTCAATACTTCTAATACCAAACGTGAGATCCTTCCGATAACATGAGATGTGATATCCAAATCCTTCCCCTTCCAAACCTGAGACCCTCCCTTTAGCATGAGATGTGATATCCAACTCCTTCCTATTCCAATCCTGAGACTCTTCTGATAGCATGAGATGTGATATCTCAATGCTTCTAATACCAAACCTGAGATCCTTCCGATAGCATGATATGTGATATTTCAATGCTTCTAATACCAAACCTGAGATCCTTCCTATAACATGAGATGTGATATCCAACTCCTTCCCGTTGCAAACCTGAGACACTAACTATAGCATATGTGATATCCAACTCCTTCCCATTCCAAACATGAGACCCCTCCTATAGCAAGAAAGTAATATCCAACTCCTACCCATTCCAATCCTGAGACCCTTCCTATAGCAAGAGATGTGATATCCAAATCCTTCCCATTCCAATCCTGAGACCCTTCCTATAACATGAATGAGATGTGATATCCAACTCCTTCCCATTCCAACCTGAGACACTTCCTATAGCATGAGAAGGGATATCCAACTCCTTCCCAATCCAAACCTGAGACCCTTCCGATAGCAGAGATGTGATATCTCAATGCTTATACCAAACCTGAGACCCTTCCTATGGCATGAGATGTGATATCCAACTCCTTCCCAATCCAATCCTGAGACCCTTCCGATAGCAGAGGCGTGATATCTCAATGCTTCTACCAAACCTGAGACCCTTCCTTTAGCATGAGATGTGATATCCAAATCCTTCACATTCCAATCCTGAGACCCTTCCTATAGCATGAGATGTGATATCTCAATGCTTCTAATACCAAACCTGAGATCCTTCCTATAACATGAGATGTGATATCCAATTCCTTCCCATTCCAAACCTGAGGCCCTTCCTATTGGATGAGATGTGATATCCAACTCCTTCCCATTCCAACCCTGAGACCCTTCCTATAGCATTAGATGTGATGTCTCAATGCTTCTAATACCAAACCTGAGATCCTTCCTATAACATGAGATGTGATATCCAACTCCTTCCATTCCAATCCTGAGACCCGTCCTATAGCATGAGATGTGATATCTCAATGCTTATACCAAACCTGAGACCCTTCCTATAGCATGAGATGTGATATCCAATTGCTTCCCATTCCAATCCTGAGACCCTTCCTATAGCATGAGATGTGATATCTCAATGCTTCTAATACCAAACCTGAGATCCTTCCTCTAACATGAAATGTGATATCCAACTCCTTCCCTTTCCAAACCTAAGAGCCTATCTATAGCATGAGATGTGATATCCAAGTCCTTCCCATTCCAACCCTTAGACCCTTCCAACAGCATGCAATATGATATCTCAATGATTCTAATAACAAACCTGAGACCCGTCCTATAACATGAGATGGGATATCCAACTCCTTCCCATTCCAATCCTGAGGCACTTCCGATAGCAGAGATGTGATATCTCAATGCTTATACCAAACCTGAGAACCTTCCTATGTCCTGAGATGTCATATACAACTCCTTCCCATTCCAATCCTGAGACCCTTCCTTTAGCATGAGATGTGATATCTCAATGCTTATACCAAATCTGAGACCCTTCCTATAGCATGATGTGATATCCAATTCCTTCCCATTCCAATTCTTAGACCCTTCCTATAGCATGAGATGTGATATCTCAATGCTTATACCAAACCAGAGACTCTTCCTATAACATTAGATGGGATATCCAACTCCTTCCCATTCCAATCCTGAGCCGCTTCCGATAGCAGAGATGTGATATCTCAATGCTTATACCAAACCTGAGACCCTTCCTATAACATGAGATGTGATATCCAACTCCTTCCCGTTCCAAACCTGAGACACTAACTATAGCATATGTGATATCCAACTCCTTCCCATTCCAAACATGAGACCCTTCCAATAGCAAGAAAGTAATATCCAACTCCTACCCATTCCAATCCTGAGACCCTTCCTATAGCATGAGAAGGGATATCCAACTCCTTCCCAATCCAATCCTGAGACCCTTCCGATAGCAGAGATGTGATATCTCAATGCTTATACCAAACCTGAGACCCTTCCTATGGCATGAGATGTGATATCCAACTCCTTGCCATTCAAATCCTGAGACCCTTCCTATAGCATGAGATGTGATATCTCTATGCTTCTAATACCAAACCTGAGACCCTTCCTATAACATGAGATGGGATATCCAACTCCTTCCCAATCCAATCCTGAGACCCTTCCGATAGCAGAGATGTGATATCTCAATGCTTATACCAAACCTGAGAACCTTCCTATGGCCTGAGATGTCGTATACAACTCCTTCCCATTCCAATCCTGAGGCCCTTCCTTTAGCATGAGATGTGATATCTCAATGCTTATACCAAATCTGAGACCCTTCCTATAGCATGAGATGTGATATCCAATTCCTTCCCATTCCAATCCTGAGACCCTTCCTATAGCATGAGATGTGATATCTCAATGCTTATACCAAACCTGAGAGCCTACCTATAGCATGAGATGTGATATCCAAGTACATCCCATTCCAATCCTTAGACCCTTCCTACAGCATGCGATGTGATATCTCAATGATTCTAATACCAAACCAGAGACTCTTCCTATAACATGAGATGGGATATCCAACTCCTTCCCATTCCAATCCTGAGCCGCTTCTGATAGCAGAGATGTGATATCTCAATGCTTATACCAAACCTGAGACCCTTCCTATAACATGAGATGTGATATCCAACTCCTTCCCGTTCCAAACCTGAGACACTAACTATAGCATATGTGATATCCAACTCCTTCCCATTCCAAACATGAGACCCTTCCTATAGCAAGAAAGTAATATCCAACTCCTACCCATTCCAATCCTGAGACCCTTCCTATAGCAAGAGATGTGATATCCAAATCCTTCCCATTCCAATCCTGAGACCCTTCCTATAACATGAGATGTGATATCCAACTCCTTCCCATTCCAACCTGAGACACTTCCTATAGCATGAGAAGGGATATCCAACTCCTTCCCAATCCAATCCTGAGACCCTTCCGATAGCAGAGATGTGATATCTCAATGCTTATACCAAACCTGAGACCCTTCCTATGGCATGAGATGTGATATCCAACTCCTTGCCATTCAAATCCTGAGACCCTTCCTATAGCATGAGATGTGATATCTCAATGCTTATACCAAACCTGAGACCCTTCCTATAACATGAGATGGGATATCCAACTCCTTCCCATTCCAATCCTGAGACCCTTCCGATAGCAGAGATGTGATATCTCAATGCTTATACCAAACCTGAGAACCTTCCTATGGCCTGAGATGTCGTATACAACTCCTTCCCATTCCAATCCTGAGACCCTTCCTTTAGCATGAGATGTGATATCTCAATGCTTATACCAAATCTGAGACCCTTCCTATAGCATGAGATGTGATATCCAATTCCTTCCCATTCCAATCCTGAGACCCTTCCTATAGCATGAGATGTGATATCTCAATGCTTATACCAAACCACCTGAGAGCCTACCTATAGCATGAGATGTGATATCCAAGTCCATCCCATTCCAATCCTTAGACCCTTCCTACAGCATGCGATGTGATATCTCAATGATTCTAATACCAAACCAGAGACTCTTCCTATAACATGAGATGGGATATCCAACTCCTTCCCATTCCAATCCTGAGCCGCTTCCGATAGCAGAGATGTGATATCTCAATGCTTATACCAAACCTGAGACCCTTCCTATAACATGAGATGTGATATCCAACTCCTTCCCGTTGCAAACCTGAGACACTAACTATAGCATATGTGATATCCAACTCCTTCCCATTCCAAACATGAGACCCCTCCTATAGCAAGAAAGTAATATCCAACTCCTACCCATTCCAATCCTGAGACCCTTCCTATAGCAAGAGATGTGATATCCAAATCCTTCCCATTCCAATCCTGAGACCCTTCCTATAACATGAATGAGATGTGATATCCAACTCCTTCCATTTCCAACCTGAGACACTTCCTATAGCATGAGAAGGGATATCCAACTCCTTCCCAATCCAAACCTGAGACCCTTCCGATAGCAGAGATGTGATATCTCAATGCTTATACCAAACCTGAGACCCTTCCTATGGCATGAGATGTGATATCCAACTCCTTCCCAATCCAATCCTGAGACCCTTCCGATAGCAGAGGCGTGATATCTCAATGCTTCTACCAAACCTGAGACCCTTCCTTTAGCATGAGATGTGATATCCAAATCCTTCACATTTCAATCCTGAGAACCTTCCTATAGCATGAGATGTGATATCCAACTCCTTCCATTCCAATCCTGAGACCCGTCCTATAGCATGAGATGTGATATCTCAATGCTTATACCAAACCTGAGACCCTTCCTATAGCATGAGATGTGATATCCAATTGCTTCCCATTCCAATCCTGAGACCCTTCCTATAGCATGAGATGTGATATCTCAATGCTTCTAATACCAAACCTGAGATCCTTCCTCTAACATGAAATGTGATATCCAACTCCTTCCCAATCCAAACCTGAGACCCTTCCGATAGCAGAGATGTGATATCTCAATGCTTATACCAAACCTGAGACCCTTCCTATGGCATGAGATGTGATATCCAACTCCTTCCCAATCCAATCCTGAGACCCTTCCGATAGCAGAGGCGTGATATCTCAATGCTTCTACCAAACCTGAGACCCTTCCTTTAGCATGAGATGTGATATCCAAATCCTTCACATTTCAATCCTGAGAACCTTCCTATAGCATGAGATGTGATATCCAACTCCTTCCATTCCAATCCTGAGACCCGTCCTATAGCATGAGATGTGATATCTCAATGCTTATACCAAACCTGAGACCCTTCCTATACCATGAGATGTGATATCCAACTACTTCCCATTCCAATCCTGAGACCCTTCCTAGAGCATGAGATGTGATATCTCAATGCTTCTAATACCAAACCTGAGACCCTTCCTCTAACATGAAATGCGATATCCAACTCCTTCCCATTCCAACCTGAGACCCTTCCTATAGCATGAGATGGGATATCCAACTTCTTCCAAATCCAATACTGATACCCTTCCGATAGCATGAGATGTGATGTCCCAATGCTTCTAATACCAAACCTGAGACCCGTCCTATAACATGAGATGTGATATCCAAATCCTTCCCCTTCCAAACCTTAGACCCTTCCTTTATCATGAGATGTGGTATCCAACTCGTTCCCATTCCAATCCTGAGACCCTTCCGATATCATGAGATTTGTTATCTCAATGCTTCTAATATCAAACTTGAGACCCTCCCTATAGCATGAGATGTGACATCCAAGTCCTTCCCATTCCAATCCTGAGACCCTTCCTATAGCATGAGATGTGATATCTCTATACTTCTAATACCAAACCTGAGACCCTTCCTATAACATGAGATGGGATATCCAACTCCTTCCCATTCCAATCCTGAGACCCTTCCGATAGCAGAGATGTGATATCTCAATGCTTATACCAAACCTGAGACCCTTCCTATGGCCTGAGATGTCATATACAACTCCTTCCCATTCCAATCCTGAGACCCTTCCTTTAGCATGAGATGTGATATCTCAATGCTTATACCAAATCTGAGATCCTTCCTATAGCATGAGATGTGATATCCAAATCCTTCCCATTCCAATCCTGAGACCCTTCCTATTGCATGAGATGTGATATCTCAATGCTTATACCAAACCTGAGAGCCTACAATCCTGAGACCCTTCCTTTAGCATGAAATGTGATATCTCAATGCTTATACCAAATCTGAGACCCTTCCTATAGCATGAGATGTGATATCCAAGTCCATCCCATTCCAATCCTTAGACCCTTCCTACAGCATGCGATGTGATATCTCAATGATTCTAATACCAAACCAGAGACTCTTACTATAACATGAGATGGGATATCCAACTCCTTCCCATTCCAATCCTGAGCCGCTTCCGATAGCAGAGATGTGATATCTCAATGCTTATACCAAACCTGAGACCCTTCCTATAACATGAGATGTGATATCCAACTCCTTCCCGTTCCAAACCTGAGACACTAACTATAGCATATGTGATATCCAAATCCTTCCCATTCCAAACATGAGACCCTTCCTATAGCAAGAAAGTAATATCCAACTCCTACCCATTCCAATCCTGAGACCCTTCCTATAGCAAGAGATGTGATATCCAAATCCTTCCCATTCCAATCCTGAGACCCTTCCTATAACATGAGATGTGATATCCAACTCCTTCCCATTCCAACCTGAGACACTTCCTATAGCATGAGAAGGGATATCCAACTCCTTCCCAAAACAATCCTGAGACCCTTCCGATAGCAGAGATGTGATATCTCAATGCTTATACCAAACCTGAGACCCTTCCTATGGCATGAGATGTGATATACAACTCCTTGCCATTCAAATCCTGAGACCCTTCCTATAGCATGAGATGTGATATCTCTATGCTTCTAATACCAAACCTGAGACCCTTCCTATAACATGAGATGGGATATCCAACTCCTTCCCAATCCAATCCTGAGACCCTTCCGATAGCAGAGATGTGATATCTCAATGCTTATACCAAACCTGAGAACCTTCCTATGGCCTGAGATGTCATATACAACTCCTTCCCATTCCAATCCTGCGACCCTTCCTTTAGCATGAGATGTGATATCTCAATGCTTATACCAAATCTGAGACCCTTCCTATAGCATGAGATGTGATATCCAATTCCTTCCCATTCCAATCCTGAGACCCTTCCTATAGCATGAGATGTGATATCTCAATACTTATACCAAACCTGAGAGCCTACCTATAGCATGAGATGTGATATCCAAGTCCATCCCATTCCAATCCTTAGACCCTTCCTACAGCATGCGATGTGATATCTCAATGATTCTAATACCAAACCAGAGACTCTTCCTATAACATGAGATGGGATATCCAACTCCTTCCCATTCCAATCCTGAGCCGCTTCTGATAGCAGAGATGTGATATCTCAATGCTTATACCAAACCTGAGACCCTTCCTATAACATGAGATGTGATATCCAACTCCTTCCCGTTCCAAACCTGAGACACTAACTATAGCATATGTGATATCCAACTCCTTCCCATTCCAAACATGAGACCCTTCCTATAGCAAGAAAGTAATATCCAACTCCTACCCATTCCAATCCTGAGACCCTTCCTATAGCAAGAGATGTGATATCCAAATCCTTCCCATTCCAATCCTGAGACCCTTCCTATAACATGAGATGTGATATCCAACTCCTTCCCATTCCAACCTGAGACACTTCCTATAGCATGAGAAGGGATATCCAACTCCTTCCCAATCCAATCCTGAGACCCTTCCGATAGCAGAGATGTGATATCTCAATGCTTATACCAAACCTGAGACCCTTCCTATGGCATGAGATGTGATATCCAACTCCTTGCCATTCAAATCCTGAGACCCTTCCTATAGCATGAGATGTGATATCTCAATGCTTATACCAAACCTGAGACCCTTCCTATAACATGAGATGGGATATCCAACTCCTTCCCATTCCAATCCTGAGACCCTTCCGATAGCAGAGATGTGATATCTCAATGCTTATACCAAACCTGAGAACCTTCCTATGGCCTGAGATGTCGTATACAACTCCTTCCCATTCCAATCCTGAGACCCTTCCTTTAGCATGAGATGTGATATCTCAATGCTTATACCAAATCTGAGACACTTCCTATAGCATGAGATGTGATATCCAATTCCTTCCCATTCCAATCCTGAGACCCTTCCTATAGCATGAGATGTGATATCTCAATGCTTATACCAAACCACCTGAGAGCCTACCTATAGCATGAGATGTGATATCCAAGTCCATCCCATTCCAATCCTTAGACCCTTCCTACAGCATGCGATGTGATATCTCAATGATTCTAATACCAAACCAGAGACTCTTCCTATAACATGAGATGGGATATCCAACTCCTTCCCATTCCAATCCTGAGCCGCTTCCGATAGCAGAGATGTGATATCTCAATGCTTATACCAAACCTGAGACCCTTCCTATAACATGAGATGTGATATCCAACTCCTTCCCGTTGCAAACCTGAGACACTAACTATAGCATATGTGATATCCAACTCCTTCCCATTCCAAACATGAGACCCCTCCTATAGCAAGAAAGTAATATCCAACTCCTACCCATTCCAATCCTGAGACCCTTCCTATAGCAAGAGATGTGATATCCAAATCCTTCCCATTCCAATCCTGAGACCCTTCCTATAACATGAATGAGATGTGATATCCAACTCCTTCCCATTCCAACCTGAGACACTTCCTATAGCATGAGAAGGGATATCCAACTCCTTCCCAATCCAAACCTGAGACCCTTCCGATAGCAGAGATGTGATATCTCAATGCTTATACCAAACCTGAGACCCTTCCTATGGCATGAGATGTGATATCCAACTCCTTCCCAATCCAATCCTGAGACCCTTCCGATAGCAGAGGCGTGATATCTCAATGCTTCTACCAAACCTGAGACCCTTCCTTTAGCATGAGATGTGATATCCAAATCCTTCACATTCCAATCCTGAGACCCTTCCTATAGCATGAGATGTGATATCTCAATGCTTCTAATACCAAACCTGAGATCCTTCCTATAACATGAGATGTGATATCCAATTCCTTCCCATTCCAAACCTGAGGCCCTTCCTATTGGATGAGATGTGATATCCAACTCCTTCCCATTCCAACCCTGAGACCCTTCCTATAGCATGAGATGTGATGTCTCAATGCTTCTAATACCAAACCTGAGATCCTTCCTATAACATGAGATGTGATATCCAACTCCTTCCATTCCAATCCTGAGACCCGTCCTATAGCATGAGATGTGATATCTCAATGCTTATACCAAACCTGAGACCCTTCCTATAGCATGAGATGTGATATCCAATTGCTTCCCATTCCAATCCTGAGACCCTTCCTATAGCATGAGATGTGATATCTCAATGCTTCTAATACCAAACCTGAGATCCTTCCTCTAACATGAAATGTGATATCCAACTCCTTCCCTTTCCAAACCTAAGAGCCTATCTATAGCATGAGATGTGATATCCAAGTCCTTCCCATTCCAACCCTTAGACCCTTCCAACAGCATGCAATATGATATCTCAATGATTCTAATAACAAACCTGAGACCCGTCCTATAACATGAGATGGGATATCCAACTCCTTCCCATTCCAATCCTGAGGCACTTCCGATAGCAGAGATGTGATATCTCAATGCTTATACCAAACCTGAGAACCTTCCTATGTCCTGAGATGTCATATACAACTCCTTCCCATTCCAATCCTGAGACCCTTCCTTTAGCATGAGATGTGATATCTCAATGCTTATACCAAATCTGAGACCCTTCCTATAGCATGATGTGATATCCAATTCCTTCCCATTCCAATTCTTAGACCCTTCCTATAGCATGAGATGTGATATCTCAATGCTTATACCAAACCAGAGACTCTTCCTATAACATTAGATGGGATATCCAACTCCTTCCCATTCCAATCCTGAGCCGCTTCCGATAGCAGAGATGTGATATCTCAATGCTTATACCAAACCTGAGACCCTTCCTATAACATGAGATGTGATATCCAACTCCTTCCCGTTCCAAACCTGAGACACTAACTATAGCATATGTGATATCCAACTCCTTCCCATTCCAAACATGAGACCCTTCCAATAGCAAGAAAGTAATATCCAACTCCTACCCATTCCAATCCTGAGACCCTTCCTATAGCATGAGAAGGGATATCCAACTCCTTCCCAATCCAATCCTGAGACCCTTCCGATAGCAGAGATGTGATATCTCAATGCTTATACCAAACCTGAGACCCTTCCTATGGCATGAGATGTGATATCCAACTCCTTGCCATTCAAATCCTGAGACCCTTCCTATAGCATGAGATGTGATATCTCTATGCTTCTAATACCAAACCTGAGACCCTTCCTATAACATGAGATGGGATATCCAACTCCTTCCCAATCGAATCCTGAGACCCTTCCGATAGCAGAGATGTGATATCTCAATGCTTATACCAAACCTGAGAACCTTCCTATGGCCTGAGATGTCATATACAACTCCTTCCCATTCCAATCCTGAAACCCTTCCTTTAGCATGAGATGTGATATCTCAATGCTTATACCAAATCTGAGACCCTTCCTATAGCATGAGATGTGATATCCAATTCCTTCCCATTCCAATCCTGAGACCCTTCCTATAGCATGAGATGTGATATCTCAATGCTTATACCAAACCTGAGAGCCTACCTATAGCATGAGATGTGATATCCAAGTCCATCCCATTCCAATCCTTAGACCCTTCCTACAGCATGCGATGTGATATCTCAATGATTCTAATACCAAACCAGAGACTCTTCCTATAACATGAGATGGGATATCCAACTCCTTCCCATTCCAATCCTGAGCCGCTTCTGATAGCAGAGATGTGATATCTCAATGCTTATACCAAACCTGAGACCCTTCCTATAACATGAGATGTGATATCCAACTCCTTCCCGTTCCAAACCTGAGACACTAACTATAGCATATGTGATATCCAACTCCTTCCCATTCCAAACATGAGACCCTTCCTATAGCAAGAAAGTAATATCCAACTCCTACCCATTCCAATCCTGAGACCCTTCCTATAGCAAGAGATGTGATATCCAAATCCTTCCCATTCCAATCCTGAGACCCTTCCTATAACATGAGATGTGATATCCAACTCCTTCCCATTCCAACCTGAGACACTTCCTATAGCATGAGAAGGGATATCCAACTCCTTCCCAATCCAATCCTGAGACCCTTCCGATAGCAGAGATGTGATATCTCAATGCTTATACCAAACCTGAGACCCTTCCTATGGCATGAGATGTGATATCCAACTCCTTGCCATTCAAATCCTGAGACCCTTCCTATAGCATGAGATGTGATATCTCAATGCTTATACCAAACCTGAGACCCTTCCTATAACATGAGATGGGATATCCAACTCCTTCCCATTCCAATCCTGAGACCCTTCCGATAGCAGAGATGTGATATCTCAATGCTTATACCAAACCTGAGAACCTTCCTATGGCCTGAGATGTCGTATACAACTCCTTCCCATTCCAATCCTGAGACCCTTCCTTTAGCATGAGATGTGATATCTCAATGCTTATACCAAATCTGAGACCCTTCCTATAGCATGAGATGTGATATCCAATTCCTTCCCATTCCAATCCTGAGACCCTTCCTATAGCATGAGATGTGATATCTCAATGCTTATACCAAACCACCTGAGAGCCTACCTATAGCATGAGATGTGATATCCAAGTCCATCCCATTCCAATCCTTAGACCCTTCCTACAGCATGCGATGTGATATCTCAATGATTCTAATACCAAACCAGAGACTCTTCCTATAACATGAGATGGGATATCCAACTCCTTCCCATTCCAATCCTGAGCCGCTTCCGATAGCAGAGATGTGATATCTCAATGCTTATACCAAACCTGAGACCCTTCCTATAACATGAGATGTGATATCCAACTCCTTCCCGTTGCAAACCTGAGACACTAACTATAGCATATGTGATATCCAACTCCTTCCCATTCCAAACATGAGACCCCTCCTATAGCAAGAAAGTAATATCCAACTCCTACCCATTCCAATCCTGAGACCCTTCCTATAGCAAGAGATGTGATATCCAAATCCTTCCCATTCCAATCCTGAGACCCTTCCTATAACATGAATGAGATGTGATATCCAACTCCTTCCCATTCCAACCTGAGACACTTCCTATAGCATGAGAAGGGATATCCAACTCCTTCCCAATCCAAACCTGAGACCCTTCCGATAGCAGAGATGTGATATCTCAATGCTTATACCAAACCTGAGACCCTTCCTATGGCATGAGATGTGATATCCAACTCCTTCCCAATCCAATCCTGAGACCCTTCCGATAGCAGAGGCGTGATATCTCAATGCTTCTACCAAACCTGAGACCCTTCCTTTAGCATGAGATGTGATATCCAAATCCTTCACATTCCAATCCTGAGACCCTTCCTATAGCATGAGATGTGATATCTCAATGCTTCTAATACCAAACCTGAGATCCTTCCTATAACATGAGATGTGATATCCAATTCCTTCCCATTCCAAACCTGAGGCCCTTCCTATTGGATGAGATGTGATATCCAACTCCTTCCCATTCCAACCCTGAGACCCTTCCTATAGCATGAGATGTGATGTCTCAATGCTTCTAATACCAAACCTGAGATCCTTCCTATAACATGAGATGTGATATCCAACTCCTTCCATTCCAATCCTGAGACCCGTCCTATAGCATGAGATGTGATATCTCAATGCTTATACCAAACCTGAGACCCTTCCTATAGCATGAGATGTGATATCCAATTGCTTCCCATTCCAATCCTGAGACCCTTCCTATAGCATGAGATGTGATATCTCAATGCTTCTAATACCAAACCTGAGATCCTTCCTCTAACATGAAATGTGATATCCAACTCCTTCCCTTTCCAAACCTAAGAGCCTATCTATAGCATGAGATGTGATATCCAAGTCCTTCCCATTCCAACCCTTAGACCCTTCCAACAGCATGCAATATGATATCTCAATGATTCTAATAACAAACCTGAGACCCGTCCTATAACATGAGATGGGATATCCAACTCCTTCCCATTCCAATCCTGAGGCACTTCCGATAGCAGAGATGTGATATCTCAATGCTTATACCAAACCTGAGAACCTTCCTATGTCCTGAGATGTCATATACAACTCCTTCCCATTCCAATCCTGAGACCCTTCCTTTAGCATGAGATGTGATATCTCAATGCTTATACCAAATCTGAGACCCTTCCTATAGCATGATGTGATATCCAATTCCTTCCCATTCCAATTCTTAGACCCTTCCTATAGCATGAGATGTGATATCTCAATGCTTATACCAAACCAGAGACTCTTCCTATAACATTAGATGGGATATCCAACTCCTTCCCATTCCAATCCTGAGCCGCTTCCGATAGCAGAGATGTGATATCTCAATGCTTATACCAAACCTGAGACCCTTCCTATAACATGAGATGTGATATCCAACTCCTTCCCGTTCCAAACCTGAGACACTAACTATAGCATATGTGATATCCAACTCCTTCCCATTCCAAACATGAGACCCTTCCAATAGCAAGAAAGTAATATCCAACTCCTACCCATTCCAATCCTGAGACCCTTCCTATAGCATGAGAAGGGATATCCAACTCCTTCCCAATCCAATCCTGAGACCCTTCCGATAGCAGAGATGTGATATCTCAATGCTTATACCAAACCTGAGACCCTTCCTATGGCATGAGATGTGATATCCAACTCCTTGCCATTCAAATCCTGAGACCCTTCCTATAGCATGAGATGTGATATCTCTATGCTTCTAATACCAAACCTGAGACCCTTCCTATAACATGAGATGGGATATCCAACTCCTTCCCAATCCAATCCTGAGACCCTTCCGATAGCAGAGATGTGATATCTCAATGCTTATACCAAACCTGAGAACCTTCCTATGGCCTGAGATGTCGTATACAACTCCTTCCCATTCCAATCCTGAGGCCCTTCCTTTAGCATGAGATGTGATATCTCAATGCTTATACCAAATCTGAGACCCTTCCTATAGCATGAGATGTGATATCCAATTCCTTCCCATTCCAATCCTGAGACCCTTCCTATAGCATGAGATGTGATATCTCAATGCTTATACCAAATCTGAGAGCCTACCTATAGCATGAGATGTGATATCCAAGTACATCCCATTCCAATCCTTAGACCCTTCCTACAGCATGCGATGTGATATCTCAATGATTCTAATACCAAACCAGAGACTCTTCCTATAACATGAGATGGGATATCCAACTCCTTCCCATTCCAATCCTGAGCCGCTTCTGATAGCAGAGATGTGATATCTCAATGCTTATACCAAACCTGAGACCCTTCCTATAACATGAGATGTGATATCCAACTCCTTCCCGTTCCAAACCTGAGACACTAACTATAGCATATGTGATATCCAACTCCTTCCCATTCCAAACATGAGACCCTTCCTATAGCAAGAAAGTAATATCCAACTCCTACCCATTCCAATCCTGAGACCCTTCCTATAGCAAGAGATGTGATATCCAAATCCTTCCCATTCCAATCCTGAGACCCTTCCTATAACATGAGATGTGATATCCAACTCCTTCACATTCCAACCTGAGACACTTCCTATAGCATGAGAAGGGATATCCAACTCCTTCCCAATCCAATCCTGAGACCCTTCCGATAGCAGAGATGTGATATCTCAATGCTTATACCAAACCTGAGACCCTTCCTATAACATGAGATGTGATATCCAACTCCTTCCCGTTGCAAACCTGAGACACTAACTATAGCATATGTGATATCCAACTCCTTCCCATTCCAAACATGAGACCCCTCCTATAGCAAGAAAGTAATATCCAACTCCTACCCATTCCAATCCTGAGACCCTTCCTATAGCAAGAGATGTGATATCCAAATCCTTCCCATTCCAATCCTGAGACCCTTCCTATAACATGAATGAGATGTGATATCCAACTCCTTCCCATTCCAACCTGAGACACTTCCTATAGCATGAGAAGGGATATCCAACTCCTTCCCAATCCAAACCTGAGACCCTTCCGATAGCAGAGATGTGATATCTCAATGCTTATACCAAACCTGAGACCCTTCCTATGGCATGAGATGTGATATCCAACTCCTTCCCAATCCAATCCTGAGACCCTTCCGATAGCAGAGGCGTGATATCTCAATGCTTCTACCAAACCTGAGACCCTTCCTTTAGCATGAGATGTGATATCCAAATCCTTCACATTTCAATCCTGAGAACCTTCCTATAGCATGAGATGTGATATCCAACTCCTTCCATTCCAATCCTGAGACCCGTCCTATAGCATGAGATGTGATATCTCAATGCTTATACCAAACCTGAGACCCTTCCTATAGCATGAGATGTGATATCCAATTGCTTCCCATTCCAATCCTGAGACCCTTCCTATAGCATGAGATGTGATATCTCAATGCTTCTAATACCAAACCTGAGATCCTTCCTCTAACATGAAATGTGATATCCAACTCCTTCCCTTTCCAAACCTAAGAGCCTATCTATAGCATGAGATGTGATATCCAAGTCCTTCCCATTCCAACCCTTAGACCCTTCCAACAGCATGCAATATGATATCTCAATGATTCTAATAACAAACCTGAGACCCGTCCTATAACATGAGATGGGATATCCAACTCCTTCCCATTCCAATCCTGAGGCACTTCCGATAGCAGAGATGTGATATCTCAATGCTTATACCAAACCTGAGAACCTTCCTATGTCCTGAGATGTCATATACAACTCCTTCCCATTCCAATCCTGAGACCCTTCCTTTAGCATGAGATGTGATATCTCAATGCTTATACCAAATCTGAGACCCTTCCTATAGCATGATGTGATATCCAATTCCTTCCCATTCCAATTCTTAGACCCTTCCTATAGCATGAGATGTGATATCTCAATGCTTATACCAAACCAGAGACTCTTCCTATAACATTAGATGGGATATCCAACTCCTTCCCATTCCAATCCTGAGCCGCTTCCGATAGCAGAGATGTGATATCTCAATGCTTATACCAAACCTGAGACCCTTCCTATAACATGAGATGTGATATCCAACTCCTTCCCGTTCCAAACCTGAGACACTAACTATAGCATATGTGATATCCAACTCCTTCCCATTCCAAACATGAGACCCTTCCAATAGCAAGAAAGTAATATCCAACTCCTACCCATTCCAATCCTGAGACCCTTCCTATAGCATGAGAAGGGATATCCAACTCCTTCCCAATCCAATCCTGAGACCCTTCCGATAGCAGAGATGTGATATCTCAATGCTTATAACAAACCTGAGACCCTTCCTATGGCATGAGATGTGATATCCAACTCCTTCCCATTCCAACCTGAGACACTTCCTATAGCATGAGAAGGGATATCCAACTCCTTCCCAATCCAATCCTGAGACCCTTCCGATAGCAGAGATGTGATATCTCAATGCTTATAACAAACCTGAGACCCTTCCTATGGCATGAGATGTGATATCCAACTCCTTGCCATTCAAATCCTGAGACTCTTCCTATAGCATGAGAAGGGATATCCAACTCCTTCCCAATCCAATCCTGAGACCCTTCCGATAGCAGAGACGTGATATCTCAATGCTTCTACCAAACCTGAGGCCCTTCCTTTAGCATGAGATGTGATATCCAAATCCTTCACATTCCAATCCTGAGACCCTTCCTATAGCATGAGATGTGATATCTCAATGCTTCTAATACCAAACCTGAGATCCTTCCTATAACATGAGATGTGATATCCAATTCCTTCCCATTCCAAACCTGAGACCCTTCCTATTGGATGAGATGTGATATCCAACTCCTTCCCATTCCAACCCTGAGACCCTTCCTTTAGCATGAGATGTGATGTCTCAATGCTTCTAATACCAAACCTGAGATCCTTCCTTATAACATGAGATGTGATATCCAACTCCTTCCATTCCAATCCTGAGACCCGTCCTATAGCATGAGATGTGATATCTCAATGCTTATACCAAACCTGAGACCCTTCCTATAGCATGAGATGTGATATCCAACTGCTTCCCATTCCAATCCTGAGACCCTTCCTATAGCATGAGATGTGATATCTCAATGCTTCTAATATCAAAACTGAGACCCTCCCTATAGCATGATATGTGATATCTAAGTCCTTCCCATTCCAATCCTGAGACCCTCCCTATAGCATGAGATGTGATATCCAACTCCTTCCCATTCCAATCCTGAGACCCTTCCTATAGCATGAGATATGATATCTCAATACTTCTAATACCAAACGTGAGATCCTTCCGATAACATGAGATGTGATATCCAAATCCTTCCCCTTCCAAACCTGAGACCCTCCCTTTAGCATGAGATGTGATATCCAACTCCTTCCTATTCCAATCCTGAGACTCTTCTGATAGCATGAGATGTGATATCTCAATGCTTCTAATACCAAACCTGAGATCCTTCCGATAGCATGATATGTGATATTTCAATGCTTCTAATACCAAACCTGAGATCCTTCCTATAACATGAGATGTGATATCCAACTCCTTCCCGTTGCAAACCTGAGACACTAACTATAGCATATGTGATATCCAACTCCTTCCCATTCCAAACATGAGACCCCTCCTATAGCAAGAAAGTAATATCCAACTCCTACCCATTCCAATCCTGAGACCCTTCCTATAGCAAGAGATGTGATATCCAAATCCTTCCCATTCCAATCCTGAGACCCTTCCTATAACATGAATGAGATGTGATATCCAACTCCTTCCCATTCCAACCTGAGACACTTCCTATAGCATGAGAAGGGATATCCAACTCCTTCCCAATCCAAACCTGAGACCCTTCCGATAGCAGAGATGTGATATCTCAATGCTTATACCAAACCTGAGACCCTTCCTATGGCATGAGATGTGATATCCAACTCCTTCCCAATCCAATCCTGAGACCCTTCCGATAGCAGAGGCGTGATATCTCAATGCTTCTACCAAACCTGAGACCCTTCCTTTAGCATGAGATGTGATATCCAAATCCTTCACATTCCAATCCTGAGACCCTTCCTATAGCATGAGATGTGATATCTCAATGCTTCTAATACCAAACCTGAGATCCTTCCTATAACATGAGATGTGATATCCAATTCCTTCCCATTCCAAACCTGAGGCCCTTCCTATTGGATGAGATGTGATATCCAACTCCTTCCCATTCCAACCCTGAGACCCTTCCTATAGCATTAGATGTGATGTCTCAATGCTTCTAATACCAAACCTGAGATCCTTCCTATAACATGAGATGTGATATCCAACTCCTTCCATTCCAATCCTGAGACCCGTCCTATAGCATGAGATGTGATATCTCAATGCTTATACCAAACCTGAGACCCTTCCTATAGCATGAGATGTGATATCCAATTGCTTCCCATTCCAATCCTGAGACCCTTCCTATAGCATGAGATGTGATATCTCAATGCTTCTAATACCAAACCTGAGATCCTTCCTCTAACATGAAATGTGATATCCAACTCCTTCCCTTTCCAAACCTAAGAGCCTATCTATAGCATGAGATGTGATATCCAAGTCCTTCCCATTCCAACCCTTAGACCCTTCCAACAGCATGCAATATGATATCTCAATGATTCTAATAACAAACCTGAGACCCGTCCTATAACATGAGATGGGATATCCAACTCCTTCCCATTCCAATCCTGAGGCACTTCCGATAGCAGAGATGTGATATCTCAATGCTTATACCAAACCTGAGAACCTTCCTATGTCCTGAGATGTCATATACAACTCCTTCCCATTCCAATCCTGAGACCCTTCCTTTAGCATGAGATGTGATATCTCAATGCTTATACCAAATCTGAGACCCTTCCTATAGCATGATGTGATATCCAATTCCTTCCCATTCCAATTCTTAGACCCTTCCTATAGCATGAGATGTGATATCTCAATGCTTATACCAAACCAGAGACTCTTCCTATAACATTAGATGGGATATCCAACTCCTTCCCATTCCAATCCTGAGCCGCTTCCGATAGCAGAGATGTGATATCTCAATGCTTATACCAAACCTGAGACCCTTCCTATAACATGAGATGTGATATCCAACTCCTTCCCGTTCCAAACCTGAGACACTAACTATAGCATATGTGATATCCAACTCCTTCCCATTCCAAACATGAGACCCTTCCAATAGCAAGAAAGTAATATCCAACTCCTACCCATTCCAATCCTGAGACCCTTCCTATAGCATGAGAAGGGATATCCAACTCCTTCCCAATCCAATCCTGAGACCCTTCCGATAGCAGAGATGTGATATCTCAATGCTTATACCAAACCTGAGACCCTTCCTATGGCATGAGATGTGATATCCAACTCCTTGCCATTCAAATCCTGAGACCCTTCCTATAGCATGAGATGTGATATCTCTATGCTTCTAATACCAAACCTGAGACCCTTCCTATAACATGAGATGGGATATCCAACTCCTTCCCAATCCAATCCTGAGACCCTTCCGATAGCAGAGATGTGATATCTCAATGCTTATACCAAACCTGAGAACCTTCCTATGGCCTGAGATGTCGTATACAACTCCTTCCCATTCCAATCCTGAGGCCCTTCCTTTAGCATGAGATGTGATATCTCAATGCTTATACCAAATCTGAGACCCTTCCTATAGCATGAGATGTGATATCCAATTCCTTCCCATTCCAATCCTGAGACCCTTCCTATAGCATGAGATGTGATATCTCAATGCTTATACCAAACCTGAGAGCCTACCTATAGCATGAGATGTGATATCCAAGTACATCCCATTCCAATCCTTAGACCCTTCCTACAGCATGCGATGTGATATCTCAATGATTCTAATACCAAACCAGAGACTCTTCCTATAACATGAGATGGGATATCCAACTCCTTCCCATTCCAATCCTGAGCCGCTTCTGATAGCAGAGATGTGATATCTCAATGCTTATACCAAACCTGAGACCCTTCCTATAACATGAGATGTGATATCCAACTCCTTCCCGTTCCAAACCTGAGACACTAACTATAGCATATGTGATATCCAACTCCTTCCCATTCCAAACATGAGACCCTTCCTATAGCAAGAAAGTAATATCCAACTCCTACCCATTCCAATCCTGAGACCCTTCCTATAGCAAGAGATGTGATATCCAAATCCTTCCCATTCCAATCCTGAGACCCTTCCTATAACATGAGATGTGATATCCAACTCCTTCCCATTCCAACCTGAGACACTTCCTATAGCATGAGAAGGGATATCCAACTCCTTCCCAATCCAATCCTGAGACCCTTCCGATAGCAGAGATGTGATATCTCAATGCTTATACCAAACCTGAGACCCTTCCTATGGCATGAGATGTGATATCCAACTCCTTGCCATTCAAATCCTGAGACCCTTCCTATAGCATGAGATGTGATATCTCAATGCTTATACCAAACCTGAGACCCTTCCTATAACATGAGATGGGATATCCAACTCCTTCCCATTCCAATCCTGAGACCCTTCCGATAGCAGAGATGTGATATCTCAATGCTTATACCAAACCTGAGAACCTTCCTATGGCCTGAGATGTCGTATACAACTCCTTCCCATTCCAATCCTGAGACCCTTCCTTTAGCATGAGATGTGATATCTCAATGCTTATACCAAATCTGAGACCCTTCCTATAGCATGAGATGTGATATCCAATTCCTTCCCATTCCAATCCTGAGACCCTTCCTATAGCATGAGATGTGATATCTCAATGCTTATACCAAACCACCTGAGAGCCTACCTATAGCATGAGATGTGATATCCAAGTCCATCCCATTCCAATCCTTAGACCCTTCCTACAGCATGCGATGTGATATCTCAATGATTCTAATACCAAACCAGAGACTCTTCCTATAACATGAGATGGGATATCCAACTCCTTCCCATTCCAATCCTGAGCAGCTTCCGATAGCAGAGATGTGATATCTCAATGCTTATACCAAACCTGAGACCCTTCCTATAACATGAGATGTGATATCCAACTCCTTCCCGTTGCAAACCTGAGACACTAACTATAGCATATGTGATATCCAACTCCTTCCCATTCCAAACATGAGACCCCTCCTATAGCAAGAAAGTAATATCCAACTCCTACCCATTCCAATCCTGAGACCCTTCCTATAGCAAGAGATGTGATATCCAAATCCTTCCCATTCCAATCCTGAGACCCTTCCTATAACATGAATGAGATGTGATATCCAACTCCTTCCCATTCCAACCTGAGACACTTCCTATAGCATGAGAAGGGATATCCAACTCCTTCCCAATCCAAACCTGAGACCCTTCCGATAGCAGAGATGTGATATCTCAATGCTTATACCAAACCTGAGACCCTTCCTATGGCATGAGATGTGATATCCAACTCCTTCCCAATCCAATCCTGAGACCCTTCCGATAGCAGAGGCGTGATATCTCAATGCTTCTACCAAACCTGAGACCCTTCCTTTAGCATGAGATGTGATATCCAAATCCTTCACATTTCAATCCTGAGAACCTTCCTATAGCATGAGATGTGATATCCAACTCCTTCCATTCCAATCCTGAGACCCGTCCTATAGCATGAGATGTGATATCTCAATGCTTATACCAAACCTGAGACCCTTCCTATAGCATGAGATGTGATATCCAATTGCTTCCCATTCCAATCCTGAGACCCTTCCTATAGCATGAGATGTGATATCTCAATGCTTCTAATACCAAACCTGAGATCCTTCCTCTAACATGAAATGTGATATCCAACTCCTTCCCTTTCCAAACCTAAGAGCCTATCTATAGCATGAGATGTGATATCCAAGTCCTTCCCATTCCAACCCTTAGACCCTTCCAACAGCATGCAATATGATATCTCAATGATTCTAATAACAAACCTGAGACCCGTCCTATAACATGAGATGGGATATCCAACTCCTTCCCATTCCAATCCTGAGGCACTTCCGATAGCAGAGATGTGATATCTCAATGCTTATACCAAACCTGAGAACCTTCCTATGTCCTGAGATGTCATATACAACTCCTTCCCATTCCAATCCTGAGACCCTTCCTTTAGCATGAGATGTGATATCTCAATGCTTATACCAAATCTGAGACCCTTCCTATAGCATGATGTGATATCCAATTCCTTCCCATTCCAATTCTTAGACCCTTCCTATAGCATGAGATGTGATATCTCAATGCTTATACCAAACCAGAGACTCTTCCTATAACATTAGATGGGATATCCAACTCCTTCCCATTCCAATCCTGAGCCGCTTCCGATAGCAGAGATGTGATATCTCAATGCTTATACCAAACCTGAGACCCTTCCTATAACATGAGATGTGATATCCAACTCCTTCCCGTTCCAAACCTGAGACACTAACTATAGCATATGTGATATCCAACTCCTTCCCATTCCAAACATGAGACCCTTCCAATAGCAAGAAAGTAATATCCAACTCCTACCCATTCCAATCCTGAGACCCTTCCTATAGCATGAGAAGGGATATCCAACTCCTTCCCAATCCAATCCTGAGACCCTTCCGATAGCAGAGATGTGATATCTCAATGCTTATAACAAACCTGAGACCCTTCCTATGGCATGAGATGTGATATCCAACTCCTTCCCATTCCAACCTGAGACACTTCCTATAGCATGAGAAGGGATATCCAACTCCTTCCCAATCCAATCCTGAGACCCTTCCGATAGCAGAGATGTGATATCTCAATGCTTATAACAAACCTGAGACCCTTCCTATGGCATGAGATGTGATATCCAACTCCTTGCCATTCAAATCCTGAGACTCTTCCTATAGCATGAGAAGGGATATCCAACTCCTTCCCAATCCAATCCTGAGACCCTTCCGATAGCAGAGACGTGATATCTCAATGCTTCTACCAAACCTGAGGCCCTTCCTTTAGCATGAGATGTGATATCCAAATCCTTCACATTCCAATCCTGAGACCCTTCCTATAGCATGAGATGTGATATCTCAATGCTTCTAATACCAAACCTGAGATCCTTCCTATAACATGAGATGTGATATCCAATTCCTTCCCATTCCAAACCTGAGACCCTTCCTATTGGATGAGATGTGATATCCAACTCCTTCCCATTCCAACCCTGAGACCCTTCCTTTAGCATGAGATGTGATGTCTCAATGCTTCTAATACCAAACCTGAGATCCTTCCTTATAACATGAGATGTGATATCCAACTCCTTCCATTCCAATCCTGAGACCCGTCCTATAGCATGAGATGTGATATCTCAATGCTTATACCAAACCTGAGACCCTTCCTATAGCATGAGATGTGATATCCAACTGCTTCCCATTCCAATCCTGAGACCCTTCCTATAGCATGAGATGTGATATCTCAATGCTTCTAATATCAAAACTGAGACCCTCCCTATAGCATGATATGTGATATCTAAGTCCTTCCCATTCCAATCCTGAGACCCTCCCTATAGCATGAGATGTGATATCCAACTCCTTCCCATTCCAATCCTGTGACCCTTCCTATAGCATGAGATATGATATCTCAATACTTCTAATACCAAACGTGAGATCCTTCCGATAACATGAGATGTGATATCCAAATCCTTCCCCTTCCAAACCTGAGACCCTCCCTTTAGCATGAGATGTGATATCCAACTCCTTCCTATTCCAATCCTGAGACTCTTCTGATAGCATGAGATGTGATATCTCAATGCTTCTAATACCAAACCTGAGATCCTTCCGATAGCATGATATGTGATATTTCAATGCTTCTAATACCAAACCTGAGATCCTTCCTATAACATGAGATGTGATATCCAAATCCTTCCCCTTCCAAACCTGAGACCCTCCCTTTAGCATGAGATGTGATATCCAACTCCTTCCCATTCCAATCCTGAGACCCTTCCGATATCATGAGATGTGATATCTCAAAGCTTCTAATATCAAACTTGAGACCCTCCCTATAGCGTGAGATGTGATATCCAAGTCCTTCCCATTCCAATCCTGAGACCCTTCCTATAGCATGAGATATGATATCTCAATGCTTCTAATACCAAACCTGAGACCCTTCCTATAACATGAGATGGGAATATCCAACTCCTTCCCATTCCAATCCTGAGACCCTTCCGATAGCAAAGATGTGATATCTCAATGCTTATACCAAACCTGAGATCCTTCCTATAACATGAGATGTCCTGAGACACTTCCTATAGCATGAGATGTGATATCTCACTGCTTATACCAAACCTGAGACCCTTCCCATAGCATGAGATGTGATATCCAAGTCCTTCCCATTCCAATCCTGAGACACTTCCTATAGCATGAGATGTGATATCTCAATGCTTCTAATACCAAACCTGAGACTCTTCCTATAACATGAGATGGGGAATCCAACTCCTTCCCATTCCAATCCTGAGACCCTTTTGATAGCAGAGATGTGATATCTCAATGTTTATACCAAACCTGAGACCCTTCCTACGGCATGAGTTGTCATATTCAACTCCTTCCCATTCCAATCCTGAGACCCTTCCTATAGCATGAGATGTGATATCTCAATGGTTCTACCAAACCTGAGACCCTTCCTATAACATGAGATGTGATATCCAATTCCTTCCCATTCCAAACCTGAGACCCTTCCTATTGGATGAGATGCGATATCCAACTCCTTCCCATTCCAACCCTGAGACCCTTCCTATAGCATGAGATGTGATATCTCAATGCTTCTAATACCAAACCTGCGATCCTTCCTATAACATGAGATGTGATATCCAACTCCTTCCCATTCCAATCCTGAGACCCTTCTGATAGCATAAGATATATCTCAATGCTTCTATACCAAACCTGAGATCCTTCCGATAGCATGAGATGTGATATCTCAATACTTCTAATACCAAACCTGAGATCCTATAACATGAGATTTGATATCCAAATCCTTATCTTCCAAACCTGAGACCCTTCCTTTACCATGAGATGTGATATCCAACTCCTTCCCATTCCAATCCTGAGACTCTTCTGATAGCATAAGATATGATATCTCAATGCTTCTATACCAAACCTGAGATCCTTCTGATAGCATGAGATGTGATATCTCAATACTTCTAATACCAAACCTGAGATCCTACCTCTAACATGAAATGTGATATCCAACTCTTTCCCCTTGCAAACCTGAGAGCCTTCCTATAGCATGAGATGTGATATCCAAGTCCTTCCCATTCCAATCCTGAGACCCGTCCTATAACATGAGATGTGATATCCAACTCCTTCCCATTCAAACCTGAGACCCTTCCTAGAGCATGAGATGGGATATCCAACTCCTTCCAAATCCAATCCTGATAACCTTCCGATAGCATGAGATGTGATATCCCAATGCTTCTACCAAACCTGAGGACCATACTATGGCATGAGATGTGATATCAAACTCCTTCCCATTCTAATCCTGAGACCCTTCCTATAGCTTGAGATGTGATATCCAACTCCTTCCCATTCCAATTCTGAGACCCTTCCTATACCATGAGACTTGATATCTCAATGCTTCTAATACCAAACCTGAGACCCGTCCTATAACATGAGATGTGATATCCAAATCCTTCCCCTTCCAAACCTTAGACCCTTCCTTTATCATGAGATGTGATATCCAACTCCTTCCCATTCCAATCTTGAGACCCTTCCGATATCATGAAATGTGATATCTCAATGCTTCTAATATCAAACTTGAGACCCTCCTTATAGCATGAGATGTGATATCCAAGTCCTTCCCATTCCAATCCTGAGACCCTTCCTATAGCATGAGATGTGATATCTCAATGCTTCTAATACCAAACCTGAGATCCTTCCTATAACATGAGATGGGAATATCCAATGTGATATCCAACTCCTTCCCATTCCAATCCTGAGACCCTTCCTATAGCATGAGATGTGATATCCAACTCCTTCCCATTCCAATCCTTAGACCCTTCCTACAGCATGCGATGTGATATCTCAATGATTCTAATACCAAACCAGAGACTCTTCCTATAACATGAGATGGGATATCCAACTCCTTCCCATTCCAATCCTGAGCCGCTTCCGATAGCAGAGATGTGATATCTCAATGCTTATACCAAACCTGAGACCCTTCCTATAACATGAGATGTGATATCCAACTCCTTCCCGTTGCAAACCTGAGACACTAACTATAGCATATGTGATATCCAACTCCTTCCCATTCCAAACATGAGACCCCTCCTATAGCAAGAAAGTAATATCCAACTCCTACCCATTCCAATCCTGAGACCCTTCCTATAGCAAGAGATGTGATATCCAAATCCTTCCCATTCCAATCCTGAGACCCTTCCTATAACATGAATGAGATGTGATATCCAACTCCTTCCCATTCCAACCTGAGACACTTCCTATAGCATGAGAAGGGATATCCAACTCCTTCCCAATCCAAACCTGAGACCCTTCCGATAGCAGAGATGTGATATCTCAATGCTTATACCAAACCTGAGACCCTTCCTATGGCATGAGATGTGATATCCAACTCCTTCCCAATCCAATCCTGAGACCCTTCCGATAGCAGAGGCGTGATATCTCAATGCTTCTACCAAACCTGAGACCCTTCCTTTAGCATGAGATGTGATATCCAAATCCTTCACATTTCAATCCTGAGAACCTTCCTATAGCATGAGATGTGATATCCAACTCCTTCCATTCCAATCCTGAGACCCGTCCTATAGCATGAGATGTGATATCTCAATGCTTATACCAAACCTGAGACCCTTCCTATAGCATGAGATGTGATATCCAATTGCTTCCCATTCCAATCCTGAGACCCTTCCTATAGCATGAGATGTGATATCTCAATGCTTCTAATACCAAACCTGAGATCCTTCCTCTAACATGAAATGTGATATCCAACTCCTTCCCTTTCCAAACCTAAGAGCCTATCTATAGCATGAGATGTGATATCCAAGTCCTTCCCATTCCAACCCTTAGACCCTTCCAACAGCATGCAATATGATATCTCAATGATTCTAATAACAAACCTGAGACCCGTCCTATAACATGAGATGGGATATCCAACTCCTTCCCATTCCAATCCTGAGGCACTTCCGATAGCAGAGATGTGATATCTCAATGCTTATACCAAACCTGAGAACCTTCCTATGTCCTGAGATGTCATATACAACTCCTTCCCATTCCAATCCTGAGACCCTTCCTTTAGCATGAGATGTGATATCTCAATGCTTATACCAAATCTGAGACCCTTCCTATAGCATGATGTGATATCCAATTCCTTGCCATTCCAATTCTTAGACCCTTCCTATAGCATGAGATGTGATATCTCAATGCTTATACCAAACCAGAGACTCTTCCTATAACATTAGATGGGATATCCAACTCCTTCCCATTCCAATCCTGAGCCGCTTCCGATAGCAGAGATGTGATATCTCAATGCTTATACCAAACCTGAGACCCTTCCTATAACATGAGATGTGATATCCAACTCCTTCCCGTTCCAAACCTGAGACACTAACTATAGCATATGTGATATCCAACTCCTTCCCATTCCAAACATGAGACCCTTCCAATAGCAAGAAAGTAATATCCAACTCCTACCCATTCCAATCCTGAGACCCTTCCTATAGCATGAGAAGGGATATCCAACTCCTTCCCAATCCAATCCTGAGACCCTTCCGATAGCAGAGATGTGATATCTCAATGCTTATAACAAACCTGAGACCCTTCCTATGGCATGAGATGTGATATCCAACTCCTTCCCATTCCAACCTGAGACACTTCCTATAGCATGAGAAGGGATATCCAACTCCTTCCCAATCCAATCCTGAGACCCTTCCGATAGCAGAGATGTGATATCTCAATGCTTATAACAAACCTGAGACCCTTCCTATGGCATGAGATGTGATATCCAACTCCTTGCCATTCAAATCCTGAGACTCTTCCTATAGCATGAGAAGGGATATCCAACTCCTTCCCAATCCAATCCTGAGACCCTTCCGATAGCAGAGACGTGATATCTCAATGCTTCTACCAAACCTGAGGCCCTTCCTTTAGCATGAGATGTGATATCCAAATCCTTCACATTCCAATCCTGAGACCCTTCCTATAGCATGAGATGTGATATCTCAATGCTTCTAATACCAAACCTGAGATCCTTCCTATAACATGAGATGTGATATCCAATTCCTTCCCATTCCAAACCTGAGACCCTTCCTATTGGATGAGATGTGATATCCAACTCCTTCCCATTCCAACCCTGAGACCCTTCCTTTAGCATGAGATGTGATGTCTCAATGCTTCTAATACCAAACCTGAGATCCTTCCTTATAACATGAGATGTGATATCCAACTCCTTCCATTCCAATCCTGAGACCCGTCCTATAGCATGAGATGTGATATCTCAATGCTTATACCAAACCTGAGACCCTTCCTATAGCATGAGATGTGATATCCAACTGCTTCCCATTCCAATCCTGAGACCCTTCCTATAGCATGAGATGTGATATCTCAATGCTTCTAATATCAAAACTGAGACCCTCCCTATAGCATGATATGTGATATCTAAGTCCTTCCCATTCCAATCCTGAGACCCTCCCTATAGCATGAGATGTGATATCCAACTCCTTCCCATTCCAATCCTGAGACCCTTCCTATAGCATGAGATATGATATCTCAATACTTCTAATACCAAACGTGAGATCCTTCCGATAACATGAGATGTGATATCCAAATCCTTCCCCTTCCAAACCTGAGACCCTCCCTTTAGCATGAGATGTGATATCCAACTCCTTCCTATTCCAATCCTGAGACTCTTCTGATAGCATGAGATGTGATATCTCAATGCTTCTAATACCAAACCTGAGATCCTTCCGATAGCATGATATGTGATATTTCAATGCTTCTAATACCAAACCTGAGATCCTTCCTATAACATGAGATGTGATATCCAACTCCTTCCCGTTGCAAACCTGAGACACTAACTATAGCATATGTGATATCCAACTCCTTCCCATTCCAAACATGAGACCCCTCCTATAGCAAGAAAGTAATATCCAACTCCTACCCATTCCAATCCTGAGACCCTTCCTATAGCAAGAGATGTGATATCCAAATCCTTCCCATTCCAATCCTGAGACCCTTCCTATAACATGAATGAGATGTGATATCCAACTCCTTCCCATTCCAACCTGAGACACTTCCTATAGCATGAGAAGGGATATCCAACTCCTTCCCAATCCAAACCTGAGACCCTTCCGATAGCAGAGATGTGATATCTCAATGCTTATACCAAACCTGAGACCCTTCCTATGGCATGAGATGTGATATCCAACTCCTTCCCAATCCAATCCTGAGACCCTTCCGATAGCAGAGGCGTGATATCTCAATGCTTCTACCAAACCTGAGACCCTTCCTTTAGCATGAGATGTGATATCCAAATCCTTCACATTCCAATCCTGAGACCCTTCCTATAGCATGAGATGTGATATCTCAATGCTTCTAATACCAAACCTGAGATCCTTCCTATAACATGAGATGTGATATCCAATTCCTTCCCATTCCAAACCTGAGGCCCTTCCTATTGGATGAGATGTGATATCCAACTCCTTCCCATTCCAACCCTGAGACCCTTCCTATAGCATTAGATGTGATGTCTCAATGCTTCTAATACCAAACCTGAGATCCTTCCTATAACATGAGATGTGATATCCAACTCCTTCCATTCCAATCCTGAGACCCGTCCTATAGCATGAGATGTGATATCTCAATGCTTATACCAAACCTGAGACCCTTCCTATAGCATGAGATGTGATATCCAATTGCTTCCCATTCCAATCCTGAGACCCTTCCTATAGCATGAGATGTGATATCTCAATGCTTCTAATACCAAACCTGAGATCCTTCCTCTAACATGAAATGTGATATCCAACTCCTTCCCTTTCCAAACCTAAGAGCCTATCTATAGCATGAGATGTGATATCCAAGTCCTTCCCATTCCAACCCTTAGACCCTTCCAACAGCATGCAATATGATATCTCAATGATTCTAATAACAAACCTGAGACCCGTCCTATAACATGAGATGGGATATCCAACTCCTTCCCATTCCAATCCTGAGGCACTTCCGATAGCAGAGATGTGATATCTCAATGCTTATACCAAACCTGAGAACCTTCCTATGTCCTGAGATGTCATATACAACTCCTTCCCATTCCAATCCTGAGACCCTTCCTTTAGCATGAGATGTGATATCTCAATGCTTATACCAAATCTGAGACCCTTCCTATAGCATGATGTGATATCCAATTCCTTCCCATTCCAATTCTTAGACCCTTCCTATAGCATGAGATGTGATATCTCAATGCTTATACCAAACCAGAGACTCTTCCTATAACATTAGATGGGATATCCAACTCCTTCCCATTCCAATCCTGAGCCGCTTCCGATAGCAGAGATGTGATATCTCAATGCTTATACCAAACCTGAGACCCTTCCTATAACATGAGATGTGATATCCAACTCCTTCCCGTTCCAAACCTGAGACACTAACTATAGCATATGTGATATCCAACTCCTTCCCATTCCAAACATGAGACCCTTCCAATAGCAAGAAAGTAATATCCAACTCCTACCCATTCCAATCCTGAGACCCTTCCTATAGCATGAGAAGGGATATCCAACTCCTTCCCAATCCAATCCTGAGACCCTTCCGATAGCAGAGATGTGATATCTCAATGCTTATACCAAACCTGAGACCCTTCCTATGGCATGAGATGTGATATCCAACTCCTTGCCATTCAAATCCTGAGACCCTTCCTATAGCATGAGATGTGATATCTCTATGCTTCTAATACCAAACCTGAGACCCTTCCTATAACATGAGATGGGATATCCAACTCCTTCCCAATCCAATCCTGAGACCCTTCCGATAGCAGAGATGTGATATCTCAATGCTTATACCAAACCTGAGAACCTTCCTATGGCCTGAGATGTCGTATACAACTCCTTCCCATTCCAATCCTGAGGCCCTTCCTTTAGCATGAGATGTGATATCTCAATGCTTATACCAAATCTGAGACCCTTCCTATAGCATGAGATGTGATATCCAATTCCTTCCCATTCCAATCCTGAGACCCTTCCTATAGCATGAGATGTGATATCTCAATGCTTATACCAAACCTGAGAGCCTACCTATAGCATGAGATGTGATATCCAAGTACATCCCATTCCAATCCTTAGACCCTTCCTACAGCATGCGATGTGATATCTCAATGATTCTAATACCAAACCAGAGACTCTTCCTATAACATGAGATGGGATATCCAACTCCTTCCCATTCCAATCCTGAGCCGCTTCTGATAGCAGAGATGTGATATCTCAATGCTTATACCAAACCTGAGACCCTTCCTATAACATGAGATGTGATATCCAACTCCTTCCCGTTCCAAACCTGAGACACTAACTATAGCATATGTGATATCCAACTCCTTCCCATTCCAAACATGAGACCCTTCCTATAGCAAGAAAGTAATATCCAACTCCTACCCATTCCAATCCTGAGACCCTTCCTATAGCAAGAGATGTGATATCCAAATCCTTCCCATTCCAATCCTGAGACCCTTCCTATAACATGAGATGTGATATCCAACTCCTTCCCATTCCAACCTGAGACACTTCCTATAGCATGAGAAGGGATATCCAACTCCTTCCCAATCCAATCCTGAGACCCTTCCGATAGCAGAGATGTGATATCTCAATGCTTATACCAAACCTGAGACCCTTCCTATGGCATGAGATGTGATATCCAACTCCTTGCCATTCAAATCCTGAGACCCTTCCTATAGCATGAGATGTGATATCTCAATGCTTATACCAAACCTGAGACCCTTCCTATAACATGAGATGGGATATCCAACTCCTTCCCATTCCAATCCTGAGACCCTTCCGATAGCAGAGATGTGATATCTCAATGCTTATACCAAACCTGAGAACCTTCCTATGGCCTGAGATGTCGTATACAACTCCTTCCCATTCCAATCCTGAGACCCTTCCTTTAGCATGAGATGTGATATCTCAATGCTTATACCAAATCTGAGACCCTTCCTATAGCATGAGATGTGATATCCAATTCCTTCCCATTCCAATCCTGAGACCCTTCCTATAGCATGAGATGTGATATCTCAATGCTTATACCAAACCACCTGAGAGCCTACCTATAGCATGAGATGTGATATCCAAGTCCATCCCATTCCAATCCTTAGACCCTTCCTACAGCATGCGATGTGATATCTCAATGATTCTAATACCAAACCAGAGACTCTTCCTATAACATGAGATGGGATATCCAACTCCTTCCCATTCCAATCCTGAGCCGCTTCCGATAGCAGAGATGTGATATCTCAATGCTTATACCAAACCTGAGACCCTTCCTATAACATGAGATGTGATATCCAACTCCTTCCCGTTGCAAACCTGAGACACTAACTATAGCATATGTGATATCCAACTCCTTCCCATTCCAAACATGAGACCCCTCCTATAGCAAGAAAGTAATATCCAACTCCTACCCATTCCAATCCTGAGACCCTTCCTATAGCAAGAGATGTGATATCCAAATCCTTCCCATTCCAATCCTGAGACCCTTCCTATAACATGAATGAGATGTGATATCCAACTCCTTCCCATTCCAACCTGAGACACTTCCTATAGCATGAGAAGGGATATCCAACTCCTTCCCAATCCAAACCTGAGACCCTTCCGATAGCAGAGATGTGATATCTCAATGCTTATACCAAACCTGAGACCCTTCCTATGGCATGAGATGTGATATCCAACTCCTTCCCAATCCAATCCTGAGACCCTTCCGATAGCAGAGGCGTGATATCTCAATGCTTCTACCAAACCTGAGACCCTTCCTTTAGCATGAGATGTGATATCCAAATCCTTCACATTTCAATCCTGAGAACCTTCCTATAGCATGAGATGTGATATCCAACTCCTTCCATTCCAATCCTGAGACCCGTCCTATAGCATGAGATGTGATATCTCAATGCTTATACCAAACCTGAGACCCTTCCTATAGCATGAGATGTGATATCCAATTGCTTCCCATTCCAATCCTGAGACCCTTCCTATAGCATGAGATGTGATATCTCAATGCTTCTAATACCAAACCTGAGATCCTTCCTCTAACATGAAATGTGATATCCAACTCCTTCCCTTTCCAAACCTAAGAGCCTATCTATAGCATGAGATGTGATATCCAAGTCCTTCCCATTCCAACCCTTAGACCCTTCCAACAGCATGCAATATGATATCTCAATGATTCTAATAACAAACCTGAGACCCGTCCTATAACATGAGATGGGATATCCAACTCCTTCCCATTCCAATCCTGAGGCACTTCCGATAGCAGAGATGTGATATCTCAATGCTTATACCAAACCTGAGAACCTTCCTATGTCCTGAGATGTCATATACAACTCCTTCCCATTCCAATCCTGAGACCCTTCCTTTAGCATGAGATGTGATATCTCAATGCTTATACCAAATCTGAGACCCTTCCTATAGCATGATGTGATATCCAATTCCTTCCCATTCCAATTCTTAGACCCTTCCTATAGCATGAGATGTGATATCTCAATGCTTATACCAAACCAGAGACTCTTCCTATAACATTAGATGGGATATCCAACTCCTTCCCATTCCAATCCTGAGCCGCTTCCGATAGCAGAGATGTGATATCTCAATGCTTATACCAAACCTGAGACCCTTCCTATAACATGAGATGTGATATCCAACTCCTTCCCGTTCCAAACCTGAGACACTAACTATAGCATATGTGATATCCAACTCCTTCCCATTCCAAACATGAGACCCTTCCAATAGCAAGAAAGTAATATCCAACTCCTACCCATTCCAATCCTGAGACCCTTCCTATAGCATGAGAAGGGATATCCAACTCCTTCCCAATCCAATCCTGAGACCCTTCCGATAGCAGAGATGTGATATCTCAATGCTTATAACAAACCTGAGACCCTTCCTATGGCATGAGATGTGATATCCAACTCCTTCCCATTCCAACCTGAGACACTTCCTATAGCATGAGAAGGGATATCCAACTCCTTCCCAATCCAATCCTGAGACCCTTCCGATAGCAGAGATGTGATATCTCAATGCTTATAACAAACCTGAGACCCTTCCTATGGCATGAGATGTGATATCCAACTCCTTGCCATTCAAATCCTGAGACTCTTCCTATAGCATGAGAAGGGATATCCAACTCCTTCCCAATCCAATCCTGAGACCCTTCCGATAGCAGAGACGTGATATCTCAATGCTTCTACCAAACCTGAGGCCCTTCCTTTAGCATGAGATGTGATATCCAAATCCTTCACATTCCAATCCTGAGACCCTTCCTATAGCATGAGATGTGATATCTCAATGCTTCTAATACCAAACCTGAGATCCTTCCTATAACATGAGATGTGATATCCAATTCCTTCCCATTCCAAACCTGAGACCCTTCCTATTGGATGAGATGTGATATCCAACTCCTTCCCATTCCAACCCTGAGACCCTTCCTTTAGCATGAGATGTGATGTCTCAATGCTTCTAATACCAAACCTGAGATCCTTCCTTATAACATGAGATGTGATATCCAACTCCTTCCATTCCAATCCTGAGACCCGTCCTATAGCATGAGATGTGATATCTCAATGCTTATACCAAACCTGAGACCCTTCCTATAGCATGAGATGTGATATCCAACTGCTTCCCATTCCAATCCTGAGACCCTTCCTATAGCATGAGATGTGATATCTCAATGCTTCTAATATCAAAACTGAGACCCTCCCTATAGCATGATATGTGATATCTAAGTCCTTCCCATTCCAATCCTGAGACCCTCCCTATAGCATGAGATGTGATATCCAACTCCTTCCCATTCCAATCCTGTGACCCTTCCTATAGCATGAGATATGATATCTCAATACTTCTAATACCAAACGTGAGATCCTTCCGATAACATGAGATGTGATATCCAAATCCTTCCCCTTCCAAACCTGAGACCCTCCCTTTAGCATGAGATGTGATATCCAACTCCTTCCTATTCCAATCCTGAGACTCTTCTGATAGCATGAGATGTGATATCTCAATGCTTCTAATACCAAACCTGAGATCCTTCCGATAGCATGATATGTGATATTTCAATGCTTCTAATACCAAACCTGAGATCCTTCCTATAACATGAGATGTGATATCCAAATCCTTCCCCTTCCAAACCTGAGACCCTCCCTTTAGCATGAGATGTGATATCCAACTCCTTCCCATTCCAATCCTGAGACCCTTCCGATATCATGAGATGTGATATCTCAAAGCTTCTAATATCAAACTTGAGACCCTCCCTATAGCGTGAGATGTGATATCCAAGTCCTTCCCATTCCAATCCTGAGACCCTTCCTATAGCATGAGATATGATATCTCAATGCTTCTAATACCAAACCTGAGACCCTTCCTATAACATGAGATGGGAATATCCAACTCCTTCCCATTCCAATCCTGAGACCCTTCCGATAGCAAAGATGTGATATCTCAATGCTTATACCAAACCTGAGATCCTTCCTATAACATGAGATGTCCTGAGACACTTCCTATAGCATGAGATGTGATATCTCACTGCTTATACCAAACCTGAGACCCTTCCCATAGCATGAGATGTGATATCCAAGTCCTTCCCATTCCAATCCTGAGACACTTCCTATAGCATGAGATGTGATATCTCAATGCTTCTAATACCAAACCTGAGACTCTTCCTATAACATGAGATGGGGAATCCAACTCCTTCCCATTCCAATCCTGAGACCCTTTTGATAGCAGAGATGTGATATCTCAATGTTTATACCAAACCTGAGACCCTTCCTACGGCATGAGTTGTCATATTCAACTCCTTCCCATTCCAATCCTGAGACCCTTCCTATAGCATGAGATGTGATATCTCAATGGTTCTACCAAACCTGAGACCCTTCCTATAACATGAGATGTGATATCCAATTCCTTCCCATTCCAAACCTGAGACCCTTCCTATTGGATGAGATGCGATATCCAACTCCTTCCCATTCCAACCCTGAGACCCTTCCTATAGCATGAGATGTGATATCTCAATGCTTCTAATACCAAACCTGCGATCCTTCCTATAACATGAGATGTGATATCCAACTCCTTCCCATTCCAATCCTGAGACCCTTCTGATAGCATAAGATATATCTCAATGCTTCTATACCAAACCTGAGATCCTTCCGATAGCATGAGATGTGATATCTCAATACTTCTAATACCAAACCTGAGATCCTATAACATGAGATTTGATATCCAAATCCTTATCTTCCAAACCTGAGACCCTTCCTTTACCATGAGATGTGATATCCAACTCCTTCCCATTCCAATCCTGAGACTCTTCTGATAGCATAAGATATGATATCTCAATGCTTCTATACCAAACCTGAGATCCTTCTGATAGCATGAGATGTGATATCTCAATACTTCTAATACCAAACCTGAGATCCTACCTCTAACATGAAATGTGATATCCAACTCTTTCCCCTTGCAAACCTGAGAGCCTTCCTATAGCATGAGATGTGATATCCAAGTCCTTCCCATTCCAATCCTGAGACCCGTCCTATAACATGAGATGTGATATCCAACTCCTTCCCATTCAAACCTGAGACCCTTCCTAGAGCATGAGATGGGATATCCAACTCCTTCCAAATCCAATCCTGATAACCTTCCGATAGCATGAGATGTGATATCCCAATGCTTCTACCAAACCTGAGGACCATACTATGGCATGAGATGTGATATCAAACTCCTTCCCATTCTAATCCTGAGACCCTTCCTATAGCTTGAGATGTGATATCCAACTCCTTCCCATTCCAATTCTGAGACCCTTCCTATACCATGAGACTTGATATCTCAATGCTTCTAATACCAAACCTGAGACCCGTCCTATAACATGAGATGTGATATCCAAATCCTTCCCCTTCCAAACCTTAGACCCTTCCTTTATCATGAGATGTGATATCCAACTCCTTCCCATTCCAATCTTGAGACCCTTCCGATATCATGAAATGTGATATCTCAATGCTTCTAATATCAAACTTGAGACCCTCCTTATAGCATGAGATGTGATATCCAAGTCCTTCCCATTCCAATCCTGAGACCCTTCCTATAGCATGAGATGTGATATCTCAATGCTTCTAATACCAAACCTGAGATCCTTCCTATAACATGAGATGGGAATATCCAATGTGATATCCAACTCCTTCCCATTCCAATCCTGAGACCCTTCCTATAGCATGAGATGTGATATCCAACTCCTTCCCATTCCAATCCTTAGACCCTTCCTACAGCATGCGATGTGATATCTCAATGATTCTAATACCAAACCAGAGACTCTTCCTATAACATGAGATGGGATATCCAACTCCTTCCCATTCCAATCCTGAGCCGCTTCCGATAGCAGAGATGTGATATCTCAATGCTTATACCAAACCTGAGACCCTTCCTATAACATGAGATGTGATATCCAACTCCTTCCCGTTGCAAACCTGAGACACTAACTATAGCATATGTGATATCCAACTCCTTCCCATTCCAAACATGAGACCCCTCCTATAGCAAGAAAGTAATATCCAACTCCTACCCATTCCAATCCTGAGACCCTTCCTATAGCAAGAGATGTGATATCCAAATCCTTCCCATTCCAATCCTGAGACCCTTCCTATAACATGAATGAGATGTGATATCCAACTCCTTCCCATTCCAACCTGAGACACTTCCTATAGCATGAGAAGGGATATCCAACTCCTTCCCAATCCAAACCTGAGACCCTTCCGATAGCAGAGATGTGATATCTCAATGCTTATACCAAACCTGAGACCCTTCCTATAACATGAGATGTGATATCCAACTCCTTCCCGTTCCAAACCTGAGACACTAACTATAGCATATGTGATATCCAACTCCTTCCCATTCCAAACATGAGACCCTTCCAATAGCAAGAAAGTAATATCCAACTCCTACCCATTCCAATCCTGAGACCCTTCCTATAGCATGAGAAGGGATATCCAACTCCTTCCCAATCCAATCCTGAGACCCTTCCGATAGCAGAGATGTGATATCTCAATGCTTATAACAAACCTGAGACCCTTCCTATGGCATGAGATGTGATATCCAACTCCTTCCCATTCCAACCTGAGACACTTCCTATAGCATGAGAAGGGATATCCAACTCCTTCCCAATCCAATCCTGAGACCCTTCCGATAGCAGAGATGTGATATCTCAATGCTTATAACAAACCTGAGACCCTTCCTATGGCATGAGATGTGATATCCAACTCCTTGCCATTCAAATCCTGAGACTCTTCCTATAGCATGAGAAGGGATATCCAACTCCTTCCCAATCCAATCCTGAGACCCTTCCGATAGCAGAGACGTGATATCTCAATGCTTCTACCAAACCTGAGGCCCTTCCTTTAGCATGAGATGTGATATCCAAATCCTTCACATTCCAATCCTGAGACCCTTCCTATAGCATGAGATGTGATATCTCAATGCTTCTAATACCAAACCTGAGATCCTTCCTATAACATGAGATGTGATATCCAATTCCTTCCCATTCCAAACCTGAGACCCTTCCTATTGGATGAGATGTGATATCCAACTCCTTCCCATTCCAACCCTGAGACCCTTCCTTTAGCATGAGATGTGATGTCTCAATGCTTCTAATACCAAACCTGAGATCCTTCCTTATAACATGAGATGTGATATCCAACTCCTTCCATTCCAATCCTGAGACCCGTCCTATAGCATGAGATGTGATATCTCAATGCTTATACCAAACCTGAGACCCTTCCTATAGCATGAGATGTGATATCCAACTGCTTCCCATTCCAATCCTGAGACCCTTCCTATAGCATGAGATGTGATATCTCAATGCTTCTAATATCAAAACTGAGACCCTCCCTATAGCATGATATGTGATATCTAAGTCCTTCCCATTCCAATCCTGAGACCCTCCCTATAGCATGAGATGTGATATCCAACTCCTTCCCATTCCAATCCTGAGACCCTTCCTATAGCATGAGATATGATATCTCAATACTTCTAATACCAAACGTGAGATCCTTCCGATAACATGAGATGTGATATCCAAATCCTTCCCCTTCCAAACCTGAGACCCTCCCTTTAGCATGAGATGTGATATCCAACTCCTTCCTATTCCAATCCTGAGACTCTTCTGATAGCATGAGATGTGATATCTCAATGCTTCTAATACCAAACCTGAGATCCTTCCGATAGCATGATATGTGATATTTCAATGCTTCTAATACCAAACCTGAGATCCTTCCTATAACATGAGATGTGATATCCAACTCCTTCCCGTTGCAAACCTGAGACACTAACTATAGCATATGTGATATCCAACTCCTTCCCATTCCAAACATGAGACCCCTCCTATAGCAAGAAAGTAATATCCAACTCCTACCCATTCCAATCCTGAGACCCTTCCTATAGCAAGAGATGTGATATCCAAATCCTTCCCATTCCAATCCTGAGACCCTTCCTATAACATGAATGAGATGTGATATCCAACTCCTTCCCATTCCAACCTGAGACACTTCCTATAGCATGAGAAGGGATATCCAACTCCTTCCCAATCCAAACCTGAGACCCTTCCGATAGCAGAGATGTGATATCTCAATGCTTATACCAAACCTGAGACCCTTCCTATGGCATGAGATGTGATATCCAACTCCTTCCCAATCCAATCCTGAGACCCTTCCGATAGCAGAGGCGTGATATCTCAATGCTTCTACCAAACCTGAGACCCTTCCTTTAGCATGAGATGTGATATCCAAATCCTTCACATTCCAATCCTGAGACCCTTCCTATAGCATGAGATGTGATATCTCAATGCTTCTAATACCAAACCTGAGATCCTTCCTATAACATGAGATGTGATATCCAATTCCTTCCCATTCCAAACCTGAGGCCCTTCCTATTGGATGAGATGTGATATCCAACTCCTTCCCATTCCAACCCTGAGACCCTTCCTATAGCATTAGATGTGATGTCTCAATGCTTCTAATACCAAACCTGAGATCCTTCCTATAACATGAGATGTGATATCCAACTCCTTCCATTCCAATCCTGAGACCCGTCCTATAGCATGAGATGTGATATCTCAATGCTTATACCAAACCTGAGACCCTTCCTATAGCATGAGATGTGATATCCAATTGCTTCCCATTCCAATCCTGAGACCCTTCCTATAGCATGAGATGTGATATCTCAATGCTTCTAATACCAAACCTGAGATCCTTCCTCTAACATGAAATGTGATATCCAACTCCTTCCCTTTCCAAACCTAAGAGCCTATCTATAGCATGAGATGTGATATCCAAGTCCTTCCCATTCCAACCCTTAGACCCTTCCAACAGCATGCAATATGATATCTCAATGATTCTAATAACAAACCTGAGACCCGTCCTATAACATGAGATGGGATATCCAACTCCTTCCCATTCCAATCCTGAGGCACTTCCGATAGCAGAGATGTGATATCTCAATGCTTATACCAAACCTGAGAACCTTCCTATGTCCTGAGATGTCATATACAACTCCTTCCCATTCCAATCCTGAGACCCTTCCTTTAGCATGAGATGTGATATCTCAATGCTTATACCAAATCTGAGACCCTTCCTATAGCATGATGTGATATCCAATTCCTTCCCATTCCAATTCTTAGACCCTTCCTATAGCATGAGATGTGATATCTCAATGCTTATACCAAACCAGAGACTCTTCCTATAACATTAGATGGGATATCCAACTCCTTCCCATTCCAATCCTGAGCCGCTTCCGATAGCAGAGATGTGATATCTCAATGCTTATACCAAACCTGAGACCCTTCCTATAACATGAGATGTGATATCCAACTCCTTCCCGTTCCAAACCTGAGACACTAACTATAGCATATGTGATATCCAACTCCTTCCCATTCCAAACATGAGACCCTTCCAATAGCAAGAAAGTAATATCCAACTCCTACCCATTCCAATCCTGAGACCCTTCCTATAGCATGAGAAGGGATATCCAACTCCTTCCCAATCCAATCCTGAGACCCTTCCGATAGCAGAGATGTGATATCTCAATGCTTATACCAAACCTGAGACCCTTCCTATGGCATGAGATGTGATATCCAACTCCTTGCCATTCAAATCCTGAGACCCTTCCTATAGCATGAGATGTGATATCTCTATGCTTCTAATACCAAACCTGAGACCCTTCCTATAACATGAGATGGGATATCCAACTCCTTCCCAATCCAATCCTGAGACCCTTCCGATAGCAGAGATGTGATATCTCAATGCTTATACCAAACCTGAGAACCTTCCTATGGCCTGAGATGTCGTATACAACTCCTTCCCATTCCAATCCTGAGGCCCTTCCTTTAGCATGAGATGTGATATCTCAATGCTTATACCAAATCTGAGACCCTTCCTATAGCATGAGATGTGATATCCAATTCCTTCCCATTCCAATCCTGAGACCCTTCCTATAGCATGAGATGTGATATCTCAATGCTTATACCAAACCTGAGAGCCTACCTATAGCATGAGATGTGATATCCAAGTACATCCCATTCCAATCCTTAGACCCTTCCTACAGCATGCGATGTGATATCTCAATGATTCTAATACCAAACCAGAGACTCTTCCTATAACATGAGATGGGATATCCAACTCCTTCCCATTCCAATCCTGAGCCGCTTCTGATAGCAGAGATGTGATATCTCAATGCTTATACCAAACCTGAGACCCTTCCTATAACATGAGATGTGATATCCAACTCCTTCCCGTTCCAAACCTGAGACACTAACTATAGCATATGTGATATCCAACTCCTTCCCATTCCAAACATGAGACCCTTCCTATAGCAAGAAAGTAATATCCAACTCCTACCCATTCCAATCCTGAGACCCTTCCTATAGCAAGAGATGTGATATCCAAATCCTTCCCATTCCAATCCTGAGACCCTTCCTATAACATGAGATGTGATATCCAACTCCTTCCCATTCCAACCTGAGACACTTCCTATAGCATGAGAAGGGATATCCAACTCCTTCCCAATCCAATCCTGAGACCCTTCCGATAGCAGAGATGTGATATCTCAATGCTTATACCAAACCTGAGACCCTTCCTATGGCATGAGATGTGATATCCAACTCCTTGCCATTCAAATCCTGAGACCCTTCCTATAGCATGAGATGTGATATCTCAATGCTTATACCAAACCTGAGACCCTTCCTATAACATGAGATGGGATATCCAACTCCTTCCCATTCCAATCCTGAGACCCTTCCGATAGCAGAGATGTGATATCTCAATGCTTATACCAAACCTGAGAACCTTCCTATGGCCTGAGATGTCGTATACAACTCCTTCCCATTCCAATCCTGAGACCCTTCCTTTAGCATGAGATGTGATATCTCAATGCTTATACCAAATCTGAGACCCTTCCTATAGCATGAGATGTGATATCCAATTCCTTCCCATTCCAATCCTGAGACCCTTCCTATAGCATGAGATGTGATATCTCAATGCTTATACCAAACCACCTGAGAGCCTACCTATAGCATGAGATGTGATATCCAAGTCCATCCCATTCCAATCCTTAGACCCTTCCTACAGCATGCGATGTGATATCTCAATGATTCTAATACCAAACCAGAGACTCTTCCTATAACATGAGATGGGATATCCAACTCCTTCCCATTCCAATCCTGAGCCGCTTCCGATAGCAGAGATGTGATATCTCAATGCTTATACCAAACCTGAGACCCTTCCTATAACATGAGATGTGATATCCAACTCCTTCCCGTTGCAAACCTGAGACACTAACTATAGCATATGTGATATCCAACTCCTTCCCATTCCAAACATGAGACCCCTCCTATAGCAAGAAAGTAATATCCAACTCCTACCCATTCCAATCCTGAGACCCTTCCTATAGCAAGAGATGTGATATCCAAATCCTTCCCATTCCAATCCTGAGACCCTTCCTATAACATGAATGAGATGTGATATCCAACTCCTTCCCATTCCAACCTGAGACACTTCCTATAGCATGAGAAGGGATATCCAACTCCTTCCCAATCCAAACCTGAGACCCTTCCGATAGCAGAGATGTGATATCTCAATGCTTATACCAAACCTGAGACCCTTCCTATGGCATGAGATGTGATATCCAACTCCTTCCCAATCCAATCCTGAGACCCTTCCGATAGCAGAGGCGTGATATCTCAATGCTTCTACCAAACCTGAGACCCTTCCTTTAGCATGAGATGTGATATCCAAATCCTTCACATTTCAATCCTGAGAACCTTCCTATAGCATGAGATGTGATATCCAACTCCTTCCATTCCAATCCTGAGACCCGTCCTATAGCATGAGATGTGATATCTCAATGCTTATACCAAACCTGAGACCCTTCCTATAGCATGAGATGTGATATCCAATTGCTTCCCATTCCAATCCTGAGACCCTTCCTATAGCATGAGATGTGATATCTCAATGCTTCTAATACCAAACCTGAGATCCTTCCTCTAACATGAAATGTGATATCCAACTCCTTCCCTTTCCAAACCTAAGAGCCTATCTATAGCATGAGATGTGATATCCAAGTCCTTCCCATTCCAACCCTTAGACCCTTCCAACAGCATGCAATATGATATCTCAATGATTCTAATAACAAACCTGAGACCCGTCCTATAACATGAGATGGGATATCCAACTCCTTCCCATTCCAATCCTGAGGCACTTCCGATAGCAGAGATGTGATATCTCAATGCTTATACCAAACCTGAGAACCTTCCTATGTCCTGAGATGTCATATACAACTCCTTCCCATTCCAATCCTGAGACCCTTCCTTTAGCATGAGATGTGATATCTCAATGCTTATACCAAATCTGAGACCCTTCCTATAGCATGATGTGATATCCAATTCCTTCCCATTCCAATTCTTAGACCCTTCCTATAGCATGAGATGTGATATCTCAATGCTTATACCAAACCAGAGACTCTTCCTATAACATTAGATGGGATATCCAACTCCTTCCCATTCCAATCCTGAGCCGCTTCCGATAGCAGAGATGTGATATCTCAATGCTTATACCAAACCTGAGACCCTTCCTATAACATGAGATGTGATATCCAACTCCTTCCCGTTCCAAACCTGAGACACTAACTATAGCATATGTGATATCCAACTCCTTCCCATTCCAAACATGAGACCCTTCCAATAGCAAGAAAGTAATATCCAACTCCTACCCATTCCAATCCTGAGACCCTTCCTATAGCATGAGAAGGGATATCCAACTCCTTCCCAATCCAATCCTGAGACCCTTCCGATAGCAGAGATGTGATATCTCAATGCTTATAACAAACCTGAGACCCTTCCTATGGCATGAGATGTGATATCCAACTCCTTCCCATTCCAACCTGAGACACTTCCTATAGCATGAGAAGGGATATCCAACTCCTTCCCAATCCAATCCTGAGACCCTTCCGATAGCAGAGATGTGATATCTCAATGCTTATAACAAACCTGAGACCCTTCATTTGGCATGAGATGTGATATCCAACTCCTTGCCATTCAAATCCTGAGACTCTTCCTATAGCATGAGAAGGGATATCCAACTCCTTCCCAATCCAATCCTGAGACCCTTCCGATAGCAGAGACGTGATATCTCAATGCTTCTACCAAACCTGAGGCCCTTCCTTTAGCATGAGATGTGATATCCAAATCCTTCACATTCCAATCCTGAGACCCTTCCTATAGCATGAGATGTGATATCTCAATGCTTCTAATACCAAACCTGAGATCCTTCCTATAACATGAGATGTGATATCCAATTCCTTCCCATTCCAAACCCGAGACCCTTCCTATTGGATGAGATGTGATATCCAACTCCTTCCCATTCCAACCCTGAGACCCTTCCTTTAGCATGAGATGTGATGTCTCAATGCTTCTAATACCAAACCTGAGATCCTTCCTTATAACATGAGATGTGATATCCAACTCCTTCCATTCCAATCCTGAGACCCGTCCTATAGCATGAGATGTGATATCTCAATGCTTATACCAAACCTGAGACCCTTCCTATAGCATGAGATGTGATATCCAACTGCTTCCCATTCCAATCCTGAGACCCTTCCTATAGCATGAGATGTGATATCTCAATGCTTCTAATATCAAAACTGAGACCCTCCCTATAGCATGATATGTGATATCTAAGTCCTTCCCATTCCAATCCTGAGACCCTCCCTATAGCATGAGATGTGATATCCAACTCCTTCCCATTCCAATCCTGTGACCCTTCCTATAGCATGAGATATGATATCTCAATACTTCTAATACCAAACGTGAGATCCTTCCGATAACATGAGATGTGATATCCAAATCCTTCCCCTTCCAAACCTGAGACCCTCCCTTTAGCATGAGATGTGATATCCAACTCCTTCCTATTCCAATCCTGAGACTCTTCTGATAGCATGAGATGTGATATCTCAATGCTTCTAATACCAAACCTGAGATCCTTCCGATAGCATGATATGTGATATTTCAATGCTTCTAATACCAAACCTGAGATCCTTCCTATAACATGAGATGTGATATCCAAATCCTTCCCCTTCCAAACCTGAGACCCTCCCTTTAGCATGAGATGTGATATCCAACTCCTTCCCATTCCAATCCTGAGACCCTTCCGATATCATGAGATGTGATATCTCAAAGCTTCTAATATCAAACTTGAGACCCTCCCTATAGCGTGAGATGTGATATCCAAGTCCTTCCCATTCCAATCCTGAGACCCTTCCTATAGCATGAGATATGATATCTCAATGCTTCTAATACCAAACCTGAGACCCTTCCTATAACATGAGATGGGAATATCCAACTCCTTCCCATTCCAATCCTGAGACCCTTCCGATAGCAAAGATGTGATATCTCAATGCTTATACCAAACCTGAGATCCTTCCTATAACATGAGATGTCCTGAGACACTTCCTATAGCATGAGATGTGATATCTCACTGCTTATACCAAACCTGAGACCCTTCCCATAGCATGAGATGTGATATCCAAGTCCTTCCCATTCCAATCCTGAGACACTTCCTATAGCATGAGATGTGATATCTCAATGCTTCTAATACCAAACCTGAGACTCTTCCTATAACATGAGATGGGGAATCCAACTCCTTCCCATTCCAATCCTGAGACCCTTTTGATAGCAGAGATGTGATATCTCAATGTTTATACCAAACCTGAGACCCTTCCTACGGCATGAGTTGTCATATTCAACTCCTTCCCATTCCAATCCTGAGACCCTTCCTATAGCATGAGATGTGATATCTCAATGGTTCTACCAAACCTGAGACCCTTCCTATAACATGAGATGTGATATCCAATTCCTTCCCATTCCAAACCTGAGACCCTTCCTATTGGATGAGATGCGATATCCAACTCCTTCCCATTCCAACCCTGAGACCCTTCCTATAGCATGAGATGTGATATCTCAATGCTTCTAATACCAAACCTGCGATCCTTCCTATAACATGAGATGTGATATCCAACTCCTTCCCATTCCAATCCTGAGACCCTTCTGATAGCATAAGATATATCTCAATGCTTCTATACCAAACCTGAGATCCTTCCGATAGCATGAGATGTGATATCTCAATACTTCTAATACCAAACCTGAGATCCTATAACATGAGATTTGATATCCAAATCCTTATCTTCCAAACCTGAGACCCTTCCTTTACCATGAGATGTGATATCCAACTCCTTCCCATTCCAATCCTGAGACTCTTCTGATAGCATAAGATATGATATCTCAATGCTTCTATACCAAACCTGAGATCCTTCTGATAGCATGAGATGTGATATCTCAATACTTCTAATACCAAACCTGAGATCCTACCTCTAACATGAAATGTGATATCCAACTCTTTCCCCTTGCAAACCTGAGAGCCTTCCTATAGCATGAGATGTGATATCCAAGTCCTTCCCATTCCAATCCTGAGACCCGTCCTATAACATGAGATGTGATATCCAACTCCTTCCCATTCAAACCTGAGACCCTTCCTAGAGCATGAGATGGGATATCCAACTCCTTCCAAATCCAATCCTGATAACCTTCCGATAGCATGAGATGTGATATCCCAATGCTTCTACCAAACCTGAGGACCATACTATGGCATGAGATGTGATATCAAACTCCTTCCCATTCTAATCCTGAGACCCTTCCTATAGCTTGAGATGTGATATCCAACTCCTTCCCATTCCAATTCTGAGACCCTTCCTATACCATGAGACTTGATATCTCAATGCTTCTAATACCAAACCTGAGACCCGTCCTATAACATGAGATGTGATATCCAAATCCTTCCCCTTCCAAACCTTAGACCCTTCCTTTATCATGAGATGTGATATCCAACTCCTTCCCATTCCAATCTTGAGACCCTTCCGATATCATGAAATGTGATATCTCAATGCTTCTAATATCAAACTTGAGACCCTCCTTATAGCATGAGATGTGATATCCAAGTCCTTCCCATTCCAATCCTGAGACCCTTCCTATAGCATGAGATGTGATATCTCAATGCTTCTAATACCAAACCTGAGATCCTTCCTATAACATGAGATGGGAATATCCAATGTGATATCCAACTCCTTCCCATTCCAATCCTGAGACCCTTCCTATAGCATGAGATGTGATATCCAACTCCTTCCCATTCCAATCCTTAGACCCTTCCTACAGCATGCGATGTGATATCTCAATGATTCTAATACCAAACCAGAGACTCTTCCTATAACATGAGATGGGATATCCAACTCCTTCCCATTCCAATCCTGAGCCGCTTCCGATAGCAGAGATGTGATATCTCAATGCTTATACCAAACCTGAGACCCTTCCTATAACATGAGATGTGATATCCAACTCCTTCCCGTTGCAAACCTGAGACACTAACTATAGCATATGTGATATCCAACTCCTTCCCATTCCAAACATGAGACCCCTCCTATAGCAAGAAAGTAATATCCAACTCCTACCCATTCCAATCCTGAGACCCTTCCTATAGCAAGAGATGTGATATCCAAATCCTTCCCATTCCAATCCTGAGACCCTTCCTATAACATGAATGAGATGTGATATCCAACTCCTTCCCATTCCAACCTGAGACACTTCCTATAGCATGAGAAGGGATATCCAACTCCTTCCCAATCCAAACCTGAGACCCTTCCGATAGCAGAGATGTGATATCTCAATGCTTATACCAAACCTGAGACCCTTCCTATGGCATGAGATGTGATATCCAACTCCTTCCCAATCCAATCCTGAGACCCTTCCGATAGCAGAGGCGTGATATCTCAATGCTTCTACCAAACCTGAGACCCTTCCTTTAGCATGAGATGTGATATCCAAATCCTTCACATTTCAATCCTGAGAACCTTCCTATAGCATGAGATGTGATATCCAACTCCTTCCATTCCAATCCTGAGACCCGTCCTATAGCATGAGATGTGATATCTCAATGCTTATACCAAACCTGAGACCCTTCCTATAGCATGAGATGTGATATCCAATTGCTTCCCATTCCAATCCTGAGACCCTTCCTATAGCATGAGATGTGATATCTCAATGCTTCTAATACCAAACCTGAGATCCTTCCTCTAACATGAAATGTGATATCCAACTCCTTCCCTTTCCAAACCTAAGAGCCTATCTATAGCATGAGATGTGATATCCAAGTCCTTCCCATTCCAACCCTTAGACCCTTCCAACAGCATGCAATATGATATCTCAATGATTCTAATAACAAACCTGAGACCCGTCCTATAACATGAGATGGGATATCCAACTCCTTCCCATTCCAATCCTGAGGCACTTCCGATAGCAGAGATGTGATATCTCAATGCTTATACCAAACCTGAGAACCTTCCTATGTCCTGAGATGTCATATACAACTCCTTCCCATTCCAATCCTGAGACCCTTCCTTTAGCATGAGATGTGATATCTCAATGCTTATACCAAATCTGAGACCCTTCCTATAGCATGATGTGATATCCAATTCCTTCCCATTCCAATTCTTAGACCCTTCCTATAGCATGAGATGTGATATCTCAATGCTTATACCAAACCAGAGACTCTTCCTATAACATTAGATGGGATATCCAACTCCTTCCCATTCCAATCCTGAGCCGCTTCCGATAGCAGAGATGTGATATCTCAATGCTTATACCAAACCTGAGACCCTTCCTATAACATGAGATGTGATATCCAACTCCTTCCCGTTCCAAACCTGAGACACTAACTATAGCATATGTGATATCCAACTCCTTCCCATTCCAAACATGAGACCCTTCCAATAGCAAGAAAGTAATATCCAACTCCTACCCATTCCAATCCTGAGACCCTTCCTATAGCATGAGAAGGGATATCCAACTCCTTCCCAATCCAATCCTGAGACCCTTCCGATAGCAGAGATGTGATATCTCAATGCTTATAACAAACCTGAGACCCTTCCTATGGCATGAGATGTGATATCCAACTCCTTCCCATTCCAACCTGAGACACTTCCTATAGCATGAGAAGGGATATCCAACTCCTTCCCAATCCAATCCTGAGACCCTTCCGATAGCAGAGATGTGATATCTCAATGCTTATAACAAACCTGAGACCCTTCCTATGGCATGAGATGTGATATCCAACTCCTTGCCATTCAAATCCTGAGACTCTTCCTATAGCATGAGAAGGGATATCCAACTCCTTCCCAATCCAATCCTGAGACCCTTCCGATAGCAGAGACGTGATATCTCAATGCTTCTACCAAACCTGAGGCCCTTCCTTTAGCATGAGATGTGATATCCAAATCCTTCACATTCCAATCCTGAGACCCTTCCTATAGCATGAGATGTGATATCTCAATGCTTCTAATACCAAACCTGAGATCCTTCCTATAACATGAGATGTGATATCCAATTCCTTCCCATTCCAAACCTGAGACCCTTCCTATTGGATGAGATGTGATATCCAACTCCTTCCCATTCCAACCCTGAGACCCTTCCTTTAGCATGAGATGTGATGTCTCAATGCTTCTAATACCAAACCTGAGATCCTTCCTTATAACATGAGATGTGATATCCAACTCCTTCCATTCCAATCCTGAGACCCGTCCTATAGCATGAGATGTGATATCTCAATGCTTATACCAAACCTGAGACGCTTCCTATAGCATGAGATGTGATATCCAACTGCTTCCCATTCCAATCCTGAGACCCTTCCTATAGCATGAGATGTGATATCTCAATGCTTCTAATATCAAAACTGAGACCCTCCCTATAGCATGATATGTGATATCTAAGTCCTTCCCATTCCAATCCTGAGACCCTCCCTATAGCATGAGATGTGATATCCAACTCCTTCCCATTCCAATCCTGTGACCCTTCCTATAGCATGAGATATGATATCTCAATACTTCTAATACCAAACGTGAGATCCTTCCGATAACATGAGATGTGATATCCAAATCCTTCCCCTTCCAAACCTGAGACCCTCCCTTTAGCATGAGATGTGATATCCAACTCCTTCCTATTCCAATCCTGAGACTCTTCTGATAGCATGAGATGTGATATCTCAATGCTTCTAATACCAAACCTGAGATCCTTCCGATAGCATGATATGTGATATTTCAATGCTTCTAATACCAAACCTGAGATCCTTCCTATAACATGAGATGTGATATCCAAATCCTTCCCCTTCCAAACCTGAGACCCTCCCTTTAGCATGAGATGTGATATCCAACTCCTTCCCATTCCAATCCTGAGACCCTTCCGATATCATGAGATGTGATATCTCAAAGCTTCTAATATCAAACTTGAGACCCTCCCTATAGCGTGAGATGTGATATCCAAGTCCTTCCCATTCCAATCCTGAGACCCTTCCTATAGCATGAGATATGATATCTCAATGCTTCTAATACCAAACCTGAGACCCTTCCTATAACATGAGATGGGAATATCCAACTCCTTCCCATTCCAATCCTGAGACCCTTCCGATAGCAAAGATGTGATATCTCAATGCTTATACCAAACCTGAGATCCTTCCTATAACATGAGATGTCCTGAGACACTTCCTATAGCATGAGATGTGATATCTCACTGCTTATACCAAACCTGAGACCCTTCCCATAGCATGAGATGTGATATCCAAGTCCTTCCCATTCCAATCCTGAGACACTTCCTATAGCATGAGATGTGATATCTCAATGCTTCTAATACCAAACCTGAGACTCTTCCTATAACATGAGATGGGGAATCCAACTCCTTCCCATTCCAATCCTGAGACCCTTTTGATAGCAGAGATGTGATATCTCAATGTTTATACCAAACCTGAGACCCTTCCTACGGCATGAGTTGTCATATTCAACTCCTTCCCATTCCAATCCTGAGACCCTTCCTATAGCATGAGATGTGATATCTCAATGGTTCTACCAAACCTGAGACCCTTCCTATAACATGAGATGTGATATCCAATTCCTTCCCATTCCAAACCTGAGAACCTTCCTATTGGATGAGATGCGATATCCAACTCCTTCCCATTCCAACCCTGAGACCCTTCCTATAGCATGAGATGTGATATCTCAATGCTTCTAATACCAAACCTGCGATCCTTCCTATAACATGAGATGTGATATCCAACTCCTTCCCATTCCAACCCTGAGACCCTTCCTATAGCATGAGATGTGATATCTCAATGCTTCTATACCAAACCTGAGATCCTTCCGATAGCATGAGATGTGATATCTCAATACTTCTAATACCAAACCTGAGATCCTATAACATGAGATTTGATATCCAAATCCTTATCTTCCAAACCTGAGACCCTTCCTTTACCATGAGATGTGATATCCAACTCCTTCCCATTCCAATCCTGAGACTCTTCTGATAGCATAAGATATGATATCTCAATGCTTCTATACCAAACCTGAGATCCTTCTGATAGCATGAGATGTGATATCTCAATACTTCTAATACCAAACCTGAGATCCTACCTCTAACATGAAATGTGATATCCAACTCTTTCCCCTTGCAAACCTGAGAGCCTTCCTATAGCATGAGATGTGATATCCAAGTCCTTCCCATTCCAATCCTGAGACCCGTCCTATAACATGAGATGTGATATCCAACTCCTTCCCATTCAAACCTGAGACCCTTCCTAGAGCATGAGATGGGATATCCAACTCCTTCCAAATCCAATCCTGATAACCTTCCGATAGCATGAGATGTGATATCCCAATGCTTCTACCAAACCTGAGGACCATACTATGGCATGAGATGTGATATCAAACTCCTTCCCATTCTAATCCTGAGACCCTTCCTATAGCTTGAGATGTGATATCCAACTCCTTCCCATTCCAATTCTGAGACCCTTCCTATACCATGAGACTTGATATCTCAATGCTTCTAATACCAAACCTGAGACCCGTCCTATAACATGAGATGTGATATCCAAATCCTTCCCCTTCCAAACCTTAGACCCTTCCTTTATCATGAGATGTGATATCCAACTCCTTCCCATTCCAATCTTGAGACCCTTCCGATATCATGAAATGTGATATCTCAATGCTTCTAATATCAAACTTGAGACCCTCCTTATAGCATGAGATGTGATATCCAAGTCCTTCCCATTCCAATCCTGAGACCCTTCCTATAGCATGAGATGTGATATCTCAATGCTTCTAATACCAAACCTGAGATCCTTCCTATAACATGAGATGGGAATATCCAATGTGATATCCAACTCCTTCCCATTCCAATCCTGAGACCCTTCCTATAGCATGAGATGTGATATCCAACTCCTTCCCATTCCAATCCTGAGACCCTTCCTATAGCCTGAGATGTGATATCTCAATGTTTATACCATACCTGAGACCCTTCCTATAACATGAGATGTGATATCCAACTCCTTCCCGTTCCAAACCTGAGACCCTTCCTTTAGCATGAGATGTGATATCCAGCTCCTTCCCATTCCAATCCTGAGACACTTCCGATAGCATGAGATGTGATATCTCAATGCTTCTAATATCTGAACTGAGACCCTCCCTATAGCATATGTGATATCTAAGTCCTTCCCATTCCAATCCTGAGACCCTTCCTATAGCATGAGATGTGATATCTCAATGCTTATCCTTGATTCCTGTAGTAAATTGATTTCCTTTGCAGACCGACTCCTGTCACGAATGCCTTGTCTGCATGCATTCTCTCCTGGCCATTCTCTCACCGTGGCTATTTGCCTACCCCCTTCCTCTCAGTGGATGGACTTCTCCATCCTAGCCTCCTACCACTCAACTCCGCCTACTTGGAGAATTCAACATGAACCTGTATGCTTCCTGACCTGGGCTTTTACGAGATCTGCAACTCTTCATGTCGCTGGCCCTACACACTGCAGGGAATACTCAGGATTTTCTGATCTCAGACCTCCCCCTCTGTAACCCTCTCAACAATCCTCTCCCGTGGTGATCAAGTTCTCATCTTCAAAGAAGGCTAACTGCCAGCTGTTCCTCCTCAGAGGAGTTCTCCCTTTCTGTCCCTGCTCCCTGCACCGTTTCGCGTTGCAAACACTCGCTTCCCTGCTCTCTTGTTTAGACGCTTTTCCTTCTCAGAGGCCTTCTTGCTTTCTGCCCTTTTCGCGTTGCAAGTACTCGCTTCCCAGCTCTCTGGTTTAGACGCGTGTTCCCTGCCTTCTCTCCTCTTCCCGCTGCCTTCAAATCAAAAAATGAGCTCCAAAAGATACACAGTGCTCAGAATGCTCTATAACACCCATTATTCAACATATAGCCGTAACCCGCTAGACGTATTGATACGTGCTGTAAACTAGCAAAAACAGCTAGAAAATGTACTTTCCTCGCGTTTTTGTAAATGCAAATTCTGATGGGTTCCCATGTATACTGTCCGTGCGTTTGTTGTCGAATGCTGAAGTTTTTAACCACTGTTCTCCCATACAAGGGTGGGGGGGTCAACGTCTACTGCTGTTCATAGGCTGAATGTATACGGCTGAAATCTTCAAGGCATTATCAGCTTTCCTGACTGTTTTGGAACGTGTATTTGCCATCTGTTAATGCAGTCGCCCTGTGTTCATAGTCCCTTCTACTTTACAGGCTGCACTCCCCTGGTGATCACATTCTCCTCTCCAGAGCAGGCTGACTACCAGCTGCTCCTCCTCATAGGCGTTCATCCTTTCTGTCCCTGCTCCCTGCACCGTTTCGCGTTGCATGTACTCGCTTCCCAGCTCTCTGGTTTAGATGCGTGTTCCCTGCCTTCTCTCCTCTTCCTACAGCCCTCCAATGAGCTCCACAAGATACAGTGTTCAGAATGCTTTATAACACCCATTATTCAACATATAGCTGTAACCCGCTAGACGTATTGAAACGTGCTAAAAACAGCTAGAACATGTACTTTCCTCGCGTTTTGGTAAATGCGAATTCTGGTGGATTCCCATTTTGTACTCTTCGTGCGTTTGTTCAGTCGAATCCTGGTCTTTTGAACCACTCTTCTCCCATACAAGGGAGGGTCAAAATGTGTTGTTCACAGGCTGAATTTATACTGCTGAAATGCTCGCTTCCCTGCTCTCTGGTTTAGACGTGTGTACCCTGCATTTACCAAAACGCGAGGGAAGTACATTTTCTAGCTGTTTTTGCTAGTTTTTAGCACGTTTCAATACGTCTATCGGGTTACAGCTATATGTTGAATAATGGGTGTTATAAAGCATTCTGAACACTGTATCTTGTGGAGCAAATTGGAAGGCTGTAGCAAGAGGAGAGAAGGCAGGGAACACGCATCTCAACCAGAGAGCTGGGAAGCGAGTACATGCAACGCGAAACGGTGCAGGGAGCAGGGACAGAAAGGATGAACACCTATGAGGAGGAGCAGCTGGTAGTTAGCCTGCATAGGAGAGAAGAATGTGATCACTAGGTGAGTGCAGCCTGTAAACTAGAAGGAACGATGAACAAAGGGCGACTGCATTAACAGATGGCAAATACACGTTCCAAAACAGTCAGGAAAGCTGATAATGCCTTGAAGATTTCAGCCGTATACATTCAGCCTGTGAACAGCAGATGTTGACCCCCCCCTCCCTAGTATGGGAGAATAGTGGTTAAAAACGTCAGGATTCGACACAAACGCACGGACACAGTACATACAACATGGGAACCCACCAGAATTCGCATTTACAAAAACGCGAGGGAAGTACATTTTCTAGCTATTTTTGCTAGTTTTTAGCACGTTTCAATACGTCTAGCGGGTTACAGCTATATGTTGAATAATGGGGTTATAAAGCATTCTGAACACTATCTAGTGGAGCTCATTGGAAGGCTGTAGGAAGAGGAGCGAAGGCAGGGAACACGCATCTAAACCAGAGAGCAGGGAAGCGAGCATTTCAGCAGTATAAATTCAGCCTGTGAACAACACATTTTGACCCTCCTTTGTATGGGAGAAGAGTGGTTCAAAAGACCAGGATTCGACTGAACAAACGCACGAACAGAGTACAAAATGGGAATCCACCAGAATTCGCATTTACCAAAACGCGAGAAAAGTACATTTTCGAGCTGTTTCTGCTCGTTTTTAGCACGTTTGAATACGTCTAGCGGGTTACAGCTATATGTTGAATAATGGGGTTATAAAGCATTCTGAACACTATCTAGTGGAGCTCATTGGAAGGCTGTAGGAAGAGGAGCGAAGGCAGGGAACACGCATCTAAACCAGAGAGCAGGGAAGCGAGCATTTCAGCAGTATAAATTCAGCCTGTGAACAACACATTTTGACCCTCCTTTGTATGGGAGAAGAGTGGTTCAAAAGACCAGGATTCGACTGAACAAACGCACGAACAGAGTACAAAATGGGAATCCACCAGAATTCGCATTTACCAAAACGCGAGAAAAGTACATTTTCGAGCTGTTTCTGCTCGTTTTTAGCACGTTTGAATACGTCTAGCGGGTTACAGCTATATGTTGAATAATGGGGTTATAAAGCATTCTGAACACTATCTTGTGGAGCTCATTGGAAGGCTGTAGGAAGAGGAGAGAAGGCAGGGAACACGCATCTAAACCAGAGAGCTGGGAAGCGAGTACATGCAACGCGGAACGGTGCAGGGAGCAGGGATAGAAAGGATGAACGCCTATGAGGAGGAGCAGCTGGTAGTCAGCCTGCTCTGGAGAGGAGAATGTGATCACCAGGGGAGTGCAGCCTGTGAAGTAGAAGGGACGATGAACACAGGGCGACTGCATTAACAGATGGCAAATACACGTTCCAAAACAGTCAGGAAAGCTGATAATGCCTTGAAGATTTCAGCCGTATACATTCAGCCTGTGAACAGCAGTAGACGTTGACCCCCCCCCTTGTATGGGAGAACAGTGGTTAAAAACTTCAGGATTCAACAACAAACGCACGGACAGTACATACATGGGAACCCATCAGAATTAGCATTTACAAAAACGCGAGGAAAGTACATTTTCTAGCTGTTTTTGCTAGTTTACAGCAAGTTTCAATACGTCTAGCGGGTTACGGCTATATGTTGAATAATGGGTGTTATAGAGCATTCTGAGCACTGTGTATCTTTTGGAGCTCATTTTTTGATTTGAAGACAGCGGGAAGAGGAGAGAAGGCAGGGAACACGCGTCTACACCAGAGAGCTGGGAAGCGAGTACTTGCAACGCGAAAAGGGCAGAAAGGAAGAAGGCCTCTGAGAAGGAAAAGCGTCTAAGCCAGAGAGCAGGAAAGCGAGTGTTTGCATCGCGAAACTGTGCAGGGAGCAGGGACAGAAAGGGAGAACTCCTCTGAGGAGGAATAGCTGGCAGTTAGCCTTCTTTGGAGATGAGAACTTGATCACCACGGGAGAGGATTGTTGAGAGGGTTACAGAGGGGGAGGTCTGAGATCAGAAAATCCTGAGTATTCCCTGCAGTGTGTAGGGCCAGCGACATGAAGAGTTGCAGATCTCGTAAAAGTCCAGGTCAGGAAGCATACAGGTTCATGTTGAATTCACCAAGTAGGCGGAGTTGAGTGGTAGGAGGCTAGGATGGAGAAGTCCATCCACTGAGAGAGGAAGGGGGTAGGCAAATAGCCACGGTGAGCGAATGGCCAGGAGAGAATGCATGCAGACAAGGCATTCGTGACAGGAGTCGGCCTGCAAAGGAAATCAATTTACTACAGGAATCAAGGATAAGCATTGAGATAGCACATCTCATGCTATAGGGTCTCAGGATTGGAATGGGAAGGATTTAGATATCACATATGCTATAGGGAGGGTCTCAGTTTTGATATTAGAAGCATTAAGATATCACATCTCATGCTATCGGAAGTTTCTCAGGATTGGAATGGGAAGGAGCTGGATATCACATCTCATGCTAAAGGAAGGGTCTCAGGTTTGGAACGGGAAGGAGTTGGATATCACATCTCATGTTATAGGAAGGGTCTCAGGTTTGGTATAAACATTGAGATATCACATCTCTGCTATCGGAAGTGTCTCAGGATTGGAATGGGAAGGAGTTGGATATCCCATCTCATGTTATAGGACGGGTCTCAGGTTTTTTATTTAAATCATTGAGATATCATATTGCATGCTGTAGGAAGGGTCTAAGGATTGGAATGGAAGGAGTTGGATATCACATCTCATGTTAAAGGAAAGATCTCAGGTTTGGTATTAGAAGCATTGAGACATCACATCTCATGCTATAGGAAGGGTCTCAGGATTGGAATGGGATGGAGTTGGATATCACATCTCATGCTATAGGAAGGGTCTCAGGATTGGAATGGGAAGGAGTTGGATATCACATCTCGTGTTATAGGAAGGGTCTCAGGTTTGGTATAAACATTGAGATATCACATCTCTGCTATCGGAAGTGTCTCAGGATTGGAATGGGAAGGAGTTGGATATCCCATCTCATGTTATAGGACGGGTCTCAGGTTTTTTATTAAAATCATTGAGATATCATATTGCATGCTTTAGGAAGGGTCTAAGGATTGGAATGGGAAGGAGTTGGATATTCCCATCTCATGTTATAGGAAGGGTCTCAGGTTTGGTATTAGAAGCATTGAGATATCACATCTCATGCTATAGGAAGGGTCTCAGGATTGGAATGGGAAGGACTTGGATATCACATCTCATGCTATAGGGAGGGTCTCAAGTTTGATAGAAGCATTGAGATATCACATTTCATGATATCGGAAGGGTCTCAAGATTGGAATGGGAAGGAGTTGGATATCACATCTCATGATAAAGGAAGGGTCTAAGGTTTGGAAGGGGAAGGATTTGGATATCACATCTCATGCTATAGGACGGGTCTCAGGTTTGGTATTAGAAGCATTGAGATATCAAGTCTCATGGTTTAGGAAGGGTCTCAGAATTGGAATGGGAAGGAGTTGGATATCACATTTCAAGCTATAGGAAGGGTCTCGGGATTAGAATGGGAAGGAGTTTGATATCACATCTCATGCCATAATATGGGTCTCAGGTTTGGTAGAAGCATTGGGTTATCACATCTCATGCTATCGGAAGGGTATCGGGATTGGATTTGGAAGGAGTTGGATATCCCATCTCATGCTATAGGAAGGGTCTCAGGTTGGAATGGGAAGGAGTTGGATATCACATCTCATGTTATAGGAAGGGTCTCAGGATTGGAATGGGAAGGACTTGGATATCACATCTCATGCTATAGGAAGGCTCTCAGGTTTGCAAGGGGAAAGAGTTGGATATCACATTTCATGTTAGAGGTAGGATCTCAGGTTTGGTATTAGAAGCATTGAGATATCACATCTCATGCTATCAGAAGGATCTCAGGTTTGGTATAGAAGCATTGAGATATCATATCTTATGCTATCAGAAGAGTCTCAGGATTGGAATGGGAAGGAGTTGAATATCACATCTCATGGTAAAGGGAGGGTCTCAGGTTTGGAAGATAAGGATTTGGATATCACATCTCATGTTATAGGAAGGATCTCAGGTTTGGTATTAGAAGTATTGAGATATCACATCTCATGCTATCGGAAGGATCTCAGGTTTGGTATAGAAGCATTGAGATATCATATCTTATGCTATCAGAAGGGTCTCAGGATTGGAATGGGAAGGAGTTGGATATTCCCATCTCATGTTATAGGAAGGGTCTCAGGTTTGGTATTAGAAGCATTGAGATATCACATCTCATGCTATAGGAAGGGTCTCAGGATTGGAATGGGAAGGACTTGGATATCACATCTCATGCTATAGGGAGGGTCTCAAGTTTGATAGAAGCATTGAGATATCACATTTCATGATATCGGAAGGGTCTCAAGATTGGAATGGGAAGGAGTTGGATATCACATCTCATGATAAAGGAAGGGTCTAAGGTTTGGAAGGGGAAGGATTTGGATATCACATCTCATGTTATAGGACGGGTCTCAGGTTTGGTATTAGAAGCATTGAGATATCAAGTCTCATGGTTTAGGAAGGGTCTCAGAATTGGAATGGGAAGGAGTTGGATATCACATTTCAAGCTATAGGAAGGGTCTCGGGATTAGAATGGGAAGGAGTTTGATATCACATCTCATGCCATAATATGGGTCTCAGGTTTGGTAGAAGCATTGGGTTATCACATCTCATGCTATCGGAAGGGTATCGGGATTGGATTTGGAAGGAGTTGGATATCCCATCTCATGCTATAGGAAGGGTCTCAGGTTGGAATGGGAAGGAGTTGGATATCACATCTCATGTTATAGGAAGGGTCTCAGGATTGGAATGGGAAGGACTTGGATATCACATCTCATGCTATAGGAAGGCTCTCAGGTTTGCAAGGGGAAAGAGTTGGATATCACATTTCATGTTAGAGGTAGGATCTCAGGTTTGGTATTAGAAGCATTGAGATATCACATCTCATGCTATCAGAAGGATCTCAGGTTTGGTATAGAAGCATTGAGATATCATATCTTATGCTATCAGAAGAGTCTCAGGATTGGAATGGGAAGGAGTTGAATATCACATCTCATGGTAAAGGGAGGGTCTCAGGTTTGGAAGATAAGGATTTGGATATCACATCTCATGTTATAGGAAGGATCTCAGGTTTGGTATTAGAAGTATTGAGATATCACATCTCATGCTATCGGAAGGATCTCAGGTTTGGTATAGAAGCATTGAGATATCATATCTTATGCTATCAGAAGGGTCTCAGGATTGGAATGGGAAGGAGTTGGATATCACATCTCATGCTATAGGGAGGGTCTCAAGTTTGATAGAAGCATTGAGATATCACATTTCATGATATCGGAAGGGTCTCAAGATTGGAATGGGAAGGAGTTGGATATCACATCTCATGATAAAGGAAGGGTCTAAGGTTTGGAAGGGGAAGGATTTGGATATCACATCTCATGTTATAGGACGGGTCTCAGGTTTGGTATTAGAAGCATTGAGATATCAAGTCTCATGGTATAGGAAGGGTCTCAGAATTGGAATGGGAAGGAGTTGGATATCACATTTCAAGCTAAAGGAAGGGTCTCAGGATTAGAATGGGAAGGAGTTTGATATCACATCTCATGCCATAATATGGGTCTCAGGTTTGGTAGAAGCATTGGGTTATCACATCTCATGCTATCGGAAGGGTATCGGGATTGGATTTGGAAGGAGTTAGATATCCCATCTCATGCTATAGGAAGGGTCTCAGGTTGGAATGGGAAGGAGTTGGATATCACATCTCATGTTATAGGAAGGGTCTCAGGATTGGAATGGGAAGGACTTGGATATCACATTTCATGCTATAGGAAGGCTCTCAGGTTTGCAAGGGGAAAGAGTTGGATATCACATTTCATGTTAGAGGTAGGATCTCAGGTTTGGTATTAGAAGCATTGAGATATCACATCTCATGCTATCAGAAGGATCTCAGGTTTGGTATAGAAGCATTGAGATATCATATCTTATGCTATCAGAAGAGTCTCAGGATTGGAATGGGAAGGAGTTGGATATCACATCTCATGGTAAAAGGAGGGTCTCAGGTTTGGAAGATAAGGATTTGGATATCACATCTCATGTTATAGGAAGGATCTCAGGTTTGGTATTAGAAGTATTGAGATATCACATCTCATGCTATCGGAAGGATCTCAGGTTTGGTATAGAAGCATTGAGATATCATATCTTATGCTATCAGAAGGGTCTCAGGATTGGAATGGGAAGGAGTTGGATATCACATCTCATGCTAAAGGGAGGGTCTCAGGTTTGGAAGGGGAAGGATTTGGATATCACATCTCATGTTATAGGATGGATCTCAGGTTTGGTATTAGAAGTATTGAGATATCACATCTCATGTTATCGGAAGGATCTCAGGTTTGGTATTAGAAGTATTTAGATATCACATCTCATGCTATAGGAAGGGTCTCAGGATTGGAATGGGAAGGACTTAGATATCACATATCATGCTATAGGGAGGGTCTCAGTTTTGATATTAGAAGCATTGAGATATCACATCTCATACTATCGGAAGTGTCTCAGGATTGGAATGGGAAGGAGCTGGATATCACATCTCATGCTAAAGGAAGGGTCTCAGGTTTGGAACGGGAAGGAGTTGGATATCACATCTCATGTTATAGGAAGGGTCTCAGGTTTGGTATTAGACGCATTGAGACATCACATCTCATGCTATAGGAAGGGTCTCAGGGTTGGAATGGGAAGGAGTTGGATATCACATCTCATCCAATAGAAAGGGTCTCAGGTTTGGAATGGGAAGGAATTGGATATCACATCTCATGTTATAGGAAGGATCTCAGGTTTGGTATTAGAAGCATTGAGATATCACATCTCATGCTATAGGAAGGGTCTCAGGATTGGAATGTGAAGGATTTGGATATCACATCTCATGCTAAAGGAAGGGTCTCAGGTTTGGTAGAAGCATTGAGATATCACGTCGCTGCTATCGGAAGGGTCTCAGGATTGGATTGGGAAGGAGTTGGATATCCCTTCTCATGCTATAGGAAGGGTCTCAGGATTTGAATGGCAAGGAGTTGGATATCACATCTCATGCCATAGGAAGGGTCTCAGGTTTGGTATAAGCATTGAGATATCACATCTCTGCTATCGGAAGGGTCTCAGGATTGGATTGGGAAGGAGTTGGATATCCCTTCTCATGCTTTAGGAAGTGTCTCAGGTTGGAATGGGAAGGAGTTGGATATCACATCTCATGTTATAGGAAGGGTCTCAGGATTGGAATGGGAAGGATTTGGATATCACATCTCTTGCTATAGGAAGGGTCTCAGGATTGGAATGGGTAGGAGTTGGATATTACTTTCTTGCTATAGGAAGGGTCTCATGTTTGGAATGGGAAGGAGTTGGATATCACATATGCTATAGTTAGTGTCTCAGGTTTGGAACGGGAAGGAGTTGGATATCACATCTCATGTTATAGGAAGGGTCTCAGGTTTGGTATAAGCATTGAGATATCACATCTCTGCTATCGGAGGCGGCTCAGGATTGGAATGGGAAGGAGTTGGATATCCCATCTAATGTTATAGGAAGAGTCTCTGGTTTGGTATTAGAATCATTGAGATATCACATCGCATGCTGTAGGAAGGGTCTAAGGATTGGAATGGGATGGACTTGGATATCACATCTCATGTTATAGGTAGGCTCTCAGGTTTGGTATAAGCATTGAGATATCACATCTCATGCTATAGGGAGGGTCTCAGGATTGGAATGGGAAGGAATTGGATATCACATCTCATGCTATAGGAAGGGTCTCAGATTTGGTATAAGCATTGAGATATCACATCTCATGCTAAAGGAAGGGTCTCAGGATTGGAATGGGAAGGAGTTGTATATGACATCTCAGGCCATGACATCTCAGGCCATAGGAAGGTTCTCAGGTTTGGTATAAGCATTGAGATATCATATTGCATGCTGTAGGAAGGGTCTAAGGATTGGAATGGGAAGGACCTGGATATCACATCTCATGCTATAGAACGGCTCTCAGGTTTGGAAAGGGAAGGAGTTGGATATCACATCTCATGTTATAGGATGGATCTCAGGTTTGGTATTGGAAGTATTGAGATATCACATCTCATGTTATCGGAAGAATCTCAGGTTTGGTATTAGAAGTATTGAGATATCACATCTCATGCTATAGGAAGGGTCTCAGGATTGGAATGGGAAGGCGTTGGATATCACATCTCATGCTAAAGGAAGGGTCTCAGGTTTGGTAGAAGCATTGAGATATCACATCTCATGCTATAGGAAGGGTCTCAGGATTGGAATGGGAAGGACTTAGATATCACATATCATGCTATAGGGAGGGTCTCAGTTTTGATATTAGAAGCATTGAGATATCACATCTCATGCTATCGGAAGTGTCTCAGGATTGGAATGGGAAGGAGCTGGATATCACATCTCATGCTAAAGGAAGGGTCTCAGGTTTGGAACGGGAAGGAATTGGATATCACATCTCATGTTATAGGAAGGGTCTCAGGTTTGGTATAAACATTGAGATATCACATCTCTGCTATCGGAAGTGTCTCAGGATTGGAATGGGAAGGAGTTGGATTTCCCATCTCATGTTATAGGACGGGTCTCAGGTTTGTTATTGGAATCATTGAGATATCATATTGCATGCTGTAGGAAGGGTCTAAGGGTTGGAATGTGAAGGACTTGGATATCACATCTCATGCTATAGATAGGCTCTTAGGTTTGGAAAGGGAAAGAGTTGGATCTCACATTTCATGTTAGAGGAAGGATCTCAATTTTGGTATTAGAAGCATTGAGATATCACATCTCATGCTATAGGAAGGGTCTCAGGATTGGAATGGGAAGGAGTTGGATATCACATCTCATGCTATAGGAAGGGTCTCAGGTTTGGTATAAGCATTGAGATATCACATCTCATGCTATAGGAAGGGTCTCAGGTTTGGAAAGGGAAAGAGTTGGATCTCACATTTCATGTTAGAGGAAGGATCTCAATTTTGGTATTAGAAGCATTGAGATATCACATCTCATGCTATAGGAAGGGTCTCAGGATTGGAATGGGAAGGAGTTGGATATCACATCTCATGCTATAGGAAGGGTCTCAGGTTTGGTATAAGCATTGAGATATCACATCTCATGCTATAGGAAGGGTCTCAGGATTGGAATGGGATGGAGTTGGATATCACATCTCATGCTATAGGAAGGGTTTCAGGATTGGAATGGGAAGGAGTTGGATATCACATCTCGTGTTATAGGAAGGGTCTCAGGTTTGGTATAAACATTGAGATATCACATCTCTGCTATCGGAAGTGTCTCAGGATTGGAATGGGAAGGAGTTGGATATCCCATCTCATGTTATAGGACGGGTCTCAGGTTTTTTATTAAAATCATTGAGATATCATATTGCATGCTGTAGGAAGGGTCTAAGGATTGGAATGGGAAGGAGTTGGATATTCCCATCTCATGTTATAGGAAGGGTCTCAGGTTTGGTATTAGAAGCATTGAGATATCACATCTCATGCTATAGGAAGGGTCTCAGGATTGGAATGGGAAGGACTTGGATATCACATCTCATGCTATAGGGAGGGTCTCAAGTTTGATAGAAGCATTGAGATATCACATTTCATGATATCGGAAGGGTCTCTAGATTGGAATGGGAAGGAGTTGGATATCACATCTCATGATAAAGGAAGGGTCTAAGGTTTGGAAGGGGAAGGATTTGGATATCACATCTCATGTTATAGGACGGGTCTCAGGTTTGGTATTAGAAGCATTGAGATATCAAGTCTCATGGTATAGGAAGGGTCTCAGAATTGGAATGGGAAGGAGTTGGATATCACATTTCAAGCTATAGGAAGGGTCTCAGGATTAGAATGGGAAGGAGTTTGATATCACATCTCATGCCATAATATGGGTCTCAGGTTTGGTAGAAGCATTGGGTTATCACATCTCATGCTATCGGAAGGGTATCGGGATTGGATTTGGAAGGAGTTGGATATCCCATCTCATGCTATAGGAAGGGTCTCAGGTTGGAATGGGAAGGAGTTGGATATCACATCTCATGTTATAGGAAGGGTCTCAGGATTGGAATGGGAAGGACTTGGATATCACATCTCATGCTATAGGAAGGCTCTCAGGTTTGCAAGGGGAAAGAGTTGGATATCACATTTCATGTTAGAGGTAGGATCTCAGGTTTGGTATTAGAAGCATTGAGATATCACATCTCATGCTATCAGAAGGATCTCAGGTTTGGTATAGAAGCATTGAGATATCATATCTTATGCTATCAGAAGAGTCTCAGGATTGGAATGGGAAGGAGTTGAATATCACATCTCATGGTAAAGGGAGGGTCTCAGGTTTGGAAGATAAGGATTTGGATATCACATCTCATGTTATAGGAAGGATCTCAGGTTTGGTATTAGAAGTATTGAGATATCACATCTCATGCTATCGGAAGGATCTCAGGTTTGGTATAGAAGCATTGAGATATCATATCTTATGCTATCAGAAGGGTCTCAGGATTGGAATGGGAAGGAGTTGGATATCACATCTCATGCTATAGGGAGGGTCTCAAGTTTGATAGAAGCATTGAGATATCACATTTCATGATATCGGAAGGGTCTCAAGATTGGAATGGGAAGGAGTTGGATATCACATCTCATGATAAAGGAAGGGTCTAAGGTTTGGAAGGGGAAGGATTTGGATATCACATCTCATGTTATAGGACGGGTCTCAGGTTTGGTATTAGAAGCATTGAGATATCAAGTCTCATGGTATAGGAAGGGTCTCAGAATTGGAATGGGAAGGAGGTGGATATCACATTACAAGCTATAGGAAGGGTCTCAGGATTAGAATGGGAAGGAGTTTGATATCACATCTCATGCCATAATATGGGTCTCAGGTTTGGTAGAAGCATTGGGTTATCACATCTCATGCTATCGGAAGGGTATCGGGATTGGATTTGGAAGGAGTTAGATATCCCATCTCATGCTATAGGAAGGGTCTCAGGTTGGAATGGGAAGGAGTTGGATATCACATCTCATGTTATAGGAAGGGTCTCAGGATTGGAATGGGAAGGACTTGGATATCACATCTCATGCTATAGGAAGGCTCTCAGGTTTGCAAGGGGAAAGAGTTGGATATCACATTTCATGTTAGAGGTAGGATCTCAGGTTTGGTATTAGAAGCATTGAGATATCACATCTCATGCTATCAGAAGGATCTCAGGTTTGGTATAGAAGCATTGAGATATCATATCTTATGCTATCAGAAGAGTCTCAGGATTGGAATGGGAAGGAGTTGGATATCACATCTCATGGTAAAAGGAGGGTCTCAGGTTTGGAAGATAAGGATTTGGATATCACATCTCATGTTATAGGAAGGATCTCAGGTTTGGTATTAGAAGTATTGAGATATCACATCTCATGCTATCGGAAGGATCTCAGGTTTGGTATAGAAGCATTGCGATATCATATCTTATGCTATCAGAAGGGTCTCAGGATTGGAATGGGAAGGAGTTGGATATCACATCTCATGCTAAAGGGAGGGTCTCAGGTTTGGAAGGGGAAGGATTTGGATATCACATCTCATGTTATAGGATGGATCTCAGGTTTGGTATTAGAAGTATTGAGATATCACATCTCATGTTATCGGAAGGATCTCAGGTTTGGTATTAGAAGTATTTAGATATCACATCTCATGCTATAGGAAGGGTCTCAGGATTGGAATGGGAAGGACTTAGATATCACATATCATGCTATAGGGAGGGTCTCAGTTTTGATATTAGAAGCATTGAGATATCACATCTCATGCTATCGGAAGTGTCTCAGGATTGGAATGGGAAGGAGCTGGATATCACATCTCATGCTAAAGGAAGGGTCTCAGGTTTGGAACGGGAAGGAGTTGGATATCACATCTCATGTTATAGGAAGGGTCTCAGGTTTGGTATAAACATTGAGTTATCACATCTCTGCTATCGGAAGTGTCTCAAGATTGGAATGGGAAGGAGTTGGATATCCCATCTCATGTTATAGGACGGGTCTCAGGTTTTTTATTAGAATCATTGAGATATCATATTGCATGCTGTAGGAAGGGTCTAAGGATTGGAATGCGAAGGACTTGGATATCACATCTCATGCTATAGATAGGCTCTCAGGTTTGGAAAGTGAAGGAGTTGGATATCACATTTCATGTTAGAGGAAGGATCTCAGGTTTGGTATTAGAGGCATTGAGATATCACATCTCAGGCTATAGGAAGGGTCTCAGGATTGGAATGGGAAGGAGTTGGATATCACATCTCATGCTATAGGAAGGGTTTCAGGTTTGGTATAAGCATTGAGATATCACATCTCATGCTATAGGAAGGGTCTCAGGATTGGAATGGAAGGAGTTGGATATCACATCTCATGTTATAGGAAGGATCTGAGGTTTGGTATTAGAAGCATTGAGACATCACATCTCATGCTATAGGAAGGGTCTCAGGATTGGAATGGGAAGGAGTTGGATATCAAATCTCATGCTATAGGAAGGGTCTCAGGATTGGAATGGGAAGGAGTTGAATATCACATCTCATGATAAAGGAAGGGTCTAAGGTTTGGAAGGGGAAGGATTTGGATATCACATCTCATGTTATAGGACGGGTCTCAGGTTTGGTATTAGAAGCATTGAGATATCAAGTCTCATGGTTTAGGAAGGGTCTCAGAATTGGAATGGGAAGGAGTTGGATATCACATTTCAAGCTATAGGAAGGGTCTCGGGATTAGAATGGGAAGGAGTTTGATATCACATCTCATGCCATAATATGGGTCTCAGGTTTGGTAGAAGCATTGGGTTATCACATCTCATGCTATCGGAAGGGTATCGGGATTGGATTTGGAAGGAGTTGGATATCCCATCTCATGCTATAGGAAGGGTCTCAGGTTGGAATGGGAAGGAGTTGGATATCACATCTCATGTTATAGGAAGGGTCTCAGGATTGGAATGGGAAGGACTTGGATATCACATCTCATGCTATAGGAAGGCTCTCAGGTTTGCAAGGGGAAAGAGTTGGATATCACATTTCATGTTAGAGGTAGGATCTCAGGTTTGGTATTAGAAGCATTGAGATATCACATCTCATGCTATCAGAAGGATCTCAGGTTTGGTATAGAAGCATTGAGATATCATATCTTATGCTATCAGAAGAGTCTCAGGATTGGAATGGGAAGGAGTTGAATATCACATCTCATGGTAAAGGGAGGGTCTCAGGTTTGGAAGATAAGGATTTGGATATCACATCTCATGTTATAGGAAGGATCTCAGGTTTGGTATTAGAAGTATTGAGATATCACATCTCATGCTATCGGAAGGATCTCAGGTTTGGTATAGAAGCATTGAGATATCATATCTTATGCTATCAGAAGGGTCTCAGGATTGGAATGGGAAGGAGTTGGATATCACATCTCATGCTATAGGGAGGGTCTCAAGTTTGATAGAAGCATTGAGATATCACATTTCATGATATCGGAAGGGTCTCAAGGTTGGAATGGGAAGGAGTTGGATATCACATCTCATGATAAAGGAAGGGTCTAAGGTTTGGAAGGGGAAGGATTTGGATATCACATCTCATGTTATAGGACGGGTCTCAGGTTTGGTATTAGAAGCATTGAGATATCAAGTCTCATGGTATAGGAAGGGTCTCAGAATTGGAATGGGAAGGAGTTGGATATCACATTTCAAGCTAAAGGAAGGGTCTCAGGATTAGAATGGGAAGGAGTTTGATATCACATCTCATGCCATAATATGGGTCTCAGGTTTGGTAGAAGCATTGGGTTATCACATCTCATGCTATCGGAAGGGTATCGGGATTGGATTTGGAAGGAGTTAGATATCCCATCTCATGCTATAGGAAGGGTCTCAGGTTGGAATGGGAAGGAGTTGGATATCACATCTCATGTTATAGGAAGGGTCTCAGGATTGGAATGGGAAGGACTTGGATATCACATTTCATGCTATAGGAAGGCTCTCAGGTTTGCAAGGGGAAAGAGTTGGATATCACATTTCATGTTAGAGGTAGGATCTCAGGTTTGGTATTAGAAGCATTGAGATATCACATCTCATGCTATCAGAAGGATCTCAGGTTTGGTATAGAAGCATTGAGATATCATATCTTATGCTATCAGAAGAGTCTCAGGATTGGAATGGGAAGGAGTTGGATATCACATCTCATGGTAAAAGGAGGGTCTCAGGTTTGGAAGATAAGGATTTGGATATCACATCTCATGTTATAGGAAGGATCTCAGGTTTGGTATTAGAAGTATTGAGATATCACATCTCATGCTATCGGAAGGATCTCAGGTTTGGTATAGAAGCATTGAGATATCATATCTTATGCTATCAGAAGGGTCTCAGGATTGGAATGGGAAGGAGTTGGATATCACATCTCATGCTAAAGGGAGGGTCTCAGGTTTGGAAGGGGAAGGATTTGGATATCACATCTCATGTTATAGGATGGATCTCAGGTTTGGTATTAGAAGTATTGAGATATCACATCTCATGTTATCGGAAGGATCTCAGGTTTGGTATTAGAAGTATTTAGATATCACATCTCATGCTATAGGAAGGGTCTCAGGATTGGAATGGGAAGGACTTAGATATCACATATCATGCTATAGGGAGGGTCTCAGTTTTGATATTAGAAGCATTGAGATATCACATCTCATACTATCGGAAGTGTCTCAGGATTGGAATGGGAAGGAGCTGGATATCACATCTCATGCTAAAGGAAGGGTCTCAGGTTTGGAACGGGAAGGAGTTGGATATCACATCTCATGTTATAGGAAGGGTCTCAGGTTTGGTATTAGACGCATTGAGACATCACATCTCATGCTATAGGAAGGGTCTCAGGGTTGGAATGGGAAGGAGTTGGATATCACATCTCATCCAATAGAAAGGGTCTCAGGTTTGGAATGGGAAGGAATTGGATATCACATCTCATGTTATAGGAAGGATCTCAGGTTTGGTATTAGAAGCATTGAGATATCACATCTCATGCTATAGGAAGGGTCTCAGGATTGGAATGTGAAGGATTTGGATATCACATCTCATGCTAAAGGAAGGGTCTCAGGTTTGGTAGAAGCATTGAGATATCACGTCGCTGCTATCGGAAGGGTCTCAGGATTGGATTGGGAAGGAGTTGGATATCCCTTCTCATGCTATAGGAAGGGTCTCAGGATTTGAATGGCAAGGAGTTGGATATCACATCTCATGCCATAGGAAGGGTCTCAGGTTTGGTATAAGCATTGAGATATCACATCTCTGCTATCGGAAGGGTCTCAGGATTGGATTGGGAAGGAGTTGGATATCCCTTCTCATGCTTTAGGAAGTGTCTCAGGTTGGAATGGGAAGGAGTTGGATATCACATCTCATGTTATAGGAAGGGTCTCAGGATTGGAATGGGAAGGATTTGGATATCACATCTCTTGCTATAGGAAGGGTCTCAGGATTGGAATGGGTAGGAGTTGGATATTACTTTCTTGCTATAGGAAGGGTCTCATGTTTGGAATGGGAAGGAGTTGGATATCACATATGCTATAGTTAGTGTCTCAGGTTTGGAACGGGAAGGAGTTGGATATCACATCTCATGTTATAGGAAGGGTCTCAGGTTTGGTATAAGCATTGAGATATCACATCTCTGCTATCGGAGGCGGCTCAGGATTGGAATGGGAAGGAGTTGGATATCCCATCTAATGTTATAGGAAGAGTCTCTGGTTTGGTATTAGAATCATTGAGATATCACATCGCATGCTGTAGGAAGGGTCTAAGGATTGGAATGGGATGGACTTGGATATCACATCTCATGTTATAGGTAGGCTCTCAGGTTTGGTATAAGCATTGAGATATCACATCTCATGCTATAGGGAGGGTCTCAGGATTGGAATGGGAAGGAATTGGATATCACATCTCATGCTATAGGAAGGGTCTCAGATTTGGTATAAGCATTGAGATATCACATCTCATGCTAAAGGAAGGGTCTCAGGATTGGAATGGGAAGGAGTTGTATATGACATCTCAGGCCATGACATCTCAGGCCATAGGAAGGTTCTCAGGTTTGGTATAAGCATTGAGATATCATATTGCATGCTGTAGGAAGGGTCTAAGGATTGGAATGGGAAGGACCTGGATATCACATCTCATGCTATAGAACGGCTCTCAGGTTTGGAAAGGGAAGGAGTTGGATATCACATCTCATGTTATAGGATGGATCTCAGGTTTGGTATTGGAAGTATTGAGATATCACATCTCATGTTATCGGAAGAATCTCAGGTTTGGTATTAGAAGTATTGAGATATCACATCTCATGCTATAGGAAGGGTCTCAGGATTGGAATGGGAAGGCGTTGGATATCACATCTCATGCTAAAGGAAGGGTCTCAGGTTTGGTAGAAGCATTGAGATATCACATCTCATGCTATAGGAAGGGTCTCAGGATTGGAATGGGAAGGACTTAGATATCACATATCATGCTATAGGGAGGGTCTCAGTTTTGATATTAGAAGCATTGAGATATCACATCTCATGCTATCGGAAGTGTCTCAGGATTGGAATGGGAAGGAGCTGGATATCACATCTCATGCTAAAGGAAGGGTCTCAGGTTTGGAACGGGAAGGAATTGGATATCACATCTCATGTTATAGGAAGGGTCTCAGGTTTGGTATAAACATTGAGATATCACATCTCTGCTATCGGAAGTGTCTCAGGATTGGAATGGGAAGGAGTTGGATTTCCCATCTCATGTTATAGGACGGGTCTCAGGTTTGTTATTGGAATCATTGAGATATCATATTGCATGCTGTAGGAAGGGTCTAAGGGTTGGAATGTGAAGGACTTGGATATCACATCTCATGCTATAGATAGGCTCTTAGGTTTGGAAAGGGAAAGAGTTGGATCTCACATTTCATGTTAGAGGAAGGATCTCAATTTTGGTATTAGAAGCATTGAGATATCACATCTCATGCTATAGGAAGGGTCTCAGGATTGGAATGGGAAGGAGTTGGATATCACATCTCATGCTATAGGAAGGGTCTCAGGTTTGGTATAAGCATTGAGATATCACATCTCATGCTATAGGAAGGGTCTCAGGTTTGGAAAGGGAAAGAGTTGGATCTCACATTTCATGTTAGAGGAAGGATCTCAATTTTGGTATTAGAAGCATTGAGATATCACATCTCATGCTATAGGAAGGGTCTCAGGATTGGAATGGGAAGGAGTTGGATATCACATCTCATGCTATAGGAAGGGTCTCAGGTTTGGTATAAGCATTGAGATATCACATCTCATGCTATAGGAAGGGTCTCAGGATTGGAATGGGATGGAGTTGGATATCACATCTCATGCTATAGGAAGGGTTTCAGGATTGGAATGGGAAGGAGTTGGATATCACATCTCGTGTTATAGGAAGGGTCTCAGGTTTGGTATAAACATTGAGATATCACATCTCTGCTATCGGAAGTGTCTCAGGATTGGAATGGGAAGGAGTTGGATATCCCATCTCATGTTATAGGACGGGTCTCAGGTTTTTTATTAAAATCATTGAGATATCATATTGCATGCTGTAGGAAGGGTCTAAGGATTGGAATGGGAAGGAGTTGGATATTCCCATCTCATGTTATAGGAAGGGTCTCAGGTTTGGTATTAGAAGCATTGAGATATCACATCTCATGCTATAGGAAGGGTCTCAGGATTGGAATGGGAAGGACTTGGATATCACATCTCATGCTATAGGGAGGGTCTCAAGTTTGATAGAAGCATTGAGATATCACATTTCATGATATCGGAAGGGTCTCTAGATTGGAATGGGAAGGAGTTGGATATCACATCTCATGATAAAGGAAGGGTCTAAGGTTTGGAAGGGGAAGGATTTGGATATCACATCTCATGTTATAGGACGGGTCTCAGGTTTGGTATTAGAAGCATTGAGATATCAAGTCTCATGGTATAGGAAGGGTCTCAGAATTGGAATGGGAAGGAGTTGGATATCACATTTCAAGCTATAGGAAGGGTCTCAGGATTAGAATGGGAAGGAGTTTGATATCACATCTCATGCCATAATATGGGTCTCAGGTTTGGTAGAAGCATTGGGTTATCACATCTCATGCTATCGGAAGGGTATCGGGATTGGATTTGGAAGGAGTTGGATATCCCATCTCATGCTATAGGAAGGGTCTCAGGTTGGAATGGGAAGGAGTTGGATATCACATCTCATGTTATAGGAAGGGTCTCAGGATTGGAATGGGAAGGACTTGGATATCACATCTCATGCTATAGGAAGGCTCTCAGGTTTGCAAGGGGAAAGAGTTGGATATCACATTTCATGTTAGAGGTAGGATCTCAGGTTTGGTATTAGAAGCATTGAGATATCACATCTCATGCTATCAGAAGGATCTCAGGTTTGGTATAGAAGCATTGAGATATCATATCTTATGCTATCAGAAGAGTCTCAGGATTGGAATGGGAAGGAGTTGAATATCACATCTCATGGTAAAGGGAGGGTCTCAGGTTTGGAAGATAAGGATTTGGATATCACATCTCATGTTATAGGAAGGATCTCAGGTTTGGTATTAGAAGTATTGAGATATCACATCTCATGCTATCGGAAGGATCTCAGGTTTGGTATAGAAGCATTGAGATATCATATCTTATGCTATCAGAAGGGTCTCAGGATTGGAATGGGAAGGAGTTGGATATCACATCTCATGCTATAGGGAGGGTCTCAAGTTTGATAGAAGCATTGAGATATCACATTTCATGATATCGGAAGGGTCTCAAGATTGGAATGGGAAGGAGTTGGATATCACATCTCATGATAAAGGAAGGGTCTAAGGTTTGGAAGGGGAAGGATTTGGATATCACATCTCATGTTATAGGACGGGTCTCAGGTTTGGTATTAGAAGCATTGAGATATCAAGTCTCATGGTATAGGAAGGGTCTCAGAATTGGAATGGGAAGGAGGTGGATATCACATTACAAGCTATAGGAAGGGTCTCAGGATTAGAATGGGAAGGAGTTTGATATCACATCTCATGCCATAATATGGGTCTCAGGTTTGGTAGAAGCATTGGGTTATCACATCTCATGCTATCGGAAGGGTATCGGGATTGGATTTGGAAGGAGTTAGATATCCCATCTCATGCTATAGGAAGGGTCTCAGGTTGGAATGGGAAGGAGTTGGATATCACATCTCATGTTATAGGAAGGGTCTCAGGATTGGAATGGGAAGGACTTGGATATCACATCTCATGCTATAGGAAGGCTCTCAGGTTTGCAAGGGGAAAGAGTTGGATATCACATTTCATGTTAGAGGTAGGATCTCAGGTTTGGTATTAGAAGCATTGAGATATCACATCTCATGCTATCAGAAGGATCTCAGGTTTGGTATAGAAGCATTGAGATATCATATCTTATGCTATCAGAAGAGTCTCAGGATTGGAATGGGAAGGAGTTGGATATCACATCTCATGGTAAAAGGAGGGTCTCAGGTTTGGAAGATAAGGATTTGGATATCACATCTCATGTTATAGGAAGGATCTCAGGTTTGGTATTAGAAGTATTGAGATATCACATCTCATGCTATCGGAAGGATCTCAGGTTTGGTATAGAAGCATTGCGATATCATATCTTATGCTATCAGAAGGGTCTCAGGATTGGAATGGGAAGGAGTTGGATATCACATCTCATGCTAAAGGGAGGGTCTCAGGTTTGGAAGGGGAAGGATTTGGATATCACATCTCATGTTATAGGATGGATCTCAGGTTTGGTATTAGAAGTATTGAGATATCACATCTCATGTTATCGGAAGGATCTCAGGTTTGGTATTAGAAGTATTTAGATATCACATCTCATGCTATAGGAAGGGTCTCAGGATTGGAATGGGAAGGACTTAGATATCACATATCATGCTATAGGGAGGGTCTCAGTTTTGATATTAGAAGCATTGAGATATCACATCTCATGCTATCGGAAGTGTCTCAGGATTGGAATGGGAAGGAGCTGGATATCACATCTCATGCTAAAGGAAGGGTCTCAGGTTTGGAACGGGAAGGAGTTGGATATCACATCTCATGTTATAGGAAGGGTCTCAGGTTTGGTATAAACATTGAGTTATCACATCTCTGCTATCGGAAGTGTCTCAAGATTGGAATGGGAAGGAGTTGGATATCCCATCTCATGTTATAGGACGGGTCTCAGGTTTTTTATTAGAATCATTGAGATATCATATTGCATGCTGTAGGAAGGGTCTAAGGATTGGAATGCGAAGGACTTGGATATCACATCTCATGCTATAGATAGGCTCTCAGGTTTGGAAAGTGAAGGAGTTGGATATCACATTTCATGTTAGAGGAAGGATCTCAGGTTTGGTATTAGAGGCATTGAGATATCACATCTCAGGCTATAGGAAGGGTCTCAGGATTGGAATGGGAAGGAGTTGGATATCACATCTCATGCTATAGGAAGGGTTTCAGGTTTGGTATAAGCATTGAGATATCACATCTCATGCTATAGGAAGGGTCTCAGGATTGGAATGGAAGGAGTTGGATATCACATCTCATGTTATAGGAAGGATCTGAGGTTTGGTATTAGAAGCATTGAGACATCACATCTCATGCTATAGGAAGGGTCTCAGGATTGGAATGGGAAGGAGTTGGATATCAAATCTCATGCTATAGGAAGGGTCTCAGGATTGGAATGGGAAGGAGTTGAATATGACATCTCATGCCGTAGGAAGGGTCTCAGGTTTGGTATAAACATTGAGATATCACATCTCTGCTATCAAAAGGGTCTCAGGATTGGAATTGGAAGGAGTTGGATATCCCATCTCATGTTATAGGAAGAGTCTCAGGTTTGGTATTAGAAGCATTGAGATATCACATCTAATGCTATAGGAAGTGTCTCAGGATTGGAATGGGAAGGACTTGGATATCACATCTCATGCTATAGGTAGGGTCTCAAGTTTGACATTAGAAGCATTGAGATATCACATCTCATGCTATAGGAAGGGTCTGAGGATTGGAATGGGAAGGAGTTGGATATCACATCTCCTGCTATGGGAAGGGTCTCAGGTTTGGTATAAGCAGTGAGATATCACATCTCATGCTATAGGAAGTGTCTCAGGATTGGAATGGGAAGGAGTTGGATATCACATCTCATGTTATAGGAAGGATCTCAGGTGTGGTATAAGCATTGAGATATCACATCTCTGCTATCGGAAGGGTCTCAAGATTGGAATGGGAAGGAGTTGGATATTCCCATCTCATGTTATAGGAAGGGTCTCAGGTTTGATATTAGAAGCATTGAGATATCACATCTCATGCTATAGGAAGGGTCTCAGGATTGGAATGGGAAGGACTTGGATATCACATCTCATGCTATAGGGAGGGTCTCAAGTTTGATATTAGAAGCTTTGAGATATCACATCTCATGATATCGGAAGGGTCTCAGGATTGGAATGGGAAGGAGTTGGATATCAAGTCTCATAGTATAGGAAGGGTCTCAGAATTGGAATGGGAAGGAGTTGGATATCCCATCTCATGTTATAGGAAGAGTCTCTGGTTTGGTATTAGAATCATTGAGATATCAAGTCTCATAGTATAGGAAGGGTCTCAGAATTGGAATGGGAAGGAGTTGGATATCCCATCTCATGTTATAGGAAGAGTCTCTGGTTTGGTATTACAATCATTGAGATATCACATCGCATGCTGTAGGAAGGGTCTAAGGATTGGAATGGGATGGACTTGGATATCACATCTCATGCTATAGGTATGCTCTCAGGTTTGGTATAAGCATTGAGATATCACATCCCATGCTATAGGAAGGGTCTCAGAATTGGAATGGGAAGGAGTTGGATATCACATCTCAAGCTGTAGGAAGGGTCTCAGTATTGGAATGGGAAGGACTTGGATATCACATCTCATGCTATAGGAAGGCTCTCAGGTTTGGAAGGGGAAAGAGTTGGATATCTCATTTCATGTTAGAGGTAGGATCTCAGGTTTGGTATTAGAGGCATTGAGATATCACATCTCATGCTATCAGAAGGGTCTCAGGAATGGAATGGGAAGGAGTTAGATATCACATCTCATGCTAAAGGGAGGGTCTCAGGTTTGGAAGGGGAAGGATTTGGATATCACATCTCATGTTATAGGAAGGATCTCAGGTTTGGTATTAGAAGCATTGAGATATCACATCTCATGCTATCAGAAGAGTCTCAGGATTGGAATAGGAAGGAGTTGGATATCACATTTCATGCTAAAGGGAGGGTCTCAGGTTTGGAAGGGGAAGGATTTGGATATCACATCTCATGTTATCGGAAGGATCTCACGTTTGGTATTAGAAGTATTGAGATATCATATCTCATGCTATAGGAAGGGTCTCAGGATTGGAATGGGAAGGAGTTGGATATCACATCTCATGCTATAGGGAGGGTCTCAGGATTGGTATAAACATTGAGATATCACATCTCTGCTATCGGAAGTGTCTCAGGATTGGAATGGGAAGGAGTTGGATATCCCATCTCATGTTATAGGACGGGTCTCAGGTTTTTTATTAAAATCATTGAGATATCATATTGCATGCTGTAGGAAGGGTCTAAGGATTGGAATGGAAGGAGTTGGATATCACATCTCATGTTAAAGGAAAGATCTCAGGTTTGGTATTAGAAGCATTGAGACATCACATCTCATGCTATAGGAAGGGTCTCAGGATTGGAATGGGATGGAGTTGGATATCACATCTCATGCTATAGGAAGGGTCTCAGGATTGGAATGGGAAGGAGTTGGATATCACATCTCGTGTTATAGGAAGGGTCTCAGGTTTGGTATAAACATTGAGATATCACATCTCTGCTATCGGAAGTGTCTCAGGATTGGAATGGGAAGGAGTTGGATATCCCATCTCATGTTATAGGACGGGTCTCAGGTTTTTTATTAAAACCATTGAGATATCATATTGCATGCTTTAGGAAGGGTCTAAGGATTGGAATGGGAAGGAGTTGGATATTCCCATCTCATGTTATAGGAAGGGTCTCAGGTTTGGTATTAGAAGCATTGAGATATCACATCTCATGCTATAGGAAGGGTCTCAGGATTGGAATGGGAAGGACTTGAATATCACATCTCATGCTATAGGGAGGGTCTCAAGTTTGATAGAAGCATTGAGATATCACATTTCATGATATCGGAAGGGTCTCAAGATTGGAATGGGAAGGAGTTGGATATCACATCTCATGATAAAGGAAGGGTCTAAGGTTTGGAAGGGGAAGGATTTGGATATCACATCTCATGCTATAGGACGGGTCTCAGGTTTGGTATTAGAAGCATTGAGATATCAAGTCTCATGGTTTAGGAAGGGTCTCAGAATTGGAATGGGAAGGAGTTGGATATCACATTTCAAGCTATAGGAAGGGTCTCGGGATTAGAATGGGAAGGAGTTTGATATCACATCTCATGCCATAATATGGGTCTCAGGTTTGGTAGAAGCATTGGGTTATCACATCTCATGCTATCAGAAGGGTATCGGGATTGGATTTGGAAGGAGTTGGATATCCCATCTCATGCTATAGGAAGGGTCTCAGGTTGGAATGGGAAGGAGTTGGATATCACATCTCATGTTATAGGAAGGGTCTCAGGATTGGAATGGGAAGGACTTGGATATCACATCTCATGCTATAGGAAGGCTCTCAGGTTTGCAAGGGGAAAGAGTTGGATATCACATTTCATGTTAGAGGTAGGATCTCAGGTTTGGTATTAGAAGCATTGAGATATCACATCTCATGCTATCAGAAGGATCTCAGGTTTGGTATAGAAGCATTGAGATATCATATCTTATGCTATCAGAAGAGTCTCAGGATTGGAATGGGAAGGAGTTGAATATCACATCTCATGGTAAAGGGAGGGTCTCAGGTTTGGAAGATAAGGATTTGGATATCACATCTCATGTTATAGGAAGGATCTCAGGTTTGGTATTAGAAGTATTGAGATATCACATCTCATGCTATCGGAAGGATCTCAGGTTTGGTATAGAAGCATTGAGATATCATATCTTATGCTATCAGAAGGGTCTCAGGATTGGAATGGGAAGGAGTTGGATATTCCCATCTCATGTTATAGGAAGGGTCTCAGGTTTGGTATTAGAAGCATTGAGATATCACATCTCATGCTATAGGAAGGGTCTCAGGATTGGAATGGGAAGGACTTGGATATCACATCTCATGCTATAGGGAGGGTCTCAAGTTTGATAGAAGCATTGAGATATCACATTTCATGATATCGGAAGGGTCTCAAGATTGGAATGGGAAGGAGTTGGATATCACATCTCATGATAAAGGAAGGGTCTAAGGTTTGGAAGGGGAAGGATTTGGATATCACATCTCATGTTATAGGACGGGTCTCAGGTTTGGTATTAGAAGCATTGAGATATCAAGTCTCATGGTTTAGGAAGGGTCTCAGAATTGGAATGGGAAGGAGTTGGATATCACATTTCAAGCTATAGGAAGGGTCTCGGGATTAGAATGGGAAGGAGTTTGATATCACATCTCATGCCATAATATGGGTCTCAGGTTTGGTAGAAGCATTGGGTTATCACATCTCATGCTATCGGAAGGGTATCGGGATTGGATTTGGAAGGAGTTGGATATCCCATCTCATGCTATAGGAAGGGTCTCAGGTTGGAATGGGAAGGAGTTGGATATCACATCTCATGTTATAGGAAGGGTCTCAGGATTGGAATGGGAAGGACTTGGATATCACATCTCATGCTATAGGAAGGCTCTCAGGTTTGCAAGGGGAAAGAGTTGGATATCACATTTCATGTTAGAGGTAGGATCTCAGGTTTGGTATTAGAAGCATTGAGATATCACATCTCATGCTATCAGAAGGATCTCAGGTTTGGTATAGAAGCATTGAGATATCATATCTTATGCTATCAGAAGAGTCTCAGGATTGGAATGGGAAGGAGTTGAATATCACATCTCATGGTAAAGGGAGGGTCTCAGGTTTGGAAGATAAGGATTTGGATATCACATCTCATGTTATAGGAAGGATCTCAGGTTTGGTATTAGAAGTATTGAGATATCACATCTCATGCTATCGGAAGGATCTCAGGTTTGGTATAGAAGCATTGAGATATCATATCTTATGCTATCAGAAGGGTCTCAGGATTGGAATGGGAAGGAGTTGGATATCACATCTCATGCTATAGGGAGGGTCTCAAGTTTGATAGAAGCATTGAGATATCACATTTCATGATATCGGAAGGGTCTCAAGATTGGAATGGGAAGGAGTTGGATATCACATCTCATGATAAAGGAAGGGTCTAAGGTTTGGAAGGGGAAGGATTTGGATATCACATCTCATGTTATAGGACGGGTCTCAGGTTTGGTATTAGAAGCATTGAGATATCAAGTCTCATGGTATAGGAAGGGTCTCAGAATTGGAATGGGAAGGAGTTGGATATCACATTTCAAGCTATAGGAAGGGTCTCAGGATTAGAATGGGAAGGAGTTTGATATCACATCTCATGCCATAATATGGGTCTCAGGTTTGGTAGAAGCATTGGGTTATCACATCTCATGCTATCGGAAGGGTATCGGGATTGGATTTGGAAGGAGTTAGATATCCCATCTCATGCTATAGGAAGGGTCTCAGGTTGGAATGGGAAGGAGTTGGATATCACATCTCATGTTATAGGAAGGGTCTCAGGATTGGAATGGGAAGGACTTGGATATCACATTTCATGCTATAGGAAGGCTCTCAGGTTTGCAAGGGGAAAGAGTTGGATATCACATTTCATGTTAGAGGTAGGATCTCAGGTTTGGTATTAGAAGCATTGAGATATCACATCTCATGCTATCAGAAGGATCTCAGGTTTGGTATAGAAGCATTGAGATATCATATCTTATGCTATCAGAAGAGTCTCAGGATTGGAATGGGAAGGAGTTGGATATCACATCTCATGGTAAAAGGAGGGTCTCAGGTTTGGAAGATAAGGATTTGGATATCACATCTCATGTTATAGGAAGGATCTCAGGTTTGGTATTAGAAGTATTGAGATATCACATCTCATGCTATCGGAAGGATCTCAGGTTTGGTATAGAAGCATTGAGATATCATATCTTATGCTATCAGAAGGGTCTCAGGATTGGAATGGGAAGGAGTTGGATATCACATCTCATGCTAAAGGGAGGGTCTCAGGTTTGGAAGGGGAAGGATTTGGATATCACATCTCATGTTATAGGATGGATCTCAGGTTTGGTATTAGAAGTATTGAGATATCACATCTCATGTTATCGGAAGGATCTCAGGTTTGGTATTAGAAGTATTTAGATATCACATCTCATGCTATAGGAAGGGTCTCAGGATTGGAATGGGAAGGACTTAGATATCACATATCATGCTATAGGGAGGGTCTCAGTTTTGATATTAGAAGCATTGAGATATCACATCTCATACTATCGGAAGTGTCTCAGGATTGGAATGGGAAGGAGCTGGATATCACATCTCATGCTAAAGGAAGGGTCTCAGGTTTGGAACGGGAAGGAGTTGGATATCACATCTCATGTTATAGGAAGGGTCTCAGGTTTGGTATTAGACGCATTGAGACATCACATCTCATGCTATAGGAAGGGTCTCAGGGTTGGAATGGGAAGGAGTTGGATATCACATCTCATCCAATAGAAAGGGTCTCAGGTTTGGAATGGGAAGGAATTGGATATCACATCTCATGTTATAGGAAGGATCTCAGGTTTGGTATTAGAAGCATTGAGATATCACATCTCATGCTATAGGAAGGGTCTCAGGATTGGAATGTGAAGGATTTGGATATCACATCTCATGCTAAAGGAAGGGTCTCAGGTTTGGTAGAAGCATTGAGATATCACGTCGCTGCTATCGGAAGGGTCTCAGGATTGGATTGGGAAGGAGTTGGATATCCCTTCTCATGCTATAGGAAGGGTCTCAGGATTTGAATGGCAAGGAGTTGGATATCACATCTCATGCCATAGGAAGGGTCTCAGGTTTGGTATAAGCATTGAGATATCACATCTCTGCTATCGGAAGGGTCTCAGGATTGGATTGGGAAGGAGTTGGATATCCCTTCTCATGCTTTAGGAAGTGTCTCAGGTTGGAATGGGAAGGAGTTGGATATCACATCTCATGTTATAGGAAGGGTCTCAGGATTGGAATGGGAAGGATTTGGATATCACATCTCTTGCTATAGGAAGGGTCTCAGGATTGGAATGGGTAGGAGTTGGATATTACTTTCTTGCTATAGGAAGGGTCTCATGTTTGGAATGGGAAGGAGTTGGATATCACATATGCTATAGTTAGTGTCTCAGGTTTGGAACGGGAAGGAGTTGGATATCACATCTCATGTTATAGGAAGGGTCTCAGGTTTGGTATAAGCATTGAGATATCACATCTCTGCTATCGGAGGCGGCTCAGGATTGGAATGGGAAGGAGTTGGATATCCCATCTAATGTTATAGGAAGAGTCTCTGGTTTGGTATTAGAATCATTGAGATATCACATCGCATGCTGTAGGAAGGGTCTAAGGATTGGAATGGGATGGACTTGGATATCACATCTCATGTTATAGGTAGGCTCTCAGGTTTGGTATAAGCATTGAGATATCACATCTCATGCTATAGGGAGGGTCTCAGGATTGGAATGGGAAGGAATTGGATATCACAACTCATGCTATAGGAAGGCTCTCAGATTTGGTATAAGCATTGAGATATCACATCTCATGCTAAAGGAAGGGTCTCAGGATTGGAATGGGAAGGAGTTGTATATGACATCTCAGGCCATGACATCTCAGGCCATAGGAAGGTTCTCAGGTTTGGTATAAGCATTGAGATATCATATTGCATGCTGTAGGAAGGGTCTAAGGATTGGAATGGGAAGGACCTGGATATCACATCTCATGCTATAGAACGGCTCTCAGGTTTGGAAAGGGAAGGAGTTGGATATCACATCTCATGTTATAGGATGGATCTCAGGTTTGGTATTAGAAGTATTGAGATATCACATCTCATGTTATCGGAAGAATCTCAGGTTTGGTATTAGAAGTATTGAGATATCACATCTCATGCTATAGGAAGGGTCTCAGGATTGGAATGGGAAGGCGTTGGATATCACATCTCATGCTAAAGGAAGGGTCTCAGGTTTGGTAGAAGCATTGAGATATCACATCTCATGCTATAGGAAGGGTCTCAGGATTGGAATGGGAAGGACTTAGATATCACATATCATGCTATAGGGAGGGTCTCAGTTTTGATATTAGAAGCATTGAGATATCACATCTCATGCTATCGGAAGTGTCTCAGGATTGGAATGGGAAGGAGCTGGATATCACATCTCATGCTAAAGGAAGGGTCTCAGGTTTGGAACGGGAAGGAATTGGATATCACATCTCATGTTATAGGAAGGGTCTCAGGTTTGGTATAAACATTGAGATATCACATCTCTGCTATCGGAAGTGTCTCAGGATTGGAATGGGAAGGAGTTGGATTTCCCATCTCATGTTATAGGACGGGTCTCAGGTTTGTTATTGGAATCATTGAGATATCATATTGCATGCTGTAGGAAGGGTCTAAGGGTTGGAATGTGAAGGACTTGGATATCACATCTCATGCTATAGATAGGCTCTTAGGTTTGGAAAGGGAAAGAGTTGGATCTCACATTTCATGTTAGAGGAAGGATCTCAATTTTGGTATTAGAAGCATTGAGATATCACATCTCATGCTATAGGAAGGGTCTCAGGATTGGAATGGGAAGGAGTTGGATATCACATCTCATGCTATAGGAAGGGTCTCAGGTTTGGTATAAGCATTGAGATATCACATCTCATGCTATAGGAAGGGTCTCAGGATTGGAATGGAAGGAGTTGGATATCACATCTCATGTTATAGGAAGGATCTCAGGTTTGGTATTAGAAGCATTGAGACATCACATCTCATGCTATAGGAAGGGTCTCAGGATTGGAATGGGATGGAGTTGGATATCACATCTCATGCTATAGGAAGGGTTTCAGGATTGGAATGGGAAGGAGTTGGATATCACATCTCGTGTTATAGGAAGGGTCTCAGGTTTGGTATAAACATTGAGATATCACATCTCTGCTATCGGAAGTGTCTCAGGATTGGAATGGGAAGGAGTTGGATATCCCATCTCATGTTATAGGACGGGTCTCAGGTTTTTTATTAAAATCATTGAGATATCATATTGCATGCTGTAGGAAGGGTCTAAGGATTGGAATGGGAAGGAGTTGGATATTCCCATCTCATGTTATAGGAAGGGTCTCAGGTTTGGTATTAGAAGCATTGAGATATCACATCTCATGCTATAGGAAGGGTCTCAGGATTGGAATGGGAAGGACTTGGATATCACATCTCATGCTATAGGGAGGGTCTCAAGTTTGATAGAAGCATTGAGATATCACATTTCATGATATCGGAAGGGTCTCTAGATTGGAATGGGAAGGAGTTGGATATCACATCTCATGATAAAGGAAGGGTCTAAGGTTTGGAAGGGGAAGGATTTGGATATCACATCTCATGTTATAGGACGGGTCTCAGGTTTGGTATTAGAAGCATTGAGATATCAAGTCTCATGGTATAGGAAGGGTCTCAGAATTGGAATGGGAAGGAGTTGGATATCACATTTCAAGCTATAGGAAGGGTCTCAGGATTAGAATGGGAAGGAGTTTGATATCACATCTCATGCCATAATATGGGTCTCAGGTTTGGTAGAAGCATTGGGTTATCACATCTCATGCTATCGGAAGGGTATCGGGATTGGATTTGGAAGGAGTTGGATATCCCATCTCATGCTATAGGAAGGGTCTCAGGTTGGAATGGGAAGGAGTTGGATATCACATCTCATGTTATAGGAAGGGTCTCAGGATTGGAATGGGAAGGACTTGGATATCACATCTCATGCTATAGGAAGGCTCTCAGGTTTGCAAGGGGAAAGAGTTGGATATCACATTTCATGTTAGAGGTAGGATCTCAGGTTTGGTATTAGAAGCATTGAGATATCACATCTCATGCTATCAGAAGGATCTCAGGTTTGGTATAGAAGCATTGAGATATCATATCTTATGCTATCAGAAGAGTCTCAGGATTGGAATGGGAAGGAGTTGAATATCACATCTCATGGTAAAGGGAGGGTCTCAGGTTTGGAAGATAAGGATTTGGATATCACATCTCATGTTATAGGAAGGATCTCAGGTTTGGTATTAGAAGTATTGAGATATCACATCTCATGCTATCGGAAGGATCTCAGGTTTGGTATAGAAGCATTGAGATATCATATCTTATGCTATCAGAAGGGTCTCAGGATTGGAATGGGAAGGAGTTGGATATCACATCTCATGCTATAGGGAGGGTCTCAAGTTTGATAGAAGCATTGAGATATCACATTTCATGATATCGGAAGGGTCTCAAGATTGGAATGGGAAGGAGTTGGATATCACATCTCATGATAAAGGAAGGGTCTAAGGTTTGGAAGGGGAAGGATTTGGATATCACATCTCATGTTATAGGACGGGTCTCAGGTTTGGTATTAGAAGCATTGAGATATCAAGTCTCATGGTATAGGAAGGGTCTCAGAATTGGAATGGGAAGGAGGTGGATATCACATTACAAGCTATAGGAAGGGTCTCAGGATTAGAATGGGAAGGAGTTTGATATCACATCTCATGCCATAATATGGGTCTCAGGTTTGGTAGAAGCATTGGGTTATCACATCTCATGCTATCGGAAGGGTATCGGGATTGGATTTGGAAGGAGTTAGATATCCCATCTCATGCTATAGGAAGGGTCTCAGGTTGGAATGGGAAGGAGTTGGATATCACATCTCATGTTATAGGAAGGGTCTCAGGATTGGAATGGGAAGGACTTGGATATCACATCTCATGCTATAGGAAGGCTCTCAGGTTTGCAAGGGAAAGAGTTGGATATCACATTTCATGTTAGAGGTAGGATCTCAGGTTTGGTATTAGAAGCATTGAGATATCACATCTCATGCTATCAGAAGGATCTCAGGTTTGGTATAGAAGCATTGAGATATCATATCTTATGCTATCAGAAGAGTCTCAGGATTGGAATGGGAAGGAGTTGGATATCACATCTCATGGTAAAAGGAGGGTCTCAGGTTTGGAAGATAAGGATTTGGATATCACATCTCATGTTATAGGAAGGATCTCAGGTTTGGTATTAGAAGTATTGAGATATCACATCTCATGCTATCGGAAGGATCTCAGGTTTGGTATAGAAGCATTGCGATATCATATCTTATGCTATCAGAAGGGTCTCAGGATTGGAATGGGAAGGAGTTGGATATCACATCTCATGCTAAAGGGAGGGTCTCAGGTTTGGAAGGGGAAGGATTTGGATATCACATCTCATGTTATAGGATGGATCTCAGGTTTGGTATTAGAAGTATTGAGATATCACATCTCATGTTATCGGAAGGATCTCAGGTTTGGTATTAGAAGTATTTAGATATCACATCTCATGCTATAGGAAGGGTCTCAGGATTGGAATGGGAAGGACTTAGATATCACATATCATGCTATAGGGAGGGTCTCAGTTTTGATATTAGAAGCATTGAGATATCACATCTCATGCTATCGGAAGTGTCTCAGGATTGGAATGGGAAGGAGCTGGATATCACATCTCATGCTAAAGGAAGGGTCTCAGGTTTGGAACGGGAAGGAGTTGGATATCACATCTCATGTTATAGGAAGGGTCTCAGGTTTGGTATAAACATTGAGTTATCACATCTCTGCTATCGGAAGTGTCTCAAGATTGGAATGGGAAGGAGTTGGATATCCCATCTCATGTTATAGGACGGGTCTCAGGTTTTTTATTAGAATCATTGAGATATCATATTGCATGCTGTAGGAAGGGTCTAAGGATTGGAATGCGAAGGACTTGGATATCACATCTCATGCTATAGATAGGCTCTCAGGTTTGGAAAGTGAAGGAGTTGGATATCACATTTCATGTTAGAGGAAGGATCTCAGGTTTGGTATTAGAGGCATTGAGATATCACATCTCAGGCTATAGGAAGGGTCTCAGGATTGGAATGGGAAGGAGTTGGATATCACATCTCATGCTATAGGAAGGGTTTCAGGTTTGGTATAAGCATTGAGATATCACATCTCATGCTATAGGAAGGGTCTCAGGATTGGAATGGAAGGAGTTGGATATCACATCTCATGTTATAGGAAGGATCTGAGGTTTGGTATTAGAAGCATTGAGACATCACATCTCATGCTATAGGAAGGGTCTCAGGATTGGAATGGGAAGGAGTTGGATATCAAATCTCATGCTATAGGAAGGGTCTCAGGATTGGAATGGGAAGGAGTTGAATATGACATCTCATGCCGTAGGAAGGGTCTCAGGTTTGGTATAAACATTGAGATATCACATCTCTGCTATCAAAAGGGTCTCAGGATTGGAATTGGAAGGAGTTGGATATCCCATCTCATGTTATAGGAAGAGTCTCAGGTTTGGTATTAGAAGCATTGAGATATCACATCTAATGCTATAGGAAGTGTCTCAGGATTGGAATGGGAAGGACTTGGATATCACATCTCATGCTATAGGTAGGGTCTCAAGTTTGACATTAGAAGCATTGAGATATCACATCTCATGCTATAGGAAGGGTCTGAGGATTGGAATGGGAAGGAGTTGGATATCACATCTCCTGCTATGGGAAGGGTCTCAGGTTTGGTATAAGCAGTGAGATATCACATCTCATGCTATAGGAAGTGTCTCAGGATTGGAATGGGAAGGAGTTGGATATCACATCTCATGTTATAGGAAGGATCTCAGGTGTGGTATAAGCATTGAGATATCACATCTCTGCTATCGGAAGGGTCTCAAGATTGGAATGGGAAGGAGTTGGATATTCCCATCTCATGTTATAGGAAGGGTCTCAGGTTTGATATTAGAAGCATTGAGATATCACATCTCATGCTATAGGAAGGGTCTCAGGATTGGAATGGGAAGGACTTGGATATCACATCTCATGCTATAGGGAGGGTCTCAAGTTTGATATTAGAAGCTTTGAGATATCACATCTCATGATATCGGAAGGGTCTCAGGATTGGAATGGGAAGGAGTTGGATATCAAGTCTCATAGTATAGGAAGGGTCTCAGAATTGGAATGGGAAGGAGTTGGATATCCCATCTCATGTTATAGGAAGAGTCTCTGGTTTGGTATTAGAATCATTGAGATATCAAGTCTCATAGTATAGGAAGGGTCTCAGAATTGGAATGGGAAGGAGTTGGATATCCCATCTCATGTTATAGGAAGAGTCTCTGGTTTGGTATTACAATCATTGAGATATCACATCGCATGCTGTAGGAAGGGTCTAAGGATTGGAATGGGATGGACTTGGATATCACATCTCATGCTATAGGTATGCTCTCAGGTTTGGTATAAGCATTGAGATATCACATCCCATGCTATAGGAAGGGTCTCAGAATTGGAATGGGAAGGAGTTGGATATCACATCTCAAGCTGTAGGAAGGGTCTCAGTATTGGAATGGGAAGGACTTGGATATCACATCTCATGCTATAGGAAGGCTCTCAGGTTTGGAAGGGGAAAGAGTTGGATATCTCATTTCATGTTAGAGGTAGGATCTCAGGTTTGGTATTAGAGGCATTGAGATATCACATCTCATGCTATCAGAAGGGTCTCAGGAATGGAATGGGAAGGAGTTAGATATCACATCTCATGCTAAAGGGAGGGTCTCAGGTTTGGAAGGGGAAGGATTTGGATATCACATCTCATGTTATAGGAAGGATCTCAGGTTTGGTATTAGAAGCATTGAGATATCACATCTCATGCTATCAGAAGAGTCTCAGGATTGGAATAGGAAGGAGTTGGATATCACATTTCATGCTAAAGGGAGGGTCTCAGGTTTGGAAGGGGAAGGATTTGGATATCACATCTCATGTTATCGGAAGGATCTCACGTTTGGTATTAGAAGTATTGAGATATCATATCTCATGCTATAGGAAGGGTCTCAGGATTGGAATGGGAAGGAGTTGGATATCACATCTCATGCTATAGGGAGGGTCTCAGGATTGGAATGGGAAGGACTTAGATATCACATATCATGCTATAGGGAGGGTCTCAGTTTTGATATTAGAAGCATTGAGATATCACATCTCATGCTATCGGAAGTGTCTCAGGATTGGAATGGGAAGGAGCTGGATATCACATCTCATGCTAAAGGAAGGGTCTCAGGTTTGGAACGGGAAGGAATTGGATATCACATCTCATGTTATAGGAAGGGTCTCAGGTTTGGTATAAACATTGAGATATCACATCTCTGCTATCGGAAGTGTCTCAGGATTGGAATGGGAAGGAGTTGGATTTCCCATCTCATGTTATAGGACGGGTCTCAGGTTTGTTATTGGAATCATTGAGATATCATATTGCATGCTGTAGGAAGGGTCTAAGGGTTGGAATGTGAAGGACTTGGATATCACATCTCATGCTATAGATAGGCTCTTAGGTTTGGAAAGGGAAAGAGTTGGATCTCACATTTCATGTTAGAGGAAGGATCTCAGGTTTGGTATTAGAAGCATTGAGATATCACATCTCATGCTATAGGAAGGGTCTCAGGATTGGAATGGGAAGGAGTTGGATATCACATCTCATGCTATAGGAAGGGTCTCAGGTTTGGTATAAGCATTGAGATATCACATCTCATGCTATAGGAAGGGTCTCAGGATTGGAATGGAAGGAGTTGGATATCACATCTCATGTTATAGGAAGGATCTCAGGTTTGGTATTAGAAGCATTGAGACATCACATCTCATGCTATAGGAAGGGTCTCAGGATTGGAATGGGATGGAGTTGGATATCACATCTCATGCTATAGGAAGGGTCTCAGGATTGGAATGGGAAGGAGTTGGATATCACATCTCGTGTTATAGGAAGGGTCTCAGGTTTGGTATAAACATTGAGATATCACATCTCTGCTATCGGAAGTGTCTCAGGATTGGAATGGGAAGGAGTTGGATATCCCATCTCATGTTATAGGACGGGTCTCAGGTTTTTTATTAAAATCATTGAGATATCATATTGCATGCTGTAGGAAGGGTCTAAGGATTGGAATGGGAAGGAGTTGGATATTCCCATCTCATGTTATAGGAAGGGTCTCAGGTTTGGTATTCGAAGCATTGAGATATCACATCTCATGCTATAGGAAGGGTCTCAGGATTGGAATGGGAAGGACTTGGATATCACATCTCATACTATAGGGAGGGTCTCAAGTTTGATAGAAGCATTGAGATATCACATTTCATGATATCGGAAGGGTCTCAAGATTGGAATGGGAAGGAGTTGGATATCACATCTCATGATAAAGGAAGGGTCTAAGGTTTGGAAGGGGAAGGATTTGGATATCACATCTCATGTTATAGGACGGGTCTCAGGTTTGGTATTAGAAGCATTGAGATATCAAGTCTCATGGTATAGGAAGGGTCTCAGAATTGGAATGGGAAGGAGTTGGATATCACATTTCAAGCTATAGGAAGGGTCTCAGGATTAGAATGGGAAGGAGTTTGATATCACATCTCATGCCATAATATGGGTCTCAGGTTTGGTAGAAGCATTGGGTTATCACATCTCATGCTATCGGAAGGGTATCGGGATTGGATTTGGAAGGAGTTGGATATCCCATCTCATGCTATAGGAAGGGTCTCAGGTTGGAATGGGAAGGAGTTGGATATCACATCTCATGTTATAGGAAGGGTCTCAGGATTGGAATGGGAAGGACTTGGATATCACATCTCATGCTATAGGAAGGCTCTCAGGTTTGCAAGGGGAAAGAGTTGGATATCACATTTCATGTTAGAGGTAGGATCTCAGGTTTGGTATTAGAAGCATTGAGATATCACATCTCATGCTATCAGAAGGATCTCAGGTTTGGTATAGAAGCATTGAGATATCATATCTTCTGCTATCAGAAGAGTCTCAGGATTGGAATGGGAAGGAGTTGAATATCACATCTCATGGTAAAGGGAGGGTCTCAGGTTTGGAAGATAAGGATTTGGATATCACATCTCATGTTATAGGAAGGATCTCAGGTTTGGTATTAGAAGTATTGAGATATCACATCTCATGCTATCGGAAGGATCTCAGGTTTGGTATAGAAGCATTGAGATATCATATCTTATGCTATCAGAAGGGTCTCAGGATTGGAATGGGAAGGAGTTGGATATCACATCTCATGCTATAGGGAGGGTCTCAAGTTTGATAGAAGCATTGAGATATCACATTTCATGATATCGGAAGGGTCTCAAGATTGGAATGGGAAGGAGTTGGATATCACATCTCATGATAAAGGAAGGGTCTAAGGTTTGGAAGGGGAAGGATTTGGATATCACATCTCATGTTATAGGACGGGTCTCAGGTTTGGTATTAGAAGCATTGAGATATCAAGTCTTATGGTATAGGAAGGGTCTCAGAATTGGAATGGGAAGGAGTTGGATATCACATTTCAAGCTATAGGAAGGGTCTCAGGATTAGAATGGGAAGGAGTTTGATATCACATCTCATGCCATAATATGGGTCTCAGGTTTGGTAGAAGCATTGGGTTATCACATCTCATGCTATCGGAAGGGTATCGGGATTGGATTTGGAAGGAGTTAGATATCCCATCTCATGCTATAGGAAGGGTCTCAGGTTGGAATGGGAAGGAGTTGGATATCACATCTCATGTTATAGGAAGGGTCTCAGGATTGGAATGGGAAGGACTTGGATATCACATCTCATGCTATAGGAAGGCTCTCAGGTTTGCAAGGGGAAAGAGTTGGATATCACATTTCATGTTAGAGGTAGGATCTCAGGTTTGGTATTAGAAGCATTGAGATATCACATCTCATGCTATCAGAAGGATCTCAGGTTTGGTATAGAAGCATTGAGATATCATATCTTATGCTATCAGAAGAGTCTCAGGATTGGAATGGGAAGGAGTTGGATATCACATCTCATGGTAAAAGGAGGGTCTCAGGTTTGGAAGATAAGGATTTGGATATCACATCTCATGTTATAGGAAGGATCTCAGGTTTGGTATTAGAAGTATTGAGATATCACATCTCATGCTATCGGAAGGATCTCAGGTTTGGTATAGAAGCATTGAGATAGCATATCTTATGCTATCAGAAGGGTCTCAGGATTGGAATGGGAAGGAGTTGGATATCACATCTCATGCTAAAGGGAGGGTCTCAGGTTTGGAAGGGGAAGGATTTGGATATCACATCTCATGTTATAGGATGGATCTCAGGTTTGGTATTAGAAGTATTGAGATATCACATCTCATGTTATCGGAAGGATCTCAGGTTTGGTATTAGAAGTATTTAGATATCACATCTCATGCTATAGGAAGGGTCTCAGGATTGGAATGGGAAGGACTTAGATATCACATATCATGCTATAGGGAGGGTCTCAGTTTTGATATTAGAAGCATTGAGATATCACATCTCATGCTATCGGAAGTGTCTCAGGATTGGAATGGGAAGGAGCTGGATATCACATCTCATGCTAAAGGAAGGGTCTCAGGTTTGGAACGGGAAGGAGTTGGATATCACATCTCATGTTATAGGAAGGGTCTCAGGTTTGGTATAAACATTGAGATATCACATCTCTGCTATCGGAAGTGTCTCAGGATTGGAATGGGAAGGAGTTGGATATCCCATCTCATGTTATAGGACGGGTCTCAGGTTTTTTATTAGAATCATTGAGATATCATATTGCATGCTGTAGGAAGGGTCTAAGGATTGGAATGCGAAGGACTTGGATATCACATCTCATGCTATAGATAGGCTCTCAGGTTTGGAAAGTGAAGGAGTTGGATATCACATTTCATGTTAGAGGAAGGATCTCAGGTTTGGTATTAGAGGCATTGAGATATCACATCTCAGGCTATAGGAAGGGTCTCAGGATTGGAATGGGAAGGAGTTGGATATCACATCTCATGCTATAGGAAGGGTTTCAGGTTTGGTATAAGCATTGAGATATCACATCTCATGCTATAGGAAGGGTCTCAGGATTGGAATGGGAAGGAGTTGAATATGACATCTCATGCCGTAGGAAGGGTCTCAGGTTTGATATAAACATTGAGATATCACATCTCTGCTATCAAAAGGGTCTCAGGATTGGAATTGGGAGGAGTTGGATATCCCATCTCATGTTATAGGAAGAGTCTCAGGTTTGGTATTAGAAGCATTGAGATATCACATCTCATGCTATAGGAAGTGTCTCAGGATTGGAATGGGAAGGACTTGGATATCACATCTCATGCTATAGGTAGGGTCTCAAGTTTGACATTAGAAGCATTGAGATATCACATCTCATGCTATAGGAAGGGTCTGAGGATTGGAATGGGAAGGAGTTGGATATCACATCTCCTGCTATGGGAAGGGTCTCAGGTTTGGTATAAGCAGTGAGATATCACATCTCATGCTATAGGAAGTGTCTCAGGATTGGAATGGGAAGGAGTTGGATATCACATCTCATGTTATAGGAAGGATCTCAGGTGTGGTATAAGCATTGAGATATCACATCTCTGCTATCGGAAGGGTCTCAAGATTGGAATGGGAAGGAGTTGGATATTCCCATCTCATGTTATAGGAAGGGTCTCAGGTTTGATATTAGAAGCATTGAGATATCACATCTCATGCTATAGGAAGGGTCTCAGGATTGGAATGGGAAGGACTTGGATATCACATCTCATGCTATAGGGAGGGTCTCAAGTTTGATATTAGAAGCTTTGAGATATCACATCTCATGATATCGGAAGGGTCTCAGGATTGGAATGGGAAGGAGTTGGATATCACATCTCATGATAAAGGAAGGGTCTAAGGTTTGGAAGGGGAAGGATTTGGATATCACATCTCATGTTATATTACGGGTCTCAGGTTTGGTATTAGAAGCATTGAGATATCAAGTCTCATAGTATAGGAAGGGTCTCAGAATTGGAATGGGAAGGAGTTGGATATCCCATCTCATGTTATAGGAAGAGTCTCTGGTTTGGTATTAGAATCATTGAGATATCACATCGCATGCTGTAGGAAGGGTCTAAGGATTGGAATGGGATGGACTTGGATATCACATCTCATGCTATAGGTAGGCTCTCAGGTTTGGTATAAGCATTGAGATATCACATCTCATGCTATAGGAAGGGTCTCAGAATTGGAATGGGAAGGAGTTGGATATCACATCTCAAGCTGTAGGAAGGGTCTCAGTATTGGAATGGGAAGGACTTGGATATCACATCTCATGCTATAGGAAGGCTCTCAGGTTTGGAAGGGGAAAGAGTTGGATATCTCATTTCATGTTAGAGGTAGGATCTCAGGTTTGGTATTAGAGGCATTGAGATATCACATCTCATGCTATCAGAAGGGTCTCAGGAATGGAATGGGAAGGAGTTAGATATCACATCTCATGCTAAAGGGAGGGTCTCAGGTTTGGAAGGGGAAGGATTTGGATATCACATCTCATGTTATAGGAAGGATCTCAGGTTTGGTATTAGAAGCATTGAGATATCACATCTCATGCTATCAGAAGAGTCTCAGGATTGGAATAGGAAGGAGTTGGATATCACATTTCATGCTAAAGGGAGGGTCTCAGGTTTGGAAGGGGAAGGATTTGGATATCACATCTCATGTTATCGGAAGGATCTCACGTTTGGTATTAGAAGTATTGAGATATCATATCTCATGCTATAGGAAGGGTCTCAGGATTGGAATGGGAAGGAGTTGGATATCACATCTCATGCTATAGGGAGGGTCTCAGGATTGGAATGGGAAGGACTTAGATATCACATATCATGCTATAGGGAGGGTCTCAGTTTTGATATTAGAAGCATTGAGATATCACATCTCATGCTATCGGAAGTGTCTCAGGATTGGAATGGGAAGGAGCTGGATATCACATCTCATGCTAAAGGAAGGGTCTCAGGTTTGGAACGGGAAGGATTTGGATATCACATCTCATGTTATAGGAAGGGTCTCAGGTTTGGTATAAGCATTGAGATATCACATCTCTGCTATCGGAAGTGTCTCAGGATTGGAATGGGAAGGAGTTGGATATCCCATCTCATGTTATAGGACGGGTCTCAGGTTTGTTATTAGAATCATTGAGATATCATATTGCATGCTGTAGGAAGGGTCTAAGGGTTGGAATGTGAAGGACTTGGATATCACATCTCATGCTATAGATAGGCTCTTAGGTTTGGAAAGGGAATGAGTTGGATATCACATTTCATGTTAGAGGAAGGATCTCAGGTTTGGTATTAGAAGCATTGAGATATCACATCTCATGCTATAGGAAGGGTCTCAGGATTGGAATGGGAAGCAGTTGGATATCACATCTCATGCTATAGGAAGGGTCTCAGGTTTGGTATAAGCATTGAGATATCACATCTCATGCTATAGGACGGGTCTCAGGATTGGAATGGAAGGAGTTGGATATCACATCTCATGTTATAGGAAGGATCTCAGGTTTGGTATTAGACGCATTGAGACATCACATCTCATGCTATAGGAAGGGTCTCAGGGTTGGAATGGGAAGGAGTTGGATATCACATCTCATCCAATAGAAAGGGTCTCAGGTTTGGAATGGGAAGGAATTGGATATCACATCTCATGTTATAGGAAGGATCTCAGGTTTGGTATTAGAAGCATTGAGATATCACATCTCATGCTATAGGAAGGGTCTCAGGATTGGAATGTGAAGGATTTGGATATCACATCTCATGCTAAAGGAAGGGTCTCAGGTTTGGTAGAAGCATTGAGATATCACGTCGCTGCTATCGGAAGGGTCTCAGGATTGGATTGGGAAGGAGTTGGATATCCCTTCTCATGCTATAGGAAGGGTCTCAGGATTTGAATGGCAAGGAGTTGGATATCACATCTCATGCCATAGGAAGGGTCTCAGGTTTGGTATAAGCATTGAGATATCACATCTCTGCTATCGGAAGGGTCTCAGGATTGGATTGGGAAGGAGTTGGATATCCCTTCTCATGCTTTAGGAAGTGTCTCAGGTTGGAATGGGAAGGAGTTGGATATCACATCTCATGTTATAGGAAGGGTCTCAGGATTGGAATGGGAAGGATTTGGATATCACATCTCTTGCTATAGGAAGGGTCTCAGGATTGGAATGGGTAGGAGTTGGATATTACTTTCTTGCTATAGGAAGGGTCTCATGTTTGGAATGGGAAGGAGTTGGATATCACATATGCTATAGTTAGTGTCTCAGGTTTGGAACGGGAAGGAGTTGGATATCACATCTCATGTTATAGGAAGGGTCTCAGGTTTGTTATAAGCATTGAGATATCACATCTCTGCTATCGGAAGCGGCTCAGGATTGGAATGGGAAGGAGTTGGATATCCCATCTCATGTTATAGGAAGAGTCTCTGGTTTGGTATTAGAATCATTGAGATATCACATCGCATGCTGTAGGAAGGGTCTAAGGATTGGAATGGGATGGACTTGGATATCACATCTCATGTTATAGGTAGGCTCTCAGGTTTGGTATAAGCATTGAGATATCACATCTCATGCTATAGGGAGGGTCTCAGGATTGGAATGGGAAGGAATTGGATATCACATCTCATGCTATAGGAAGGGTCTCAGATTTGGTATAAGCATTGAGATATCACATCTCATGCTAAAGGAAGGGTCTCAGGATTGGAATGGGAAGGAGTTGTATATGACATCTCAGGCCATGACATCTCAGGCCATAGGAAGGTTCTCAGGTTTGGTATAAGCATTGAGATATCATATTGCATGCTGTAGGAAGGGTCTAAGGATTGGAATGGGAAGGACCTGGATATCACATCTCATGCTATAGAACGGCTCTCAGGTTTGGAAAGGGAAGGAGTTGGATATCACATCTCATGTTATAGGATGGATCTCAGGTTTGGTGTTAGAAGTATTGAGATATCACATCTCATGTTATCGGAAGGATCTCAGGTTTGGTATTAGAAGTATTGAGATATCACATCTCATGCTATAGGAAGGGTCTCAGGATTGGAATGGGAAAGAGTTGGATATCACATCTCATGCTAAAGGAAGGGTCTCAGGTTTGGTAGAAGCATTGAGATATCACATCTCATGCTATAGGAAGGGTCTCAGGATTGGAATGGGAAGGACTTAGATATCACATATCATGCTATAGGGAGGGTCTCAGTTTTGATATTAGAAGCATTGAGATATCACATCTCATGCTATCGGAAGTGTCTCAGGATTGGAATGGGAAGGAGCTGGATATCACATCTCATGCTAAAGGAAGGGTCTCAGGTTTGGAACGGGAAGGAATTGGATATCACATCTCATGTTATAGGAAGGGTCTCAGGTTTGGTATAAACATTGAGATATCACATCTCTGCTATCGGAAGTGTCTCAGGATTGGAATGGGAAGGAGTTGGATTTCCCATCTCATGTTATAGGACGGGTCTCAGGTTTGTTATTGGAATCATTGAGATATCATATTGCATGCTGTAGGAAGGGTCTAAGGGTTGGAATGTGAAGGACTTGGATATCACATCTCATGCTATAGATAGGCTCTTAGGTTTGGAAAGGGAAGGAGTTGGATCTCACATTTCATGTTAGAGGAAGGATCTCAGGTTTGGTATTAGAAGCATTGAGATATCACATCTCATGCTATAGGAAGGGTCTCAGGATTGGAATGGGAAGGAGTTGGATATCACATCTCATGCTATAGGAAGGGTCTCAGGTTTGGTATAAGCATTGAGATATCACATCTCATGCTATAGGAAGGGTCTCAGGATTGGAATGGAAGGAGTTGGATATCACATCTCATGTTATAGGAAGGGTCTCAGGTTTGGTATTAGAAGCATTGAGACATCACATCTCATGCTATAGGAAGGGTCTCAGGATTGGAATGGGAAGGAGTTGAATATGACATCTCATGCCGTAGGAAGGGTCTCAGGTTTGGTATAAACATTGAGATATCACATCTCTGCTATCAAAAGGGTCTCAGGATTGGAATGGGAAGGAGTTGGATATCCCATCTCATGTTATAGGAAGAGTCTCAAGTTTGGTATTAGAAGCATTGAGATATCACATCTCATGCTATAGGAAGTGTCTTAGGATTGGAATGGGAAGGACTTGGATATCACATCTCATGCTATAGGTAGGGTCTCAAGTTTGACATTAGAAGCATTGAGATATCACATCTCATGCTATAGGAAGGGTCTGAGGATTGGAATGGGAAGGAGTTGGATATCACATCTCCTGCTATGGGAAGGGTCTCAGGTTTGGTATAAGCAGTGAGATATCACATCTCATGCTATAGGAAGTGTCTCAGGATTGGAATGGGAAGGAGTTGGATATCACATCTCATGTTATAGGAAGGATCTCAGGTTTGGTATAAGCATTGAGATATCACATCTCTGCTATCGGAAGGGTCTCAAGATTGGAATGGGAAGGAGTTGGATATTCCCATCTCATGTTATAGGAAGGGTCTCAGGTTTGGTATTAGAAGCATTGAGATATCACATCTCATGCTATAGGAAGGGTCTCAGGATTGGAATGGGAAGGACTTGGATATCACATCTCATGCTATAGGGAGGGTCTCAAGTTTGATATTAGAAGCTTTGAGATATCACATCTCATGATATCGGAAGGGTCTCAGGATTAGAATGGGAAGGAGTTTGATATCACATCTCATGCCATAATATGGGTCTCAGGTTTGGTAGAAGCATTGGGTTATCACATCTCATGCTATCGGAAGGGTATCGGGATTGGATTTGGAAGGAGTTGGATATCCCATCTCATGCTATAGGAAGGGTCTCAGGTTGGAATGGGAAGGAGTAGGATATCACATCTCATGTTATAGGAAGGGTCTCAGGATTGGAATGGGAAGGACTTGGATATCACATCTCATGCTATAGGAAGGCTCTCAGGTTTGCAAGGGGAAAGAGTTGGATATCACATTTCATGTTAGAGGTAGGATCTCAGGTTTGGTATTAGAAGCATTGAGATATCACATCTCATGCTATCAGAAGGATCTCAGGTTTGGTATAGAAGCATTGAGATATCATATCTTATGCTATCAGAAGAGTCTCAGGATTGGAATGGGAAGGAGTTGAATATCACATCTCATGGTAAAGGGAGGGTCTCAGGTTTGGAAGATAAGGATTTGGATATCACATCTCATGTTATAGGAAGGATCTCAGGTTTGGTATTAGAAGTATTGAGATATCACATCTCATGCTATCGGAAGGATCTCAGGTTTGGTATAGAAGCATTGAGATATCATATCTTATGCTATCAGAAGGGTCTCAGGATTGGAATGGGAAGGAGTTGGATATCACATCTCATGCTATAGGGAGGGTCTCAAGTTTGATAGAAGCATTGAGATATCACATTTCATGATATCGGAAGGGTCTCAAGATTGGAATGGGAAGGAGTTGGATATCACATCTCATGATAAAGGAAGGGTCTAAGGTTTGGAAGGGAAAGGATTTGGATATCACATCTCATGTTATAGGACGGGTCTCAGGTTTGGTATTAGAAGCATTGAGATATCAAGTCTCATGGTATAGGAAGGGTCTCAGAATTGGAATGGGAAGGAGTTGGATATCACATTTCAAGCTATAGGAAGGGTCTCAGGATTAGAATGGGAAGGAGTTTGATATCACATCTCATGCCATAATATGGGTCTCAGGTTTGGTAGAAGCATTGGGTTATCACATCTCATGCTATCGGAAGGGTATCGGGATTGGATTTGGAAGGAGTTAGATATCCCATCTCATGCTATAGGAAGGGTCTCAGGTTGGAATGGGAAGGAGTTGGATATCACATCTCATGCTATAGGAAGGCTCTCAGGTTTGCAAGGGGAAAGAGTTGGATATCACATTCCATGTTAGAGGTAGGATCTCAGGTTTGGTATTAGAAGCATTGAGATATCACATCTCATGCTATCAGAAGGATCTCAGGTTTGGTATAGAAGCATTGAGATATCATATCTTATGCTATCAGAAGAGTCTCAGGATTGGAATGGGAAGGAGTTGGATATCACATCTCATGGTAAAAGGAGGGTCTCAGGTTTGGAAGATAAGGATTTGGATATCACATCTCATGTTATAGGAAGGATCTCAGGTTTGGTATTAGAAGTATTGAGATATCACATCTCATGCTATCGGAAGGATCTCAGGTTTGGTATAGAAGAATTGAGATATCATATCTTATGCTATCAGAAGGGTCTCAGGATTGGAATGGGAAGGAGTTGGATATCACATCTCATGCTAAAGGGAGGGTCTCAGGTTTGGAAGGGGAAGGATTTGGATATCACATCTCATGTTATAGGATGGAGCTCAGGTTTGGTATTAGAAGTATTGAGATATCACATCTCATGTTATCGGAAGGATCTCAGGTTTGGTATTAGAAGTATTTAGATATCACATCTCATGCTATAGGAAGGGTCTCAGGATTGGAATGGGAAGGACTTAGATATCACATATCATGCTATAGGGAGGGTCTCAGTTTTGATATTAGAAGCATTGAGATATCACATCTCATGCTATCGGAAGTGTCTCAGGATTGGAATGGGAAGGAGCTGGATATCACATCTCATGCTAAAGGAAGGGTCTCAGGTTTGGAACGGGAAGGAGTTGGATATCACATCTCATGTTATAGGAAGGGTCTCAGGTTTGGTATAAACATTGAGATATCACATCTCTGCTATCGGAAGTGTCTCAGGATTGGAATGGGAAGGAGTTGGATATCCCATCTCATGTTATAGGACGGGTCTCAGGTTTTTTATTAGAATCATTGAGATATCATATTGCATGCTGTAGGAAGGGTCTAAGGATTGGAATGCGAAGGACTTGGATATCACATCTCATGCTATAGATAGGCTCTCAGGTTTGGAAAGTGAAGGAGTTGGATATCACATTTCATGTTAGAGGAAGGATCTCAGGTTTGGTATTAGAGGCATTGAGATATCACATCTCAGGCTATAGGAAGGGTCTCAGGATTGGAATGGGAAGGAGTTGGATATCACATCTCATGCTATAGGAAGGGTTTCAGGTTTGGTATAAGCATTGAGATATCACATCTCATGCTATAGGAAGGGTCTCAGGATTGGAATGGAAGGAGTTGGATATCACATCTCATGTTATAGGAAGGATCTGAGGTTTGGTATTAGAAGCATTGAGACATCACATCTCATGCTATAGGAAGGGTCTCAGGATTGGAATGGGAAGGAGTTGGATATCAAATCTCATGCTATAGGAAGGGTCTCAGGATTGGAATGGGAAGGAGTTGAATATGACATCTCATGCCGTAGGAAGGGTCTCAGGTTTGGTATAAACATTGAGATATCACATCTCTGCTATCAAAAGGGTCTCAGGATTGGAATTGGAAGGAGTTGGATATCCCATCTCATGTTATAGGAAGAGTCTCAGGTTTGGTATTAGAAGCATTGAGATATCACATCTCATGCTATAGGAAGTGTCTCAGGATTGGAATGGGAAGGACTTGGATATCACATCTCATGCTATAGGTAGGGTCTCAAGTTTGACATTAGAAGCATTGAGATATCACATCTCATGCTATAGGAAGGGTCTGAGGATTGGAATGGGAAGGAGTTGGATATCACATCTCCTGCTATGGGAAGGGTCTCAGGTTTGGTATAAGCAGTGAGATATCACATCTCATGCTATAGGAAGTGTCTCAGGATTGGAATGGGAAGGAGTTGGATATCACATCTCATGTTATAGGAAGGATCTCAGGTGTGGTATAAGCATTGAGATATCAAATCTCTGCTATCGGAAGGGTCTCAAGATTGGAATGGGAAGGAGTTGGATATTCCCATCTCATGTTATAGGAAGGGTCTCAGGTTTGATATTAGAAGCATTGAGATATCACATCTCATGCTATAGGAAGGGTCTCAGGATTGGAATGGGAAGGACTTGGATATCACATCTCATGCTATAGGGAGGGTCTCAAGTTTGATATTAGAAGCTTTGAGATATCACATCTCATGATATCGGAAGGGTCTCAGGATTGGAATGGGAAGGAGTTGGATATCACATCTCATGATAAAGGAAGGGTCTAAGGTTTGGAAGGGGACGGATTTGGATATCACATCTCATGTTATATTACGGGTCTCAGGTTTGGTATTAGAAGCATTGAGATATCAAGTCTCATAGTATAGGAAGGGTCTCAGAATTGGAATGGGAAGGAGTTGGATATCCCATCTCATGTTATAGGAAGAGTCTCTGGTTTGGTATTAGAATCATTGAGATATCACATCGCATGCTGTAGGAAGGGTCTAAGGATTGGAATGGGATGGACTTGGATATCACATCTCATGCTATAGGTAGGCTCTCAGGTTTGGTATAAGCATTGAGATATCACATCTCATGCTATAGGAAGGGTCTCAGAATTGGAATGGGAAGGAGTTGGATATCACATCTCAAGCTGTAGGAAGGGTCTCAGTATTGGAATGGGAAGGACTTGGATATCACATCTCATGCTATAGGAAGGCTCTCAGGTTTGGAAGGGGAAAGAGTTGGATATCTCATTTCATGTTAGAGGTAGGATCTCAGGTTTGGTATTAGAGGCATTGAGATATCACATCTCATGCTATCAGAAGGGTCTCAGGAATGGAATGGGAAGGAGTTAGATATCACATCTCATGCTAAAGGGAGGGTCTCAGGTTTGGAAGGTGAAGGATTTGGATATCACATCTCATGTTATAGGAAGGATCTCAGGTTTGGTATTAGAAGCATTGAGATATCACATCTCATGCTATCAGAAGAGTCTCAGGATTGGAATAGGAAGGAGTTGGATATCACATTTCATGCTAAAGGGAGGGTCTCAGGTTTGGAAGGGGAAGGATTTGGATATCACATCTCATGTTATCGGAAGGATCTCACGTTTGGTATTAGAAGTATTGAGATATCATATCTCATGCTATAGGAAGGGTCTCAGGATTGGAATGGGAAGGAGTTGGATATCACATCTCATGCTATAGGGAGGGTCTCAGGATTGGAATGGGAAGGACTTAGATATCACATATCATGCTATAGGGAGGGTCTCAGTTTTGATATTAGAAGCATTGAGATATCACATCTCATGCTATCGGAAGTGTCTCAGGATTGGAATGGGAAGGAGCTGGATATCACATCTCATGCTAAAGGAAGGGTCTCAGGTTTGGAACGGGAAGGATTTGGATATCACATCTCATGTTATAGGAAGGGTCTCAGGTTTGGTATAAGCATTGAGATATCACATCTCTGCTATCGGAAGTGTCTCAGGATTGGAATGGGAAGGAGTTGGATATCCCATCTCATGTTATAGGACGGGTCTCAGGTTTGTTATTAGAATCATTGAGATATCATATTGCATGCTGTAGGAAGGGTCTAAGGGTTGGAATGTGAAGGACTTGGATATCACATCTCATGCTATAGATAGGCTCTTAGGTTTGGAAAGGGAAGGAGTTGGATATCACATTTCATGTTAGAGGAAGGATCTCAGGTTTGGTATTAGAAGCATTGAGATATCACATCTCATGCTATAGGAAGGGTCTCAGGATTGGAATGGGAAGCAGTTGGATATCACATCTCATGCTATAGGAAGGGTCTCAGGTTTGGTATAAGCATTGAGATATCACATCTCATGCTATAGGACGGGTCTCAGGACTGGAATGGAAGGAGTTGGATATCACATCTCATGTTATAGGAAGGATCTCAGGTTTGGTATTAGATGCATTGAGACATCACATCTCATGCTATAGGAAGGGTCTCAGGGTTGGAATGGGAAGGAGTTGGATATCACATCTCATCCAATAGAAAGGGTCTCAGGTTTGGAATGGGAAGGAATTGGATATCACATCTCATGTTATAGGAAGGATCTCAGGTTTGGTATTAGAAGCATTGAGATATCACATCTCATGCTATAGGAAGGGTCTCAGGATTGGAATGTGAAGGATTTGGATATCACATCTCATGCTAAAGGAAGGGTCTCAGGTTTGGTAGAAGCATTGAGATATCACGTCGCTGCTATCGGAAGGGTCTCAGGATTGGATTGGGAAGGAGTTGGATATCCCTTCTCATGCTATAGGAAGGGTCTCAGGATTTGAATGGCAAGGAGTTGGATATCACATCTCATGCCATAGGAAGGGTCTCAGGTTTGGAATAAGCATTGAGATATCACATCTCTGCTATCGGAAGGGTCTCAGGATTGGATTGGGAAGGAGTTGGATATCCCTTCTCATGCTTTAGGAAGTGTCTCAGGTTGGAATGGGAAGGAGTTGGATATCACATCTCATGTTATAGGAAGGGTCTCAGGATTGGAATGGGAAGGATTTGGATATCACATCTCTTGCTATAGGAAGGGTCTCAGGATTGGAATGGGTAGGAGTTGGATATTACTTTCTTGCTATAGGAAGGGTCTCATGTTTGGAATGGGAAGGAGTTGGATATCACATATGCTATAGTTAGTGTCTCAGGTTTGGAACGGGAAGGAGTTGGATATCACATCTCGTGTTATAGGAAGGGTCTCAGGTTTGGTATAAGCATTGAGATATCACATCTCTGCTATCGGAAGCAGCTCAGGATTGGAATGGGAAGGAGTTGGATATCCCATCTCATGTTATAGGAAGAGTCTCTGGTTTGGTATTAGAATCATTGAGATATCACATCGCATGCTGTAGGAAGGGTCTAAGGATTGGAATGGGATGGACTTGGATATCACATCTCATGTTATAGGTAGGCTCTCAGGTTTGGTATAAGCATTGAGATATCACATCTCATGCTATAGGGAGGGTCTCAGGATTGGAATGGGAAGGAATTGGATATCACATCTCATGCTATAGGAAGGGTCTCAGATTTGGTATAAGCATTGAGATATCACATCTCATGCTAAAGGAAGGGTCTCAGGATTGGAATGGGAAGGAGTTGTATATGACATCTCAGGCCATGACATCTCAGGCCATAGGAAGGTTCTCAGGTTTGGTATAAGCATTGAGATATCATATTGCATGCTGTAGGAAGGGTCTAAGGATTGGAATGGGAAGGACCTGGATATCACATCTCATGCTATAGAACGGCTCTCAGGTTTGGAAAGGGAAGGAGTTGGATATCACATCTCATGTTATAGGATGGATCTCAGGTTTGGTATTAGAAGTATTGAGATATCACATCTCATGTTATCGGAAGGATCTCAGGTTTGGTATTAGAAGTATTGAGATATCACATCTCATGCTATAGGAAGGGTCTCAGGATTGGAATGGGAAGGAGTTGGATATCACATCTCATGCTAAAGGAAGGGTCTCAGGTTTGGTAGAAGCATTGAGATATCACATCTCATGCTATAGGAAGGGTCTCAGGATTGGAATGGGAAGGACTTAGATATCACATATCATGCTATAGGGAGGGTCTCAGTTTTGATATTAGACGCATTGAGATATCACATCTCATGCTATCGGAAGTGTCTCAGGATTAGAATGGGAAGGAGCTGGATATCACATCTCATGCTAAAGGAAGGGTCTCAGGTTTGGAACGGGAAGGAATTGGATATCACATCTCATGTTATAGGAAGGGTCTCAGGTTTGGTATAAACATTGAGATATCACATCTCTGCTATCGGAAGTGTCTCAGGATTGGAATGGGAAGGAGTTGGATTTCCCATCTCATGTTATAGGACGGGTCTCAGGTTTGTTATTGGAATCATTGAGATATCATATTGCATGCTGTAGGAAGGGTCTAAGGGTTGGAATGTGAAGGACTTGGATATCACATCTCATGCTATAGATAGGCTCTTAGGTTTGGAAAGGGAAGGAGTTGGATCTCACATTTCATGTTAGAGGAAGGATCTCAGGTTTGGTATTAGAAGCATTGAGATATCACATCTCATGCTATAGGAAGGGTCTCAGGATTGGAATGGGAAGGAGTTGGATATCACATCTCATGCTATAGGAAGGGTCTCAGGTTTGGTATAAGCATTGAGATATCACATCTCATGCTATAGGAAGGGTCTCAGGATTGGAATTGAAGGAGTTGGATATCACATCTCATGTTATAGGAAGGATCTCAGGTTTGGTATTAGAAGCATTGAGACATCACATCTCATGCTATAGGAAGGGTCTCAGGATTGGAATGGGAAGGAGTTGAATATGACATCTCATGCCGTAGGAAGGGTCTCAGGTTTGGTATAAACATTGAGATATCACATCTCTGCTATCAAAAGGGTCTCAGGATTGGAATGGGAAGGAGTTGGATATCCCATCTCATGTTATAGGAAGAGTCTCAAGTTTGGTATTAGAAGCATTGAGATATCACATCTCATGCTATAGGAAGTGTCTTAGGATTGGAATGGGAAGGACTTGGATATCACATCTCATGCTATAGGTAGGGTCTCAAGTTTGACATTAGAAGCATTGAGATGTCACATCTCATGCTATAGGAAGGGTCTGAGGATTGGAATGGGAAGGAGTTGGATATCACATCTCCTGCTATGGGAAGGGTCTCAGGTTTGGTATAAGCAGTGAGATATCACATCTCATGCTATAGGAAGTGTCTCAGGATTGGAATGGGAAGGAGTTGGATATCACATCTCATGTTATAGGAAGGATCTCAGGTTTGGTATAAGCATTGAGATATCACATCTCTGCTATCGGAAGGGTCTCAAGATTGGAATGGGAAGGAGTTGGATATTCCCATCTCATGTTATAGGAAGGGTCTCAGGTTTGGTATTAGAAGCATTGAGATATCACATCTCATGCTATAGGAAGGGTCTCAGGATTGGAATGGGAAGGACTTGGATATCACATCTCATGCTATAGGGAGGGTCTCAAGTTTGATATTAGAAGCTTTGAGATATCACATCTCATGATATCGGAAGGGTCTCAGGATTGGAATGGGAAGGAGTTGGATATCACATCTCATGATAAAGGAAGGGTCTAAGGTTTGGAAGGGGAAGGATTTGGATATCACATCTCATGTTATATTACGGGTCTCAGGTTTGGTATTAGAAGCATTGAGATATCAAGTCTCATAGTATAGGAAGGGTCTCAGAATTGGAATGGGAAGGAGTTGGATATCCCATCTCATGTTATAGGAAGAGTCTCTGGTTTGGTATTAGAATCATTGAGATATCACATCGCATGCTGTAGGAAGGGTCTAAGGATTGGAATGGGATGGACTTGGATATCACATCTCATGCTATAGGTAGGCTCTCAGGTTTGGTATAAGCATTGAGATATCACATCTCATGCTATAGGAAGGGTCTCAGAATTGGAATGGGAAGGAGTTGGATATCACATCTCAAGCTATAGGAAGGGTCTCAGTATTGGAATGGGAAGGACTTGGATATCACATCTCATGCTATAGGAAGGCTCTCAGGTTTGGAAGGGGAAAGAGTTGGATATCTCATTTCATGTTAGAGGTAGGATCTCAGGTTTGGTATTAGAGGCATTGAGATATCACATCTCATGCTATCAGAAGGGTCTCAGGAATGGAATGGGAAGGAGTTAGATATCACATCTCATGCTAAAGGGAGGGTCTCAGGATTGGAATGGGAAGGATTTGGATATCACATCTCTTGCTATAGGAAGGGTCTCAGGATTGGAATGGGTAGGAGTTGGATATTACTTTCTTGCTATAGGAAGGGTCTCATGTTTGGAATGGGAAGGAGTTGGATATCACATATGCTATAGTTAGTGTCTCAGGTTTGGAACGGGAAGGAGTTGGATATCACATCTCATGTTATAGGAAGGGTCTGAGGTTTGGTACAAGCATTGAGATATCACATCTCTGCTATCGGAAGCAGCTCAGGATTGGAATGGGAAGGAGTTGGATATCCCATCTCATGTTATAGGAAGAGTCTCTGGTTTGGTATTAGAATCATTGAGATATCACATCGCATGCTGTAGGAAGGGTCTAAGGATTGGAATGGGATGGACTTGGATATCACATCTCATGTTATAGGTAGGCTCTCAGGTTTGGTATAAGCATTGAGATATCACATCTCATGCTATAGGGAGGGTCTCAGGATTGGAATGGGAAGGAATTGGATATCACATCTCATGCTAGAGGAAGGGTCTCAGATTTGGTATAAGCATTGAGATATCACATCTCATGCTAAAGGAAGGGTCTCAGGATTGGAATGGGAAGGAGTTGTATATGACATCTCAGGCCATGACATCTCAGGCCATAGGAAGGTTCTCAGGTTTGGTATAAGCATTGAGATATCATATTGCATGCTGTAGGAAGGGTCTAAGGATTGGAATGGGAAGGACCTGGATATCACATCTCATGCTATAGAACGGCTCTCAGGTTTGGAAAGGGAAGGAGTTGGATATCACATCTCATGTTATAGGATGGATCTCAGGTTTGGTATTAGAAGTATTGAGATATCACATCTCATGTTATCGGAAGGATCTCAGGTTTGGTATTAGAAGTATTGAGATATCACATCTCATGCTATAGGAAGGGTCTCAGGATTGGAATGGGAAGGAGTTGGATATCACATCTCATGCTAAAGGAAGGGTCTCAGGTTTGGTAGAAGCATTGAGATATCACATCTCATGCTATAGGAAGGGTCTCAGGATTGGAATGGGAAGGACTTAGATATCACATATCATGCTATAGGGAGGGTCTCAGTTTTGATATTAGAAGCATTGAGATATCACATCTCATGCTATCGGAAGTGTCTCAGGATTAGAATGGGAAGGAGCTGGATATCACATCTCATGCTAAAGGAAGGGTCTCAGGTTTGGAACGGGAAGGAATTGGATATCACATCTCATGTTATAGGAAGGGTCTCAGGTTTGGTATAAACATTGAGATATCACATCTCTGCTATCGGAAGTGTCTCAGGATTGGAATGGGAAGGAGTTGGATTTCCCATCTCATGTTATAGGACGGGTCTCAGGTTTGTTATTGGAATCATTGAGATATCATATTGCATGCTGTAGGAAGGGTCTAAGGGTTGGAATGTGAAGGACTTGGATATCACATCTCATGCTATAGATAGGCTCTTAGGTTTGGAAAGGGAAGGAGTTGGATCTCACATTTCATGTTAGAGGAAGGATCTCAGGTTTGGTATTAGAAGCATTGAGATATCACATCTCATGCTATAGGAAGGGTCTCAGGATTGGAATGGGAAGGAGTTGGATATCACATCTCATGCTATAGGAAGGGTCTCAGGTTTGGTATAAGCATTGAGATATCACATCTCATGCTATAGGAAGGGTCTCAGGATTGGAATGGAAGGAGTTGGATATCACATCTCATGTTATAGGAAGGATCTCAGGTTTGGTATTAGAAGCATTGAGACATCACATCTCATGCTATAGGAAGGGTCTCAGGATTGGAATGGGAAGGAGTTGAATATGACATCTCATGCCGTAGGAAGGGTCTCAGGTTTGGTATAAACATTGAGATATCACATCTCTGCTATCAAAAGGGTCTCAGGATTGGAATGGGAAGGAGTTGGATATCCCATCTCATGTTATAGGAAGAGTCTCAAGTTTGGTATTAGAAGCATTGAGATATCACATCTCATGCTATAGGAAGTGTCTTAGGATTGGAATGGGAAGGACTTGGATATCACATCTCATGCTATAGGTAGGGTCTCAAGTTTGACATTAGAAGCATTGAGATATCACATCTCATGCTATAGGAAGGGTCTGAGGATTGGAATGGGAAGGAGTTGGATATCACATCTCCTGCTATGGGAAGGGTCTCAGGTTTGGTATAAGCAGTGAGATATCACATCTCATGCTATAGGAAGTGTCTCAGGATTGGAATGGGAAGGAGTTGGATATCACATCTCATGTTATAGGAAGGATCTCAGGTTTGGTATAAGCATTGAGATATCACATCTCTGCTATCGGAAGGGTCTCAAGATTGGAATGGGAAGGAGTTGGATATTCCCATCTCATGTTATAGGAAGGGTCTCAGGTTTGGTATTAGAAGCATTGAGATATCACATCTCATGCTATAGGAAGGGTCTCAGGATTGGAATGGGAAGGACTTGGATATCACATCTCATGCTATAGGGAGGGTCTCAAGTTTGATATTAGAAGCTTTGAGATATCACATCTCATGATATCGGAAGGGTCTCAGGATTGGAATGGGAAGGAGTTGGATATCACATCTCATGATAAAGGAAGGGTCTAAGGTTTGGAAGGGGAAGGATTTGGATATCACATCTCATGTTATATTACGGGTCTCAGGTTTGGTATTAGAAGCATTGAGATATCAAGTCTCATAGTATAGGAAGGGTCTCAGAATTGGAATGGGAAGGAGTTGGATATCCCATCTCATGTTATAGGAAGAGTCTCTGGTTTGGTATTAGAATCATTGAGATATCACATCGCATGCTGTAGGAAGGGTCTAAGGATTGGAATGGGATGGACTTGGATATCACATCTCATGCTATAGGTAGGCTCTCAGGTTTGGTATAAGCATTGAGATATCACATCTCATGCTATAGGAAGGGTCTCAGAATTGGAATGGGAAGGAGTTGGATATCACATCTCAAGCTATAGGAAGGCTCTCAGTATTGGAATGGGAAGGACTTGGATATCACATCTCATGCTATAGGAAGGCTCTCAGGTTTGGAAGGGGAAAGAGTTGGATATCTGATTTCATGTTAGAGGTAGGATCTCAGGTTTGGTATTAGAGGCATTGAGATATCACATCTCATGCTATCAGAAGGGTCTCAGGAATGGAATGGGAAGGAGTTAGATATCACATCTCATGCTAAAGGGAGGGTCTCAGGTTTGGAAGGGGAAGGATTTGGATATCACATCTCATGTTATAGGAAGGATCTCAGGTTTGGTATTAGAAGCATTGAGATATCACATCTCATGCTATCGGAAGGATCTCAGGTTTGGTATTAGAAGCATTGAGATATCACATCTCATGCTATCAGAAGAGTCTCAGGATTGGAATAGGAAGGAGTTGGATATCACATTTCATGCTAAAGGGGGGTCTCAGGTTTGGAAGGGGAAGGATTTGGATATCACATCTCATGTTATCGGAAGGATCTCACGTTTGGTATTAGAAGTATTGAGATATCATATCTCATGCTATAGGAAGGGTCTCAGGATTGGAATGGGAAGGAGTTGGATATCACATCTCATGCTATAGGGAGGGTCTCAGGATTGGAATGGGAAGGACTTAGATATCACATATCATGCTATAGGGAGGGTCTCAGTTTTGATATTAGAAGCATTGAGATATCACATCTCATGCTATCGGAAGTGTCTCAGGATTGGAATGGGAAGGAGCTGGATATCACATCTCATGCTAAAGGAAGGGTCTCAGGTTTGGAACGGGAAGGATTTGGATATCACATCTCTGCTATCGGAAGTGTCTCAGGATTGGAATGGGAAGGAGTTGGATATCCCATCTCATGTTATAGGACGGGTCTCAGGTTTGTTATTAGAATCATTGAGATATCATATTGCATGCTGTAGGAAGGGTCTAAGGGTTGGAATGTGAAGGACTTGGATATCACATCTCATGCTATAGATAGGCTCTTAGGTTTGGAAAGGGAAGGAGTTGGATATCACATTTCATGTTAGAGGAAGGATCTCAGGTTTGGTATTAGAAGCATTGAGATATCACATCTCATGCTATAGGAAGGGTCTCAGGATTGGAATGGGAAGCAGTTGGATATCACATTTCATGCTATAGGAAGGGTCTCAGGTTTGGTATAAGCATTGAGATATCACATCTCATGCTATAGGACGGGTCTCAGGATTGGAATGGAAGGAGTTGGATATCACATCTCATGTTATAGGAAGGATCTCAGGTTTGGTATTAGACGCATTGAGACATCACATCTCATGCTATAGGAAGGGTCTCAGGGTTGGAATGGGAAGGAGTTGGATATCACATCTCATCCAATAGGAAGGGTCTCAGGTTTGGAATGGGAAGGAATTGGATATCACATCTCATGTTATAGGAAGGATCTCAGGTTTGGTATTAGAAGCATTGAGATATCACATCTCATGCTATAGGAAGGGTCTCAGGATTGGAATGGGAAGGACTTGGATATCACATCTCATGCTATAGGTAGGGTCTCAAGTTTGACATTAGAAGCATTGAGATATCACATCTCATGCTATAGGAAGGGTCTCAGGATTGGAATGGAAGGAGTTGGATATCACATCTCATGTTATAGGAAGGATCTCAGGTTTGGTATTAGAAGCATTGAGACATCACATCTCATGCTATAGGAAGGGTCTCAGGATTGGAATGGGAAGGAGTTGAATATGACATCTCATGCCGTAGGAAGGGTCTCAGGTTTGGTATAAACATTGAGATATCACATCTCTGCTATCAAAAGGGTCTCAGGATTGGAATGGGAAGGAGTTGGATATCCCATCTCATGTTATAGGAAGAGTCTCAAGTTTGGTATTAGAAGCATTGAGATATCACATCTCATGCTATAGGAAGTGTCTTAGGATTGGAATGGGAAGGACTTGGATATCACATCTCATGCTATAGGTAGGGTCTCAAGTTTGACATTAGAAGCATTGAGATATCACATCTCATGCTATAGGAAGGGTCTGAGGATTGGAATGGGAAGGAGTTGGATATCACATCTCCTGCTATGGGAAGGGTCTCAGGTTTGGTATAAGCAGTGAGATATCACATCTCATGCTATAGGAAGTGTCTCAGGATTGGAATGGGAAGGAGTTGGATATCACATCTCATGTTATAGGAAGGATCTCAGGTTTGGTATAAGCATTGAGATATCACATCTCTGCTATCGGAAGGGTCTCAAGATTGGAATGGGAAGGAGTTGGATATTCCCATCTCATGTTATAGGAAGGGTCTCAGGTTTGGTATTAGAAGCATTGAGATATCACATCTCATGCTATAGGAAGGGTCTCAGGATTGGAATGGGAAGGACTTGGATATCACATCTCATGCTATAGGGAGGGTCTCAAGTTTGATATTAGAAGCTTTGAGATATCACATCTCATGATATCGGAAGGGTCTCAGGATTAGAATGGGAAGGAGTTTGATATCACATCTCATGCCATAATATGGGTCTCAGGTTTGGTAGAAGCATTGGGTTATCACATCTCATGCTATCGGAAGGGTATCGGGATTGGATTTGGAAGGAGTTGGATATCCCATCTCATGCTATAGGAAGGGTCTCAGGTTGGAATGGGAAGGAGTTGGATATCACATCTCATGTTATAGGAAGGGTCTCAGGATTGGAATGGGAAGGACTTGGATATCACATCTCATGCTATAGGAAGGCTCTCAGGTTTGCAAGGGGAAAGAGTTGGATATCACATTTCGTGTTAGAGGTAGGATCTCAGGTTTGGTATTAGAAGCATTGAGATATCACATCTCATGCTATCAGAAGGATCTCAGGTTTGGTATAGAAGCATTGAGATATCATATCTTATGCTATCAGAAGAGTCTCAGGATTGGAATGGGAAGGAGTTGAATATCACATCTCATGGTAAAGGGAGGGTCTCAGGTTTGGAAGATAAGGATTTGGATATCACATCTCATGTTATAGGAAGGATCTCAGGTTTGGTATTAGAAGTATTGAGATATCACATCTCATGCTATCGGAAGGATCTCAGGTTTGGTATAGAAGCATTGAGATATCATATCTTATGCTATCAGAAGGGTCTCAGGATTGGAATGGGAAGGAGTTGGATATCACATCTCATGCTATAGGGAGGGTCTCAAGTTTGATAGAAGCATTGAGATATCACATTTCATGATATCGGAAGGGTCTCAAGATTGGAATGGGAAGGAGTTGGATATCACATCTCATGATAAAGGAAGGGTCTAAGGTTTGGAAGGGGAAAGATTTGGATATCACATCTCATGTTATAGGACGGGTCTCAGGTTTGGTATTAGAAGCATTGAGATATCAAGTCTCATGGTATAGGAAGGGTCTCAGAATTGGAATGGGAAGGAGTTGGATATCACATTTCAAGCTATAGGAAGGGTCTCAGGATTAGAATGGGAAGGAGTTTGATATCACATCTCATGCCATAATATGGGTCTCAGGTTTGGTAGAAGCATTGGGTTATCACATCTCATGCTATCGGAAGGGTATCGGGATTGGATTTGGAAGGAGTTAGATATCCCATCTCATGCTATAGGAAGGGTCTCAGGTTGGAATGGGAAGGAGTTGGATATCACATCTCATGTTATAGGAAGGGTCTCAGGATTGGAATGGGAAGGACTTGGATATCACATCTCATGCTATAGGAAGGCTCTCAGGTTTGCAAGGGGAAAGAGTTGGATATCACATTTCATGTTAGAGGTAGGATCTCAGGTTTGGTATTAGAAGCATTGAGATATCACATCTCATGCTATCAGAAGGATCTCAGGTTTGGTATAGAAGCATTGAGATATCATATCTTATGCTATCAGAAGAGTCTCAGGATTGGAATGGGAAGGAGTTGGATATCACATCTCATGGTAAAAGGAGGGTCTCAGGTTTGGAAGATAAGGATTTGGATATCACATCTCATGTTATAGGAAGGATCTCAGGTTTGGTATTAGAAGTATTGAGATATCACATCTCATGCTATCGGAAGGATCTCAGGTTTGGTATAGAAGCATTGAGATATCATATCTTATGCTATCAGAAGGGTCTCAGGATTGGAATGGGAAGGAGTTGGATATCACATCTCATGCTAAAGGGAGGGTCTCAGGTTTGGAAGGGGAAGGATTTGGATATCACATCTCATGTTATAGGATGGATCTCAGGTTTGGTATTAGAAGTATTGAGATATCACATCTCATGTTATCGGAAGGATCTCAGGTTTGGTATTAGAAGTATTTAGATATCACATCTCATGCTATAGGAAGGGTCTCAGGATTGGAATGGGAAGGACTTAGATATCACATATCATGCTATAGGGAGAGTCTCAGTTTTGATATTAGAAGCATTGAGATATCACATCTCATGCTATCGGAAGTGTCTCAGGATTGGAATGGGAAGGAGCTGGATATCACATCTCATGCTAAAGGAAGGGTCTCAGGTTTGGAACGGGAAGGAGTTGGATATCACATCTCATGTTATAGGAAGGGTCTCAGGTTTGGTATAAACATTGAGATATCACATCTCTGCTATCGGAAGTGTCTCAGGATTGGAATGGGAAGGAGTTGGATATCCCATCTCATGTTATAGGACGGGTCTCAGGTTTTTTATTAGAATCATTGAGATATCATATTGCATGCTGTAGGAAGGGTCTAAGGATTGGAATGCGAAGGACTTGGATATCACATCTCATGCTATAGATAGGCTCTCAGGTTTGGAAAGTGAAGGAGTTGGATATCACATTTCATGTTAGAGGAAGGATCTCAGGTTTGGTATTAGAGGCATTGAGATATCACATCTCAGGCTATAGGAAGGGTCTCAGGATTGGAATGGGAAGGAGTTGGATATCACATCTCATGCTATAGGAAGGGTTTCAGGTTTGGTATAAGCATTGAGATATCACATCTCATGCTATAGGAAGGGTCTCAGGATTGGAATGGGAACGAGTTGGATATCAAATCTCATGCTATAGGAAGGGTCTCAGTATTGGAATGGGAAGGAGTTGAATATGACATCTCATGCCGTAGGAAGGGTCTCAGGTTTGGTATAAACATTGAGATATCACATCTCTGCTATCAAAAGGGTCTCAGGATTGGAATTGGAAGGAGTTGGATATCCCATCTCATGTTATAGGAAGAGTCTCAGGTTTGGTATTAGAAGCATTGAGATATCACATCTCATGCTATAGGAAGTGTCTCAGGATTGGAATGGGAAGGACTTGGATATCACATCTCATGCTATAGGTAGGGTCTCAAGTTTGACATTAGAAGCATTGAGATATCACATCTCATGCTATAGGAAGGGTCTGAGGATTGGAATGGGAAGGAGTTGGATATCACATCTCCTGCTATGGGAAGGGTCTCAGGTTTGGTATAAGCAGTGAGATATCACATCTCATGCTATAGGAAGTGTCTCAGGATTGGAATGGGAAGGAGTTGGATATCACATCTCATGTTATAGGAAGGATCTCAGGTGTGGTATAAGCATTGAGATATCACATCTCTGCTGTCGGAAGGGTCTCAAGATTGGAATGGGAAGGAGTTGGATATTCCCATCTCATGTTATAGGAAGGGTCTCAGGTTTGATATTAGAAGCATTGAGATATCACATCTCATGCTATAGGAAGGGCAAACCTGAGATCCTACCTCTAACATGAAATGTGATATCCAACTCTTTCCCCTTCCAAACCTGAGAGCCTTCCTATAGCATGAGATGTGATATATAGGTCCTTCCCATTCCAATCCTGAGACCCTTCCTATAGCTTGAGATGTGATATCCAACTCCTTCCCATTCCAATTCTGAGACCCTTCCTATACTCTGAGACTTGATATCTCAATGCTTCTAATACCAAACCTGAGACCCGTAATATAACATGAGATGTGATATCCAAATCCTTCCCCTTCCAAACCTTAGACCCTTCCTTTATCATGAGATGTGATATCCAACTCCTTCCCATTCCAATCCTGAGACCCTTCCGATATCATGAGATGTGATATCTCTAAGCTTCTAATATCAAACTTGAGACCCTCCCTATAGCATGAGATGGGATATCCAAGTCCTTCCCATTCCAATCCTGAGACCCTTCCTATAGCATGAGATGTGATATCTCAATGCTTCTAATACCAAACCTGAGACCCTTCCTATAACATGAGATGGGAATATCCAACTCCTTCCCATTCCAATCCTGAGACCCTTCCGATAGCAGAGATGTGATATCTCAATGCTTATACCAAACCTGAGACCCTTCCTATGGCATGAGATGTGATATCCAACTCCTTGCCATTCAAATCCTGAGACCCTTCCTATAGCATGAGAAGGGATATCCAACTCCTTCCCAATCCAATCCTGAGACCCTTCCGATTGCAGAGACGTGATATCTCAATGCTTCTACCAAACCTGAGACCCTTCCTTTAGCATGAGATGTGATATCCAAATCCTTCACATTCCAATCCTGAGACCCTTCCTATAGCATGAGATGTGATATCTCAATGCTTCTAATACCAAACCTGAGATCCTTCCTATAACATGAGATGTGATATCCAATTCCTTCCCATTCCAAACCTGAGACCCTTCCTATTGGATGAGATGTGATATCCAACTCCTTCCCATTCCAACCCTGAGACCCTTCCTATAGCATGAGATGTGATGTCTCAATGCTTCTAATACCAAACCTGAGATCCTTCCTATAACATGAGATGTGATATCCAACTCCTTCCATTCCAATCCTGAGACCCGTCCTATAGCATGAGATGTTATATCCAACTACTTCCCATTCCAATCCTGAGACCCTTCCTATAGCATGAGATGTGATATCTCAATGCTTCTAATACCAAACCTGAGATCCTTCCTCTAACATGAAATGTGATATCCAACTCCTTCCCTTTCCAAACCTAAGAGCCTATCTATAGCATGAGATGTGATATCCAAGTCCTTCCCATTCCAATCCTTAGACCCTTCCTACAGCATGCAATATGATATCTCAATGATTCTAATAACAAACCTGAGACCCGTCCTATAGCATGAGATATGATATCCAAGTCCTTCCCATTCCAATCCTGAGACCCTTCCTATAACATGAAATGTGATATCCAACTCCTTCCCATTCCAACCTGAGACCCTTCCTATAGCATGAGATGGGATATCCAACTTCTTCCAAATCCAATACTGATACCCTTCCGATAGCATGAGATGTGATATCCCAATGCTTCTACCAAACCTGAGACCCATACTATGGCATGAGATGTGATATCAAACTCCTTTCCATTCCAATCCTGAGACCCTTCCTATAGCTTGAGGTGTGATATCCAACTCCTTCCCATTCCAATTCTGAGACCCTTCTTATACCATGAGACTTGATATCTCAATGCTTCTAATACCAAACCTGAGACCCGTCCTATAACATGAGATGTGATATCCAAATCCTTCCCCTTCCAAACCTTAGACCCTTCCTTTATCATGAGATGTGGTATCCAACTCCTTCCCATTCCAATCCTGAGACCCTTCCGATATCATGAGATTTGTTATCTCAATGCTTCTAATATCAAACTTGAAACCCTCCCTATAGCATGAGATGTGACATCCAAGTCCTTCCCATTCCAATCCTGAGACCCTTCCTATAGCATGAGATGTGATATCTCTATGCTTCTAATACCAAACCTGAGACCCTTCCTATAACATGAGATGGGATATCCAACTCCTTCCCATTCCAATCCTGAGACCCTTCCGATAGCAGAGATGTGATATCTCAATGCTTATACCAAACCTGAGACCCTTCCTATGGCCTGAGATGTCATATACAACTCCTTCCCATTCCAATCCTGAGACCCTTCCTTTAGCATGAGATGTGATATCTCAATGCCTATACCAAATCTGAGACCCTTCCTATAGCATGAGATGTGATATCCAAATCCTTCCCATTCCAATCCTGAGACCCTTCCTATAGCATGAGATGTGATATCTCAATGCTTATACCAAACCTGAGAGCCTACCTATAGCATGAGATGTGATATCCAAGTCCATCCCATTCCAATCCTTAGACCCTTCCTACAGCATGCAATGTGATATCTCAATGATTCTAATACCAAACCTGAGACCCTTCCTATAACATGAGATGTGATATCCAACTCCTTCCCGTTCCAAACCTGAGACACTAACTATAGCATATGTGATATCCAACTCCTTCCCATTCCAAACATGAGACCCTTCCTATAGCAAGAAAGTAATATCCAACTCCTACCCATTCCAATCCTGAGACCCTTCCTATAGCAAGAGATGTGATATCCAAATCCTTCCCATTCCAATCCTGAGACCCTTCCTATAACATGAGATGTGATATCCAACTCCTTCCCATTCCAACCTGAGACACTTCCTATAGCATGAGAAGGGATATCCAACTCCTTCCCAATCCAATCCTGAGACCCTTCCGATAGCAGAGATGTGATATCTCAATGCTTATACCAAACCTGAGACCCTTCCTATGGCATGAGATGTGATATACAACTCCTTGCCATTCAAATCCTGAGACCCTTCCTATAGCATGAGAAGGGATATCCAACTCCTTCCCAATCCAATCCTGAGACCCTTCCGATAGCAGAGACGTGATATCTCAATGCTTCTACCAAACCTGAGACCCTTCCTTTAGCATGAGATGTGATATCCAAATCCTTCACATTCCAATCCTGAGACCCTTCCTATAGCATGAGATGTGATATCTCAATGCTTCTAATACCAAACCTGAGATCCTTCCTATAACATGAGATGTGATATCCAATTCCTTCCCATTCCAAACCTGAGACCCTTCCTATTGGATGAGATGTGATATCCAACTCCTTCCCATTCCAACCCTGAGACCCTTCCTATAGCATGAGATGTGATGTCTCAATGCTTCTAATACCAAACCTGAGATCCTTCCTATAACATGAGATGTGATATCCAACTCCTTCCATTCCAATCCTGAGACCCGTCCTATAGCATGAGATGTGATATCTCAATGCTTATACCAAACCTGAAACCCTTCCTATAGCATGAGATGTGATATCCAACTACTTCCCATTCCAATCCTGAGACCCTTCCTATAGCATGAGATGTGATATCTCAATGCTTCTAATAACAAACCTGAGATCCTTCCTCTAACATGAAATGTGATATCCAACTCCTTCGCTTCCCAAACCTAAGAGCCTATCTATAGCATGAGATGTGATATCCAAGTCCTTCCCATTCCAACCCTTAGACCCTTCCTACAGCATGCAATATGATATCTCAATGATTCTAATAACAAACCTGAGACCCGTCCTATAACATGAGATGGGATATCCAACTCCTTCCCATTCCAATCCTGAGACACTTCCGATAGCAGAGATGTGATATCTCAATGCTTATACCAAACCTGAGACCCTTCCTATAACATGAGATGTGATATCCAAATCCATCCCGTTCCAAACCTGAGACCCTTCCTTTAGCATGAGATGTGATATCCAAATCCTTCCCGTTCCAAACCTGAGACCCTTCCTTTAGCATGAGATGTGATATTTCAATGCTTCTAATATCAAAACTGAGACCCTCCCTATAGCATGATATGTGATATCTAAGTCCTTCCCATTCCAATCCTGAGACACTCCCTAAAGCATGAGATGTGATATCCAACTCTTTCCCATTCCAATCCTGAGACCCTTCATATAGCATGAGATATGATATCTCAATACTTCTAATACCAAACGTGAGATCCTTCCGATAACATGAGATGTGATATCCAACTCCTTCCATTCCAATCCTGAGACCCGTCCTATAGCATGAGATGTGATATCTCAATGCTTATACCAAACCTGAGACCCTTCCTATAGCATGAGATGTGATATCCAACTACTTCCCATTCCAATCCTGAGACCCTTCCTATAGCATGAGATGTGATATCTCAATGCTTCTAATACCAAACCTGAGATCCTTCCTCTAACATGAAATGTGATATCCAACTCCTTCCCTTTCCAAACCTAAGAGCCTATCTATAGCATGAGATGTGATATCCAAGTCCTTCCCATTCCAATCCTTAGACCCTTCCTACAGCATGCAATATGATATCTCAATGATTCTAATAGCAAACCTGAGACCCGTCCTATAGCATGAGATATGATATCCAAGTCCTTCCCATTCCAATCCTGAGACCCTTCCTATAACATGAAATGTGATATCCAACTCCTTCCCATTCCAACCTGAGACCCCTCCTATAGCATGAGATGGGATATCCAACTTCTTCCAAATCCAATACTGATACCCTTCCGATAGCATGAGATGTGATATCCCAATGCTTCTACCAAACCTGAGACCCACACTATGGCATGAGATGTGATATCAAACTCCTTTCCATTCCAATCCTGAGACCCTTCCTATAGCTTGAGGTGTGATATCCAACTCCTTCCCATTCCAATTCTGAGACCCTTCTTATACCATGAGACTTGATATCTCAATGCTTCTAATACCAAACCTGAGACCCGTCCTATAACATGAGATGTGATATCCAAATCCTTCCCCTTCCAAACCTTAGACCCTTCCTTTATCATGAGATGTGGTATCCAACTCCTTCCCATTCCAATCCTGAGACCCTTCCGATATCATGAGATGTGTTATCTCAATGCTTCTAATATCAAACTTGAGACCCTCCCTATAGCATGAGATGTGACATCCAAGTCCTTCCCATTCCAATCCTGAGACCCTTCCTATAGCATGAGATGTGATATCTCTATGCTTCTAATACCAAACCTGAGACCCTTCCTATAACATGAGATGGGATATCCAACTCCTTCCCATTCCAATCCTGAGACCCTTCCGATAGCAGAGATGTGATATCTCAATGCTTATACCAAACCTGAGACCCTTCCTATGGCCTGAGATGTCATATACAACTCCTTCCCATTCCAATCCTGAGACCCTTCCTTTAGCATGAGATGTGATATCTCAATGCTTATACCAAATCTGAGACCCTTCCTATAGCATGAGATGTGATATACAAATCCTTCCCATTCCAATCCTGAGACCCTTCCTATAGCATGAGATGTGATATCTCAATGCTTATACCAAACCTGAGAGCCTACCTATAGCATGAGATGTGATATCCAAGTCCATCCCATTCCAATCCTTAGACCCTTCCTATTGGATGAGATGTGATATCCAACTCCTTCCCATTCCAACCCTGAGACCCTTCCTATAGCATGAGATGTGATGTCTCAATGCTTCTAATACCAAACCTGAGATCCTTCCTATAACATGAGATGTGATATCCAATTCCTTCCCATTCCAAACCTGAGACCCTTCCTATTGGATGAGATGTGATATCCAACTCCTTCCCATTCCAACCCTGAGACCCTTCCTATAGCATGAGATGTGATGTCTCAATGCTTCTAATACCAAACCTGAGATCCTTCCTATAACATGAGATGTGATATCCAACTCCTTCCATTCCAATCCTGAGACCCGTCCTATAGCATGAGATGTGGTATCCAACTACTTCCCATTCCAATCCTGAGACCCTTCCTATAGCATGAGATGTGATATCTCAATGCTTCTAATACCAAACCTGAGATCCTTCCTCTAACATGAAATGTGATATCCAACTCCTTCCCTTTCCAAACCTAAGAGCCTATCTATAGCATGAGATGTGATATCCAAGTCCTTCCCATTCCAATCCTTAGACCCTTCCTACAGCATGCAATATGATATCTCAATGATTCTAATAACAAACCTGAGACCCGTCCTATAGCATGAGATATGATATCCAAGTCCTCCCCATTCCAATCCTGAGACCCTTCCTATAACATGAAATGTGATATCCAACTCCTTCCCATTCCAACCTGAGACCCTTCCTATAGCATGAGATGGGATATCCAACTTCTTCCAAATCCAATACTGATACCCTTCCGATAGCATGAGATGTGATATCCCAATGCTTCTACCAAACCTGAGACCCATACTATGGCATGAGATGTGATATCAAACTCCTTTCCATTCCAATCCTGAGACCCTTCCTATAGCTTGAGGTGTGATATCCAACTCCTTCCCATTCCAATTCTGAGACCCTTCTTATACCATGAGACTTGATATCTCAATGCTTCTAATACCAAACCTGAGACCCGTCCTATAACATGAGATGTGATATCCAAATCCTTCCCCTTCCAAACCTTAGACCCTTCCTTTATCATGAGATGTGGTATCCAACTCCTTCCCATTCCAATCCTGAGACCCTTCCGATATCATGAGATTTGTTATCTCAATGCTTCTAATATCAAACTTGAAACCCTCCCTATAGCATGAGATGTGACATCCAAGTCCTTCCCATTCCAATCCTGAGACCCTTCCTATAGCATGAGATGTGATATCTCTATGCTTCTAATACCAAACCTGAGACCCTTCCTATAACATGAGATGGGATATCCAACTCCTTCCCATTCCAATCCTGAGACCCTTCCGATAGCAGAGATGTGATATCTCAATGCTTATACCAAACCTGAGACCCTTCCTATGGCCTGAGATGTCATATACAACTCCCTCCCATTCCAATCCTGAGACCCTTCCTTTAGCATGAGATGTGATATCTCAATGCCTATACCAAATCTGAGACCCTTCCTATAGCATGAGATGTGATATCCAAATCCTTCCCATTCCAATCCTGAGACCCTTCCTATAGCATGAGATGTGATATCTCAATGCTTATACCAAACCTGAGAGCCTACCTATAGCATGAGATGTGATATCCAAGTCCATCCCATTCCAATCCTTAGACCCTTCCTACAGCATGCAATGTGATATCTCAATGATTCTAATACCAAACCTGAGACCCTTCCTATAACATGAGATGTGATATCCAACTCCTTCCCGTTCCAAACCTGAGACACTAACTATAGCATATGTGATATCCAACTCCTTCCCATTCCAAACATGAGACCCTTCCTATAGCAAGAAAGTAATATCCAACTCCTACCCATTCCAATCCTGAGACCCTTCCTATAGCAAGAGATGTGATATCCAAATCCTTCCCATTCCAATCCTGAGACCCTTCCTATAACATGAGATGTGATATCCAACTCCTTCCCATTCCAACCTGAGACACTTCCTATAGCATGAGAAGGGATATCCAACTCCTTCCCAATCCAATCCTGAGACCCTTCCGATAGCAGAGATGTGATATCTCAATGCTTATACCAAACCTGAGACCCTTCCTATGGCATGAGATGTGATATACAACTCCTTGCCATTCAAATCCTGAGACCCTTCCTATAGCATGAGAAGGGATATCCAACTCCTTCCCAATCCAATCCTGAAACCCTTCCGATAGCAGAGACGTGATATCTCAATGCTTCTACCAAACCTGAGACCCTTCCTTTAGCATGAGATGTGATATCCAAATCCTTCACATTCCAATCCTGAGACCCTTCCTATAGCATGAGATGTGATATCTCAATGCTTCTAATACCAAACCTGAGATCCTTCCTATAACATGAGATGTGATATCCAATTCCTTCCCATTCCAAACCTGAGACCCTTCCTATTGGATGAGATGTGATATCCAACTCCTTCCCATTCCAACCCTGAGACCCTTCCTATAGCATGAGATGTGATGTCTCAATGCTTCTAATACCAAACCTGAGATCCTTCCTATAACATGAGATGTGATATCCAACTCCTTCCATTCCAATCCTGAGACCCGTCCTATAGCATGAGATGTGATATCTCAATTCTTATACCAAACCTGAAACCCTTCCTATAGCATGAGATGTGATATCCAACTACTTCCCATTCCAATCCTGAGACCCTTCCTATAGCATGAGATGTGATATCTCAATGCTTCTAATAACAAACCTGAGATCCTTCCTCTAACATGAAATGTGATATCCAACTCCTTCGCTTCCCAAACCTAAGAGCCTATCTATAGCATGAGATGTGATATCCAAGTCCTTCCCATTCCAACCCTTAGACCCTTCCTACAGCATGCAATATGATATCTCAATGATTCTAATAACAAACCTGAGACCCGTCCTATAACATGAGATGGGATATCCAACTCCTTCCCATTCCAATCCTGAGACACTTCCGATAGTAGAGATGTGATATCTCAATGCTTATACCAAACCTGAGACCCTTCCTATAACATGAGATGTGATATCCAAATCCAGCCCGTTCCAAACCTGAGACCCTTCCTTTAGCATGAGATGTGATATCCAAATCCTTCCCGTTCCAAACCTGAGACCCTTCCTTTAGCATGAGATGTGATATTTCAATGCTTCTAATATCAAAACTGAGACCCTCCCTATAGCATGATATGTGATATCTAAGTCCTTCCCATTCCAATCCTGAGACACTCCCTAAAGCATGAGATGTGATATCCAACTCTTTCCCATTCCAATCCTGAGACCCTTCATATAGCATGAGATATGATATCTCAATACTTCTAATACCAAATGTGAGATCCTTCCGATAACATGAGATGTGATATCCAACTCCTTCCATTCCAATCCTGAGACCCGTCCTATAGCATGAGATGTGATATCTCAATGCTTATACCAAACCTGAGACCCTTCCTATAGCATGAGATGTGATATCCAACTACTTCCCATTCCAATCCTGAGACCCTTCCTATAGCATGAGATGTGATATCTCAATGCTTCTAATACCAAACCTGAGATCCTTCCTCTAACATGAAATGTGATATCCAACTCCTTCCCTTTCCAAACCTAAGAGCCTATCTATAGCATGAGATGTGATATCCAAGTCCTTCCCATTCCAATCCTTAGACCCTTCCTACAGCATGCAATATGATATCTCAATGATTCTAATAGCAAACCTGAGACCCGTCCTATAGCATGAGATATGATATCCAAGTCCTTCCCATTCCAATCCTGAGACCCTTCCTATAACATGAAATGTGATATCCAACTCCTTCCCATTCCAACCTGAGACCCCTCCTATAGCATGAGATGGGATATCCAACTTCTTCCAAATCCAATACTGATACCCTTCCGATAGCATGAGATGTGATATCCCAATGCTTCTACCAAACCTGAGACCCACACTATGGCATGAGATGTGATATCAAACTCCTTTCCATTCCAATCCTGAGACCCTTCCTATAGCTTGAGGTGTGATATCCAACTCCTTCCCATTCCAATTCTGAGACCCTTCTTATACCATGAGACTTGATATCTCAATGCTTCTAATACCAAACCTGAGACCCGTCCTATAACATGAGATGTGATATCCAAATCCTTCCCCTTCCAAACCTTAGACCCTTCCTTTATCATGAGATGTGGTATCCAACTCCTTCCCATTCCAATCCTGAGACCCTTCCGATATCATGAGATGTGTTATCTCAATGCTTCTAATATCAAACTTGAGACCCTCCCTATAGCATGAGATGTGACATCCAAGTCCTTCCCATTCCAATCCTGAGACCCTTCCTATAGCATGAGATGTGATATCTCTATGCTTCTAATACCAAACCTGAGACCCTTCCTATAACATGAGATGGGATATCCAACTCCTTCCCATTCCAATCCTGAGACCCTTCCGATAGCAGAGATGTGATATCTCAATGCTTATACCAAACCTGAGACCCTTCCTATGGCCTGAGATGTCATATACAACTCCTTCCCATTCCAATCCTGAGACCCTTCCTTTAGCATGAGATGTGATATCCAACTCTTTCCCATTCCAATCCTGAGACCCTTCATATAGCATGAGATATGATATCTCAATACTTCTAATACCAAACGTGAGATCCTTCCGATAACATGAGATGTGATATCCAACTCCTTCCATTCCAATCCTGAGACCCGTCCTATAGCATGAGATGTGATATCTCAATGCTTATACCAAACCTGAGACCCTTCCTATAGCATGAGATGTGATATCCAACTACTTCCCATTCCAATCCTGAGACCCTTCCTATAGCATGAGATGTGATATCTCAATGCTTCTAATACCAAACCTGAGATCCTTCCTCTAACATGAAATGTGATATCCAACTCCTTCCCTTTCCAAACCTAAGAGCCTATCTATAGCATGAGATGTGATATCCAAGTCCTTCCCATTCCAATCCTTAGACCCTTCCTACAGCATGCAATATGATATCTCAATGATTCTAATAGCAAACCTGAGACCCGTCCTATAGCATGAGATATGATATCCAAGTCCTTCCCATTCCAATCCTGAGACCCTTCCTATAACATGAAATGTGATATCCAACTCCTTCCCATTCCAACCTGAGACCCCTCCTATAGCATGAGATGGGATATCCAACTTCTTCCAAATCCAATACTGATACCCTTCCGATAGCATGAGATGTGATATCCCAATGCTTCTACCAAACCTGAGACCCACACTATGGCATGAGATGTGATATCAAACTCCTTTCCATTCCAATCCTGAGACCCTTCCTATAGCTTGAGGTGTGATATCCAACTCCTTCCCATTCCAATTCTGAGACCCTTCTTATACCATGAGACTTGATATCTCAATGCTTCTAATACCAAACCTGAGACCCGTCCTATAACATGAGATGTGATATCCAAATCCTTCCCCTTCCAAACCTTAGACCCTTCCTTTATCATGAGATGTGGTATCCAACTCCTTCCCATTCCAATCCTGAGACCCTTCCGATATCATGAGATGTGTTATCTCAATGCTTCTAATATCAAACTTGAGACCCTCCCTATAGCATGAGATGTGACATCCAAGTCCTTCCCATTCCAATCCTGAGACCCTTCCTATAGCATGAGATGTGATATCTCTATGCTTCTAATACCAAACCTGAGACCCTTCCTATAACATGAGATGGGATATCCAACTCCTTCCCATTCCAATCCTGAGACCCTTCCGATAGCAGAGATGTGATATCTCAATGCTTATACCAAACCTGAGACCCTTCCTATGGCCTGAGATGTCATATACAACTCCTTCCCATTCCAATCCTGAGACCCTTCCTTTAGCATGAGATGTGATATCTCAATGCTTATACCAAATCTGAGACCCTTCCTATAGCATGAGATGTGATATACAAATCCTTCCCATTCCAATCCTGAGACCCTTCCTCTAGCATGAGATGTGATATCTCAATGCTTATACCAAACCTGAGAGCCTACCTATAGCATGAGATGTGATATCCAAGTCCATCCCATTCCAATCCTTAGACCCTTCCTACAGTATGCAATGTGATATCTCAATGATTCTAATACCAAACCAGAGACTCTTACTATAACATGAGATGGGATATCCAACTCCTTCCCATTCCAATCCTGAGCCGCTTCCGATAGCAGAGATGTGATATCTCAATGCTTATACCAAACCTGAGACCCTTCCTATAACATGAGATGTGATATCCAACTCCTTCCCGTTCCAAACCTGAGACACTAACTATAGCATATGTGATATCCAACTCCTTCCCATTCCAAACATGAGACCCTTCCTATAGCAAGAAAGTAATATCCAACTCCTACCCATTCCAATCCTGAGACCCTTCCTATAGCAAGAGATGTGATATCCAAATCCTTCCCATTCCAATCCTGAGACCCTTCCTATAACATGAGATGTGATATCGAACTCCTTCCCATTCCAACCTGAGACACTTCCTATAGCATGAGAAGGGATATCCAACTCCTTCCCAATCCAATCCTGAGACCCTTCCGATAGCAGAGATGTGATATCTCAATGCTTATACCAAACCTGAGACCCTTCCTATGGCATGAGATGTGATATCCAACTCCTTGCCATTCAAATCCTGAGACCCTTCCTATAGCATGAGAAGGGATATCCAACTCCTTCCCAATCCAATCCTGAGACCCTTCCGATAGCAGAGACGTGATATCTCAATGCTTCTACCAAACCTGAGACCCTTCCTTTAGCATGAGATGTGATATCCAAATCCTTCACATTCCAATCCTGAGACCCTTCCTATAGCATGAGATGTGATATCTCAATGCTTCTAATACCAAACCTGAGATCCTTCCTATAACATGAGATGTGATATCCAATTCCTTCCCATTCCAAACCTGAGACCCTTCCTATTGGATGAGATGTGATATCCAACTCCTTCCCATTCCAGCCCTGAGACCCTTCCTATAGCATGAGATGTGATGTCTCAATGCTTCTAATACCAAACCTGAGATCCTTCCTATAACATGAGATGTGATATCCAACTCCTTCCATTCCAATCCTGAGACCCGTCCTATAGCATGAGATGTGATATCTCAATGCTTATATCAAACCTGAGACCCTTCCTATAGCATGAGATGTGATATCCAACTACTTCCCATTCCAATCCTGAGACCCTTCCTATAGCATGAGATGTGATATCTCAATGCTTCTAATAACAAACCTGAGATCCTTCCTCTAACATGAAATGTGATATCCAACTCCTTCCCTTTCCAAACCTAAGAGCCTATCTATAGCATGAGATGTGATATCCAAGTCCTTCCCATTCCAACCCTTAGACCCTTCCTACAGCATGCAATATGATATCTCAATGATTCTAATAACAAACCTGAGACCCGTCCTATAACATGAGATGGGATATCCAACTCCTTCCCATTCCAATCCTGAGACACTTCCGATAGCAGAGATGTGATATCTCAATGCTTATACCAAACTGAGACCCTTCCTATAACATGAGATGTGATATCCAAATCCTTCCCATTCCAAACCTGAGACCCTTCCTTTAGCATGAGATGTGATATCCAAATCCTTCCCGTTCCAAACCTGAGACCCTTCCTTTAGCATGAGATGTGATATCCAGCTCCTTCCCATTCCAATCCTGAGACACTTCCGATAGCATGAGATGTGATATTTCAATGCTTCTAATATCAAAACTGAGACCCTCCCTATAGCATGATATGTGATATCTAAGTCCTTCCCATTCCAATCCTGAGACACTCCCTAAAGCATGAGATGTGATATCCAACTCTTTCCCATTCCAATCCTGAGACCCTTCATATAGCATGAGATATGATATCTCAATACTTCTAATACCAAACCTGAGATCCTTCCGATAACATGAGATGTGATATCCAAATCCTTCCCCTTCCAAACCTGAGACCCTCCCTTTAGCATGAGATGTGATATCCAACTCCTTCCCATTCCAATCCTGAGACCCTTCTGATAGCATGAGATGTGATATCTCAATGCTTCTAATACCAAACCTGAGATCCTTCCGATAGCATGAGATGTGATATCTCAATGCTTCTAATACCAAACCTGAGATCCTTCCTATAACATGAGATGTGATATCCAAATCCTTCCCCTTCCAAACCTGAGACCCTCCCTTTAGCATGAGATGTGATATCCAACTCCTTCCCATTCCATTCCTGAGACCCTTCTGATAGCATGAGATGTGATATCTCAATGCCTCTAATACCAAACCTGAGATCCTACCTCTAACATGAAATGTGATATCCAGCTCTTTCCCCTTCCAAACCTGAGAGCCTTCCTATAGCATGAGATGTGATATCCAAGTCCTTCCCATTCCAATCCTGAGACCCTTCCTATAGCTTGAGATGTGATATCCAACTCCTTCCCATTCCAATTCTGAGACCCTTCCTATACTCTGAGACTTGATATCTCAATGCTTCTAATACCAAACCTGAGACCCGTAATATAACATGAATTGTGATATCCAAATCCTTCCCCTTCCAAACCTTAGACCCTTCCTTTATCATGAGATGTGATATCCAACTCCTTCCCATTCCAATCCTGAGACCCTTCCGATATCATGAGATGTGATATCTCAAAGCTTCTAATATCAAACTTGAGACCCTCCCTATAGCATGAGATGTGATATCCAAGTCCTTCCCATTCCAATCCTGAGACCCTTCCTATAGCATGAGATGTGATATCTCAATGCTTCTAATACCAAACCTGAGACCCTTCCTATAACATGAGATGGGAATATCCAACTCCTTCCCATTCCAATCCTGAGACCCTTCCGATGGCATGAGATGTGATATCCAACTCCTTGCCATTCAAATCCCGAGACCCTTCCTATAGCATGAGAAGGGATATCCAACTCCCTCCCAATCCAATCCTGAGACCCTTCCGATAGCAGAGACGTGATATCTCAATGCTTCTACCAAACCTGAGACCCTTCCTTTAGCATGAGATGTGATATCCAAATCCTTCACATTCCAATCCTGAGACCCTTCCTATAGCATGAGATGTGATATCTCAATGCTTCTAATACCAAACCTGAGATCCTTCCTATAACATGAGATGTGATATCCAATTCCTTCCCATTCCAAACCTGAGACCCTTCCTATTGGATGAGATGTGATATCCAACTCCTTCCCATTCCAACCCTGAGACCCTTCCTATAGCATGAGATGTGATGTCTCAATGCTTCTAATACCAAACCTGAGATCCTTCCTATAACATGAGATGTGATATCCAACTCCTTCCATTCCAATCCTGAGACCCGTCCTATAGCATGAGATGTGATATCTCAATGTATACCAAACCTGAGACCCTTCCTATAGCATGAGATGTGATATCCAACTACTTCCCATTCCAATCCTGAGACCCTTCCTATAGCATGAGATGTGATATCTCAATGCTTCTAATACCAAACCTGAGATCCTTCCTCTAACATGAAATGTGATATCCAACTCCTTCCCTTTCCAAACCTAAGAGCCTATCTATAGCATGAGATGTGATATCCAAGTCCTTCCCATTCCAATCCTTAGACCCTTCCTACAGCATGCAATATGATATCTCAATGATTCTAATAACAAACCTGAGACCCGTCCTATAGCATGAGATATGATATCCAAGTCCTTCCCATTCCAAACCTGAGACCCTTCCTATAACATGAAATGTGATATCCAACTCCTTCCCATTCCAACCTGAGACCCTTCCTATAGCATGAGATGGGATATCCAACTTCTTCCAAATCCAATACTGATACCCTTCCGATAGCATGAGATGTGATATCCCTCTGCTTCTACCAAACCTGAGACCCATACTATGGCATGAGATGTGATATCAAACTCCTTCCCATTCCAATCCTGAGACCCTTCCTATAGCTTGAGGTGTGATATCCAACTCCTTCCCATTCCAACCTGAGACACTTCCTATAGCATGAGAAGGGATATCCAACTCCTTCCCAATCCAATCCTGAGACCCTTCCGATAGCAGAGATGTGATATCTCAATGCTTATACCAAACCTGAGACCCTTCCTATGGCATGAGATGTGATATCCAACTCCTTGCCATTCAAATCCTGAGACCCTTCCTATAGCATGAGAAGGGATATCCAACTCCTTCCCAATCCAATCCTGAGACCCTTCCGATAGCAGAGACGTGATATCTCAATGCTTCTACCAAACCTGAGACCCTTCCTTTAGCATGAGATGTGATATCCAAATCCTTCACATTCCAATCCTGAGACCCTTCCTATAGCATGAGATGTGATATCTCAATGCTTCTAATACCAAACCTGAGATCCTTCCTATAACATGAGATGTGATATCCAATTCCTTCCCATTCCAAACCTGAGACCCTTCCTATTGGATGAGATGTGATATCCAACTCCTTCCCATTCCAACCCTGAGACCCTTCCTATAGCATGAGATGTGATGTCTCAATGCTTCTAATACCAAACCTGAGATCCTTCCTATAACATGAGATGTGATATCCAACTCCTTCCATTCCAATCCTGAGACCCGTCCTATAGCATGAGATGTGATATCTCAATGCTTATACCAAACCTGAAACCCTTCCTATAGCATGAGATGTGATATCCAACTACTTCCCATTCCAATCCTGAGACCCTTCCTATAGCATGAGATGTGATATCTCAATGCTTCTAATAACAAACCTGAGATCCTTCCTCTAACATGAAATGTGATATCCAACTCCTTCGCTTCCCAAACCTAAGAGCCTATCTATAGCATGAGATGTGATATCCAAGTCCTTCCCATTCCAACCCTTAGACCCTTCCTACAGCATGCAATATGATATCTCAATGATTCTAATAACAAACCTGAGACCCGTCCTATAACATGAGATGTGATATCCAAATCCTTCCCGTTCCAAACCTGAGACCCTTCCTTTAGCATGAGATGTGATATCCAAATCCTTCCCGTTCCAAACCTGAGACCCTTCCTTTAGCATGAGATGTGATATCCAGCTCCTTCCCATTCCAATCCTGAGACCCTTCCTATAGCATGAGATGTGATATCTCAATGCTTCTAATACCAAACCTGAGATCCTTCCTATAACATGAGATGTGATATCCAATTCCTTCCCATTCCAAACCTGAGACCCTTCCTATTGGATGAGATGTGATATCCAACTCCTTCCCATTCCAACCCTGAGACCCTTCCTATAGCATGAGATGTGATGTCTCAATGCTTCTAATACCAAACCTGAGATCCTTCCTATAACATGAGATGTGATATCCAACTCCTTCCATTCCAATCCTGAGACCCGTCCTATAGCATGAGATGTGATATCTCAATGCTTATACCAAACCTGAAACCCTTCCTATAGCATGAGATGTGATATCCAACTACTTCCCATTCCAATCCTGAGACCCTTCCTATAGCATGAGATGTGATATCTCAATGCTTCTAATAACAAACCTGAGATCCTTCCTCTAACATGAAATGTGATATCCAACTCCTTCGCTTCCCAAACCTAAGAGCCTATCTATAGCATGAGATGTGATATCCAAGTCCTTCCCATTCCAACCCTTAGACCCTTCCTACAGCATGCAATATGATATCTCAATGATTCTAATAACAAACCTGAGACCCGTCCTATAACATGAGATGGGATATCCAACTCCTTCCCATTCCAATCCTGAGACACTTCCGATAGCAGAGATGTGATATCTCAATGCTTATACCAAACCTGAGACCCTTCCTATAACATGAGATGTGATATCCAAATCCTTCCCATTCCAAACCTGAGACCCTTCCTTTAGCATGAGATGTGATATCCAACTCCTTCCCATTCCAACCCTGAGACCCTTCCTATAGCATGAGATGTGATGTCTCAATGCTTCTAATACCAAACCTGAGATCCTTCCTATAACATGAGATGTGATATCCAACTCCTTCCATTCCAATCCTGAGACCCGTCCTATAGCATGAGATGTGATATCTCAATTCTTATACCAAACCTGAAACCCTTCCTATAGCATGAGATGTGATATCCAACTACTTCCCATTCCAATCCTGAGACCCTTCCTATAGCATGAGATGTGATATCTCAATGCTTCTAATAACAAACCTGAGATCCTTCCTCTAACATGAAATGTGATATCCAACTCCTTCGCTTCCCAAACCTAAGAGCCTATCTATAGCATGAGATGTGATATCCAAGTCCTTCCCATTCCAACCCTTAGACCCTTCCTACAGCATGCAATATGATATCTCAATGATTCTAATAACAAACCTGAGACCCGTCCTATAACATGAGATGGGATATCCAACTCCTTCCCATTCCAATCCTGAGACACTTCCGATAGCAGAGATGTGATATCTCAATGCTTATACCAAACCTGAGACCCTTCCTATAACATGAGATGTGATATCCAAATCCATCCCGTTCCAAACCTGAGACCCTTCCTTTAGCATGAGATGTGATATCCAAATCCTTCCCGTTCCAAACCTGAGACCCTTCCTTTAGCATGAGATGTGATATTTCAATGCTTCTAATATCAAAACTGAGACCCTCCCTATAGCATGATATGTGATATCTAAGTCCTTCCCATTCCAATCCTGAGACACTCCCTAAAGCATGAGATGTGATATCCAACTCTTTCCCATTCCAATCCTGAGACCCTTCATATAGCATGAGATATGATATCTCAATACTTCTAATACCAAACGTGAGATCCTTCCGATAACATGAGATGTGATATCCAACTCCTTCCATTCCAATCCTGAGACCCGTCCTATAGCATGAGATGTGATATCTCAATGCTTATACCAAACCTGAGACCCTTCCTATAGCATGAGATGTGATATCCAACTACTTCCCATTCCAATCCTGAGACCCTTCCTATAGCATGAGATGTGATATCTCAATGCTTCTAATACCAAACCTGAGATCCTTCCTCTAACATGAAATGTGATATCCAACTCCTTCCCTTTCCAAACCTAAGAGCCTATCTATAGCATGAGATGTGATATCCAAGTCCTTCCCATTCCAATCCTTAGACCCTTCCTACAGCATGCAATATGATATCTCAATGATTCTAATAGCAAACCTGAGACCCGTCCTATAGCATGAGATATGATATCCAAGTCCTTCCCATTCCAATCCTGAGACCCTTCCTATAACATGAAATGTGATATCCAACTCCTTCCCATTCCAACCTGAGACCCCTCCTATAGCATGAGATGGGATATCCAACTTCTTCCAAATCCAATACTGATACCCTTCCGATAGCATGAGATGTGATATCCCAATGCTTCTACCAAACCTGAGACCCACACTATGGCATGAGATGTGATATCAAACTCCTTTCCATTCCAATCCTGAGACCCTTCCTATAGCTTGAGGTGTGATATCCAACTCCTTCCCATTCCAATTCTGAGACCCTTCTTATACCATGAGACTTGATATCTCAATGCTTCTAATACCAAACCTGAGACCCGTCCTATAACATGAGATGTGATATCCAAATCCTTCCCCTTCCAAACCTTAGACCCTTCCTTTATCATGAGATGTGGTATCCAACTCCTTCCCATTCCAATCCTGAGACCCTTCCGATATCATGAGATGTGTTATCTCAATGCTTCTAATATCAAACTTGAGACCCTCCCTATAGCATGAGATGTGACATCCAAGTCCTTCCCATTCCAATCCTGAGACCCTTCCTATAGCATGAGATGTGATATCTCTATGCTTCTAATACCAAACCTGAGACCCTTCCTATAACATGAGATGGGATATCCAACTCCTTCCCATTCCAATCCTGAGACCCTTCCGATAGCAGAGATGTGATATCTCAATGCTTATACCAAACCTGAGACCCTTCCTATGGCCTGAGATGTCATATACAACTCCTTCCCATTCCAATCCTGAGACCCTTCCTTTAGCATGAGATGTGATATCTCAATGCTTATACCAAATCTGAGACCCTTCCTATAGCATGAGATGTGATATACAAATCCTTCCCATTCCAATCCTGAGACCCTTCCTATAGCATGAGATGTGATATCTCAATGCTTATACCAAACCTGAGAGCCTACCTATAGCATGAGATGTGATATCCAAGTCCATCCCATTCCAATCCTTAGACCCTTCCTATTGGATGAGATGTGATATCCAACTCCTTCCCATTCCAACCCTGAGACCCTTCCTATAGCATGAGATGTGATGTCTCAATGCTTCTAATACCAAACCTGAGATCCTTCCTATAACATGAGATGTGATATCCAATTCCTTCCCATTCCAAACCTGAGACCCTTCCTATTGGATGAGATGTGATATCCAACTCCTTCCCATTCCAACCCTGAGACCCTTCCTATAGCATGAGATGTGATGTCTCAATGCTTCTAATACCTGTTAGGAAAGATTTCGTTATTGTAGGGAACTTTCCTTCCATGTGGCAACCCCTAAACTTTTTGCTATTGTTTTCAACCTGTTTTCTTGACTTTGCCAGAGAAGTGCAGCCTTCTGCTGTACTCCTCTGGGCTTTCGCTCCTTTCTTACGGGGAAACTGACATGCCCTTAAGACAGTCAGTACCGGGGAACGCTGTTTCCCGTAGTTTCTTTTATCGTGTCGCCATTTTAGTGCAACACGACACAAGAGGGCACTGTAAGCTAAGTTACAGCTCTCTTGGGTCTCTAGCCTTCTACAGACCCTAGACACTCTTGTAGGATGGTTTTTGGATCGGTGCAAGTCATTCAGGGACTGGGCTGGTGGCAGCGATCATTTGGTTTATTTTGAGCTCCTTTTGCCGTTCTAAGCACCTTTTTGCCGCGAACACAAAAGGGTGGCCCGGCTACCCAAAATGGCCGGACCACGAGGCTCCTTTGTCTCGTCCACTGTCCGTCTTGCTCCCTTTACCTTCCCCCGGGTCAGGCGACCCGGGGCCTTCCTTATTTGGGCATGTAGTTTCCCGCGAAACACGGTTGCTTTCGCGGGCTTCTACATGTCGTTTGAGTGCCCCCAGGATGTGGGCTGGGCTGTCTGGTCCCAATACACATCCTGGGTGCCAGAGAGTCTAGGGTGGTGTGAATGCCTGGGACCACTGTGGTCCGTGATTGGTCCACGTATGGTATGTGTGTTGATGAGCGGATCTCCCATTGGCTCCCCTCCGTTTTGGCGCGAAGGGAACCGTGGATAAGAGGGAGCTGGAAACACCACTACCATGTCGATCTCCTGAGTTCTTACGAACCCAGGGATACAGGAGCCAAGCATCCTGCGAACACGAGGCTGGACCGAGGAATCGCTGGTGACCCCCTGAAGAACTTCTGCTCCTCATTGCTGTCGTCCGGTGAAGCCCTTTCCACCTAAGATCGAACAAGAAGGCCTGTACTGGCGCTTCGACCTATTGGAATAGCAGGACCAGCTATTCCCGGCACCTTCATCAACTCCTGCTGTAAGCCTTCGGAAGTGTCTCTGGGCCATCCAGTTGACTGACCAGCTTACTAAGGAGGCCTGCTCTGTAATCGCCGACAGGTTGGGTGGTATTCTGAGTCCGGGGCATGCTCACACGCTTCGTTTGCTTAGCAGTCCTAAGCTAGAGGTGAGCAGTGCTCGTTTGGCTTGAATACACCCGGCCGTTCCGTTGCCCTGCTGTGGCGACAAAACTGTGCTTGTTTCTTCGATCGGGACGTCTTTTTACTCTGCACGACGACGAGACGTTCCCTGCTCTTCAGAACCTGCCAGAAGCTGTATCTGTCGAGGAGAAGCTCGGGCCTGCTTGCTTCGGGGACCGGTGAGTAGATTAGCTAGGATCTGGTCGCCCTCCTGCAGTGCCCCTTGCTTTTCCCCGCTGTAAATACAGCACCCCTTGTCCGTACTCGCGCCCTGCTTCTGCCTCACAGTGGAGGCTGCGCTAGAGTCGCGGACCGTGTTCTCCTTCATTAGAGCTCCCTACAGAGCTGTTCAACGTCCTCCGAAGAGCTTCACCTTCTGCCCATTGGCACCGGCGTGTGCAGGTACTTTTGAGCGCTAGGCTCCACTCTTCGTAGGGATTGGACTACCATCTAGTTAGGGGCCTCAGAAGGCGGACATATCACTCGCATTGGTTCGCACTGCCTGTTTTCCTTCCCCTGCAGGTGGATAACATATTTCGTGCTGCTAATGCTGTGAAACTGTGTATTCTGTATATATATTGGGTGGATAGTGTATGTGTTGGTTTAATATCGTTGTATATTGCTGCTTTTACTGTAGTTATTAGTTTCAAGGCCTTATAATAAATGTGTATCTATTTTTGATATAAACAACTGTTTGGAGTAGTTTGTAAGCGCTCTTGCTTTGTGTGCTCATTGCGGGCTTTCAGTCACCCTCACCCCTCTTGAGACCTAGTCTTGACCGCCGCGATCGCTACCTTGATTGGTCTGGCTTGTCCAGAGGTTACCCTGTTCCAAGTAATTAGGTTGGCCTTCTGAACCTCTGCGCCACCAGGACAGAGTTCAGAAATCCGTCTTAACAAATTGGTGTACAGCGGTGGGATACGACTGAAGGTATCCAGTGTTGCGCACGAGCTAAGGCGTTTTCAGGTTATTCCAACCAGGACACGCAGTAAAGTATTGAATATAACGTTAAAAAGGCCATAGTCCTATCAACAGTATGGAAACGAATACTTTGTTAACCTTAAATGCTTCGAAATCTGAAACATTGAAGAAGATGTGTGCGGAGAGAGGGGTTTCCTCTCAAGGCACTAAATTGGAAATGATCCAGAGAATCGTGGCGTGGCAAGAAGCGCAGCTTGACGCTATAACTTCCGAGGACAGTGCAGAAGGTGGTGGGGCTGCTCTCACTGGCAGAACCGACGGTTCTGCCGCTGCACTGATCCATCACGACCACGAGGACAGGGAGGATGTAATGTCTAATGTTTCCTCTGCCAGTGTTGATGGGGAGGCTATGCTTGAATTCAAGAAGCAAGAGCTGCGGTTTAGGCAGCAGGAGCTTGAATTCAGCATAGCCAAACTGAAAATCGACCAGGCAGAAAAACAAAAAGACAGGGATCACCAGTTGGAACTGGCCAAGCTTCAGTTCGCAAATGGGTCCAAGGGTCCTGGACATGGTTCTGGGGCTTCCTCTCATCCACGGTTTCCAAAAGATCTGCTCAGTGTGTATGAGGAACGAAATGACATTATGGACTGGTTGAATGCGTTTGAATATGCATGCGAGGTTCAAGAGGTTGATAATGCGGATAAGATTGCATGGTTACTCAGCAGACTGCCCCATTCTGGTTGCAGTGCCATTATGGAAATGTCGAAGGCTGAGCGCGCTGATTTTGCAATGTTGAAGCAGACTCTCATTTTAAAGTTTGGGAAGACTCCGACCCAATATTTGAAAAGGTTTAGAGAGTATAAGAAAAAGGAAGGTGGTACTTGGGTGTCGTATGTAGCTGAGTCCCTGAAAAACTTGACTGGCTGGGTTGAAGGTTATAAGGTTTCTACCTTCGAAGGCATGATCAATCTGGTCATGCTGGAACACATTTTTGCTTCTTCTTCCCCGGAGCTTAAGCAGCATTTGGCCGATTCAAAGGAGATAGATCCTAAGAAGCTGGCCATTGCAGCAGACTTATGGGTGTCACATCGAGTGTCCCATAAGGACAAAACTCATCCTGGTAAGCAGGAGGAAGGGAAAAAGTCCAAAGATGTGGAGGGTGGGGAATCTGCTAAATCTTCTTCCCATAAGGGCCACAAAAAGAAAAATAAGGGTAAGCCATCCGAGAACTCACAGGGTAGTGGAGGTTCGCCTCCGAAACAGAACTCTGGTTATAATAAGCCTCCCTACGTAAACAGACCCAATGGGGCTTGTTTTTCTTGTGGAGCAACTGACCATGTGAAGGGGGATCCCCGTTGTAAGGTTAGACCTTTGGGGGTCCACTCCGCTAATCTGGCCTTCTCCTCCTACGAGGAAGAAGAGATTACAGGAGCATCCTTCTCCTCAGACTCATTTCCCAGCGGAATAGAGGCTGAGGTAGTTTTAGTGTCCCTGGGTTCCTGGGAGCCTAAAGTCGCAGAGGCGTATGCTAGGATTCCGGATAATACCAAGCACTACTTTAAAGACAGTGTGCTGATCAATGGAGTGGATACTCCAGCTCTTAGGGATAGTGGGTGCAGTCGAACTGTAGTGGATTCTACCTTGGTAGACTCAGAGGAAGTTGCCAGAGCTACTCTGATGCCCACTAAGTTGGCTGACGGCCCCCTCCGTATGTTTCCCGTGATCCCTGTTAATCTAACTTTAAATGGTACAGCAGTTAGGATTCCAGTGAGCATTCAGAGAAACGTCCCGGGAAAGGTCTTGTTGGGCAATGATCTCAGAGCTCTAGGGCTCGTAGGAGACACTGCCGAAAGACCCTACACACGGTCTCAAGCACGGGCAGCATTGGCCAAGTCCAATACGCCGCCCCAGCCGAAGGGGAAACCCAAGGCGAAAGGAGTCAACAAGTCCCGACGGGGGAAAGAGAATATTCCCCCGAACTCGCCTACCACTGCGGTGGAGGGAGTTGGTCAATCGCCCGAGCCTGACGAGGAGGTGGCGATGCCTGAAGTGTTCGACCCCAACGACCATCCTGAACTAAAAGACTTGTTAGTTGAAGGAGGTCCTGATAGGGACGACTTCAGTAAGGGCCAACGTGAGTGCCCATCTCTGGAAGGCCTAAGGAGACAGGCCTGCTCCCAGCTTGAGGGTGAACCTCCTGGGAAGCATCGGATTTATTGGGAAGGTGGACTCCTGTACAGTGAGCCCACAGAGTCTACAGAAGGAGACCATAGGAGGTTGGTGGTTCCCCTTTCTGTTAGACCCTTCCTCCTGCAGTTGGCGCATGAAGTTCCCCTTGCTGGTCACCTTGGAATGAAGAGGACCAAGCAAAGGTTATCTATGCACTTCTACTGGCCCAAGATGGGGGTGCAAGTAGAAAGTCACTGCCGGAGTTGTGCCTCCTGCCAGTTGTCTGGTAAGGTTGGCGCGACAATCCAAGCTCCGTTGGTACCGCTCCCAGTTGTGGGGGTACCATTTGAAAGGGTAGGGATCGACATCGTTGGTCCCCTTGACCCGCAAACATCCTCAGGCAATAGGTTTATCCTGGTGCTGGTCGACCATGCAACCAGGTATCCTGAGGCCATCCCATTAAAGACTGTAACTGCCAAGTCAGTTGCAAAAGCGTTACTCGGCATATTTACTAGGGTTGGCTTCCCTAAAGAAGTTGTGTCAGATCGTGGCAGCAACTTTATGTCGAAGTATATGCAGGCTATGTGGAAAGAATGTGGGGTCACCTACAAGTTCTCTTCTGCATACCACCCCCAGACCAATGGTCTGGTGGAGCGTTTCAACAGAACGCTAAAGAGCATGATTGGGGCTCTGGAGGAGCCCCAGAGGAGGAAATGGGACCTTCTTTTACCATGCTTGTTGTTTGCCTACAGAGAGGTACCACAGGAGGGTGTTGGCTTCAGCCCCTTCGAACTTCTGTTCGGTCATCCCGTACGGGGACCCTTAGCCATCGTCAAAGAGGGATGGGAGATGCCCACTCCCCCTGTTACTACCAATGTAGTTGACTATGTGCTAGGGCTCAGAAAACGGATGGTACTCCTGATGGGCTTGGCTAGTGAAAAGTTGAAGGCCGGACAAGCGCTGGTGAAACATTGGTACGACCAGAAAGCTTCCTTAATTCACTTTACCCCTGGTCAGCAAGTCCTGATCATGAACCCTATAAGGCCTCGCGCTTTACAGGACAAATGGTCAGGCCCTTACACAGTGGTGGAGCCCCTGGGTGAGGTGAACTATTTAGTGGACCTTGGAAGGCCTGGACAGGCTCCAAAAGTGTTCCACGTAAATAGGCTGAAGGCTTTCGTCCCAAGAGTCGAAATCGCAGCACTGCTACTGGCGTCAGACGTTGAGGAAGAGGAGTCAGAACCTCTTCCCGACCTGTTCCAAAGCGGTCCTTCAGATAGCTCCGTTGAGGGTGTCCGAGTGGCCCCTCACCTGACTTCTGATCAGCAGGCTGAGGTGAAAAGTTTGCTTAGGCAGTTTTCCCCCCTGTTTTCACAGTCGCCTGGTTTGACACCTTGGTGCAAACATAACATTGACACAGGAGACAGTGTACCTACCAAAAGTAGGGGATACAGGATGTCGGATAAAGTACGGTCTTATATTAAGACCGAGGTCAACAAGATGTTAGACCTTGGGGTGATTGAACCCTCTAGTAGTCCTTGGTCCAGTCCTGTGGTTCTGGTTCCAAAAGCAGGCACTTCTGAATTGAGGTTCTGCGTGGATTACAGGGCTCTGAATGCTGTCACCAAGACAGACGCTCACCCCTTGCCTCGAACTGACGAGCTGGTGGATACCTTGGGTGCCTCCAAGTACCTCAGCACGTTTGACCTGACTGCGGGCTATTGGCAAATAGCTTTAGCAGAACATGCCAAGGAGAAGACAGCATTTTCAACTCCCGACGGGCTTTACCAATTCCGGGTAATGCCGTTCGGATTGAAGAATGCACCTGCCACTTTCCAGAGGCTTGTGAATCATGTGTTGAATGGGTTGGACGAATTCTGTCTTGCATATCTGGACGATATAGCAGTTTTCAGTGCCACCTGGGAAGACCATGTGAAACACCTCGGGATTGTGCTCCAGGCTCTTCAGAAAGCCCACTTGACCATAAAGGTGAGTAAATGCCAGATTGGACAAGGCTCAGTGGTTTACCTTGGGCATGAAGTAGGTGGAGGAAGGATACAGCCTCTCCCCAGTAAAGTACAAGCAGTACAAGACTGGCCTACCCCCACTACACAAACCCAAGTGAGAGCCTTCTTAGGACTCACGGGTTATTACCGCAATTTTATGGCAGACTATGGCACCATAGCTGCTCCTCTGACTGCCCTCACAACTCCGAAGAAACCCAAGAAGGTAACTTGGACTGACGAGTGTGAGAAGGCCTTCAATGGCTTGAAAGACTCCTTGTGCCAGGCCCCTGTGCTCAGGGCCCCTGATTATCAAAGACCTTTTATCGTGCAGACGGATGCCTCTGACACTGGGATAGGAGCTGTACTATCACAAGTAGATGAGAAGGGTAAGGAACACCCTATCGGTTTTATTAGTCGCCAGCTTAAGGACAGAGAGCTCAGATGGTCCACGGTAGAGAAAGAATGTTTCTCTGTTGTGTGGGCCCTAAGGAAGCTGCGGCCCTACCTCTATGGGACCCACTTCACTGTGCAGACTGACCATAAGCCGTTAAAGTGGCTAATGAACATGAAGGGGGAGAATCCAAAGTTGCTTAGGTGGTCCATAAGTCTACAAGGCTTCGACTTCACTATTGAGCATAGGCCAGGTGTCCAACATAGCAATGCTGATGGGTTGTCCAGAATGTTTTACCGACCTGAACAAGAGACTCATCCAGGGGTGGATTAGTTCCCCCTGTCCATAGTCTGGGAGGGGCGAGTGTTAGGAAAGATTTCGTTATTGTAGGGAACTTTCCTTCCATGTGGCAACCCCTAAACTTTTTGCTATTGTTTTCAACCTGTTTTCTTGACTTTGCCAGAGAAGTGCAGCCTTCTGCTGTACTCCTCTGGGCTTTCGCTCCTTTCTTACGGGGAAACTGACATGCCCTTAAGACAGTCAGTACCGGGGAACGCTGTTTCCCGTAGTTTCTTTTATCGTGTCGCCATTTTAGTGCAACACGACACAAGAGGGCACTGTAAGCTAAGTTACAGCTCTCTTGGGTCTCTAGCCTTCTACAGACCCTAGACACTCTTGTAGGATGGTTTTTGGATCGGTGCAAGTCATTCAGGGACTGGGCTGGTGGCAGCGATCATTTGGTTTATTTTGAGCTCCTTTTGCCGTTCTAAGCACCTTTTTGCCGCGAACACAAAAGGGTGGCCCGGCTACCCAAAATGGCCGGACCACGAGGCTCCTTTGTCTCGTCCACTGTCCGTCTTGCTCCCTTTACCTTCCCCCGGGTCAGGCGACCCGGGGCCTTCCTTATTTGGGCATGTAGTTTCCCGCGAAACACGGTTGCTTTCGCGGGCTTCTACATGTCGTTTGAGTGCCCCCAGGATGTGGGCTGGGCTGTCTGGTCCCAATACACATCCTGGGTGCCAGAGAGTCTAGGGTGGTGTGAATGCCTGGGACCACTGTGGTCCGTGATTGGTCCACGTATGGTATGTGTGTTGATGAGCGGATCTCCCATTGGCTCCCCTCCGTTTTGGCGCGAAGGGAACCGTGGATAAGAGGGAGCTGGAAACACCACTACCATGTCGATCTCCTGAGTTCTTACGAACCCAGGGATACAGGAGCCAAGCATCCTGCGAACACGAGGCTGGACCGAGGAATCGCTGGTGACCCCCTGAAGAACTTCTGCTCCTCATTGCTGTCGTCCGGTGAAGCCCTTTCCACCTAAGATCGAACAAGAAGGCCTGTACTGGCGCTTCGACCTATTGGAATAGCAGGACCAGCTATTCCCGGCACCTTCATCAACTCCTGCTGTAAGCCTTCGGAAGTGTCTCTGGGCCATCCAGTTGACTGACCAGCTTACTAAGGAGGCCTGCTCTGTAATCGCCGACAGGTTGGGTGGTATTCTGAGTCCGGGGCATGCTCACACGCTTCGTTTGCTTAGCAGTCCTAAGCTAGAGGTGAGCAGTGCTCGTTTGGCTTGAATACACCCGGCCGTTCCGTTGCCCTGCTGTGGCGACAAAACTGTGCTTGTTTCTTCGATCGGGACGTCTTTTTACTCTGCACGACGACGAGACGTTCCCTGCTCTTCAGAACCTGCCAGAAGCTGTATCTGTCGAGGAGAAGCTCGGGCCTGCTTGCTTCGGGGACCGGTGAGTAGATTAGCTAGGATCTGGTCGCCCTCCTGCAGTGCCCCTTGCTTTTCCCCGCTGTAAATACAGCACCCCTTGTCCGTACTCGCGCCCTGCTTCTGCCTCACAGTGGAGGCTGCGCTAGAGTCGCGGACCGTGTTCTCCTTCATTAGAGCTCCCTACAGAGCTGTTCAACGTCCTCCGAAGAGCTTCACCTTCTGCCCATTGGCACCGGCGTGTGCAGGTACTTTTGAGCGCTAGGCTCCACTCTTCGTAGGGATTGGACTACCATCTAGTTAGGGGCCTCAGAAGGCGGACATATCACTCGCATTGGTTCGCACTGCCTGTTTTCCTTCCCCTGCAGGTGGATAACATATTTCGTGCTGCTAATGCTGTGAAACTGTGTATTCTGTATATATATTGGGTGGATAGTGTATGTGTTGGTTTAATATCGTTGTATATTGCTGCTTTTACTGTAGTTATTAGTTTCAAGGCCTTATAATAAATGTGTATCTATTTTTGATATAAACAACTGTTTGGAGTAGTTTGTAAGCGCTCTTGCTTTGTGTGCTCATTGCGGGCTTTCAGTCACCCTCACCCCTCTTGAGACCTAGTCTTGACCGCCGCGATCGCTACCTTGATTGGTCTGGCTTGTCCAGAGGTTACCCTGTTCCAAGTAATTAGGTTGGCCTTCTGAACCTCTGCGCCACCAGGACAGAGTTCAGAAATCCGTCTTAACAATACCAAACCTGAGATCCTTCCTATAACATGAGATGTGATATCCAACTCCTTCCATTCCAATCCTGAGACCCGTCCTATAGCATGAGATGTGGTATCCAACTACTTCCCATTCCAATCCTGAGACCCTTCCTATAGCATGAGATGTGATATCTCAATGCTTCTAATACCAAACCTGAGATCCTTCCTCTAACATGAAATGTGATATCCAACTCCTTCCCTTTCCAAACCTAAGAGCCTATCTATAGCATGAGATGTGATATCCAAGTCCTTCCCATTCCAATCCTTAGACCCTTCCTACAGCATGCAATATGATATCTCAATGATTCTAATAACAAACCTGAGACCCGTCCTATAGCATGAGATATGATATCCAAGTCCTCCCCATTCCAATCCTGAGACCCTTCCTATAACATGAAATGTGATATCCAACTCCTTCCCATTCCAACCTGAGACCCTTCCTATAGCATGAGATGGGATATCCAACTTCTTCCAAATCCAATACTGATACCCTTGCGATAGCATGAGATGTGATATCCCAATGCTTCTACCAAACCTGAGACCCATACTATGGCATGAGATGTGATATCAAACTCCTTTCCATTCCAATCCTGAGACCCTTCCTATAGCTTGAGGTGTGATATCCAACTCCTTCCCATTCCAATTCTGAGACCCTTCTTATACCATGAGACTTGATATCTCAATGCTTCTAATACCAAACCTGAGACCCGTCCTATAACATGAGATGTGATATCCAAATCCTTCCCCTTCCAAACCTTAGACCCTTCCTTTATCATGAGATGTGGTATCCAACTCCTTCCCATTCCAATCCTGAGACCCTTCCGATATCATGAGATTTGTTATCTCAATGCTTCTAATATCAAACTTGAAACCCTCCCTATAGCATGAGATGTGACATCCAAGTCCTTCCCATTCCAATCCTGAGACCCTTCCTATAGCATGAGATGTGATATCTCTATGCTTCTAATACCAAACCTGAGACCCTTCCTATAACATGAGATGGGATATCCAACTCCTTCCCATTCCAATCCTGAGACCCTTCCGATAGCAGAGATGTGATATCTCAATGCTTATACCAAACCTGAGACCCTTCCTATGGCCTGAGATGTCATATACAACTCCTTCCCATTCCAATCCTGAGACCCTTCCTTTAGCATGAGATGTGATATCTAAATGCCTATACCAAATCTGAGACCCTTCCTATAGCATGAGATGTGATATCCAAATCCTTCCCATTCCAATCCTGAGACCCTTCCTATAGCATGAGATGTGATATCTCAATGCTTATACCAAACCTGAGAGCCTACCTATAGCATGAGATGTGATATCCAAGTCCATCCCATTCCAATCCTTAGACCCTTCCTACAGCATGCAATGTGATATCTCAATGATTCTAATACCAAACCTGAGACCCTTCCTATAACATGAGATGTGATATCCAACTCCTTCCCGTTCCAAACCTGAGACACTAACTATAGCATATGTGATATCCAACTCCTTCCCATTCCAAACATGAGACCCTTCCTATAGCAAGAAAGTAATATCCAACTCCTACCCATTCCAATCCTGAGACCCTTCCTATAGCAAGAGATGTGATATCCAAATCCTTCCCATTCCAATCCTGAGACCCTTCCTATAACATGAGATGTGATATCCAACTCCTTCCCATTCCAACCTGAGACACTTCCTATAGCATGAGAAGGGATATCCAACTCCTTCCCAATCCAATCCTGAGACCCTTCCGATAGCAGAGATGTGATATCTCAATGCTTATACCAAACCTGAGACCCTTCCTATGGCATGAGATGTGATATACAACTCCTTGCCATTCAAATCCTGAGACCCTTCCTATAGCATGAGAAGGGATATCCAACTCCTTCCCAATCCAATCCTGAAACCCTTCCGATAGCAGAGACGTGATATCTCAATGCTTCTACCAAACCTGAGACCCTTCCTTTAGCATGAGATGTGATATCCAAATCCTTCACATTCCAATCCTGAGACCCTTCCTATAGCATGAGATGTGATATCTCAATGCTTCTAATACCAAACCTGAGATCCTTCCTATAACATGAGATGTGATATCCAATTCCTTCCCATTCCAAACCTGAGACCCTTCCTATTGGATGAGATGTGATATCCAACTCCTTCCCATTCCAACCCTGAGACCCTTCCTATAGCATGAGATGTGATGTCTCAATGCTTCTAATACCAAACCTGAGATCCTTCCTATAACATGAGATGTGATATCCAACTCCTTCCATTCCAATCCTGAGACCCGTCCTATAGCATGAGATGTGATATCTCAATTCTTATACCAAACCTGAAACCCTTCCTATAGCATGAGATGTGATATCCAACTACTTCCCATTCCAATCCTGAGACCCTTCCTATAGCATGAGATGTGATATCTCAATGCTTCTAATAACAAACCTGAGATCCTTCCTCTAACATGAAATGTGATATCCAACTCCTTCGCTTCCCAAACCTAAGAGCCTATCTATAGCATGAGATGTGATATCCAAGTCCTTCCCATTCCAACCCTTAGACCCTTCCTACAGCATGCAATATGATATCTCAATGATTCTAATAACAAACCTGAGACCCGTCCTATAACATGAGATGGGATATCCAACTCCTTCCCATTCCAATCCTGAGACACTTCCGATAGCAGAGATGTGATATCTCAATGCTTATACCAAACCTGAGACCCTTCCTATAACATGAGATGTGATATCCAAATCCATCCCGTTCCAAACCTGAGACCCTTCCTTTAGCATGAGATGTGATATCCAAATCCTTCCCGTTCCAAACCTGAGACCCTTCCTTTAGCATGAGATGTGATATTTCAATGCTTCTAATATCAAAACTGAGACCCTCCCTATAGCATGATATGTGATATCTAAGTCCTTCCCATTCCAATCCTGAGACACTCCCTAAAGCATGAGATGTGATATCCAACTCTTTCCCATTCCAATCCTGAGACCCTTCATATAGCATGAGATATGATATCTCAATACTTCTAATACCAAACGTGAGATCCTTCCGATAACATGAGATGTGATATCCAACTCCTTCCATTCCAATCCTGAGACCCGTCCTATAGCATGAGATGTGATATCTCAATGCTTATACCAAACCTGAGACCCTTCCTATAGCATGAGATGTGATATCCAACTACTTCCCATTCCAATCCTGAGACCCTTCCTATAGCATGAGATGTGATATCTCAATGCTTCTAATACCAAACCTGAGATCCTTCCTCTAACATGAAATGTGATATCCAACTCCTTCCCTTTCCAAACCTAAGAGCCTATCTATAGCATGAGATGTGATATCCAAGTCCTTCCCATTCCAATCCTTAGACCCTTCCTACAGCATGCAATATGATATCTCAATGATTCTAATAGCAAACCTGAGACCCGTCCTATAGCATGAGATATGATATCCAAGTCCTTCCCATTCCAATCCTGAGACCCTTCCTATAACATGAAATGTGATATCCAACTCCTTCCCATTCCAACCTGAGACCCCTCCTATAGCATGAGATGGGATATCCAACTTCTTCCAAATCCAATACTGATACCCTTCCGATAGCATGAGATGTGATATCCCAATGCTTCTACCAAACCTGAGACCCACACTATGGCATGAGATGTGATATCAAACTCCTTTCCATTCCAATCCTGAGACCCTTCCTATAGCTTGAGGTGTGATATCCAACTCCTTCCCATTCCAATTCTGAGACCCTTCTTATACCATGAGACTTGATATCTCAATGCTTCTAATACCAAACCTGAGACCCGTCCTATAACATGAGATGTGATATCCAAATCCTTCCCCTTCCAAACCTTAGACCCTTCCTTTATCATGAGATGTGGTATCCAACTCCTTCCCATTCCAATCCTGAGACCCTTCCGATATCATGAGATGTGTTATCTCAATGCTTCTAATATCAAACTTGAGACCCTCCCTATAGCATGAGATGTGACATCCAAGTCCTTCCCATTCCAATCCTGAGACCCTTCCTATAGCATGAGATGTGATATCTCTATGCTTCTAATACCAAACCTGAGACCCTTCCTATAACATGAGATGGGATATCCAACTCCTTCCCATTCCAATTCTGAGACCCTTCCGATAGCAGAGATGTGATATCTCAATGCTTATACCAAACCTGAGACCCTTCCTATGGCCTGAGATGTCATATACAACTCCTTCCCATTCCAATCCTGAGACCCTTCCTTTAGCATGAGATGTGATATCTCAATGCTTATACCAAATCTGAGACCCTTCCTATAGCATGAGATGTGATATACAAATCCTTCCCATTCCAATCCTGAGACCCTTCCTCTAGCATGAGATGTGATATCTCAATGCTTATACCAAACCTGAGAGCCTACCTATAGCATGAGATGTGATATCCAAGTCCATCCCATTCCAATCCTTAGACCCTTCCTACAGTATGCAATGTGATATCTCAATGATTCTAATACCAAACCAGAGACTCTTACTATAACATGAGATGGGATATCCAACTCCTTCCCATTCCAATCCTGAGCCGCTTCCGATAGCAGAGATGTGATATCTCAATGCTTATACCAAACCTGAGACCCTTCCTATAACATGAGATGTGATATCCAACTCCTTCCCGTTCCAAACCTGAGACACTAACTATAGCATATGTGATATCCAACTCCTTCCCATTCCAAACATGAGACCCTTCCTATAGCAAGAAAGTAATATCCAACTCCTACCCATTCCAATCCTGAGACCCTTCCTATAGCAAGAGATGTGATATCCAAATCCTTCCCATTCCAATCCTGAGACCCTTCCTATAACATGAGATGTGATATCGAACTCCTTCCCATTCCAACCTGAGACACTTCCTATAGCATGAGAAGGGATATCCAACTCCTTCCCAATCCAATCCTGAGACCCTTCCGATAGCAGAGATGTGATATCTCAATGCTTATACCAAACCTGAGACCCTTCCTATGGCATGAGATGTGATATCCAACTCCTTGCCATTCAAATCCTGAGACCCTTCCTATAGCATGAGAAGGGATATCCAACTCCTTCCCAATCCAATCCTGAGACCCTTCCGATAGCAGAGACGTGATATCTCAATGCTTCTACCAAACCTGAGACCCTTCCTTTAGCATGAGATGTGATATCCAAATCCTTCACATTCCAATCCTGAGACCCTTCCTATAGCATGAGATGTGATATCTCAATGCTTCTAATACCAAACCTGAGATCCTTCCTATAACATGAGATGTGATATCCAATTCCTTCCCATTCCAAACCTGAGACCCTTCCTATTGGATGAGATGTGATATCCAACTCCTTCCCATTCCAGCCCTGAGACCCTTCCTATAGCATGAGATGTGATGTCTCAATGCTTCTAATACCAAACCTGAGATCCTTCCTATAACATGAGATGTGATATCCAACTCCTTCCATTCCAATCCTGAGACCCGTCCTATAGCATGAGATGTGATATCTCAATGCTTATATCAAACCTGAGACCCTTCCTATAGCATGAGATGTGATATCCAACTACTTCCCATTCCAATCCTGAGACCCTTCCTATAGCATGAGATGTGATATCTCAATGCTTCTAATACCAAACCTGAGATCCTTCCTCTAACATGAAATGTGATATCCAACTCCTTCCCTTTCCAAACCTAAGAGCCTATCTATAGCATGAGATGTGATATCCAAGTCCTTCCCATTCCAATCCTTAGACCCTTCCTACAGCATGCAATATGATATCTCAATGATTCTAATAGCAAACCTGAGACCCGTCCTATAGCATGAGATATGATATCCAAGTCCTTCCCATTCCAATCCTGAGACCCTTCCTATAACATGAAATGTGATATCCAACTCCTTCCCATTCCAACCTGAGACCCCTCCTATAGCATGAGATGGGATATCCAACTTCTTCCAAATCCAATACTGATACCCTTCCGATAGCATGAGATGTGATATCCCAATGCTTCTACCAAACCTGAGACCCACACTATGGCATGAGATGTGATATCAAACTCCTTTCCATTCCAATCCTGAGACCCTTCCTATAGCTTGAGGTGTGATATCCAACTCCTTCCCATTCCAATTCTGAGACCCTTCTTATACCATGAGACTTGATATATCAATGCTTCTAATACCAAACCTGAGACCCGTCCTATAACATGAGATGTGATATCCAAATCCTTCCCCTTCCAAACCTTAGACCCTTCCTTTATCATGAGATGTGGTATCCAACTCCTTCCCATTCCAATCCTGAGACCCTTCCGATATCATGAGATGTGTTATCTCAATGCTTCTAATATCAAACTTGAGACCCTCCCTATAGCATGAGATGTGACATCCAAGTCCTTCCCATTCCAATCCTGAGACCCTTCCTATAGCATGAGATGTGATATCTCTATGCTTCTAATACCAAACCTGAGACCCTTCCTATAACATGAGATGGGATATCCAACTCCTTCCCATTCCAATCCTGAGACCCTTCCGATAGCAGAGATGTGATATCTCAATGCTTATACCAAACCTGAGACCCTTCCTATGGCCTGAGATGTCATATACAACTCCTTCCCATTCCAATCCTGAGACCCTTCCTTTAGCATGAGATGTGATATCTCAATGCTTATACCAAATCTGAGACCCTTCCTATAGCATGAGATGTGATATACAAATCCTTCCCATTCCAATCCTGAGACCCTTCCTCTAGCATGAGATGTGATATCTCAATGCTTATACCAAACCTGAGAGCCTACCTATTGCATGAGATGTGATATCCAAGTCCATCCCATTCCAATCCTTAGACCCTTCCTACAGTATGCAATGTGATATCTCAATGATTCTAATACCAAACCAGAGACTCTTACTATAACATGAGATGGGATATCCAACTCCTTCCCATTCCAATCCTGAGCCGCTTCCGATAGCAGAGATGTGATATCTCAATGCTTATACCAAACCTGAGACCCTTCCTATAACATGAGATGTGATATCCAACTCCTTCCCGTTCCAAACCTGAGACACTAACTATAGCATATGTGATATCCAACTCCTTCCCATTCCAAACATGAGACCCTTCCTATAGCAAGAAAGTAATATCCAACTCCTACCCATTCCAATCCTGAGACCCTTCCTATAGCAAGAGATGTGATATCCAAATCCTTCCCATTCCAATCCTGAGACCCTTCCTATAACATGAGATGTGATATCGAACTCCTTCCCATTCCGACCTGAGACACTTCCTATAGCATGAGAAGGGATATCCAACTCCTTCCCAATCCAATCCTGAGACCCTTCCGATAGCAGAGATGTGATATCTCAATGCTTATACCAAACCTGAGACCCTTCCTATGGCATGAGATGTGATATCCAACTCCTTGCCATTCAAATCCTGAGACCCTTCCTATAGCATGAGAAGGGATATCCAACTCCTTCCCAATCCAATCCTGAGACCCTTCCGATAGCAGAGACGTGATATCTCAATGCTTCTACAAAACCTGAGACCCTTCCTTTAGCATGAGATGTGATATCCAAATCCTTCACATTCCAATCCTGAGACCCTTCCTATAGCATGAGATGTGATATCTCAATGCTTCTAATACCAAACCTGAGATCCTTCCTATAACATGAGATGTGATATCCAATTCCTTCCCATTCCAAACCTGAGACCCTTCCTATTGGATGAGATGTGATATCCAACTCCTTCCCATTCCAGCCCTGAGACCCTTCCTATAGCATGAGATGTGATGTCTCAATGCTTCTAATACCAAACCTGAGATCCTTCCTATAACATGAGATGTGATATCCAACTCCTTCCATTCCAATCCTGAGACCCCTCCTATAGCATGAGATGTGATATCTCAATGCTTATATCAAACCTGAGACCCTTCCTATAGCATGAGATGTGATATCCAACTACTTCCCATTCCAATCCTGAGACCCTTCCTATAGCATGAGATGTGATATCTCAATGCTTCTAATAACAAACCTGAGATCCTTCCTCTAACATGAAATGTGATATCCAACTCCTTCCCTTTCCAAACCTAAGAGCCTATCTATAGCATGAGATGTGATATCCAAGTCCTTCCCATTCCAACCCTTAGACCCTTCCTACAGCATGCAATATGATATCTCAATGATTCTAATAACAAACCTGAGACCCGTCCTATAACATGAGATGGGATATCCAACTCCTTCCCATTCCAATCCTGAGACACTTCCGATAGCAGAGATGTGATATCTCAATGCTTATACCAAACTGAGACCCTTCCTATAACATGAGATGTGATATCCAAATCCTTCCCATTCCAAACCTGAGACCCTTCCTTTAGCATGAGATGTGATATCCAAATCCTTCCCGTTCCAAACCTGAGACCCTTCCTTTAGCATGAGATGTGATATCCAGCTCCTTCCCATTCCAATCCTAAGACACTTCCGATAGCATGAGATGTGATATTTCAATGCTTCTAATATCAAAACTGAGACCCTCCCTATAGCATGATATGTGATATCTAAGTCCTTCCCATTCCAATCCTGAGACACTCCCTAAAGCATGAGATGTGATATCCAACTCTTTCCCATTCCAATCCTGAGACCCTTCATATAGCATGAGATATGATATCTCAATACTTCTAATACCAAACCTGAGATCCTTCCGATAACATGAGATGTGATATCCAAATCCTTCCCCTTCCAAACCTGAGACCCTCCCTTTAGCATGAGATGTGATATCCAACTCCTTCCCATTCCAATCCTGAGACCCTTCTGATAGCATGAGATGTGATATCTCAATGCTTCTAATACCAAACCTGAGATCCTTCCGATAGCATGAGATGTGATATCTCAATGCTTCTAATACCAAACCTGAGATCCTTCCTATAACATGAGATGTGATATCCAAATCCTTCCCCTTCCAAACCTGAGACCCTCCCTTTAGCATGAGATGTGATATCCAACTCCTTCCCATTCCATTCCTGAGACCCTTCTGATAGCATGAGATGTGATATCTCAATGCCTCTAATACCAAACCTGAGATCCTACCTCTAACATGAAATGTGATATCCAGCTCTTTCCCCTTCCAAACCTGAGAGCCTTCCTATAGCATGAGATGTGATATCCAAGTCCTTCCCATTCCAATCCTGAGACCTTCCTATAGCTTGAGATGTGATATCCAACTCCTTCCCATTCCAATTCTGAGACCCTTCCTATACTCTGAGACTTGATATCTCAATGCTTCTAATACCAAACCTGAGACCCGTAATATAACATGAATTGTGATATCCAAATCCTTCCCCTTCCAAACCTTAGACCCTTCCTTTATCATGAGATGTGATATCCAACTCCTTCCCATTCCAATCCTGAGACCCTTCCGATATCATGAGATGTGATATCTCAAAGCTTCTAATATCAAACTTGAGACCCTCCCTATAGCATGAGATGTGATATCCAAGTCCTTCCCATTCCAATCCTGAGACCCTTCCTATAGCATGAGATGTGATATCTCAATGCTTCTAATACCAAACCTGAGACCCTTCCTATAACATGAGATGGGAATATCCAACTCCTTCCCATTCCAATCCTGAGACCCTTCCGATGGCATGAGATGTGATATCCAACTCCTTGCCATTCAAATCCCGAGACCCTTCCTATAGCATGAGAAGGGATATCCAACTCCCTCCCAATCCAATCCTGAGACCCTTCCGATAGCAGAGACGTGATATCTCAATGCTTCTACCAAACCTGAGACCCTTCCTTTAGCATGAGATGTGATATCCAAATCCTTCACATTCCAATCCTGAGACCCTTCCTATAGCATGAGATGTGATATCTCAATGCTTCTAATACCAAACCTGAGATCCTTCCTATAACATGAGATGTGATATCCAATTCCTTCCCATTCCAAACCTGAGACCCTTCCTATTGGATGAGATGTGATATCCAACTCCTTCCCATTCCAACCCTGAGACCCTTCCTATAGCATGAGATGTGATGTCTCAATGCTTCTAATTCCAAACCTGAGATCCTTCCTATAACATGAGATGTGATATCCAACTCCTTCCATTCCAATCCTGAGACCCGTCCTATAGCATGAGATGTGATATCTCAATGTATACCAAACCTGAGACCCTTCCTATAGCATGAGATGTGATATCCAACTACTTCCCATTCCAATCCTGAGACCCTTCCTATAGCATGAGATGTGATATCTCAATGCTTCTAATACCAAACCTGAGATCCTTCCTCTAACATGAAATGTGATATCCAACTCCTTCCCTTTCCAAACCTAAGAGCCTATCTATAGCATGAGATGTGATATCCAAGTCCTTCCCATTCCAATCCTTAGACCCTTCCTACAGCATGCAATATGATATCTCAATGATTCTAATAACAAACCTGAGACCCGTCCTATAGCATGAGATATGATATCCAAGTCCTTCCCATTCCAATCCTGAGACCCTTCCTATAACATGAAATGTGATATCCAACTCCTTCCCATTCCAACCTGAGACCCTTCCTATAGCATGAGATGGGATATCCAACTTCTTCCAAATCCAATACTGATACCCTTCCGATAGCATGAGATGTGATATCCCTCTGCTTCTACCAAACCTGAGACCCATACTATGGCATGAGATGTGATATCAAACTCCTTCCCATTCCAATCCTGAGACCCTTCCTATAGCTTGAGGTGTGATATCCAACTCCTTCCCATTCCAACCTGAGACACTTCCTATAGCATGAGAAGGGATATCCAACTCCTTCCCAATCCAATCCTGAGACCCTTCCGATAGCAGAGATGTGATATCTCAATGCTTATACCAAACCTGAGACCCTTCCTATGGCATGAGATGTGATATCCAACTCCTTGCCATTCAAATCCTGAGACCCTTCCTATAGCATGAGAAGGGATATCCAACTCCTTCCCAATCCAATCCTGAGACCCTTCCGATAGCAGAGACGTGATATCTCAATGCTTCTACCAAACCTGAGACCCTTCCTTTAGCATGAGATGTGATATCCAAATCCTTCACATTCCAATCCTGAGACCCTTCCTATAGCATGAGATGTGATATCTCAATGCTTCTAATACCAAACCTGAGATCCTTCCTATAACATGAGATGTGATATCCAATTCCTTCCCATTCCAAACCTGAGACCCTTCCTATTGGATGAGATGTGATATCCAACTCCTTCCCATTCCAACCCTGAGACCCTTCCTATAGCATGAGATGTGATGTCTCAATGCTTCTAATACCAAACCTGAGATCCTTCCTATAACATGAGATGTGATATCCAACTCCTTCCATTCCAATCCTGAGACCCGTCCTATAGCATGAGATGTGATATCTCAATGCTTATACCAAACCTGAAACCCTTCCTATAGCATGAGATGTGATATCCAACTACTTCCCATTCCAATCCTGAGACCCTTCCTATAGCATGAGATGTGATATCTCAATGCTTCTAATAACAAACCTGAGATCCTTCCTCTAACATGAAATGTGATATCCAACTCCTTCGCTTCCCAAACCTAAGAGCCTATCTATAGCATGAGATGTGATATCCAAGTCCTTCCCATTCCAACCCTTAGACCCTTCCTACAGCATGCAATATGATATCTCAATGATTCTAATAACAAACCTGAGACCCGTCCTATAACATGAGATGTGATATCCAAATCCTTCCCGTTCCAAACCTGAGACCCTTCCTTTAGCATGAGATGTGATATCCAAATCCTTCCCGTTCCAAACCTGAGACCCTTCCTTTAGCATGAGATGTGATATCCAGCTCCTTCCCATTCCAATCCTGAGACACTTCCGATAGCATGAGATGTGATATTTCAATGCTTCTAATATCAAAACTGAGACCCTCCCTATAGCATGATATGTGATATCTAAGTCCTTCCCATTCCAATCCTGAGACACTCCCTAGAGCATGAGATGTGATATCCAACTCTTTCCCATTCCAATCCTGAGACCCTTCATATAGCATGAGATATGATATCTCAATACTTCTAATACCAAACGTGAGATCCTTCCGATAACATGAGATGTGATATCCAACTCAATGCTTATACCAAACCTGAGACCCTTCCTATAGCATGAGATGTGATATCCAACTACTTCCCATTCCAATCCTGAGACCCTTCCTATAGCATGAGATGTGATATCTCAATGCTTCTAATACCAAACCTGAGATCCTTCCTCTAACATGAAATGTGATATCCAACTCCTTCCCTTTCCAAACCTAAGAGCCTATCTATAGCATGAGATGTGATATCCAAGTCCTTCCCATTCCAATCCTTAGACCCTTCCTACAGCATGCAATAAGATATCTCAATGATTCTAATAGCAAACCTGAGACCCGTCCTATAGCATGAGATATGATATCCAAGTCCTTCCCATTCCAATCCTGAGACCCTTCCTATAACATGAAATGTGATATCCAACTCCTTCCCATTCCAACCTGAGACCCCTCCTATAGCATGAGATGGGATATCCAACTTCTTCCAAATCCAATACTGATACCCTTCCGATAGCATGAGATGTGATATCCCAATGCTTCTACCAAACCTGAGACCCATACTATGGCATGAGATGTGATATCAAACTCCTTTCCATTCCAATCCTGAGACCCTTCCTATAGCTTGAGGTGTGATATCCAACTCCTTCCCATTCCAATTCTGAGACCCTTCTTATACCATGAGACTTGATATCTCAATGCTTCTAATACCAAACCTGAGACCCGTCCTATAACATGAGATGTGATATCCAAATCCTTCCCCTTCCAAACCTTAGACCCTTCCTTTATCATGAGATGTGGTATCCAACTCCTTCCCATTCCAATCCTGAGACCCTTCCGATATCATGAGATGTGTTATCTCAATGCTTCTAATATCAAACTTGAGACCCTCCCTATAGCATGAGATGTGACATCCAAGTCCTTCCCATTCCAATCCTGAGACCCTTCCTATAGCATGAGATGTGATATCTCTATGCTTCTAATACCAAACCTGAGACCCTTCCTATAACATGAGATGGGATATCCAACTCCTTCCCATTCCAATCCTGAGACCCTTCCGATAGCAGAGATGTGATATCTCAATGCTTATACCAAACCTGAGACCCTTCCTATGGCCTGAGATGTCATATACAACTCCTTCCCATTCCAATCCTGAGACCCTTCCTTTAGCATGAGATGTGATATCTCAATGCTTATACCAAATCTGAGACCCTTCCTATAGCATGAGATGTGATATCCAAATCCTTCCCATTCCAATCCTGAGACCCTTCCTATAGCATGAGATGTGATATCTCAATGCTTATACCAAACCTGAGAGCCTACCTATAGCATGAGATGTGATATCCAAGTCCATCCCATTCCAATCCTTAGACCCTTCCTACAGTATGCAATGTGATATCTCAATGATTCTAATACCAAACCAGAGACTCTTACTATAACATGAGATGGGATACCCAACTCCTTCCCATTCCAATCCTGAGCCGCTTCCGATAGCAGAGATGTGATATCTCAATGCTTATACCAAACCTGAGACCCTTCCTATAACATGAGATGTGATATCCAACTCCTTCCCGTTCCAAACCTGAGACACTAACTATAGCATATGTGATATCCAACTCCTTCCCATTCCAAACATGAGACCCTTCCTATAGCAAGAAAGTAATATCCAACTCCTACCCATTCCAATCCTGAGACCCTTCCTATAGCAAGAGATGTGATATCCAAATCCTTCCCATTCCAATCCTGAGACCCTTCCTATAACATGAGATGTGATATCCAACTCCTTCCCATTCCAACCTGAGACACTTCCTATAGCATGAGAAGGGATATCCAACTCCTTCCCAATCCAATCCTGAGACCCTTCCGATAGCAGAGATGTGATATCTCAATGCTTATACCAAACCTGAGACCCTTCCTATGGCATGAGATGTGATATCCAACTCCTTGCCATTCAAATCCTGAGACCCTTCCTATAGCATGAGAAGGGATATCCAACTCCTTCCCAATCCAATCCTGAGACCCTTCCGATAGCAGAGACGTGATATCTCAATGCTTCTACCAAACCTGAGACCCTTCCTTTAGCATGAGATGTGATATCCAAATCCTTCACATTCCAATCCTGAGACCCTTCCTATAGCATGAGATGTGATATCTCAATGCTTCTAATACCAAACCCGAGATCCTTCCTATAACATGAGATGTGATATCCAATTCCTTCCCATTCCAAACCTGAGACCCTTCCTATTGGATGAGATGTGATATCCAACTCCTTCCCATTCCAACCCTGAGACCCTTCCTATAGCATGAGATGTGATGTCTCAATGCTTCTAATACCAAACCTGAGATCCTTCCTATAACATGAGATGTGATATCCAACTCCTTCCATTCCAATCCTGAGACCCGTCCTATAGCATGAGATGTGATATCTCAATGCTTATATCAAACCTGAGACCCTTCCTATAGCATGAGATGTGATATCCAACTACTTCCCATTCCAATCCTGAGACCCTTCCTATAGCATGAGATGTGATATCTCAATGCTTCTAATAACAAACCTGAGATCCTTCCTCTAACATGAAATGTGATATCCAACTCCTTCCCTTTCCAAACCTAAGAGCCTATCTATAGCATGAGATGTGATATCCAAGTCCTTCCCATTCCAACCCTTAGACCCTTCCTACAGCATGCAATATGATATCTCAATGATTCTAATAACAAACCTGAGACCCGTCCTATAACATGAGATGGGATATCCAACTCCTTCCCATTCCAATCCTGAGACACTTCCGATAGCAGAGATGTGATATCTCAATGCTTATACCAAACCTGAGACCCTTCCTATAACATGAGATGTGATATCCAAATCCTTCCCATTCCAAACCTGAGACCCTTCCTTTAGCATGAGATGTGATATCCAAATCCTTCCCGTTCCAAACCTGAGACCCTTCCTTTAGCATGAGATGTGATATCCAGCTCCTTCCCATTCCAATCCTGAGACACTTCCGATAGCATGAGATGTGATATTTCAATGCTTCTAATATCAAAACTGAGACCCGCCCTATAGCATGATATGTGATATCTAAGTCCTTCCCATTCCAATCCTGAGACACTCCCTAAAGCATGAGATGTGATATCCAACTCTTTCCCATTCCAATCCTGAGACCCTTCATATAGCATGAGATATGATATCTCAATACTTCTAATACCAAACGTGAGATCCTTCCGATAACATGAGATGTGATATCCAAATCCTTCCCCTTCCAAACCTGAGACCCTCCCTTTAGCATGAGATGTGATATCCAACTCCTTCCCATTCCTATCCTGAGACCCTTCTGATAGCATGAGATGTGATATCTCAATGCTTCTAATACCAAACCTGAGATCCTTCCGATAGCATGAGATGTGATATCTCAATGCTTCTAATACCAAACCTGAGATCCTTCCTATAACATGAGATGTGATATCCAAATCCTTCCCCTTCCAAACCTGAGACCCTCCCTTTAGCATGAGATGTGATATCCAACTCCTTCCCATTCCATTCCTGAGACCCTTCTGATAGCATGAGATGTGATATCTCAATGCCTCTAATACCAAACCTGAGATCCTACCTCTAACATGAAATGTGATATCCAGCTCTTTCCCCTTCCAAACCTGAGAGCCTTCCTATAGCATGAGATGTGATATCCAAGTCCTTCCCATTCCAATCCTGAGACCCTTCCTATAGCTTGAGATGTGATATCCAACTCCTTCCCATTCCAATTCTGAGACCCTTCCTATACTCTGAGACTTGATATCTCAATGCTTCTAATACCAAACCTGAGACCCGTAATATAACATGAATTGTGATATCCAAATCCTTCCCCTTCCAAACCTTAGACCCTTCCTTTATCATGAGATGTGATATCCAACTCCTTCCCATTCCAATCCTGAGACCCTTCCGATATCATGAGATGTGATATCTCAAAGCTTCTAATATCAAACTTGAGACCCTCCCTATAGCATGAGATGTGATATCCAAGTCCTTCCCATTCCAATCCTGAGACCCTTCCTATAGCATGAGATGTGATATCTCAATGCTTCTAATACCAAACCTGAGACCCTTCCTATAACATGAGATGGGAATATCCAACTCCTTCCCATTCCAATCCTGAGACCCTTCCGATAGCAGAGATGTGATATCTCAATGCTTATACCAAACCTGAGACCCTTCCTATGGCATGAGATGTGATATCCAACTCCTTGCCATTCAAATCCCGAGACCCTTCCTATAGCATGAGAAGGGATATCCAACTCCTTCCCAATCCAATCCTGAGACCCTTCCGATAGCAGAGACGTGATATCTCAATGCTTCTACCAAACCTGAGACCCTTCCTTTAGCATGAGATGTGATATCCAAATCCTTCACATTCCAATCCTGAGACCCTTCCTATAGCATGAGATGTGATATCTCAATGCTTCTAATACCAAACCTGAGATCCTTCCTATAACATGAGATGTGATATCCAATTCCTTCCCATTCCAAACCTGAGACCCTTCCTATTGGATGAGATGTGATATCCAACTCCTTCCCATTCCAACCCTGAGACCCTTCCTATAGCATGAGATGTGATGTCTCAATGCTTCTAATACCAAACCTGAGATCCTTCCTATAACATGAGATGTGATATCCAACTCCTTCCATTCCAATCCTGAGACCCGTCCTATAGCATGAGATGTGATATCTCAATGCTTATACCAAACCTGAGACCCTTCCTATAGCATGAGATGTGATATCCAACTACTTCCCATTCCAATCCTGAGACCCTTCCTATAGCATGAGATGTGATATCTCAATGCTTCTAATACCAAACCTGAGATCCTTCCTCTAACATGAAATGTGATATCCAACTCCTTCCCTTTCCAAACCTAAGAGCCTATCTATAGCATGAGATGTGATATCCAAGTCCTTCCCATTCCAATCCTGAGACCCTTCCTATAACATGAAATGTGATATCCAACTCCTTCCCATTCCAACCTGAGACCCTTCCTATAGCATGAGATGGGATATCCAACTTCTTCCAAATCCAATACTGATACCCTTCCGATAGCATGAGATGTGATATCCCTCTGCTTCTACCAAACCTGAGACCCATACTATGGCATGAGATGTGATATCCAAGTCCTTCCCATTCCAATCCTGAGACCCTTCCTATAACATGAAATGTGATATCCAACTCCTTCCCATTCCAACCTGAGACCCTTCCTATAGCATGAGATGGGATATCCAACTTCTTCCAAATCCAATACTGATACCCTTCCGATAGCATGAGATGTGATATCCCTCTGCTTCTACCAAACCTGAGACCCATACTATGGCATGAGATGTGATATCAAACTCCTTCCCATTCCAATCCTGAGACCCTTCCTATAGCTTGAGGTGTGATATCCAACTCCTTCCCATTCCAATTCTGAGACCCTTCTTATACCATGAGACTTGATATCTCAATGCTTCTAATACCAAACCTGAGACCCTTCCTATAACATGAGATGTGATATCCAACTCCTTCCCATTCCAACCTGAGACACTTCCTATAGCATGAGAAGGGATATCCAACTCCTTCCCAATCCAATCCTGAGACCCTTCCGATAGCAGAGATGTGATATCTCAATGCTTATACCAAACCTGAGACCCTTCCTATGGCATGAGATGTGATATCCAACTCCTTGCCATTCAAATCCTGAGACCCTTCCTATAGCATGAGAAGGGATATCCAACTCCTTCCCAATCCAATCCTGAGACCCTTCCGATAGCAGAGACGTGATATCTCAATGCTTCTACCAAACCTGAGACCCTTCCTTTAGCATGAGATGTGATATCCAAATCCTTCACATTCCAATCCTGAGACCCTTCCTATAGCATGAGATGTGATATCTCAATGCTTCTAATACCAAACCTGAGATCCTTCCTATAACATAAGATGTGATATCCAATTCCTTCCCATTCCAAACCTGAGACCCTTCCTATTGGATGAGAGGTGATATCCAACTCCTTCCCATTCCAACCCTGAGACCCTTCCTATAGCATGAGATGTGATGTCTCAATGCTTCTAATACCAAACCTGAGATCCTTCCTATAACATGAGATGTGATATCCAACTCCTTCCATTCCAATCCTGAGACCCGTCCTATAGCATTAGATGTGATATCTCAATGCTTATACCAAACCTGAGACCCTTCCTATAGCATGAGATGTGATATCCAACTACTTCCCATTCCAATCCTGAGACCCTTCCTATAGCATGAGATGTGATATCTCAATGCTTCTAATACCAAACCTGAGATCCTTCCTCTAACATGAAATGTGATATCCAACTCCTTCCCTTTCCAAACCTAAGAGCCTATCTATAGCATGAGATGTGATATCCAAGTCATTCCCATTCCAACCCTTAGACCCTTCCTACAGCATGCAATATGATATCTCAATGATTCTAATAACAAACCTGAGACCCGTCCTATAACATGAGATGGGATATCCAACTCCTTCCCATTCCAATCCTGAGACACTTCGGATAGCAGAGATGTGATATCTCAATGCTTATACCAAACCTGAGACCCTTCCTATAACATGAGATGTGATATCCAAATCCTTCCCGTTCCAAACCTGAGACCCTTCCTTTAGCATGAGATGTGATATCCAGCTCCTTCCCATTCCAATCCTGAGACACTTCCGATAGCATGAGATGTGATATCTCAATGCTTCTAATATCAAAACTGAGACCCTCCCTATAGCATGATATGTGATATCTAAGTCCTTCCCATTCCAATCCTGAGACACTCCCTATAGCATGAGATGTGATATCCAACTCTTTCCCATTCCAATCCTGAGACCCTTCCTATAGCATGAGATATGATATCTCAATACTTCTAATACCAAACGTGAGATCCTTCCGATAACATGAGATGTGATATCCAAATCCTTCCCCTTCTAAACCTGAGACCCTCCCTTTAGCATGAGATGTGATATCCAACTCCTTCCCATTCCAATCCTGAGACCCTTCTGATAGCATGAGATGTGATATCTCAATGCTTCTAATACCAAACCTGAGATCCTTCCGATAGCATGAGATGTGATATCTCAATGCTTCTAATACCAAACCTGAGATCCTTCCTATAACATGAGATGTGATATCCAAATCCTTCCCCTTCCAAACCTGAGACCCTCCCTTTAGCATGAGATGTGATATCCAACTCCTTCCCATTCCATTCCTGAGACCCTTCTGATAGCATGAGATGTGATATCTCAATGCCTCTAATACCAAACCTGAGATCCTACCTCTAACATGAAATGTGATATCCAACTCTTTCCCCTTCCAAACCTGAGAGCCTTCCTATAGCATGAGATGTGATATCCAAGTCCTTCCCATTCCAATCCCGAGACCCTTCCTATAGCTTGAGATGTGATATCCAACTCCTTCCCATTCCAATTCTGAGACCCTTCCTATACTCTGAGACTTGATATCTCAATGCTTCTAATACCAAACCTGAGACCCGTAATATAACATGAGATGTGATATCCAAATCCTTCCCCTTCCAAACCTTAGACCCTTCCTTTATCATGAGATGTGATATCCAAGTCCTTCCCATTCCAATCCTGAGACCCTTCCTATAGCATGAGATGTGATATCTCAATGCTTCTAATACCAAACATGAGACCCTTCCTATAACATGAGATGGGAATATCCAACTCCTTCCCATTCCAATCCTGAGACCCTTCCGATAGCAGAGATGTGATATCTCAATGCTTATACCAAACCTGAGACCCTTCCTATGGCATGAGATGTGATATCCAACTCCTTGCCATTCAAATCCTGAGACCCTTCCTATAGCATGAGAAGGGATATCCAACTCCTTCCCAATCCAATCCTGAGACTCTTCCGATAGCAGAGACGTGATATCTCAATGCTTCTACCAAACCTGAGAACCTTCCTTTAGCATGAGATGTGATATCCAAATCCTTCACATTCCAATCCTGAGACCCTTCCTATAGCATGAGATGTGATATCTCAATGCTTCTAATACCAAACCTGAGATCCTTCCTATAACATGAGATGTGATATCCAATTCCTTCCCATTCCAAACCTGAGACCCTTCCTATTGGATGAGATGTGATATCCAACTCCTTCCCATTCCAACCCTGAGACCCTTCCTATAGCATGAGATGTGATGTCTCAATGCTTATACCAAACCTGAGACCCTTCCTATAGCATGAGATGTGATATCTCAATGCTTCTAATACCAAACCTGAGATCCTTCCTCTAACATGAAATGTGATATCCAACTCCTTCCCTTTCCAAACCTAAGAGCCTATCTATAGCATGAGATGTGATATCCAAGTCCTTCCCATTCCAATCCTTAGACCCTTCCTACAGCATGCAATATGATATCTCAATGATTCTAATAACAAACCTGAGACCCGTCCTATACCATGAGATATGATATCCAAGTCCTTCCCATTCCAATCCTGAGACCCTTCCTATAACATGAAATGTGATATCCAACTCCTTCCCATTCCAACCTGAGACCCTTCCTATAGCATGAGATGGGATATCCAACTTCTTCCAAATCCAATACTGATACCCTTCCGATAGCATGAGATGTGATATCCCAATGCTTCTACCAAACCTGAGACCCATACTATGGCATGAGATGTGATATCAAACTCCTTCCCATTCCAATCCTGAGACCCTTCCTATAGCTTGAGGTGTGATATCCAACTCCTTCCCATTCCAATTCTGAGACCCTTCTTATACCATGAGACTTGATATCTCAATGCTTCTAATACCAAACCTGAGACCCGTCCTATAACATGAGATGTGATATCCAAATCCTTCCCCTTCCAAACCTTAGACCCTTCCTTTATCATGAGATGTGGTATCCAACTCCTTCCCATTCCAATCCTGAGACCCTTCCGATATCATGAGATTTGTTATCTCAATGCTTCTAATATCAAACTTGAGACCCTCCCTATAGCATGAAATGTGACATCCAAGTCCTTCTCATTCCAATCCTGAGACCCTTCCTATAGCATGAGATGTGATATCTGTATGCTTCTAATACCAAACCTGAGACCCTTCCTATAACATGAGATGGGATATCCAACTCCTTCCCATTCCAATCCTGAGACCCTTCCTTTAGCATGAGATGTGATATCTCAATGCTTATACCAAATCTGAGACCCTTTATATAGCATGAGATGTGATATCCAAATCCTTCCCATTCCAATCCTGAGACCCTTCCTATAGCATGAGATGTGATATCTCAATGCTTATACCAAACCTGAGAGCCTACCTATAGCATGAGATGTGATATCCAAGTCCATCCCATTCCAATCCTTAGACCCTTCCTACAGCATGCAATGTGATATCTCAATGATTCTAATACCAAACCAGAGACTCTTACTATAACATGAGATGGGATATCCAACTCCTTCCCATTCCAATCCTGAGCCGCTTCCGATAGCAGAGATGTGATATCTCAATGCTTATACCAAACCTGAGACCCTTCCTATAACATGAGATGTGATATCCAACTCCTTCCCGTTCCAAACCTGAGACACTAACTATAGCATATGTGATATCCAACTCCTTCCCATTCCAAACATGAGACCCTTCCTATAGCAAGAAAGTAATATCCAACTCCTACCCATTCCAATCCTGAGACCCTTCCTATAGCAAGAGATGTGATATCCAAATCCTTCCCATTCCAATCCTGAGACCCTTCCTATAACATGAGATGTGATATCCAACTCCTTCCCATTCCAACCTGAGACACTTCCTATAGCATGAGAAGGGATATCCAACTCCTTCCCAATCCAATCCTGAGACCCTTTTCGATAGCAGAGATGTGATATCTCAATGCTTATACCAAACCCGAGACCCTTCCTATGGCATGAGATGTGATATCCAACTCCTTGCCATTCAAATCCTGAGACCCTTCCTATAGCATGAGAAGGGATATCCAACTCCTTCCCAATCCAATCCTGAGACCCTTCCGATAGCAGAGACATGATATCTCAATGCTTCTACCAAACCTGAGACCCTTCCTTTAGCATGAGATGTGATATCCAAATCCTTCACGTTCCAATCCTGAGACCCTTCCTATAGCATGAGATGTGATATCTCAATGCTTCTAATACCAAACCTGAGATCCTTCCTATAACATGAGATGTGATATCCAATTCCTTCCCATTCCAAACCTGAGACCCTTCCTATTGGATGAGATGTGATATCCAACTCCTTCCCATTCCAACCCTGAGACCCTTCCTATAGCATGAGATGTGATGTCTCAATGCTTCTAATACCAAACCTGAGATCCTTCCTATAACATGAGATGTGATATCCAACTCCTTCCATTCCAATCCTGAGACCCGTCCTATAGCATGAGATGTGATATCTCAATGCTTATACCAAACCTGAGACCCTTCCTATAGCATGAGATGTGATATCCAACTACTTCCCATTCCAATCCTGAGACCCTTCCTAGAGCATGAGATGTGATATCTCAATGCTTCTAATACCAAATTGAGATCCTTCCTCTAACATGAAATGTGATATCCAACTCCTTCCCTTTCCAAACCTAAGAGCCTATCTATAGCATGAGATGTGATATCCAAGTCCTTCCCATTCCAACCCTTAGACCCTTCCGATAGCAGAGATGTGATATCTCAATGCTTATACCAAACCTGAGACCCTTCCTATAACATGAGATGTGATATCCAAATTCTTCCCGTTCCAAACCTGAGACCCTTCCTTTAGCATGAGATGTGATATCCAAATCCTTCCCGTTCCAAACCTGAGACCCTTCCTTTAGCATGAGATGTGATATCCAGCTCCTTCCCATTCCAATCCTGAGACACTTCCGATAGCATGAGATGTGATATCTCAATGCTTCTAATATCAAAACTGAGACCCTCCCTATAGCATGATATGTGATATCTAAGTCCTTCCCATTCCAATCCTGAGACACTCCCTAAAGCATGAGATGTGATATCCAACTCTTTCCCATTCCAATCCTGAGACCCTTCATATAGCATGAGATATGATATCTCAATACTTCTAATACCAAACGTGAGATCCTTCCGATAACATGAGATGTGATATCCAAATCCTTCCCCTTCCAAACCTGAGACCCTCCCTTTAGCATGAGATGTGATATCCAACTCCTTCCCATTCCAATCCTGAGACCCTTCTGATAGCATGAGATGTGATATCTCAATGCTTCTAATACCAAACCTGAGATCCTTCCGATAGCATGAGATGTGATATCTCAATGCTTCTAATACCAAACCTGAGATCCTTCCTATAACATGAGATGTGATATCCAAATCCTTCCCCTTCCAAACCTGAGACCCTCCCTTTAGCATGAGATGTGATATCCAACTCCTTCCCATTCCATTCCTGAGACCCTTCTGATAGCATGAGATGTGATATCTCAAATCCTCTAATACCAAACCTGAGATCCTACCTCTAACATGAAATGTGATATCCAACTCTTTCCCCTTCCAAACCTGAGAGCCTTCCTATAGCATGAGATGTGATATCCAAGTCCTTCCCATTCCAATCCTGAGACCCTTCCTATAGCTTGAGATGTGATATCCAACTCCTTCCCATTGCAATTCTGAGACCCTTCCTATACTCTGAGACTTGATATCTCAATGCTTCTAATACCAAACCTGAGACCCGTAATATAACATGAGATGTGATATCCAAATCCTTCCCCTTCCAAACCTTAGACCCTTCCTTTATCATGAGATGTGATATCCAACTCCTTCCCATTCCAATCCTGAGACCCTTCCGATATCATGAGATGTGATATCTCAAAGCTTCTAATATCAAACTTGAGACCCTCCCTATAGCATGAGATGTGATATCCAAGTCCTTCCCATTCCAATCCTGAGACCCTTCCTATAGCATGAGATGTGATATCTCAATGCTTCTAATACCAAACCTGAGACCCTTCCTATAACATGAGATGGGAATATCCAACTCCTTCCCATTCCAATCCTGAGACCCTTCCGATAGCAGAGATGTGATATCTCAATGCTTATACCAAACCTGAGACCCTTCCTATGGCATGAGATGTGATATCCAACTCCTTGCCATTCAAATCCTGAGACCCTTCCTATAGCATGAGAAGGGATATCCAACTCCTTCCCAATCCAATCCTGAGACCCTTCCGATAGCAGAGACGTGATATCTCAATGCTTCTACCAAACCTGAGACCCTTCCTTTAGCATGAGATGTGATATCCAAATCCTTCACATTCCAATCCTGAGACCCTTCCTATAGCATGAGATGTGATATCTCAATGCTTCTAATACCAAACCTGAGATCCTTCCTATAACATGAGATGTGATATCCAATTCCTTCCCATTCCAAACCTGAGACCCTTCCTATTGGATGAGATGTGATATCCAACTCCTTCCCATTCCAACCCTGAGACCCTTCCTATAGCATGAGATGTGATGTCTCAATGCTTCTAATACCAAACCTGAGATCCTTCCTATAACATGAGATGTGATATCCAACTCCTTCCATTCCAATCCTGAGACCCGTCCTATAGCATGAGATGTGATATCTCAATGCTTATACCAAACCTGAGACCCTTCCTATAGCATGAGATGTGATATCCAACTACTTCCCATTCCAATCCTGAGACCCTTCCCATAGCATGAGATGTGATATCTCAATGCTTCTAATACCAAACCTGAGATCCTTCCTCTAACATGAAATGTGATATTCAACTCCTTCCCTTTCCAAACCTAAGAGCCTATCTATAGCATGAGATGTGATATCCAAGTCCTTCCCATTCCAATCCTTAGACCCTTCCTACAGCATGCAATATGATATCTCAATGATTCTAATAACAAACCTGAGACCCGTCCTATAGCATGAGATATGATATCCAAGTCCTTCCCATTCCAATCCTGAGACCCTTCCTATAACATGAAATGTGATATCCAACTCCTTCCCATTCCAACCTGAGACCCTTCCTATAGCATGAGATGGGATATCCAACTTCTTCCAAATCCAATACTGATACCCTTCCGATAGCATGAGATGTGATATCCCAATGCCTCCACCAAACCTGAGACCCATACTATGGCATGAGATGTGATATCAAACTCCTTCCCATTCCAATCATGAGACCCTTCCTATAGCTTGAGGTGTGATATCCAACTCCTTCCCATTCCAATTCTGAGACCCTTCTTATACCATGAGACTTGATATCTCAATGCTTCTAATACCAAACCTGAGACCCTTCCTATAACATGAGATGTGATATCCAACTCCTTCCCATTCCAACCTGAGACACTTCCTATAGCATGAGAAGGGATATCCAACTCCTTCCCAATCCAATCCTGAGACACTTCCGATAGCAGAGATGTGATATCTCAATGCTTATACCAAACCTGAGACCCTTCCTATGGCATGAGATGTGATATCCAACTCCTTGCCATTCAAATCCTGAGACCCTTCCTATAGCATGAGAAGGGATATCCAACTCCTTCCCAATCCAATCCTGAGACCCTTCCGATAGCAGAGACGTGATATCTCAATGCTTATACCAAACCTGAGACCCTTCCTTTAGCATGAGATGTGATATCCAAATCCTTCACATTCCAATCCTGAGACCCTTCCTATAGCATGAGATGTGATATCTCAATGCTTCTAATACCAAACCTGAGATCCTTCCTATAACATAAGATGTGATATCCAATTCCTTCCCATTCCAAACCTGAGACCCTTCCTATTGGATGAGAGGTGATATCCAACTCCTTCCCATTCCAACCCTGAGACCCTTCCTATAGCATGAGATGTGATGTCTCAATGCTTGTAATACCAAACCTGAGATCCTTCCTATAACATGAGATGTGATATCCAACTCCTTCCATTCCAATCCTGAGACCCGTCCTATAGCATTAGATGTGATATCTCAATGCTTATACCAAACCTGAGGCCCTTCCTGTAGCATGAGATGTGATATCCAACTACTTCCCATTCCAATCCTGAGACCCTTCCTATAGCATGAGATGTGATATCTCAATGCTTCTAATACCAAACCTGAGATCCTTCCTCTAACATGAAATGTGATATCCAACTCCTTCCCTTTCCAAACCTAAGAGCCTATCTATAGCATGAGATGTGATATCCAAGTCCTTCCCATTCCAACCCTTAGACCCTTCCTACAGCATGCAATATGATATCTCAATGATTCTAATAACAAACCTGAGACCCGTCCTATAACATGAGATGGGATATCCAACTCCTTCCCATTCCAATCCTGAGACACTTCCGATAGCAGAGATGTGATATCTCAATGCTTATACCAAACCTGAGACCCTTCCTATAACATGAGATGTGATATCCAAATCCTTCCCGTTCCAAACCTGAGACCCTTCCATTAGCATGAGATGTGATATCCAGCTCCTTCCCATTCCAATCCTGAGACACTTCCGATAGCATGAGATGTGATATCTCAATGCTTCTAATATCAAAACTGAGACCCTCCCTATAGCATGATATGTGATATCTAAGTCCTTCCCATTCCAATCCTGAGACACTCCCTAAAGCATGAGATGTGATATCCAACTCTTTCCCATTCCAATCCTGAGACCCTTCATATAGCATGAGATATGATATCTCAATACTTCTAATACCAAACGTGAGATCCTTCCGATAACATGAGATGTGATATCCAAATCCTTCCCCTTCCAAACCTGAGACCCTCCCTTTAGCATGAGATGTGATATCCAACTCCTTCCCATTCCAATCCTGAGACCCTTCTGATAGCATGAGATGTGATATCTCAATGCTTCTAATACCAAACCTGAGATCCTTCCGATAGCATGAGATGTGATATCTCAATGCTTCTAATACCAAACCTGAGATCCTTCCTATAACATGAGATGTGATATCCAAATCCTTCCCCTTCCAAACCTGAGACCCTCCCTTTAGCATGAGATGTGATATCCAACTCCTTCCCATTCCATTCCTGAGACCCTTCTGATAGCATGAGATGTGATATCTCAAATCCTCTAATACCAAACCTGAGATCCTACCTCTAACATGAAATGTGATATCCAACTCTTTCCCCTTCCAAACCTGAGAGCCTTCCTATAGCATGAGATGTGATATCCAAGTCCTTCCCATTCCAATCCTGAGACCCTTCCTATAGCTTGAGATGTGATATCCAACTCCTTCCCATTGCAATTCTGAGACCCTTCCTATACTCTGAGACTTGATATCTCAATGCTTCTAATACCAAACCTGAGACCCGTAATATAACATGAGATGTGATATCCAAATCCTTCCCCTTCCAAACCTTAGACCCTTCCTTTATCATGAGATGTGATATCCAACTCCTTCCCATTCCAATCCTGAGACCCTTCCGATATCATGAGATGTGATATCTCAAAGCTTCTAATATCAAACTTGAGACCCTCCCTATAGCATGAGATGTGATATCCAAGTCCTTCCCATTCCAATCCTGAGACCCTTCCTATAGCATGAGATGTGATATCTCAATGCTTCTAATACCAAACCTGAGACCCTTCCTATAACATGAGATGGGAATATCCAACTCCTTCCCATTCCAATCCTGAGACCCTTCCGATAGCAGAGATGTGATATCTCAATGCTTATACCAAACCTGAGACCCTTCCTATGGCATGAGATGTGATATCCAACTCCTTGCCATTCAAATCCTGAGACCCTTCCTATAGCATGAGAAGGGATATCCAACTCCTTCCCAATCCAATCCTGAGACCCTTCCGATAGCAGAGACGTGATATCTCAATGCTTCTACCAAACCTGAGACCCTTCCTTTAGCATGAGATGTGATATCCAAATCCTTCACATTCCAATCCTGAGACCCTTCCTATAGCATGAGATGTGATATCTCAATGCTTCTAATACCAAACCTGAGATCCTTCCTATAACATGAGATGTGATATCCAATTCCTTCCCATTCCAAACCTGAGACCCTTCCTATTGGATGAGATGTGATATCCAACTCCTTCCCATTCCAACCCTGAGACCCTTCCTATAGCATGAGATGTGATGTCTCAATGCTTCTAATACCAAACCTGAGATCCTTCCTATAACATGAGATGTGATATCCAACTCCTTCCATTCCAATCCTGAGACCCGTCCTATAGCATGAGATGTGATATCTCAATGCTTATACCAAACCTGAGACCCTTCCTATAGCATGAGATGTGATATCCAACTACTTCCCATTCCAATCCTGAGACCCTTCCCATAGCATGAGATGTGATATCTCAATGCTTCTAATACCAAACCTGAGATCCTTCCTCTAACATGAAATGTGATATTCAACTCCTTCCCTTTCCAAACCTAAGAGCCTATCTATAGCATGAGATGTGATATCCAAGTCCTTCCCATTCCAATCCTTAGACCCTTCCTACAGCATGCAATATGATATCTCAATGATTCTAATAACAAACCTGAGACCCGTCCTATAGCATGAGATATGATATCCAAGTCCTTCCCATTCCAATCCTGAGACCCTTCCTATAACATGAAATGTGATATCCAACTCCTTCCCATTCCAACCTGAGACCCTTCCTATAGCATGAGATGGGATATCCAACTTCTTCCAAATCCAATACTGATACCCTTCCGATAGCATGAGATGTGATATCCCAATGCCTCCACCAAACCTGAGACCCATACTATGGCATGAGATGTGATATCAAACTCCTTCCCATTCCAATCATGAGACCCTTCCTATAGCTTGAGGTGTGATATCCAACTCCTTCCCATTCCAATTCTGAGACCCTTCTTATACCATGAGACTTGATATCTCAATGCTTCTAATACCAAACCTGAGACCCTTCCTATAACATGAGATGTGATATCCAACTCCTTCCCATTCCAACCTGAGACACTTCCTATAGCATGAGAAGGGATATCCAACTCCTTCCCAATCCAATCCTGAGACCCTTCCGATAGCAGAGATGTGATATCTCAATGCTTATACCAAACCTGAGACCCTTCCTATGGCATGAGATGTGATATCCAACTCCTTGCCATTCAAATCCTGAGACCCTTCCTATAGCATGAGAAGGGATATCCAACTCCTTCCCAATCCAATCCTGAGACCCTTCCGATAGCAGAGACGTGATATCTCAATGCTTATACCAAACCTGAGACCCTTCCTTTAGCATGAGATGTGATATCCAAATCCTTCACATTCCAATCCTGAGACCCTTCCTATAGCATGAGATGTGATATCTCAATGCTTCTAATACCAAACCTGAGATCCTTCCTATAACATAAGATGTGATATCCAATTCCTTCCCATTCCAAACCTGAGACCCTTCCTATTGGATGAGAGGTGATATCCAACTCCTTCCCATTCCAACCCTGAGACCCTTCCTATAGCATGAGATGTGATGTCTCAATGCTTGTAATACCAAACCTGAGATCCTTCCTATAACATGAGATGTGATATCCAACTCCTTCCATTCCAATCCTGAGACCCGTCCTATAGCATTAGATGTGATATCTCAATGCTTATACCAAACCTGAGGCCCTTCCTGTAGCATGAGATGTGATATCCAACTACTTCCCATTCCAATCCTGAGACCCTTCCTATAGCATGAGATGTGATATCTCAATGCTTCTAATACCAAACCTGAGATCCTTCCTCTAACATGAAATGTGATATCCAACTCCTTCCCTTTCCAAACCTAAGAGCCTATCTATAGCATGAGATGTGATATCCAAGTCCTTCCCATTCCAACCCTTAGACCCTTCCTACAGCATGCAATATGATATCTCAATGATTCTAATAACAAACCTGAGACCCGTCCTATAACATGAGATGGGATATCCAACTCCTTCCCATTCCAATCCTGAGACACTTCCGATAGCAGAGATGTGATATCTCAATGCTTATACCAAACCTGAGACCCTTCCTATAACATGAGATGTGATATCCAAATCCTTCCCGTTCCAAACCTGAGACCCTTCCATTAGCATGAGATGTGATATCCAGCTCCTTCCCATTCCAATCCTGAGACACTTCCGATAGCATGAGATGTGATATCTCAATGCTTCTAATATCAAAACTGAGACCCTCCCTATAGCATGATATGTGATATCTAAGTCCTTCCCATTCCAATCCTGAGACACTCCCTATAGCATGAGATGTGATATCCAACTCTTTCCCATTCCAATCCTGAGACCCTTCCTATAGCATGAGATATGATATCTCAATACTTCTAATACCAAACGTGAGATCCTTCCGAAAACATGAGATGTGATATCCAAATCCTTCCCCTTCCAAACCTGAGACCCTCCCTTTAGCATGAGATGTGATATCCAACTCCTTCCCATTCCAATCCTGAGACCCTTCTGATAGCATGAGATGTGATACTCAATGCTTCTAATACCAAACCTGAGATCCTTCCGATAGCATGAAATGTGATATCTCAATGCTTCTAATACCAAACCTGAGATCCTTCCTATAACATGAGATGTGATATCCAAATCCTTCCCCTTCCAAACCTGAGACCCTCCCTTTAGCATGAGATGTGATATCCAACTCCTTCCCATTTCATTCCTGAGACCCTTCTGATAGCATGAGATGTGATATCTCAATGCCTCTAATACCAAACCTGAGATCCTACCTCTAACATGAAATGTGATATCCAACTCTTTCCCCTTCCAAACCTGAGAGCCTTCCTATAGCATGAGATGTGATATCCAAGTCCTTCCCATTCCAATCCTGAGACCCTTCCTATAGCTTGAGATGTGATATCCAACTCCTTCCCATTCCAATTCTGAGACCCTTCCTATACTCTGAGACTTGATATCTCAATACTTCTAATACCAAACGTGAGATCCTTCCGAAAACATGATATGTGATATCCAAATCCTTCCCCTTCCAAACCTGAGACCCTCCCTTTAGCATGAGATGTGATATCCAACTCCTTCCCATTCCAATCCTGAGACCCTTCTGATAGCATGAGATGTGATATCTCAATGCTTCTAATACCAAACCTGAGATCCTTCCGATAGCATGAAATGTGATATCTCAATGCTTCTAATACCAAACCTGAGATCCTTCCTATAACATGAGATGTGATATCCAAATCCTTCCCCTTCCAAACCTGAGACCCTCCCTTTAGCATGAGATGTGATATCCAACTCCTTCCCATTCCATTCCTGAGACCCTTCTGATAGCATGAGATGTGATATCTCAATGCCTCTAATACCAAACCTGAGATCCTACCTCTAACATGAAATGTGATATCCAACTCTTTCCCCTTCCAAACCTGAGAGCCTTCCTATAGCATGAGATGTGATATCCAAGTCCTTCCCATTCCAATCCTGAGACCCTTCCTATAGCTTGAGATGTGATATCCAACTCCTTCCCATTCCAATTCTGAGACCCTTCCTATACTCTGAGACTTGATATCTCAATGCTTCTAATTCCAAACCTGAGACCCGTAATATAACATGAGATGTGATATCCAAATCCTTCCCCTTCCAAACCTTAGACCCTTCCTTTATCATGAGATGTGATATCCAAGTCCTTCCAATTCCAATCCTGAGACCCTTCCTATAGCATGAGATGTGATATCTCAATGCTTCTAATACCAAACCTGAGACCCTTCCTATAACATGAGATGGGAATATCCAACTCCTTCCCATTCCAATCCTGAGACCCTTCCGATAGCAGAGATGTGATATCTCAATGCTTATACCAAACCTGAGACCCTTCCTATGTCATGAGATGTGATATCCAACTCCTTGCCATTCAAATCCTGAGACCCTTCCTATAGCATGAGAAGGGATATCCAACTCCTTCCCAATCCAATCCTGAGACCCTTCCGATAGCAGAGACGTGATATCTCAATGCTTCTACCAAACCTGAGACCCTTCCTTTAGCATGAGATGTGATATCCAAATCCTTCCCCTTCCAAACCTGAGACCCTCCCTTTAGCATGAGATGTGATATCCAACTCCTTCCCATTCCATTCCTGAGACCCTTCTGATAGCATGAGATGTGATATCTCAATGCCTCTAATACCAAACCTGAGATCCTACCTCTAACATGAAATGTGATATCCAACTCTTTCCCCTTCCAAACCTGAGAGCCTTCCTATAGCATGAGATGTGATATCCAAGTCCTTCCCATTCCAATCCTGAGACCCTTCCTATAGCTTGAGATGTGATATCCAACTCCTTCCCATTCCAATTCTGAGACCCTTCCTATACTCTGAGACTTGATATCTCAATGCTTCTAATACCAAACCTGAGACCCGTAATATAACATGAGATGTGATATCCAAATCCTTCCCCTTCCAAACCTTAGACCCTTCCTTTATCATGAGATGTGATATCCAACTCCTTCCCATTCCAATCCTGAGACCCTTCCGATATCATGAGATGTGATATCTCAAAGCTTCTAATATCAAACTTGAGACCCTCCCTATAGCATGAGATGTGATATCCAAGTCCTTCCCATTCCAATCCTGAGACCCTTCCTATAGCATGAGATGTGATATCTCAATGCTTCTAATACCAAACCTGAGACCCTTCCTATAACATGAGATGGGAATATCCAACTCCTTCCCATTCCAATCCTGAGACCCTTCCGATAGCAGAGATGTGATATCTCAATGCTTATACCAAACCTGAGACCCTTCCTATGTCATGAGATGTGATATCCAACTCCTTGCCATTCAAATCCTGAGACCCTTCCTATAGCATGAGAAGGGATATCCAACTCCTTCCCAATCCAATCCTGAGACCCTTCCGATAGCAGAGACGTGATATCTCAATGCTTCTACCAAACCTGAGACCCTTCCTTTAGCATGAGATGTGATATCCAAATCCTTCACATTCCAATCCTGAGACCCTTCCTATAGCATGAGATGTGATATCTCAATGCTTCTAATACCAAACCTGAGATCCTTCCTATAACATGAGATGTGATATCCAATTCCTTCCCATTCCAAACCTGAGACCCTTCCTATTGGATGAGATGTGATATCCAACTCCTTCCCATTCCAACCCTGAGACCCTTCCTATAGCATGAGATGTGATGTCTCAATGCTTCTAATACCAAACCTGAGATCCTTCCTATAACATGAGATGTGATATCCAACTCCTTCCATTCCAATCCTGAGACTCGTCCTATAGCATGGGATGTGATATCTCAATGCTTATACCAAACCTGAGACCCTTCCTATAGCATGAGATGTGATATCCAACTACTTCCCATTCCAATCCTGAGACCCTTCCCATAGCATGAGATGTGATATCTCAATGCTTCTAATACCAAACCTGAGATCCTTCCTCTAACATGAAATGTGATATTCAACTCCTTCCCTTTCCAAACCTAAGAGCCTATCTATAGCATGAGATGTGATATCCAAGTCCTTCCCATTCCAATCCTTAGACCCTTCCTACAGCATGCAATATGATATCTCAATGATTCTAATAACAAACCTGAGACCCGTCCTATAGCATGAGATATGATATCCAAGTCCTTCCCATTCCAATCCTGAGACCCTTCCTATAACATGAAATGTGATATCCAACTCCTTCCCATTCCAACCTGAGACCCTTCCTATAGCATGAGATGGGATATCCAACTTCTTCCAAATCCAATACTGATACCCTTCCGATAGCATGAGATGTGATATCCCAATGCTTCTACCAAACCTGAGACCCATACTATGGCATGAGATGTGATATCAAACTCCTTCCCATTCCAATCATGAGACCCTTCCTATAGCTTGAGGTGTGATATCCAACTCCTTCCCATTCCAATTCTGAGACCCTTCTTATACCATGAGACTTGATATCTCAATGCTTCTAATACCAAACCTGAGACCCTTCCTATAACATGAGATGTGATATCCAACTCCTTCCCATTCCAACCTGAGACACTTCCTATAGCATGAGAAGGGATATCCAACTCCTTCCCAATCCAATCCTGAGACCCTTCCGATAGCAGAGATGTGATATCTCAATGCTTATACCAAACCTGAGACCCTTCCTATGGCATGAGATGTGATATCCAACTCCTTGCCATTCAAATCCTGAGACCCTTCCTATAGCATGAGAAGGGATATCCAACTCCTTCCCAATCCAATCCTGAGACCCTTCCGATAGCAGAGACGTGATATCTCAATGCTTCTACCAAACCTGAGACCCTTCCTTTAGCATGAGATGTGATATCCAAATCCTTCACATTCCAATCCTGAGACCCTTCCTATAGCATGAGATGTGATATCTCAATGCTTCTAATACCAAACCTGAGATCCTTCCTATAACATAAGATGTGATATCCAATTCCTTCCCATTCCAAACCTGAGACCCTTCCTATTGGATGAGAGGTGATATCCAACTCCTTCTCATTCCAACCCTGAGACCCTTCCTATAGCATGAGATGTGATGTCTCAATGCTTGTAATACCAAACCTGAGATCCTTCCTATAACATGAGATGTGATATCCAACTCCTTCCATTCCAATCCTGAGACCCGTCCTATAGCATTAGATGTGATATCTCAATGCTTATACCAAACCTGAGGCCCTTCAAATAGCATGAGATGTGATATCCAACTACTTCCCATTCCAATCCTGAGACCCTTCCTATAGCATGAGATGTGATATCTCAATGCTTCTAATACCAAACCTGAGATCCTTCCTCTAACATGAAATGTGATATCCAACTCCGTCCCTTTCCAAACCTAAGAGCCTATCTATAGCATGAGATGTGATATCCAAGTCCTTCCCATTCCAACCCTTAGACCCTTCCTACAGCATGCAATATGATATCTCAATGATTCTAATAACAAACCTGAGACCCGTCCTATAACATGAGATGGGATATCCAACTCCTTCCCATTTAAATCCTGAGACACTTCCGATAGCAGAGATGTGATATCTCAATGCTTATACCAAACCTGAGACCCTTCCTATAACATGAGATGTGATATCCAAATCCTTCCCGTTCCAAACCTGAGACCCTTCCATTAGCATGAGATGTGATATCCAGCTCCTTCCCATTCCAATCCTGAGACACTTCCGATAGCATGAGATGTGATATCTCAATGCTTCTAATATCAAAACTGAGACCCTCCCTATAGCATGATATGTGATATCTAAGTCCTTCACATTCCAATCCTGAGACACTCCCTATAGCATGAGATGTGATATCCAACTCTTTCCCATTCCAATCCTGAGACCCTTCCTATAGCATGAGATATGATATCTCAATACTTCTAATACCAAACGTGAGATCCTTCCGAAAACATGAGATGTAATATCCAAATCCTTCCCCTTCCAAACCTGAGACCCTCCCTTTAGCATGAGATGTGATATCCAACTCCTTCCCATTCCAATCCTGAGACCCTTCTGATAGCATGAGATGTGATATCTCAATGCTTCTAATACCAAACCTGAGATCCGTCCGATAGCATGAAATGTGATATCTCAATGCTTCTAATACCAAACCTGAGATCCTTCCTATAACATGAGATGTGATATCCAAATCCTTCCCCTTCCAAACCTGAGACCCTCCCTTTAGCATGAGATGTGATATCCAACTCCTTCCCATTCCATTCCTGAGACCCTTCTGATAGCATGAGATGTGATATCTCAATGCCTCTAATACCAAACCTGAGATCCTACCTCTAACATGAAATGTGATATCCAACTCTTTCCCCTTCCAAACCTGAGAGCCTTCCTATAGCATGAGATGTGATATCCAAGTCCTTCCCATTCCAATCCTGAGACCCTTCCTATAGCTTGAGATGTGATATCCAACTCCTTCCCATTCCAATTCTGAGACCCTTCCTATACTCTGAGACTTGATATCTCAATACTTCTAATACCAAACGTGAGATCCTTCCGAAAACATGATATGTGATATCCAAATCCTTCCCCTTCCAAACCTGAGACCCTCCCTTTAGCATGAGATGTGATAACCAACTCCTTCCCATTCCAATCCTGAGACCCTTCTGATAGCATGAGATGTGATATCTCAATGCTTCTAATACCAAACCTGAGATCCTTCCGATAGCATGAAATGTGATATCTCAATGCTTCTAATACCAAACCTGAGATCCTTCCTATAACATGAGATGTGATATCCAAATCCTTCCCCTTCCAAACCTGAGACCCTCCCTTTAGCATGAGATGTGATATCCAACTCCTTCCCATTCCATTCCTGAGACCCTTCTGATAGCATGAGATGTGATATCTCAATGCCTCTAATACCAAACCTGAGATCCTACCTCTAACATGAAATGTGATATCCAACTCTTTCCCCTTCCAAGCCTGAGAGCCTTCCTATAGCATGAGATGTGATATCCAAGTCCTTCCCATTCCAATCCTGAGACCCTTCCTATAGCTTGAGATGTGATATCCAACTCCTTCCCATTCCAATTCTGAGACCCTTCCTATACTCTGAGACTTGATATCTCAATGCTTCTAATACCAAACCTGAGACCTGTAATATAACATGAGATGTGATATCCAAATCCTTCACCTTCCAAACCTTAGACCCTTCCTTTATCATGAGATGTGATATCCAAGTCCTTCCCATTCCAATCCTGAGACCCTTCCTATAGCATGAGATGTGATATCTCAATGCTTCTAATACCAAACCTGAGACCCTTCCTATAACATGAGATGGGAATATCCAACTCCTTCCCATTCCAATCCTGAGACCCTTCCGATAGCAGAGATGTGATATCTCAATGCTTATACCAAACCTGAGACCCTTCCTATGTCATGAGATGTGATATCCAACTCCTTGCCATTCAAATCCTGAGACCCTTCCTATAGCATGAGAAGGGATATCCAACTCCTTCCCAATCCAATCCTGAGACCCTTCCGATAGCAGAGACGTGATATCTCAATGCTTCTACCAAACCTGAGACCCTTCCTTTAGCATGAGATGTGATATCCAAATCCTTCCCCTTCCAAACCTGAGACCCTCCCTTTAGCATGAGATGTGATATCCAACTCCTTCCCATTCCATTCCTGAGACCCTTCTGATAGCATGAGATGTGATATCTCAATGCCTCTAATACCAAACCTGAGATCCTACCTCTAACATGAAATGTGATATCCAACTCTTTCCCCTTCCAAACCTGAGAGCCTTCCTATAGCATGAGATGTGATATCCAAGTCCTTCCCATTCCAATCCTGAGACCCTTCCTATAGCTTGAGATGTGATATCCAACTCCTTCCCATTCCAATTCTGAGACCCTTCCTATACTCTGAGACTTGATATCTCAATGCTTCTAATACCAAACCTGAGACCTGTAATATAACATGAGATGTGATATCCAAATCCTTCCCCTTCCAAACCTTAGACCCTTCCTTTATCATGAGATGTGATATCCAACTCCTTCCCATTCCAATCCTGAGACCCTTCCGATATCATGAGATGTGATATCTCAAAGCTTCTAATATCAAACTTGAGACCCTCCCTATAGCATGAGATGTGATATCCAAGTCCTTCCCATTCCAATCCTGAGACCCTTCCTATAGCATGAGATGTGATATCTCAATGCTTCTAATACCAAACCTGAGACCCTTCCTATAACATGAGATGGGAATATCCAACTCCTTCCCATTCCAATCCTGAGACCCTTCCGATAGCAGAGATGTGATATCTCAATGCTTATACCAAACCTGAGACCCTTCCTATGTCATGAGATGTGATATCCAACTCCTTGCCATTCAAATCCTGAGACCCTTCCTATAGCATGAGAAGGGATATCCAACTCCTTCCCAATCCAATCCTGAGACCCTTCCGATAGCAGAGACGTGATATCTCAATGCTTCTACCAAACCTGAGACCCTTCCTTTAGCATGAGATGTGATATCCAAATCCTTCACATTCCAATCCTGAGACCCTTCCTATAGCATGAGATGTGATATCTCAATGCTTCTAATACCAAACCTGAGATCCTTCCTATAACATGAGATGTGATATCCAATTCCTTCCCATTCCAAACCTGAGACCCTTCCTATTGGATGAGATGTGATATCCAACTCCTTCCCATTCCAACCCTGAGACCCTTCCTATAGCATGAGATGTGATGTCTCAATGCTTCTAATACCAAACCTGAGATCCTTCCTATAACATGAGATGTGATATCCAACTCCTTCCATTCCAATCCTGAGACCCGTCCTATAGCATGAGATGTGATATCTCAATGCTTATACCAAACCTGAGACCCTTCCTATAGCATGAGATGTGATATCCAACTACTTCCCATTCCAATCCTGAGACCCTTCCCATAGCATGAGATGTGATATCTCAATGCTTCTAATACCAAACCTGTGATCCTTCCTCTAACATGAAATGTGATATTCAACTCCTTCCCTTTCCAAACCTAAGAGCCTATCTATAGCATGAGATGTGATATCCAAGTCCTTCCCATTCCAATCCTTAGACCCTTCCTACAGCATGCAATATGATATCTCAATGATTCTAATAACAAACCTGAGACCCGTCCTATAGCATGAGATATGATATCCAAGTCCTTCCCATTCCAATCCTGAGACCCTTCCTATAACATGAAATGTGATATCCAACTCCTTCCCATTCCAACCTGAGACCCTTCCTATAGCATGAGATGGGATATCCAACTTCTTCCAAATCCAATACTGATACCCTTCCGATAGCATGAGATGTGATATCCCAATGCCTCCACCAAACCTGAGACCCATACTATGGCATGAGATGTGATATCAAACTCCTTCCCATTCCAATCATGAGACCCTTCCTATAGCTTGAGGTGTGATATCCAACTCCTTCCCATTCCAATTCTGAGACCCTTCTTATACCATGAGACTTGATATCTCAATGCTTCTAATACCAAACCTGAGACCCTTCCTATAACATGAGATGTGATATCCAACTCCTTCCCATTCCAACCTGAGACACTTCCTATAGCATGAGAAGGGATATCCAACTCCTTCCCAATCCAATCCTGAGACCCTTCCGATAGCAGAGATGTGATATCTCAATGCTTATACCAAACCTGAGACCCTTCCTATGGCATGAGATGTGATATCCAACTCCTTGCCATTCAAATCCTGAGACCCTTCCTATAGCATGAGAAGGGATATCCAACTCCTTCCCAATCCAATCCTGAGACCCTTCCGATAGCAGAGACGTGATATCTCAATGCTTATACCAAACCTGAGACCCTTCCTTTAGCATGAGATGTGATATCCAAATCCTTCACATTCCAATCCTGAGACCCTTCCTATAGCATGAGATGTGATATCTCAATGTTTCTAATACCAAACCTGAGATCCTTCCTATAACATAAGATGTGATATCCAATTCCTTCCCATTCCAAACCTGAGACCTTTCCTATTGGATGAGAGGTGATATCCAACTCCTTCCCATTCCAACCCTGAGACCCTTCCTATAGCATGAGATGTGATGTCTCAATGCTTGTAATACCAAACCTGAGATCCTTCCTATAACATGAGATGTGATATCCAACTCCTTCCATTCCAATCCTGAGACCCGTCCTATAGCATTAGATGTGATATCTCAATGCTTATACCAAACCTGAGGCCCTTCCTGTAGCATGAGATGTGATATCCAACTACTTCCCATTCCAATCCTGAGACCCTTCCTATAGCATGAGATGTGATATCTCAATGCTTCTAATACCAAACCTGAGATCCTTCCTCTAACATGAAATGTGATATCCAACTCCTTCCCTTTCCAAACCTAAGAGCCTATCTATAGCATGAGATGTGATATCCAAGTCCTTCCCATTCCAACCCTTAGACCCTTCCTACAGCATGCAATATGATATCTCAATGATTCTAATAACAAACCTGAGACCCGTCCTATAACATGAGATGGGATATCCAACTCCTTCCCATTCCAATCCTGAGACACTTCCGATAGCAGAGATGTGATATCTCAATGCTTATACCAAACCTGAGACCCTTCCTATAACATGAGATGTGATATCCAAATCCTTCCCGTTCCAAACCTGAGACCCTTCCATTAGCATGAGATGTGATATCCAGCACCTTCCCATTCCAATCCTGAGACACTTCCGATAGCATGAGATGTGATATCTCAATGCTTCTAATATCAAAACTGAGACCCTCCCTATAGCATGATATGTGATATCTAAGTCCTTCCCATTCCAATCCTGAGACACTCCCTATAGCATGAGATGTGATATCCAACTCTTTCCCATTCCAATCCTGAGACCCTTCCTATAGCATGAGATATGATATCTCAATACTTCTAATACCAAACGTGAGATCCTTCCGAAAACATGAGATGTGATATCCAAATCCTTCCCCTTCCAAACCTGAGACCCTCCCTTTAGCATGAGATGTGATATCCAACTCCTTCCCATTCCAATCCTGAGACCCTTCTGATAGCATGAGATGTGATACTCAATGCTTCTAATACCAAACCTGAGATCCTTCCGATAGCATGAAATGTGATATCTCAATGCTTCTAATACCAAACCTGAGATCCTTCCTATAACATGAGATGTGATATCCAAATCCTTCCCCTTCCAAACCTGAGACCCTCCCTTTAGCATGAGATGTGATATCCAACTCCTTCCCATTTCATTCCTGAGACCCTTCTGATAGCATGAGATGTGATATCTCAATGCCTCTAATACCAAACCTGAGATCCTACCTCTAACATGAAATGTGATATCCAACTCTTTCCCCTTCCAAACCTGAGAGCCTTCCTATAGCATGAGATGTGATATCCAAGTCCTTCCCATTCCAATCCTGAGACCCTTCCTATAGCTTGAGATGTGATATCCAACTCCTTCCCATTCCAATTCTGAGACCCTTCCTATACTCTGAGACTTGATATCTCAATACTTCTAATACCAAACGTGAGATCCTTCCGAAAACATGATATGTGATATCCAAATCCTTCCCCTTCCAAACCTGAGACCCTCCCTTTAGCATGAGATGTGATATCCAACTCCTTCCCATTCCAATCCTGAGACCCTTCTGATAGCATGAGATGTGATATCTCAATGCTTCTAATACCAAACCTGAGATCCTTCCGATAGCATGAAATGTGATATCTCAATGCTTCTAATACCAAACTTGAGATCCTTCCTATAACATGAGATGTGATATCCAAATCCTTCCCCTTCCAAACCTGAGACCCTCCCTTTAGCATGAGATGTGATATCCAACTCCTTCCCATTCCATTCCTGAGACCCTTCTGATAGCATGAGATGTGATATCTCAATGCCTCTAATACCAAACCTGAGATCCTACCTCTAACATGAAATGTGATTTCCAACTCTTTCCCCTTCCAAACCTGAGAGCCTTCCTATAGCATGAGATGTGATATCCAAGTCCTTCCCATTCCAATCCTGAGACCCTTCCTATAGCTTGAGATGTGATATCCAACTCCTTCCCATTCCAATTCTGAGACCCTTCCTATACTCTGAGACTTGATATCTCAATGCTTCTAATACCAAACCTGAGACCCGTAATATAACATGAGATGTGATATCCAAATCCTTCCCCTTCCAAACCTTAGACCCTTCCTTTATCATGAGATGTGATATCCAAGTCCTTCCAATTCCAATCCTGAGACCCTTCCTATAGCATGAGATGTGATATCTCAATGCTTCTAATACCAAACCTGAGACCCTTCCTATAACATGAGATGGGAATATCCAACTCCTTCCCATTCCAATCCTGAGACCCTTCCGATAGCAGAGATGTGATATCTCAATGCTTATACCAAACCTGAGACCCTTCCTATGTCATGAGATGTGATATCCAACTCCTTGCCATTCAAATCCTGAGACCCTTCCTATAGCATGAGAAGGGATATCCAACTCCTTCCCAATCCAATCCTGAGACCCTTCCGATAGCAGAGACGTGATATCTCAATGCTTCTACCAAACCTGAGACCCTTCCTTTAGCATGAGATGTGATATCCAAATCCTTCCCCTTCCAAACCTGAGACCCTCCCTTTAGCATGAGATGTGATATCCAACTCCTTCCCATTCCATTCCTGAGACCCTTCTGATAGCATGAGATGTGATATCTCAATGCCTCTAATACCAAACCTGAGATCCTACCTCTAACATGAAATGTGATATCCAACTCTTTCCCCTTCCAAACCTGAGAGCCTTCCTATAGCATGAGATGTGATATCCAAGTCCTTCCCATTCCAATCCTGAGACCCTTCCTATAGCTTGAGATGTGATATCCAACTCCTTCCCATTCCAATTCTGAGACCCTTCCTATACTCTGAGACTTGATATCTCAATGCTTCTAATACCAAACCTGAGACCCGTAATATAACATGAGATGTGATATCCAAATCCTTCCCCTTCCAAACCTTAGACCCTTCCTTTATCATGAGATGTGATATCCAACTCCTTCCCATTCCAATCCTGAGACCCTTCCGATATCATGAGATGTGATATCTCAAAGCTTCTAATATCAAACTTGAGACCCTCCCTATAGCATGAGATGTGATATCCAAGTCCTCCCCATTCCAATCCTGAGACCCTTCCTATAGCATGAGATGTGATATCTCAATGCTTCTAATACCAAACCTGAGACCCTTCCTATAACATGAGATGAGAATATCCAACTCCTTCCCATTCCAATCCTGAGACCCTTCCGATAGCAGAGATGTGATATCTCAATGCTTATACCAAACCTGAGACCCTTCCTATGTCATGAGATGTGATATCCAACTCCTTGCCATTCAAATCCTGAGACCCTTCCTATAGCATGAGAAGGGATATCCAACTCCTTCCCAATCCAATCCTGAGACCCTTCCGATAGCAGAGACGTGATATCTCAATGCTTCTACCAAACCTGAGACCCTTCCTTTAGCATGAGATGTGATATCCAAATCCTTCACATTCCAATCCTGAGACCCTTCCTATAGCATGAGATGTGATATCTCAATGCTTCTAATACCAAACCTGAGATCCTTCCTATAACATGAGATGTGATATCCAATTCCTTCCCATTCCAAACCTGAGACCCTTCCTATTGGAAAGGATGTGATATCCAACTCCTTCCCATTCCAACCCTGAGACCCTTCCTATAGCATGAGATGTGATGTCTCAATGCTTCTAATACCAAACCTGAGATCCTTCCTATAACATGAGATGTGATATCCAACTCCTTCCATTCCAATCCTGAGACTCGTCCTATAGCATGGGATGTGATATCTCAATGCTTATACCAAACCTGAGACCCTTCCTATAGCATGAGATGTGATATCCAACTACTTCCCATTCCAATCCTGAGACCCTTCCTATAACATGAAATGTGATATCCAACTCCTTCCCATTCCAACCTGAGACCCTTCCTATAGCATGAGATGGGATATCCAACTTCTTCCAAATCCAATACTGATACCCTTCCGATAGCATGAGATGTGATATCCCAATGCTTCTACCAAACCTGAGACCCATACTATGGCATGAGATGTGATATCAAACTCCTTCCCATTCCAATCATGAGACCCTTCCTATAGCTTGAGGTGTGATATCCAACTCCTTCCCATTCCAATTCTGAGACCCTTCTTATACCATGAGACTTGATATCTCAATGCTTCTAATACCAAACCTGAGACCCTTCCTATAACATGAGATGTGATATCCAACTCCTTCCCATTCCAACCTGAGACACTTCCTATAGCATGAGAAGGGATATCCAACTCCTTCCCAATCCAATCCTGAGACCCTTCCGATAGCAGAGATGTGATATCTCAATGCTTATACCAAACCTGAGACCCTTCCTATGGCATGAGATGTGATATCCAACTCCTTGCCATTCAAATCCTGAGACCCTTCCTATAGCATGAGAAGGGATATCCAACTCCTTCCCAATCCAATCCTGAGACCCTTCCGATAGCAGAGACGTGATATCTCAATGCTTCTACCAAACCTGAGACCCTTCCTTTAGCATGAGATGTGATATCCAAATCCTTCACATTCCAATCCTGAGACCCTTCCTATAGCATGAGATGTGATATCTCAATGCTTCTAATACCAAACCTGAGATCCTTCCTATAACATAAGATGTGATATCCAATTCCTTCCCATTCCAAACCTGAGACCCTTCCTATTGGATGAGAGGTGATATCCAACTCCTTCCCATTCCAACCCTGAGACCCTTCCTATAGCATGAGATGTGATGTCTCAATGCTTGTAATACCAAACCTGAGATCCTTCCTATAACATGAGATGTGATATCCAACTCCTTCCATTCCAATCCTGAGACCCGTCCTATAGCATTAGATGTGATATCTCAATGCTTATACCAAACCTGAGGCCCTTCAAATAGCATGAGATGTGATATCCAACTACTTCCCATTCCAATCCTGAGACCCTTCCTATAGCATGAGATGTGATATCTCAATGCTTCTAATACCAAACCTGAGATCCTTCCTCTAACATGAAATGTGATATCCAACTCCGTCCCTTTCCAAACCTAAGAGCCTATCTATAGCATGAGATGTGATATCCAAGTCCTTCCCATTCCAACCCTTAGACCCTTCCTACAGCATGCAATATGATATCTCAATGATTCTAATAACAAACCTGAGACCCGTCCATTAACATGAGATGGGATATCCAACTCCTTCCCATTCCAATCCTGAGACACTTCCGATAGCAGAGATGTGATTTCTCAATGCTTATACCAAACCTGAGACCCTTCCTATAACATGAGATGTGATATCCAAATCCTTCCCGTTCCAAACCTGAGACCCTTCCATTAGCATGAGATGTGATATCCAGCTCCTTCCCATTCCAATCCTGAGACACTTCCGATAGCATGAGATGTGATATCTCAATGCTTCTAATATCAAAACTGAGACCCTCCCTATAGCATGATATGTGATATCTAAGTCCTTCACATTCCAATCCTGAGACACTCCCTATAGCATGAGATGTGATATCCAACTCTTTCCCATTCCAATCCTGAGACCCTTCCTATAGCATGAGATATGATATCTCAATACTTCTAATACCAAACGTGAGATCCTTCCGAAAACATGAGATGTAATATCCAAATCCTTCCCCTTCCAAACCTGAGACCCTCCCTTTAGCATGAGATGTGATATCCAACTCCTTCCCATTCCAATCCTGAGACCCTTCTGATAGCATGAGATGTGATATCTCAATGCTTCTAATACCAAACCTGAGATCCGTCCGATAGCATGAAATGTGATATCTCAATGCTTCTAATACCAAACCTGAGATCCTTCCTATAACATGAGATGTGATATCCAAATCCTTCCCCTTCCAAACCTGAGACCCTCCCTTTAGCATGAGATGTGATATCCAACTCCTTCCCATTCCATTCCTGAGACCCTTCTGATAGCATGAGATGTGATATCTCAATGCCTCTAATACCAAACCTGAGATCCTACCTCTAACATGAAATGTGATATCCAACTCTTTCCCCTTCCAAACCTGAGAGCCTTCCTATAGCATGAGATGTGATATCCAAGTCCTTCCCATTCCAATCCTGAGACCCTTCCTATAGCTTGAGATGTGATATCCAACTCCTTCCCATTCCAATTCTGAGACCCTTCCTATACTCTGAGACTTGATATCTCAATACTTCTAATACCAAACGTGAGATCCTTCCGAAAACATGATATGTGATATCCAAATCCTTCCCCTTCCAAACCTGAGACCCTCCCTTTAGCATGAGATGTGATATCCAACTCCTTCCCATTCCAATCCTGAGACCCTTCTGATAGCATGAGATGTGATATCTCAATGCTTCTAATACCAAACCTGAGATCCTTCCGATAGCATGAAATGTGATATCTCAATGCTTCTAATACCAAACCTGAGATCCTTCCTATAACATGAGATGTGATATCCAAATCCTTCCCCTTCCAAACCTGAGACCCTCCCTTTAGCATGAGATGTGATATCCAACTCCTTCCCATTCCATTCCTGAGACCCTTCTGATAGCATGAGATGTGATATCTCAATGCCTCTAATACCAAACCTGAGATCCTACCTCTAACATGAAATGTGATATCCAACTCTTTCCCCTTCCAAACCTGAGAGCCTTCCTATAGCATGAGATGTGATATCCAAGTCCTTCCCATTCCAATCCTGAGACCCTTCCTATAGCTTGAGATGTGATATCCAACTCCTTCCCATTCCAATTCTGAGACCCTTCCTATACTCTGAGACTTGATATCTCAATGCTTCTAATACCAAACCTGAGACCTGTAATATAACATGAGATGTGATATCCAAATCCTTCACCTTCCAAACCTTAGACCCTTCCTTTATCATGAGATGTGATATCCAAGTCCTTCCCATTCCAATCCTGAGACCCTTCCTATAGCATGAGATGTGATATCTCAATGCTTCTAATACCAAACCTGAGACCCTTCCTATAACATGAGATGGGAATATCCAACTCCTTCCCATTCCAGTCCTGAGACCCTTCCGATAGCAGAGATGTGATATCTCAATGCTTATACCAAACCTGAGACCCTTCCTATGTCATGAGATGTGATATCCAACTCCTTGCCATTCAAATCCTGAGACCCTTCCTATAGCATGAGAAGGGATATCCAACTCCTTCCCAATCCAATCCTGAGACCCTTCCGATAGCAGAGACGTGATATCTCAATGCTTCTACCAAACCTGAGACCCTTCCTTTAGCATGAGATGTGATATCCAAATCCTTCCCCTTCCAAACCTGAGACCCTCCCTTTAGCATGAGATGTGATATCCAACTCCTTCCCATTCCATTCCTGAGACCCTTCTGATAGCATGAGATGTGATATCTCAATGCCTCTAATACCAAACCTGAGATCCTACCTCTAACATGAAATGTGATATCCAACTCTTTCCCCTTCCAAACCTGAGAGCCTTCCTATAGCATGAGATGTGATATCCAAGTCCTTCCCATTCCAATCCTGAGACCCTTCCTATAGCTTGAGATGTGATATCCAACTCCTTCCCATTCCAATTCTGAGACCCTTCCTATACTCTGAGACTTGATATCTCAATGCTTCTAATACCAAACCTGAGACCTGTAATATAACATGAGATGTGATATCCAAATCCTTCCCCTTCCAAACCTTAGACCCTTCCTTTATCATGAGATGTGATATCCAACTCCTTCCCATTCCAATCCTGAGACCCTTCCGATATCATGAGATGTGATATCTCAAAGCTTCTAATATCAAACTTGAGACCCTCCCTATAGCATGAGATGTGATATCCAAGTCCTTCCCATTCCAATCCTGAGACCCTTCCTATAGCATGAGATGTGATATCTCAATGCTTCTAATACCAAACCTGAGACCCTTCCTATAACATGAGATGGGAATATCCAACTCCTTCCCATTCCAATCCTGAGACCCTTCCGATAGCAGAGATGTGATATCTCAATGCTTATACCAAACCTGAGACCCTTCCTATGTCATGAGATGTGATATCCAACTCCTTGCCATTCAAATCCTGAGACCCTTCCTATAGCATGAGAAGGGATATCCAACTCCTTCCCAATCCAATCCTGAGACCCTTCCGATAGCAGAGACGTGATATCTCAATGCTTCTACCAAACCTGAGACCCTTCCTTTAGCATGAGATGTGATATCCAAATCCTTCACATTCCAATCCTGAGACCCTTCCTATAGCATGAGATGTGATATCTCAATGCTTCTAATACCAAACCTGAGATCCTTCCTATAACATGAGATGTGATATCCAATTCCTTCCCATTCCAAACCTGAGACCCTTCCTATAGCATGAGATGTGATGTCTCAATGCTTCTAATACCAAACCTGAGATCCTTCCTATAGCATGAGATGTGATATCTCAATGCTTATACCAAACCTGAGACCCTTCCTATAGCATGAGATGTGATATCCAACTAATTCCCATTCCAATCCTGAGACCCTTCCTATAGCATGAGATGTGATATCTCAATGCTTCTAATACCAAACCTGAGATCCTTCCTCTAACATGAAATGTGATATCCAACTCCTTCCCTTTCCAAACCTAAGAGCCTATCTATAGCATGAGATGTGATATCCAAGTCCTTCCCATTCCAATCCTGAGACCCTTCCTATAACATGAAATGTGATATCCAACTCCTTCCCATTCCAACCTGAGACCCTTCCTATAGCATGAGATGGGATATCCAACTTCTTCCAAATCCAATACTGATACCCTTCCGATAGCATGAGATGTGATATCCCAATGCTTCTACCAAACCTGAGACCCATACTATGGCATGAGATGTGATATCAAACTCCTTCCCATTCCAATCCTGAGACCCTTCCTATAGCTTGAGGTGTGATATTCAACTCCTTCCCATTCCAATTCTGAGACCCTTCTTATACCATGAGACTTGATATCTCAATGCTTCTAATACCAAACCTGAGACCCATACTATGGCATGAGATGTGATATCAAACTCCTTCCCATTACAATCCTGAGACCCTTCCTATAGCATGAGATGTGATATCCAACTACTTCCCATTCCAATCCTGAGACCCTTCCTATAGCATGAGATGTGATATCTCAATGCTTCTAATACCAAACCTGAGATCCTTCCTCTAACATGAAATGTGATATCCAACTCCTTCCCTTTCCAAACCTAAGAGCCTATCTATAGCATGAGATGTGATATCCAAGTCCTTCCCATTCCAATCCTTAGACCCTTCCTACAGGATGCAATATGATATCTCAATGATTCTAATAACAAACCTGAGACCCGTCCTATAGCATGAGATATGATATCCAAGTCCTTCCCATTCCAATCCTGAGACCCTTCCTATAACATGAAATGTGATATCCAACCTCTTCCCATTCCAACCTGAGACCCTTCCTATAGCATGAGATGGGATATCCAACTTCTTCCAAATCCAATACTGATACCCTTCCGATAGCATGAGATGTGATATCCCAATGCTTCTTCCAAACCTTAGACCCTTCCTTTATCATGAGATGTGGTATCCAACTCCTTCCCATTCCAATCCTGAGACCCTTCCGATATCATGAGATTTGTTATCTCAATGCTTCTAATATCAAACTTGAGACCCTCCCTATAGCATGAGATGTGACATCCAAGTCCTTCCCATTCCAATCCTGAGAACCTTCCTATAGCATGAGATGTGATATCTCTATGCTTCTAATACCAAACCTGAGACCCTTCCTATAACATGAGATGGGATATCCAACGCCTTCCCATTCCAATCCTGAAACCCTTCCGATAGCAGAGATGTGATATCTCAATGCTTATACCAAACCTGAGACCCTTCCTATGGCCTGAGATGTCATATACAACTCCTTCCCATTCCAATCCTGAGACCCTTCCTTTAGCATGAGATGTGATATCTCAATGCTTATACCAAATCTGAGACCCTTCCTATAGCATGAGATGTGATATCCAAATCCTTCCCATTCCAATCCTGAGACCCTTCCTATAGCATGAGATGTGATATCTCAATGCTTATACCAAACCTGAGAGCCTACCTATAGCATGAGATGTGATATCCAAGTCCATCCCATTCCAATCCTTAGACCCTTCCTACAGCATGCAATGTGATATCTCAATGATTCTAATACCAAACCAGAGACTCTTACTATAACATGAGATGGGATATCCAACTCCTTCCCATTCCAATCCTGAGCCGCTTCCTATAGCAGAGATGTGATATCTCAATGCTTATACCAAACCTGAGACCCTTCCTATATCATGAGATGTGATATCCAACTCCTTCCCGTTCCAAACCTGAGACACTAACTATAGCATATGTGATATCCAACTCCTTCCCATTCCAAACATGAGACCCTTCCTATAGCAAGAAAGTAATATCCAACTCCTACCCATTCCAATCCTGAGACCCTTCCTATAGCAAGAGATGTGATATCCAAATCCTTCCCATTCCAATCCTGAGACCCTTCCTATAACATGAGATGTCATATCCAACTCCTTCCCATTCCAACCTGAGACACTTCCTATAGCATGAGAAGGGATATCCAACTCCTTCCCAATCCAATCCTGAGACCCTTCCGATAGCAGAGATGTGATATCTCAATGCTTATACCAAACCTGAGACCCTTCCTATGGCATGAGATGTGATATCCAACTCCTTGCCATTCAAATCCTGAGACCCTTCCTATAGCATGAGAAGGGATATCCAACTCCTTCCCAATCCAATCCTGAGACCCTTCCGATAGCAGAGACGTGATATCTCAATGCTTCTACCAAACCTGAGACCCTTCCTTTAGCATGAGATGTGATATCCAAATCCTTCACATTCCAATCCTGAGACCCTTCCTATAGCATGAGATGTGATATCTCAATGCTTCTAATACCAAACCTGAGATCCTTCCTATAACATGAGATGTGATATCCAATTCCTTCCCATTCCAAACCTGAGACCCTTCCTATTGGATGAGATGTGATATCCAACTCCTTCCCATTCCAACCCTGAGACCCTTCCTATAGCATGAGATGTGATGTCTCAATGCTTCTAATACCAAACCTGAGATCCTTCCTATAACATGAGATGTGATATCCAACTCCTTCCATTCCAATCCTGAGACCCGTCCTATAGCATGAGATGTGATATCTCAATGCTTCTAATACCAAACCTGAGATCCTTCCTCTAACATGAAATGTGATATCCAACTCCTTCCCTTTCCAAACCTAAGAGCCTATCTATAGCATGAGATGTGATATCCAAGTCCTTCCCATTCCAACCCTTAGACCCTTCCTACAGCATGCAATATGATATCTCAATGATTCTAATAACAAACCTGAGACCCGTCCTATAACATGAGATGGGATATCCAACTCCTTCCCATTCCAATCCTGAGACACTTCCGATAGCAGAGATGTGATATCTCAATGCTTATACCAAACGTGAGACCCTTCCTATAACATGAGATGTGATATCCAAATCCTTCCCGTTCCAAACCTGAGACCCTTCCTTTAGCATGAGATGTGATATCCAAATCCTTCCTGTTCCAAACCTGAGACCCTTCCTTTAGCATGAGATGTGATATCCAGCTCCTTCCCATTCCAATCCTGAGACACTTCCGATAGCATGAGATGTGATATCTCAATTCTTCTAATATCAAAACTGAGACCCTCCCTATAGCATGATATGTGATATCTAAGTCCTTCCCATTCCAATCCTGAGACACTCCCTATAGCATGAGATGTGATATCCAACTCTTTCCCATTCCAATCCTGAGACCCTTCCTATAGCATGAGATATGATATCTCAATACTTCTAATACCAAACGTGAGATCCTTCCGATAACATGAGATGTGATATCCAAATCCTTCCCCTTCCAAACCTGAGACCCTCCCTTTAGCATGAGATGTGATATCCAACTCCTTCCCATTCCAATCCTGAGACCCTTCTGATAGCATGAGATGTGATATCTCAATGCTTCTAATACCAAACCTGAGATCCTTCCGATAGCATGAGATGTGATATCTCAATGCTTCTATTACCAAACCTGAGATCCTTCCTATAACATGAGATGTGATATCCAAATCCTTCCCCTTCCAAACCTGAGACCCTCCCTTTAGCATGAGATGTGATATCCAACTCCTTCCCATTCCATTCCTGAGACCCTTCCTATAGCATGAGATGTGATGTCTCAATGCTTCTAATACCAAACCTGAGATCCTACCTCTAACATGAAATGTGATATCCAACTCTTTCCCCTTCCAAACCTGAGAGCCTTCCTATAGCATGAGATGTGATATCCAAGTCCTTCCCATTCCAATCCTGAGACCCTTCCTATAGCTTGAGATGTGATGTCTCAATGCTTCTAATACCAAACCTGAGATCCTTCCTATAACATGAGATGTGATATCCAACTCCTTCCATTCCAATCCTGAGACCCGTCCTATAGCATGAGATGTGATATCTCAATGCTTCTAATACCAAACCTGAGATCCTTCCTCTAACATGAAATGTGATATCCAACTCCTTCCCGTTCCAAACCTAAGAGCCTATCTATAGCATGAGATGTGATATCCAAGTCCTTCCCATTCCAACCCTTAGACCCTTCCTACAGCATGCAATATGATATCTCAATGATTCTAATAACAAACCTGAGACCCGTCCTATAACATGAGATGGGATATCCAACACCTTCCCATTCCAATCCTGAGACACTTCCGATAGCAGAGATGTGATATCTCAATGCTTATACCAAACGTGAGACCCTTCCTATAACATGAGATGTGATATCCAAATCCTTCCCGTTCCAAACCTGAGACCCTTCCTTTAGCATGAGATGTGATATCCAAATCCTTCCTGTTCCAAACCTGAGACCCTTCCTTTAGCATGAGATGTGATATCCAAATCCTTCCCGTTCCAAACCTGAGACCCTTCCTTTAGCATGAGATGTGATATCCAAATCCTTCCTGTTCCAAACCTGAGAGCCTTCCTATAGCATGAGATGTGATATCCAAGTCCTTCCCATTCCAATCCTGAGACCCTTCCTATAGCTTGAGATGTGATATCCAACTCCTTCCCATTCCAATTCTGAGACCCTTCCTATACTCTGAGACTTGATATCTCAATGCTTCTAATACCAAACCTGAGACCCGTAATATAACATGAGATGTGATATCCATCCAAATCCTTCCCCTTCCAAACCTTAGACCATTCCTTTATCATGAGATGTGATATCCAACTCCTTCCCATTCCAATCCTGAGACCCTTCCGATATCATGAGATGTGATATCTCAAAGCTTCTAATATCAAACTTGAGACCCTCCCTATAGCATGAGATGTGATATCCAAGTCCTTCCCATTCCAATCCTGAGACCCTTCCTATAGCATGAGATGTGATATCTCAATGCTTCTAATACCAAACCTGAAACCCTTCCTATAACATGAGATGGGAATATCCAACTCCTTCCCATTCCAATCCTGAGACCCTTCCGATAGCAGAGATGTGATATCTCAATGCTTATACCAAACCTGAGACCCTTCCTATGGCATGAGATGTGATATCCAACTCCTTGCCATTCAAATCCTGAGACCCTTCCTATAGCATGAGAAGGGATATCCAACTCCTTCCAAATCCAATCCTGAGACCCTTCCGATAGCAGAGACGTGATATCTCAATGCTTCTACCAAACCTGAGACCCTTCCTTTAGCATGAGATGTGATATCCAAATCCTTCACATTCCAATCCTGAGACCCTTCCTATAGCATGAGATGTGATATCTCAATGCTTCTAATACCAAACCTGAGATCCTTCCTATAACATGAGATGTGATATCCAATTCCTTCCCATTCCAAACCTGAGACCCTTCCTATTGGATGAGATGTGATATCCAACTCCTTCCCATTCCAACCCTGAGACCCTTCCTATAGCATGAGATGTGATGTCTCAATGCTTCTAATACCAAACCTGAGATCCTTCCTATAACATGAGATGTGATATCCAACTCCTTCCATTCCAATCCTGAGACCCGTCCTATAGCATGAGATGTGATATCTCAATGCTTATACCAAACCTGAGACCCTTCCTATAGCATGAGATGTGATATCCAACTACTTCCCATTCCAATCCTGAGACCCTTCCTATAGCATGAGATGTGATATCTCAATGCTTCTAATACCAAACCTGAGATCCTTCCTCTAACATGAAATGTGATATCCAACTCCTTCCCTTTCCAAACCTAAGAGCCTATCTATAGCATGAGATGTGATATCCAAGTCCTTCCCATTCCAATCCTTAGACCCTTCCTACAGCATGCAATATGATATCTCAATGATTCTAATAACAAACCTGAGACCCGTCCTATAGCATGAGATATGATATCCAAGTCCTTCCCATTCCAATCCTGAGACCCTTCCTATAACATGAAATGTGATATCCAACTCCTTCTCATTCCAACCTGAGACCCTTCCTATAGCATGAGATGGGATATCCAACTTCTTCCAAATCCAATACTGATACCCTTCCGATAGCATGAGATGTGATATCCCAATGCTTCTACCAAACCTGAGACCCATACTATGGCATGAGATGTGATATCAAACTCCTTCCCATTCCAATCCTGAGACCCTTCCTATAGCTTGAGGTGTGATATCCAACTCCTTCCCATTCCAATTCTGAGACCCTTCTTATACCATGAGACTTGATTTCTCAATGCTTCTAATACCAAACCTGAGACCCGTCCTATAACATGAGATGTGATATCCAAATCCTTCCCCTTCCAAACCTTAGACCCTTCCTTTATCATGAGATGTGATATCCAACTCCTTCCCATTCCAATCCTGAGACCCTTCCGATATCATGAGATTTGTTATCTCAATGATTCTAATATCAAACTTGAGACCCTCCCTATAGCATGAGATGTGACATCCAAGTCCTTCCCATTCCAATCCTGAGACCCTTCCTATAGCATGAGATGTGATATCTCTATGCTTCTAATACCAAACCTGAGACCCTTCCTATAACATGAGATGGGATATCCAACTCCTTCCCATTCCAATCCTGAGACCCTTCCGATAGCAGAGTTGTGATATCTCAATGCTTATACCAAACCTGAGAACCTTCCTATGGCCTGAGATGTCATATACAACTCCTTCCCATTCCAATCCTGAGACCCTTCCATTAGCATGAGATGTGATATCTCAATGCTTATACCAAATCTGAGACCCTTCCTATAGCATGAGATGTGATATCCAATTCCTTCCCATTCCAATCCTGAGCCGCTTCCGATAGCAGAGATGTGATATCTCAATGCTTATACCAAACCTGAGACCCTTCCTATAACATGAGATGTGATATCCAACTCGTTCCCGTTCCAAACCTGAGACACTAACTATAGTATATGTGATATCCAACTCCTTCCCATTCCAAACATGAGACCCTTCCTATAGCAAGAAAGTAATATCCAACTCCTACCCATTCCAAACCTGAGACCCTTCCTATAGCAAGAGATGTGATATCCAAATCCTTCCCATTCCAATCCCGAGACCCTTCCTATAACATGAGATGTGATATCCAACTCCTTCCCATTCCAACCTGAGACACTTCCTATAGCATGAGAAGGGATATCCAACTCCTTCCCAATCCAATCCTGAGACCCTTCTGATAGCAGAGATGTGATATCTCAATGCTTACACCAAACCTGAGACCCTTCCTATGGCATGAGATGTGATATCCAACTCCTTACCATTCAAATCCTGAGACCCTTCCTATAGCATGAGATGTGATATCTCTATGCTTCTAATACCAAACCTGAGACCCTTCCTATAACATGAGATGTGATATCCAACTCCTTCCCATTCCAATCCTGAGACCCTTCCGATAGCAGAGATGTGATATCTCAATGCTTATACCAAACCTGAGAACCTTCCTATGGCCTGAGATGTCAAATACAACTCCTTCCCATTCCAATCCTGAGACCCTTCCTTTAGCATGAGATGTGATATCTCAATGCTTATACCAAATCTGAGACCCTTCCTATAGCATGAGATGTGATATCCAATTCCTTCCCATTCCAATCCTGAGACCCTTCCTATAGCATGAGATGTGATATCTCAATGCTTATACCAAACCTGAGAGCCTACCTATAGCATGAGATGTGATATCCAAGTCCATTCCATTCCAATCCTTAGACCCTTCCTACAGCATGCGATGTGATATCTCAATGATTCTAATACCAAACCAGAGACTCTTCCTATAACATGAGATGTGATATCCAATTCCTTCCCATTCCAAACCTGAGACCCTTCCTATTGGATGAGATGTGATATCCAACTCCTTCCCATTCCAACCCTGAGACCCTTCCTATAGCATGAGATGTGATGTCTCAATGCTTCTAATACCAAACCTGAGATCCTTCCTATAGCATGAGATGTGACATCCAAGTCCTTCCCATTCCAATCCTGAGACCCTTCCTATAACATGAGATGTGATATCCAACTCCTTCCCATTCCAACCTGAGACACTTCCTATAGCATGAGAAGGGATATCTCACTGCTTATACCAAACCTGAGACCCTTCCCACAGCATGAGATGTGATATCCAACTGCTTCCCATTCCAATCCTGAGACCCTTCCTATAGCATGAGATGTGATATCTCAATGCTTCTAATATCAAACCTGAGATCCTTCCTCTAACATGAAATGTGATATCCAACTCCTTCCCTTTCCAAACCTAAGAGCCTATCTATAGCATGAGATGTGATATCCAAGTCCTTCCCATTTCAACCCTTAGACCCTTCCTACAGCATGCAATATGATATCTCAATGATTCTAATAACAAACCTGAGACCCGTCCTATAACATGAGATGGGATATCCAACTCCTTCCCATTCCAATCCTGAGACACTTCAGATAGCAGAGATGTGATATCTCAATGCTTATACCAAACCTTAGACCCTTCCTATAACATGAGATGTGATATCCAAATCCTTCCCGTTCCAAACCTGAGACCCTTCCTTTAGCATGAGATGTGATATCCAGCACCTTCCCATTCCAATCCTGAGACACTTCCGATAGCATGAGATGTGATATCTCAATGCTTCTAATATCAAAACTGAGACCCTCCCTATAGCATGATATGTGATATCTCACTGCTTATACCAAACCTGATACCCTTCCGATAGCATGAGATGTGATATCCCAATGCTTCTTCCAAACCTTAGACCCTTCCTTTATCATGAGATGTGGTATCCAACTCCTTCCCATTCCAATCCTGAGACCCTTCCGATATCATGAGATTTGTTATCTCAATGCTTCTAATATCAAACTTGAGACCCTCCCTATAGCATGAGATGTGACATCCAAGTCCTTCCCATTCCAATCCTGAGAACCTTCCTATAGCATGAGATGTGATATCTCTATGCTTCTAATACCAAACCTGAGACCCTTCCTATAACATGAGATGGGATATCCAACGCCTTCCCATTCCAATCCTGAAACCCTTCCGATAGCAGAGATGTGATATCTCAATGCTTATACCAAACCTGAGACCCTTCCTATGGCCTGAGATGTCATATACAACTCCTTCCCATTCCAATCCTGAGACCCTTCCTTTAGCATGAGATGTGATATCTCAATGCTTATACCAAATCTGAGACCCTTCCTATAGCATGAGATGTGATATCCAAATCCTTCCCATTCCAATCCTGAGACCCTTCCTATAGCATGAGATGTGATATCTCAATGCTTATACCAAACCTGAGAGCCTACCTATAGCATGAGATGTGATATCCAAGTCCATCCCATTCCAATCCTTAGACCCTTCCTACAGCATGCAATGTGATATCTCAATGATTCTAATACCAAACCAGAGACTCTTACTATAACATGAGATGGGATATCCAACTCCTTCCCATTCCAATCCTGAGCCGCTTCCTATAGCAGAGATGTGATATCTCAATGCTTATACCAAACCTGAGACCCTTCCTATATCATGAGATGTGATATCCAACTCCTTCCCGTTCCAAACCTGAGACACTAACTATAGCATATGTGATATCCAACTCCTTCCCATTCCAAACATGAGACCCTTCCTATAGCAAGAAAGTAATATCCAACTCCTACCCATTCCAATCCTGAGACCCTTCCTATAGCAAGAGATGTGATATCCAAATCCTTCCCATTCCAATCCTGAGACCCTTCCTATAACATGAGATGTCATATCCAACTCCTTCCCATTCCAACCTGAGACACTTCCTATAGCATGAGAAGGGATATCCAACTCCTTCCCAATCCAATCCTGAGACCCTTCCGATAGCAGAGATGTGATATCTCAATGCTTATACCAAACCTGAGACCCTTCCTATGGCATGAGATGTGATATCCAACTCCTTGCCATTCAAATCCTGAGACCCTTCCTATAGCATGAGAAGGGATATCCAACTCCTTCCCAATCCAATCCTGAGACCCTTCCGATAGCAGAGACGTGATATCTCAATGCTTCTACCAAACCTGAGACCCTCCCTTTAGCATGAGATGTGATATCCAAATCCTTCACATTCCAATCCTGAGACCCTTCCTATAGCATGAGATGTGATATCTCAATGCTTCTAATACCAAACCTGAGATCCTTCCTATAACATGAGATGTGATATCCAATTCCTTCCCATTCCAAACCTGAGACCCTTCCTATTGGATGAGATGTGATATCCAACTCCTTCCCATTCCAACCCTGAGACCCTTCCTATAGCATGAGATGTGATGTCTCAATGCTTCTAATACCAAACCTGAGATCCTTCCTATAACATGAGATGTGATATCCAACTCCTTCCATTCCAATCCTGAGACCCGTCCTATAGCATGAGATGTGATATCTCAATGCTTCTAATACCAAACCTGAGATCCTTCCTCTAACATGAAATGTGATATCCAACTCCTTCCCTTTCCAAACCTAAGAGCCTATCTATAGCATGAGATGTGATATCCAAGTCCTTCCCATTCCAACCCTTAGACCCTTCCTACAGCATGCAATATGATATCTCAATGATTCTAATAACAAACCTGAGACCCGTCCTATAAAATGAGATGGGATATCCAACTCCTTCCCATTCCAATCCTGAGACACTTCCGATAGCAGAGATGTGATATCTCAATGCTTATACCAAACGTGAGACCCTTCCTATAACATGAGATGTGATATCCAAATCCTTCCCGTTCCAAACCTGAGACCCTTCCTTTAGCATGAGATGTGATATCCAACTCCTTCCCATTCCATTCCTGAGACCCTTCCTATAGCATGAGATGTGATGTCTCAATGCTTCTAATACCAAACCTGAGATCCTACCTCTAACATGAAATGTGATATCCAACTCTTTCCCCTTCCAAACCTGAGAGCCTTCCTATAGCATGAGATGTGATATCCAAGTCCTTCCCATTCCAATCCTGAGACCCTTCCTATAGCTTGAGATGTGATGTCTCAATGCTTCTAATACCAAACCTGAGATCCTTCCTATAACATCAGATGTGATATCCAACTCCTTCCATTCCAATCCTGAGACCCGTCCTATAGCATGAGATGTGATATCTCAATGCTTCTAATACCAAACCTGAGATCCTTCCTCTAACATGAAATGTGATATCCAACTCCTTCCCGTTCCAAACCTAAGAGCCTATCTATAGCATGAGATGTGATATCCAAGTCCTTCCCATTCCAACCCTTAGACCCTTCCTACAGCATGCAATATGATATCTCAATGATTCTAATAACAAACCTGAGACCCGTCCTATAACATGAGATGGGATATCCAACACCTTCCCATTCCAATCCTGAGACACTTCCGATAGCAGAGATGTGATATCTCAATGCTTATACCAAACGTGAGACCCTTCCTATAACATGAGATGTGATATCCAAATCCTTCCCGTTCCAAACCTGAGACCCTTCCTTTAGCATGAGATGTGATATCCAAATCCTTCCTGTTCCAAACCTGAGACCCTTCCTTTAGCATGAGATGTGATATCCAGCTCCTTCCCATTCCAATCCTGAGACACTTCCGATAGCATGAGATGTGATGTCTCAATGCTTCTAATATCAAAACTGAGACCCTCCCTATAGCATGATATGTGATATCTAAGTCCTTCCCATTCCAATCCTGAGACACTCCCTATAGCATGAGATGTGATATCCAACTCTTTCCCATTCCAATCCTGAGACCCTTCCTATAGCATGAGATTTGATATCTCAATACTTCTAATACCAAACGTGAGATCCTTCCGATAACATGAGATGTGATATCCAAATCCTTCCCCTTCCAAACCTGAGACCCTCCCTTTAGCATGAGATGTGATATCCAACTCCTTCCCATTCCAATCCTGAGACCCTTCTGATAGCATGAGATGTGATATCTCAATGCTTCTAATACCAAACCTGAGATCCTTCCGATAGCATGAGATGTGATATCTCAATGCTTCTATTACCAAACCTGAGATCCTTCCTATAACATGAGATGTGATATCCAAATCCTTCCCCTTCCAAACCTGAGACCCTCCCTTTAGCATGAGATGTGATATCCAACTCCTTCCCATTCCATTCCTGAGACCCTTCCTATAGCATGAGATGTAATGTCTCAATGCTTCTAATACCAAACCTGAGATCCTACCTCTAACATGAAATGTGATATCCAACTCTTTCCCCTTCCAAACCTGAGAGCCTTCCTATAGCATGAGATGTGATATCCAAGTCCTTCCCATTCCAATCCTGAGACCCTTCCTATAGCTTGAGATGTGATATCCAACTCCTTCCCATTCCAATTCTGAGACCCTTCCTATACTCTGAGACTTGATATCTCAATGCTTCTAATACCAAACCTGAGACCCGTAATATAACATGAGATGTGATATCCATCCAAATCCTTCCCCTTCCAAACCTTAGACCATTCCTTTATCATGAGATGTGATATCCAACTCATTCCCATTCCAATCCTGAGACCCTTCCGATATCATGAGATGTGATATCTCAAAGCTTCTAATATCAAACTTGAGACCCTCCCTATAGCATGAGATGTGATATCCAAGTCCTTCCCATTCCAATCCTGAGACCCTTCCTATAGCATGAGATGTGATATCTCAATGCTTCTAATACCAAACCTGAAACCCTTCCTATAACATGAGATGGGAATATCCAAATCCTTCCCATTCCAATCCTGAGACCCTTCCGATAGCAGAGATGTGATATCTCAATGCTTATACCAAACCTGAGACCCTTCCTATGGCATGAGATGTGATATCCAACTCCTTGCCATTCAAATCCTGAGACCCTTCCTATAGCATGAGAAGGGATATCCAACTCCTTCCAAATCCAATCCTGAGACCCTTCCGATAGCAGAGACGTGATATCTCAATGCTTCTACCAAACCTGAGACCCTTCCTTTAGCATGAGATGTGATATCCAAATCCTTCACATTCCAATCCTGAGACCCTTCCTATAGCATGAGATGTGATATCTCAATGCTTCTAATACCAAACCTGAGATCCTTCCTATAACATGAGATGTGATATCCAATTCCTTCCCATTCCAAACCTGAGACCCTTCCTATTGGATGAGATGTGATATCCAACTCCTTCCCATTCCAACCCTGAGACCCTTCCTATAGCATGAGATGTGATGTCTCAATGCTTCTAATACCAAACCTGAGATCCTTCCTATAACATGAGATGTGATATCCAACTCCTTCCATTCCAATCCTGAGACCCGTCCTATAGCATGAGATGTGATATCTCAATGCTTAAACCAAACCTGAGACCCTTCCTATAGCATGAGATGTGATATCCAACTACTTCCCATTCCAATCCTGAGACCCTTCCTATAGCATGAGATGTGATATCTCAATGCTTCTAATACCAAACCTGAGATCCTTCCTCTAACATGAAATGTGATATCCAACTCCTTCCCTTTCCAAACCTAAGAGCCTATCTATAGCATGAGATGTGATATCCAAGTCCTTCCCATTCCAATCCTTAGACCCTTCCTACAGCATGCAATATGATATCTCAATGATTCTAATAACAAACCTGAGACCCGTCCTATAGCATGAGATATGATATCCAAGTCCTTCCCATTCCAATCCTGAGACCCTTCCTATAACATGAAATGTGATATCCAACTCCTTCTCATTCCAACCTGAGACCCTTCCTATAGCATGAGATGGGATATCCAACTTCTTCCAAATCCAATACTGATACCCTTCCGATAGCATGAGATGTGATATCCCAATGCTTCTACCAAACCTGAGACCCATACTATGGCATGAGATGTGATATCAAACTCCTTCCCATTCCAATCCTGAGACCCTTCCTATAGCTTGAGGTGTGATATCCAACTCCTTCCCATTCCAATTCTGAGACCCTTCTTATACCATGAGACTTGATATCTCAATGCTTCTAATACCAAACCTGAGACCCGTCCTATAACATGAGATGTGATATCCAAATCCTTCCCCTTCCAAACCTTAGACCCTTCCTTTATCATGAGATGTGATATCCAACTCCTTCCCATTCCAATCCTGAGACCCTTCCGATATCATGAGATTTGTTATCTCAATGATTCTAATATCAAACTTGAGACCCTCCCTATAGCATGAGATGTGACATCCAAGTCCTTCCCATTCCAATCCTGAGACCCTTCCTATAGCATGAGATGTGATATCTCTATGCTTCTAATACCAAACCTGAGACCCTTCCTATAACATGAGATGGGATATCCAACTCCTTCCCATTCCAATCCTGAGACCCTTCCGATAGCAGAGTTGTGATATCTCAATGCTTATACCAAACCTGAGAACCTTCCTATGGCCTGAGATGTCATATACAACTCCTTCCCATTCCAATCCTGAGACCCTTCCTTTAGCATGAGATGTGATATCTCAATGCTTATACCAAATCTGAGACCCTTCCTATAGCATGAGATGTGATATCCAATTCCTTCCCATTCCAATCCTGAGCCGCTTCCGATAGCAGAGATGTGATATATCAATGCTTATACCAAACCTGAGACCCTTCCTATAACATGAGATGTGATATCCAACTCGTTCCCGTTCCAAACCTGAGACACTAACTATAGTATATGTGATATCCAACTCCTTCCCATTCCAAACATGAGACCCTTCCTATAGCAAGAAAGTAATATCCAACTCCTACCCATTCCAAACCTGAGACCCTTCCTATAGCAAGAGATGTGATATCCAAATCCTTCCCATTCCAATCCCGAGACCCTTCCTATAACATGAGATGTGATATCCAACTCCTTCCCATTCCAACCTGAGACACTTCCTATAGCATGAGAAGGGATATCCAACTCCTTCCCAATCCAATCCTGAGACCCTTCTGATAGCAGAGATGTGATATCTCAATGCTTACACCAAACCTGAGACCCTTCCTATGGCATGAGATGTGATATCCAACTCCTTACCATTCAAATCCTGAGACCCTTCCTATAGCATGAGATGTGATATCTCTATGCTTCTAATACCAAACCTGAGACCCTTCCTATAACATGAGATGTGATATCCAACTCCTTCCCATTCCAATCCTGAGACCCTTCCGATAGCAGAGATGTGATATCTCAATGCTTATACCAAACCTGAGAACCTTCCTATGGCCTGAGATGTCAAATACAACTCCTTCCCATTCCAATCCTGAGACCCTTCCTTTAGCATGAGATGTGATATCTCAATGCTTATACCAAATCTGAGACCCTTCCTATAGCATGAGATGTGATATCCAATTCCTTCCCATTCCAATCCTGAGACCCTTCCTATAGCATGAGATGTGATATCTCAATGCTTATACCAAACCTGAGAGCCTACCTATAGCATGAGATGTGATATCCAAGTCCATTCCATTCCAATCCTTAGACCCTTCCTACAGCATGCGATGTGATATCTCAATGATTCTAATACCAAACCAGAGACTCTTCCTATAACATGAGATGTGATATCCAATTCCTTCCCATTCCAAACCTGAGACCCTTCCTATTGGATGAGATGTGATATCCAACTCCTTCCCATTCCAACCCTGAGACCCTTCCTATAGCATGAGATGTGATGTCTCAATGCTTCTAATACCAAACCTGAGATCCTTCCTATAGCATGAGATGTGACATCCAAGTCCTTCCCATTCCAATCCTGAGACCCTTCCTATAACATGAGATGTGATATCCAACTCCTTCCCATTCCAACCTGAGACACTTCCTATAGCATGAGAAGGGATATCTCACTGCTTATACCAAACCTGAGACCCTTCCCACAGCATGAGATGTGATATCCAACTGCTTCCCATTCCAATCCTGAGACCCTTCCTATAGCATGAGATGTGATATCTCAATGCTTCTAATATCAAACCTGAGATCCTTCCTCTAACATGAAATGTGATATCCAACTCCTTCCCTTTCCAAACCTAAGAGCCTATCTATAGCATGAGATGTGATATCCAAGTCCTTCCCATTTCAACCCTTAGACCCTTCCTACAGCATGCAATATGATATCTCAATGATTCTAATAACAAACCTGAGACCCGTCCTATAACATGAGATGGGATATCCAACTCCTTCCCATTCCAATCCTGAGACACTTCAGATAGCAGAGATGTGATATCTCAATGCTTATACCAAACCTTAGACCCTTCCTATAACATGAGATGTGATATCCAAATCCTTCCCGTTCCAAACCTGAGACCCTTCCTTTAGCATGAGATGTGATATCCAGCACCTTCCCATTCCAATCCTGAGACACTTCCGATAGCATGAGATGTGATATCTCAATGCTTCTAATATCAAAACTGAGACCCTCCCTATAGCATGATATGTGATATCTCACTGCTTATACCAAACCTGATACCCTTCCGATAGCATGAGATGTGATATCCCAATGCTTCTTCCAAACCTTAGACCCTTCCTTTATCATGAGATGTGGTATCCAACTCCTTCCCATTCCAATCCTGAGACCCTTCCGATATCATGAGATTTGTTATCTCAATGCTTCTAATATCAAACTTGAGACCCTCCCTATAGCATGAGATGTGACATCCAAGTCCTTCCCATTCCAATCCTGAGAACCTTCCTATAGCATGAGATGTGATATCTCTATGCTTCTAATACCAAACCTGAGACCCTTCCTATAACATGAGATGGGATATCCAACGCCTTCCCATTCCAATCCTGAAACCCTTCCGATAGCAGAGATGTGATATCTCAATGCTTATACCAAACCTGAGACCCTTCCTATGGCCTGAGATGTCATATACAACTCCTTCCCATTCCAATCCTGAGACCCTTCCTTTAGCATGAGATGTGATATCTCAATGCTTATACCAAATCTGAGACCCTTCCTATAGCATGAGATGTGATATCCAAATCCTTCCCATTCCAATCCTGAGACCCTTCCTATAGCATGAGATGTGATATCTCAATGCTTATACCAAACCTGAGAGCCTACCTATAGCATGAGATGTGATATCCAAGTCCATCCCATTCCAATCCTTAGACCCTTCCTACAGCATGCAATGTGATATCTCAATGATTCTAATACCAAACCAGAGACTCTTACTATAACATGAGATGGGATATCCAACTCCTTCCCATTCCAATCCTGAGCCGCTTCCTATAGCAGAGATGTGATATCTCAATGCTTATACCAAACCTGAGACCCTTCCTATATCATGAGATGTGATATCCAACTCCTTCCCGTTCCAAACCTGAGACACTAACTATAGCATATGTGATATCCAACTCCTTCCCATTCCAAACATGAGACCCTTCCTATAGCAAGAAAGTAATATCCAACTCCTACCCATTCCAATCCTGAGACCCTTCCTATAGCAAGAGATGTGATATCCAAATCCTTCCCATTCCAATCCTGAGACCCTTCCTATAACATGAGATGTCATATCCAACTCCTTCCCATTCCAACCTGAGACACTTCCTATAGCATGAGAAGGGATATCCAACTCCTTCCCAATCCAATCCTGAGACCCTTCCGATAGCAGAGATGTGATATCTCAATGCTTATACCAAACCTGAGACCCTTCCTATGGCATGAGATGTGATATCCAACTCCTTGCCATTCAAATCCTGAGACCCTTCCTATAGCATGAGAAGGGATATCCAACTCCTTCCCAATCCAATCCTGAGACCCTTCCGATAGCAGAGACGTGATATCTCAATGCTTCTACCAAACCTGAGACCCTCCCTTTAGCATGAGATGTGATATCCAAATCCTTCACATTCCAATCCTGAGACCCTTCCTATAGCATGAGATGTGATATCTCAATGCTTCTAATACCAAACCTGAGATCCTTCCTATAACATGAGATGTGATATCCAATTCCTTCCCATTCCAAACCTGAGACCCTTCCTATTGGATGAGATGTGATATCCAACTCCTTCCCATTCCAACCCTGAGACCCTTCCTATAGCATGAGATGTGATGTCTCAATGCTTCTAATACCAAACCTGAGATCCTTCCTATAACATGAGATGTGATATCCAACTCCTTCCATTCCAATCCTGAGACCCGTCCTATAGCATGAGATGTGATATCTCAATGCTTCTAATACCAAACCTGAGATCCTTCCTCTAACATGAAATGTGATATCCAACTCCTTCCCTTTCCAAACCTAAGAGCCTATCTATAGCATGAGATGTGATATCCAAGTCCTTCCCATTCCAACCCTTAGACCCTTCCTACAGCATGCAATATGATATCTCAATGATTCTAATAACAAACCTGAGACCCGTCCTATAAAATGAGATGGGATATCCAACTCCTTCCCATTCCAATCCTGAGACACTTCCGATAGCAGAGATGTGATATCTCAATGCTTATACCAAACGTGAGACCCTTCCTATAACATGAGATGTGATATCCAAATCCTTCCCGTTCCAAACCTGAGACCCTTCCTTTAGCATGAGATGTGATATCCAACTCCTTCCCATTCCATTCCTGAGACCCTTCCTATAGCATGAGATGTGATGTCTCAATGCTTCTAATACCAAACCTGAGATCCTACCTCTAACATGAAATGTGATATCCAACTCTTTCCCCTTCCAAACCTGAGAGCCTTCCTATAGCATGAGATGTGATATCCAAGTCCTTCCCATTCCAATCCTGAGACCCTTCCTATAGCTTGAGATGTGATGTCTCAATGCTTCTAATACCAAACCTGAGATCCTTCCTATAACATCAGATGTGATATCCAACTCCTTCCATTCCAATCCTGAGACCCGTCCTATAGCATGAGATGTGATATCTCAATGCTTCTAATACCAAACCTGAGATCCTTCCTCTAACATGAAATGTGATATCCAACTCCTTCCCGTTCCAAACCTAAGAGCCTATCTATAGCATGAGATGTGATATCCAAGTCCTTCCCATTCCAACCCTTAGACCCTTCCTACAGCATGCAATATGATATCTCAATGATTCTAATAACAAACCTGAGACCCGTCCTATAACATGAGATGGGATATCCAACACCTTCCCATTCCAATCCTGAGACACTTCCGATAGCAGAGATGTGATATCTCAATGCTTATACCAAACGTGAGACCCTTCCTATAACATGAGATGTGATATCCAAATCCTTCCCGTTCCAAACCTGAGACCCTTCCTTTAGCATGAGATGTGATATCCAAATCCTTCCTGTTCCAAACCTGAGACCCTTCCTTTAGCATGAGATGTGATATCCAGCTCCTTCCCATTCCAATCCTGAGACACTTCCGATAGCATGAGATGTGATGTCTCAATGCTTCTAATATCAAAACTGAGACCCTCCCTATAGCATGATATGTGATATCTAAGTCCTTCCCATTCCAATCCTGAGACACTCCCTATAGCATGAGATGTGATATCCAACTCTTTCCCATTCCAATCCTGAGACCCTTCCTATAGCATGAGATTTGATATCTCAATACTTCTAATACCAAACGTGAGATCCTTCCGATAACATGAGATGTGATATCCAAATCCTTCCCCTTCCAAACCTGAGACCCTCCCTTTAGCATGAGATGTGATATCCAACTCCTTCCCATTCCAATCCTGAGACCCTTCTGATAGCATGAGATGTGATATCTCAATGCTTCTAATACCAAACCTGAGATCCTTCCGATAGCATGAGATGTGATATCTCAATGCTTCTATTACCAAACCTGAGATCCTTCCTATAACATGAGATGTGATATCCAAATCCTTCCCCTTCCAAACCTGAGACCCTCCCTTTAGCATGAGATGTGATATCCAACTCCTTCCCATTCCATTCCTGAGACCCTTCCTATAGCATGAGATGTAATGTCTCAATGCTTCTAATACCAAACCTGAGATCCTACCTCTAACATGAAATGTGATATCCAACTCTTTCCCCTTCCAAACCTGAGAGCCTTCCTATAGCATGAGATGTGATATCCAAGTCCTTCCCATTCCAATCCTGAGACCCTTCCTATAGCTTGAGATGTGATATCCAACTCCTTCCCATTCCAATTCTGAGACCCTTCCTATACTCTGAGACTTGATATCTCAATGCTTCTAATACCAAACCTGAGACCCGTAATATAACATGAGATGTGATATCCATCCAAATCCTTCCCCTTCCAAACCTTAGACCATTCCTTTATCATGAGATGTGATATCCAACTCCTTCCCATTCCAATCCTGAGACCCTTCCGATATCATGAGATGTGATATCTCAAAGCTTCTAATATCAAACTTGAGACCCTCCCTATAGCATGAGATGTGATATCCAAGTCCTTCCCATTCCAATCCTGAGACCCTTCCTATAGCATGAGATGTGATATCTCAATGCTTCTAATACCAAACCTGAAACCCTTCCTATAACATGAGATGGGAATATCCAAATCCTTCCCATTCCAATCCTGAGACCCTTCCGATAGCAGAGATGTGATATCTCAATGCTTATACCAAACCTGAGACCCTTCCTATGGCATGAGATGTGATATCCAACTCCTTGCCATTCAAATCCTGAGACCCTTCCTATAGCATGAGAAGGGATATCCAACTCCTTCCAAATCCAATCCTGAGACCCTTCCGATAGCAGAGACGTGATATCTCAATGCTTCTACCAAACCTGAGACCCTTCCTTTAGCATGAGATGTGATATCCAAATCCTTCACATTCCAATCCTGAGACCCTTCCTATAGCATGAGATGTGATATCTCAATGCTTCTAATACCAAACCTGAGATCCTTCCTATAACATGAGATGTGATATCCAATTCCTTCCCATTCCAAACCTGAGACCCTTCCTATTGGATGAGATGTGATATCCAACTCCTTCCCATTCCAACCCTGAGACCCTTCCTATAGCATGAGATGTGATGTCTCAATGCTTCTAATACCAAACCTGAGATCCTTCCTATAACATGAGATGTGATATCCAACTCCTTCCATTCCAATCCTGAGACCCGTCCTATAGCATGAGATGTGATATCTCAATGCTTAAACCAAACCTGAGACCCTTCCTATAGCATGAGATGTGATATCCAACTACTTCCCATTCCAATCCTGAGACCCTTCCTATAGCATGAGATGTGATATCTCAATGCTTCTAATACCAAACCTGAGATCCTTCCTCTAACATGAAATGTGATATCCAACTCCTTCCCTTTCCAAACCTAAGAGCCTATCTATAGCATGAGATGTGATATCCAAGTCCTTCCCATTCCAATCCTTAGACCCTTCCTACAGCATGCAATATGATATCTCAATGATTCTAATAACAAACCTGAGACCCGTCCTATAGCATGAGATATGATATCCAAGTCCTTCCCATTCCAATCCTGAGACCCTTCCTATAACATGAAATGTGATATCCAACTCCTTCTCATTCCAACCTGAGACCCTTCCTATAGCATGAGATGGGATATCCAACTTCTTCCAAATCCAATACTGATACCCTTCCGATAGCATGAGATGTGATATCCCAATGCTTCTACCAAACCTGAGACCCATACTATGGCATGAGATGTGATATCAAACTCCTTCCCATTCCAATCCTGAGACCCTTCCTATAGCTTGAGGTGTGATATCCAACTCCTTCCCATTCCAATTCTGAGACCCTTCTTATACCATGAGACTTGATATCTCAATGCTTCTAATACCAAACCTGAGACCCGTCCTATAACATGAGATGTGATATCCAAATCCTTCCCCTTCCAAACCTTAGACCCTTCCTTTATCATGAGATGTGATATCCAACTCCTTCCCATTCCAATCCTGAGACCCTTCCGATATCATGAGATTTGTTATCTCAATGATTCTAATATCAAACTTGAGACCCTCCCTATAGCATGAGATGTGACATCCAAGTCCTTCCCATTCCAATCCTGAGACCCTTCCTATAGCATGAGATGTGATATCTCTATGCTTCTAATACCAAACCTGAGACCCTTCCTATAACATGAGATGGGATATCCAACTCCTTCCCATTCCAATCCTGAGACCCTTCCGATAGCAGAGTTGTGATATCTCAATGCTTATACCAAACCTGAGAACCTTCCTATGGCCTGAGATGTCATATACAACTCCTTCCCATTCCAATCCTGAGACCCTTCCTTTAGCATGAGATGTGATATCTCAATGCTTATACCAAATCTGAGACCCTTCCTATAGCATGAGATGTGATATCCAATTCCTTCCCATTCCAATCCTGAGCCGCTTCCGATAGCAGAGATGTGATATATCAATGCTTATACCAAACCTGAGACCCTTCCTATAACATGAGATGTGATATCCAACTCGTTCCCGTTCCAAACCTGAGACACTAACTATAGTATATGTGATATCCAACTCCTTCCCATTCCAAACATGAGACCCTTCCTATAGCAAGAAAGTAATATCCAACTCCTACCCATTCCAAACCTGAGACCCTTCCTATAGCAAGAGATGTGATATCCAAATCCTTCCCATTCCAATCCCGAGACCCTTCCTATAACATGAGATGTGATATCCAACTCCTTCCCATTCCAACCTGAGACACTTCCTATAGCATGAGAAGGGATATCCAACTCCTTCCCAATCCAATCCTGAGACCCTTCTGATAGCAGAGATGTGATATCTCAATGCTTACACCAAACCTGAGACCCTTCCTATGGCATGAGATGTGATATCCAACTCCTTACCATTCAAATCCTGAGACCCTTCCTATAGCATGAGATGTGATATCTCTATGCTTCTAATACCAAACCTGAGACCCTTCCTATAACATGAGATGTGATATCCAACTCCTTCCCATTCCAATCCTGAGACCCTTCCGATAGCAGAGATGTGATATCTCAATGCTTATACCAAACCTGAGAACCTTCCTATGGCCTGAGATGTCAAATACAACTCCTTCCCATTCCAATCCTGAGACCCTTCCTTTAGCATGAGATGTGATATCTCAATGCTTATACCAAATCTGAGACCCTTCCTATAGCATGAGATGTGATATCCAATTCCTTCCCATTCCAATCCTGAGACCCTTCCTATAGCATGAGATGTGATATCTCAATGCTTATACCAAACCTGAGAGCCTACCTATAGCATGAGATGTGATATCCAAGTCCATTCCATTCCAATCCTTAGACCCTTCCTACAGCATGCGATGTGATATCTCAATGATTCTAATACCAAACCAGAGACTCTTCCTATAACATGAGATGTGATATCCAATTCCTTCCCATTCCAAACCTGAGACCCTTCCTATTGGATGAGATGTGATATCCAACTCCTTCCCATTCCAACCCTGAGACCCTTCCTATAGCATGAGATGTGATGTCTCAATGCTTCTAATACCAAACCTGAGATCCTTCCTATAGCATGAGATGTGACATCCAAGTCCTTCCCATTCCAATCCTGAGACCCTTCCTATAACATGAGATGTGATATCCAACTCCTTCCCATTCCAACCTGAGACACTTCCTATAGCATGAGAAGGGATATCTCACTGCTTATACCAAACCTGAGACCCTTCCCATAGCATGAGATGTGATATCCAACTGCTTCCCATTCCAATCCTGAGACCCTTCCTATAGCGTGAGATGTGATATCTCAATGCTTCTAATATCAAACCTGAGATCCTTCCTCTAACATGAAATGTGATATCCAACTCCTTCCCTTTCCAAACCTAAGAGCCTATCTATAGCATGAGATGTGATATCCAAGTCCTTCCCATTTCAACCCTTAGACCCTTCCTACAGCATGCAATATGATATCTCAATGATTCTAATAACAAACCTGAGACCCGTCCTATAACATGAGATGGGATATCCAACTCCTTACCATTCCAATCCTGAGACACTTCAGATAGCAGAGATGTGATATCTCAATGCTTATACCAAACCTTAGACCCTTCCTATAACATGAGATGTGATATCCAAATCCTTCCCGTTCCAAACCTGAGACCCTTCCTTTAGCATGAGATGTGATATCCAGCACCTTCCCATTCCAATCCTGAGACACTTCCGATAGCATGAGATGTGATATCTCAATGCTTCTAATATCAAAACTGAGACCCTCCCTATAGCATGATATGTGATATCTCACTGCTTATACCAAACCTGAGACCCTTCCCATAGCATGAGATGTGATATCCAACTCCTTCCCATTCCAATCCTCAGACCCTTCCTATAGCATGAGATGTGTATCTCAATGCTTCTAATATCAAAATTGAGATATCAAGTCTCAGAGTATAGGAAGGGTCTCAGAATTGGAATGGGAAGGAGTTGGATATCACATCTCAAGCTATAGGAAGGGTCTCAGGATTGGAATGGGAAGGACTTGGATATCACATCTCATGCTATAGGAAGGCTCTCAGGTTTGGAAGGGGACAGAGTTGGATATCACATTTCATGTTAGAGGTAGGATCTCTGGTTTGGTATTAGAGGTATTGAGATATCACATCTCATGCTATCAGAAGGGTCTCAGGAATGGAATGGGAAGGAGTTGGATATCACATCTCAAGCTAAAGGGAGGGTCTCAGGTTTGGAAGGGGAAGGATTTGGATATCACATCTCATGTTATAGGAAGGATCTCGGGTTTGGTATTAGAAGCATTGAGATATCACATCTCATGCTATCGGAAGGATCTCAGGTCTGGTATTAGAAGCATTGAGATATCACATCTCATGCTATCAGAAGGGTCTCAGGATTGGAATGGGAAGGAGTTGGATATCACATCTCATGCTAAAGGGAGGGTCTCAGGTTTGGAAGGGGAAGGATTTGGATATCACATCTCATGTTTTCGGAAGGATCTCATGTTTGGTATTAGAAGTATTGAGATATCATATCTCATGCTATAGGAAGAGTCTCAGGATTGGAATGGGAAGGAGTTGGATATCACATCTCATGCTATAGGAAGTGTCTCAGGATTGGAATGGGAAGGACTTGGATATCACATCTCATGCTATAGGTAGGGTCTCAAGTTTGATATTAGAAGCATTGAGATATCACATCTCATGCTATAGGAAGGGTCTGAGGATTGGAATGGGAAGGAGTTGGATATCACATCTCATGCTATGGGAAGGGTCTCAGGTTTGGTATAAGCAGTGAGATATCACATCTCATGCTATAGGAAGTGTCTCAGGATTGGAATTGGAAGGAGTTGGATATCACATCTCATGTTATAGGAAGGATCTCAGATTTGGTATAAGCATTGAGATATCACATCTCTGCTATCGGAAGGGTCTCAGGATTGGAATGGGAAGGAGTTGGATATTCCCATCTCATGTTATAGGAAGGGTCTCAGGTTTGGTATTAGAAGCATTGAGATATCACATCTCATGCTATAGGAAGGGTCTCAGGATTCGAATGGGAAGGACTTGGATATCACATCTCATGCTATAGGGAGGGTCTCAAGTTTGATATTAGAAGCTTTGAGATATCACATCTCATGATATCGGAAGGGTCTCAGGATTGGAATGGGAAGGAGTTGGATATCACATCTCATGATAAAGGAAGGGTCTAAGGTTTGGAAGGGGAAGGATTTGGATATCACATCTCATGTTATATTACGGGTCTCAGGTTTGGTATTAGAAGCATTGAGATATCAAGTCTCATAGTATAGGAAGGGTCTCAGAATTGGAATGTGAAGGAGTTGGATATCACATCTCAAGCTATAGGAAGGGTCTCAGGATTGGAATGGGAAGGACTTGGATATCACATCTCATGCTATAGGAAGGCTCTCAGGTTTGGAAGGGGAAAGAGTTGGATATCACATTTCATGTTAGAGGTAGGATCTCAGGTTTGGTATTAGAGGCTTTGAGATATCACATTTCATGCTATCAGAAGGGTCTCAGGAATGGAATGGGAAGGAGTTGGATATCACATCTCATGCTAAAGGGAGGGTCTCAGGATTGGAAGGGGAAGGATTTGGATATCACATCTCATGTTATAGGAAGGATCTCAGGTTTGGTATTAGAAGCATTGAGATATCACATCTCATGCTATCGTAAGGATCTCAGGTTTGGTATTAGAAGCATTGAGATATCACATCTCATGCTATCAGAAGGGTCTCAGGATTGGAATGGGAAGGAGTTGGATATCACATCTCATGCTAAAGGGAGGGTCTCAGGTTTGGAAGGGGAAGGATTTGGATATCACATCTCATGTTTTCGGAAGGATCTCATGTTTGGTATTAGAAGTATTGAGATATCATATCTCATGCTATAGGAAGAGTCTCAGGATTGGAATGGGAAGGAGTTGGATATCACATCTCATGCTATAGGAAGTGTCTCAGGATTGGAATGGGAAGGACTTGGATATCACATCTCATGCTATAGGTAGGGTCTCAAGTTTGATATTAGAAGCATTGAGATATCACAGCTCATGCTATAGGAAGGGTCTGAGGATTGGAATGGGAAGGAGTTGGATATCACATCTCATGCTATGGGAAGGGTCTCAGGTTTGGTATAAGCAGTGAGATATCACATCTCATGCTATAGGAAGTGTCTCAGGATTGGAATGGGAAGGAGTTGGATATCACATCTCATGTTATAGGAAGGATCTCAGGTTTGGTATAAGCATTGAGATATCACATCTCTGCTATCGGAAGGGTCTCAGGATTGGAATGGGAAGGAGTTGGATATTCCCATCTCATGTTATAGGAAGGGTCTCAGGTTTGGTATTAGAAGCATTGAGATATCACATCTCATGCTATAGGAAGGGTCTCAGGATTGGAATGGGAAGGACTTGGATATCACATCTCATGCTATAGGGAGGGTCTCAAGTTTGATATTAGAAGCTTTGAGATATCACATCTCATGATATCGGAAGGGTCTCAGGATTGGAATGGGAAGGAGTTGGATATCACATCTCATGATAAAGGAAGGGTCTAAGGTTTGGAAGGGGAAGGATTTGGATATCACATCTCATGTTATATTACGGGTCTCAGGTTTGGTATTAGAAGCATTGAGATATCAAGTCTCATAGTATAGGAAGGGTCTCAGAATTGGAATGTGAAGGAGTTGGATATCACATCTCAAGCTATAGGAAGGGTCTCAGGATTGGAATGGGAAGGACTTGGATATCACATCTCATGCTATAGGAAGTCTCTCAGGTTTGGAAGGGGAAAGAGTTGGATATCACATTTCATGTTAGAGGTAGGATCTCAGGTTTGGTATTAGAGGCTTTGAGATATCACATTTCATGCTATCAGAAGGGTCTCAGGAATGGAATGGGAAGGAGTTGGATATCACATCTCATGCTAAAGGGAGGGTCTCAGGATTGGAAGGGGAAGGATTTGGATATCACATCTCATGTTATAGGAAGGATCTCAGGTTTGGTATTAGAAGCATTGAGATATCACATCTCATGCTATCGGAAGGATCTCAGGTTTGGTATTAGAAGCATTGAGATATCACATCTCATGCTATCAGAAGAGTCTCAGGATTGGAATAGGAAGGAGTTGGATATCACATCTCATGCTAAAGGGAGGGTCTCAGGTTTGGAAGGGGAAGGATTTGGATATCACATCTCATGTTATCGGAAGGATCTCACGTTTGGTATTAGAAGTATTGAGATATCATATCTCATGCTATAGGGAGGGTCTCAGGATTGGAATGGGAAGGAGTTGGATATCACATCTCATGCTATAGGGAGGGTCTCAGGATTGGAATGGGAAGGACTTAGATATCACATATCATGCTATAGGGAGGGTCTCAGTTTTGATATTAGAAGCATTGAGATATCACATCTCATGCTATCGGAAGTGTCTCAGGATTGGAATGGGAAGGTGCTGGATATCACATCTCATGCTAAAGGAAGGGTCTCAGGTTTGGAACGGGAAGGATTTGGATATCACATCTCATGTTATAGGAAGGGTCTCAGGTTTGGTATAAGCATTGAGATATCACATCTCTGCTATAGGAAGTGTCTCAGGATTGGAATGTGAAGGAGTTGGATATCCCATCTCATGTTATAGGACTGGTCTCAGGTTTGTTATTAGAATCATTGAGATATCATATTGCATGCTGTAGGAAGGGTCTAAGGGTTGGAATGGGAAGGACTTGGATATCACATCTCATGCTATAGATAGGCTCTTAGGTTTGGAAAGGGAAGGAGTTGGATATCACATTTCATGTTAGAGGAAGGATCTCAGGTTTGGTATTAGAAGCATTGAGATATCACATCTCATGCTATAGGAAGGGTCTCAGGATTGGAATGGGAAGCAGTTGGATATCACATCTCATGCTATAGGAAGGGTCTCAGGTTTGGTATAAGCATTGAGATATCACATCTCATGCTATAGGACGGGTCTCAGGATTGGAATGGAAGGAGTTGGATATCACATCTCATGTTATAGGAAGGATCTCAGGTTTGGTATTAGAAGCATTGAGACATCACATCTCATGCTATAGGAAGGGTCTCAGGGTTGGAATGGGAAGGAGTTGGACATCACATCTCATCCAATAGGAAGGGTCTCAGGTTTGGAATGGGAAGGAATTGGATATCACATCTCATGTTATAGGAAGGATCTCAGGTTTGGTATTAGAAGCATTGAGATATCACATCTCATGCTATAGGAAGGGTCTCAGGATTGGAATGTGAAGAATTTGGATATCACATCTCATGCTAAAGGAAGGGTCTCAGGTTTGGTAGAAGCATTGAGATATCACGTCTCTGCTATCGGAAGGGTCTCAGGATTGGATTGGGAAGGAGTTGGATATCACATCTCATGCCATAGGAAGGGTCTCAGGTTTGGTATAAGCATTGAGATATCACATCTCTGCTATCGGAAGGGTCTCAGGACTGGATTGGGAAGGAGTTGGATATCCCTTCTCATGCTATAGGAAGTGTCTCAGGTTGGAATGGGAAGGAGTTGGATATCACATCTCATGTTATAGGAAGGGTCTCAGGATTGGAATGGGAAGGATTTGGATATCACATCTCTTGCTATAGGAAGGGTCTCAGGATTGGAATGGGTAGGACTTGGATATTACTATCTTGCTATAGGAAGGGTCTCATGTTTGGAATGGGAAGGAGTTGGATATCACATATGCTATAGTTAGTGTCTCAGGTTTGGAACGGGAAGGAGTTGGATATCACATCTCATGTTATAGGAAGGGTCTCAGGTTTGTTATAAGCATTGAGATATCACATCTCTGCTATTGGAAGCGGCTCAGGATTGGAATGGGAAGGAGTTGGATATCCCATCTCATGTTATAGGAAGAGTCTCTGGTTTGGTATTAGAATCATTGAGATATCACATCGCATGCTGTAGGAAGGGTCTAAGGATTGGAATGGGATGGACTTGGATATCACATCTCATGCTATAGGTAGGCTCTCAGGTTTGGTATAAGCATTGAGATATCACATCTCATGATATAGGAAGGGTCTCAGGATTGGAATGGGAAGGAATTGGATATCACATCTCATGCTATAGGAAGGGTCTCAGATTTGGTATAAGCATTGAGATATCACATCACATGCTAAAGGAAGGGTCTCAGGATTGGAATGGGAAGGAGTTGTATATGACATCTCAGGCCATAGGAAGGTTCTCAGGTTTGGTATAAGCATTGAGATATCACATCTCTGCTATCGGAAGGGTCTCAGGATTGGAATGGGAAGGAGTTGGATATCCCATCTCATGTTATAGGAAGGGTCTCAGGTTTGGTATTAGAAGCATAGAGATATCACATCTCATGCTATAGGAAGGGTCTCAGGATTTGAATGGCAAGGAGTTGGATATCACATCTCATGCCATAGGAAGGGTCTCAGGTTTGGTATAAGCATTGAGATATCACATCTCTGCTATCGGAAGGGTCTCAGGATTGGATTGGGAAGGAGTTGGATATCCCTTCTCATGCTATAGGAAGGGTCTCAGGTTGGAATGGGAAGGAGTTGGATATCACATCTCATGTTATAGGAAGGGTCTCAGGATTGGAATGGGAAGGATTTGGATATCACATCTCTTGCTATAGGAAGGATCTCAGGATTGGAATGGGTAGGAGTTGGATATTACTTTCTTGCTATAGGAAGGGTCTCATGTTTGGAATGGGAAGGAGTTGGATATCACATATGCTATAGTTAGTGTCTCAGGTTTGGAACGGGAAGGAGTTGGATATCACATCTCATGTTATAGGAAGGGTCTCAGGTTTGGTATAAGCATTGAGATATCACATCTCTGCTATCGGAAGCGGCTCAGGATTAGAATGAGAAGGAGTTGGATATCCCATCTCATGTTATAGGAAGAGTCTCTGGTTTGGTATTAGAATCATTGAGATATCACATCGCATGCTGTAGGAAGGGTCTAAGGATTGGAATGGGATGGACTTGGATATCACATCTCATGCTATAGGTAGGCTCTCAGGTTTGGTATAAGCATTGAGATATCACATCTCATGATATAGGAAGGGTCTCAGGATTGGAATGGGAAGGAATTGGATATCACATCTCATGCTATAGGAAGGGTCTCAGATTTGGTATAAGCATTGAGATATCACATCACATGCTAAAGGAAGGGTCTCAGGATTGGAATGGGAAGGAGTTGTATATGACATCTCAGGCCATAGGAAGGTTCTCAGGTTTGGTATAAGCATTGAGATATCACATCTCTGCTATCGGAAGGGTCTCAGGATTGGAATGGGAAGGAGTTGGATATCCCATCTCATGTTATAGGAAGGGTCTCAGGTTTGGTATTAGAAGCATAGAGATATCACATCTCATGCTATAGGAAGGGTCTCAGGATTTGAATGGCAAGGAGTTGGATATCACATCTCATGCCATAGGAAGGGTCTCAGGTTTGGTATAAGCATTGAGATATCACATCTCTGCTATCGGAAGGGTCTCAGGATTGGATTGGGAAGGAGTTGGATATCCCTTCTCATGCTATAGGAAGGGTCTCAGGTTGGAATGGGAAGGAGTTGGATATCACATCTCATGTTATAGGAAGGGTCTCAGGATTGGAATGGGAAGGATTTGGATATCACATCTCTTGCTATAGGAAGGATCTCAGGATTGGAATGGGTAGGAGTTGGATATTACTTTCTCGCTATAGGAAGGGTCTCATGTTTGGAATGGGAAGGAGTTGGATATCACATATGCTATAGTTAGTGTCTCAGGTTTGGAACGGGAAGGAGTTGGATATCACATCTCATGTTATAGGAAGGGTCTCAGGTTTGGTATAAGCATTGAGATATCACATCTCTGCTATCGGAAGCGGCTCAGGATTGGAATGGGAAGGAGTTGGATATCCCATCTCATGTTATAGGAAGAGTCTCTGGTTTGGTATTAGAATCACTGAGATATCACATCTCATGCTATAGGAAGGGTCTCAGGATTGGAATGGGAAGGACTTGGATGTCACATCTCATGCTATAGGGAGGGTCTCAAGTTTGATATTAGAAGCATTGAGATAACAAATCTCATGATATCGGAAGGGTCTCAGGATTGGAATGGGAAGGAGTTGGATATCACATCTCATGATAAAGGAAGGGTCTAAGGTTTGGAAGGGGAAGGATTTGGATATCACATCTCATGTTATAGGACGGGTCTCAGGTTTGGTATTAGAAGCATTGAGATATCAAGTCTCATGGTATAAGAAGGGTCTCAGAATTGGAATGGGAAGGAGTTGGATATCACACCTCAAGCTATAGGAAGGGTCTCAGGATTGGAATGGGAAGGAGTTTGATATCACATCTCATGCCATAGTATGGGTCTCAGGTTTGGTAGAAGCATTGGGATATCACATCTCATGCTATCGGAAGGGTATCAGTATTGGATTTGGAAGAAGTTGGATATCCCATCTCATGCTATAGGAAGGGTCTCAGGTTGGAATGGGAAGGAGTTGGATATCACATTTCATGTCATAGGAAGGGTCTCAGGATTGGAATGGAAAGGACTTGGATATCATATCTCATGCTATAGGACGGGTCTCAGGTTTGTTATTAGAATCATTGAGATATCATATTGCATGTTGTAGGAAGGGTCTAAGGATTGGAATGGGAAGGAATTGGATATCACATCTCATGCTATAGATAGGCTCTTAGGTTTGGAAAGGGAAGGAGTTGGATATCACATTTCATGTTAGAGGAAGGATCTCAGGTTTGGTATTAGAAGCATTGAGATATCACATCTCATGCTATAGGAAGGGTCTCAGGATTGGAATGGGAAGTAGTTGGATATCACATCTCATGCTATAGGAAGGGTCTCAGGTTTGGTATAAGCATTGAGATATCACATCTCATGCTATAGGACGGGTCTCAGGATTGGAATGGAAGGAGTTGGATATCACATCTCATGTTATAGGAAGGGTCTCAGGTTTGTTATAAGCATTGAGATATCACATCTCTGCTATTGGAAGCGGCTCAGGATTGGAATGGGAAGGAGTTGGATATCCCATCTCATGTTATAGGAAGAGTCTCTGGTTTGGTATTAGAATCATTGAGATATCACATCGCATGCTGTAGGAAGGGTCTAAGGATTGGAATGGGATGGACTTGGATATCACATCTCATGCTATAGGTAGGCTCTCAGGTTTGGTATAAGCATTGAGATATCACATCTCATGATATAGGAAGGGTCTCAGGATTGGAATGGGAAGGAATTGGATATCACATCTCATGCTATAGGAAGGGTCTCAGATTTGGTATAAGCATTGAGATATCACATCACATGCTAAAGGAAGGGTCTCAGGATTGGAATGGGAAGGAGTTGTATATGACATCTCAGGCCATAGGAAGGTTCTCAGGTTTGGTATAAGCATTGAGATATCACATCTCTGCTATCGGAAGGGTCTCAGGATTGGAATGGGAAGGAGTTGGATATCCCATCTCATGTTATAGGAAGGGTCTCAGGTTTGGTATTAGAAGCATAGAGATATCACATCTCATGCTATAGGAAGGGTCTCAGGATTTGAATGGCAAGGAGTTGGATATCACATCTCATGCCATAGGAAGGGTCTCAGGTTTGGTATAAGCATTGAGATATCACATCTCTGCTATCGGAAGGGTCTCAGGATTGGATTGGGAAGGAGTTGGATATCCCTTCTCATGCTATAGGAAGGGTCTCAGGTTGGAATGGGAAGGAGTTGGATATCACATCTCATGTTATAGGAAGGGTCTCAGGATTGGAATGGGAAGGATTTGGATATCACATCTCTTGCTATAGGAAGGATCTCAGGATTGGAATGGGTAGGAGTTGGATATTACTTTCTTGCTATATGAAGGGTCTCATGTTTGGAATGGGAAGGAGTTGGATATCACATATGCTATAGTTAGTGTCTCAGGTTTGGAACGGGAAGGAGTTGGATATCACATCTCATGTTATAGGAAGGGTCTCAGGTTTGGTATAAGCATTGAGATATCACATCTCTGCTATCGGAAGCGGCTCAGGATTAGAATGAGAAGGAGTTGGATATCCCATCTCATGTTATAGGAAGAGTCTCTGGTTTGGTATTAGAATCATTGAGATATCACATCGCATGCTGTAGGAAGGGTCTAAGGATTGGAATGGGATGGACTTGGATATCACATCTCATGCTATAGGTAGGCTCTCAGGTTTGGTATAAGCATTGAGATATCACATCTCATGATATAGGAAGGGTCTCAGGATTGGAATGGGAAGGAATTGGATATCACATCTCATGCTATAGGAAGGGTCTCAGATTTGGTATAAGCATTGAGATATCACATCACATGCTAAAGGAAGGGTCTCAGGATTGGAATGGGAAGGAGTTGTATATGACATCTCAGGCCATAGGAAGGTTCTCAGGTTTGGTATAAGCATTGAGATATCACATCTCTGCTATCGGAAGGGTCTCAGGATTGGAATGGGAAGGAGTTGGATATCCCATCTCATGTTATAGGAAGGGTCTCAGGTTTGGTATTAGAAGCATAGAGATATCACATCTCATGCTATAGGAAGGGTCTCAGGATTTGAATGGCAAGGAGTTGGATATCACATCTCATGCCATAGGAAGGGTCTCAGGTTTGGTATAAGCATTGAGATATCACATCTCTGCTATCGGAAGGGTCTCAGGATTGGATTGGGAAGGAGTTGGATATCCCTTCTCATGCTATAGGAAGGGTCTCAGGTTGGAATGGGAAGGAGTTGGATATCACATCTCATGTTATAGGAAGGGTCTCAGGATTGGAATGGGAAGGATTTGGATATCACATCTCTTGCTATAGGGAGGATCTCAGGATTGGAATGGGTAGGAGTTGGATATTACTTTCTTGCTATAGGAAGGGTCTCATGTTTGGAATGGGAAGGAGTTGGATATCACATATGCTATAGTTAGTGTCTCAGGTTTGGAACGGGAAGGAGTTGGATATCACATCTCATGTTATAGGAAGGGTCTCAGGTTTGGTATAAGCATTGAGATATCACATCTCTGCTATCGGAAGCGGCTCAGGATTGGAATGGGAAGGAGTTGGATATCCCATCTCATGTTATAGGAAGAGTCTCTGGTTTGGTATTAGAATCACTGAGATATCACATCTCATGCTATAGGAAGGGTCTCAGGATTGGAATGGGAAGGACTTGGATGTCACATCTCATGCTATAGGGAGGGTCTCAAGTTTGATATTAGAAGCATTGAGATAACAAATCTCATGATATCGGAAGGGTCTCAGGATTGGAATGGGAAGGAGTTGGATATCACATCTCATGATAAAGGAAGGGTCTAAGGTTTGGAAGGGGAAGGATTTGGATATCACATCTCATGTTATAGGACGGGTCTCAGGTTTGGTATTAGAAGCATTGAGATATCAAGTCTCATGGTATAAGAAGGGTCTCAGAATTGGAATGGGAAGGAGTTGGATATCACACCTCAAGCTATAGGAAGGGTCTCAGGATTGGAATGGGAAGGAGTTTGATATCACATCTCATGCCATAGTATGGGTCTCAGGTTTGGTAGAAGCATTGGGATATCACATCTCATGCTATCGGAAGGGTATCAGTATTGGATTTGGAAGAAGTTGGATATCCCATCTCATGCTATAGGAAGGGTCTCAGGTTGGAATGGGAAGGAGTTGGATATCACATTTCATGTCATAGGAAGGGTCTCAGGATTGGAATGGAAAGGACTTGGATATCATATCTCATGCTATAGGACGGGTCTCAGGTTTGTTATTAGAATCATTGAGATATCATATTGCATGTTGTAGGAAGGGTCTAAGGATTGGAATGGGAAGGAATTGGATATCACATCTCATGCTATAGATAGGCTCTTAGGTTTGGAAAGGGAAGGAGTTGGATATCACATTTCATGTTAGAGGAAGGATCTCAGGTTTGGTATTAGAAGCATTGAGATATCACATCTCATGCTATAGGAAGGGTCTCAGGATTGGAATGGGAAGTAGTTGGATATCACATCTCATGCTATAGGAAGGGTCTCAGGTTTGGTATAAGCATTGAGATATCACATCTCATGCTATAGGACGGGTCTCAGGATTGGAATGGAAGGAGTTGGATATCACATCTCATGTTATAGGAAGGATCTCAGGTTTGGTATTAGAAGCATTGAGACATCACATCTCATGCCATAGGAAGGGTCTCAGGGTTGGAATGGGAAGGAGTTGGATATCACATCTCATCCAATAGGAAGGGTCTCAGGTTTGGAATGGGAAGGAATTGGATATCACATCTCATGTTATAGGAAGGATCTCAGGTTTGGTATTAGAAGCATTGAGATATCACATCTCATGCTATACGAAGGGTCTCAGGATTGGAATGTGAAGGATTTGGATATCACATCTCATGCTAAAGGAAGGGTCTCAGGTTTGGTAGAAGCATTGAGATATCACGTCTCTGCTATCGGAAGGGTCTCAGGATTGGATTGGGAAGGAGTTGGATATCCCTTCTCATGCTATAGGAAGGGTCTCAGGATTTGAATGGCAAGGAGTTGGATATCACATCTCATGCCATAGGAAGGGTCTCAGGTTTGGTATAAGCATTGAGATATCACATCTCTGCTATCGGAAGGGTCTCAGGATTGGAATGGGAAGGAGTTGGATATTCCCATCTCATGTTATAGGAAGGGTCTCAGGTTTGGTATTAGAAGCATTGAGATATCACATCTCATGCTATAGGAAGGGTCTCAGGATTGGAATGGGAAGGACTTGGATATCACATCTCATGCTATAGGGAGGGTCTCAAGTTTGATATTAGAAGCTTTGAGATATCACATCTCATGATATCGGAAGGGTCTCAGGATTGGAATGGGAAGGAGTTGGATATCACATCTCAAGCTATAGGAAGGGTCTCAGGATTGGAATGGGAAAGACTTGGATATCACATCTCATGCTATAGGAAGGCTCTCAGGTTTGGAGGGGGAAAGAGTTGGATATCACATTTCATGTTAGAGGTAGGATCTCAGGTTTGGTATTAGAGGCATTGAGATATCACATCTCATGCTATCAGAAGGGTCTCAGGAATGGAATGGGAAGGAGTTGGATATCACATCTCATGCTAAAGGGAGGGTCTCAGGTTTGGAAGGGGAAGGATTTGGATATCACATCTCATGTTATAGGAAGGATCTCAGGTTTGGTATTAGAAGCATTGAGATATCACATCTCATGCTATCGGAAGGATCTCAGGTTTGGTATTAGAAGCATTGAGATATCACATCTCATGCTATCAGAAGGGTCTCAGGATTGGAATGGGAAGGAGTTGGATATCACATCTCATGCTAAAGGGAGGGTCTCAGGTTTGGAAGGGGAAGGATTTGGATATCACATCTCATGTTATCGGAAGGATCTCACGTTTGGTATTAGAAGTATTGAGATATCATATCTCATGCTATAGGAAGGGTCTCAGGATTGGAATGGGAAAGAGTTGGATATCACATCTCATGCTATAGGGAGTGTCTCAGGATTGGAATGGGAAGGACTTAGATATCACATATCATGCTATAGGGAGGGTCTCAGTTTTGATATTAGAAGCATTGAGATATCACATCTCATGCTATCGGAAGTGTCTCAGGATTGGAATGGGAAGGAGCTGGATATCACATCTCATGCTAAAGGAAGGGTCTCAGGTTTGGAACGGGAAGGATTTGGATATCACATCTCATGTTATAGGAAGGGTCTCAGGTTTGGTATAAGCATTGAGATATCACATCTCTGCTATCGGCAGTGTCTCAGGATTGGAATGGGAAGGAGTTGGATATCCCATCTCATGTTATAGGACGGGTCTCAGGTTTGTTATTAGAATCATTGAGATATCATATTGCATGCTGTAGGAAGGGTCTAAGGGTTGGAATGGGAAGGACTTGGATATCACATCTCATGCTACAGATAGGCTCTTAGGTTTGGAAAGAGAAGGAGTTGGATATCACATTTCATGTTAGAGGAAGGATCTCAGGTTTGGTATTAGAAGCATTGAGATATCACATCTCATGCTATAGGAAGGGTCTCAGGATTGGAATGGGAAGTAGTTGGATATCACATCTCATGCTATAGGAAGGGTCTCAGGTTTGGTATAAGCATTGAGATATCACATCTCATGCTATAAAACGGGTCTCAGGATTGGAATGGAAGGAGTTGGATATCACATCTCATGTTATAGGAAGGATCTCAGGTTTGGTATTAGAAGCATTGAGACATCACATCTCATGCTATAGGAAGGGTCTCAGGGTTGGAATGGGAAGGAGTTGGATATCACATCTCATCCAATAGGAAGGGTCTCAGGTTTGGAATGGGAAGGAATTGGATATCACATCTCATGTTATAGGAAGGATCTCAGGTTTGGTATTAGAATCATTGAGATATCACATCTCATGCTATAGGAAGGGTCTCAGGATTGGAATGTGAAGGATTTGGATATCACATCTCATGCTAAAGGAAGGGTCTCAGGTTTGGTAGAAGCATTGAGATATCACGTCTCTGCTATCGGAAGGGTCTCAGGATTGGATTGGGAAGGAGTTGGATATCCCTTCTCATGCTATAGGAAGGGTCTCAGGATTTGAATGGCAAGGACTTGGATATCACATCTCATGCCATAGGAAGGGTCTCAGGTTTGGTATAAGCATTGAGATATCACATCTCTGCTATCGGAAGGGTCTCAGGATTGGATTGGGAAGGAGTTGGATATCCCTTCTCATGCTATAGGAAGTGTCTCAGGTTGGAATGGCAAGGAGTTGGATATCACATCTCATGCCATAGGAAGGGTCTCAGGTTTGGTAGAAGCATTGAGATATCACGTCTCTGCTATCGGAAGGGTCTCAGGATTGGATTGGGAAGGAGTTGGATATCCCTTCTCATGCTATAGGAAGGGTCTCAGGATTTGAATGGCAAGGAGTTGGATATCACATCTCATGCCATAGGAAGGGTCTCAGGTTTGGTATAAGCATTGAGATATCACATCTCTGCTATCGGAAGGGTCTCAGGATTGGAATGGGAAGGAGTTGGATATTCCCATCTCATGTTATAGGAAGGGTCTCAGGTTTGGTATTAGAAGCATTGAGATATCACATCTCATGCTATAGGAAGGGTCTCAGGATTGGAATGGGAAGGACTTGGATATCACATCTCATGCTATAGGGAGGGTCTCAAGTTTGATATTAGAAGCTTTGAGATATCACATCTCATGATATCGGAAGGGTCTCAGGATTGGAATGGGAAGGAGTTGGATATCACATCTCAAGCTATAGGAAGGGTCTCAGGATTGGAATGGGAAAGACTTGGATATCACATCTCATGCTATAGGAAGGCTCTCAGGTTTGGAGGGGGAAAGAGTTGGATATCACATTTCATGTTAGAGGTAGGATCTCAGGTTTGGTATTAGAGGCATTGAGATATCACATCTCATGCTATCAGAAGGGTCTCAGGAATGGAATGGGAAGGAGTTGGATATCACATCTCATGCTAAAGGGAGGGTCTCAGGTTTGGAAGGGGAAGGATTTGGATATCACATCTCATGTTATAGGAAGGATCTCAGGTTTGGTATTAGAAGCATTGAGATATCACATCTCATGCTATCGGAAGGATCTCAGGTTTGGTATTAGAAGCATTGAGATATCACATCTCATGCTATCAGAAGGGTCTCAGGATTGGAATGGGAAGGAGTTGGATATCACATCTCATGCTAAAGGGAGGGTCTCAGGTTTGGAAGGGGAAGGATTTGGATATCACATCTCATGTTATCGGAAGGATCTCACGTTTGGTATTAGAAGTATTGAGATATCATATCTCATGCTATAGGAAGGGTCTCAGGATTGGAATGGGAAAGAGTTGGATATCACATCTCATGCTATAGGGAGTGTCTCAGGATTGGAATGGGAAGGACTTAGATATCACATATCATGCTATAGGGAGGGTCTCAGTTTTGATATTAGAAGCATTGAGATATCACATCTCATGCTATCGGAAGTGTCTCAGGATTGGAATGGGAAGGAGCTGGATATCACATCTCATGCTAAAGGAAGGGTCTCAGGTTTGGAACGGGAAGGATTTGGATATCACATCTCATGTTATAGGAAGGGTCTCAGGTTTGGTATAAGCATTGAGATATCACATCTCTGCTATCGGCAGTGTCTCAGGATTGGAATGGGAAGGAGTTGGATATCCCATCTCATGTTATAGGACGGGTCTCAGGTTTGTTATTAGAATCATTGAGATATCATATTGCATGCTGTAGGAAGGGTCTAAGGGTTGGAATGGGAAGGACTTGGATATCACATCTCATGCTATAGATAGGCTCTTAGGTTTGGAAAGAGAAGGAGTTGGATATCACATTTCATGTTAGAGGAAGGATCTCAGGTTTGGTATTAGAAGCATTGAGATATCACATCTCATGCTATAGGAAGGGTCTCAGGATTGGAATGGGAAGTAGTTGGATATCACATCTCATGCTATAGGAAGGGTCTCAGGTTTGGTATAAGCATTGAGATATCACATCTCATGCTATAAAACGGGTCTCAGGATTGGAATGGAAGGAGTTGGATATCACATCTCATGTTATAGGAAGGATCTCAGGTTTGGTATTAGAAGCATTGAGACATCACATCTCATGCTATAGGAAGGGTCTCAGGGTTGGAATGGGAAGGAGTTGGATATCACATCCCATCCAATAGGAAGGGTCTCAGGTTTGGAATGGGAAGGAATTGGATATCACATCTCATGTTATAGGAAGGATCTCAGGTTTGGTATTAGAAGCATTGAGATATCACATCTCATGCTATAGGAAGGGTCTCAGGATTGGAATGTGAAGGATTTGGATATCACATCTCATGCTAAAGGAAGGGTCTCAGGTTTGGTAGAAGCATTGAGATATCACGTCTCTGCTATCGGAAGGGTCTCAGGATTGGATTGGGAAGGAGTTGGATATCCCTTCTCATGCTATAGGAAGGGTCTCAGGATTTGAATGGCAAGGACTTGGATATCACATCTCATGCCATAGGAAGGGTCTCAGGTTTGGTATAAGCATTGAGATATCACATCTCTGCTATCGGAAGGGTCTCAGGATTGGATTGGGAAGGAGTTGGATATCCCTTCTCATGCTATAGGAAGTTTCTCAGGTTGGAATGGGAAGGAGTTGGATATCACATCTCATGTTATAGGAAGGGTCTCAGGATTGGAATGGGAAGGATTTGGATATCACATCTCTTGCTATAGGAAGGGTCTCAGGATTGGAATGGGTAGGAGTTGGATATTACTTTCTTGCTATAGGAAGGGTCTCATGTTTGGAATGGGAAGGAGTTGGATATCACATATGCTATAGTTAGTGTCTCAGGTTTGGAACGGGAAGGAGTTGGATATCACATCTCATGTTATAGGAAGGGTCTCAGGTTTGGTATAAGCATTGAGATATCACATCTCTGCTATCGGAAGCAGCTCAGGATTGGAATGGGAAGGAGTTCGATATCCCATCTCATGTTATATTAAGAGTCTCTGGTTTGGTATTAGAATCATTGAGATATCACATCGCATGCTGTAGGAAGGGTCTAAAGATTGGAATGGGATGGACTTGGATATCACATCTCATGCTATAGGTAGGCTCTCAGGTTTGGTATAAGCATTGAGATATCACATCTCATGCTATAGGAAGGGTCTCAGGATTAGAATGGGAAGGATTTGGATATCACATCTCATGCTATAGGAAGGGTCTCAGATTTGGTATAGGCATTGAGATATCACATCTCATGCTAAAGGAAGGGTCTCAGGATTGGAATGTTAAGGAGTTGTATATGACATCTCAGGCCATAGGAAGGGTCTCAGGTTTGGTATAAGCATTGAGATATCACATCTCTGCTATCGGAAGGGTCTCAGGATTGGAATGGGAAGGAGTTGGATATCCCATCTCATGTTAGAGGTAGGATCTCAGGTTTGGTATTAGAGGCATTGAGATATCACATCTCATGCTATCAGAAGGGTCTCAGGAATGGAATGGGAAGGAGTTGGATATCACATCTCATGCTAAAGGGAGGGTCTCAGGTTTGGAAGGGGAAGGATTTGGATATCACATCTCATGTTATAGGAAGGATCTCAGGTTTGGTATTAGAAGCATTGAGATATCACATCTCATGCTATCGGAAGGATCTCAGGTTTGGTATTAGAAGCATTGAGATATCACATCTCATGCTATCAGAAGGGTCTCAGGATTGGAATGGGAAGGAGTTGGATATCACATCTCATGCTAAAGGGAGGGTCTCAGGTTTGGAAGGGGAAGGATTTGGATATCACATCTCATGTTATCGGAAGGATCTCACGTTTGGTATTAGAAGTATTGAGATATCATATCTCATGCTATAGGAAGGGTCTCAGGATTGGAATGGGAAAGAGTTGGATATCACATCTCATGCTATAGGGAGTGTCTCAGGATTGGAATGGGAAGGACTTAGATATCACATATCATGCTATAGGGAGGGTCTCAGTTTTGATATTAGAAGCATTGAGATATCACATCTCATGCTATCGGAAGTGTCTCAGGATTGGAATGGGAAGGAGCTGGATATCACATCTCATGCTAAAGGAAGGGTCTCAGGTTTGGAACGGGAAGGATTTGGATATCACATCTCATGTTATAGGAAGGGTCTCAGGTTTGGTATAAGCATTGAGATATCACATCTCTGCTATCGGCAGTGTCTCAGGATTGGAATGGGAAGGAGTTGGATATCCCATCTCATGTTATAGGACGGGTCTCAGGTTTGTTATTAGAATCATTGAGATATCATATTGCATGCTGTAGGAAGGGTCTAAGGGTTGGAATGGGAAGGACTTGGATATCACATCTCATGCTATAGATAGGCTCTTAGGTTTGGAAAGAGAAGGAGTTGGATATCACATTTCATGTTAGAGGAAGGATCTCAGGTTTGGTATTAGAAGCATTGAGATATCACATCTCATGCTATAGGAAGGGTCTCAGGATTGGAATGGGAAGTAGTTGGATATCACATCTCATGCTATAGGAAGGGTCTCAGGTTTGGTATAAGCATTGAGATATCACATCTCATGCTATAAAACGGGTCTCAGGATTGGAATGGAAGGAGTTGGATATCACATCTCATGTTATAGGAAGGATCTCAGGTTTGGTATTAGAAGCATTGAGACATCACATCTCATGCTATAGGAAGGGTCTCAGGGTTGGAATGGGAAGGAGTTGGATATCACATCCCATCCAATAGGAAGGGTCTCAGGTTTGGAATGGGAAGGAATTGGATATCACATCTCATGTTATAGGAAGGATCTCAGGTTTGGTATTAGAAGCATTGAGATATCACATCTCATGCTATAGGAAGGGTCTCAGGATTGGAATGTGAAGGATTTGGATATCACATCTCATGCTAAAGGAAGGGTCTCAGGTTTGGTAGAAGCATTGAGATATCACGTCTCTGCTATCGGAAGGGTCTCAGGATTGGATTGGGAAGGAGTTGGATATCCCTTCTCATGCTATAGGAAGGGTCTCAGGATTTGAATGGCAAGGACTTGGATATCACATCTCATGCCATAGGAAGGGTCTCAGGTTTGGTATAAGCATTGAGATATCACATCTCTGCTATCGGAAGGGTCTCAGGATTGGATTGGGAAGGAGTTGGATATCCCTTCTCATGCTATAGGAAGTTTCTCAGGTTGGAATGGGAAGGAGTTGGATATCACATCTCATGTTATAGGAAGGGTCTCAGGATTGGAATGGGAAGGATTTGGATATCACATCTCTTGCTATAGGAAGGGTCTCAGGATTGGAATGGGTAGGAGTTGGATATTACTTTCTTGCTATAGGAAGGGTCTCATGTTTGGAATGGGAAGGAGTTGGATATCACATATGCTATAGTTAGTGTCTCAGGTTTGGAACGGGAAGGAGTTGGATATCACATCTCATGTTATAGGAAGGGTCTCAGGTTTGGTATAAGCATTGAGATATCACATCTCTGCTATCGGAAGCAGCTCAGGATTGGAATGGGAAGGAGTTCGATATCCCATCTCATGTTATATTAAGAGTCTCTGGTTTGGTATTAGAATCATTGAGATATCACATCGCATGCTGTAGGAAGGGTCTAAAGATTGGAATGGGATGGACTTGGATATCACATCTCATGCTATAGGTAGGCTCTCAGGTTTGGTATAAGCATTGAGATATCACATCTCATGCTATAGGAAGGGTCTCAGGATTGGAATGGGAAGGATTTGGATATCACATCTCATGCTATAGGAAGGGTCTCAGATTTGGTATAGGCATTGAGATATCACATCTCATGCTAAAGGAAGGGTCTCAGGATTGGAATGTTAAGGAGTTGTATATGACATCTCAGGCCATAGGAAGGGTCTCAGGTTTGGTATAAGCATTGAGATATCACATCTCTGCTATCGGAAGGGTCTCAGGATTGGAATGGGAAGGAGTTGGATATCCCATCTCATGTTATAGGAAGGGTCTCAGGTTTGCAATTAGAAGCATAGAGATATCACATCTCATGCTATAGGAAGGGTCTCAGGATTGTAATGGGAAGGACTTGGATGTCACATCTCATGCTATAGGGAGGGTCTCAAGTTTGATATTAGAAGCATTGAGATAACAAATCTCATGATATCGGTAGGGTCTCAGGATTGGAATGGGAAGGAGTTGGATACCACATCTCACGATAAAGGAAGGGTCTAAGGTTTGGAAGGGGAAGGATTTGGATATCACATCTCATGTTATAGGACGGGTCTCAGGTTTGGTATTAGAAGCATTGAGATATCAAGTCTCATGGTATAAGAAGGGTCTCAGAATTGGAATGGGAAGGAGTTGGATATCACACCTCAAGCTATAGGAAGGGTCTCAGGATTGGAATGGGAAGGAGTTTGATATCACATCTCATGCGATAGTATGGGTCTCAGGTTTGGTAGAAGCATTGGGATATCACATCTCATGCTATCGGAAGGGTATCAGTATTGGATTTGGAAGAAGTTGGATATCCCATCTCATGCTATAGGAAGGGTCTCAGGTTGGAATGGGAAGGAGTTGGATATCACATTTCATGTTATACGAAGGGTCTCAGGATTGGAATGGGAAGGACTTGGATATCATATCTCATGCTATAGGACGGGTCTCAGGTTTGTTATTAGAATCATTGAGATATCATATTGCATGCTGTAGGAAGGGTCTAAGGATTGGAATGGGAAGGACCTGGATATCACATCTCATGCTATAGATAGGCTCTTAGGTTTGGAAAGGGAAGGAGTTGGATATCACATTTCATGTTAGAGGAAGGATCTCAGGTTTGGTATTAGAAGCATTGAGATATCACATCTCATGCTATAGGAAGGGTCTCAGGATTGGAATGGGAAGTAGTTGGATATCACATCTCATGCTATAGGAAGGGTCTCAGGTTTGGTATAAGCATTGAGATATCACATCTCATGCTATAGGACGGGTCTCAGGATTGGAATGGAAGGAGTTGGATATCACATCTCATGTTATAGGAAGGATCTCAGGTTTTGTATTAGAAGCATTGAGACATCACATCTCATGCTATAGGAAGGGTCTCAGGGTTGGAATGGGAAGGAGTTGGATATCACATCTCATCCAATAGGAAGGGTCTCAGGTTTGGAAAGTGAAGGAGTTGGATATAACATTTCATGTTAGAGGAAGGATCTCAGGTTTGGTATTAGAAGCATTGAGATATCACATCTCATGCTATAGGAAGGGTCTCAGGATTGGAATGGGAAGTAGTTGGATATCACATCTCATGCTATAGGAAGGGTCTCAGGTTTGGTATAAGCATTGAGATATCACATCTCATGCTATAAAACGGGTCTCAGGATTGGAATGGAAGGAGTTGGATATCACATCTCATGTTATAGGAAGGATCTCAGGTTTGGTATTAGAAGCATTGAGACATCACATCTCATGCTATAGGAAGGGTCTCAGGATTGGAATGTGAAGGATTTGGATATCACATCTAATGCAAAAGGAAGGGTCTCAGGTTTGGTAGAAGCATTGAGATATCACGTCTCTGCTATCGGAAGGGTCTCAGGATTGGATTGGGAAGGAGTTGGATATCCCTTCTCATGCTATAGGAAGGGTCTCAGGATTTGAATGGCAAGGAGTTGGATATCACATCTCATGCCATAGGAAGGGTCTCAGGTTTGGTATAAGCATTGAGTTATCACATCTCTGCTATCGGAAGGGTCTCAGGATTGGATTGGGAAGGAGTTGGATATCCCTTCTCATGCTATAGGAAGTGTCTCAGGTTGGAATGGGAAGGAGTTGGATATCACATCTCATGTTATAGGAAGGGTCTCAGGATTGGAATGGGAAGGATTTGGATATCACATCTCTTGCTATAGGAAGGGTCTCAGGATTGGAATGGGTAGGAGTTGGATATTACTTTCTTGCTATAGGAAGAGTCTCATGTTTGGAATGGGAAGGAGTTGGATATCACATATGCTATAGTTAGTGTCTCAGGTTTGGAACGGGAAGGAGTTGGATATCACATCTCATGTTATAGGAAGGGTCTCAGGTTTGGTATAAGCATTGAGATATCACATCTCTGCTATCGGAAGCGGCTCAGGATTGGAATGGGAAGGAGTTGGATATCCCATCTCATGTTATAGTAAGAGTCTCTGGTTTGGTATTAGAATCATTGAGATATCACATTGCATGCTGTAGGAAGGGTCTAAGGATTGGAATGGGATGGACTTGGATATCACATCTCATGCTATAGGTAGGCTCTCAGGTTTGGTATAAGCATTGAGATATCACATCTCATGCTATAGGAAGGGTCTCAGGATTGGAATGGGAAGGATTTGGATATCACATCTCATGCTATAGGAAGGGTCTCAGATTTGGTATAAGCATTGAGATATCACATCTCATGCTAAAAGAAGGGTCTCAGGATTGGAATGGGAAGGAGTTGTAATTGACATCTCAGGCCATAGGAAGGGTCTCAGGTTTGGTATAAGCATTGAGATATCACATCTCTGCTATCGGAAGGGTCTCAGGATTGGAATGGGAAGGAGTTGGATATCCCATCTCATGTTATAGGAAGGGTCTCAGGTTTGGTATTAGAAGCATAGAGATATCACATCTCATGCTATAGGAAGGGTCTCAGGATTGGAATGGGAAGGACTTGGATGTCACATCTCATGCTATAGGGAGGGTCTCAAGTTTGATATTAGAAGCATTGAGATAACAAATCTCATGATATCGGAAGGGTCTCAGGATTGGAATGGGAAGGAGTTGGATACCACATCTCATGATAAAGGAAGGGTCTAAGGTTTGGAAGGGGAAGGATTTGGATATCACATCTCATGTTATAGGACGGGTCTCAGGTTTGGTATTAGAAGCATTGAGATATCAAGTCTCATGGTATAAGAAGGGTCTCAGAATTGGAATGGGAAGGAGTTGGATATCACACCTCAAGCTATAGGAAGGGTCTCAGGATTGGAATGGAAAGGAGTTTGATATCACATCTCATGCCATAGTATGGGTCTCAGGTTTGGTAGAAGCATTGGGATATCACATCTCATGCTATCGGAAGGGTATCAGTATTGGATTTGGAAGAAGTTGGATATCCCATCTCATGCTATAGGAAGGGTCTCAGGTTGGAATGGGAAGGAGTTGGATATCACATTTCATGTTATAGGAAGGGTCTCAGGATTGGAATGGGAAGGACTTGGATATCATATCTCATGCTATAGGACGGGTCTCAGGTTTGTTATTAGAATCATTGAGATATCATATTGCATGCTGTAGGAAGGGTCTAAGGATTGGAATGGGAAGGACTTGGATATCACATCTCATGCTATAGATAGGCTCTTAGGTTTGGAAAGGGAAGGAGTTGGATATCACATTTCATGTTAGAGGAAGGATCTCAGGTTTGGTATTAGAAGCATTGAGATATCACATCTCATGCTATAGGAAGGGTCTCAGGATTGGAATGGAAAGTAGTTGGATATCACATCTCATGCTATAGGAAGGGTCTCAGGTTTGGTATAAGCATTGAGATATCACATCTCATGCTATAGGACGGGTCTCAGGATTGGAATGGAAGGAGTTGGATATCACATCTCATGTTATAGGAAGGATCTCAGGTTTGGTATTAGAAGCATTGAGACATCACATCTCATGCTATAGGAAGGGTCTCAGGGTTGGAATGGGAAGGAATTGGATATCACATCTCATGTTATAGGAAGGATCTCAGGTTTGGTATTAGAAGCATTGAGATATCACATCTCATGCTATAGGAAGGGTCTCAGGATTGGAATGTGAAGGATTTGGATATCACATCTCATGCTAAAGGAAGGGTCTCAGGTTTGGTAGAAGCATTGAGATATCACGTCTCTGCTATCGGAAGGGTCTCAGGATTGGATTGGGAAGGAGTTGGATATCCCTTCTCATGCTATAGGAAGGGTCTCAGGATTTGAATGGCAAGGAGTTGGATATCACATCTCATGCCATAGGAAGGGTCTCAGGTTTGGTATAAGCATTGAGATATCACATCTCTGCTATCGGAAGGGTCTCAGGATTGGAATGGGAAGGAGTTGGATATTCCCATCTCATGTTATAGGAAGGGTCTCAGGATTGGAATGGGAAGGACTTGGATATCACATCTCATGCTATAGGGAGGGTCTCAAGTTTGATATTAGAAGCTTTGAGATATCACATCTCATGATATCGGAAGGGTCTCAGGATTGGAATGGGAAGGAGTTGGATATCACATCTCATGATAAAGGAAGGGTCTAAGGTTTGGAAGGGGAAGGATTTGGATATCACATCTCATGTTATATTACGGGTCTCAGGTTTGGTATTAGAAGCATTGAGATATCAAGTCTCAGAGTATAGGAAGGGTCTCAGAATTGGAATGGGAAGGAGTTGGATATCACATCTCAAGCTATAGGAAGGGTCTCTGGATTGGAATGGGAAGGACCTGGATATCACATCTCATGCTATAGGAAGGCTCTCAGGTTTGGAAGGGGAAAGAGTTGGATATCACATTTCATGTTAGAGGTAGGATCTCAGGTTTGGTGTTAGAGGCATTGATATATCACATCTCATGCTATCAGAAGGGTCTCAGGAATGGAATGGGAAGGAGTTGGATATCACATCTCATGCTAAAGGGAGGGTCTCAGGTTTGGAAGGGGAAGGATTTGGATATCACATCTCATGTTATAGGAAGGATCTCAGGTTTGGTATTAGAAGCATTGAGATATCACATCTCATGCTATCGGAAGGATCTCAGGTTTGGTATTAGAAGCATTGAGATATCACATCTCATGCTATCAGAAGGGTCTCAGGATTGGAATGGGAAGGAGTTGGATACCACATCTCATGATAAAGGAAGGGTCTAAGGTTTGGAAGGGGAAGGATTTGGATATCACATCTCATGTTATAGGACGGGTCTCAGGTTTGGTATTAGAAGCATTGAGATATCAAGTCTCATGGTATAAGAAGGGTCTCAGAATTGGAATGGGAAGGAGTTGGATATCACACCTCAAGCTATAGGAAGGGTCTCAGGATTGGAATGGAAAGGAGTTTGATATCACATCTCATGCCATAGTATGGGTCTCAGGTTTGGTAGAAGCATTGGGATATCACATCTCATGCTATCGGAAGGGTATCAGTATTGGATTTGGAAGAAGTTGGATATCCCATCTCATGCTATAGGAAGGGTCTCAGGTTGTAATGGGAAGGAGTTGGATATCACAATTCATGTTATAGGAAGGGTCTCAGGATTGGAATGGGAAGGACTTGGATATCATATCTCATGCTATAGGACGGGTCTCAGGTTTGTTATTAGAATCATTGAGATATCATATTGCATGCTGTAGGAAGGGTCTCAGGATTGGAATGGGAAGGAGTTGGATATCACATCTCATGCTATAGGGAGGGTCTCAAGTTTGATAGAAGCATTGAGATATCACATTTCATGATATCGGAAGGGTCTCAAGATTGGAATGGGAAGGAGTTGGATATCACATCTCATGATAAAGGAAGGGTCTCAGGATTAGAATGGGAAGGAGTTTGATATCACATCTCATGCCATAATATGGGTCTCAGGTTTGGTAGAAGCATTGGGTTATCACATCTCATGCTATCGGAAGGGTATCGGGATTGGATTTGGAAGGGGTTAGATATCCCATCTCATGCTATAGGAAGGGTCTCAGGTTGGAATGGGAAGGAGTTGGATATCACATCTCATGTTATAGGAAGGGTCTCAGGATTGGAATGGGAAGGACTTGGATATCACATATCATGCTATAGGAAGGCTCTCAGGTTTGCAAGGGGAAAGAGTTGGATATCACATTTCATGTTAGAGGTAGGATCTCAGGTTTGGTATTAGAAGCATTGAGATATCACATCTCATGCTATCAGAAGGATCTCAGGTTTGGTATAGAAGCATTGAGATATCATATCTTATGCTATCAGAAGAGTCTCAGGATTGGAATGGGAAGGAGTTGGATATCACATCTCATGGTAAAGGGAGGGTCTCAGGTTTGGAAGATAAGGATTTGGATATCACATCTCATGTTATAGGAAGGATCTCAGGTTTGGTATTAGAAGTATTGAGATATCACATCTCATGCTATCGGAAGGATCTCAGGTTTGGTATAGAAGCATTGAGATATCATATCTTATGCTATCAGAAGGGTCTCAGGATTGGAATGGGAAGGAGTTGGATATCACATCTCATGCTAAAGGGAGGGTCTCAGGTTTGGAAGGGGAAGGATTTGGATATCACATCTCATGTTATAGGATGGATCTCAGGTTTGGTATTAGAAGTATTGAGATATCACATCTCATGCTAAAAGAAGGGTCTCAGGATTGGAATGGGAAGGAGTTGTATATGACATCTCAGGCCATAGGAAGGGTCTCAGGTTTGGGAGAAGCATTGAGATATCACATCTCATGCTATAGGAAGGGTCTCAGGATTGGAATGGGAAGGACTTAGATATCACATATCATGCTATAGGGAGGGTCTCAGTTTTGATATTAGAAGCATTGAGATATCACATCTCATGCTATCGGAAGTGTCTCAGGATTGGAATGGGAAGGAGCTGGATATCACATCTCATGCTAAAGGAAGGGTCTCAGGTTTGGAACGGGAAGGAGTTGGATATCACATCTCATGTTATAGGAAGGGTCTCAGGTTTGGTATAAACATTGAGATATCACATCTCTGCTATCGGAAGTGTCTCAGGATTGGAATGGGAAGGAGTTGGATATCCCATCTCATGTTATAGGACGGGTCTCAGGTTTTTTATTAGAATCATTGAGATATCATATTGCATGCTGTAGGAAGGGTCTAAGGATTGGAATGCGAAGGACTTGGATATCACATCTCATGCTATAGATAGGCTCTCAGGTTTGGAAAGTGAAGGAGTTGGATATCACATTTCATGTTAGAGGAAGGATCTCAGGTTTGGTATTAGAGGCATTGAGATATCACATCTCAGGCTATAGGAAGGGTCTCAGGATTGGAATGGGAAGGAGTTGGATATCAAATCTCATGCTATAGGAAGGGTCTCAGGTTTGGTATAAGCATTGAGATATCACATCGCATGCTATAGGAAGGGTCTCAGGATTGGAATGGAAGGAGTTGGATATCACATCTCATGTTATAGGAAGGATCTCAGGTTTGGTATTAGAAGCATTGAGACATCACATCTCATGCTATAGGAAGGGTCTCAGGATTGGAATGGGAAGGAGTTGGATATCAAATCTCATGCTATAGGAAGGGTCTCAGGATTGGAATGGGAAGGAGTTGAATATGACATCTCATGCCGTAGGAAGGGTCTCAAGTTTGGTATAAACATTGAGATATCACATCTCTGCTATCAAAAGGGTCTCAGGATTGGAATTGGAAGGAGTTGGATATCCCATCTCATGTTATAGAAAGAGTCTCAGGTTTGGTATTAGAAGCATTGAGATATCACATCTCATGGTATAGGAAGTGTCTCAGGATTGGAATGGGAAGGACTTGGATATCACATCTCATGCTATAGGTAGGGTCTCAAGTTTGACACTAGAAGCATTGAGATATCACATCTCATGCTATAGGAAGGGTCTGAGGATTGGAATGGGAAGGAGTTGGATATCACATCTCCTGCTATGGGAAGGGTCTCAGGTTTGGTATAAGCAGTGAGATATCACATCTCATGCTATAGGAAGTGTCTCAGGATTGGAATGGGAAGGAGTTGGATATCACATCTCATGTTATAGGAAGGATCTCAGGTGTGGTATAAGCATTGAGATATCACATCTCTGCTATCGGAAGGGTCTCAAGATTGGAATGGGAAGGAGTTGGATATTCCCATCTCATGTTATAGGAAGGGTCTCAGGTTTGGTATTAGAAGCATTGAGATATCACATCTCATGCTATAGGAAGGGTCTCAGGATTGGAATGGGAAGGACTTGGATATCACATCTCATGCTATAGGGAGGGTCTCAAGTTTGATATTAGAAGCTTTGAGATATCACATCTCATGATATCGGAAGGGTCTCAGGATTGCAATGGGAAGGAGTTGGATATCACATCTCATGATAAAGGAAGGGTCTAAGGTTTGGAAGGGGAAGGATTTGGATATCACATCTCATGTTATATTACGGGTCTCAGGTTTGGTATAAGAAGCATTGAGATATCAAGTCTCATAGTATAGGAAGGGTCTCAGAATTGGAATGGGAAGGAGTTGGCTATCCCATCTCATGTTATAGGAAGAGTCTCTGGTTTGGTATTAGAATCATTGAGATATCACATCGCATGCTGTAGGAAGGGTCTAAGGATTGGAATGGGATGGACTTGGATATCACATCTCATGCTATAGGTAGGCTCTCAGGTTTGGTATAAGCATTGAGATATCACATCTCATGCTATAGGAAGGGTCTCAGAATTGGAATGGGAAGGAGTTGGATATCACATCTCAAGCTGTAGGAAGGGTCTCAGTATTGGAATGGGAAGGACTTGGATATCACATCTCATGCTATAGGAAGGCTCTCAGGTTTGGAAGGGGAAAGAGTTGGATATCTCATTTCATGTTAGAGGTAGGATCTCAGGTTTGGTATTAGAGGCATTGAGATATCACATCTCATGCTATCAGAAGGGTCTCAGGAATGGAATGGGAAGGAGTTAGATATCACATCTCATGCTAAAGGGAGGGTCTCAGGTTTGGAAGGGGAAGGATTTGGATATCACATCTCATGTTATAGGAAGGATCTCAGGTTTGGTATTAGAAGCATTGAGATATCACATCTCATGCTATCGGAAGGATCTCAGGTTTGGTATTAGAAGCATTGAGATATCACATCTCATGCTATCAGAAGAGTCTCAGGATTGGAATAGGAAGGAGTTGGATATCACATTTCATGCTAAAGGGAGGGTCTCAGGTTTGGAAGGGGAAGGATTTGGATATCACATCTCATGTTATCGGAAGGATCTCACGTTTGGTATTAGAAGTATTGAGATATCATATCTCATGCTATAGGAAGGGTCTCAGGATTGGAATGGGAAGGAGTTGGATATCACATCTCATGCTATAGGGAGGGTCTCAGGATTGGAATGGGAAGGACTTAGATATCACATATCATGCTATAGGGAGGGTCTCAGTTTTGATATTAGAAGCATTGAGATATCACATCTCATGCTATCGGAAGTGTCTCAGGATTGGAATGGGAAGGAGCTGGATATCACATCTCATGCTAAAGGAAGGGTCTCAGGTTTGGAACGGGAAGGATTTGGATATCACATCTCATGTTATAGGAAGGGTCTCAGGTTTGGTATAAGCATTGAGATATCACATCTCTGCTATCGGAAGTGTCTCAGGATTGGAATGGGAAGGAGTTGGATATCCCATCTCATGTTATAGGACGGGTCTCAGGTTTGTTATTAGAATCATTGAGATATCATATTGCATGCTGTAGGAAGGGTCTAAGGGTTGGAATGTGAAGGACTTGGATATCACATCTCATGCTATAGATAGGCTCTTAGGTTTGGAAAGGGAAGGAGTTGGATATCACATTTCATGTTAGAGGAAGGATCTCAGGTTTGGTATTAGAAGCATTGAGATATCACATCTCATGCTATAGGAAGGGTCTCAGCATTGGAATGGGAAGCAGTTGGATATCACATCTCATGCTATAGGAAGGGTCTCAGGTTTGGTATAAGCATTGAGATATCACATCTCATGCTATAGGACGGGTCTCAGGATTGGAATGGAAGGAGTTGGATATCACATCTCATGTTATAGGAAGGATCTCAGGTTTGGTATTAGACGCATTGAGACATCACATCTCATGCTATAGGAAGGGTCTCAGGGTTGGAATGGGAAGGAGTTGGATATCACATCTCATCCAATAGGAAGGGTCTCAGGTTTGGAATGGGAAGGAATTGGATATCACATCTCATGTTATAGGAAGGATCTCAGGTTTGGTATTAGAAGCATTGAGATATCACATCTCATGCTATAGGAAGGGTCTCAGGATTGGAATGTGAAGGATTTGGATATCACATCTCATGCTAAAGGAAGGGTCTCAGGTTTGGTAGAAGCATTGAGATATCACGTCGCTGCTATCGGAAGGGTCTCAGGATTGGATTGGGAAGGAGTTGGATATCCCTTCTCATGCTATAGGAAGGGTCTCAGGATTTGAATGGCAAGGAGTTGGATATCAAATCTCATGCCATAGGAAGGGTCTCAGGTTTGGTATAAGCATTGAGATATCACATCTCTGCTATCGGAAGGGTCTCAGGATTGGATTGGGAAGGAGTTGGATATCCCTTCTCATGCTTTAGGAAGTGTCTCAGGTTGGAATGGGAAGGAGTTGGATATCACATCTCATGTTATAGGAAGGGTCTCAGGATTGGAATGGGAAGGATTTGGATATCACATCTCTTGCTATAGGAAGGGTCTCAGGATTGGAATGGGTAGGAGTTGGATATTACTTTCTTGCTATAGGAAGGGTCTCATGTTTGGAATGGGAAGGAGTTGGATATCACATATGCTATAGTTAGTGTCTCAGGTTTGGAACGGGAAGGAGTTGGATATCACATCTCATGTTATAGGAAGGGTCTCAGGTTTGGTATAAGCATTGAGATATCACATCTCTGCTATCGGAAGCGGCTCAGGATTGGAATGGGAAGGAGTTGGATATCCCATCTCATGTTATAGGAAGAGTCTCTGGTTTGGTATTAGAATCATTGAGATATCACATCGCATGCTGTAGGAAGGGTCTAAGGATTGGAATGGGATGGACTTGGATATCACATCTCATGTTATAGGTAGGCTCTCAGGTTTGGTATAAGCATTGAGATATCACATCTCATGCTATAGGGAGGGTCTCAGGATTGGAATGGGAAGGAATTGGATATCACATCTCATGCTATAGGAAGGGTCTCAGATTTGGTATAAGCATTGAGATATCACATCTCATGCTAAAGGAAGGGTCTCAGGATTGGAATGGGAAGGAGTTGTATATGACATCTCAGGCCATGACATCTCAGGCCATAGGAAGGTTCTCAGGTTTGGTGTAAGCATTGAGATATCATATTGCATGCTGTAGGAAGGGTCTAAGGATTGGAATGGGAAGGACCTGGATATCACATCTCATGCTATAGAACGGCTCTCAGGTTTGGAAAGGGAAGGAGTTGGATATCACATCTCATGTTATAGGATGGATCTCAGGTTTGGTATTAGAAGTATTGAGATATCACATCTCATGTTATCGGAAGGATCTCAGGTTTGGTATTAGAAGTATTGAGATATCACATCTCATGCTATAGGAAGGGTCTCAGGATTGGATTGGGAAGGAGTTGGATATCACATCTCATGCTAAAGGAAGGGTCTCAGGTTTGGTAGAAGCATTGAGATATCACATCTCATGCTATAGGAAGGGTCTCAGGATTGGAATGGGAAGGACTTAGATATCACATATCATGCTATAGGGAGGGTCTCAGTTTTGATATTAGAAGCATTGAGATATCACATCTCATGCTATCGGAAGTGTCTCAGGATTGGAATGGGAAGGAGCTGGATATCACATCTCATGCTAAAGGAAGGGTCTCAGGTTTGGAACGGGAAGGAGTTGGATATCACATCTCATGTTATAGGAAGGGTCTCAGGTTTGTTATTGGAATCATTGAGATATCATATTGCATGTTGTAGGAAGGGTCTAAGGGTTGGAATGTGAAGGACTTGGATATCACATCTCATGCTATAGATAGGCTCTTAGGTTTGGAAAGGGAAGGAGTTGGATCTCACATTTCATGTTAGAGGAAGGATCTCAGGTTTGGTATTAGAAGCATTGAGATATCACATCTCATGCTATAGGAAGGGTCTCAGGATTGGAATGGGAAGGAGTTGGATATCACATCTCATGCTATAGGAAGGGTCTCAGGTTTGGTATAAGCATTGAGATATCACATCTCATGCTATAGGAAGGGTCTCAGGATTGGAATGGAAGGAGTTGGATATCACATCTCATGTTATAGGAAGGATCTCAGGTTTGGTATTAGAAGCATTGAGACATCACATCTCATGCTATAGGAAGGGTCTCAGGATTGGAATGGGAAGGAGTTGGATATCAAATCTCATGCTATAGGAAGGGTCTCAGGATTGGAATGGGAAGGAGTTGAATATGACATCTCATGCCGTAGGAAGGGTCTCAGGTTTGGTATAAACATTGAGATATCACATCTCTGCTATCAAAAGGGTCTCAGGATTGGAATGGGAAGGAGTTGGATATCCCATCTCATGTTATAGGAAGAGTCTCAAGTTTGGTATTAGAAGCATTGAGATATCACATCTCATGCTATAGGAAGTGTCTTAGGATTGGAATGGGAAGGACTTGGATATCACATCTCATGCTATAGGTAGGGTCTCAAGTTTGACATTAGAAGCATTGAGATATCACATCTCATGCTATAGGAAGGGTCTGAGGATTGGAATGGGAAGGAGTTGGATATCACATCTCCTGCTATGGGAAGGGTCTCAGGTTTGGTATAAGCAGTGAGATATCACATCTCATGCTATAGGAAGTGTCTCAGGATTGGAATGGGAAGGAGTTGAATATCACATCTCATGTTATAGGAAGGATCTCAGGTTTGGTATAAGCATTGAGATATCACATCTCTACTATCGGAAGGGTCTCAAGATTGGAATGGGAAGGAGTTGGATATTCCCATCTCATGTTATAGGAAGGGTCTCAGGTTTGGTATTAGAAGCATTGAGATATCACATCTCATGCTATAGGAAGGGTCTCAGGATTGGAATGGGAAGGACTTGGATATCACATCTCATGCTATAGGGAGGGTCTCAAGTTTGATATTAGAAGCTTTGAGATATCACATCTCATGATATCGGAAGGGTCTCAGGATTGGAATGGGAAGGAGTTGGATATCACATCTCATGATAAAGGAAGGGTCTAAGGTTTGGAAGGGGAAGGATTTGGATATCACATCTCATGTTATATTACGGGTCTCAGGTTTGGTATTAGAAGCATTGAGATATCAAGTCTCATAGTATAGGAAGGGTCTCAGAATTGGAATGGGAAGGAGTTGGATATCTCATCTCATGTTATAGGAAGAGTCTCTGGTTTGGTATTAGAATCATTGAGATATCACATCGCATGCTGTAGGAAGGGTCTAAGGATTGGAATGGGATGGACTTGGATATCACATCTCATGCTATAGGTAGGCTCTCAGGTTTGGTATAAGCATTGAGATATCACATCTCATGCTATAGGAAGGGTCTCAGAATTGGAATGGGAAGGAGTTGGATATCACATCTCAAGCTATAGGAAGTGTCTCAGTATTGTAATGGGAAGGACTTGGATATCACATCTCATGCTATAGGAAGGCTCTCAGGTTTGGAAGGGGAAAGAGTTGGATATCTCATTTCATGTTAGAGGTAGGATCTCAGGTTTGGTATTAGAGGCATTGAGATATCACATCTCATGCTATCAGAAGGGTCTCAGGAATGGAATGGGAAGGAGTTAGATATCACATCTCATGCTAAAGGGAGGGTCTCAGGTTTGGAAGGGGAAGGATTTGGATATCACATCTCATGTTATAGGAAGGATCTCAGGTTTGGTATTAGAAGCATTGAGATATCACATCTCATGCTATCGGAAGGATCTCAGGTTTGGTATTAGAAGCATTGAGATATCACATCTCATGCTATCAGAAGAGTCTCAGGATTGGAATAGGAAGGAGTTGGATATCACATTTCATGCTAAAGGGAGGGTCTCAGGTTTGGAAGGGGAAGGATTTGGATATCACATCTCATGTTATCGGAAGGATCTCACGTTTGGTATTAGAAGTATTGAGATATTATATCTCATGCTATAGGAAGGGTCTCAGGATTGGAATGGGAAGGAGTTGGATATCACATCTCATGCTATAGGGAGGGTCTCAGGATTGGAATGGGAAGGACTTAGATATCACATATCATGCTATAGGGAGGGTCTCAGTTTTGATATTAGAAGCATTGAGATATCACATCTCATGCTATCGGAAGTGTCTCAGGATTGGAATGGGAAGGAGCTGGATATCACATCTCATGCTAAAGGAAGGGTCTCAGGTTTGGAACGGGAAGGATTTGGATATCACATCTCATGTTATAGGAAGGGTCTCAGGTTTGGTATAAGCATTGAGATATCACATCTCTGCTATCGGAAGTGTCTCAGGATTGGAATGGGAAGGAGTTGGATATCCCATCTCATGTTATAGGACGGGTCTCAGGTTTGTTATTAGAATCATTGAGATATCATATTGCATGCTGTAGGAAGGGTCTAAGGGTTGGAATGTGAAGGACTTGGATATCACATCTCATGCTATAGATAGGCTCTTAGGTTTGGAAAGGGAAGGAGTTGGATATCACATTTCATGTTAGAGGAAGGATCTCAGGTTTGGTATTAGAAGCATTGAGATATCACATCTCATGCTATAGGAAGGGTCTCAGGATTGGAATGGGAAGCAGTTGGATATCACATCTCATGCTATAGGAAGGGTCTCAGGTTTGGTATAAGCATTGAAATATCACATCTCATGCTATAGGACGGGTCTCAGGATTGGAATGGAAGGAGTTGGATATCACATCTCATGTTATAGGAAGGATCTCAGGTTTGGTATTAGACGCATTGAGACATCACATCTCATGCTATAGGAAGGGTCTCAGGGTTGGAATGGGAAGGAGTTGGATATCACATCTCATCCAATAGGAAGGGTCTCAGGTTTGGAATGGGAAGGAATTGGATATCACATCTCATGTTATAGGAAGGATCTCAGGTTTGGTATTAGAAGCATTGAGATATCACATCTCATGCTATAGGAAGGGTCGCAGGATTGGAATGTGAAGGATTTGGATATCACATCTCATGCTAAAGGAAGGGTCTCAGGTTTGGTAGAAGCATTGAGATATCACGTCGCTGCTATCGGAAGGGTCTCAGGATTGGATTGGGAAGGAGTTGGATATCCCTTCTCATGCTATAGGAAGGGTCTCAGGATTTGAATGGCAAGGAGTTGGATATCACATCTCATGCCATAGGAAGGGTCTCAGGTTTGGTATAAGCATTGAGATATCACATCTCTGCTATCGGAAGGGTCTCAGGCTTGGATTGGGAAGGAGTTGGATATCCCTTCTCATGCTATAGGAAGTGTCTCAGGTTGGAATGGGAAGGAGTTGGATATCACATCTCCTGCTATGGGAAGGGTCTCAGGTTTGGTATAAGCAGTGAGATATCACATCTCATGCTATAGGAAGTGTCTCAGGATTGGAATGGGAAGGAGTTGGATATCACATCTCATGTTATAGGAAGGATCTCAGGTTTGGTATAAGCATTGAGATATCACATCTCTGCTATCGGAAGGGTCTCAAGATTGGAATGGGAAGGAGTTGGATATTCCCATCTCATGTTATAGGAAGGGTCTCAGGTTTGGTATTAGAAGCATTGAGATATCACATCTCATGCTATAAGAAGGGTCTCAGGATTGGAATGGGAAGGACTTGGATATCACATCTCATGCTATAGGGAGGGTCTCAAGTTTGATATTAGAAGCTTTGAGATATCACATCTCATGATATCGGAAGGGTCTCAGGATTGGAATGGGAAGGAGTTGGATATCACATCTCATGATAAAGGAAGGGTCTAAGGTTTGGAAGGGGAAGGATTTGGATATCACATCTCATGTTATATTACGGGTCTCAGGTTTGGTATTAGAAGCATTGAGATATCAAGTCTCATAGTATAGGAAGGGTCTCAGAATTGGAATGGGAAGGAGTTGGATATCCCATCTCATGTTATAGGAAGAGTCTCTGGTTTGGTATTATAATCATTGAGATATCACATCTCATGCTGTAGGAAGGGTCTAAGGATTGGAATGGGATGGACTTGGATATCACATCTCATGCTATAGGTAGGCTCTCAGGTTTGGTATAAGCATTGAGATATCACATCTCATGCTATAGGAAGGGTCTCAGAATTGGAATGGGAAGGAGTTGGATATCACATCTCAAGCTATAGGAAGGGTCTCAGTATTGGAATGGGAAGGACTTGGATATCACATCTCATGCTATAGGAAGGCTCTCAGGTTTGGAAGGGGAAAGAGTTGGATATCTCATTTCATGTTAGAGGTAGGATCTCAGGTTTGGTATTAGAGGCATTGAGATATCACATCTCATGCTATCAGAAGGGTCTCAGGAATGGAATGGGAAGGATTTGGATATCACATCTCATGTTATAGGAAGGATCTCAGGTTTGGTATTAGAAGCATTGAGATATCACATCTCATGCTATCGGAAGGATCTCAGGTTTGGTATTAGAGGCATTGAGATATCACATCTCATGCTAAAGGGAGGGTCTCAGGTTTGGAAGGGGAAGGATTTGGATATCACATCTCATGTTATAGGAAGGATCTCAGGTTTGGTATTAGAAGCATTGAGATATCACATCTCATGCTATCGGAAGGATCTCAGGTTTGGTATTAGAAGCATTGAGATATCACATCTCATGCTATCAGAAGAGTCTCAGGATTGGAATAGGAAGGAGTTGGATATCACATTTCATGCTAAAGGGAGGGTCTCAGGTTTGGAAGGGGAAGGATTTGGATATCACATCTCATGTTATCGGAAGGATCTCACGTTTGGTATTAGAAGTATTGAGATATCATATCTCATGCTATAGGAAGGGTCTCAGGATTGGAATGGGAAGGAGTTGGATATCACATCTCATGCTATAGGGAGGGTCTCAGGATTGGAATGGGAAGGACTTAGATATCACATATCATGCTATAGGGAGGGTCTCAGTTTTGATATTAGAAGCATTGAGATATCACATCTCATGCTATCGGAAGTGTCTCAGGATTGGAATGGGAAGGAGCTGGATATCACATCTCATGCTAAAGGAAGGGTCTCAGGTTTGGAACGGGAAGGATTTGGATATCACATCTCATGTTATAGGAAGGGTCTCAGGTTTGGTATAAGCATTGAGATATCACATCTCTGCTATCGGAAGTGTCTCAGGATTGGAATGGGAAGGAGTTGGATATCCCATCTCATGTTATAGGACGGGTCTCAGGTTTGTTATTAGAATCATTGAGATATCATATTGCATGCTGTAGGAAGGGTCTAAGGGTTGGAATGTGAAGGACTTGGATATCACATCTCATGCTATAGATAGGCTCTTAGGTTTGGAAAGGGAAGGAGTTGGATATCACATTTCATGTTAGAGGAAGGATCTCAGGTTTGGTATTAGAAGCATTGAGATATCACATCTCATGCTATAGGAAGGGTCTCAGGATTGGAATGGGAAGCAGTTGGATATCACATCTCATGCTATAGGAAGGGTCTCAGGTTTGGTATAAGCATTGAGACATCACATCTCATGCTATAGGAAGGGTCTCAGGGTTGGAATGGGAAGGTGTTGGATATCACATCTCATCCAATAGGAAGGGTCTCAGGTTTGGAATGGGAAGGAATTGGATATCACATCTCATGTTATAGGAAGGATCTCAGGTTTGGTATTAGAAGCATTGAGATATCACATCTCATGCTATAGGAAGGGTCTCAGGATTGGAATGTGAAGGATTTGGATATCACATCTCATGCTAAAGGAAGGGTCTCAGGTTTGGTAGAAGCATTGAGATATCACGTCGCTGCTATCGGAAGGGTCTCAGGATTGGATTGGGAAGGAGTTGGATATCCCTTCTCATGCTATAGGAAGGGTCTCAGTATTTGAATGGCAAGGAGTTGGATATCACATCTCATGCCATAGGAAGGGTCTCAGGTTTGGTATAAGCATTGAGATATCACATCTCTGCTATCGGAAGGGTCTCAGGATTGGATTGGGAAGGAGTTGGATATCCCTTCTCATGCTATAGGAAGTGTCTCAGGTTGGAATGGGAAGGAGTTGGATATCACATCTCATGTTATAGGAAGGGTCTCAGGATTGGAATGGGAAGGATTTGGATATCACATCTCTTGCTATAGGAAGGGTCTCAGGATTGGAATGGGTAGGAGTTGGATATTACTTTCTTGCTATAGGAAGGGTCTCATGTTTGGAATGGGAAGGAGTTGGATATCACATATGCTATAGTTAGTGTCTCAGGTTTGGAACGGGAAGGAGTTGGATATCACATCTCATGTTATAGGAAGGGTCTCAGGTTTGGTATAAGCATTGAGATATCACATCTCTGCTATCGGAAGCGGCTCAGGATTGGAATGGGAAGGAGTTGGATATCCCATCTCATGTTATAGGAAGAGTCTCTGGTTTGGTATTAGAATCATTGAGATATCACATCGCATGCTGTAGGAAGGGTCTAAGGATTGGAATGGGATGGACTTGGATATCACATCTCATGTTATAGGTAGGCTCTCAGGTTTGGTATAAGCATTGAGATATCACATCTCATGCTATAGGAAGGGTCTCAGGATTGGAATGGGAAGGAATTGGATATCACATCTCATGCTATAGGAAGGGTCTCAGATTTGGTATAAGCATTGAGATATCACATCTCATGCTAAAGGAAGGGTCTCAGGATTGGAATGGGAAGGAGTTGTATATGACATCTCAGGCCATGACATCTCAGGCCATAGGAAGGTTCTCAGGTTTGGTATAAGCATTGAGATATCATATTGCATGCTGTAGGAAGGGTCTAAGGATTGGAATGGGAAGGACCTGGATATCACATCTCATGCTATAGAACGGCTCTCAGGTTTGGAAAGGGAAGGAGTTGGATATCACATCTCATGTTATAGTATGGATCTCAGGTTTGGTATTAGAAGTATTGAGATATCACATCTCATGTTATCGGAAGGATCTCAGGTTTGGTATTAGAAGTATTGAGATATCACATCTCATGCTATAGGAAGGGTCTCAGGATTGGAATGGGAAGGAGTTGGATATCACATCTCATGCTAAAGGAAGGGTCTCAGGTTTGGTAGAAGCATTGAGATATCACATCTCATGCTATAGGAAGGGTCTCAGGATTGGAATGGGAAGGACTTAGATATCACATATCATGCTATAGGGAGGGTCTCAGTTTTGATATTAGAAGCATTGAGATATCACATCTCATGCTATCGGAAGTGTCTCAGGATTGGAATGGGAAGGAGCTGGATATCACATCTCATGCTAAAGGAAGGGTCTCAGGTTTGGAACGGGAAGGAGTTGGATATCACATCTCATGTTATAGGAAGGGTCTCAGGTTTGGTATAAACATTGAGATATCACATCTCTGCTATCGGAAGTGTCTCAGGATTGGAATGGGAAGGAGTTGGATATCCCATCTCATGTTATAGGACGGGTCTCAGGTTTGTTATTGGAATCATTGAGATATCATATTGCATGCTGTAGGAAGGGTCTAAGGGTTGGAATGTGAAGGACTTGGATATCACATCTCATGCTATAGATAGGCTCTTAGGTTTGGAAAGGGAAGGAGTTGGATCTCACATTTCATGTTAGAGGAAGGATCTCAGGTTTGGTATTAGAAGCATTGAGATATCACATCTCATGCTATAGGAAGGGTCTCAGGATTGGAATGGGAAGGAGTTGGATATCACATCTCATGCTATAGGAAGGGTCTCAGGTTTGGTATAAGCATTGATATATCACATCTCATGCTATAGGAAGGGTCTCAGGATTGGAATGGAAGGAGTTGGATATCACATCTCATGTTATAGGAAGGATCTCAGGTTTGGTATTAGAAGCATTGAGACATCACATCTCATGCTATAGGAAGGGTCTCAGGATTGGAATGGGAAGGAGTTGGATATCAAATCTCATGCTATAGGAAGGGTCTCAGGATTGGAATGGGAAGGAGTTGAATATGACATCTCATGCCGTAGGAAGGGTCTCAGGTTTGGTATAAACATTGAGATATCACATCTCTGCTATCAAAAGGGTCTCAGGATTGGAATGGGAAGGAGTTGGATATCCCATCTCATGTTATAGGAAGAGTCTCAAGTTTGGTATTAGAAGCATTGAGATATCACATCTCATGCTATAGGAAGTGTCTTAGGATTGGAATGGGAAGGACTTGGATATCACATCTCATGCTATAGGTAGGGTCTCAAGTTTGACATTAGAAGCATTGAGATATCACATCTCATGCTATAGGAAGGGTCTGAGGATTGGAATGGGAAGGAGTTGGATATCACATCTCCTGCTATGGGAAGGGTCTCAGGTTTGGTATAAGCAGTGAGATATCACATCTCATGCTATAGGAAGTGTCTCAGGATTGGAATGGGAAGGAGTTGGATATCACATCTCATGTTATAGGAAGGATCTCAGGTTTGGTATAAGCATTGAGATATCACATCTCTGCTATCGGAAGGGTCTCAAGATTGGAATGGGAAGGAGTTGGATATTCCCATCTCATGTTATAGGAAGGGTCTCAGGTTTGGTATTAGAAGCATTGAGATATCACATCTCATGCTATAGGAAGGGTCTCAGGATTGGAATGGGAAGGACTTGGATATCACATCTCATGCTATAGGGAGGGTCTCAAGTTTGATATTAGAAGCTTTGAGATATCACATCTCATGATATCGGAAGGGTCTCAGGATTGGAATGGGAAGGAGTTGGATATCACATCTCATGATAAAGGAAGGGTCTAATGTTTGGAAGGGGAAGGATTTGGATATCACATCACATGTTATATTACGGGTCTCAGGTTTGGTATTAGAAGCATTGAGATATCAAGTCTCATAGTATAGGAAGGGTCTCAGAATTGGAATGGGAAGGAGTTGGATATCCCATCTCATGTTATAGGAAGAGTCTCTGGTTTGGTATTAGAATCATTGAGATATCACATCGCATGCTGTAGGAAGGGTCTAAGGATTGGAATGGGATGGACTTGGATATCACATCTCATGTTATAGGTAGGCTCTCAGGTTTGGTATAAGCATTGAGATATCACATCTCATGCTATAGGAAGGGTCTCAGAAATGGAATGGGAAGGAGTTGGATATCACATCCCAAGCTATAGGAAGGGTCTCAGTATTGGAATGGGAAGGAGTTAGATATCACATCTCATGCTAAAGGGAGGGTCTCAGGTTTGGAAGGGGAAGGATTTGGATATCACATCTCATGTTATAGGAAGGATCTCAGGTTTGGTATTAGAAGCATTGAGATATCACATCTCATGCTATCGGAAGGATCTCAGGTTTGGTATTAGAAGCATTGAGATATCACATCTCATGCTATCAGAAGAGTCTCAGGATTGGAATAGGAAGGAGTTGGATATCACATTTCATGCTAAAGGGAGGGTCTCAGGTTTGGAAGAGGAAGGATTTGGATATCACATCTCATGTTATCGGAAGGATCTCACGTTTGGTATTAGAAGTATTGAGATATCATATCTCATGCTATAGGAAGGGTCTCAGGATTGGAATGGGAAGGAGTTGGATATCACATCTCATGCTATAGGGAGGGTCTCAGGATTGGAATGGGAAGGACTTAGATATCACATATCATGCTATAGGGAGGGTCTCAGTTTTGATATTAGAAGCATTGAGATATCACATCTCATGCTATCGGAAGTGTCTCAGGATTGGAATGGGAAGGAGCTGGATATCACATCTCATGCTAAAGGAAGGGTCTCAGGTTTGGAACGGGAAGGATTTGGATATCACATCTCATGTTATAGGAAGGGTCTCAGGTTTGGTATAAGCATTGAGATATCACATCTCTGCTATCGGAAGTGTCTCAGGATTGGAATGGGAAGGAGTTGGATATCCCATCTCATGTTATAGCACGGGTCTCAGGTTTGTTATTAGAATCATTGAGATATCATATTGCATGCTGTAGGAAGGGTCTAAGTGTTGGAATGTGAAGGACTTGGATATCACATCTCATGCTATAGATAGGCTCTTAGGTTTGGAAAGGGAAGGAGTTGGATATCACATTTCATGTTAGAGGAAGGATCTCAGGTTTGGTATTAGAAGCATTGAGATATCACATCTCATGCTATAGGAAGGGTCTCAGGATTGGAATGGGAAGCAGTTGGATATCACATCTCATGCTATAGGAAGGGTCTCAGGTTTGGTATAAGCCTTGAGATATCACATCTCATGCTATAGGACGGGTCTCAGGATTGGAATGGAAGGAGTTGGATATCCCATCTCATGTTATAGGACGGGTCTCAGGTTTGTTATTAGAATCATTGAGATATCATATTGCATGCTGTAGGAAGGGTCTAAGTGTTGGAATGTGAAGGACTTGGATATCACATCTCATGCTATAGATAGGCTCTTAGGTTTGGAAAGGGAAGGAGTTGGATATCACATTTCATGTTAGAGGAAGGATCTCAGGTTTGGTATTAGAAGCATTGAGACATCAAATCTCATGCTATAGGAAGGGTCTCAGGGTTGGAATGGGAAGGAGTTGGATATCACATCTCATCCAAAAGGAAGGGTCTCAGGTTTGGAATGGGAAGGAATTGGATATCACATCTCATGTTATAGGAAGGATCTCAGGTTTGGTATTAGAAGCATTGAGATATCACATCTCATGCTATAGGAAGGGTCTCAGGATTGGAATGTGAAGGATTTGGATATCACATCTCATGCTAAAGGAAGGGTCTCAGGTTTGGTAGAAGCATTGAGATATCACGTCGCTGCTATCGGAAGGGTCTCAGGATTGGATTGGGAAGGAGTTGGATATCCCTTCTCATGCTATAGGAAGGGTCTCAGGATTTGAATGGCAAGGAGTTGGATATCACATCTCATGCCATAGGAAGGGTCTCAGGTTTGGTATAAGCATTGAGATATCACATCTCTGCTATCGGAAGGGTCTCAGGATTGGATTGGGAAGGAGTTGGATATCCCTTCTCATGCTATAGGAAGGGTTTCAGGATTGGAATGGGAAGGATTTGGATATCACATCTCTTGCTATAGGAAGGGTCTCAGGATTGGAATGGGTAGGAGTTGGATATTACTTTCTTGCTATAGGAAGGGTCTCATGTTTGGAATGGGAAGGAGTTGGATATCACATATGCTATAGTTAGTGTCTCAGGTTTGGAACGGGAAGGAGTTGGATATCACATCTCATGTTATAGGAAGGGTCTCAGGTTTGGTATAAACATTGAGATATCACATCTCTGCTATCGGAAGCGGCTCAGGATTGGAATGGGAAGGAGTTGGATATCCCATCTCATGTTATAGGAAGAGTCTCTGGTTTGGTATTAGAATTATTGCGATATCACATCGCATGCTGTAGGAAGGGTCTAAGGATTGGAATGGGATAGACTTGGATATCACATCTCATGTTATAGGTAGGCTCTCAGGTTTGGTATAAGCATTGAGATATCACATCTCATGCTATAGGAAGGGTCTCAGGATTGGAATGGGAAGGAATTGGATATCACATCTCATGCTATAGGAAGTGTCTCAGATTTGGTATAAGCATTGAGATATCACATCTCATGCTAAAGGAAGGGTCTCAGGATTGGAATGGGAAGGAGTTGTATATGACATCTCAGGCCATAGGAAGGTTCTCAGGTTTGGTATAAGCATTGAGATATCACATCTCTGCTATCGGAAAGGTCTCAGGATTGGAATGGGAAGGAGTTGGATATCCCATCTCATGTTATAGGAAGGGTCTCAGGTTTGGTATTAGAAGCATAGAGATATCACATCTCATGCTATAGGAAGGGTCTCAGGATTGGAATGGGAAGGACTTGGATGTCACATCTCATGCTATAGGGAGGGTCTCAAGTTTGATATTAGAAGCATTGAGATAACAAATCTCATGATATCGGAAGGGTCTCAGGATTGGAATGGGAAGGAGTTTGATATCACATCTCATGCCATACTATGGGTCTCAGGTTTGGTAGAAGCATTGGGATATCACATCTCATGCTATCAGAAGGGTATCAGTATTGGATTTGGAAGAAGTTGGATATCCCATCTCATGCTATAGGAAAGGTCTCAGGTTGGAATGGGAAGGAGTTGGATATCACATTTCATGTTATAGGAAGGGTCTCAGGATTGGAATGGGAAGGACTTGGATATCATATCTCATGCTATAGGACGGGTCTCAGGTTTGTTATTAGAATCATTGAGATATCATATTGCATGCTGTAGGAAGGGTCTAAGGATTGGAATGGGAAGGACCTGGATATCACATCTCATGCTATAGAACAGCTCTCAGGTTTGGAAAGGGAAGGAGTTGGATATCACATCTCATGTTATAGGATGGATCTCAGGTTTGGTATTAGAAGTATTGAGATATCACATCTCATGTTATCGGAAGGATCTCAGGTTTGGTATTAGAAGTATTGAGATATCACATCTCATGCTATAGGAAGGGTCTCAGGATTGGAATGGGAAGGAGTTGGACATCACATCTCATGCTAAAGGAAGGGTCTCAGGTTTGGTAGAAGCATTGAGATATCACATCTCATGCTATAGGAAGGGTCTCAGGATTGGAATGGGAAGGACTTAGATATCACATATCATGCTATAGGGAGGGTCTCAGTTTTGATATTAGAAGCATTGAGATATCACATCTCATGCTATCGGAAGTGTCTCAGGATTGGAATGGGAAGGAGCTGGATATCACATCTCATGCTAAAGGAAGGGTCTCAGGTTTGGAACGGGAAGGAGTTGGATATCACATCTCATGTTATAGGAAGGGTCTCAGGTTTGGTATAAACATTGAGATATCACATCTCTGCTATCGGAAGTGTCTCAGGATTGGAATGGGAAGGAGTTGGATATCCCATCTCATGTTATAGGACGGGTCTCAGGTTTGTTATTAGAATCATTGAGATATCATATTGCATGCTGTAGGAAGGGTCTAAGGGTTGGAATGTGAAGGACTTGGATATCACATCTCATGCTATAGATAGGCTCTTAGGTTTGGAAAGGGAAGGAGTTGGATCTAACATTTCATGTTAGAGGAAGGATCTCAGGTTTGGTATTAGAAGCATTGAGATATCACATCTCATGCTATAGGAAGGGTCTCAGGATTGGAATGGGAAGGAGTTGGATTTCACATCTCATGCTATAGGAAGGGTCTCAGGTTTGGTATAATCATTGAGATATCACATCTCATGCTATAGGAAGGGTCTCAGGATTGGAATGGAAGGAGTTGGATATCACATCTCATGTTATAGGAAGGATCTCAGGTTTGGTATTAGAAGCATTGAGACATCACATCTCATGCTATAGGAAGGGTCTCAGGATTGGAATGGGAAGGAGTTGGATATCAAATCTCATGCTATAGGAAGCGTCTCAGGATTGTAATGGGAAGGAGTTGAATATGACATCTCATGCCGTAGGAAGGGTCTCAGGTTTGGTATAAACATTGAGATATCACATCTCTGCTATCAAAAGGGTCTCAGGATTGGAATGGGAAGGAGTTGGATATCCCATCTCATGTTATAGGAAGAGTCTCAGGTTTGGTATTAGAAGCATTGAGATATCACATCTCATGCTATAGGAAGTGTCTCAGGATTGGAATGGGAAGGAGTTGGATATCACATCTCATGTTATAGGAAGGGTCTCAGGATTGGAATGGGAAGGATTTGGATATCACATCTCTTGCTATAGGAAGGGTCTCAGGATTGGAATGGGTAGGAGTTGGATATTACTTTCTTGCTATAGGAAGGGTCTCATGTTTGGAATGGGAAGGAGTTGGATATCACATCTCATGTTATAGGAAGGGTCTCAGGTTTGGTATAAGCAGTGAGATATCACATCTCTGCTATCGGAAGCGGCTCAGGATTGGAATGGGAAGGAGTTGGATATCCCATCTCATGTTATAGGAAGAGTCTCTGGTTTGGTATTAGAATCATTGAGATATCACATCGCATGCTGTAGGAAGGGTCTAAGGATGGGAATGGGATGGACTTGGATATCACATCTCATGCTATAGGAAGGGTCTCAGATTTGGTATAAGCATTGAGATATCACATCTCATGCTATAGGAAGGGTCTCAGGATTGGAATGGGAAGGAATTGGATATCACATCTCATGCTATAGGAAGGGTCTCAGATTTGGTATAAGCATTGAGATATCACATCTCACGCTAAAGGAAGGGTCTCAGGATTGGAATGGGAAGGAGTTGTATATGACATCTCAGGCCATAGGAAGGTTCTCAGGTTTGGTATAAGCATTGAGATATCACATCTCTGCTATCGGAAAGGTCTCAGGATTGGAATGGGAAGGAGTTGGATATCCCATCTCATGTTATAGGAAGGGTCTCAGGTTTGGTATTAGAAGCATCGAGATATCACATCTCATGCTATAGGAAGGGTCTCAGGATTGGAATGGGAAGGACTTGGATGTCACATCTCATGCTATAGGGAGGGTCTCAAGTTTGATATTAGAAGCATTGAGATAACAAATCTCATGATATCGGAAGGGTCTCAGGATTGGAATGGGAAGGATTTGGATATCACATCTCATGTTATAGGACGGGTCTCAGGTTTAATATTAGAAGCATTGAGATATCAAGTCTCATGGTATAAGAAGGGTCTCAGAATTGGAATGGGAAGGAGTTGGATATCACACCTCAAGCTATAGGAAGGGTCTCAGGATTGGAATGGGAAGGAGTTTGATATCACATCTCATGCCATAGTATGGGTCTCAGGTTTGGTAGAAGCATTGGGATATCACATCTCATGCTATCGGAAGGGTATCAGTATTGGATTTGGAAGAAGTTGGATATCCCATCTCATGCTATAGGAAGGGTCTCAGGTTGGAATGGGAAGGAGTTGGATATCACATTTCATGTTATAGGAAGGGTCTCAGGATTGGAATGGGAAGGACTTGGATATCATATCTCATGCTATAGGACGGGTCTCAGGTTTGTTATTAGAATCATTGAGATATCATATTGCATGCTGTAGGAAGGGTCTAAGGATTGGAATGGGAAGGACCTGGATATCACATCTCATGCTATAGAACGGCTCTCAGGTTTGGAAAGGGAAGGAGTTGGATATCACATCTCATGTTATAGGATGGATCTCAGGTTTGGTATTAGAAGTATTGAGATATCACATCTCATGCTATAGGAAGGGTCTCAGGATTGGAATGGGAAGGAGTTGGATATCACATCTCATGCTAAAGGAAGGGTCTCAGGTTTGGTAGAAGCATTGAGATATCACATCTCATGCTATAGGAAGGGTCTCAGGATTGGAATGGGAAGGACTTAGATATCACATATCATGCTATAGGGAGGGTCTCAGTTTTGATATTAGAAGCATTGAGATATCACATCTCATGCTATCGGAAGTGTCTCAGGATTGGAATGGGAAGGAGCTGGATATCACATCTCATGCTAAAGGAAGGGTCTCAGGTTTGGAACGGGAAGGAGTTGGATATCACATCTCATGTTATAGGAAGGGTCTCAGGTTTGGTATAAACATTGAGATATCACATCTCTGCTATCGGAAGTGTCTCAGGATTGGAATGGGAAGGAGTTGGATATCCCATCTCATGTTATAGGATGGGTCTCAGGTTTGTTATTAGAATCATTGAGATATCATATTGCATGCTGTAGGAAGGGTCTAAGGGTTGGAATGTGAAGGACTTGGATATCACATCTCATGCTATAGATAGGCTCTTAGGTTTGGAAAGGGAAGGAGTTGGATCTCACATTTCATGTTAGAGGAAGGATCTCAGGTTTGGTATTAGAAGCATTGAGATATCACATCTCATGCTATAGGAAGGGTCTCATGATTGGAATGGGAAGGAGTTGGATATCACATCTCATGCTATAGGAAGGGTCTCAGGTTTGGTATAAGCATTGAGATATCACATCTCATGCTATAGGATGGTCTCAGGATTGGAATGGAAGGAGTTGGATATCACATCTCATGTCATAGGAAGGATCTCAGGTTTGGTATTAGAAGCATTGAGACATCACATCTCATGCTATAGGAAGGGTCTCAGGATTGGAATGGGAAGGAGTTGGATATCAAATCTCATGCTATAGGAAGGGTCTCAGGATTGGAATGGGAATGAGTTGAATATGACATCTCATGCCGTAGGAAGGGTCTCAGGTTTGGTATAAACATTGAGATATCACATCTCTGCTATCAAAAGGGTCTCAGGATTGGAATGGGAAGGAGTTGGATATCCCATCTCATGTTATAGGAAGAGTCTCAGGTTTGGTATTAGAAGCATTGAGATATCACATCTCATGCTATAGGAAGTGTCTCAGGATTGGAATGGGAAGGACTTGGATATCACATCTCATGCTATAGGTAGGGTCTCAAGTTTGACATTAGAAGCATTGAGATATCACATCTCATGCTATAGGAAGGGTCTGAGGATTGGAATGGGAAGGAGTTGGATATCACATCTCCTGCTATGGGAAGGGTCTCAGGTTTGGTATAAGCAGTGAGATATCACATCTCATGCTATAGGAAGTGTCTCAGGATTGGAATGGGAAGGAGTTGGATATCACATCTCATGTTATAGGAAGGATCTCAGGTTTGGTATAAGCATTGAGATATCACATCTCTGCTATCGGAAGGGTCTCAAGATTGGAATGGGAAGGAGTTGGATATTCCCATCTCATGTTATAGGAAGGGTCTCAGGTTTGGTATTAGAAGCATTGAGATATCACATCTCACGCTATAGGAAGGGTCTCAGGATTGGAATGGGAAGGACTTGGATATCACATCTCATGCTATAGGGAGGGTCTCAAGTTTGATATTAGAAGCTTTGAGATATCACATCTCATGATATCGGAAGGTTCTCAGGATTGGAATGGGAAGGAGTTGGATATCACATCTCATGATAAAGGAAGGGTCTAAGGTTTGGAAGGGGAAGGATTTGGATATCACATCTCATGTTATATTACGGGTCTCAGGTTTGGTATTAGAAGCATTGAGATATCAAGTTTCATAGTATAGGAAGGGTCTCAGAATTGGAATGGGAAGGAGTTGGATATCCCATCTCATGTTATAGGAAGAGTCTCTGGTTTGGTATTAGAATCATTGAGATATCACATCGCATGCTGTAGGAAGGGTCTAAGGATTGGAATGGGATGGACTTGGATATCACATCTCATGTTATAGGAAGGCTCTCAGGTTTGGAAGGGGAAAGAGTTGGATATCTCATTTCATGTTAGAGGTAGGATCTCAGGTTTGGTATTAGAGGCATTGAGATATCACATCTCATGCTATCAGAAGGGTCTCAGGAATGGAATGGGAAGGAGTTAGATATCACATCTAATGCTAAAGGGAGGGTCTCAGGTTTGGAAGGGGAAGGATTTGGATATCACATCTCATGTTATAGGAAGGATCTCAGGTTTGGTATTAGAAGCATTGAGATATCACATCTCATGCTATCGGAAGGATCTCAGGTTTGGTATTAGAAGCATTGAGATATCACATCTCATGCTATCAGAAGAGTCTCAGGATTGGAATAGGAAGGAGTTGGATATCACATTTCATGCTAAAGGGAGGGTCTCAGGTTTGGAAGGGGAAGGATTTGGATATCACATCTCATGTTATAGGAAGGATCTCACGTTTGGTATTAGAAGCATTGAGATATCAAATCTCATGCTATAGGAAGGGTCTCAGGATTGGAATGTGAAGGATTTGGATATCACATCTCATGCTAAAGGAAGGGTCTCAGGTTTGGTAGAAGCATTGAGATTTCACGTCTCTGCTATCGGAAGGGTCTCAGGATTGGATTGGGAAGGAGTTGGATATTCCTTTTCATGCTATAGGAAGGGTCTCAGGATTTGAATGGCAAGGAGATGGATATCACATCTCATGCCATAGGAAGGGTCTCAGGTTTGGTATAAGCATTGAGATATCACATCTCTGCTATCGGAAGGGTCTCAGGATTGGATTGGGAAGGAGTTGGATATCCCTTCTCATGCTATAGGAAGTGTCTCAGGTTGGAATGGGAAGGAGTTGGATATCACATCTCATGCTAAAGGAAGGGTCTCAGGATTGGAATGTGAAGGATTTGGATATCACATCTCATGCTAAAGGAAGGGTCTCAGGTTTGGTAGAAGCATTGAGATATCACGTCGCTGCTATCGGAAGGGTCTCAGGATTGGATTGGGAAGGAGTTGGATATCCCTTCTCATGCTATAGGAAGGGTCTCAGGATTTGAATGGCAAGGAGTTGGATATCACATCTCATGCCATAGGAAGGGTCTCAGGTTTGGTATAAGCATTGAGATATCACATCTCTGCTATCGGAAGGGTCTCAGGATTGGATTGGGAAGGAGTTGGATATCCCTTCTCATGCTATAGGAAGTGTCTCATGTTGGAATGGGAAGGAGTTGGATATCACATCTCATGTTATAGGAAGGGTCTCAGGATTGGAATGGGAAGGATTTGGATATCACATCTCTTGCTATAGGAAGGGTCTCAGGATTGGAATGGGTAGGAGTTGGATATTACTTTCTTGCTATAGGAAGGGTCTCATGTTTGGAATGGGAAGGAGTTGGATATCACATATGCTATAGTTAGTGTCTCAGGTTTGGAACGGGAAGGAGTTGGATATCACATCTCATGTTATAGGAAGGGTCTCAGGTTTGGTATAAGCATTGAGATATCACATCTCTGCTATCGGAAGCGGCTCAGGATTGGAATGGGAAGGAGTTGGATATCCCATCTCATGTTATAGGAAGAGTCTCTGGTTTGGTATTAGAATCATTGAGATATCACATCGCATGCTGTAGGAAGGGTCTAAGGATTGGAATGGATGGACTTGGATATCACATCTCATGTTATAGGTAGGCTCTCAGGTTTGGTATAAGCATTGAGATATCACATCTCATGCTATAGGAAGGGTCTCAGGATTGGAATGGGAAGGAATTGGATATCACATCTCATGCTATAGGAAGGGTCTCAGATTTGGTATAAGCATTGAGATATCACATCTCATGTTAAAGGAAGGGTCTCAGGATTGGAATGGGAAGGAGTTGTATATGACATCTCAGGCCATGACATCTCAGGCCATAGGAAGGTTCTCAGGTTTGGTATAAGCATTGAGATATCATATTGCATGCTGTAGGAAGGGTCTAAGGATTGGAATGGGAAGGACCTGGATATCACATCTCATGCTATAGAACGGCTCTCAGGTTTGGAAAGGGAAGGAGTTGGATATCACATCTCATGTTATAGTATGGATCTCAGGTTTGGTATTAGAAGTATTGAGATATCACATCTCATGCTATAGGAAGGGTCTCAGGATTGGAATGGGAAGGATTTGGATATCACATCTCATGCTAAAGGAAGGGTCTCAGGTTTGGTAGAAGCATTGAGATATCACATCTCATGCTATAGGAAGGGTCTCAGGATTGGAATGGGAAGGACTTAGATATCACATATCATGCTATAGGGAGGGTCTCAGTTTTGATATTAGAAGCATTGAGATATCACATCTCATGCTATCGGAAGTGTCTCAGGATTGGAATGGGAAGGAGCTGGATATCACATCTCATGCTAAAGGAAGGGTCTCAGGTTTGGAACGGGAAGGAGTTGGATATCACATCTCATGTTATAGGAAGGGTCTCAGGTTTGGTATAAACATTGAGATATCACATCTCTGCTATCGGAAGTGTCTCAGGATTGGAATGGGAAGGAGTTGGATATCCCATCTCATGTTATAGGACGGGTCTCAGGTTTGTTATTGGAATCATTGAGATATCATATTGCATGCTGTAGGAAGGGTCTAAGGGTTGGAATGTGAAGGACTTGGATATCACATCTCATGCTATAGATAGGCTCTTAGGTTTGGAAAGGGAAGGAGTTGGATCTCACATTTCATGTTAGAGGAAGGATCTCAGGTTTGGTATTAGAAGCATTGAGATATCACATCTCATGCTATAGGAAGGGTCTCAGGATTGGAATGGGAAGGAGTTGGATATCACATCTCATGCTATAGGAAGGGTCTCAGGTTTGGTATAAGCATTGATATATCACATCTCATGCTATAGGAAGGGTCTCAGGATTGGAATGGAAGGAGTTGGATATCACATCTCATGTTATAGGAAGGATCTCAGGTTTGGTATTAGAAGCATTGAGACATCACATCTCATGCTATAGGAAGGGTCTCAGGATTGGAATGGGAAGGAGTTGGATATCAAATCTCATGCTATAGGAAGGGTCTCAGGATTTGAATGGGAAGGAGTTGAATATGACATCTCATGCCGTAGGAAGGGTCTCAGGTTTGGTATAAACATTGAGATATCACATCTCTGCTATCAAAAGGGTCTCAGGATTGGAATGGGAAGGAGTTGGATATCCCATCTCATGTTATAGGAAGAGTCTCAAGTTTGGTATTAGAAGCATTGAGATATCACATCTCATGCTATAGGAAGTGTCTTAGGATTGGAATGGGAAGGACTTGGATATCACATCTCATGCTATAGGTAGGGTCTCAAGTTTGACATTAGAAGCATTGAGATATCACATCTCATGCTATAGGAAGGGTCTGAGGATTGGAATGGGAAGGAGTTGGATATCACATCTCCTGCTATGGGAAGGGTCTCAGGTTTGGTATAAGCAGTGAGATATCACATCTCATGCTATAGGAAGTGTCTCAGGATTGGAATGGGAAGGAGTTGGATATCACATCTCATGTTATAGGAAGGATCTCAGGTTTGGTATAAGCATTGAGATATCACATCTCTGCTATCGGAAGGGTCTCAAGATTGGAATGGGAAGGAGTTGGATATTCCCATCTCATGTTATAGGAAGGGTCTCAGGTTTGGTATTAGAAGCATTGAGATATCACATCTCATGCTATAGGAAGGGTCTCAGGATTGGAATGGGAAGGACTTGGATATCACATCTCATGCTATAGGGAGGGTCTCAAGTTTGATATTAGAAGCTTTGAGATATCACATCTCATGATATCGGAAGGGTCTCAGGATTGGAATGGGAAGGAGTTGGATATCACATCTCATGATAAAGGAAGGGTCTAATGTTTGGAAGGGGAAGGATTTGGATATCACATCACATGTTATATTACGGGTCTCAGGTTTGGTATTAGAAGCATTGAGATATCAAGTCTCATAGTATAGGAAGGGTCTCAGAATTGGAATGGGAAGGAGTTGGATATCCCATCTCATGTTATAGGAAGAGTCTCTGGTTTGGTATTAGAATCATTGAGATATCACATCGCATGCTGTAGGAAGGGTCTAAGGATTGGAATGGGATGGACTTGGATATCACATCTCATGTTATAGGTAGGCTCTCAGGTTTGGTATAAGCATTGAGATATCACATCTCATGCTATAGGAAGGGTCTCAGAAATGAATGGGAAGGAGTTGGATATCACATCTCAAGCTATAGGAAGGGTCTCAGTATTGGAATGGGAAGGACTTGGATATCACATCTCATGCTATAGGAAGGCTCTCTGGTTTGGAAGGGGAAAGAGTTGGATATCTCATTTCATGTTAGAGGTAGGATCTCAGGTTTGGTATTAGAGGCATTGAGATATCACATCTCATGCTATCAGAAGGGTCTCAGGAATAAAATGGGAAGGAGTTAGATATCACATCTCATGCTAAAGGGAGGGTCTCAGGTTTGGAAGGGGAAGGATTTGGATATCACATCTCATGTTATAGGAAGGATCTCAGGTTTGGTATTAGAAGCATTGAGATATCACATCTCATGCTATCGGAAGGATCTCAGGTTTGGTATTAGAAGCATTGAGATATCACATCTCATGCTATCAGAAGAGTCTCAGAATTGGAATAGGAAGGAGTTGGATATCACATTTCATGCTAAAGGGAGGGTCTCAGGTTTGGAAGAGGAAGGATTTGGATATCACATCTCATGTTATCGGAAGGATCTCACGTTTGGTATTAGAAGTATTGAGATATCATATCTCATGCTATAGGAAGGGTCTCAGGATTGGAAAGGGAAGGAGTTGGATATCACATCTCATGCTATAGGGAGGGTCTCAGGATTGGAATGGGAAGGACTTAGATATCACATATCATGCTATAGGGAGGGTCTCAGTTTTGATATTAGAAGCATTGAGATATCACATCTCATGCTATCGGAAGTGTCTCAGGATTGGAATGGGAAGGAGCTGGATATCACATCTCATGCTAAAGGAAGGGTCTCAGGTTTGGAACGGGAAGGATTTGGATATCACATCTCATGTTATAGGAAGGGTCTCAGGTTTGGTATAAGCATTGAGATATCACATCTCTGCTATCGGAAGTGTCTCAGGATTGGAATGGGAAGGAGTTGGATATCCCATCTCATGTTATAGGACGGGTCTCAGGTTTGTTATTAGAATCATTGAGATATCATATTGCATGCTGTAGGAAGGGTCTAAGTGTTGGAATGTGAAGGACTTGGATATCACATCTCATGCTATAGATAGGCTCTTAGGTTTGGAAAGGGAAGGAGTTGGATATCACATTTCATGTTAGAGGAAGGATCTCAGGTTTGGTATTAGAAGCATTGAGATATCACATCTCATGCTATAGGAAGGGTCTCAGGATTGGAATGGGAAGCAGTTGGATATCACATCTCATGCTATAGGAAGGGTCTCAGGTTTGGTATAAGCCTTGAGATATCACATCTCATGCTATAGGACGGGTCTCAGGATTGGAATGGAAGGAGTTGGATATCCCATCTCATGTTATAGGACGGGTCTCAGGTTTGTTATTAGAATCATTGAGATATCATATTGCATGCTGTAGGAAGGGTCTAAGTGTTGGAATGTGAAGGACTTGGATATCACATCTCATGCTATAGATAGGCTCTTAGGTTTGGAAAGGGAAGGAGTTGGATATCACATTTCATGTTAGAGGAAGGATCTCAGGTTTGGTATTAGAAGCATTGAGACATCAAATCTCATGCTATAGGAAGGGTCTCAGGGTTGGAATGGGAAGGAGTTGGATATCACATCTCATCCAATAGGAAGGGTCTCAGGTTTGGAATGGGAAGGAATTGGATATCACATCTCATGTTATAGGAAGGATCTCAGGTTTGGTATTAGAAGCATTGAGATATCACATCTCATGCTATAGGAAGGGTCTCAGGATTGGAATGTGAAGGATTTGGATATCACATCTCATGCTAAAGGAAGGGTCTCAGGTTTGGTAGAAGCATTGAGATATCACGTCGCTGCTATCGGAAGGGTCTCAGGATTGGATTGGGAAGGAGTTGGATATCCCTTCTCATGCTATAGGAAGGGTCTCAGGATTTGAATGGCAAGGAGTTGGATATCACATCTCATGCCATAGGAAGGGTCTCAGGTTTGGTATAAGCATTGAGATATCACATCTCTGCTATCGGAAGGGTCTCAGGATTGGATTGGGAAGGAGTTGGATATCCCTTCTCATGCTATAGGAAGTGTCTCAGGTTGTAATGGGAAGGAGTTGGATATCACATCTCATGTTATAGGAAGGGTCTCAGGATTGGAATGGGAAGGATTTGGATATCACATCTCTTGCTATAGGAAGGGTCTCAGGATTGGAATGGGTAGGAGTTGGATATTACTTTCTTGCTATAGGAAGGGTCTCATGTTTGGAATGGGAAGGAGTTGGATATCACATATGCTATAGTTAGTGTCTCAGGTTTGGAACGGGAAGGAGTTGGATATCACATCTCATGTTATAGGAAGGGTCTCAGGTTTGGTATAAACATTGAGATATCACATCTCTGCTATCGGAAGCGGCTCAGGATTGGAATGGGAAGGAGTTGGATATCCCATCACATGTTATAGGAAGAGTCTCTGGTTTGGTATTAGAATTATTGCGATATCACATCGCATGCTGTAGGAAGGGTCTAAGGATTGGAATGGGATAGACTTGGATATCACATCTCATGTTATAGGTAGGCTCTCAGGTTTGGTATAAGCATTGAGATATCACATCTCATGCTATAGGAAGGGTCTCAGGATTGGAATGGGAAGGAATTGGATATCACATCTCATGCTATAGGAAGTGTCTCAGATTTGGTATAAGCATTGAGATATCACATCTCATGCTAAAGGAAGGGTCTCAGGATTGGAATGGGAAGGAGTTGTATATGAAATCTCAGGCCATAGGAAGGTTCTCAGGTTTGGTATAAGCATTGAGATATCACATCTCTGCTATCGGAAAGGTCTCAGGATTGGAATGGGAAGGAGTTGGATATCCCATCTCATGTTATACGAAGGGTCTCAGGTTTGGTATTAGAAGCATAGAGATATCACATCTCATGCTATAGGAAGGGTCTCAGGATTGGAATGGGAAGGACTTGGATGTCACATCTCATGCTATAGGGAGGGTCTCAAGTTTGATATTAGAAGCATTGAGATAACAAATCTCATGATATCGGAAGGGTCTCAGGATTGGAATGGGAAGGAGTTTGATATCACATCTCATGCCATACTATGGGTCTCAGGTTTGGTAGAAGCATTGGGATATCATATCTCATGCTATCGGAAGGGTATCAGTATTGGATTTGGAAGAAGTTGGATATCCCATCTCATGCTATAGGAAAGGTCTCAGGTTGGAATGGGAAGGAGTTGGATATCACATCTCATGATAAAGGAAGGGTCTAAGGTTTGGAAGGGGAAGGATTTGGATATCACATCTCATGTTATATTACGGGTCTCAGGTTTGGTATTAGAAGCATTGAGATATCACATCTCATGCTATCGGAAGGATCTCAGGTTTGGTATTAGAAGCATTGAGATATCACATCTCATGCTATCAGAAGAGTCTCAGGATTGGAATAGGAAGGAGTTGGATATCACATTTCATGCTAAAGGGAGGGTCTCAGGTTTGGAAGAGGAAGGATTTGGATATCACATCTCATGTTATCGGAAGGATCTCACGTTTGGTATTAGAAGTATTGAGATATCATATCTCATGCTATAGGAAGGGTCTCAGGATTGGAATGGGAAGGAGTTGGATATCACATCTCATGCTATAGGGAGGGTCTCAGGATTGGAATGGGAAGGACTTAGATATCACATATCATGCTATAGGGAGGGTCTCAGTTTTGATATTAGAAGCATTGAGATATCACATCTCATGCTATCGGAAGTGTCTCAGGATTGGAATGGGAAGGAGCTGGATATCACATCTCATGCTAAAGGAAGGGTCTCTGGTTTGGTATTAGAATCATTGAGATATCACATCGCATGCTGTAGGAAGGGTCTAAGGATTGGAATGGGATGGACTTGGATATCACATCTCATGTTATAGGAAGGCTCTCAGGTTTGGAAGGGGAAAGAGTTGGATATCTCATTTCATGTTAGAGGTAGGATCTCAGGTTTGGTATTAGAGGCATTGAGATATCACATCTCATGCTATCAGAAGGGTCTCAGGAATGGAATGGGAAGGAGTTAGATATCACATCTAATGCTAAAGGGAGGGTCTCAGGTTTGGAAGGGGAAGGATTTGGATATCACATCTCATGTTATAGGAAGGATCTCAGGTTTGGTATTAGAAGCATTGAGATATCACATCTCATGCTATCGGAAGGATCTCAGGTTTGGTATTAGAAGCATTGAGATATCACATCTCATGCTATCAGAAGAGTCTCAGGATTGGAATAGGAAGGAGTTGGATATCACATTTCATGCTAAAGGGAGGGTCTCAGGTTTGGAAGGGGAAGGATTTGGATATCACATCTCATGTTATAGGAAGGATCTCACGTTTGGTATTAGAAGCATTGAGATATCAAATCTCATGCTATAGGAAGGGTCTCAGGATTGGAATGTGAAGGATTTGGATATCACATCTCATGCTAAAGGAAGGGTCTCAGGTTTGGTAGAAGCATTGAGATTTCACGTCTCTGCTATCGGAAGGGTCTCAGGATTGGATTGGGAAGGAGTTGGATATTCCTTTTCATGCTATAGGAAGGGTCTCAGGATTTGAATGGCAAGGAGATGGATATCACATCTCATGCCATAGGAAGGGTCTCAGGTTTGGTATAAGCATTGAGATATCACATCTCTGCTATCGGAAGGGTCTCAGGATTGGATTGGGAAGGAGTTGGATATCCCTTCTCATGCTATAGGAAGTGTCTCAGGTTGGAATGGGAAGGAGTTGGATATCACATCTCATGCTAAAGGAAGGGTCTCAGGATTGGAATGTGAAGGATTTGGATATCACATCTCATGCTAAAGGAAGGGTCTCAGGTTTGGTAGAAGCATTGAGATATCACGTCGCTGCTATCTGAAGGGTCTCAGGATTGGATTGGGAAGGAGTTGGATATCCCTTCTCATGCTATAGGAAGGGTCTCAGGATTTGAATGGCAAGGAGTTGGATATCACATCTCATGCCATAGGAAGGGTCTCAGGTTTGGTATAAGCATTGAGATATCACATCTCTGCTATCGGAAGGGTCTCAGGATTGGATTGGGAAGGAGTTGGATATCCCTTCTCATGCTATAGGAAGTGTCTCAGGTTGGAATGGGAAGGAGTTGGATATCACATCTCATGTTATAGGAAGGGTCTCAGGATTGGAATGGGAAGGATTTGGATATCACATCTCTTGCTATAGGAAGGGTCTCAGGATTGGAATGGGTAGGAGTTGGATATTACTTTCTTGCTATAGGAAGGGTCTCATGTTTGGAATGGGAAGGAGTTGGATATCACATATGCTATAGTTAGTGTCTCAGGTTTGGAACGGGAAGGAGTTGGATATCACATCTCATGTTATAGGAAGGGTCTCAGGTTTGGTATAAGCATTGAGATATCACATCTCTGCTATCGGAAGCGGCTCAGGATTGGAATGGGAAGGAGTTGGATATCCCATCTCATGTTATAGGAAGAGTCTCTGGTTTGGTATTAGAATCATTGAGATATCACATCGCATGCTGTAGGAAGGGTCTAAGGATTGGAATGGGATGGACTTGGATATCACATCTCATGTTATAGGTAGGCTCTCAGGTTTGGTATAAGCATTGAGATATCACATCTCATGCTATAGGAAGGGTCTCAGGATTGGAATGGGAAGGAATTGGATATCACATCTCATGCTATAGGAAGGGTCTCAGATTTGGTATAAGCATTGAGATATCACATCTCATGCTAAAGGAAGGGTCTCAGGATTGGAATGGGAAGGAGTTGTATATGACATCTCAGGCCATGACATCTCAGGCCATAGGAAGGTTCTCAGGTTTGGTATAAGCATTGAGATATCATATTGCATGCTGTAGGAAGGGTCTAAGGATTGGAATGGGAAGGACCTGGATATCACATCTCATGCTATAGAACGGCTCTCAGGTTTGGAAAGGGAAGGAGTTGGATATCACATCTCATGTTATAGTATGGATCTCAGGTTTGGTATTAGAAGTATTGAGATATCACATCTCATGTTATCGGAAGGATCTCAGGTTTGGTATTAGAAGTATTGAGATATCACATCTCATGCTATAGGAAGGGTCTCAGGATTGGAATGGGAAGGAGTTGGATATCACATCTCATGCTAAAGGAAGGGTCTCAGGTTTGGTAGAAGCATTGAGATATCACATCTCATGCTATAGGAAGGGTCTCAGGATTGGAATGGGAAGGACTTAGATATCACATATCATGCTATAGGGAGGGTCTCAGTTTTGATATTAGAAGCATTGAGATATCACATCTCATGCTATCGGAAGTGTCTCAGGATTGGAATGGGAAGGAGCTGGATATCACATCTCATGCTAAAGGAAGGGTCTCAGGTTTGGAACGGGAAGGAGTTGGATATCACATCTCATGTTATAGGAAGGGTCTCAGGTTTGGTATAAACATTGAGATATCACATCTCTGCTATCGGAAGTGTCTCAGGATTGGAATGGGAAGGAGTTGGATATCCCATCTCATGTTATAGGACGGGTCTCAGGTTTGTTATTGGAATCATTGAGATATCATATTGCATGCTGTAGGAAGGGTCTAAGGGTTGGAATGTGAAGGACTTGGATATCACATCTCATGCTATAGATAGGCTCTTAGGTTTGGAAAGGGAAGGAGTTGGATCTCACATTTCATGTTAGAGGAAGGATCTCAGGTTTGGTATTAGAAGCATTGAGATATCACATCTCATGCTATAGGAAGGGTCTCAGGATTCGAATGGGAAGGAGTTGGATATCACATCTCATGCTATAGGAAGGGTCTCAGGTTTGGTATAAGCATTGATATATCACATCTCATGCTATAGGAAGGGTCTCAGGATTGGAATGGAAGGAGTTGGATATCACATCTCATGTTATAGGAAGGATCTCAGGTTTGGTATTAGAAGCATTGAGACATCACATCTCATGCTATAGGAAGGGTCTCAGGATTGGAATGGGAAGGAGTTGGATATCAAATCTCATGCTATAGGAAGGGTCTCAGGATTGGAATGGGAAGGAGTTGAATATGACATCTCATGCCGTAGGAAGGGTCTCAGGTTTGGTATAAACATTGAGATATCACATCTCTGCTATCAAAAGGGTCTCAGGATTGGAATGGGAAGGAGTTGGATATCCCATCTCATGTTATAGGAAGAGTCTCAAGTTTGGTATTAGAAGCATTGAGATATCACATCTCATGCTATAGGAAGTGTCTTAGGATTGGAATGGGAAGGACTTGGATATCACATCTCATGCTATAGGTAGGGTCTCAAGTTTGACATTAGAAGCATTGAGATATCACATCTCATGCTATAGGAAGGGTCTGAGGATTGGAATGGGAAGGAGTTGGATATCACATCTCCTGCTATGGGAAGGGTCTCAGGTTTGGTATAAGCAGTGAGATATCACATCTCATGCTATAGGAAGTGTCTCAGGATTGGAATGGGAAGGAGTTGGATATCACATCTCATGTTATAGGAAGGATCTCAGGTTTGGTATAAGCATTGAGATATCACATCTCTGCTATCGGAAGGGTCTCAAGATTGGAATGGGAAGGAGTTGGATATTCCCATCTCATGTTATAGGAAGGGTCTCAGGTTTGGTATTAGAAGCATTGAGATATCACATCTCATGCTATAGGAAGGGTCTCAGGATTGGAATGGGAAGGACTTGGATATCACATCTCATGCTATAGGGAGGGTCTCAAGTTTGATATTAGAAGCTTTGAGATATCACATCTCATGATATCGGAAGGGTCTCAGGATTGGAATGGGAAGGAGTTGGATATCACATCTCATGATAAAGGAAGGGTCTAATGTTTGGAAGGGGAAGGATTTGGATATCACATCACATGTTATATTACGGGTCTCAGGTTTGGTATTAGAAGCATTGAGATATCAAGTCTCATAGTATAGGAAGGGTCTCAGAATTGGAATGGGAAGGAGTTGGATATCCCATCTCATGTTATAGGAAGAGTCTCTGGTTTGGTATTAGAATCATTGAGATATCACATCGCATGCTGTAGGAAGGGTCTAAGGATTGGAATGGGATGGACTTGGATATCACATCTCATGTTATAGGTAGGCTCTCAGGTTTGGTATAAGCATTGAGATATCACATCTCATGCTATAGGAAGGGTCTCAGAAATGGAATGGGAAGGAGTTGGATATCACATCTCAAGCTATAGGAAGGGTCTCAGTATTGGAATGGGAAGGACTTGGATATCACATCTCATGCTATAGGAAGGCTCTCTGGTTTGGAAGGGGAAAGAGTTGGATATCTCATTTCATGTTAGAGGTAGGATCTCAGGTTTGGTATTAGAGGCATTGAGATATCACATCTCATGCTATCAGAAGGGTCTCAGGAATAAAATGGGAAGGAGTTAGATATCACATCTCATGCTAAAGGGAGGGTCTCAGGTTTGGAAGGGGAAGGATTTGGATATCACATCTCATGTTATAGGAAGGATCTCAGGTTTGGTATTAGAAGCATTGAGATATCACATCTCATGCTATCGGAAGGATCTCAGGTTTGGTATTAGAAGCATTGAGATATCACATCTCATGCTATCAGAAGAGTGTCAGGATTGGAATAGGAAGGAGTTGGATATCACATTTCATGCTAAAGGGAGGGTCTCAGGTTTGGAAGAGGAAGGATTTGGATATCACATCTCATGTTATCGGAAGGATCTCACGTTTGGTATTAGAAGTATTGAGATATCATATCTCATGCTATAGGAAGGGTCTCAGGATTGGAATGGGAAGGAGTTGGATATCACATCTCATGCTATAGGGAGGGTCTCAGGATTGGAATGGGAAGGACTTAGATATCACATATCATGCTATAGGGAGGGTCTCAGTTTTGATATTAGAAGCATTGAGATATCACATCTCATGCTATCGGAAGTGTCTCAGGATTGGAATGGGAAGGAGCTGGATATCACATCTCATGCTAAAGGAAGGGTCTCAGGTTTGGAACGGGAAGGATTTGGATATCACATCTCATGTTATAGGAAGGGTCTCAGGTTTGGTATAAGCATTGAGATATCACATCTCTGCTATCGGAAGTGTCTCAGGATTGGAATGGGAAGGAGTTGGATATCCCATCTCATGTTATAGGACGGGTCTCAGGTTTGTTATTAGAATCATTGAGATATCATATTGCATGCTGTAGGAAGGGTCTAAGTGTTGGAATGTGAAGGACTTGGATATCACATCTCATGCTATAGATAGGCTCTTAGGTTTGGAAAGGGAAGGAGTTGGATATCACATTTCATGTTAGAGGAAGGATCTCAGGTTTGGTATTAGAAGCATTGAGATATCACATCTCATGCTATAGGAAGGGTCTCAGGATTGGAATGGGAAGCAGTTGGATATCACATCTCATGCTATAGGAAGGGTCTCAGGTTTGGTATAAGCCTTGAGATATCACATCTCATGCTATAGGACGGGTCTCAGGATTGGAATGGAAGGAGTTGGATATCCCATCTCATGTTATAGGACGGGTCTCAGGTTTGTTATTAGAATCATTGAGATATCATATTGCATGCTGTAGGAAGGGTCTAAGTGTTGGAATGTGAAGGACTTGGATATCACATCTCATGCTATAGATAGGCTCTTAGGTTTGGAAAGGGAAGGAGTTGGATATCACATTTCATGTTAGAGGAAGGATCTCAGGTTTGGTATTAGAAGCATTGAGACATCAAATCTCATGCTATAGGAAGGGTCTCAGGGTTGGAATGGGAAGGAGTTGGATATCACATCTCATCCAATAGGAAGGGTCTCAGGTTTGGAATGGGAAGGAATTGGATATCACATCTCATGTTATAGGAAGGATCTCAGGTTTGGTATTAGAAGCATTGAGATATCACATCTCATGCTATAGGAAGGGTCTTAGGATTGGAATGTGAAGGATTTGGATATCACATCTCATGCTAAAGGAAGGGTCTCAGGTTTGGTAGAAGCATTGAGATATCACGTCGCTGCTATCGGAAGGGTCTCAGGATTGGATTGGGAAGGAGTTGGATATCCCTTCTCATGCTATAGGAAGGGTCTCAGGATTTGAATGGCAAGGAGTTGGATATCACATCTCATGCCATAGGAAGGGTCTCAGGATTGGAATGTGAAGGATTTGGATATCACATCTCATGCTAAAGGAAGGGTCTCAGGTTTGGTATAAGCATTGAGATATCACATCTCTGCTATCGGAAGGGTCTCAGGATTGGATTGGGAAGGAGTTGGATATCCCTTCTCATGCTATAGGAAGTGTCTCAGGTTGGAATGGGAAGGAGTTGGATATCACATCTCATGTTATAGGAAGGGTCTCAGGATTGGAATGGGAAGGATTTGGATATCACATCTCTTGCTATAGGAAGGGTCTCAGGATTGGAATGGGTAGGAGTTGGATATTACTTTCTTGCTATAGGAAGGGTCTCATGTTTGGAATGGGAAGGAGTTGGATATCACATATGCTATAGTTAGTGTCTCAGGTTTGGAACGGGAAGGAGTTGGATATCACATCTCATGTTATAGGAAGGGTCTCAGGTTTGGTATAAACATTGAGATATCACATCTCTGCTATCGGAAGCGGCTCAGGATTGGAATGGGAAGGAGTTGGATATCCCATCTCATGTTATAGGAAGAGTCTCTGGTTTGGTATTAGAATTATTGCGATATCACATCGCATGCTGTAGGAAGGGTCTAAGGATTGGAATGGGATAGACTTGGATATCACATCTCATGTTATAGGTAGGCTCTCAGGTTTGGTATAAGCATTGAGATATCACATCTCATGCTATAGGAAGGGTCTCAGGATTGGAATGGGAAGGAATTGGATATCACATCTCATGCTATAGGAAGTGTCTCAGATTTGGTATAAGCATTGAGATATCACATCTCATGCTAAAGGAAGGGTCTCAGGATTGGAATGGGAAGGAGTTGTATATGACATCTCAGGCCATAGGAAGGTTCTCAGGTTTGGTATAAGCATTGAGATATCACATCTCTGCTATCGGAAAGTTCTCAGGATTGGAATGGGAAGGAGTTGGATATCCCATCTCATGTTATAGGAAGGGTCTCAGGTTTGGTATTAGAAGCATAGAGATATCACATCTCATGCTATAGGAAGGGTCTCAGGATTGGAATGGGAAGGACTTGGATGTCACATCTCATGCTATAGGGAGGGTCTCAAGTTTGATATTAGAATCATTGAGATAACAAATCTCATGATATCGGAAGGGTCTCAGGATTGGAATGGGAAGGAGTTTGATATCACATCTCATGCCATACTATGGGTCTCAGGTTTGGTAGAAGCATTGGGATATCACATCTCATGCTATCGGAAGGGTCTCAGGATTGGAATGGGAAGGAGTTGGATATCACATCTCATGATAAAGGAAGGGTCTAAGGTTTGGAAGGGGAAGGATTTGGATATCACATCTCACGTTATAGGACGGGTCTCAGGTTTGGTATTAGAAGCATTGAGATATCAATTCTCATGGTATAAGAAGGGTCTCAGAATTGGAATGGGAAGGAGTTGGATATCACACCTCAAGCTATAGGAAGGGTCTCAGGATTGGAATGGGAAGGAGTTTGATATCACATCTCATGCCATAGTATGGGTCTCAGGTTTGGTAGAAGCATTGGGATATCACATCTCATGCTATCGGAAGGGTATCAGTATTGGATTTTGAAGAAGTTGGATATCCCATCTCATGCTATAGGAAGGGTCTCAGGTTGGAATGGGAAGGAGTTGGATATCACATTTCATGTTATAGGAAGGGTCTCAGGATTGGAATGGGAAGGACTTGGATATCATATCTCATGCTATAGGACGGGTCTCAGGTTTGTTATTAGAATCATTGAGATATCATATTGCATGCTGTAGGAAGGGTCTAAGGGTTGGTATGGGAAGGACTTGGATATCACATCTCATGCTATAGATAGGCTCTTAGGTTTGGAAAGGGAAGGAGTTGGATATCACATTTCATGTTAGAGGAAGGATCTCAGGTTTGGTATTAGAAACATTGAGATATCACATCTCATGCTATAGGAAGGGTCTCAGGATTGGAATGGGAAGCAGTTGGATATCACATCTCATGCTATAGGAAGGGTCTCAGGTTTGGTATAAGCATTGAGATATCACATCTCATGCTATAGGACGGGTCTCAGGATTGGAATGGAAGGAGTTGGATATCACATCTCATGTTATAGGAAGGATCTCAGGTTTGGTATTAGAAGCATTGAGACATCACATCTCATGCTATAGGAAGGGTCTCAGGGTTTGAATGGGAAGGAGTTGGATATCACATCTCATCCAATAGGAAGGGTCTCAGGTTTGGAATGGGAAGGAATTGGATATCACATCTCATGTTATAGGAAGGATCTCAGGTTTGGTATTAGAAGCATTGAGATATCACATCTCATGCTATAGGAAGGGTCTCAGGATTGGAATGTGAAGGATTTGGATATCACATCTCATGGTAAAGGAAGGGTCTCAGGTTTGGAAGAAGCATTGAGATATCACGTCTCTGCTATCGGAAGGGTCTCAGGATTGGATTGGGAAGGAGTTGGATATCACATCTCATGCCATAGGAAGGGTCTCAGGATTGGTATAAGCATTGAGATATCACATCTCTGCTATCGGAAGGGTCTCAGGATTGGATTGGGAAGGAGTTGGATATCCCTTCTCATGCTATAGGAAGTGTCTCAGGTTGGAATGGGAAGGAGTTGGATATCACATCTCATGTTATAGGAAGGGTCTCAGGATTGGAATGGGAAGGATTTGGATACCACATCTCTTGCTATAGGAAGGGTCTCAGGATTGGAATGGGTAGGAGTTGGATATTACTTTCTTGCTATAGGAAGGGTCTCATGTTTGGAATGGGAAGGAGTTGGATATCACATATGCTATAGTTAGTGTCTCAGGTTTGGAACGGGAAGGAGTTGGATATCACATCTCATGTTATAGGAAGGGTCTCAGGATTGGAATGGGAAGGATTTGGATACCACATCTCTTGCTATAGGAAGGGTCTCAGGATTGGAATGGGTAGGAGTTGGATATTACTTTCTTGCTATAGGAAGGGTCTCATGTTTGGAATGGGAAGGAGTTGGATATCACATATGCTATAGTTAGTGTCTCAGGTTTGGAACGGGAAGGAGTTGGATATCACATCTCATGTTATAGGAAGGGTCTCAGGTTTGGTATAAGCATTGAGATATCACATCTCTGCTATCGGAAGCGCTCAGGATTGGAATGGGAAGGAGTTGGATATCCCATCTCATGTTATAGGAAGAGTCTCTGGTTTGGTATTAGAATCATTGAGATATCACATCGCATGCTGTAGGAAGGGTCTAAGGATTGGAATGGGATGGACTTGGATATCACATCTCATGCTATAGGTAGGCTCTCAGGTTTGGTATAAGCATTGAGATATCACATCTCATGCTATAGGAAGGGTCTCAGGATTGGAATGGGAAGGAATTGGATATCACATCTCATGCTATAGGAAGGGTCTCAGATTTGGTATAAGCATTGGGATATCACATCTCATGCTAAAGGAAGGGTCTCAGGATTGGAATGGGAAGGAGTTGTATATGACATCTCAGGCCATAGGAAGGTTCTCAGGTTTAGTATAAACATTGAGATATCACATCTCTGCTATCGGAAGGGTCTCAGGATTGGAATGGGAAGGAGTTGGATATCCCATCTCATGTTATAGGAAGGGTCTCAGGTTTGGTATTAGAAGCATAGAGATATCACATCTCATGCTATAGGAAGGGTCTCAGGATTTGAATGGCAAGGAGTTGGATATCACATCTCATGCCATAGGAAGGGTCTCAGGTTTGGTATAAGCATTGAGATATCACATCTCTGCTATCGGAAGGGTCTCAGGATTGGATTGGGAAGGAGTTAGATATCCCTTCTCATGCTATAGGAAGTGTCTCAGGTTGGAATGGGAAGGAGTTGGATATCACATCTCATGTTATAGGAAGGGTCTCAGGATTGGAATGGGAAGGACTTGGATGTCACATCTCATGCTATAGGGAGGGTCTCAAGTTTGATATTAGAAGCATTGAGATAACAAATCTCATGATATCGGAAGGGTCTCAGGATTGGAATGGGAAGGAGTTGGATATCACATCTCATGATAAAGGAAGGGTCTAAGGTTTGGAAGGGGAAGGATTTGGATATCACATCTCATGTTATAGGACGGGTCTCAGGTTTGGTATTAGAAGCATTGAGATATCAAGTCTCATGGTATAAGAAGGGTCTCAGAATTGGAATGGGAAGGAGTTGGATATCACACCTCAAGCTATAAGAAGGGTCTCAGGATTGGAATGGGAAGTAGTTTGATATCACATCTCATGCCATAGTATGGGTCTCAGGTTTGGTAGAAGCATTGGGATATCACATCTCATGCTATCGAAAGGGTATCAGTATTGGATTTGGAAGAAGTTGGATATCCCATCTCATGCTATAGGAAGGGTCTCAGGTTGGAATGGGAAGGAGTTGGATATCATATTTCATGTTATAGGAAGGGTCTCAGGATTGGAATGGGAAGGACTTGGATATCATATCTCATGCTATAGGACGGGTCTCAGGTTTGTTATTAGAATCATTGAGATATCATTTTGCATGCTGTAGGAAGGGTCTAAGGATTGGAATGGGAAGGACTTGGATATCACATCTCATGCTATAGATAGGCTCTTAGGTTTGGAAAGGGAAGGAGTTGGATATCACATTTCATGTTAGAGGAAGGATCTCAGGTTTGGTATTAGAAGCATTGAGATATCACATCTCATGCTATATGAAGGGTCTCAGGATTGGAATGGGAAGTAGTTGGATATCACATCTCATGCTATAGGAAGGGTCTCAGGTTTGGTGTAAGCATTGAGATATCACATCTCATGCTATAGGACAGGTCTCAGGATTGGAATGGAAGGAGTTGGATATCACATCTCATGTTATAGGAAGGATCTCAGGTTTGGTATTAGAAGCATTGAGACATCACATCTCATGCTATAGGAAGGGTCTCAGGGTTGGAATGGGAAGGAGTTGGATATCACATCTCATCCAATAGGAAGGGTCTCAGGTTTGGTAGAAGCATTGAGATATCACGTCTCTGCTATCGGAAGGGTCTCAGGATTGGATTGGGAAGGAGTTGGATATCCCTTCTCATGCTATAGGAAGGGTCTCAGGATTTGAATGGCAAGGAGTTGGATATCACATCTCATGCCATAGGAAGGGTCTCAGGTTTGGTATAAGCATTGAGATATCACATCTCTGCTTTCGGAAGGGTCTCAGGATTGGAATGGGAAGGAGTTGGATATTCCCATCTCATGTTATAGGAAGGGTCTCAGGTTTGGTATTAGAAGCATTGAGATATCACATCTCATGCTATAGGAAGGGTTTCAGGATTGGAATGGGAAGGACTTGGATATCACATCTCATGCTATAGGGAGGGTCTCAAGTTTGATATTAGAAGCTTTGAGATTTCACATCTCATGATATCGGAAGAGTCTCAGGATTGGAATGGGAAGGAGTTGGATATCACATCTCATGATAAAGGAAGGGTCTAAGGTTTGGAAGGGAAAGGATTTGGATATCACATATCATGTTATATTACGGGTCTCAGGTTTGGTATTAGAAGCATTGAGATATCAAGTCTCAGAGTATAGGAAGGGTCTCAGAATTGGAATGGGAAGGAGTTGGATATCACATCTCAAGCTATAGGAAGGGTCTCAGGATTGGAATGGGAAGGACTTGGATATCACATCTCATGCTATAGGAAGGCTCTCAGGTTTGGAAGGGGAAAGAGTTGGATATCACATTTCATGTTAGAGGTAGGATCTCAGGTTTGGTATTAGAGGCATTGAGATATCACATCTCATGCTATCAGAAGGGTCTCAGGAATGGAATGGGAAGGAGTTGGATATCACATCTCATGCTAAAGGGAGGGTCTCAGGTTTGGAAGGGGAAGGATTTGGATATCACATCTCATGTTATAGGAAGGATATCAGGTTTGGTATTAGAAGCATTGAGATATCACATCTCATGCTATCGGAAGGATCTCAGGTTTGGTATTAGAAGCATTGAGATATCACATCTCATGCTATCAGAAGGGTCTCAGGATTGGAATGGCAAGGAGTTGGATATCACATCTCATGCTAAAGGGAGGGTCTCAGGTTTGGAAGGGGAAGGATTTGGATATCACATCTCATGTTATCGGAAGGATCTCACGTTTGGTATTAGAAGTATTGAGATATCATATCTCATGCTATAGGAAGGGTCTCAGGATTGGAATGGGAAAGAGTTGGATATCACATCTCATGCTATAGGGAGTGTCTCAGGATTGGAATGGGAAGGACTTAGATATCACATATCATGCTATAGGGAGGGTCTCAGTTTTGATAGAAGCATTGAGATATCACATCTCATGCTATCGGAAGTGTCTCAGGATTGGAATGGGAAGGAGCTGGATATCACATCTCATGCTAAAGGAAGGGTCTCAGGTTTGGAACAGGAAGGATTTGGATATCACATCTCATGTTATAGGAAGGGTCTCAGGTTTGGTATAAGCATTGAGATATCACATCTCTGCTATCGGAAGTGTCTCAGGATTGGAATGGGAAGGAGTTGGATATCACATCTCATGTTATAGGATGGGTCTCAGGTTTGTTATTAGAATCATTGAGATATCATATTGCATGCTGTAGGAAGGGTCTAAGGGTTGGAATGGGAAGGACTTGGATATCACATCTCATGCTATAGATAGGCTCTTAGGTTTGGAAAGGGAAGGAGTTGGATATCACATTTCATGTTAGAGGAAGGATCTCAGGTTTGGTATTAGAAGCATTGAGATAGCACATCTCATGCTATAGGAAGGGTCTCAGGATTGGAATGGGAAGTAGTTGGATATCACATCTCATGCTATAGGAAGGGTCTCAGGTTTAGTATAAGCATTGAGATATCACATCTCATGCTATAGGACGGGTCTCAGGATTGGAATGGAAGGAGTTGGATATCACATCTCATGTTATAGGAAGGATCTCAGGTTTGGTATTAGAAGCATTGAGACATCACATCTCTGCTATCGGAAGGGTCGCAGGATTGGATTGGGAAGGAGTTGGATATTCCTTCTCATGCTATAGGAAGGGTCTCAGGATTTGAATGGCAAGGAGTTGGATATCACATCTCTTGCCATAGGAAGGGTCTCAGGTTTGGTATAAGCATTGAGATATCACATCTCTGCTATCGGAAGGGTCTCAGGATTGGATTGGGAAGGAGTTGGATATCCCTTCTCATGCTATAGGAAGTGTCTCAGGTTGGAATGGGAAGGAGTTGGATATCACATCTCATGTTATAGGAAGGGTCTCAGGATTGGAATGGGAAGGATTTGGATATCACATCTCTTGCTATAGGAAGGGTCTCAGGATTGGAATGGGTAGGAGTTGGATATTACTTTCTTGCTATAGGAAGGGTCTCATGTTTGGAATGGGAAGGAGTTGGATATCACATATGCTATAGTTAGTGTCTCAGGTTTGGAACGGGAAGGAGTTGGATATCACATCTCATGTTATAGGAAGGGTCTCAGGTTTGGTATAAGCATTGAGATATCACATCTCTGCTATCGGAAGCGGCTCAGGATTGGAATGGGAAGGAGTTGGATATCCCATCTCATGTTATAGTAAGAGTCTCTGGTTTGGTATTAGAATCATTGAGATATCACATCGCATGCTGTAGGAAGGGTCTAAGAATTGGAATGGGATGGACTTGGATATCACATCTCATGCTATAGGTAGGCTCTCAGGTTTGGTATAAGCATTGAGATATCACATCTCATGCTATAGGAAGGGTCTCAGGATTGGAATGGGAAGGATTTGGATATCACATCTCATGCTATAGGACGGGTCTCAGATTTGGTATAAGCATTGAGATATCACATCTCCTGCTAAAGGAAGGGTCTCAGGATTGGAATGGGAAGGAGTTGTATATGACATCTCAGGCCATAGGAAGGGTCTCAGGTTTGGTATAAGCATTGAGATATCACATCTCTGCTATCGGAAGGGTCTCAGGGTTGGAATGGGAAGGAGTTGGATATCCCATCTCATGTTATAGGAAGGGTCTCAGGTTTGGTATTAGAAGCATAGAGATATCACATCTCATGCTATAGGAAGGGTCTCAGGATTTGAATGGCAAGGAGTTGGATATCACATCTCATGCCATAGGAAGGGTCTCAGGTTTGGTATAAGCATTGAGATATCACATCTCTGCTATCGGAAGGGTCTCAGGATTGGATTGGGAAGGAGTTGGATATCCCTTCTCATGCTATAGGAAGTGTCTCAGGTTGGAATGGGAAGGAGTTGGATATCACATCTCATGTTATAGGAAGGGTCTCAGGATTGGAATGGGAAGGATTTGGATACCACATCTCTTGCTATAGGAAGGGTCTCAGGATTGGAATGGGTAGGAGTTGGATATTACTTTCTTGCTATAGGAAGGGTCTCATGTTTGGAATGGGAAGGAGTTGGATATCACATATGCTATAGTTAGTGTCTCAGGTTTGGAACGGGAAGGAGTTGGATATCACATCTCATGTTATAGGAAGGGTCTCAGGTTTGGTTTAAGCATTGAGATATCACATCTCTGCTATCGGAAGCGCTCAGGATTGGAATGGGAAGGAGTTGGATATCCCATCTCATGTTATAGGAAGAGTCTCTGGTTTGGTATTAGAATCATTGAGATATCACATCGCATGCTGTAGGAAGGGTCTAAGGCTTGGAATGGGATGGACTTGGATATCACATCTCATGCTATAGGTAGGCTCTCAGGTTTGGTATAAGCATTGAGATATCACATCTCATGCTATAGGAAGGGTCTCAGGGTTGGAATGGGAAGGAATTGGATATCACATCTCATGCTATAGGAAGGGTCTCAGATTTGGTATAAGCATTGAGATATCACATCTCATGCTAAAGGAAGGGTCTCAGGATTGGAATGGGAAGGAGTTGTATATGACATCTCAGGCCTAAGGAAGGTTCTCAGGTTTAGTATAAACATTGAGATATCACATCTCTGCTATCGGAAGGGTCTCAGGATTGGAATGGGAAGGAGTTGGATATCCCATCTCATGTTATAGGAAGGGTCTCAGGTTTGGTATTAGAAGCATAGAGATATCACATCTCATGCTATAGGAAGGGTCTCAGGATTTGAATGGCAAGGAGTTGGATATCACATCTCATGCCATAGGAAGGGTCTCAGGTTTGGTATAAGCATTGAGATATCACATCTCTGCTATCGGAAGGGTCTCAGGATTGGATTGGGAAGGAGTTAGATATCCCTTCTCATGCTATAGGAAGTGTCTCAGGTTGGAATGGGAAGGAGTTGGATATCACATCTCATGTTATAGGAAGGGTCTCAGGATTGGAATGGGAAGGACTTGGATGTCACATCTCATGCTATAGGGAGGGTCTCAAGTTTGATATTAGAAGCATTGAGATATCAAATCTCATGATATCGGAAGGGTCTCAGGATTGGAATGGGAAGGAGTTGGATATCACATCTCATGATAAAGGAAGGGTCTAAGGTTTGGAAGGGGAAGGATTTGGATATCACATCTCATGTTATAGGACGGGTCTCAGGTTTGGTATTAGAAGCATTGAGATATCAAGTCTCATGGTATAAGAAGGGTCTCAGAATTGGAATGGGAAGGAGTTGGATATCACACCTCAAGCTATAGGAAGGGTCTCAGGATTGGAATGGGAAGTAGTTTGATATCACATCTCATGCCATAGTATGGGTCTCAGGTTTGGTAGAAGCATTGGGATATCACATCTCATGCTATCGGAAGGATCTCAGGTTTGGTATTAGAAGCATTGAGATATCACATCTCATGCTATCAGAAGGGTCTCAGGATTGGAATGGGAAGGAGTTGGATATCACATCTCATGCTAAAGGGAGCGTCTCAGGTTTGGAAGGGGAAGGATTTGGATATCACATCTCATGTTATCGGAAGGATCTCACGTTTGGTATTAGAAGTATTGAGATATCATATCTCATGCTATAGGAAGGGTCTCAGGATTGGAATGGGAAGGAGTTGGATATCACATCTCATGCTATAGGAAGTGTCTCAGGATTGTAATGGGAAGGACTTGGATATCACATCTCATGCTATAGGTAGGGTCTCAAGTTTGATATTAGAAGCATTGAGATATCACATCTCATGCTATAGGAAGGGTCTGAGGATTGGAATGGGAAGGAGTTGGATATCACATCTCATGCTATGGGAAGGGTCTCAGGTTTGGTATAAGCAGTGAGATATCACATCTCATGCTATAGGAAGTGTCTCAGGATTGGAATGGGAAGGAGTTGGATATCACATCTCATGTTATAGGATGGATCTCAGGTTTGGTATAAGCATTGAAATATCACATCTCTGCTATCGAAAGGGTCTCAGGATTGGAATGGGAAGGAGTTGGATATTCCCATCTCATGTTATAGGAAGGTTCTCAGGTTTGGTATTAGAAGCATTGAGATATCACATCTCATGCTATAGGAAGGGTCTCAGGATTGGAATGGGAAATACTTGGATATCACATCTCATGCTATAGGGAGGGTCTCAAGTTTGATATTAGAAGCTTTGAGATATCACATCTCATGATATCGGAAGGGTCTCAGGATTGGAATGGGAAGGAGTTGGATATCACATCTCATGATAAAGGAAGGGTCTAAGGTTTGGAAGGGGAAGGATTTGGATATCACATCTCATGTTATATTACGGGTCTCACGTTTGTATTAGAAGCATTGAGATATCAAGTCTCATAGTATAGGAAGGGTCTCAGAATTGGAATGGGAAGGAGTTGGATATCACATCTCAAGCTATAGGAAGGGTCTCAGGATTGGAATGGGAAGGACTTGGATATCACATCTCATGCTATAGGAAGGCTCTCAGGTTTGGAAGGGGAAAGAGTTGGATATCACATTTCATGTTAGAGGTAGGATCTCAGGTTTGGTATTAGAGGCATTGAGATATCACATCTCATGCTATCAGAAGGGTCTCAGGAATGGAATGGGAAGGAGTTGGATATCACATCTCATGCTAAAGGGAGGGTCTCAGGTTTGGAAGGGGAAGGATTTGGATATCACATCTCATGTTATAGGAAGGATCTCAGGTTTGGTATTAGAAGCATTGAGATATCACATCTCATGCTATCGGAAGGATCTCAGGTTTGGTATTAGAAGCATTGAGATATCACATCTCATGCTATCAGAAGAGTCTCAGGATTGGAATAGGAAGGAGTTGGATATCACATCTCATGCTAAAGGGAGGGTCTCAGGATTGGAAGGGGAAGGATTTGGATATCACATCTCATGTTATCGGAAGGATCTCACGTTTGGTATTAGAAGTATTGAGATATCATATCTCATGCTATAGGAAGGGTCTCAGGATTGGAATGGGAAGGAGTTGGATATCACATCTCATGCTATAGGGAGGGTCTCAGGATTGGAATGGGAAGGACTTAGATATCACATATCATGCTATAGGGAGGGTCTCAGTTTTGATATTAGAAGCATTGAGATATCACATCTCATGCTATAGGAAGTGTCTCAGGATTGGAATGGGAAGGTTCTGGATATCACATCTCATGCTAAAGGAAGGGTCTCAGGTTTGGAACGGGAAGGATTTGGATATCACATCTCATGTTATAGGAAGGGTCTCAGGTTTGGTATAAGCATTGAGATATCACATCTCTGCTATCGGAAGTGTCTCAGTATTGGAATGGGAAGGAGTTGGATATCCCATCTCATGTTATAGGACGGGTCTCAGGTTTGTTATTAGAATCATTGAGATATCATATTGCATGCTGTAGGAAGGGTCTAAGGGTTGGGATGGGAAGGACTTGGATATCACATCTCATGCTATAGATAGGCTCTTAGGTTTGGAAAGGGAAGGAGTTGGATATCACATTTCATGTTAGAGGAAGGATCTCAGGTTTGGTATTAGAAACATTGAGATATCACATCTCATGCTATAGGAAGGGTCTCAGGATTGGAATGGGAAGCAGTTGGATATCACATCTCATGCTATAGGAAGGGTCTCAGGTTTGGTATAAGCATTGAGATATCACATCTCATGCTATAGGACGGGTCTCAGGATTGGAATGGAAGGAGTTGGATATCACATCTCATGTTATAGGAAGGATCTCAGGTTTGGTATTAGAAGCATTGAGACATCACATCTCATGCTATAGGAAGGGTCTCAGGGTTGGAATGGGAAGGAGTTGGATATCACAACTCATCCAATAGGAAGGGTCTCAGGTTTGGAATGGGAAGGAATTGGATATCACATCTCATGTTATAGGAAGGATCTCAGGTTTGGTATTAGAAGCATTGAGATATCACATCTCATGCTATAGGAAGGGTCTCAGGATTGGAATGTGAAGGATTTGGATATCACATCTCATGGTAAAGGAAGGGTCTCAGGTTTGGTAGAAGCATTGAGATATCACGTCTCTGCTATCGGAAGGGTCTCAGGATTGGATTGGGAAGGAGTTGGATATCACATCTCATGCCATAGGAAGGGTCTCAGGATTGGTATAAGCATTGAGATATCACATCTCTGCTATCGGAAGGGTCTCAGGATTGGATTGGGAAGGAGTTGGATATCCCTTCTCATGCTATAGGAAGTGTCTCAGGTTGGAATGGGAAGGAGTTGGATATCACATCTCATGTTATAGGAAGGGTCTCAGGATTGGAATGGGAAGGATTTAGATACCACATCTCTTGCTATAGGAAGGGTCTCAGGATTGGAATCGGTAGGAGTTGGATATTACTTTCTTGCTATAGGAAGGGTCTCATGTTTGGAATGGGAAGGAGTTGGATATCACATATGCTATAGTTAGTGTCTCAGGTTTGGAACGGGAAGGAGTTGGATATCACATCTCATGTTATAGGAAGGGTCTCAGGTTTGGTATAAGCATTGAGATATCACATCTCTGCTATCGGAAGCGCTCAGGATTGGAATGGGAAGGAGTTGGATATCCCATCTCATGTTATAGGAAGAGTCTCTGGTTTGGTATTAGAATCATTGAGATATCACATCGCATGCTGTAGGAAGGGTCTAAGGATTGGAATGGGATGGACTTGGATATCACATCTCATGCTATAGGTAGGCTCTCAGGTTTGGTATAAGCATTGAGATATCACATCTCATGCTATAGGAAGGGTCTCAGGATTGGAATCGGAAGGAATTGGATATCACATCTCATGCTATAGGAAGGGTCTCAGATTTGGTATAAGCATTGAGATATCACATCTCATGCTAAAGGAAGGGTCTCAGGATTGGAATGGGAAGGAGTTGTATATGACATCTCAGGCCATAGGAAGGTTCTCAGGTTTAGTATAAACATTGAGATATCACATCTCTGCTATCGGAAGGGTCTCAGGATTGGAATGGGAAGGAGTTGGATATCCCATCTCATGTTATAGGAAGGGTCTCAGGTTTGGTATTAGAAGCATAGAGATATCACATCTCATGCTATAGGAAGGGTCTCAGGATTTGAATGGCAAGGAGTTGGATATCACATCTCATGCCATAGGAAGGGTCTCAGGTTTGGTATAAGCATTGAGATATCACATCTCTGCTATCGGAAGGGTCTCAGGATTGGATTGGGAAGGAGTTAGATATCCCTTCTCATGCTATAGGAAGTGTCTCAGGTTGGAATGGGAAGGAGTTGGATATCACATCTCATGTTATAGGAAGGGTCTCAGGATTGGAATGGGAAGGACTTGGATGTCACATCTCATGCTATAGGGTGGGTCTCAAGTTTGATATTAGAAGCATTGAGATAACAAATCTCATGATATCGGAAGGGTCTCAGGATTGGAATGGGAAGGAGTTGGATATCACATCTCATGATAAAGGAAGGGTCTAAGGTTTGGAAGGGGAAGGATTTGGATATCACATCTCATGTTATAGGACGGGTCTCAGGTTTGGTATTAGAAGCATTGAGATATCAAGTCTCATGGTATAAGAAGGGTCTCAGAATTGGAATGGGAAGGAGTTGGATATCACACCTCAAGCTATAGGAAGGGTCTCAGGATTGGAATGGGAAGTAGTTTGATATCACATCTCATGCCATAGTATGGGTCTCAGGTTTGGTAGAAGCATTGGGATATCACATCTCATGCTATCGGAAGGGTATCAGTATTGGATTTGGAAGAAGTTGGATATCCCATCTCATGCTATAGGAAGGGTCTCAGGTTGGAATGGGAAGGAGTTGGATATCATATTTCATGTTATAGGAAGGGTCTCAGGATTGGAATGGGAAGGACTTGGATATCATATCTCATGCTATAGGACGGGTCTCAGGTTTGTTATTAGAATCATTGAGATATCATTTTGCATGCTGTAGGAAGGGTCTAAGGATTGGAATGGGTAGGACTTGGATATCACATCTCATGCTATAGATAGGCTCTTAGGTTTGGAAAGGGAAGGAGTTGGATATCACATTTCATGTTAGAGGAAGGATCTCAGGTTTGGTATTAGAAGCATTGAGATATCACATCTCATGCTATATGAAGGGTCTCAGGATTGGAATGGGAAGTAGTTGGATATCACATCTCATGCTATAGGAAGGGTCTCAGGTTTGGTATAAGCATTGAGATATCACATCTCATGCTATAGGACAGGTCTCAGGATTGGAATGGAAGGAGTTGGATATCACATCTCATGTTATAGGAAGGATCTCAGGTTTGGTATTAGAAGCATTGAGACATCACATCTCATGCTATAGGAAGGGTCTCAGGGTTGGAATGGGAAGGAGTTGGATATCACATCTCATCCAATAGGAAGGGTCTCAGGTTTGGAATGGGAAGGAATTGGATATCACATCTCATGTTATAGGAAGGATCTCAGGTTTGGTATTAGAAGCATTGAGATATCACATCTTATGCTATAGGAAGGGTCTAAGGATTGGAATGTGAAGGATTTGGATATCACATCTCATGCTAAAGGAAGGGTCTCAGGTTTGGTAGAAGCATTGAGATATCACGTCTCTGCTATCGGAAGGGTCTCAGGATTGGATTGGGAAGGAGTTGGATATCCCTTCTCATGCTATAGGAAGGGTCTCAGGATTTGAATGGCAAGGAGTTGGATATCACATCTCATGCCATAGGAAGGGTCTCAGGTTTGGTATAAGCATTGAGATATCACATCTCTGCTTTCGGAAGGGTCTCAGGATTGGAATGGGAAGGAGTTGGATATTCCCATCTCATGTTATAGGAAGGGTCTCAGGTTTGGTATTAGAAGCATTGAGATATCACATCTCATGCTATAGGAAGGGTCTCAGGATTGGAATGGGAAGGACTTGGATATCACATCTCATGCTATAGGGAGGGTCTCAAGTTTGATATTAGAAGCTTTGAGATATCACATCTCATGATATCGGAAGGGTCTCAGGATTGGAATGGGAAGGAGTTGGATATCACATCTCATGATAAAGGAAGGGTCTAAGGTTTGGAAGGGGAAGGATTTGGATATCACATATCATGTTATATTACGGGTCTCAGGTTTGGTATTAGAAGCATTGAGATATCAAGTCTCAGAGTATAGGAAGGGTCTCAGAATTGGAATGGGAAGGAGTTGGATATCACATCTCAAGCTATAGGAAGGGTCTCAGGATTGGAATGGGAAGGACTTGGATATCACATCTCATGCTATAGGAAGGCTCTCAGGTTTGGAAGGGGAAAGAGTTGGATATCACATTTCATGTTAGAGGTAGGATCTCAGGTTTGGTATTAGAGGCATTGAGATATCACATCTCATGCTATCAGAAGGGTCTCAGGAATGGAATGGGAAGGAGTTGGATATCACATCTCATGCTAAAGGGAGGGTCTCAGGTTTGGAAGGGGAAGGATTTGGATATCACATCTCATGTTATAGGAAGGATATCAGGTTTGGTATTAGAAGCATTGAGATATCACATCTCATGCTATTGGAAGGATCTCAGGTTTGGTATTAGAAGCATTGAGATATCACATCTCATGCTATCAGAAGGGTCTCAGGATTGGAATGGGAAGGAGTTGGATATCACATCTCATGCTAAAGGGAGGGTCTCAGGTTTGGAAGGGGAAGGATTTGGATATCACATCTCATGTTATCGGAAGGATCTCACGTTTGGTATTAGAAGTATTGAGATATCATATCTCATGCTATAGGAAGGGTCTCAGGATTGGAATGGGAAAGAGTTGGATATCACATCTCATGCTATAGGGAGTGTCTCAGGATTGGAATGGGAAGGACTTAGATATCACATATCATGCTATAGGGAGGGTCTCAGTTTTGATAGAAGCATTGAGATATCACATCTCATGCTATCGGAAGTGTCTCAGGATTGGAATGGGAAGGAGCTGGATATCACATCTCATGCTAAAGGAAGGGTCTCAGGTTTGGAACGGGAAGGATTTGGATATCACATCTCATGTTATAGGAAGGGTCTCAGGTTTGGTATAAGCATTGAGATATCACATCTCTGCTATCGGAAGTGTCTCAGGATTGGAATGGGAAGGAGTTGGATATCACATCTCATGTTATAGGATGGGTCTCAGGTTTGTTATTAGAATCATTGAGATATCATATTGCATGCTGTAGGAAGGGTCTAAGGGTTGGAATGGGAAGGACTTGGATATCACATCTCATGCTATAGATAGGCTCTTAGGTTTGGAAAGGGAAGGAGTTGGATATCACATTTCATGTTAGAGGAAGGATCTCAGGTTTGGTATTAGAAGCATTGAGATATCACATCTCATGCTATAGGAAGGGTCTCAGGATTGGAATGGGAAGTAGTTGGATATCACATCTCATGCTATAGGAAGGGTCTCAGGTTTAGTATAAGCATTGAGATATCACATCTCATGCTATAGGACGGGTCTCAGGATTGGAATGGAAGGAGTTGGATATCACATCTCATGTTATAGGAAGGATCTCAGGTTTGGTATTAGAAGCATTGAGACATCACATCTCATGCTATAGGAAGGGTCTCAGGGTTGGAATGGGAAGGAGTTGGATATCACATCTCATCCAATAGGAAGGGTCTCAGGTTTGGAATGGGAAGGAATTGGATATCACATCTCATGTTATAGGAAGGATCTCAGGTTTGGTATTAGAAGCATTGAGATATCACATCTCATGCTATAGGAAGGGTCTCAGGATTGGAATGTGAAGGATTTGGATATCACATCTCATGCTAAAGGAAGGGTCTCAGGTTTGGTAGAAGCATTGAGATATCACGTCTCTGCTATCGGAAGGGTCGCAGGATTGGATTGGGAAGGAGTTGGATATCCCTTCTCATGCTATAGGAAGGGTCTCAGGATTTGAATGGCAAGGAGTTGGATATCACATCTCATGCCATAGGAAGGGTCTCAGGTTTGGTATAAGCATTGAGATATCACATCTCTGCTATCGGAAGGGTCTCAGGATTGGATTGGGAAGGAGTTGGATATCCCTTCTCATGCTATAGGAAGTGTCTCAGGTTGGAATGGGAAGGAGTTGGATATCACATCTCATGTTATAGGAAGGGTCTCAGGATTGGAATGGGAAGGATTTGGATATCACATCTCTTGCTATAGGAAGGGTCTCAGGATTGGAATGGGTAGGAGTTGGATATTACTTTCTTGCTATAGGAAGGGTCTCATGTTTGGAATGGGAAGGAGTTGGATATCACATATGCTATAGTTAGTGTCTCAGGTTTGGAACGGGAAGGAGTTGGATATCACATCTCATGTTATAGGAAGGGTCTCAGGTTTGGTATAAGCATTGAGATATCACATCTCTGCTATCGGAAGCGGCTCAGGATTGGAATGGGAAGGAGTTGGATATCCCATCTCATGTTATAGTAAGAGTCTCTGGTTTGGTATTAGAATCATTGAGATATCACATCGCATGCTGTAGGAAGGGTCTAAGAATTGGAATGGGATGGACTTGGATATCACATCTCATGCTATAGGTAGGCTCTCAGGTTTGGTATAAGCATTGAGATATCACATCTCATGCTATAGGAAGGGTCTCAGGATTGGAATGGGAAGGATTTGGATATCACATCTCATGCTATAGGACGGGTCTCAGATTTGGTATAAGCATTGAGATATCACATCTCCTGCTAAAGGAAGGGTCTCAGGATTGGAATGGGAAGGAGTTGTATATGACATCTCAGGCCATAGGAAGGGTCTCAGGTTTGGTATAAGCATTGAGATATCACATCTCTGCTATCTGAAGGGTCTCAGGATTGGAATGGGAAGGAGTTGGATATCCCATCTCATGTTATAGGAAGGGTCTCAGGTTTGGTATTAGAAGCATAGAGATATCACATCTCATGCTATAGGAAGGGTCTCAGGATTGGAATGGGAAGGACTTGGATGTCACATCTCATGTTTCCTATGACATGAGATGTGATATCCAATTCCTTCCCATTCCAAACCTGAGACCCTTCCTACAACATGCAATGTGATATCTCAATGCCTCTAATACCAAACCTGAGACCAGTCCTATAACATGAGATGGGATATCCAACTCCTTCCCGTTCCAAACCTGAGACCCTTCCTATAGCATGAGATGTGATATCTCAATGCTTCTAATGCCAAACCTGAGATCCTTCCGATAGCATGAGATGTGATATCTCAATGCTTCTAATACCAAACTTGAGATCCTTCCGATAGCATGAGATGTGATATCTCAATGCTTCTAATACCAATCCTGAGATCCTTCCTATAACATGAGATGTGATATCCAAATCCTTCCCCTTCCAAACCTGAGACCCTCCCTTTAGCATGAGGCCTCAGGTTTGGTATTAGAAGCATTGAGATATCACATCTCATGCTATAGGAAGGGTCTCAGGATTGGAATGGGAAGGACTTGGATGTCACATCTCATGCTATAGGGAGGGTCTCAAGTTTGATATTAGAAGCATTGAGATAACAAATCTCATGATATCGGAAGGGTCTCAGGATTGGAATGGGAAGGAGTTGGATATCACATCTCATGATAAAGGAAAGGTCTAAGGTTTGGAAGGGGAAGGATTTGGATATCACATCTCATGTTATAGGACGGGTCTCAGGTTTGGTATTAGAAGCATTGAGATATCAAGTCTCATGGTATAAGAAGGGTCTCAGAATTGGAATGGGAAGGAGTTGGATATCACACCTCAAGCTATAGGAAGCGTCTCAGGATTGGAATGGGAAGGAGTTGGATATCACATCTCATGCCATAGTATGGTTCTCAGGTTTGGTAGAAGCATTGGGATATCACATCCCATGCTATCGGAAGGGTATCAGTATTGGATTTGGAAGGAGTTGGATATCCCATCTCATGCTACAGGAAGGGTCTCAGGTTGGAATGGGAAGGAGTTGGATATCATATCTCATGCTATAGGAAGGTTCTCAGGTTTGGAAGGGGAAGGAGTTGGATATCACATTTCATGTTAGAGGAAGGATCTCAGGTTTGGTATTAGAGGCCTTGAGATATCACATCTCATGCTATCGGAAGGGTCTCAGGATTGGAATGGGAAGGAGTTGGATATCACATCTCAAGCTATAGGAAGGGTCTCAGGTTTGGTATAAGCATTGAGATATCACATCTCATGCTATAGGAAGGTTCTCTGGATTGGAATGGGAAGAAGTTGGATATCACATCTCATGCTATAGGAAGGGTCTCAGGTTTGGTATAAGCATTGAGATATCACATCTCATGCTATAGGAAGGGTCTCAGGATTGGAATGGGAAGGAGTTGTATATGACATCTCATGCCATAGGAAGGGTCTCAGGTTTGGTATAAGCATTGAGATATCACATCACATGCTATAGGAAGGGTCTCAGGATTGGAATGGGAAGGACTTGGATATCACATCTCATGCTATAGGCAGGGTCTCAGGTTTGGAAAGGGAAGGAGATGGATATCACATTTCATGTTAGAGGTAGGATCTCAGGTTTGGCATTAGTGGCATTGAGATATCACATCTCATGCTATCAGAAGGGTCTCAGGATTGGAATGGGAAGGAGTTGGATATCACATCTCATGCTAAAGGGAGGGTCTCAGGTTTGGAAGGGGAAGGATTTGGAAATCACATCTCATATTATAGGAAGGATCTCAGGTTTGGTATTAGAAGCATTGAGATATCACATCTCATGCTATCGGAAGGATCTCAGGTTTGGTATAAGAGGCATTGAGATATCACATCTCATGCTATCATAAGGGTCTCAGGATTGGAATGGGAAGGAATTGGATATCACATCTCATGTTATAGGAAGGATCTCAGGTTTGGTATTAGAAACATTGAGACATCACATCTCATGCTATAGGAAGGGTCTCAGGATTGGAATGGGAAGGAGTTGGATATCACATCTCATGTTATAGGAAGGGTCTCAGATTTGGTATAAGCATTGAGATATCACATCTCATGCTATAGGAAGGGTCTCAGGATTGGAATGGGAAGGAGTTGTATATGACATCTCATGCTAAAGGGAGGGTCTCAGGTTTGGAAGGAGAAGGATTTGGAAATCACATCTCATGTTATAGGAAGGATCTCAGGTTTGGTATTAGAAGCATTGAGATATCACATCTCATGCTATCGGAAGTATCTCAGGTTTGGTATTAGAGGCATTAAGATATCACATCTCATGCTATCATAAGGGTCTCAGGATTGGAATGGGAAGGAGTTGGATATCACATCTCTTGTTATAGGAAGGATCTCAGGTTTGGTATTAGAAGCATTGAGATATCACATCTCATGCTATAGGAAGGGTCTCAGGATTGGAATGGGAAAGAGTTGGATATCACATCTCATGCTATAGGAAGGGTCTCAGATTTGGTATAAGCATTGAGATATCACATCTCATGCTATAGGAAGGGTCTCAGGATTGGAATGGGAAGGAGTTGGATATCACATCTCATGCTATAAGAAGGGTCTCAGGTTTGGAACGGGAAGGAGTTAGATATCACATCTCATGTTATAGGAAGAGTCTCAGGTTTGTTATAAGCATTGAGATATCACATCTCTGCTATCGGAGGTGTCTCAGGATTGGGATGGGAAGGAATTGGATATCACATCTCATGCTATAGGAAGGGTATCAGGTTTGGAACGGGAAGGAGTTGGATATCCCATCTCATGTTATAGGACAGGTCTCAGGTTTGATATTAGAAGCATTAGATATCACATCTCTGCTATTGGAAGGGTCTCAGGATTGGAATGGGAAGGACTTGGATATCAGAATTCATGTTATAGGAAGGGTCTCAGGTTTGGTATTAGAAGCATTGAGATATCACATCTCATGCTATAGGAAGGGTCTCAGGATTAAAATGGGAAGGACTTGGATATCACATCTCATGCTATAGGAAGGGTCTCAGGTTTGGTATAAGCATTGAGATATCACATCTCATGCTATAGGAAGGGTCTCAGGATTGGAATGGGAAGGATATGTATATGACATCTCATGCCATAGGAAGGGTCTCAGGTTTGGTATAAGCATTGAGATATCACATCTCTGCTTTTGGAAGGGTCTCAGGATTGGAATCGGAAGGAGTTGGATATCCCATCTCATGTTATAGGAAGAGTCTCAGGTTTGGTATTAGAAGCATTGAGATATCATATCTCATGCTATCGGAAGTGTCTCAGGATTGGAATGGGAAGGAATTGGATATCACATCTCATGCTATAGGGAGGGTCTCAAGTTTGATATTAAAAGCATTGAGATATCACATCTCATGCTATAGGAAGGGTCTCAGGATTGGAATGGAAGGAGTTGGATATCACATCTCATGTTATAGGAAGGATCTCAAGTTTGGTATTAGAAGCATTGAGACATCACATCTCATGCTATAGGAAGGGTCTCAGGATTGTAATGGGAAGGAGTTGGATATCACATCTCATGCTATATGAAGGGTCTCAGGTTTGGTATAAGCATTCAGATATCACATCTCATGCTATAGGAAGGGTCTCAGGATTGGAATGGGAAGGAGTTGTATATGACATCTCATGCCGTAGGAAGGGTCTCAGGTTTGGTATAAGCATTGAGATATCACATCTCTGCTATCGGAAGGGTCTCAGGATTGGAATGGGAAGGAGTTGGATATCCCATCTCATGTTATAGGACGGGTCTCAGGTTTATTATTAGAATCATTGAGATATCATATTGCATGCTATAGGAAGGGTCTAAGGATTGGAATTGGAAGGACTTGGATATCACATCTCATGCTATAGGTAGGCTCTCAGGTTTGGAAAGGGAAGGAGTTGGATATCACATTTCATGTTAGAGGAAGGATCTCAGGTTTGGTATTAGAGGCATTGAGATATCACATCTCATGCTATAGGAAGGGTCTCAGGATTGGAATGGGAAGGAGTTAGATATCACATCTCATGCTATAGGAAGGGTCTCAGGTTTGGTATAAGCATTGAGATATCACATCTCATGCTATAGGAAGGGTCTCAGGATTGGAATGGGAAGGATATGTATATGACATTTCATGCCATAGGAAGGGTCTCAGATTTGGTATAAGCATTGAGATATCACATCTATGCTTTTGGAAGGGTCTCAGGATTGGAATGGGAAGGAGTTGGATATCCCATCTCATGTTATAGGAAGAGTCTCAGGTTTGGTATTAGAAGCATTGAGATATCACATCTCATGCTATAGGAAGTGTCTCAGGATTGGAGTGGGAAGGACTTGGATATCACATCTCATGCTATAGGGAGGGTCTCAAGTTTGATATTAGAAGCATTGAGATATCACATCTCATGCTATAGGAAGGGTCTCAGGATTGGAATGGAAGGAGTTGGATACCACATCTCATGTTTTAGGAAGGATCTCAGGTTTGGTATTAGAAGCATTGAGACATCACATCTCATGCTATAGGAAGGGTCTCAGGATTGGAATGGGAAGGAGTTGGATATCACATCTCATGCTATATGAAGGGTCTCAGGTTTGGTATAAGCATTGAGATATCACATCTCATGCTATAGGAAGCGTCTCAGGATTGGAATGGGAAGGAGTTGTATATGACATCTCATGCCGTAGGAAGGGTCTCAGGTTTGGTATAAGCATTGAGATATCACATCTCTGCTATCGTAAGGGTCTCAGGATTGGAATGGGAAGGAGTTGGATATCCCATCTCATGTTATAGGAAGAGTCTCAGGTTTGGTATTAGAAGCATTGAGATATCACATCTCATGCTATAGGAAGGGTCTCAGGATTGGAATGGGAAGCTGTTGGATATCACATCTCATGCTATAGGAAGGGTCTCAGGTTTGGTATAAGCATTGAGATATCACATCTCAAGCTATAGGAAGGGTCTCAGGATTGGAATGGGAAGGAGTTGGATATCACATCTCATGTTATAGGAAGGATCTCAGGTTTGGTATTAGAAGCATTGAGACATCACATCTCATGCTATAGGAAGGGTCTCAGGATTGGAATGGGAAGGAGTTGTATATGACATCTCATGCCGTAGGAAGGGTCTCAGGTTTGGTATAAGCATTGAGATATCACATTTCTGCTATCGGAAGGGTCTCAGGATTGGAATGGGAAGGAGTTGGATATCCCATCTCATGTTATAGGAAGGGTCTCATGATTGGAATGGGAAGGACTTGGATATCACATCTCATGCTATAGGAAGGCTCTTAGGTTTGGAAGGGGAAAGAGTTGGATATCACATTTCATGTTAGAGGTAGGATCTCAGGTTTGGTATTAGAGGCATTGAGATATCACATCTCATGCTATCAGAAGGGTCTCAGGATTGGAATGGGAAGGAGTTGGATATCACATCTCATGCTAAAGGGAGGGTCTCAGGTTTGGAAGGGGAAGGATTTGGATATCACATCTCATGTTATAGGAAGGATCTCAAGTTTGGTATTAGAAGCATTGAGATATCACATCTCATGCTATCAGAAGGGTCTCAGGATAGGAATGGGAAGGAGTTGGATATCACATCTCATGCTAAAGGGAGGGTCTCAGGTTTTGAAGGGGAAGGATTTGGATATCACATCTCATGTTATCGGAAGGATCTCAGGTTTGGTATTAGAAGTATTGAGATATCACATCTCATGCTATAGGAAGGGTCTCAGGATTGGAATGGGAACGAGTTGGATATCACATCTCATGCTAAAGGAAGGGTCTCAGGTTTGGTAGAAGCATTGAGATATCACATCTCATGCTGTAGGAAGGGTCTCAGGATTGGAATGGGAAGGAGTTGTATATGACATCTCATGCCGTAGGAAGGGTCTCAGGTTTGGTATAAGCATTGAGATATCACATCTCTGCTATCGGAAGGGTCTCAGGATTGGAATGGGAAGGAGTTGGATATCCCATCTCATGTTATAGGAAGGGTCTCATGATTGGAATGGGAAGGACTTGGATATCACATCTCATGCTATAGGAAGGCTCTTAGGTTTGGAAGGGGAAAGAGTTGGATATCACATTTCATGTTAGAGGTAGGATCTCAGGTTTGGTATTAGAGGCATTGAGATATCACATCTCATGCTATCAGAAGCGTCTCAGGATTGGAATGGGAAGGAGTTGGATATCACATCTCATGCTAAAGGGAGGGTCTCAGGTTTGGAAGGGGAAGGATTTGGATATCACATCTCATGTTATAGGAAGGATCTCAAGTTTGGTATTAGAAGCATTGAGATATCACATCTCATGCTATCAGAAGGGTTTCAGGATAGGAATGGGAAGGAGTTGGATATCACATCTCATGCTAAAGGGAGGGTCTCAGGTTTGGAAGGGGAAGGATTTGGATATCACATCTCATGTTATCGGAAGGATCTCAGGTTTGGTATTAGAAGTATTGAGATATCACATCTCATGCTATAGGAAGGGTCTCAGGATTGGAATGGGAACGAGTTGGATATCACATCTCATGCTAAAGGAAGGGTCTCAGGTTTGGTAGAAGCATTGAGATATCACATCTCATGCTATAGGAAGGGTCTCAGGATTGGAATGGGAAGGAGTTGTATATGACATCTCATGCCGTAGGAAGGGTCTCAGGTTTGGTATAAGCATTGAGATATCACATCTCTGCTATCGGAAGGGTCTCAGGATTGGAATGGGAAGGAGTTGGATATCCCATCTCATGTTATAGGAAGGGTCTCATGATTGGAATGGGAAGGACTTGGATATCACATCTCATGCTATAGGAAGGCTCTTAGGTTTGGAAGGGGAAAGAGTTGGATATCACATTTCATGTTAGAGGTAGGATCTCAGGTTTGGTATTAGAGGCATTGAGATATCACATCTCATGCTATCAGAAGCGTCTCAGGATTGGAATGGGAAGGAGTTGGATATCACATCTAATGCTAAAGGGAGGGTCTCAGGTTTGGAAGGGGAAGGATTTGGATATCACATCTCATGTTATAGGAAGGATCTCAAGTTTGGTATTAGAAGCATTGAGATATCACATCTCATGCTATCAGAAGGGTCTCAGGATAGGAATGGGAAGGAGTTGGATATCACATCTCATGCTAAAGGGAGGGTCTCAGGTTTGGAAGGGGAAGGTTTTGGATATCACATCTCATGTTATCGGAAGGATCTCAGGTTTGGTATTAGAAGTATTGAGATATCACATCTCATGCTATAGGAAGGGTCTCAGGATTGGAATGGGAACGAGTTGGATATCACATCTCATGCTAAAGGAAGGGTCTCAGGTTTGGTAGAAGCATTGAGATATCACATCTCATGCTATAGGAAGGGTCTCAGGATTGGAATGGGAAGGACTTAGATATCACATATCATGCTATAGGGAGGGTCTCAGCTTTGATATTAGAAGCATTGAGATATCACATCTCATGCTATCGGAAGTGTCTCAGGATTGGAATGGGAAGGAGCTGGATATCACATCTCATGCTAAAGGAAGGGTCTCAGGTTTGGAACGGGAAGGAGTTGGATATCACATCTCATGTTATAGGAAGGGTCTCAGGTTGGTATAAGCATTGATATATCACATCTCTGCTATCGGAAGTGTCTCAGGATTGGAATGGGAAGGAGTTGGATATCCCATCTCATGTTATAGGACGGGTCTCAGGTTTGTTATTAGAATCATTGAGATATCATATTGCATGCTGTAGGAAGGGTCTAAGGATTGGAATGGGAAGGACTTGGATATCACATCTCATGCTATAGATAGGCTCTCAGGTTTGGAAAGGGAAGGAGTTGGATATCACATTTCATGTTAGAGGAAGGATCTCAGGTTTGGTATTAGAGGCATTGAGATATCACATCTCATGCTATAGGAAGGGTCTCAGGTTGGAATTGGAAGGAGTTGGATATCACATCTCATGTTATAGGAAGGGTCTCAGGATTGGAATGGGAAGGACTTGGATATCACATCTCATGCTATAGGAAGGCTCTCAGGTTTGGAAGGGGAAAGAGTTGGATATCACATTTCATGTTAGAGGTAGGATCTCAGGTTTGGTATTAGAGGCAATGAGATATCACATCTCATGCTATCAGAAGGGTCTCAGATTTAGAATGGGAAGGAGTTGGATATCACATCTCATGCTAAAGGGAGGGTCTCAGGTTTGGAAGGGGAAGGATTTGGATATCACATCTCATGTTATAGGAAGGATCTCAGGTTTGGTATTAGAAGCATTGAGATATCACATCTCATGCTATCGGAAGGATCTCAGGTTTGGTATTAGAAGCATTGAGATATCACATCTCATGCTATCAGAAGGTTCTCAGGATTGGAATGGGAAGGAGTTGGATATCCCATCTCATGCTAAAGGGAGGGTCTCAGGTTTGGAAGGGGAAGGATTTGGATATCACATCTCATGTTATCGGAAGGATCTCAGGTTTGGTATTAGAAGTATTGAGATATCACATCTCATGCTATAGGAAGGGTCTCAGGATTGGAATATGGGAAGTAGTTGGATATCACATCTCATGCTAAAGGAAGGGTCTCAGGTTTGGTAGAAGCATTGAGATATCACATCTCATGCTATAGGAAGGGTCTCAGGAGGATATCACATCTCATGCTATAGGAAGGGTCTCAGATTTGGTATAAGCATTGAGATATCACATCTCATGCTAAAGGAAGGGTCTCAGGATTGGAATGGGAAGGAGTTGTATATGACATCTCAGGCCATAGGAAGGTTCTCAGGTTTGGTATAAGCATTGAGATATCACATCTCTGCTATCGGAAGGGTCTCAGGATTGGAATGGGAAGGAGTTGGATATCCCATCTCATGTTATAGGAAGGGTCTCAGGTTTGGTATTAGAAGCATAGAGATATCACATCTCATGCTATAGGAAGGATCTCAGGATTTGAATGGCAAGGAGTTGGATATCACATCTCATGCCATAGGAAGGGTCTCAGGTTTGGTATAAGCATTGAGATATCACATCTCTGCTATCGGAAGGGTCTCAGGATTGGATTGGGAAGGAGTTAGATATCCCTTCTCATGCTATAGGAAGTGTCTCAGGTTGGAATGGGTAGGAGTTGGATATCACATCTCATGTTATAGGAAGGGTCTCAGGATTGGAATGGGAAGGACTTGGATGTCACATCTCATGCTATAGGGAGGGTCTCAAGTTTGATATTAGAAGCATTGAGATAACAAATCTCATGATATCGGAAGGGTCTCAGGATTGGAATGGGAAGGAGTTGGATATCACATCTCATGATAAAGGAAGGGTCTAAGGTTTGGAAGGGGAAGGATTTGGATATCACATCTCATGTTATAGGACGGGTCTCAGGTTTGGTATTAGATGCATTGAGATATCAAGTCTCATGGTATAAGAAGGGTCTCAGAATTGGAATGGGAAGGAGTTGGATATCACACCTCAAGCTATAGGAAGGGTCTCAGGATTGGAATGGGAAGGAGTTTGATATCACATCTCATGCCATAGTATGGGTCTCAGGTTTGGTAGAAGCATTGGGATATCACATCTCATGCTATCGGAAGGGTATCAGTATTGGATTTGGAAGAAGTTGGATATCCCATCTCATGCTATAGGAAGGGTCTCAGGTTGGAATGGGAAGGAGTTGGATATCACATTTCATGTTATAGGAAGGGTCTCAGGATTGGAATGGGAAGGACTTGGATATCATATCTCATGCTATAGGACGGGTCTCAGGTTTGTTATTAGAATCATTGAGATATCATATTGCATGCTGTAGGAAGGGTCTAAGGATTGGAATGGGAAGGACTTGGATATCACATCTCATGCTATAGATAGGCTCTTAGGTTTGGAAAGGGAAGGAGTTGGATATCACATTTCATGTTAGAGGAAGGATCTCAGGTTTGGTATTAGAAGCATTGAGATATCACATCTCATGCTATATGAAGGGTCTCAGGATTGGAATGGGAAGTAGTTGGATATCACATCTCATGCTATAGGAAGGGTCTCAGGTTTGGTATAAGCATTGAGATATCACATCTCATGCTATAGGACAGGTCTCAGGATTGGAATAGAAGGAGTTGGATATCACATATCATGTTATAGGAGGGATCTCAGGTTTGGTATTAGAAGCATTGAGACATCACATCTCATGCTATAGGAAGGGTCTCAGGGTTGGAATGGGAAGGAGTTGGATATCACATCTCATCCAATAGGAAGGGTCTCAGGTTTGGAATGGGAAGGAATTGGATATCACATCTCATGTTATAGGAAGGATCTCAGGTTTGGTATTAGAAGCATTGAGATATCACATCTCATGCTATAGGAAGGGTCTCAGGATTGGAATGTGAAGGATTTGGATATCACATCTCATGCTAAAGGAAGGGTCTCAGGTTTGGTAGAAGCATTGAGATATCACGTCTCTGCTATCGGAAGGGTCTCAGGATTGGATTGGGAAGGAGTTGGATATCCCTTCTCATGCTATAGGAAGGGTCTCAGGATTTGAATGGCAAGGAGTTGGATATCACATCTCATGCCATAGGAAGGGTCTCAGGTTTGATATAAGCATTGAGATATCACATCTCTGCTATCGGAAGGGTCTCAGGATTGGAATGGGAAGGAGTTGGATATTCCCATCTCATGTTATAGGAAGGGTCATTGGTTTGGTATTAGAAGCATTGAGATATCACATCTCATGCTATAGGAAGGGTCTCAGGATTGGAATGGGAAGGACTTGGATATCACATCCCCTGCTATAGGGAGGGTCTCAAGTTTGATATTAGAAGCTTTGAGATATCACATCTCATGATATCGGAAGGGTCTCAGGATTGGAATGGGAAGGAGTTGGATATCACATCTCATGATAAAGGAAGGGTCTAAGGTTTGGAAGGGGAAGGATTTGGATATCACATCTCATGTTATATTACGGGTCTCAGGTTTGGTATTAGAAGCATTGAGATATCAAGTCTCAGAGTATAGGAAGGGTCTCAGAATTGGAATGGGAAGGAGTTGGATATCACATCTCAAGCTATAGGAAGGGTCTCAGGATTGGAATGGGAAGGACTTGGATATCACATCTCATGCTATAGGAAGGCTCTCAGGTTTGGAAGGGGAAAGAGTTGGATATCACATTTCATGTTAGAGGTAGGATCTCAGGTTTGGTATTAGAGGCATTGAGATATCACATCTCATGCTATCAGAAGGGTCTCAGGAATGGAATGGGAAGGAGTTGGATATCACATCTCATGCTAAAGGGAGGGTCTCAGGTTTGGAAGGGGAAGGATTTGGATATCACATCTCATGTTATAGGAAGGATCTCAGGTTTGGTATTAGAAGCATTGAGATATCACATCTCATGCTATCGGAAGGATCTCAGGTTTGGTATTAGAAGCATTGAGATATCCCATCTCATGCTATCAGAAGGGTCTAAGGATTGGAATGGGAAGGAGTTGGATATCACATCTCATGTTATCGGAAGGATCTCACGTTTGGTATTAGAAGTATTGAGATATCATATCTCATGCTATATGAAGGGTCTCAGGATTGGAATGGGAAAGAGTTGGATATCACATCTCATGCTATAGGGAGTGTCTCAGGATTGGAATGGGAAGGACTTAGATATCACATATCATGCTATAGGGAGGGTCTCAGTTTTGATATTAGAAGCATTGAGATATCACATCTCATGCTATCGGAAGTGTCTCAGGATTGGAATGGGAAGGAGCTGGATATCACATCTCATACTAAAGGAAGAGTCTCAGGTTTGGAACGGGAAGGATTTGGATATCACATCTCATGTTATAGGAAGGGTCTCAGGTTTGGTATAAGCATTGAGATATCACATCTCTGCTATCGGAAGTGTCTCAGGATTGGAATGGGAAGGAGTTGGATATCACATCTCATGTTATAGGACGGGTCTCAGGTTTGTTATTAGAATCATTGAGATATCATATTGCATGCTGTAGGAAGGGTCTAAGGGTTGGAATGGGAAGGACTTGGATATCACATCTCATGCTATAGATAGGCTCTTAGGTTTGGAAAGGGAAGGAGTTGGATATCACATTTCATGTTAGAGGAAGGATCTCAGGTTTGGTATTAGAAGCATTGAGATATCACATCTCATGCTATAGGAAGGGTCTCAGGATTGGAATGGGAAGTAGTTGGATATCACATCTCATGCTATAGGAAGGGTCTCAGGTTTAGTATAAGCATTGAGATATCACATCTCATGCTATAGGACGGGTCTCAGGATTGGAATGGAAGGAGTTGGATATCACATCTCATGTTATAGGAAGGATCTCAGGTTTGGTATTAGAAGCATTGAGACATCACATCTCATGCTATAGGAAGGGTCTCAGGGTTGGAATGGGAAGGAGTTGGATATCACATCTCATCCAATAGGAAGGGTCTCAGGTTTGGAATGGGAAGGAATTGGATATCACATCTCATGTTATAGGAAGGATCTCAGGTTTGGTATTAGAAGCATTGAGATATCACATCTCATGCTATAGGAAGGGTCTCAGGATTGGAATGTGAAGGATTTGGATATCACATCTCATGCTAAAGGAAGGGTCTCAGGTTTGGTAGAAGCATTGAGATATCACGTCTCTGCTATCGGAAGGGTCGCAGGATTGGATTGGGAAGGAGTTGGCTATCCCTTCTCATGCTATAGGAAGGGTCTCAGGATTTGAATGGCAAGGAGTTGGATATCACATCTCATGCCATAGGAAGGGTCTCAGGTTTGGTATAAACATTGAGATATCACATCTCTGCTATCGGAAGGGTCTCAGGATTGGATTGGGAAGGAGTTGGATATCCCTTCTCATGCTATAGGAAGTGTCTCAGGTTGGAATGGGAAGGAGTTGGATATCACATCTCATGTTATAGGAAGGGTCTCAGTATTGGAATGGGAAGGATTTGGATATCACATCTCTTGCTATAGGAAGGGTCTCAGGATTGGAATGGGTAGGAGTTGGATATTACTTTCTTGCTATAGGAAAGGTCTCATGTTTGGAATGGGAAGGAGTTGGATATCACATATGCTATAGTTAGTGTCTCAGGTTTGGAACGGGAAGGAGTTGGATATCACATCTCATGTTATAGGAAGGGTCTCAGGTTTGGTATAAGCATTGAGATATCACATCTCTGCTATCGGAAGCGGCTCAGGATTGGAATGGGAAGGAGTTGGATATCACATCTCATGTTATAGTAAGAGTCTCTGGTTTGGTATTAGAATCATTGAGATATCACATCGCATGCTGTAGGAAGGGTCTAAGGATTGGAATGGGATGGACTTTGATATCACATCTCATGCTATAGGTAGGCTCTCAGGTTTGGTATAAGCATTGAGATATCACATCTCATGCTATAGGAAGGGTCTCAGGATTGGAATGGGAAGGATTTGGATATCACATCTCATGCTATACGAAGCGTCTCAGATTTGGTATAAGCATTGAGATATCACATCTCATGCTAAAGGAAGGGTCTCAGGATTGGAATGGGAAGGAGTTGTATATGACATCTCAGGCCATAGGAAGGGTCTCAGGTTTGGTATAAGCATTGAGATATCACATCTCTGCTATCGGAAGGGTCTCAGGATTGGAATGGGAAGGAGTTGGATATCCCATCTCATGTTATAGGAAGGGTCTCAGGTTTGGTATTAGAAGCATAGAGATATCACATCTCATGCTATAGGAAGGGTCTCAGGATTGGAATGGGAAGGACTTGGATGTCACATCTCATGCTATAGGGAGGATCTCAAGTTTGATATTAGAAGCATTGAGATAACAAATCTCATGATATCGGAAGGGTCTCAGGATTGGAATGGGAAGGAGTTGGATACCACATCTCATGATAAAGGAAGGGTCTAAGGTTTGGAAGGGGAAGGATTTGGATATCACATCTCATGTTATAGGACGGGTCTCAGGTTTGGTATTAGAAGCATTGAGATATCAAGTCTCATGGTATAAGAAGGGTCTCAGAATTGGAATGGGAAGGAGTTGGATATCACACCTCAAGCTATAGGAAGGGTCTCAGGATTGGAATCGGAAGGAGTTTGATATCACATCTCATGTCATAGTATGGGTCTCAGGTTTGGTAGAAGCATTGGGATATCACATCTCATGCTATCGGAAGGGTATCAGTATTGGATTTTGAAGAAGTTGGATATCCCATCTCATGCTATAGGAAGGGTCTCAGGTTGGAATGGGAAGGAGTTGGATATCACATTTCATGTTATAGGAAGGGTCTCAGGATTGGAATGGGAAGGACTTGGATATCATATCTCATGCTATAGGACGGGTCTCAGGTTTGTTATTAGAATCATTGAGATATCATATTGCATGCTGTAGGAAGGGTCTAAGGATTGGAATAGGAAGGACCTGGATATCACATCTCATGCTATAGATAGGCTCTTAGGTTTGGAAAGGGAAGGAGTTGGATATCACATTTCATGTTAGAGGAAGGATCTCAGGTTTGGTATTAGAAGCATTGAGATATCACATCTCATGCTATAGGAAGGGTCTCAGGATTGGAATGGGAAGTAGTTGGATATCACATCTCATGCTATAGGAAGGGTCTCAGGTTTGGTATAAGCATTGCGATATCACATCTCATGCTATAGGACGGGTCTCAGGATTGGAATGGAAGGAGTTGGATATCACATCTCATGTTATAGGAAGGATCTCAGGTTTGGTATTAGAATCATTGAGACATCACATCTCATGCTATAGGAAGGGTCTCAGGGTTGGAATGGGAAGGAGTTGGATATCACAACTCATCCAATAGGAAGGGTCTCAGGTTTGGAATGGGAAGGAATTGGATATCACATCTCATGTTATAGGAAGGATCTCAGGTTTGGTATTAGAAGCATTGAGATATCACATCTCATGCTATAGGAAGGGTCTCAGGATTGGAATGTGAAGGATTTGGATATCACATCTCATGCTAAAGGAAGGGTCTCAGGTTTGGTAGAAGCATTGAGATATCACGTCTCTGCTATCGGAAGGGTCTCAGGATTGGATTGGGAAGGAGTTGGATATCCCTTCTCATGCTATAGGAAGGGTCTCAGGATTTGAATGGCAAGGAGTTGGATATCACATCTCATGCCATACGAAGGGTCTCAGGTTTGGTATAAGCATTGAGATATCACATCTCTGCTATCGGAAGCGTCTCAGGATTGGAATGGGAAGGAGTTGGATATTCCCATCTCATGTAATAGGAAGGGTCTCAGGTTTGGTATTAGAAGCATTGAGATATCACATCTCATGCTATAGGAAGGGTCTCAGGATTGGAATGGGAAGGACTTGGATATCACATCTCATGCTATAGGGAGGGTCTCAAGTTTGATATTAGAAGCTTTGAGATATCACATCTCATGATATCGGAAGGGTCTCAGGATTGGAATGGGAAGGAGTTGGATATCACATCTCATGATAAAGGAAGGGTCTAAGGTTTGGAAGGGGAAGGATTTGGATATCACATCTCATGTTATATTACGGATCTCAGGTTTGGTATTAGAAGCATTGAGATATCAAGTCTCAGAGTATATGAAGGGTCTCAGAATTGGAATGGGAAGGAGTTGGATATCACATCTCAAGCTATAGGAAGGGTCTCAGGATTGGAATGGGAAGGACTTGGATATCACATCTCATGCTATAGGAAGGCTCTCAGGTTTGGAAGGGGAAAGAGTTGGATATCACATTTCATGTTAGAGGTAGGATCTCAGGTTTGGTATTAGAGGCATTGAGATATCACATCTCATGCTATCAGAAGGGTCTCGGGAATGGAATGGGAAGGAGTTGGATATCACATCTCATGCTAAAGGGAGGGTCTCAGGTTTGGAAGGGGAAGGATTTGGATATCACATCTCATGTTATAGGAAGGATCTCAGGTTTGGTATTAGAAGCATTGAGATATCACATCTCATGCTATCGGAAGGATCTCAGGTTTGGTATTAGAAGCATTGAGATATCACATCTCATGCTATCAGAAGGGTCTCAGGATTGGAATGGGAAGGAGTTGGATATCACATCTCATGCTAAAGGGAGGGTCTCAGGTTTGGAAGGGGAAGGATTTGGATATCACATCTCATGTTATCGGAAGGATCTCACGTTTGGTATTAGAAGTATTGAGATATCATATCTCATGCTATAGGAAGGGTCTCAGGATTGGAATGGGAAGGAGTTGGATATCACATCTCATGCTATAGGAAGTGTCTCAGGATTGTAATGGGAAGGACTTGGATATCACATCTCATGCTATAGGTAGGGTCTCAAGTTTGATATTAGAAGCATTGAGATATCACATCTCATGCTACAGGAAGGGTCTGAGGATTGGAATGGGAAGGAGTTGGATATCACATCTCATGCTATGGGAAGGGTCTCAGGTTTGGTATAAGCAGTGAGATATCACATCTCATGCTATAGGAAGTGTCTCAGGATTGGAATGGGAAGGAGTTGGATATCACATCTCATGTTATAGGAAGGATCTCAGGTTTGGTATAAGCATTGAGATATCACATCTCTGCTATCGGAAGGGTCTCAGGATTGGAATGGGAAGGAGCTGGATATTCCCATCTCATGTTATAGGAAGGGTCTCAGGTTTGGTATTAGAAGCATTGAGATATCACATCTCATGCTATAGGAAGGGTCTCAGGATTGGAATGGGAAGGACTTGGATATCACATCTCATGCTATAGGGAGGGTCTCAAGTTTGATATTAGAAGCTTTGAGATATCACATCTCATGATATCGGAAGGGTCTCAGGATTGGAATGGGAAGGAGTTGGATATCACATCTCAAGTTATAGGAAGGGTCTCAGGATTGGAATGGGAAGGACTTGGATATCACATCTCATGCTATAGGAAGGCTCTCAGGTTTGGAAGGGGAAAGAGTTGGATATCACATTTCATGTTAGAGGTAGGATCTCAGGTTTGGTATTAGAGGCATTGAGATATCACATCTCATGCTATCAGAAGGGTCTCAGGAATGGAATGGGAAGGAGTTGGATATCACATCTCATGCTAAAGGGAGGGTCTCAGGTTTGGAAGGGGAAGGATTTGGATATCACATCTCATGTTATAGGAAGGATCTCAGGTTTGGTATTAGAAGCATTGAGATATCACATCTCATGCTATCGGAAGGATCTCAGGTTTGGTATTAGAAGCATTGAGATATCACATCTCATGCTATCAGAAGAGTCTCAGGATTGGAATAGGAAGGAGTTCGATATCACATCTCATGCTAAAGGGAGGGTCTCAGGATTGGAAGGGGAAGGATTTGGATATCACATCTCATGTTATCGGAAGGATCTCACGTTTGGTATTAGAAGTATTGAGATATCATATCTCATGCTATAGGAAGGGTCTCAGGATTGGAATGGGAAGGAGTTGGATATCACATCTCATGCTATAGGGAGGGTCTCAGGATTGGAATGGGAAGGACTTAGATATCACATATCATGCTATAGGGAGGGTCTCAGTTTTGATATTAGAAGCATTGAGATATCACATCTCATGCTATAGGAAGTGTCTCAGGATTGGAATGGGAAGGTGCTGGATATCACATCTCATGCTAAAGGAAGGGTCTCAGGTTTGGAACGGGAAGGATTTGGATATCACATCTCATGTTATAGGAAGGGTCTCAGGTTTGGTATAAGCATTGAGATATCACATCTCTGCTATCGGAAGTGTCTCAGGATTGGAATGGGAAGGAGTTGGATATCCCATCTCATGTTATAGGACGGGTCTCAGGTTTGTTATTAGAATCATTGAGATATCATATTGCATGCTGTAGGAAGGGTCTAAGGGTTGGAATGGGAAGGACTTGGATATCACATCTCATGCTATAGATAGGCTCTTAGGTTTGGAAAGGGAAGGAGTTGGATATCACATTTCATGTTAGAGGAAGGATCTCAGGTTTGGTATTAGAAGCATTGAGATATCGCATCTCATGCTATAGGAAGGGTCTCAGGATTGGAATGGGAAGCAGTTGGATATCACATCTCATGCTATAGGAAGGGTCTCAGGTTTGGTATAAGCATTGAGATATCACATCTCATGCTATAGGACGGGTCTCAGGATTTGAATGGAAGGAGTTGGATATCACATCTCATGTTATAGGAAGGATCTCAGGTTTGGTATTAGAAGCATTGAGACATCACATCTCATGCTATAGGAAGGGTCTCAGGGTTGGAATGGGAAGGAGTTGGATATCACATCGCATCCAATAGGAAGGGTCTCAGGTTTGGAATGGGAAGGAATTGGATATCACATCTCATGTTATAGGAAGGATCTCAGGTTTGGTATTAGAAGCATTGAGATATCACATCTCATGCTATAGGAAGGGTCTCAGGATTGGAATGTGAAGGATTTGGATATCACATCTCATGCTAAAGGAAGGGTCTCAGGTTTGGTAGAAGCATTGAGATATCACGTCTCTGCTATCGGAAGGGTCTCAGGATTGGATTGGGAACGAGTTGGATATCACATCTCATGCCATAGGAAGGGTCTCAGGTTTGGTATAAGCATTGAGATATCACATCTCTGCTATCGGAAGGGTCTCAGGATTGGAATGGGAAGGATTTGGATATCACATCTCTTGCTATAGGAAGGGTCTCAGGATTGGAATGGGTAGGAGTTGGATATTACTTTCTTGCTATAGGAAGGGTCTCATGTTTGGAATGGGAAGGAGTTGGATATCACATATGCTATAGTTAGTGTCTCAGGTTTGGAACGGAAGGAGTTGGATATCACATCTCATGTTATAGGAAGGGTCTCAGGTTTGGTATAAGCATTGAGATATCACATCTCTGCTATCGGAAGCGGCTCAGGATTGGAATGGGAAGGAGTTGGATATCCCATCTCATGTTATAGGAAGAGTCTCTGGTTTGGTATTAGAATCATTGAGATATCACATTGCATGCTGTAGGAAGGGTCTAAGGATTGGAATGGGATGGACTTGGATATCACATCTCATGCTATAGGTAGGCTCTCAGGTTTGGTATAAGCATTGAGATATCACATCTCATGCTATAGGAAGGGTCTCAGGATTGGAATGGGAAGGAATTGGATATCACATCTCATGCTATAGGAAGGGAATCAGATTTGGTATAAGCATTGAGATATCACATCTCATGCTAAAGGAAGGGTCTCAGGATTGGAATGGGAAGGAGTTGTATATGACATCTCAGGCCATAGGAAGGTTCTCAGGTTTGGTATAAGCATTGAGATATCACATCTCTGCTATCGGAAGGGTCTCAGGATTGGAATGGGAAGGAGTTGGATATCCCATCTCATGTTATAGGAAGGGTCTCAGGTTTGGTATTAGAAGCATAGAGATATCACATCTCATGCTATAGGAAGGGTCTCAGGATTTGAATGGCAAGGAGTTGGATATCACATCTCATGCCATAGGAAGGGTCTCAGGTTTGGTATAAACATTCAGATATCACATCTCTGCTATCGGAAGGGTCTCAGGATTGGATTGGGAAGGAGTTAGATATCCCTTCTCATGCTATAGGAAGTGTCTCAGGTTGGAATGGGAAGGAGTTGGATATCACATCTCATGTTATAGGAAGGGTCTCGGGATTGGAATGGGAAGGACTTGGATGTCACATCTCATGCTTTAGGGAGGGTCTCAAGTTTGATATTAGAAGCATTGAGATAACAAATCTCATGTTATCGGAAGGGTCTCAGGATTGGAATGGGAAGGAGTTGGATATCACATCTCATGATAAAGGAAGGGTCTAAGGTTTGGAAGGGGAAGGATTTGGATATCACATCTCATGTTATAGGACGGGTCTCAGGTTTGGTATTAGAAGCATTGAGATATCAAGTCTCATGGTATAAGAAGGGTCTCAGAATTGGAATGGGAAGGAGTTGGATATCACACCTCAAGCTATAGGAAGGGTCTCAGGATTGGAATGGGAAGGACTTGGATATCACATCTCATGCTATAGGGAGGGTCTCAAGTTTGATATTAGAAGCTTTGAGATATCACATCTCATGATATCGGAAGGGTCTCAGGATTGGAATGGGAAGGAGTTGGATATCACATCTCATGATAAAGGAAGGGTCTAAGGTTTGGAAGGGGAAGGATTTGGATATCACATCTCATGTTATATTACGGGTCTCACGTTTGTATTAGAAGCATTGAGATATCAAGTCTCATAGTATAGGAAGGGTCTCAGAATTGGAATGGGAAGGAGTTGGATATCACATCTCAAGCTATAGGAAGGGTCTCAGGATTGGAATGGGAAGGACTTGGATATCACATCTTATGCTATAGGAAGGCTCTCAGGTTTGGAAGGGGAAATAGTTGGATATCACATTTCATGTTAGAGGTAGGATCTCAGGTTTGGTATTAGAGGCATTGAGATATCACATCTCATGCTATCAGAAGGGTCTTAGGAATGGAATGGGAAGGAGTTGGATATCACATCTCATGCTAAAGGGAGGGTCTCAGGTTTGGAAGGGGAAGGATTTGGATATCACATCTCATGTTATAGGAAGGATCTCAGGTTTGCTATTAGAAGCATTGAGATATCACATCTCATGCTATCGGAAGGATCTCAGGTTTGGTATTAGAAGCATTGAGATATCACATCTCATGCTATCAGAAGAGTCTCAGGATTGGAATAGGAAGGAGTTGGATATCACATCTCATGCTAAAGGGAGGGTCTCAGGATTGGAAGGGGAAGGATTTGGATATCACATCTCATGTTATCGGAAGGATCTCACGTTTGGTATTAGAAGTATTGAGATATCATATCTCATGCTATAGGAAGGGTCTCAGGATTGGAATGGGAAGGAGTTGGATATCACATCTCATGCTATAGGGAGGGTCTCAGGATTGGAATGGGAAGGACTTAGATATCACATATCATGCTATAGGGAGGGTCTCAGTTTTGATATTAGAAGCATTGAGATATCACATCTCATGCTATAGGAAGTGTCTCAGGATTGGAATGGGAAGGATTTGGATATCACATCTCATGTTATAGGAAGGGTCTCAGGTTTGGTATAAGCATTGAGATATCACATCTCTGCTATCGGAAGTGTCTCAGGTTTGGAAAGGGAAGGAGTTGAATATCACATTTCATGTTAGAGGAAGGATCTCAGGTTTGGTATTAGAAGCATTGAGATATCACATCTCATGCTATAGGAAGGGTCTCAGGATTGGAATGGGAAGCAGTTGGATATCACATCTCATGCTATAGGAAGGGTCTCAGGTTTGGTATAAGCATTGAGATATCACATCTCATGCTATAGGACGGGTCTCAGGATTGGAATGGAAGGAGTTGGATATCACATCTCATGTTATAGGAAGGATCTCAGGTTTGGTATTAGAAGCATTGAGACATCACATCTCATGCTATAGGAAGGGTCTCAGGGTTGGAATGGGAAGGAGTTGGATATCACATCTCATCCAATAGGAAGGGTCTCAGGTTTGGAATGGGAAGGAATTGGATATCACATCTCATGTTATAGGAAGGATCTCAGGTTTGGTATTAGAAGCATTGAGATATCACATCTCATGCTATAGGAAGGGTCTCAGGATTGGAATGTGAAGGATTTGGATATCACATCTCATGCTAAAGGAAGGGTCTCAGGTTTGGTAGAAGCATTGAGATATCACGTCTCTGCTATCGGAAGGGTCTCAGGATTGGATTGGGAAGGAGTTGGATATCACATCTCATGCCATAGGAAGGGTCTCAGGTTTGGTATAAGCATTGAGATATCACATCTCTGCTATCGGAAGGGTCTCAGGATTGGATTGGGAAGGAGTTGGATATCCCTTCTCATGCTATAGGAAGTGTCTCAGGTTGGAATGGGAAGGAGTTGGATATCACATCTCATGTTATAGGAAGGGTCTCAGGATTGGAATGGGAAGGATTTGGATATCACATCTCTTGCTATAGGAAGGGTCTCAGGATTGGAATGGGTAGGAGTTGGATATTACTTTCTTGCAATAGGAAGGGTCTCATGTTTGGAATGGGAAGGAGTTGGATATCACATATGCTATAGTTAGTGTCTCAGGTTTGGAACGGGAAGGAGTTGGATATCACATCTCATGTTATAGGAAGGGTCTCAGGCTTGGTATAAGCATTGAGATATCACATCTCTGCTATCGGAAGCGCTCAGGATTGGAATGGGAAGGAGTTGGATATCCCATCTCATGTTATAGGAAGAGTCTCTGGTTTGGTAGAATCATTGAGATATCCCATCTCATGTTATAGGAAGGGTCTCAGGTTTGGTATTAGAAGCATAGAGATATCACATCTCATGCTATAGGAAGGGTCTCAGGATTTGAATGGCAAGGAGTTGGATATCACATCTCATGCCATAGGAAGGGTCTCAGGTTTGGTATAAGCATTCAGATATCACATCTCTGCTATCGGAAGGGTCTCAGGATTGGATTGGGAAGGAGTTAGATATCCCTTCTCATGCTATAGGAAGTGTCTCAGGTTGGAATGGGAAGGAGTTGGATATCACATCTCATGTTATAGGAAGGGTCTCGGGATTGGAATGGGAAGGACTTGGATGTCACATCTCATGCTTTAGGGAGGGTCTCAAGTTTGATATTAGAAGCATTGAGATAACAAATCTCATGATATCGGAAGGGTCTCAGGATTGGAATGGGAAGGAGTTGGATATCACATCTCATGATAAAGGAAGGGTCTAAGGTTTGGAAGGGGAAGGATTTGGATATCACATCTCATGTTATAGGACGGGTCTCAGGTTTGGTATTAGAAGCATTGAGATATCAAGTCTCATGGTATAAGAAGGGTCTCAGAATTGGAATGGGAAGGAGTTGGATATCACACCTCAAGCTATAGGAAGGGTCTCAGGATTGGAATGGGAAGGACTTGGATATCACATCTCATGCTATAGGGAGGGTCTCAAGTTTGATATTAGAAGCTTTGAGATATCACATCTCATGATATCGGAAGGGTCTCAGGATTGGAATGGGAAGGAGTTGGATATCACATCTCATGATAAAGGAAGGGTCTAAGGTTTGGAAGGGGAAGGATTTGGATATCACATCTCATGTTATATTACGGGTCTCACGTTTGTATTAGAAGCATTGAGATATCAAGTCTCATAGTATAGGAAGGGTCTCAGAATTGGAATGGGAAGGAGTTGGATATCACATCTCAATCTATAGGAAGGGTCTCAGGATTGGAATGGGAAGGACTTGGATATCACATCTTATGCTATAGGAAGGCTCTCAGGTTTGGAAGGGGAAATAGTTGGATATCACATTTCATGTTAGAGGTAGGATCTCAGGTTTGGTATTAGAGGCATTGAGATATCACATCTCATGCTATCAGAAGGGTCTTAGGAATGGAATGGGAAGGAGTTGGATATCACATCTCATGCTAAAGGGAGGGTCTCAGGTTTGGAAGGGGAAGGAATTCGATATCACATCTCATGTTATAGGAAGGATCTCAGGTTTGCTATTAGAAGCATTGAGATATCACATCTCATGCTATCGGAAGGATCTCAGGTTTGGTATTAGAAGCATTGAGATATCACATCTCATGCTATCAGAAGAGTCTCAGGATTGGAATAGGAAGGAGTTGGATATCACATCTCATGCTAAAGGGAGGGTCTCAGGATTGGAAGGGGAAGGATTTGGATATCACATCTCATGTTATCGGAAGGATCTCACGTTTGGTATTAGAAGTATTGAGATATCATATCTCATGCTATAGGAAGGGTCTCAGGATTGGAATGGGAAGGAGTTGGATATCACATCTCATGCTATAGGGAGGGTCTCAGGATTGGAATGGGAAGGACTTAGATATCACATATCATGCTATAGGGAGGGTCTCAGTTTTGATATTAGAAGCATTGAGATATCACATCTCATGCTATAGGAAGTGTCTCAGGATTGGAATGGGAAGGATTTGGATATCACATCTCATGTTATAGGAAGGGTCTCAGGTTTGGTATAAGCATTGAGATATCACATCTCTGCTATCGGATGTGTCTCAGGTTTGGAAAGGGAAGGAGTTGGATATCACATTTCATGTTAGAGGAAGGATCTCAGGTTTGGTATTAGAAGCATTGAGATATCACATCTCATGCTATAGGAAGGGTCTCAGGATTGGAATGGGAAGCAGTTGGATATCACATCTCATGCTATAGGAAGGGTCTCAGGTTTGGTATAAGCATTGAGATATCACATCTCATGCTATAGGACGGGTCTCAGGATTGGAATGGAAGGAGTTGGATATCACATCTCATGTTATAGGAAGGATCTCAGGTTTGGTATTAGAAGCATTGAGACATCACATCTCATGCTATAGGAAGGGTCTCAGGGTTGGAATGGGAAGGAGTTGGATATCACATCTCATCCAATAGGAAGGGTCTCAGGTTTGGAATGGGAAGGAATTGGATATCACATCTCATGTTATAGGAAGGATCTCAGGTTTGGTATTAGAAGCATTGAGATATCACATCTCATGCTATAGGAAGGGTCTCAGGATTGGAATGTGAAGGATTTGGATATCACATCTCATGCTAAAGGAAGGGTCTCAGGTTTGGTAGAAGCATTGAGATATCACGTCTCTGCTATCGGAAGGGTCTCAGGATTGGATTGGGAAGGAGTTGGATATCACATCTCATGCCATAGGAAGGGTCTCAGGTTTGGTATAAGCATTGAGATATCACATCTCTGCTATCGGAAGGGTCTCAGGATTGGATTGGGAAGGAGTTGGATATCCCTTCTCATGCTATAGGAAGTGTCTCAGGTTGGAATGGGAAGGAGTTGGATATCACATCTCATGTTATAGGAAGGGTCTCAGGATTGGAATGGGAAGGATTTGGATATCACATCTCTTGCTATAGGAAGGGTCTCAGGATTGGAATGGGTAGGAGTTGGATATTACTTTCTTGCAATAGGAAGGGTCTCATGCTTGGAATGGGAAGGAGTTGGATATCACATATGCTATAGTTAGTGTCTCAGGTTTGGAACGGGAAGGAGTTGGATATCACATCTCATGTTATAGGAAGGGTCTCAGGCTTGGTATAAGCATTGAGATATCACATCTCTGCTATCGGAAGCGGCTCAGGATTGGAATGGGAAGGAGTTGGATATCCCATCTCATGTTATAGGAAGAGTCTCTCGTTTGGTAGAATCATTGAGATATCACATCGCATGCTGTAGGAAGGGTCAAAGGATTGGAATGGGATGGACTTGGATATCACATCTCATGCTATAGGTAGGCTCTCAGGTTTGGTATAAGCATTGAGATATCACATCTCATGCTATAGGAAGGGTCTCAGGATTGGAATGGGAAGGAATTGGATATCACATCTCATGCTATAGGAAGGGTCTCAGATTTGGTATAAGCATTGAGATATCACATCTCATGCTAAAGGAAGAGTCTCAGGATTGGAATGTGAAGGATTTGGATATCACATCTCATGCTAAAGGAAGGGTCTCAGGTTTGGTAGAAGCATTGAGATATCACGTCGCTGCTATCGGAAGGGTCTCAGGATTGGATTGGGAAGGAGTTGGATATCCCTTCTCATGCTATAGGAAGGGTCTCAGGATTTGAATGGCAAGGAGTTGGATATCACATCTCATGCCATAGGAAGGGTCTCAGGTTTGGTATAAGCATTGAGATATCACATCTCTGCTATCGGAAGGGTCTCAGGATTGGATTGGGAAGGAGTTGGATATCCCTTCTCATGCTATAGGAAGTGTCTCAGGTTGGAATGGGAAGGAGTTGGATATCACATCTCATGCTATAGGAAGGGTCTCAGGTTTGGTATAAGCATTGAGATATCACATCTCATGCTATAGGACGGGTCTCAGGATTGTAATGGAAGGAGTTGGATATCACATCTCATGTTATAGGAAGGATCTCAGGTTTGGTATTAGAATCATTGAGACATCACATCTCATGCTATAGGAAGGGTCTCAGGGTTGGAATGGGAAGGAGTTGGATATCACAATTCATCCAATAGGAAGGGTCTCAGGTTTGGAATGGGAAGGAATTGGATATCACATCTCATGTTATAGGAAGGATCTCAGGTTTGGTATTAGAAGCATTGAGATATCACATCTCATGCTATAGGAAGGGTCTCAGGATTGGAATGTGAAGGATTTGGATATCACATCTCATGCTAAAGGAAGGGTCTCAGGTTTGGTAGAAGCATTGAGATATCACGTCTCTGCTATCGGAAGGGTCTCAGGATTGGATTGGGAAGGAGTTGGATATCCCTTTTCATGCTATAGGAAGGGTCTCAGGATTTGAATGGCAAGGAGTTGGATATCACATCTCATGCCACAGGAAGGGTCTCAGGTTTGGTTTAAGCATTGAGATATCACATCTCTGCTATCGGAAGGGTCTCAGGATTGGATTGGGAAGGAGTTGGATATCCCTTCTCATGCTATAGGAAGTGTCTCAGGTTGGAATGGGAAGGAGTTGGATATCACATCTCATGTTATAGGAAGGGTCTCAGGATTGGAATGGGAAGGATTTGGATATCACATCTCTTGCTATAGGAAGGGTCTCAGGATTGGAATGGGTAGGAGTTGGATATTACTTTCTTGCTATAGGAAGGGTCTCATGTTTGGAATGGGAAGGAGTTGGATATCACATATGCTATAGTTAGTGTCTCAGGTTCGGAACGGGAAGGAGTTGGATATCACATCTCATGTTATAGGAAGGGTCTCAGGTTTGGTATAAGCATTGAGATATCACATCTCTGCTATCGGAAGCGGCTCAGGATTTGAATGGGAAGGAGTTGGATATCCCATCTCATGTTATAGGAAGAGTCTCTGGTTTGGTATTAGAATCATTGAGATATCACATCGCATGCTGTAGGAAGGGTCTAAGGATTGGAATGGGGTGGACTTGGATATCACATCTCATGCTATAGGTAGGCTCTCAGTTTTGGTATAAGCATTGAGATATCACATCTCATGCTATAGGAAGGGTCTCAGGATTGGAATGGGAAGGAATTGGATATCACATCTCATGCTATAGGAAGGGTCTCAGATTTGGTATAAGCATTGAGATATCACATCTCATGTTAAAGGAAGGGTCTCAGGATTGGAATGGGAAGGAGTTGTATATGACATCTCAGGCCATAGGAAGGTTCTCAGGTTTGGTATAAGCATTGAGATATCACATCTCTGCTATCGGAAAGGTCTCAGGATTGGAATGGGAAGGAGTTGGATATCCCATCTCATGTTATAGGAAGGGTCTCAGGTTTGGTATTAGAAGCATAGAGATATCACATCTCATGCTATAGGAAGGGTCTCAGGATTGGAATGGGAAGGACTTGGATGTCACATCTCATGCTATAGGGAGGGTCTCAAGTTTGATATTAGAAGCATTGAGATAACAAATCTCATGATATCGGAAGGGTCTCAGGATTGGAATGGGAAGGAGTTGGATATCACATCTCATGATAAAGGAAGGGTCTAAGGTTTGGAAGGGGAAGGATTTGGATATCACATCTCATGTTATAGGACGGGTCTCAGGTTTGGTATTAGAAGCATTGAGATATCACGTCTCATGGTATACGAAGGGTCTCAGAATTGGAATGGGAAGGAGTTGGATATCACACCTCAAGCTATAGGAAGGGTCTCAGGATTGGAATGGGAAGGAGTTTGATATCACATCTCATGCCATAGTATGGGTCTCAGGTTTGGTAGAAGCATTGGGATATCACATCTCATGCTATCGGAAGGGTATCAGTATTGGATTTGGAAGAAGTTGGATATCCCATCTCATGCTATAGGAAGGGTCTCAGGTTGGAATGGGAAGGAGTTGGATATCACATTTCATGTTATAGGAAGGGTCTCAGGATTGGAATGGGAAGGACTTGGATATCATATCTCATGCTATAGGACGGGTCTCAGGTTTGTTATTAGAATCATTGAGATATCATATTGCATGCTGTAGGAAGGGTCTAAGGATTGGAATGGGAAGGACCTGGATATCACATCTCATGCTATAGATAGGCTCTTAGGTTTGGAAAGGGAAGGAGTTGGATATCACATCTCATGTTATAGGATGGATCTCAGGTTTGGTATTAGAAGTATTGAGATATCACATCTCATGTTATCGGAAGGATCTCAGGTTTGGTATTAGAAGTATTGAGATATCACATCTCATGCTATAGGAAGGGTCTCAGGATTGGAATGGGAAGGAGTTGGATATCACATCTCATGCTAAAGGAAGGGTCTCAGGTTTGGTAGAAGCATTGAGATATCACATCTCATGCTATAGGAAGGGTCTCAGGATTGGAATGGGAAGGACTTAGATATCACATATCATGCTATAGGGAGGGTCTCAGTTTTGATATTAGAAGCATTGAGATATCACATCTCATGCTATCGGAAGTGTCTCAGGATTGGAATGGGAAGGATATCACATCTCATGCTAAAGGAAGGGTCTCAGGTTTGGAACGGGAAGGAGTTAAATTTCACATCTCATGTTATAGGAAGGGTCTCAGGTTTGGTATAAACATTGAGATATCACATCTCTGCTATCGGAAGTGTCTCAGGATTGGCATGGGAAGGAGTTGGATATCCCATCTCATGTTATAGGACGGGTCTCAGGTTTGTTATTAGAATCATTGAGATATCATATTGCATGCTGTAGGAAGGGTCTAAGGGTTGGAATGTGAAGGACTTGGATATCACATCTCATGCTATAGATAGGCTCTTAGGTTTGGAAAGGGAAGGAGTTGGATATCACATTTCATGTTAGAGGAAGGATCTCAGGTTTGGTATTAGAAGCATTGAGATATCACATCTCATGCTATAGGAAGGGTCTCAGGATTTGAATGGGAAGGAGTTGGATATCACATCTCATGCTATAGGAAGGGTCTCAGGTTTGGTATAAGCATTGAGATATCACATCTCATGCTATAGGACGGGTCTCAGGATTGGAATGGAAGGAGTTGGATATCACATCTCATGTTATAGGAAGGATCTCAGGTTTGGTATTAGAAGCATTGAGACATCACATCTCATGCTATAGGAAGGGTCTCAGGGTTGGAATGGGAAGGAGTTGGATATCACATCTCATCCAATAGGAAGGGTCTCAGGTTTGGAATGGGAAGTAATTGGATATCACATCTCATGTTATAGGAAGGATCTCAGGTTTGGAATTAGAGGCATTGAGATATCAAATCTCATGCTATAGGAAGGGTTTCAGGATTGGAATGTGAAGGATTTGGATATCACATCTCATGCTAAAGGAAGGGTCTCAGGTTTGGTAGAAGCATTGAGATATCACGTCTCTGCTATCGGAAGGGTCTCAGGATTGGATTGGGAAGGAGTTGGATATCCCTTTTCATGCTATAGGAAGGGTCTCAGGTTTGGTATAAGCATTGAGATATCACATCTCTGCTATCGGAAGGGTCTCAGGATTGGATTGGGAAGGAGTTGGATATCCCTTCTCATGCTATAGGAAGTGTCTCAGGTTGGAATGGGAAGGAGTTGGATATCACATCTCATGTTATAGGAAGGGTCTCAGGATTGGAATGGGAAGGATTTGGATATCACATCTCTTGCTATAGGAAGGGTCTCAGGATTGGAATGGGTAGGAGTTGGATATTACTTTCTTGCTATAGGAAGGGTCTCATGTTTGGAATGGGAAGGAGTTGGATATCACATATGCTATAGTTAGTGTCTCAGGTTTGGAACGGGAAGGAGTTGGATATCACATCTCATGTTATAGGAAGGGTCTCAGGTTTGGTATAAGCATTGAGATATCACATCTCTGCTATCGGAAGCGGCTCAGGATTGGAATGGGAAGGAGTTGGATATCCCATCTCATGTTATAGGAAGAGTCTCTGGTTTGGTATTAGAATAATTGAGATATCACATTGCATGTTGTAGGAAGGGTCTAAGGATTGGAATGGGATGGACTTGGATATCACATCTCATGCTATAGGTAGGCTCTCAGGTTTGGTATAAGCATTGAAATATCACATCTCATGCTATAGGAAGGGTCTCAGGATTGGAATGGGAAGGAATTGGATATCACATCTCATGCTATAGGAAGGGTCTCAGATTTGGTATAAGCATTGAGATATCGCATATCATGCTAAAGGAAGGGTCTCAGGATTGGAATGGGAAGGAGTTGTATATGACATCTCAGGCCATAGGAAGGTTCTCAGGTTTGGTATAAGCATTGAGATATCACATCTCTGCTATCGGAAAGGTCTCAGGATTGGAATGGGAAGGAGTTGGATATCCCATCTCATGTTATAGGAAGGGTCTCAGGTTTGGAATGGGAAGGAATTGGATATCACATCTCATGTTATAGGAAGGATCTCAGGTTTGGTATTAGAATCATTGAGATATCACATCTCATGCTATAGGAAGGGTCTCAGGATTGGAATGTGAAGGATTTGGATATCACATCTCATGCTAAAGGAAGGGTCTCAGGTTTGGTAGAAGCATTGAGATATCACGTCTCTGCTATCGGAAGGGTCTCAGGATTGGATTGGGAAGGAGTTGGATATCCCTTCTCATGCTATAGGAAGGGTCTCAGGATTTGAATGGCAAGGAGTTGGATATCACATCTCATGCCATACGAAGGGTCTCAGGTTTGGTATAAGCATTGAGATATCACATCTCTGCTATCGGAAGGGTCTCAGGATTGGAATGGGAAGGAGTTGGATATTCCCATCTCATGTAATAGGAAGGGTCTCAGGTTTGGTATTAGAAGCATTGAGATATCACATCTCATGCTATAGGAAGGGTCTCAGGATTGGAATGGGAAGGACTTGGATATCACATCTCATGCTATAGGGAGGGTCTCAAGTTTGATATTAGAAGCTTTGAGATATCACATCTCATGATATCGGAAGGGTCTCAGGATTGGAATGGGAAGGAGTTGGATATCACATCTCATGATAAAGGAAGGGTCTAAGGTTTGGAAGGGGAAGGATTTGGATATCACATCTCATGTTATATTACGGGTCTCAGGTTTGGTATTAGAAGCATTGAGATATCAAGTCTCAGAGTATAGGAAGGGTCTCAGAATTGGAATGGGAAGGAGTTGGATATCACATCTCAAGCTATAGGAAGGGTCTCAGGATTGGAATGGGAAGGACTTGGATATCACATCTCATGCTATAGGAAGGCTCTCAGGTTTGGAAGGGGAAAGAGTTGGATATCACATTTCATGTTAGAGGTAGGATCTCAGGTTTGGTATTAGAGGCATTGAGATATCACATCTCATGCTATCAGAAGGGTCTCGGGAATGGAATGGGAAGGAGTTGGATATCACATCTCATGCTAAAGGGAGGGTCTCAGGTTTGGAAGGGAAAGGATTTGGATATCACATCTCATGTTATAGGAAGGATCTCAGGTTTGGTATTAGAAGCATTGAGATATCACATCTCATGCTATCAGAAGGGTCTCAGGATTGGAATGGGAAGGAGTTGGATATCACATCTCATGCTAAAGGGAGGGTCTCAGGTTTGGAAGGGGAAGGATTTGGATATCACATCTCATGTTATCGGAAGGATCTCACGTTTGGTATTAGAAGTATTGAGATATCATATCTCATGCTATAGGAAGGGTCTCAGGATTGGAATGGGAAGGAGTTGGATATCACATCTCATGTTATAGGAAGTGTCTCAGGATTGTAATGGGAAGGACTTAGATATCACATATCATGCTATAGGGAGGGTCTCAGTTTTGATATTAGAAGCATTGAGATATCACATCTCATGCTATAGGAAGTGTCTCAGGATTGGAATGGAAAGGTGCTGGATATCACATCTCATGCTATAGGTAGGGTCTCAAGTTTGATATTAGAAGCATTGAGATATCACATCTCATGCTATAGGAAGGGTCTGAGGATTGGAATGGGAAGGAGTTGGATATCACATCTCATGCTATGGGAAGGGTCTCAGGTTTGGTATAAGCAGTGAGATATCACATCTCATGCTATAGGAAGTGTCTCAGGATTGGAATGGGAAGGAGTTGGATATCACATCTCATGTTATAGGAAGGATCTCAGGTTTGGTATAAGCATTGAGATATCACATCTCTGCTACCGGAAGGGTCTCAGGATTGGAATGGGAAGGAGTTGGATATTCCCATCTCATGTTATAGGAAGGGTCTCAGGTTTGGTATTAGAAGCATTGAGATATCACATCTCATGCTATAGGAAGGGTCTCAGGATTGGAATGGGAAGGACTTGGATATCACATCTCATGCTATAGGGAGGGTCTCAAGTTTGATATTAGAAGCTTTGAGATATCACATCTCATGATATCGGAAGGGTCTCAGGATTGGAATGGGAAGGAGTTGGATATCACATCTCATGATAAAGGAAGGGTCTAAGGTTTGGAAGGGGAAGGATTTGGATATCACATCTCATGTTATATTACGGGTCTCACGTTTGTATTAGAAGCATTGAGATATCAAGTCTCATAGTATAGGAAGGGTCTCAGAATTGGAATGGGAAGGAGTTGGATATCACATCTCAAGCTATAGGAAGGGTCTCAGGATTGGAATGGGAAGGACTTGGATATCACATCTCATGCTATAGGAAGGCTCTCAGGTTTGGAAGGGGAAAGAGTTGGATATCACATTTCATGTTAGAGGTAGGGTCTCAGGTTTGGTATTAGAGGCATTGAGATATCACATCTCATGCTATCAGAAGGGTCTCAGGAATGGAATGGGAAGGAGTTGGATATCACATCTCATGCTAAAGGGAGGGTCACAGGTTTGGAAGGGGAAGGATTCGGATATCACATCTCATGTTATAGGAAGGATCTCAGGTTTGGTATTAGAAGCATTGAGATATCACATCTCATGCTATCGGAAGGATCTCAGGTTTGGTATTAGAAGTATTGAGATATCACATCTCATGCTATCAGAAGAGTCTCAGGATTGGAATAGGAAGGAGTTGGATATCACATCTCATGCTAAAGGGAGGGTCTCAGGATTGGAAGGGGAAGGATTTGGATATCACATCTCATGTTATCGGAAGGATCTCACGTTTGGTATTAGAAGTATTGAGATATCATATCTCATGCTATAGGAAGGGTCTCAGGATTGGAATGGGAAGGAGTTGGATATCACATCTCATGCTATAGGGAGGGTCTCAGGATTGGAATGGGAAGGACTTAGATATCACAAATCATGCTATAGGGAGGGTCTCAGTTTTGATATTAGAAGCATTGAGATATCACATCTCATGCTATAGGAAGTGTCTCAGGATTGGAATGGAAAGGTGCTGGATATCACATCTCATGCTAAAGGAAGGGTCTCAGGTTTGGAACGGGAAGGATTTGGATATCACATCTCATGTTATAGGAAGGGTCTCAGGTTTGGTATAAGCATTGAGATATCACATCTCTGCTATCGGAAGTGTCTCAGGATTGGAATGGGAAGGAGTTGGATATCCCATCTCATGTTATAGGACGGGTCTCAGGTTTGTTATTAGAATCATTGAGATATCATATTGCATGCTGTAGGAAGGGTCTAAGGGTTGGAATGGGAAGGACTTGGATATCACATCTCATGGTATAGATAGGCTCTTAGGTTTGGAAAGGGAAGGAGTTGGATATCACATTTCATGTTAGAGGAAGGATCTCAGGTTTGGTATTAGAAGCATTGAGATATCACATCTCATGCTATAGGAAGGGTCTCAGGATTGGAATGGGAAGCAGTTGGATATCCCTTCTCATGCTATAGGAAGTGTCTCAGGTTGGAATGGGAAGGAGTTGGATATCACATCTCATGTTATAGGAAGGGTCTCAGGATTGGAATGGGAAGGATTTGGATATCACATCTCTTGCTATAGGAAGGGTCTCAGGATTGGAATGGGTAGGAGTTGGATATTACTTTCTTGCTATAGGAAGGGTCTCATGTTTGGAATGGGAAGAAGTTGGATATCACATATGCTATAGTTAGTGTCTCAGGTTTGGAACGGGAAGGAGTTGGATATCACATCTCATGTTATAGGAAGGGTCTCAGGTTTGGTATAAGCATTGAGATATCACATCTCTGCTATCGGAAGCGGCTCAGGATTGGAATGGGAAGGAGTTGGATATCCCATCTCATGTTATAGGAAGAGTCTCTGGTTTGGTATTAGAATAATTGAGATATCACATTGCATGTTGTAGGAAGGGTCTAAGGATTGGAATGGGATGGACTTGGATATCACATCTCATGCTATAGGTAGGCTCTCAGGTTTGGTATAAGCATTGAAATATCACATCTCATGCTATAGGAAGGGTCTCAGGATTGGAATGGGAAGGAATTGGATATCACATCTCATGCTATAGGAAGGGTCTCAGATTTGGTATAAGCATTGAGATATCACATATCATGCTAAAGGAAGGGTCTCAGGATTGGAATGGGAAGGAGTTGTATATGACATCTCAGGCCATAGGAAGGTTCTCAGGTTTGGTATAAGCATTGAGATATCACATCTCTGCTATCGGAAAGGTCTCAGGATTGGAATGGGAAGGAGTTGGATATCCCATCTCATGTTATAGGAAGGGTCTCAGGTTTGGAATGGGAAGGAATTGGATATCACATCTCATGTTATAGGAAGGATCTCAGGTTTGGTATTAGAATCATTGAGATATCACATCTCATGCTATAGGAAGGGTCTCAGGATTGGAATGTGAAGGATTTGGATATCACATCTCATGCTAAAGGAAGGGTCTCAGGTTTGGTAGAAGCATTGAGATATCACGTCTCTGCTATCGGAAGGGTCTCAGGATTGGATTGGGAAGGAGTTGGATATCCCTTCTCATGCTATAGGAAGGGTCTCAGGATTTGAATGGCAAGGAGTTGGATATCACATCTCATGCCATACGAAGGGTCTCAGGTTTGGTATAAGCATTGAGATATCACATCTCTGCTATCGGAAGGGTCTCAGGATTGGAATGGGAAGGAGTTGGATATTCCCATCTCATGTAATAGGAAGGGTCTCAGGTTTGGTATTAGAAGCATTGAGATATCACATCTCATGCTATAGGAAGGGTCTCAGGATTGGAATGGGAAGGGCTTGGATATCACATCTCATGCTATAGGGAGGGTCTCAAGTTTGATATTAGAAGCTTTGAGATATCACATCTCATGATATCGGAAGGGTCTCAGGATTGGAATGGGAAGGAGTTGGATATCACATCTCATGATAAAGGAAGGGTCTAAGGTTTGGAAGGGGAAGGATTTGGATATCACATCTCATGTTATATTACGGGTCTCAGGTTTGGTATTAGAAGCATTGAGATATCAAGTCTCAGAGTATAGGAAGGGTCTCAGAATTGGAATGGGAAGGAGTTGGATATCACATCTCAAGCTATAGGAAGGGTCTCAGGATTGGAATGGGAAGGACTTGGATATCACATCTCATGCTATAGGAAGGCTCTCAGGTTTGGAAGGGGAAAGAGTTGGATATCACATTTCATGTTAGAGGTAGGATCTCAGGTTTGGTATTAGAGGCATTGAGATATCACATCTCATGCTATCAGAAGGGTCTCGGGAATGGAATGGGAAGGAGTTGGATATCACATCTCATGCTAAAGGGAGGGTCTCAGGTTTGGAAGGGAAAGGATTTGGATATCACATCTCATGTTATAGGAAGGATCTCAGGTTTGGTATTAGAAGCATTGAGATATCACATCTCATGCTATCAGAAGGGTCTCAGGATTGGAATGGGAAGGAGTTGGATATCACATCTCATGTTATAGGAAGGATCTCAGGTTTGGTATTAGAATCATTGAGATATCACATCTCATGCTATAGGAAGGGTCTCAGGATTGGAATGTGAAGGATTTGGATATCACATCTCATGCTAAAGGAAGGGTCTCAGGTTTGGTAGAAGCATTGAGATATCACGTCTCTGCTATCGGAAGGGTCTCAGGATTGGATTGGGAAGGAGTTGGATATCCCTTCTCATGCTATAGGAAGGGTCTCAGGATTTGAATGGCAAGGAGTTGGATATCACATCTCATGCCATACGAAGGGTCTCAGGTTTGGTATAAGCATTGAGATATCACATCTCTGCTATCGGAAGGGTCTCAGGATTGGAATGGGAAGGAGTTGGATATTCCCATCTCATGTAATAGGAAGGGTCTCAGGTTTGGTATTAGAAGCATTGAGATATCACATCTCATGCTATAGGAAGGGTCTCAGGATTGGAATGGGAAGGACTTGGATATCACATCTCATGCTATAGGGAGGGTCTCAAGTTTGATATTAGAAGCTTTGAGATATCACATCTCATGATATCGGAAGGGTCTCAGGATTGGAATGGGAAGGAGTTGGATATCACATCTCATGATAAAGGAAGGGTCTAAGGTTTGGAAGGGGAAGGATTTGGATATCACATCTCATGTTATATTACGGGTCTCAGGTTTGGTATTAGAAGCATTGAGATATCAAGTCTCAGAGTATAGGAAGAGTCTCAGAATTGGAATGGGAAGGAGTTGGATATCACATCTCAAGCTATAGGAAGGGTCTCAGGATTGGAATGGGAAGGACTTGGATATCACATCTCATGCTATAGGAAGGCTCTCAGGTTTGGAAGGGGAAAGAGTTGGATATCACATTTCATGTTAGAGGTAGGATCTCAGGTTTGGTATTAGAGGCATTGAGATATCACATCTCATGCTATCAGAAGGGTCTCGGGAATGGAATGGGAAGGAGTTGGATATCACATCTCATGCTAAAGGGAGGGTCTCAGGTTTGGAAGGGAAAGGATTTGGATATCACATCTCATGTTATAGGAAGGATCTCAGGTTTGGTATTAGAAGCATTGAGATATCACATCTCATGCTATCAGAAGGGTCTCAGGATTGGAATGGGAAGGAGTTGGATATCACATCTCATGCTAAAGGGAGGGTCTCAGGTTTGGAAGGGGAAGGATTTGGATATCACATCTCATGTTATCGGAAGGATCTCACGTTTGGTATTAGAAGTATTGAGATATCATATCTCATGCTATAGGAAGGGTCTCAGGATTGGAATGGGAAGGAGTTGGATATCACATCTCATGTTATAGGAAGTGTCTCAGGATTGTAATGGGAAGGACTTGGATATCACATCTCATGCTATAGGTAGGGTCTCAAGTTTGATATTAGAAGCATTGAGATATCACATCTCATGCTATAGGAAGGGTCTGAGGATTGGAATGGGAAGGAGTTGGATATCACATCTCATGCTATGGGAAGGGTCTCAGGTTTGGTATAAGCAGTGAGATATCACATCTCATGCTATAGGAAGTGTCTCAGGATTGGAATGGGAAGGAGTTGGATATCACATCTCATGTTATAGGAAGGATCTCAGGTTTGGTATAAGCATTGAGATATCACATCTCTGCTACCGGAAGGGTCTCAGGATTGGAATGGGAAGGAGTTGGATATTCCCATCTCATGTTATAGGAAGGGTCTCAGGTTTGGTATTAGAAGCATTGAGATATCACATCTCATGCTATAGGGAGGGTCTCAAGTTTGATATTAGAAGCTTTGAGATATCACATCTCATGATATCGGAAGGGTCTCAGGATTGGAATGGGAAGGAGTTGGATATCACATCTCATGATAAAGGAAGGGTCTAAGGTTTGGAAGGGGAAGGATCTGGATATCACATCTCATGTTATATTACGGGTCTCACGTTTGTATTAGAAGCATTGAGATATCAAGTCTCATAGTATAGGAAGGGTCTCAGAATTGGAATGGGAAGGAGTTGGATATCACATCTCAAGCTATAGGAAGGGTCTCAGGATTGGAATGGGAAGGACTTGGATATCACATCTCATGCTATAGGAAGGCTCTCAGGTTTGGAAGGGGAAAGAGTTGGATATCACATTTCATGTTAGAGGTAGGATCTCAGGTTTGGTATTAGAGGCATTGAGATATCACATCTCATGCTATCACAAGGGTCTCAGGAATGGAATGGGAAGGAGTTGGATATCACATCTCATGCTAAAGGGAGGGTCTCAGGTTTGGAAGGGGAAGGATTCGGATATCACATCTCATGTTATAGGAAGGATCTCAGGTTTGGTATTAGAAGCATTGAGATATCACATCTCATGCTATCGGAAGGATCTCAGGTTTGGTATTAGAAGTATTGAGATATCACATCTCATGCTATCAGAAGAGTCTCAGGATTGGAATAGGAAGGAGTTGGATATCACATCTCATGCTAAAGGGAGGGTCTCAGGATTGGAAGGGGAAGGATTTGGATATCACATCTCATGTTATCGGAAGGATCTCACGTTTGGTATTAGAAGTATTGAGATATCATATCTCATGCTTTAGGAAGGGTCTCAGGATTGGAATGGGAAGGAGTTGGATATCACATCTCATGCTATAGGGAGGGTCTCAGGATTGGAATGGGAAGGACTTAGATATCACATATCATGCTATAGGGAGGGTCTCAGTTTTGATATTAGAAGCATTGAGATATCACATCTCATGCTATAGGAAGTGTCTCAGGATTGGAATGGAAAGGTGCTGGATATCACATCTCATGCTAAAGGAAGGGTCTCAGGTTTGGAACGGGAAGGATTTGGATATCACATCTCATGTTATAGGAAGGGTCTCAGGTTTGGTATAAGCATTGAGATATCACATCTCTGCTATCGGAAGTGTCTCAGGATTGGAATGGGAAGGAGTTGGATATCCCATCTCATGTTATAGGACGGGTCTCAGGTTTGTTATTAGAATCATTGAGATATCATATTGCATGCTGTAGGAAGGGTCTAAGGGTTGGAATGGGAAGGACTTGGATATCACATCTCATGGTATAGATAGGCTCTTAGGTTTGGAAAGTGAAGGAGTTGGATATCACATTTCATGTTAGAGGAAGGATCTCAGGTTTGGTATTAGAAGCATTGAGATATCACATCTCATGCTATAGGAAGGGTCTCAGGATTGGAATGGGAAGCAGTTGGATATCACATCTCATGCTAAAGGGAGGGTCTCAGGTTTGGAAGGGGAAGGATTTGGATATCACATCTCATGTTATAGGAAGGATCTCAGGTTTGGTATTAGAAGCATTGAGATATCACATCTCATGCTATCGGAAGGATCTCAGGTTTGGTATTAGAAGCATTGAGATATCACATCTCATGCTATCAGAAGAGTCTCAGGATTGGAATAGGAAGGAGTTGGATATCCCATCTCATGTTATAGGACGGGTCTCAGGTTTGTTATTGGAATCATTGAGATATCATATTGCATGCTGTAGGAAGGGTCTAAGGGTTGGAATGTGAAGGACTTGGATATCACATCTCATGCTATAGATAGGCTCTTAGGTTTGGAAAGGGAAGGAGTTGGATCTCACATTTCATGTTAGAGGAAGGATCTCAGGTTTGGTATTAGAAGCATTGAGATATCACATCTCATGCTATAGGAAGGGCCTCAGGATTGGAATGGGAAGGAGTTGGATATCACATCTCATGCTATAGGAAGGGTCTCAGGTTTGGTATAAGCATTGAGATATCACATCTCATGCTATAGGAAGGGTCTCAGGATTGGAATGGAAGGAGTTGGATATCAGATCTCATGTTATAGGAAGGATCTCAGGTTTGGTATTAGAAGCATTGAGATATCACATCTCATGCTATAGGAAGGGTCTCAGGATTGGAATGTGAAGGATTTGGATATCACATCTCATGCTAAAGGAAGGGTCTCAGGTTTGGTAGAAGCATTGAGATATCACGTCGCTGCTATCGGAAGGGTCTCAGGATTGGATTGGGAAGGAGTTGGATATCCCTTCTCATGCTATAGGAAGGGTCTCAGGATTTGAATGGCAAGGAGTTGGATATCACATCTCATGCCATAGGAAGGGTCTCAGGTTTGGTATAAGCATTGAGATATCACATCTCTGCTATCGGAAGGGTCTCAGGATTGGATTGGGAATGAGTTGGATATCCCTTCTCATGCTATAGGAAGTGTCTCAGGTTGGAATGGGAAGGAGTTGGATATCACATCTCATGTTATAGGAAGGGTCTCAGGATTGGAATGGGAAGGATTTGGATATCACATCTCTTGCTATAGGAAGGGTCTCAGGATTGGAATGGGTAGGAGTTGGATATTACTTTCTTGTTATAGGAAGGGTCTCATGTTTGGAATGGGAAGGAGTTGGATATCACATATGCTATAGTTAGTGTCTCAGGTTTGGAACGGGAAGGAGTTGGATATCACATCTCATGTTATAGGAAGGGTCTCAGGTTTGGTATAAGCATTGAGATATCACATCTCTGCTATCGGAAGCGGCTCAGGATTGGAATGGGAAGGAGTTGGATATCCCATCTCATGTTATAGGAAGAGTCTCTGGTTTGGTATTAGAATAATTGAGATATCACATTGCATGTTGTAGGAAGGGTCTAAGGATTGGAATGGGATGGACTTGGATATCACATCTCATGCTATAGGTAGGCTCTCAGGTTTGGTATAAGCATTGAGATATCACATCTCATGCTATAGGAAGGGTCTCAGGATTGGAATGGGAAGGAATTGGATATCACATCTCATGCTATAGGAAGGGTCTCAGATTTGGTATAAGCATTGCGATATCACATATCATGCTAAAGGAAGGGTCTCAGGATTGGAATGGGAAGGAGTTGTATATGACATCTCAGGCCATAGGAAGGTTCTCAGGTTTGGTAAAAGCATTGAGATATCACATCTCTGCTATCGGAAAGGTCTCAGGATTGGAATGGGAAGGAGTTGGATATCCCATCTCATGTTATAGGAAGGATCTCAGGTTTGGTATTAGAAGCATAGAGATATCACATCTCATGCTATAGGAAGGGTCTCGGGATTGGAATGGGAAGGACTTGGATGTCACATCTCATGCTATAGGGAGGGTCTCAAGTTTGATATTAGAAGCATTGAGATAACAAATCTCATGATATCGGAAGGGTCTCAGGATTGGAATGGGAAGGAGTTGGATATCACATCTCATGATAAAGGAAGGGTCTAAGGTTTGGAAGGGGAAGGATTTGGATATCACATCTCATGTTATAGGACGGGTCTCAGGTTTGGTATTAGAAGCATTGAGATATCAAGTCTCATGGTATAAGAAGGGTCTCAGAATTGGAATGGGAAGGAGTTGGATATCACACCTCAAGCTATAGGAAGGGTCTCAGGATTGGAATGGGAAGGAGTTTGATATCACATCTCATGCCATAGTATGGGTCTCAGGTTTGGTAGAAGCATTGGGATATCACATCTCATGCTATCGGAAGGGTATCAGTATTGGATTTTGAAGAAGTTGGATATCCCATCTCATGCTATAGGAAGGGTCTCAGGTTGGAATGGGAAGGAGTTGGATATCACATTTCATGTTATAGGAAGGGTCTCAGGATTGGAATGGGAAGGACTTGGATATCATATCTCGTGCTATAGGACGGGTCTCAGGTTTGTTATTAGAATCATTGAGATATCATATTGCATGCTGTAGGAAGGGTCTAAGGATTGGAATAGGAAGGACCTGGATATCACATCTCATGCTATAGATAGGCTCTTAGGTTTGGAAAGGGAAGGAGTTGGATATCACATTTCATGTTAGAGGAAGGATCTCAGGTTTGGTATTAGAAGCACTGAGATATCACATCTCATGCTATAGGAAGGGTCTCAGGATTGGAATGGGAAGTAGTTGGATATCACATCTCATGCTATAGGAAGGGTCTCAGGTTTGGTATAAGCACTGAGATATCACATCTCATGCTATAGGACGGGTCTCAGGATTGGAATGGAAGGAGTTGGATATCACATCTCATGTTATAGGAAGGATCTCAGGTTTGGTATTAGAATCATTGAGACATCACATCTCATGCTATAGGAAGGGTCTCAGGGTTGGAATGGGAAGGAGTTGGATATCACAACTCATCCAATAGGAAGGGTCTCAGGTTTGGAATGGGAAGGAATTGGATATCACATCTCATGTTATAGGAAGGATCTCAGGTTTGGTATTAGAAGCATTGAGATATCACATCTCATGCTATAGGAAGGGTCTCAGGATTGGAATGTGAAGGATTTGGATATCACATCTCATGCTAAAGGAAGGGTCTCAGGTTTGGTAGAAGCATTGAGATATCACGTCTCTGCTATCGGAAGGGTCTCAGGATTGGATTGGGAAGGAGTTGGATATCCCTTCTCATGCTATAGGAAGGGTCTCAGGATTTGAATGGCAAGGAGTTGGATATCACATCTCATGCCATACGAAGGGTCTCAGGTTTGGTATAAGCATTGAGATATCACATCTCTGCTATCGGAAGGGTCTCAGGATTGGAATGGGAAGGAGTTGGATATTCCCATCTCATGTAATAGGAAGGGTCTCAGGTTTGGTATTAGAAGCATTGAGATATCACATCTCATGCTATAGGAAGGGTCTCAGGATTGGAATGGGAAGGACTTGGATATCACATCTCATGCTATAGGGAGGGTCTCAAGTTTGATATTAGAAGCTTTGAGATATCACATCTCATGATATCGGAAGGGTCTCAGGATTGGAATGGGAAGGAGTTGGATATCACATCTCATGATAAAGGAAGGGTCTAAGGTTTGGAAGGGGAAGGATTTGGATATCACATCTCATGTTATATTACGGGTCTCAGGTTTGGTATTAGAAGCATTGAGATATCAAGTCTCAGAGTATAGGAAGGGTCTCAGAATTGGAATGGGAAGGAGTTGGATATCACATCTCAAGCTATAGGAAGGGTCTCAGGATTGGAATGGGAAGGACTTGGATATCACATCTCATGCTATAGGAAGGCTCTCAGGTTTGGAAGGGGAAAGAGTTGGATATCACATTTCATGTTAGAGGTAGGATCTCAGGTTTGGTATTAGAGGCATTGAGATATCACATCTCATGCTATCAGAAGGGTCTCGGGAATGGAATGGGAAGGAGTTGGATATCACATCTCATGCTAAAGGGAGGGTCTCAGGTTTGGAAGGGAAAGGATTTGGATATCACATCTCATGTTATAGGAAGGATCTCAGGTTTGGTATTAGAAGCATTGAGATATCACATCTCATGCTATCAGAAGGGTCTCAGGATTGGAATGGGAAGGAGTTGGATATCACATCTCATGCTAAAGGGAGGGTCTCAGGTTTGGAAGGGGAAGGATTTGGATATCACATCTCATGTTATCGGAAGGATCTCACGTTTGGTATTAGAAGTATTGAGATATCATATCTCATGCTATAGGAAGGGTCTCAGGATTGGAATGGGAAGGAGTTGGATATCACATCTCATGTTATAGGAAGTGTCTCAGGATTGTAATGGGAAGGACTTGGATATCACATCTCATGCTATAGGTAGGGTCTCAAGTTTGATATTAGAAGCATTGAGATATCACATCTCATGCTATAGGAAGGGTCTGAGGATTGGAATGGGAAGGAGTTGGATATCACATCTCATGCTATGGGAAGGGTCTCAGGTTTGGTATAAGCAGTGAGATATCGTATCTCATGCTATAGGAAGTGTCTCAGGATTGGAATGGGAAGGAGTTGGATATCACATCTCATGTTATAGGAAGGATCTCAGGTTTGGTATAAGCATTGAGATATCACATCTCTGCTACCGGAAGGGTCTCAGGATTGGAAAGGGAAGGAGTTGGATATTCCCATCTCATGTTATAGGAAGGGTCTCAGGTTTGGTATTAGAAGCATTGAGATATCACATCTCATGCTATAGGAAGGGTCTCAGGATTGGAATGGGAAGGACTTGGAAATCACATCTCATGCTATAGGGAAGGTCTCAAGTTTGATATTAGAAGCTTTGAGATATCACATCTCATGATATCGGAAGGGTCTCAGGATTGGAATGGGAAGGAGTTGGATATCACATCTCATGATAAAGGAAGGGTCTAAGGTTTGGAAGGGGAAGGATTTGGATATCACATCTCATGTTATATTACGGGTCTCACGTTTGTATTAGAAGCATTGAGATATCAAGTCTCATAGTATAGGAAGGGTCTCAGAATTGGAATGGGAAGGAGTTGGATATCACATCTCAAGCTATAGGAAGGGTCTCAGGATTGGAATGGGAAGGACTTGGATATCACATCTCATGCAATAGGAAGGCTCTCAGGTTTGGAAGGGGAAAGAGTTGGATATCACATTTCATGTTAGAGGTAGGATCTCAGGTTTGGTATTAGAGGCATTGAGATATCACATCTCATGCTATCAGAAGGGTCTCAGGAATGGAATAGGAAGGAGTTGGATATCACATCTCATGCTAAAGGGAGGGTCTCAGGTTTGGAAGGGGAAGGATTTGGATATCACATCTCATGTTATAGGAAGGATCTCAGGTTTGGTATTAGAAGCATTGAGATATCACATCTCATGCTATCGGAAGGATCTCAGGTTTGGTATTAGAAGCATTGAGATATCACATCTCATGCTATCAGAAGAGTCTCAGGATTGGAATAGGAAGGAGTTGGATATCACATCTCATGCTAAAGGGAGGGTCTCAGGATTGGAAGGGGAAGGATTTGGATATCACATCTCATGTTATCGGAAGGATCTCACGTTTGGTATTAGAAGTATTGAGATATCATATCTCATGCTATAGGAAGGGTCTCAGGATTGGAATGGGAAGGAGTTGGATATCACATCTCATGCTATAGGGAGGGTCACAGGATTGGAATGGGAAGGACTTAGATATCACATATCATGCTATAGGGAGGGTCTCAGTTTTGATATTAGAAGCATTGAGATATCACATCTCATGCTATAGGAAGTGTCTCAGGATTGGAATGGGAAGGTGCAGGATATCACATCTCATGCTAAAGGAAGGGTCTCAGGTTTGGAACGGGAAGGATTTGGATATCACATCTCATGTTATAGGAAGGGTCTCAGGTTTGGTATAAGCATTGAGATATCACATCTCTGCTATCGGAAGTGTCTCAGGATTGGAATGGGAAGGAGTTGGATATCCCATCTCATGTTATAGGACGGGTCTCAGGTTTGTTATTAGAATCATTGAGATATCATATTGCATGCTGTAGGAAGGGTCTAAGGGTTGGAATGGGAAGGACTTGGATATCACATCTCATGGTATAGATAGGCTCTTAGGTTTGGAAAGGGAAGGAGTTGGATATCACATTTCATGTTAGAGGAAGGATCTCAGGTTTGGTATTAGAAGCATTGAGATATCACATCTCATGCTATAGGAAGGGTCTCAGGATTGGAATGGGAAGCAGTTGGATATCACATCTCATGCTAAAGGGAGGGTCTCAGGTTTGGAAGGGGAAGGATTTGGATATCACATCTCATGTTATAGGAAGGATCTCAGGTTTGGTATTATAAGCATTGAGATATCACATCTCATGCTATCGGAAGGATCTCAGGTTTGGTATTAGAAGCATTGAGATATCACATCTCATGCTATCAGAAGAGTCTCAGGATTGGAATAGGAAGGAGTTGGATATCACATCTCATGCTAAAGGGAGGGTCTCAGGATTGGAAGGGGAAGGATTTGGATATCACATCTCATGTTATCGGAAGGATCTCACGTTTGGTATTAGAAGTATTGAGATATCATATCTCATGCTATACGAAGGGTCTCAGGATTGGAATGGGAAGGAGTTGGATATCACATCTCATGCTATAGGGAGGGTCTCAGGATTGGAATGGGAAGGACTTAGATATCACATATCATGCTATAGGGAGGGTCTCAGTTTTGATATTAGAAGCATTGAGATATCACATCTCATGCTATAGGAAGTGTCTCAGGATTGGAATGGGAAGGTGCTGGATATCACATCTCATGCTAAAGGAAGGGTCTCAGGTTTGGAACGGGAAGGATTTGGATATCACATCTCATGTTATAGGAAGGGTCTCAGGTTTGGTATAAGCATTGAGATATCACATCTCTGCTATCGGAAGTGTCTCAGGATTGGAATGGGAAGGAGTTGGATATCCCATCTCATGTTATAGGACGGGTCTCAGGTTTGTTATTAGAATCATTGAGATATCATATTGCATGCTGTAGGAAGGGTCTAAGGGTTGGAATGGGAAGGACTTGGATATCACATCTCATGCTATAGATAGGCTCTTAGGTTTGGAAAGGGAAGGAGTTGGATATCACATTTCATGTTAGAGGAAGGATCTCAGGTTTGGTATTAGAAGCATTGAGATATCACATCTCATGCTATAGGAAGGGTCTCAGGATTGGAATGGGAAGCAGTTGGATATCACATCTCATGCTATAGGAAGGGTCTCAGGTTTGGTATAAGCATTGAGATATCACATCTCATGCTATAGGACGGGTCTCAGGATTGGAATGGAAGGAGTTGGATATCACATCTCATGTTATAGGAAGGATCTCAGGTTTGGTATTAGAAGCATTGAGACATCACATCTCATGCTATAGGAAGGGTCTCAGGGTTGGAATGGGAAGGAGTTGGATATCACATTTCATCCAATAGGAAGGGTCTCAGGTTTGGAATGGGAAGGAATTGGATATCACATCTCATGTTATAGGAAGGATCTCAGGTTTGGTATTAGAAGCATTGAGATATCACATCTCATGCTATAGGAAGGGTCTCAGGATTGGAATGTGAAGGATTTGGATATCACATCTCATGCTAAAGGAAGGGTCTCAGGTTTGGTAGAAGCATTGAGATATCACGTCTCTGCTATCGGAAGAGTCTCAGGATTGGATTGGGAAGGAGTTGGATATCACATCTCATGCCATAGGAAGGGTCTCAGGTTTGGTATAAGCATTGAGATATCACATCTCTGCTATCGGAAGGGTCTCAGGATTGGATTGGGAAGGAGTTGGATATCCCTTCTCATGCTATAGGAAGTGTCTCAGGTTGGAATGGGAAGGAGTTGGATATCACATCTCATGTTATAGGAAGGGTCTCAGGATTGGAATGGGAAGGATTTGGATATCACATCTCTTGCTATACGAAGGGTCTCAGGATTGGAATGGGTAGGAGTTGGATATTACTTTCTTGCTATAGGAAGGGTCTCATGTTTGGAATGGGAAGGAGTTGGATATCACATATGCTATAGTTAGTGTCTCAGGTTTGGAATGGGAAGGAGTTGGATATCACATCTCATGTTATAGGAAGGGTCTCAGGTTTGGTATAAGCATTGAGATATCACATCTCTGCTATCGGAAGCGGCTCAGGATTGGAATGGGAAGGAGTTGGATATCCCATCTCATGTTATAGGAAGAGTCTCTGGTTTGGTATTAGAATCATTGAGATATCACATCGCATGCTGTAGGAAAGGTCTAAGGATTGGAATGGGATGGACTTGGATATCACATCTCATGCTATAGGTAGGCTCTCAGGTTTGGTATAAGCATTGAGATATCACATCTCATGCTATAGGAAGGGTCTCAGGCTTGGAATGGGAAGGAATTGGATATCACATCTCATGCTATAGGAAGGGTCTCAGATTTGGTATAAGCATTGAGATATCACATCTCATGCTAAAGGAAGGGTCTCAGGATTGGAATGGGAAGGAGTTGTATATGACATCTCAGGCCATAGGAAGGTTCTCAGGTTTGGTATAAGCATTGAGATATCACATCTCTGCTATCGGAAGGGTCTCAGGATTGGAATGGGAAGCAGTTGGTTATCCCATCTCATGTTATAGGAAGGGTCTCAGGTTTGGTATTAGAAGCATAGAGATATCACATCTCATGCTATAGGAAGGATCTCAGGATTTGAATGGCAAGGAGTTGGATATCACATCTCATGCCATAGGAAGGGTCTCAGGTTTGGTATAAGCATTGAGATATCACATCTCTGCTATCGGAAGGGTCTCAGGATTGGATTGGGAAGGAGTTAGATATCCCTTCTCATGCTATAGGAAGTGTCTCAGGTTGGAATGGGAAGGAGTTGGATATCACATCTCATGTTATAGGAAGGGTCTCAGGATTGGAATGGGAAGGACTTGGATGTCACATCTCATGCTATAGGGAGGGTCTCAAGTTTGATATTAGAAGCATTGAGATAACAAATCTCATGATATCGGAAGGGTCTCAGGATTGGAATGGGAAGGAGTTGGATATCACATCTCATGATAAAGGAAGGGTCTAAGGTTTGGAAGGGGAAGGATTTGGATATCACATCTCATGTTATAGGACGGGTCTCAGGTTTGGTATTAGATGCATTGAGATATCAAGTCTCATGGTATAAGAAGGGTCTCAGAATTGGAATGGGAAGGAGTTGGATATCACACCTCAAGCTATAGGAAGGGTCTCAGGATTGGAATGGGAAGGAGTTTGATATCACATCTCATGCCATAGTATGGGTCTCAGGTTTGGTAGAAGCATTGGGATATCACATCTCATGCTATCGGAAGGGTATCAGTATTGGATTTGGAAGAAGTTGGATATCCCATCTCATGCTATAGGAAGGGTCTCAGGTTGGAATGGGAAGGAGTTGGATATCACATTTCATGATATAGGAAGGGTCTCAGGATTGGAATGGGAAGGACTTGGATATCATATCTCATGCTATAGGACGGGTCTCAGGTTTGTTATTAGAATCATTGAGATATCATATTGCATGCTGTAGGAAGGGTCTAAGGATTGGAATGGGAAGGACTTGGATATCACATCTCATGCTATAGATAGGCTCTTAGGTTTGGAAAGGGAAGGAGTTGGATATCACATTTCATGTTAGAGGAAGGATCTCAGGTTTGGTATTAGAAGCATTGAGATATCACATCTCATGCTATATGAAGGGTCTCAGGATTGGAATGGGAAGTAGTTGGATATCACATCTCATGCTATAGGAAGGGTCTCAGGTTTGGTATAAGCATTGAGATATCACATCTCATGCTATAGGACAGGTCTCAGGATTGGAATGGAAGGAGTTGGATATCACATATCATGTTATAGGAAGGATCTCAGGTTTGGTATTGGAAGCATTGAGACATCACATCTCATGCTATAGGAAGGGTCTCAGGGTTGGAATGGGAAGGAGTTGGATATCACATCTCATCCAATAGGAAGGGTCTCAGGTTTGGAATGGGAAGGAATTGGATATCACATCTCATGTTATAGGAAAGATCTCAGGTTTGGTATTAGAAGCATTGAGATATCACATCTCATGCTATAGGAAGGGTCTCAGGATTGGAATGTGAAGGATTTGGATATCACATCTCATGCTAAAGGAAGGGTCTCAGGTTTGGTAGAAGCATTGAGATATCACGTCTCTGCTATCGGAAGGGTCTCAGGATTGGATTGGGAAGGAGTTGGATATCCCTTCTCATGCTATAGGAAGGGTCTCAGGATTTGAATGGCAAGGAGTTGGATATCACATCTCATGCCATAGGAAGGGTCTCAGGTTTGGTATAAGCATTGAGATATCACATCTCTGCTATCGGAAGGGTCTCAGGATTGGAATGGGAAGGAGTTGGATATATCCATCTCATGTTATAGGAAGGGTCATAGGTTTGGTATTAGAAGCATTGAGATATCACATCTCATGCTATAGGAAGGGTCTCAGGATTGGAATGGGAAGGACTTGGATATCACATCCCCTGCTATAGGGAGGGTCTCAAGTTTGATATTAGAAGCTTTGAGATATCACATCTCATGATATCGGAAGGGTCTCAGGATTGCAATGGGAAGGAGTTGGATATCACATCTCAAGATAAAGGAAGGGTCTAAGGTTTGGAAGGGGAAGGATTTGGATATCACATCTCATGTTATATTACGGGTCTCAGGTTTGGTATTAGAAGCATTGAGATATCAAGTCTCAGAGTATAGGAAGGGTCTCAGAATTGGAATGGGAAGGAGTTGGATATCACATCTCAAGCTATAGGAAGGGTCTCAGGATTGGAATGGGAAGGACTTGGATATCACATCTCATGCTATAGGAAGGCTCTCAGGTTTGGAAGGGGAAAGAGTTGGATATCACATTTCATGTTAGAGGTAGGATCTCAGGTTTGGTATTAGAGGCATTGAGATATCACATCTCATGCTATCAGAAGGGTCTCAGGAATGGAATGGGAAGGAGTTGGATATCACATCTCATGCTAAAGGGAGGGTCTCAGGTTTGGAAGGGGAATGATTTGGATATCACATCTCATGTTATAGGAAGGATCTCAGGTTTGGTATTAGAAGCATTGAGATATCACATCTCATGCTATCGGAAGGATCTCAGGTTTGGTATTAGAAGCATTGAGATATCACATCTCATGCTATCAAAAGGGTCTCAGGATTGAAATGGGAAGGAGTTGGATATCACATCTCATGCTAAAGGGAGGGTCTCAGGTTTGGAAGGGGAAGGATTTGGATATCACATCTCATGTTATCGGAAGGATCTCACGTTTGGTATTAGAAATATTGAGATATCATATCTCATGCTATAGGAAGGGTCTCAGGAGTGGAATGGGAAAGAGTTGGATATCACATCTCATGCTATAGGGAGTGTCTCAGGATTGGAATGGGAAGGACTTAGATATCACATATCATGCTATAGGGAGGGTCTCAGTTTTGATATTAGAAGCATTGAGATATCACATCTCATGCTATCGGAAGTGTCTCAGGATTGGAATGGGAAGGAGCTGGATATCACATCTCATGCTAAAGGAAGGGTCTCAGGTTTTTTAACGGGAAGGATTTGGATATCACATCTCATGTTATAGGAAGGGTCTCAGGTTTGGTATAAGCATTGAGATATCACATCTCTGCTATCGGAAGTGTCTCAGGATTGGAATGGGAAGGAGTTGGATATCACATCTCATGTTATAGGACGGGTCTCAGGTTTGTTATTAGAATCATTGAGATATCATATTGCATGCTGTAGGAAGGGTCTAAGGGTTGGAATGGGAAGGACTTGGATATCACATCTCATGCTATAGATAGGCTCTTAGGTTTGGAAAGGGAAGGAGTTGGATATCACATTTCATGTTAGAGGAAGGATCTCAGGTTTGGTATTAGAAGCATTGAGATATCACATCTCATGCTATAGGAAGGGTCTCAGGATTGGAATGGGAAGTAGTTGGATATCACATCTCATGCTATAGGAAGGGTCTCAGGTTTAGTATAAGCATTGAGATATCACATCTCATGCTATAGGACGGGTCTCAGGATTGGAATGGAAGGAGTTGGATATCACATCTCATGTTATAGGAAGGATCTCAGGTTTGGTATTAGAAGCATTGAGACATCACATCTCATGCTATAGGAAGGGTCTCAGGGTTGGAATGGGAAGGAGTTGGATATCACATCTCATCCAATAGGAAGGGTCTCAGGTTTGGAATGGGAAGGAATTGGATATCACATCTCATGTTATAGGAAGGATCTCAGGTTTGGTATTAGAAGCATTGAGATATCACATCTCATGCTATAGGAAGGGTCTCAGGATTGGAATGTGAAGGATTTGGATATCACATCTCATGCTAAAGGAAGGGTCTCAGGTTTGGTAGAAGCATTGAGATATCACGTCTCTGCTATCGGAAGGGTCGCAGGATTGGATTGGGAAGGAGTTGGATATCCCTTCTCATGCTATAGGAAGGGTCTCAGGATTTGAATGGCAAGGAGTTGGATATCACATCTCATGCCATAGGAAGGGTCTCAAGTTTGGTATAAGCATTGAGATATCACATCTCTGCTATCGGAAGGGTCTCAGGATTGGATTGGGAAGGAGTTGGATATCCCTTCTCATGCTATAGGAAGTGTCTCAGGTTGGAATGGGAAGGAGTTGGATATCACATCTCATGTTATAGGAAGGGTCACAGGATTGGAATGGGAAGGATTTGGATATCACATCTCTTGCTATAGGAAGGGTCTCAGGATTGGAATGGGTAGGAGTTGGATATTACTTTCTTGCTATAGGAAGGGTCTCATGTTTGGAATGGGAAGGAGTTGGATATCACATATGCTATAGTTAGTGTCTCAGGTTTGGAACGGGAAGGAGTAGGATATCACATCTCATGTTATAGGAAGGGTCTCAGGTTTGGTATAAGCATTGAGATAGCACATCTCTGCTATCGGAAGCGGCTCAGGATTAGAATGGGAAGGAGTTGGATATCACATCTCATGTTATAGTAAGAGTCTCTGGTTTGGTATTAGAATCATTGAGATATCACATCGCATGCTGTAGGAAGGGTCTAAGGATTGGAATGGGATGGACTTGGATATCACATCTCATGCTATAGGTAGGCTCTCAGGTTTGGTATAAGCATTGAGATATCACATCTCATGCTATAGGAAGGGTCTCAGGATTGGAATGGGAAGGATTTGGATATCACATCTCATGCTATAGGAAGGGTCTCAGATTTGGTATAAGCATTGAGATATCACATCTCATGCTAAAGGAAGGGTCTCAGGATTGGAATGGGAAGGAGTTGTGTATGACATCTCAGGCCATAGGAAGGGTCTCAGGTTTGGTATAAGCATTGAGATATCACATCTCTGCTATCGGAAGGGTCTCAGGATTGGAATGGGAAGGAGTTGGATATCCCATCTCATGTTATAGGAAGGGTCTCAGGTTTGGTATTAGAAGCATAGAGATATCACATCTCATGCTATAGGAAGGGTCTCAGGATTGGAATGGGAAGGACTTGGATGTCACATCTCATGCTATAGGGAGGATCTCAAGTTTGATATTAGAAGCATTGAGATAACAAATCTCATGATATCGGAAGGGTCTCAGGATTGGAATGGGAAGGAGTTGGATACCACATCTCATGATAAAGGAAGGGTCTAAGGTTTGGAAGGGGAAGGATTTGGATATCACATCTCATGTTATAGGACGGGTCTCAGGTTTGGTATTAGAAGCATTGAGATATCAAGTCTCATGGTATAAGAAGGGTCTCAGAATTGGAATGGGAAGGAGTTGGATATCACACCTCAAGCTATAGGAAGGGTCTCAGGATTGGAATGGGAAGGAGTTTGATATCACATCTCATGCCATAGTATGGGTCTCAGGTTTGGTAGAAGCATTGGGATATCACATCTCATGCTATCGGAAGGGTATCAGTATTGGATTTTGAAGAAGTTGGATATCCCATCTCATGCTATAGGAAGGGTCTCAGGTTGGAATGGGAAGGAGTTGGATATCACATTTCATGTTATAGGAAGGGTCTCAGGATTGGAATGGGAAGGACTTGGATATCATATCTCATGCTATAGGACGGGTCTCAGGTTTGTTATTAGAATCATTGAGATATCATATTGCATGCTGTAGGAAGGGTCTAAGGATTGGAATAGGAAGGACCTGGATATCACATCTCATGCTATAGATAGGCTCTTAGGTTTGGAAAGGGAAGGAGTTGGATATCACATTTCATGTTAGAGGAAGGATCTCAGGTTTGGTATTAGAAGCATTGAGATATCACATCTCATGCTATAGGAAGGGTCTCAGGATTGGAATGGGAAGTAGTTCGATATCACATCTCATGCTATAGGAAGGGTCTCAGGTTTCGTATAAGCATTGCGATATCACATCTCATGCTATAGGACGGGTCTCAGGATTGGAATGGAAGGAGTTGGATATCACATCTCATGTTATAGGAAGGATCTCAGGTTTGGTATTAGAATCATTGAGACATCACATCTCATGCTATAGGAAGGGTCTCAGGGTTGGAATGGGAAGGAGTTGGATATCACAACTCATCCAATAGGAAGGGTCTCAGGTTTGGAATGGGAAGGAATTGGATATCACATCTCATGTTATAGGAAGGATCTCAGGTTTGGTATTAGAAGCATTGAGATATCACATCTCATGCTATAGGAAGGGTCTCAGGATTGGAATGTGAAGGATTTGGATATCACATCTCATGCTAAAGGAAGGGTCTCAGGTTTGGTAGAAGCATTGAGATATCACGTCTCTGCTATCGGAAGGGTCTCAGGATTGGATTGGGAAGGAGTTGGATATCCCTTCTCATGCTATAGGAAGGGTCTCAGGATTTGAATGGCAAGGAGTTGGATATCACATCTCATGCCATACGAAGGGTCTCAGGTTTGGTATAAGCATTGAGATATCACATCTCTGCTATCGGAAGGGTCTCAGGATTGGAATGGGAAGGAGTTGGATATTCCCATCTCATGTAATAGGAAGGGTCTCAGGTTTGGTATTAGAAGCATTGAGATATCACATCTCATGCTATAGGAAGGGTCTCAGGATTGGAATGGGAAGGACTTGGATATCACATCTCATGCTATAGGGAGGGTCTCAAGTTTGATATTAGAAGCTTTGAGATATCACATCTCATGATATCGGAAGGGTCTCAGGATTGGAATGGGAAGGAGTTGGATATCACATCTCATGATAAAGGAAGGGTCTAAGGTTTGGAAGGGGAAGGATTTGGATATCACATCTCATGTTATATTACGGGTCTCAGGTTTGGTATTAGAAGCATTGAGATATCAAGTCTCAGAGTATAGGAAGAGTCTCAGAATTGGAATGGGAAGGAGTTGGATATCACATCTCAAGCTATAGGAAGGGTCTCAGGATTGGAATGGGAAGGACTTGGATATCACATCTCATGCTATAGGAAGGCTCTCAGGTTTGGAAGGGGAAAGAGTTGGATATCACATTTCATGTTAGAGGTAGGATCTCAGGTTTGGTATTAGAGGCATTGAGATATCACATCTCATGCTATCAGAAGGGTCTCGGGAATGGAATGGGAAGGAGTTGGATATCACATCTCATGCTAAAGGGAGGGTCTCAGGTTTGGAAGGGAAAGGATTTGGATATCACATCTCATGTTATAGGAAGGATCTCAGGTTTGGTATTAGAAGCATTGAGATATCACATCTCATGCTATCAGAAGGGTCTCAGGATTGGAATGGGAAGGAGTTGGATATCACATCTCATGCTAAAGGGAGGGTCTCAGGTTTGGAAGGGGAAGGATTTGGATATCACATCTCATGTTATCGGAAGGATCTCACGTTTGGTATTAGAAGTATTGAGATATCATATCTCATGCTATAGGAAGGGTCTCAGGATTGGAATGGGAAGGAGTTGGATATCACATCTCATGTTATAGGAAGTGTCTCGGGATTGTAATGGGAAGGACTTGGATATCACATCTCATGCTATAGGTAGGGTCTCAAGTTTGATATTAGAAGCATTGAGATATCACATCTCATGCTATAGGAAGGGTCTGAGGATTGGAATGGGAAGGAGTTGGATATCACATCTCATGCTATGGGAAGGGTCTCAGGTTTGGTATAAGCAGTGAGATATCACATCTCATGCTATAGGAAGTGTCTCAGGATTGGAATGGGAAGGAGTTGGATATCACATCTCATGTTATAGGAAGGATCTCAGGTTTGGTATAAGCATTGAGATATCACATCTCTGCTACCGGAAGGGTCTCAGGATTGGAATGGGAAGGAGTTGGATATTCCCATCTCATGTTATAGGAAGGGTCTCAGGTTTGGTATTAGAAGCATTGAGATATCACATCTCATGCTATAGGAAGGGTCTCAGGATTGGAATGGGAAGGACTTGGATATCACATCTCATGCTATAGGGAGGGTCTCAAGTTTGATATTAGAAGCTTTGAGATATCACATCTCATGATATCGGAAGGGTCTCAGGATTGGAATGGGAAGGAGTTGGATATCACATCTCATGATAAAGGAAGGGTCTAAGGTTTGGAAGGGGAAGGATTTGGATATCACATCTCATGTTATATTACGGGTCTCACGTTTGTATTAGAAGCATTGAGATATCAAGTCTCATAGTATAGGAAGGGTCTCAGAATTGGAATGGGAAGGAGTTGGATATCACATCTCAAGCTATAGGAAGGGTCTCAGGATTGGAATGGGAAGGACTTGGATATCACATCTCATGCTATAGGAAGGCTCTCAGGTTTGGAAGGGGAAAGAGTTGGATATCACATTTCATGTTAGAGGTAGGATCTCAGGTTTGGTATTAGAGGCATTGAGATATCACATCTCATGCTATCAGAAGGGTCTCAGGAATGGAATGGGAAGGAGTTGGATATCACATCTCATGCTAAAGGGAGGGTCTCAGGTTTGGAAGGGGAAGGATTCGGATATCACATCTCATGTTATAGGAAGGATCTCAGGTTTGGTATTAGAAGCATTGAGATATCACATCTCATGCTATCGGAAGGATCTCAGGTTTGGTATTAGAAGTATTGAGATATCACATCTCATGCTATCAGAAGAGTCTCAGGATTGGAATAGGAAGGAGTTGGATATCACATCTCATGCTAATGGGAGGGTCTCAGGATTGGAAGGGGAAGGATTTGGATATCACATCTCATGTTATCGGAAGGATCTCACGTTTGGTATTAGAAGTATTGAGATATCATATCTCATGCTATAGGAAGGGTCTCAGTATTGGAATGGGAAGGAGTTGGATATCACATCTCATGCTATAGGGAGGGTCTCAGGATTGGAATGGGAAGGACTTAGATATCACATATCATGCTATAGGGAGGGTCTCAGTTTTGATATTAGAAGCATTGAGATATCACATCTCATGCTATAGGAAGTGTCTCAGGATTGGAATGGAAAGGTGCTGGATATCACATCTCATGCTAAAGGAAGGGTCTCAGGTTTGGAACGGGAAGGATTTGGATATCACATCTCATGTTATAGGAAGGGTCTCAGGTTTGGTATAAGCATTGAGATATCACATCTCTGCTATCGGAAGTGTCTCAGGATTGGAATGGGAAGGAGTTGGATATCCCATCTCATGTTATAGGACGGGTCTCAGGTTTGTTATTAGAATCATTGAGATATCATATTGCATGCTGTAGGAAGGGTCTAAGGGTTGGAATGGGAAGGACTTGGATATCACATCTCATGGTATAGATAGGCTCTTAGGTTTGGAAAGGGAAGGAGTTGGATATCACATTTCATGTTAGAGGAAGGATCTCAGGTTTGGTATTAGAAGCATTGAGATATCACATCTCATGCTATAGGAAGGGTCTCAGGATTGGAATGGGAAGCAGTTGGATATCACATCTCATGCTAAAGGGAGGGTCTCAGGTTTGGAAGGGGAAGGATTTGGATATCACATCTCATGTTATAGGAAGGATCTCAGGTTTGGTATTAGAAGCATTGAGATATCACATCTCATGCTATCGGAAGGATCTCAGGTTTGGTATTAGAAGCATTGAGATATCACATCTCATGCTATCAGAAGAGTCTCAGGATTGGAATAGGAAGGAGTTGGATATCCCATCTCATGTTATAGGACGGGTCTCAGGTTTGTTATTGGAATCATTGAGATATCATATTGCATGCTGTAGGAAGGGTCTAAGGGTTGGAATGTGAAGGACTTGGATATCACATCTCATGCTATAGATAGGCTCTTAGGTTTGGAAAGGGAAGGAGTTGGATCTCACATTTCATGTTAGAGGAAGGATCTCAGGTTTGGTATTAGAAGCATTGAGATATCACATCTCATGCTATAGGAAGGGTCTCAGGATTGGAATGGGAAGGATTTGGATATCACATCTCATGCTATAGGAAGGGTCTCAGGTTTGGTATAAGCATTGAGATATCACATCTCATGCTATAGGAAGGGTCTCAGGATTGGAATGGAAGGAGTTGGATATCAGATCTCATGTTATAGGAAGGATCTCAGGTTTGGTATTAGAAGCATTGAGATATCACATCTCATGCTATAGGAAGGGTCTCAGGATTGGAATGTGAAGGATTTGGATATCACATCTCATGCTAAAGGAAGGGTCTCAGGTTTGGTAGAAGCATTGAGATATCACGTCGCTGCTATCGGAAGGGTCTCAGGATTGGATTGGGAAGGAGTTGGATATCCCTTCTCATGCTATAGGAAGGGTCTCAGGATTTGAATGGCAAGGAGTTGGATATCACATCTCATGCCATAGGAAGGGTCTCAGGTTTGGTATAAGCATTGAGATATCACATCTCTGCTATCGGAAGGGTCTCAGGATTGGATTGGGAATGAGTTGGATATCCCTTCTCATGCTATAGGAAGTGTCTCAGGTTGGAATGGGAAGGAGTTGGATATCACATCTCATGTTATAGGAAGGGTCTCAGGATTGGAATGGGAAGGATTTGGATATCACATCTCTTGCTATAGGAAGGGTCTCAGGATTGGAATGGGTAGGAGTTGGATATTACTTTCTTGTTATAGGAAGGGTCTCATGTTTGGAATGGGAAGGAGTTGGATATCACATATGCTATAGTTAGTGTCTCAGGTTTGGAACGGGAAGGAGTTGGATATCACATCTCATGTTATAGGAAGGGTCTCAGGTTTGGTATAAGCATTGAGATATCACATCTCTGCTATCGGAAGCGGCTCAGGATTGGAATGGGAGGGAGTTGGATATCCCATCTCATGTTATAGGAAGAGTCTCTGGTTTGGTATTAGAATAATTGAGATATCACATTGCATGTTGTAGGAAGGGTCTAAGGATTGGAATGGGATGGACTTGGATATCACATCTCATGCTATAGGTAGGCTCTCAGGTTTGGTATAAGCATTGAGATATCACATCTCATGCTATAGGAAGGGTCTCAGGATTGGAATGGGAAGGAATTGGATATCACATCTCATGCTATAGGAAGGGTCTCAGATTTGGTATAAGCATTGCGATATCACATATCATGCTAAAGGAAGGGTCTCAGGATTGGAATGGGAAGGAGTTGTATATGACATCTCAGGCCATAGGAAGGTTCTCAGGTTTGGTATAAGCATTGAGATATCACATCTCTGCTATCGGAAAGGTCTCAGGATTGGAATGGGAAGGAGTTGGATATCCCATCTCATGTTATAGGAAGGATCTCAGGTTTGGTATTAGAAGCATAGAGATATCACATCTCATGCTATAGGAAGGGTCTCAGGATTGGAATGGGAAGGACTTGGATGTCACATCTCATGCTATAGGGAGGGTCTCAAGTTTGATATTAGAAGCATTGAGATAACAAATCTCATGATATCGGAAGGGTCTCAGGATTGGAATGGGAAGGAGTTGGATATCACATCTCATGATAAAGGAAGGGTCTAAGGTTTGGAAGGGGAAGGATTTGGATATCACATCTCATGTTATAGGACGGGTCTCAGGTTTGGTATTAGAAGCATTGAGATATCAAGTCTCATGGTATAAGAAGGGTCTCAGAATTGGAATGGGAAGGAGTTGGATATCACACCTCAAGCTATAGGAAGGGTCTCAGGATTGGAATGGGAAGGAGTTTGATATCACATCTCATGCCATAGTATGGGTCTCAGGTTTGGTAGAAGCATTGGGATATCACATCTCATGCTATCGGAAGGGTATCAGTATTGGATTTTGAAGAAGTTGGATATCCCATCTCATGCTATAGGAAGGGTCTCAGGTTGGAATGGGAAGGAGTTGGATATCACATTTCATGTTATAGGAAGGGTCTCAGGATTGGAATGGGAAGGACTTGGATATCATATCTCGTGCTATAGGACGGGTCTCAGGTTTGTTATTAGAATCATTGAGATATCATATTGCATGCTGTAGGAAGGGTCTAAGGATTGGAATAGGAAGGACCTGGATATCACATCTCATGCTATAGATAGGCTCTTAGGTTTGGAAAGGGAAGGAGTTGGATATCACATTTCATGTTAGAGGAAGGATCTCAGGTTTGGTATTAGAAGCACTGAGATATCACATCTCATGCTATAGGAAGGGTCTCAGGATTGGAATGGGAAGTAGTTGGATATCACATCTCATGCTATAGGAAGGGTCTCAGGTTTGGTATAAGCACTGAGATATCACATCTCATGCTATAGGACGGGTCTCAGGATTGGAATGGAAGGAGTTGGATATCACATCTCATGTTATAGGAAGGATCTCAGGTTTGGTATTAGAATCATTGAGACATCACATCTCATGCTATAGGAAGGGTCTCAGGGTTGGAATGGGAAGGAGTTGGATATCACAACTCATCCAATAGGAAGGGTCTCAGGTTTGGAATGGGAAGGAATTGGATATCACATCTCATGTTATAGGAAGGATCTCAGGTTTGGTATTAGAAGCATTGAGATATCACATCTCATGCTATAGGAAGGGTCTCAGGATTGGAATGTGAAGGATTTGGATATCACATCTCATGCTAAAGGAAGGGTCTCAGGTTTGGTAGAAGCAATGAGATATCACGTCTCTGCTATCGGAAGGGTCTCAGGATTGGATTGGGAAGGAGTTGGATATCCCTTCTCATGCTATAGGAAGGGTCTCAGGATTTGAATGGCAAGGAGTTAGATATCACATCTCATGCCATACGAAGGGTCTCAGGTTTGGTATAAGCATTGAGATATCACATCTCTGCTATCGGAAGGGTCTCAGGATTGGAATGGGAAGGAGTTGGATATTCCCATCTCATGTAATAGGAAGGGTCTCAGGTTTGGTATTAGAAGCATTGAGATATCACATCTCATGCTATAGGAAGGGTCTCAGGATTGGAATGGGAAGGAATTGGATATCACATCTCATGCTATAGGGAGGGTCTCAAGTTTGATATTAGAAGCTTTGAGATATCACATCTCATGATATCGGAAGGGTCTCAGGATTGGAATGGGAAGGAGTTGGATATCACATCTCATGATAAAGGAAGGGTCTAAGGTTTGGAAGGGGAAGGATTTGGATATCACATCTCATGTTATATTACGGGTCTCAGGTTTGGTATTAGAAGCATTGAGATATCAAGTCTCAGAGTATAGGAAGGGTCTCAGAATTGGAATGGGAAGGAGTTGGATATCACATCTCAAGCTATAGGAAGGGTCTCAGGATTGGAATGGGAAGGACTTGGATATCACATCTCATGCTATAGGAAGGCTCTCAGGTTTGGAAGGGGAAAGAGTTGGATATCACATTTCATGTTAGAGGTAGGATCTCAGGTTTGGTATTAGAGGCATTGAGATATCACATCTCATGCTATCAGAAGGGTCTCGGGAATGGAATGGGAAGGAGTTGGATATCACATCTCATGCTAAAGGGAGGGTCTCAGGTTTGGAAGGGAAAGGATTTGGATATCACATCTCATGTTATAGGAAGGATCTCAGGTTTGGTATTAGAAGCATTGAGATATCACATCTCATGCTATCAGAAGGGTCTCAGGATTGGAATGGGAAGGAGTTGGATATCACATCTCATGCTAAAGGGAGGGTCTCAGGTTTGGAAGGGGAAGGATTTGGATATCACATCTCATGTTATCGGAAGGATCTCACGTTTGGTATTAGAAGTATTGAGATATCATATCTCATGCTATAGGAAGGGTCTCAGGATTGGAATGGGAAGGAGTTGGATATCACATCTCATGTTATAGGAAGTGTCTCAGGATTGTAATGGGAAGGACTTGGATATCACATCTCATGCTATAGGTAGGGTCTCAAGTTTGATATTAGAAGCATTGAGATATCACATCTCATGCTATAGGAAGGGTCTGAGGATTGGAATGGGAAGGAGTTGGATATCACATCTCATGCTATGGGAAGGGTCTCAGGTTTGGTATAAGCAGTGAGATATCGTATCTCATGCTATAGGAAGTGTCTCAGGATTGGAATGGGAAGGAGTTGGATATCACATCTCATGTTATAGGAAGGATCTCAGGTTTGGTATAAGCATTGAGATATCACATCTCTGCTACCGGAAGGGTCTCAGGATTGGAAAGGGAAGGAGTTGGATATTCCCATCTCATGTTATAGGAAGGGTCTCAGGTTTGGTATTAGAAGCATTGAGATATCACATCTCATGCTATAGGAAGGGTCTCAGGATTGGAATGGGAAGGACTTGGATATCACATCTCATGCTATAGGGAAGGTCTCAAGTTTGATATTAGAAGCTTTGAGATATCACATCTCATGATATCGGAAGGGTCTCAGGATTGGAATGGGAAGGAGTTGGATATCACATCTCATGATAAAGGAAGGGTCTAAGGTTTGGAAGGGGAAGGATTTGGATATCACATCTCATGTTATATTACGGGTCTCACGTTTGTATTAGAAGCATTGAGATATCAAGTCTCATAGTATAGGAAGGGTCTCAGAATTGGAATGGGAAGGAGTTGGATATCACATCTCAAGCTATAGGAAGGGTCTCAGGATTGGAATGGGAAGGACTTGGATATCACATCTCATGCAATAGGAAGGCTCTCAGGTTTGGAAGGGGAAAGAGTTGGATATCACATTTCATGTTAGAGGTAGGATCTCAGGTTTGGTATTAGAGGCATTGAGATATCACATCTCATGCTATCAGAAGGGTCTCAGGAATGGAATAGGAAGGAGTTGGATATCACATCTCATGCTAAAGGGAGGGTCTCAGGTTTGGAAGGGGAAGGATTTGGATATCACATCTCATGTTATAGGAAGGATCTCAGGTTTGGTATTAGAAGCATTGAGATATCACATCTCATGCTATCGGAAGGATCTCAGGTTTGGTATTAGAAGCATTGAGATATCACATCTCATGCTATCAGAAGAGTCTCAGGATTGGAATAGGAAGGAGTTGGATATCACATCTCATGCTAAAGGGAGGGTCTCAGGATTGGAAGGGGAAGGATTTGGATATCACATCTCATGTTATCGGAAGGATCTCACGTTTGGTATTAGAAGTATTGAGATATCATATCTCATGCTATAGGAAGGGTCTCAGGATTGGAATGGGAAGGAGTTGGATATCACATCTCATGCTATAGGGAGGGTCTCAGGATTGGAATGGGAAGGACTTAGATATCACATATCATGCTATAGGGAGGGTCTCAGTTTTGATATTAGAAGCATTGAGATATCACATCTCATGCTATAGGAAGTGTCTCAGGATTGGAATGGGAAGGTGCTGGATATCACATCTCATGCTAAAGGAAGGGTCTCAGGTTTGGAACGGGAAGGATTTGGATATCACATCTCATGTTATAGGAAGGGTCTCAGGTTTGGTATAAGCATTGAGATATCACATCTCTGCTATCGGAAGTGTCTCAGGATTGGAATGGGAAGGAGTTGGATATCCCATCTCATGTTATAGGACGGGTCTCAGGTTTGTTATTAGAATCATTGAGATATCATATTGCATGCTGTAGGAAGGGTCTAAGGGTTGGAATGGGAAGGACTTGGATATCACATCTCATGGTATAGATAGGCTCTTAGGTTTGGAAAGGGAAGGAGTTGGATATCACATTTCATGTTAGAGGAAGGATCTCAGGTTTGGTATTAGAAGCATTGAGATATCACATCTCATGCTATAGGAAGGGTCTCAGGATTGGAATGGGAAGCAGTTGGATATCACATCTCATGCTAAAGGGAGGGTCTCAGGTTTGGAAGGGGAAGGATTTGGATATCACATCTCATGTTATAGGAAGGATCTCAGGTTTGGTATTATAAGCATTGAGATATCACATCTCATGCTATCGGAAGGATCTCAGGTTTGGTATTAGAAGCATTGAGATATCACATCTCATGCTATCAGAAGAGTCTCAGGATTGGAATAGGAAGGAGTTGGATATCACATCTCATGCTAAAGGGAGGGTCTCAGGATTGGAAGGGGAAGGATTTGGATATCACATCTCATGTTATCGGAAGGATCTCACGTTTGGTATTAGAAGTATTGAGATATCATATCTCATGCTATAGGAAGGGTCTCAGGATTGGAATGGGAAGGAGTTGGATATCACATCTCATGCTATAGGGAGGGTCTCAGGATTGGAATGGGAAGGACTTAGATATCACATATCATGCTATAGGGAGGGTCTCAGTTTTGATATTAGAAGCATTGAGATATCACATCTCATGCTATAGGAAGTGTCTCAGGATTGGAATGGGAAGGTGCTGGATATCACATCTCATGCTAAAGGAAGGGTCTCAGGTTTGGAACGGGAAGGATTTGGATATCACATCTCATGTTATAGGAAGGGTCTCAGGTTTGGTATAAGCATTGAGATATCACATCTCTGCTATCGGAAGTGTCTCAGGATTGGAATGGGAAGGAGTTGGATATCCCATCTCATGTTATAGGACGGGTCTCAGGTTTGTTATTAGAATCATTGAGATATCATATTGCATGCTGTAGGAAGGGTCTAAGGGTTGGAATGGGAAGGACTTGGATATCACATCTCATGCTATAGATAGGCTCTTAGGTTTGGAAAGGGAAGGAGTTGGATATCACATTTCATGTTAGAGGAAGGATCTCAGGTTTGGTATTAGAAGCATTGAGATATCACATCTCATGCTATAGGAAGGGTCTCAGGATTGGAATGGGAAGCAGTTGGATATCACATCTCATGCTATAGGAAGGGTCTCAGGTTTGGTATAAGCATTGAGATATCACATCTCATGCTATAGGACGGGTTTCAGGTTTGGAATGGAAGGAGTTGGATATCACATCTCATGTTATAGGAAGGATCTCAGGTTTGGTATTAGAAGCATTGAGACATCACATCTCATGCTATAGGAAGGGTCTCAGGGTTGGAATGGGAAGGAGTTGGATATCACATTTCATCCAATAGGAAGGGTCTCAGGTTTGGAATGGGAAGGAATTGGATATCACATCTCATGTTATAGGAAGGATCTCAGGTTTGGTATTAGAAGCATTGAGATATCACATCTCATGCTATAGGAAGGGTCTCAGGATTGGAATGTGAAGGATTTGGATATCACATCTCATGCTAAAGGAAGGGTCTCAGGTTTGGTAGAAGCATTGAGATATCACGTCTCTGCTATCGGAAGAGTCTCAGGATTGGATTGGGAAGGAGTTGGATATCACATCTCATGCCATAGGAAGGGTCTCAGGTTTGGTATAAGCATTGAGATATCACATCTCTGCTATCGGAAGGGTCTCAGGATTGGATTGGGAAGGAGTTGGATATCCCTTCTCATGCTATAGGAAGTGTCTCAGGTTGGAATGGGAAGGAGTTGGATATCACATCTCATGTTATAGGAAGGGTCTCAGGATTGGAATGGGAAGGATTTGGATATCACATCTCTTGCTATACGAAGGGTCTCAGGATTGGAATGGGTAGGAGTTGGATATTACTTTCTTGCTATAGGAAGGGTCTCATGTTTGGAATGGGAAGGAGTTGGATATCACATATGCTATAGTTAGTGTCTCAGGTTTGGAACGGGAAGGAGTTGGATATCACATCTCATGTTATAGGAAGGGTCTCAGGTTTGGTATAAGCATTGAGATATCACATCTCTGCTATCGGAAGCGGCTCAGGATTGGAATGGGAAGGAGTTGGATATCCCATCTCATGTTATAGGAAGAGTCTCTGGTTTGGTATTAGAATCATTGAGATATCACATCGCATGCTGTAGGAAAGGTCTAAGGATTGGAATGGGATGGACTTGGATATCACATCTCATGCTATAGGTAGGCTCTCAGGTTTGGTATAAGCATTGAGATATCACATCTCATGCTATAGGAAGGGTCTCAGGCTTGGAATGGGAAGGAATTGGATATCACATCTCATGCTATAGGAAGGGTCTCAGATTTGGTATAAGCATTGAGATATCACATCTCATGCTAAAGGAAGGGTCTCAGGATTGGAATGGGAAGGAGTTGTATATGACATCTCAGGCCATAGGAAGGTTCTCAGGTTTGGTATAAGCATTGAGATATCACATCTCTGCTATCGGAAGGGTCTCAGGATTGGAATGGGAAGCAGTTGGTTATCCCATCTCATGTTATAGGAAGGGTCTCAGGTTTGGTATTAGAAGCATAGAGATATCACATCTCATGCTATAGGAAGGATCTCAGGATTTGAATGGCAAGGAGTTGGATATCACATCTCATGCCATAGGAAGGGTCTCAGGTTTGGTATAAGCATTGAGATATCACATCTCTGCTATCGGAAGGGTCTCAGGATTGGATTGGGAAGGAGTTAGATATCCCTTCTCATGCTATAGGAAGTGTCTCAGGTTGGAATGGGAAGGAGTTGGATATCACATCTCATGTTATAGGAAGGGTCTCAGGATTGGAATGGGAAGGACTTGGATGTCACATCTCATGCTATAGGGAGGGTCTCAAGTTTGATATTAGAAGCATTGAGATAACAAATCTCATGATATCGGAAGGGTCTCAGGATTGGAATGGGAAGGAGTTGGATATCACATCTCATGATAAAGGAAGGGTCTAAGGTTTGGAAGGGGAAGGATTTGGATATCACATCTCATGTTATAGGACGGGTCTCAGGTTTGGTATTAGATGCATTGAGATATCAAGTCTCATGGTATAAGAAGGGTCTCAGAATTGGAATGGGAAGGAGTTGGATATCACACCTCAAGCTATAGGAAGGGTCTCAGGATTGGAATGGGAAGGAGTTTGATATCACATCTCATGCCATAGTATGGGTCTCAGGTTTGGTAGAAGCATTGGGATATCACATCTCATGCTATCGGAAGGGTATCAGTATTGGATTTGGAAGAAGTTGGATATCCCATCTCATGCTATAGGAAGGGTCTCAGGTTGGAATGGGAAGGAGTTGGATATCACATTTCATGATATAGGAAGGGTCTCAGGATTGGAATGGGAAGGACTTGGATATCATATCTCATGCTATAGGACGGGTCTCAGGTTTGTTATTAGAATCATTGAGATATCATATTGCATGCTGTAGGAAGGGTCTAAGGATTGGAATGGGAAGGACTTGGATATCACATCTCATGCTATAGATAGGCTCTTAGGTTTGGAAAGGGAAGGAGTTGGATATCACATTTCATGTTAGAGGAAGGATCTCAGGTTTGGTATTAGAAGCATTGAGATATCACATCTCATGCTATTAGAAGGGTCTCAGGATTGGAATGGGAAGTAGTTGGATATCACATCTCATGCTATAGGAAGGGTCTCAGGTTTGGTATAAGCATTGAGATATCACATCTCATGCTATAGGACAGGTCTCAGGATTGGAATGGAAGGAGTTGGATATCACATATCATGTTATAGGAAGGATCTCAGGTTTGGTATTGGAAGCATTGAGACATCACATCTCATGCTATAGGAAGGGTCTCAGGGTTGGAATGGGAAGGAGTTGGATATCACATCTCATCCAATAGGAAGGGTCTCAGGTTTGGAATGGGAAGGAATTGGATATCACATCTCATGTTATAGGAAAGATCTCAGGTTTGGTATTAGAAGCATTGAGATATCACATCTCATGCTATAGGAAGGGTCTCAGGATTGGAATGTGAAGGATTTGGATATCACATCTCATGCTAAAGGAAGGGTCTCAGGTTTGGTAGAAGCATTGAGATATCACGTCTCTGCTATCGGAAGGGTCTCAGGATTGGATTGGGAAGGAGTTGGATATCCCTTCTCATGCTATAGGAAGGGTCTCAGGATTTGAATGGCAAGGAGTTGGATATCACATCTCATGCCATAGGAAGGGTCTCAGGTTTGGTATAAGCATTGAGATATCACATCTCTGCTATCGGAAGGGTCTCAGGATTGGAATGGGAAGGAGTTGGATATATCCATCTCATGTTATAGGAAGGGTCATAGGTTTGGTATTAGAAGCATTGAGATATCACATCTCATGCTATAGGAAGGGTCTCAGGATTGGAATGGGAAGGACTTGGATATCACATCCCCTGCTATAGGGAGGGTCTCAAGTTTGATATTAGAAGCTTTGAGATATCACATCTCATGATATCGGAAGGGTCTCAGGATTGCAATGGGAAGGAGTTGGATATCACATCTCATGATAAAGGAAGGGTCTAAGGTTTGGAAGGGGAAGGATTTGGATATCACATCTCATGTTATATTACGGGTCTCAGGTTTGGTATTAGAAGCATTGAGATATCAAGTCTCAGAGTATAGGAAGGGTCTCAGAATTGGAATGGGAAGGAGTTGGATATCACATCTCAAGCTATAGGAAGGGTCTCAGGATTGGAATGGGAAGGACTTGGATATCACATCTCATGCTATAGGAAGGCTCTCAGGTTTGGAAGGGGAAAGAGTTGGATATCACATTTCATGTTAGAGGTAGGATCTCAGGTTTGGTATTAGAGGCATTGAGATATCACATCTCATGCTATCAGAAGGGTCTCAGGAATGGAATGGGAAGGAGTTGGATATCACATCTCATGCTAAAGGGAGGGTCTCAGGTTTGGAAGGGGAATGATTTGGATATCACATCTCATGTTATAGGAAGGATCTCAGGTTTGGTATTAGAAGCATTGAGATATCACATCTCATGCTATCGGAAGGATCTCAGGTTTGGTATTAGAAGCATTGAGATATCACATCTCATGCTATCAAAAGGGTCTCAGGATTGAAATGGGAAGGAGTTGGATATCACATCTCATGCTAAAGGGAGGGTCTCAGGTTTGGAAGGGGAAGGATTTGGATATCACATCTCATGTTATCGGAAGGATCTCACGTTTGGTATTAGAAATATTGAGATATCATATCTCATGCTATAGGAAGGGTCTCAGGAGTGGAATGGGAAAGAGTTGGATATCACATCTCATGCTATAGGGAGTGTCTCAGGATTGGAATGGGAAGGACTTAGATATCACATATCATGCTATAGGGAGGGTCTCAGTTTTGATATTAGAAGCATTGAGATATCACATCTCATGCTATCGGAAGTGTCTCAGGATTGGAATGGGAAGGAGCTGGATATCACATCTCATGCTAAAGGAAGGGTCTCAGGTTTGGAACGGGAAGGATTTGGATATCACATCTCATGTTATAGGAAGGGTCTCAGGTTTGGTATAAGCATTGAGATATCACATCTCTGCTATCGGAAGTGTCTCAGGATTGGAATGGGAAGGAGTTGGATATCACATCTCATGTTATAGGACGGGTCTCAGGTTTGTTATTAGAATCATTGAGATATCATATTGCATGCTGTAGGAAGGGTCTAAGGGTTGGAATGGGAAGGACTTGGATATCACATCTCATGCTATAGATAGGCTCTTAGGTTTGGAAAGGGAAGGAGTTGGATATCACATTTCATGTTAGAGGAAGGATCTCAGGTTTGGTATTAGAAGCATTGAGATATCACATCTCATGCTATAGGAAGGGTCTCAGGATTGGAATGGGAAGTAGTTGGATATCACATCTCATGCTATAGGAAGGGTCTCAGGTTTAGTATAAGCATTGAGATATCACATCTCATGCTATAGGACGGGTCTCAGGATTGGAATGGAAGGAGTTGGATATCACATCTCATGTTATAGGAAGGATCTCAGGTTTGGTATTAGAAGCATTGAGACATCACATCTCATGCTATAGGAAGGGTCTCAGGGTTGGAATGGGAAGGAGTTGGATATCACATCTCATCCAATAGGAAGGGTCTCAGGTTTGGAATGGGAAGGAATTGGATATCACATCTCATGTTATAGGAAGGATCTCAGGTTTGGTATTAGAAGCATTGAGATATCACATCTCATGCTATAGGAAGGGTCTCAGGATTGGAATGTGAAGGATTTGGATATCACATCTCATGCTAAAGGAAGGGTCTCAGGTTTGGTAGAAGCATTGAGATATCACGTCTCTGCTATCGGAAGGGTCGCAGGATTGGATTGGGAAGGAGTTGGATATCCCTTCTCATGCTATAGGAAGGGTCTCAGGATTTGAATGGCAAGGAGTTGGATATCACATCTCATGCCATAGGAAGGGTCTCAAGTTTGGTATAAGCATTGAGATATCACATCTCTGCTATCGGAAGGGTCTCAGGATTGGATTGGGAAGGAGTTGCATATCCCTTCTCATGCTATAGGAAGTGTCTCAGGTTGGAATGGGAAGGAGTTGGATATCACATCTCATGTTATAGGAAGGGTCACAGGATTGGAATGGGAAGGATTTGGATATCACATCTCTTGCTATACGAAGGGTCTCAGGATTGGAATGGGTAGGAGTTGGATATTACTTTCTTGCTATAGGAAGGGTCTCATGTTTGGAATGGGAAGGAGTTGGATATCACATATGCTATAGTTAGTGTCTCAGGTTTGGAACGGGAAGGAGTTGGATATCACATCTCATGTTATAGGAAGGGTCTCAGGTTTGGTATAAGCATTGAGATATCACATCTCTGCTATCGGAAGCGGCTCAGGATTGGAATGGGAAGGAGTTGGATATCCCATCTCATGTTATAGGAAGAGTCTCTGGTTTGGTATTAGAATCATTGAGATATCACATCGCATGCTGTAGGAAAGGTCTAAGGATTGGAATGGGATGGACTTGGATATCACATCTCATGCTATAGGTAGGCTCTCAGGTTTGGTATAAGCATTGAGATATCACATCTCATGCTATAGGAAGGGTCTCAGGCTTGGAATGGGAAGGAATTGGATATCACATCTCATGCTATAGGAAGGGTCTCAGATTTGGTATAAGCATTGAGATATCACATCTCATGCTAAAGGAAGGGTCTCAGGATTGGAATGGGAAGGAGTTGTATATGACATCTCAGGCCATAGGAAGGTTCTCAGGTTTGGTATAAGCATTGAGATATCACATCTCTGCTATCGGAAGGGTCTCAGGATTGGAATGGGAAGCAGTTGGTTATCCCATCTCATGTTATAGGAAGGGTCTCAGGTTTGGTATTAGAAGCATAGAGATATCACATCTCATGCTATAGGAAGGATCTCAGGATTTGAATGGCAAGGAGTTGGATATCACATCTCATGCCATAGGAAGGGTCTCAGGTTTGGTATAAGCATTGAGATATCACATCTCTGCTATCGGAAGGGTCTCAGGATTGGATTGGGAAGGAGTTAGATATCCCTTCTCATGCTATAGGAAGTGTCTCAGGTTGGAATGGGAAGGAGTTGGATATCACATCTCATGTTATAGGAAGGGTCTCAGGATTGGAATGGGAAGGACTTGGATGTCACATCTCATGCTATAGGGAGGGTCTCAAGTTTGATATTAGAAGCATTGAGATAACAAATCTCATGATATCGGAAGGGTCTCAGGATTGGAATGGGAAGGAGTTGGATATCACATCTCATGATAAAGGAAGGGTCTAAGGTTTGGAAGGGGAAGGATTTGGATATCACATCTCATGTTATAGGACGGGTCTCAGGTTTGGTATTAGATGCATTGAGATATCAAGTCTCATGGTATAAGAAGGGTCTCAGAATTGGAATGGGAAGGAGTTGGATATCACACCTCAAGCTATAGGAAGGGTCTCAGGATTGGAATGGGAAGGAGTTTGATATCACATCTCATGCCATAGTATGGGTCTCAGGTTTGGTAGAAGCATTGGGATATCACATCTCATGCTATCGGAAGGGTATCAGTATTGGATTTGGAAGAAGTTGGATATCCCATCTCATGCTATAGGAAGGGTCTCAGGTTGGAATGGGAAGGAGTTGGATATCACATTTCATGATATAGGAAGGGTCTCAGGATTGGAATGGGAAGGACTTGGATATCATATCTCATGCTATAGGACGGGTCTCAGGTTTGTTATTAGAATCATTGAGATATCATATTGCATGCTGTAGGAAGGGTCTAAGGATTGGAATGGGAAGGACTTGGATATCACATCTCATGCTATAGATAGGCTCTTAGGTTTGGAAAGGGAAGGAGTTGGATATCACATTTCATGTTAGAGGAAGGATCTCAGGTTTGGTATTAGAAGCATTGAGATATCACATCTCATGCTATTAGAAGGGTCTCAGGATTGGAATGGGAAGTAGTTGGATATCACATCTCATGCTATAGGAAGGGTCTCAGGTTTGGTATAAGCATTGAGATATCACATCTCATGCTATAGGACAGGTCTCAGGATTGGAATGGAAGGAGTTGGATATCACATATCATGTTATAGGAAGGATCTCAGGTTTGGTATTGGAAGCATTGAGACATCACATCTCATGCTATAGGAAGGGTCTCAGGGTTGGAATGGGAAGGAGTTGGATATCACATCTCATCCAATAGGAAGGGTCTCAGGTTTGGAATGGGAAGGAATTGGATATCACATCTCATGTTATAGGAAAGATCTCAGGTTTGGTATTAGAAGCATTGAGATATCACATCTCATGCTATAGGAAGGGTCTCAGGATTGGAATGTGAAGGATTTGGATATCACATCTCATGCTAAAGGAAGGGTCTCAGGTTTGGTAGAAGCATTGAGATATCACGTCTCTGCTATCGGAAGGGTCTCAGGATTGGATTGGGAAGGAGTTGGATATCCCTTCTCATGCTATAGGAAGGGTCTCAGGATTTGAATGGCAAGGAGTTGGATATCACATCTCATGCCATAGGAAGGGTCTCAGGTTTGGTATAAGCATTGAGATATCACATCTCTGCTATCGGAAGGGTCTCAGGATTGGAATGGGAAGGAGTTGGATATATCCATCTCATGTTATAGGAAGGGTCATAGGTTTGGTATTAGAAGCATTGAGATATCACATCTCATGCTATAGGAAGGGTCTCAGGATTGGAATGGGAAGGACTTGGATATCACATCCCCTGCTATAGGGAGGGTCTCAAGTTTGATATTAGAAGCTTTGAGATATCACATCTCATGATATCGGAAGGGTCTCAGGATTGCAATGGGAAGGAGTTGGATATCACATCTCATGATAAAGGAAGGGTCTAAGGTTTGGAAGGGGAAGGATTTGGATATCACATCTCATGTTATATTACGGGTCTCAGGTTTGGTATTAGAAGCATTGAGATATCAAGTCTCAGAGTATAGGAAGGGTCTCAGAATTGGAATGGGAAGGAGTTGGATATCACATCTCAAGCTATAGGAAGGGTCTCAGGATTGGAATGGGAAGGACTTGGATATCACATCTCATGCTATAGGAAGGCTCTCAGGTTTGGAAGGGGAAAGAGTTGGATATCACATTTCATGTTAGAGGTAGGATCTCAGGTTTGGTATTAGAGGCATTGAGATATCACATCTCATGCTATCAGAAGGGTCTCAGGAATGGAATGGGAAGGAGTTGGATATCACATCTCATGCTAAAGGGAGGGTCTCAGGTTTGGAAGGGGAATGATTTGGATATCACATCTCATGTTATAGGAAGGATCTCAGGTTTGGTATTAGAAGCATTGAGATATCACATCTCATGCTATCGGAAGGATCTCAGGTTTGGTATTAGAAGCATTGAGATATCACATCTCATGCTATCAAAAGGGTCTCAGGATTGAAATGGGAAGGAGTTGGATATCACATCTCATGCTAAAGGGAGGGTCTCAGGTTTGGAAGGGGAAGGATTTGGATATCACATCTCATGTTATCGGAAGGATCTCACGTTTGGTATTAGAAATATTGAGATATCATATCTCATGCTATAGGAAGGGTCTCAGGAGTGGAATGGGAAAGAGTTGGATATCACATCTCATGCTATAGGGAGTGTCTCAGGATTGGAATGGGAAGGACTTAGATATCACATATCATGCTATAGGGAGGGTCTCAGTTTTGATATTAGAAGCATTGAGATATCACATCTCATGCTATCGGAAGTGTCTCAGGATTGGAATGGGAAGGAGCTGGATATCACATCTCATGCTAAAGGAAGGGTCTCAGGTTTGGAACGGGAAGGATTTGGATATCACATCTCATGTTATAGGAAGGGTCTCAGGTTTGGTATAAGCATTGAGATATCACATCTCTGCTATCGGAAGTGTCTCAGGATTGGAATGGGAAGGAGTTGGATATCACATCTCATGTTATAGGACGGGTCTCAGGTTTGTTATTAGAATCATTGAGATATCATATTGCATGCTGTAGGAAGGGTCTAAGGGTTGGAATGGGAAGGACTTGGATATCACATCTCATGCTATAGATAGGCTCTTAGGTTTGGAAAGGGAAGGAGTTGGATATCACATTTCATGTTAGAGGAAGGATCTCAGGTTTGGTATTAGAAGCATTGAGATATCACATCTCATGCTATAGGAAGGGTCTCAGGATTGGAATGGGAAGTAGTTGGATATCACATCTCATGCTATAGGAAGGGTCTCAGGTTTAGTATAAGCATTGAGATATCACATCTCATGCTATAGGACGGGTCTCAGGATTGGAATGGAAGGAGTTGGATATCACATCTCATGTTATAGGAAGGATCTCAGGTTTGGTATTAGAAGCATTGAGACATCACATCTCATGCTATAGGAAGGGTCTCAGGGTTGGAATGGGAAGGAGTTGGATATCACATCTCATCCAATAGGAAGGGTCTCAGGTTTGGAATGGGAAGGAATTGGATATCACATCTCATGTTATAGGAAGGATCTCAGGTTTGGTATTAGAAGCATTGAGATATCACATCTCATGCTATAGGAAGGGTCTCAGGATTGGAATGTGAAGGATTTGGATATCACATCTCATGCTAAAGGAAGGGTCTCAGGTTTGGTAGAAGCATTGAGATATCACGTCTCTGCTATCGGAAGGGTCGCAGGATTGGATTGGGAAGGAGTTGGATATCCCTTCTCATGCTATAGGAAGGGTCTCAGGATTTGAATGGCAAGGAGTTGGATATCACATCTCATGCCATAGGAAGGGTCTCAAGTTTGGTATAAGCATTGAGATATCACATCTCTGCTATCGGAAGGGTCTCAGGATTGGATTGGGAAGGAGTTGCATATCCCTTCTCATGCTATAGGAAGGGTCTCAGGATTGGAATGGGAAGGAGTTGGATATCACATCTCATGCTATAGGGAGGGTCTCAGGATTGGAATGGGAAGGACTTAGATATCACATATCATGCTATAGGGAGGGTCTCAGTTTTGATATTAGAAGCATTGAGATATCACATCTCATGCTATAGGAAGTGTCTCAGGATTGGAATGGGAAGGTGCTGGATATCACATCTCATGCTAAAGGAAGGGTCTCAGGTTTGGAACGGGAAGGATTTGGATATCACATCTCATGTTATAGGAAGGGTCTCAGGTTTGGTATAAGCATTGAGATATCACATCTCTGCTATCGGAAGTGTCTCAGGATTGGAATGGGAAGGAGTTGGATATCCCATCTCATGTTATAGGACGGGTCTCAGGTTTGTTATTAGAATCATTGAGATATCATATTGCATGCTGTAGGAAGGGTCTAAGGGTTGGAATGGGAAGGACTTGGATATCACATCTCATGGTATAGATAGGCTCTTAGGTTTGGAAAGGGAAGGAGTTGGATATCACATTTCATGTTAGAGGAAGGATCTCAGGTTTGGTATTAGAAGCATTGAGATATCACATCTCATGCTATAGGAAGGGTCTCAGGATTGGAATGGGAAGCAGTTGGATATCACATCTCATGCTAAAGGGAGGGTCTCAGGTTTGGAAGGGGAAGGATTTGGATATCACATCTCATGTTATAGGAAGGATCTCAGGTTTGGTATTATAAGCATTGAGATATCACATCTCATGCTATCGGAAGGATCTCAGGTTTGGTATTAGAAGCATTGAGATATCACATCTCATGCTATCAGAAGAGTCTCAGGATTGGAATAGGAAGGAGTTGGATATCACATCTCATGCTAAAGGGAGGGTCTCAGGATTGGAAGGGGAAGGATTTGGATATCACATCTCATGTTATCGGAAGGATCTCACGTTTGGTATTAGAAGTATTGAGATATCATATCTCATGCTATAGGAAGGGTCTCAGGATTGGAATGGGAAGGAGTTGGATATCACATCTCATGCTATAGGGAGGGTCTCAGGATTGGAATGGGAAGGACTTAGATATCACATATCATGCTATAGGGAGGGTCTCAGTTTTGATATTAGAAGCATTGAGATATCACATCTCATGCTATAGGAAGTGTCTCAGGATTGGAATGGGAAGGTGCTGGATATCACATCTCATGCTAAAGGAAGGGTCTCAGGTTTGGAACGGGAAGGATTTGGATATCACATCTCATGTTATAGGAAGGGTCTCAGGTTTGGTATAAGCATTGAGATATCACATCTCTGCTATCGGAAGTGTCTCAGGATTGGAATGGGAAGGAGTTGGATATCCCATCTCATGTTATAGGACGGGTCTCAGGTTTGTTATTAGAATCATTGAGATATCATATTGCATGCTGTAGGAAGGGTCTAAGGGTTGGAATGGGAAGGACTTGGATATCACATCTCATGCTATAGATAGGCTCTTAGGTTTGGAAAGGGAAGGAGTTGGATATCACATTTCATGTTAGAGGAAGGATCTCAGGTTTGGTATTAGAAGCATTGAGATATCACATCTCATGCTATAGGAAGGGTCTCAGGATTGGAATGGGAAGCAGTTGGATATCACATCTCATGCTATAGGAAGGGTCTCAGGTTTGGTATAAGCATTGAGATATCACATCTCATGCTATAGGACGGGTTTCAGGTTTGGAATGGAAGGAGTTGGATATCACATCTCATGTTATAGGAAGGATCTCAGGTTTGGTATTAGAAGCATTGAGACATCACATCTCATGCTATAGGAAGGGTCTCAGGGTTGGAATGGGAAGGAGTTGGATATCACATTTCATCCAATAGGAAGGGTCTCAGGTTTGGAATGGGAAGGAATTGGATATCACATCTCATGTTATAGGAAGGATCTCAGGTTTGGTATTAGAAGCATTGAGATATCACATCTCATGCTATAGGAAGGGTCTCAGGATTGGAATGTGAAGGATTTGGATATCACATCTCATGCTAAAGGAAGGGTCTCAGGTTTGGTAGAAGCATTGAGATATCACGTCTCTGCTATCGGAAGAGTCTCAGGATTGGATTGGGAAGGAGTTGGATATCACATCTCATGCCATAGGAAGGGTCTCAGGTTTGGTATAAGCATTGAGATATCACATCTCTGCTATCGGAAGGGTCTCAGGATTGGATTGGGAAGGAGTTGGATATCCCTTCTCATGCTATAGGAAGTGTCTCAGGTTGGAATGGGAAGGAGTTGGATATCACATCTCATGTTATAGGAAGGGTCTCAGGATTGGAATGGGAAGGATTTGGATATCACATCTCTTGCTATACGAAGGGTCTCAGGATTGGAATGGGTAGGAGTTGGATATTACTTTCTTGCTATAGGAAGGGTCTCATGTTTGGAATGGGAAGGAGTTGGATATCACATATGCTATAGTTAGTGTCTCAGGTTTGGAACGGGAAGGAGTTGGATATCCCTTCTCATGCTATAGGAAGTGTCTCAGGTTGGAATGGGAAGGAGTTGGATATCACATCTCATGTTATAGGAAGGGTCTCAGGATTGGAATGGGAAGGATTTGGATATCACATCTCTTGCTATACGAAGGGTCTCAGGATTGGAATGGGTAGGAGTTGGATATTACTTTCTTGCTATAGGAAGGGTCTCATGTTTGGAATGGGAAGGAGTTGGATATCACATATGCTATAGTTAGTGTCTCAGGTTTGGAACGGGAAGGAGTTGGATATCACATCTCATGTTATAGGAAGGGTCTCAGGTTTGGTATAAGCATTGAGATATCACATCTCTGCTATCGGAAGCGGCTCAGGATTGGAATGGGAAGGAGTTGGATATCCCATCTCATGTTATAGGAAGAGTCTCTGGTTTGGTATTAGAATCATTGAGATATCACATCGCATGCTGTAGGAAAGGTCTAAGGATTGGAATGGGATGGACTTGGATATCACATCTCATGCTATAGGTAGGCTCTCAGGTTTGGTATAAGCATTGAGATATCACATCTCATGCTATAGGAAGGGTCTCAGGCTTGGAATGGGAAGGAATTGGATATCACATCTCATGCTATAGGAAGGGTCTCAGATTTGGTATAAGCATTGAGATATCACATCTCATGCTAAAGGAAGGGTCTCAGGATTGGAATGGGAAGGAGTTGTATATGACATCTCAGGCCATAGGAAGGTTCTCAGGTTTGGTATAAGCATTGAGATATCACATCTCTGCTATCGGAAGGGTCTCAGGATTGGAATGGGAAGCAGTTGGTTATCCCATCTCATGTTATAGGAAGGGTCTCAGGTTTGGTATTAGAAGCATAGAGATATCACATCTCATGCTATAGGAAGGATCTCAGGATTTGAATGGCAAGGAGTTGGATATCACATCTCATGCCATAGGAAGGGTCTCAGGTTTGGTATAAGCATTGAGATATCACATCTCTGCTATCGGAAGGGTCTCAGGATTGGATTGGGAAGGAGTTAGATATCCCTTCTCATGCTATAGGAAGTGTCTCAGGTTGGAATGGGAAGGAGTTGGATATCACATCTCATGTTATAGGAAGGGTCTCAGGATTGGAATGGGAAGGACTTGGATGTCACATCTCATGCTATAGGGAGGGTCTCAAGTTTGATATTAGAAGCATTGAGATAACAAATCTCATGATATCGGAAGGGTCTCAGGATTGGAATGGGAAGGAGTTGGATATCACATCTCATGATAAAGGAAGGGTCTAAGGTTTGGAAGGGGAAGGATTTGGATATCACATCTCATGTTATAGGACGGGTCTCAGGTTTGGTATTAGATGCATTGAGATATCAAGTCTCATGGTATAAGAAGGGTCTCAGAATTGGAATGGGAAGGAGTTGGATATCACACCTCAAGCTATAGGAAGGGTCTCAGGATTGGAATGGGAAGGAGTTTGATATCACATCTCATGCCATAGTATGGGTCTCAGGTTTGGTAGAAGCATTGGGATATCACATCTCATGCTATCGGAAGGGTATCAGTATTGGATTTGGAAGAAGTTGGATATCCCATCTCATGCTATAGGAAGGGTCTCAGGTTGGAATGGGAAGGAGTTGGATATCACATTTCATGATATAGGAAGGGTCTCAGGATTGGAATGGGAAGGACTTGGATATCATATCTCATGCTATAGGACGGGTCTCAGGTTTGTTATTAGAATCATTGAGATATCATATTGCATGCTGTAGGAAGGGTCTAAGGATTGGAATGGGAAGGACTTGGATATCACATCTCATGCTATAGATAGGCTCTTAGGTTTGGAAAGGGAAGGAGTTGGATATCACATTTCATGTTAGAGGAAGGATCTCAGGTTTGGTATTAGAAGCATTGAGATATCACATCTCATGCTATTAGAAGGGTCTCAGGATTGGAATGGGAAGTAGTTGGATATCACATCTCATGCTATAGGAAGGGTCTCAGGTTTGGTATAAGCATTGAGATATCACATCTCATGCTATAGGACAGGTCTCAGGATTGGAATGGAAGGAGTTGGATATCACATATCATGTTATAGGAAGGATCTCAGGTTTGGTATTGGAAGCATTGAGACATCACATCTCATGCTATAGGAAGGGTCTCAGGGTTGGAATGGGAAGGAGTTGGATATCACATCTCATCCAATAGGAAGGGTCTCAGGTTTGGAATGGGAAGGAATTGGATATCACATCTCATGTTATAGGAAAGATCTCAGGTTTGGTATTAGAAGCATTGAGATATCACATCTCATGCTATAGGAAGGGTCTCAGGATTGGAATGTGAAGGATTTGGATATCACATCTCATGCTAAAGGAAGGGTCTCAGGTTTGGTAGAAGCATTGAGATATCACGTCTCTGCTATCGGAAGGGTCTCAGGATTGGATTGGGAAGGAGTTGGATATCCCTTCTCATGCTATAGGAAGGGTCTCAGGATTTGAATGGCAAGGAGTTGGATATCACATCTCATGCCATAGGAAGGGTCTCAGGTTTGGTATAAGCATTGAGATATCACATCTCTGCTATCGGAAGGGTCTCAGGATTGGAATGGGAAGGAGTTGGATATATCCATCTCATGTTATAGGAAGGGTCATAGGTTTGGTATTAGAAGCATTGAGATATCACATCTCATGCTATAGGAAGGGTCTCAGGATTGGAATGGGAAGGACTTGGATATCACATCCCCTGCTATAGGGAGGGTCTCAAGTTTGATATTAGAAGCTTTGAGATATCACATCTCATGATATCGGAAGGGTCTCAGGATTGCAATGGGAAGGAGTTGGATATCACATCTCATGATAAAGGAAGGGTCTAAGGTTTGGAAGGGGAAGGATTTGGATATCACATCTCATGTTATATTACGGGTCTCAGGTTTGGTATTAGAAGCATTGAGATATCAAGTCTCAGAGTATAGGAAGGGTCTCAGAATTGGAATGGGAAGGAGTTGGATATCACATCTCAAGCTATAGGAAGGGTCTCAGGATTGGAATGGGAAGGACTTGGATATCACATCTCATGCTATAGGAAGGCTCTCAGGTTTGGAAGGGGAAAGAGTTGGATATCACATTTCATGTTAGAGGTAGGATCTCAGGTTTGGTATTAGAGGCATTGAGATATCACATCTCATGCTATCAGAAGGGTCTCAGGAATGGAATGGGAAGGAGTTGGATATCACATCTCATGCTAAAGGGAGGGTCTCAGGTTTGGAAGGGGAATGATTTGGATATCACATCTCATGTTATAGGAAGGATCTCAGGTTTGGTATTAGAAGCATTGAGATATCACATCTCATGCTATCGGAAGGATCTCAGGTTTGGTATTAGAAGCATTGAGATATCACATCTCATGCTATCAAAAGGGTCTCAGGATTGAAATGGGAAGGAGTTGGATATCACATCTCATGCTAAAGGGAGGGTCTCAGGTTTGGAAGGGGAAGGATTTGGATATCACATCTCATGTTATCGGAAGGATCTCACGTTTGGTATTAGAAATATTGAGATATCATATCTCATGCTATAGGAAGGGTCTCAGGAGTGGAATGGGAAAGAGTTGGATATCACATCTCATGCTATAGGGAGTGTCTCAGGATTGGAATGGGAAGGACTTAGATATCACATATCATGCTATAGGGAGGGTCTCAGTTTTGATATTAGAAGCATTGAGATATCACATCTCATGCTATCGGAAGTGTCTCAGGATTGGAATGGGAAGGAGCTGGATATCACATCTCATGCTAAAGGAAGGGTCTCAGGTTTGGAACGGGAAGGATTTGGATATCACATCTCATGTTATAGGAAGGGTCTCAGGTTTGGTATAAGCATTGAGATATCACATCTCTGCTATCGGAAGTGTCTCAGGATTGGAATGGGAAGGAGTTGGATATCACATCTCATGTTATAGGACGGGTCTCAGGTTTGTTATTAGAATCATTGAGATATCATATTGCATGCTGTAGGAAGGGTCTAAGGGTTGGAATGGGAAGGACTTGGATATCACATCTCATGCTATAGATAGGCTCTTAGGTTTGGAAAGGGAAGGAGTTGGATATCACATTTCATGTTAGAGGAAGGATCTCAGGTTTGGTATTAGAAGCATTGAGATATCACATCTCATGCTATAGGAAGGGTCTCAGGATTGGAATGGGAAGTAGTTGGATATCACATCTCATGCTATAGGAAGGGTCTCAGGTTTAGTATAAGCATTGAGATATCACATCTCATGCTATAGGACGGGTCTCAGGATTGGAATGGAAGGAGTTGGATATCACATCTCATGTTATAGGAAGGATCTCAGGTTTGGTATTAGAAGCATTGAGACATCACATCTCATGCTATAGGAAGGGTCTCAGGGTTGGAATGGGAAGGAGTTGGATATCACATCTCATCCAATAGGAAGGGTCTCAGGTTTGGAATGGGAAGGAATTGGATATCACATCTCATGTTATAGGAAGGATCTCAGGTTTGGTATTAGAAGCATTGAGATATCACATCTCATGCTATAGGAAGGGTCTCAGGATTGGAATGTGAAGGATTTGGATATCACATCTCATGCTAAAGGAAGGGTCTCAGGTTTGGTAGAAGCATTGAGATATCACGTCTCTGCTATCGGAAGGGTCGCAGGATTGGATTGGGAAGGAGTTGGATATCCCTTCTCATGCTATAGGAAGGGTCTCAGGATTTGAATGGCAAGGAGTTGGATATCACATCTCATGCCATAGGAAGGGTCTCAAGTTTGGTATAAGCATTGAGATATCACATCTCTGCTATCGGAAGGGTCTCAGGATTGGATTGGGAAGGAGTTGCATATCCCTTCTCATGCTATAGGAAGTGTCTCAGGTTGGAATGGGAAGGAGTTGGATATCACATCTCATGTTATAGGAAGGGTCACAGGATTGGAATGGGAAGGATTTGGATATCACATCTCTTGCTATAGGAAGGGTCTCAGGATTGGAATGGGTAGGAGTTGGATATTACTTTCTTGCTATAGGAAGGGTCTCATGTTTGGAATGGGAAGGAGTTGGATATCACATATGCTATAGTTAGTGTCTCAGGTTTGGAACGGGAAGGAGTAGGATATCACATCTCATGTTATAGGAAGGGTCTCAGGTTTGGTATAAGCATTGAGATAGCACATCTCTGCTATCGGAAGCGGCTCAGGATTGGAATGGGAAGGAGTTGGATATCACATCTCATGTTATAGTAAGAGTCTCTGGTTTGGTATTAGAATCATTGAGATATCACATCGCATGCTGTAGGAAGGGTCTAAGGATTGGAATGGGATGGACTTGGATATCACATCTCATGCTATAGGTAGGCTCTCAGGTTTGGTATAAGCATTGAGATATCACATCTCATGCTATAGGAAGGGTCTCAGGATTGGAATGGGAAGGATTTGGATATCACATCTCATGCTATAGGAAGGGTCTCAGATTTGGTATAAGCATTGAGATATCACATCTCATGCTAAAGGAAGGGTCTCAGGATTGGAATGGGAAGGAGTTGTGTATGACATCTCAGGCCATAGGAAGGGTCTCAGGTTTGGTATAAGCATTGAGATATCACATCTCTGCTATCGGAAGGGTCTCAGGATTGGAATGGGAAGGAGTTGGATATCCCATCTCATGTTATAGGAAGGGTCTCAGGTTTGGTATTAGAAGCATAGAGATATCACATCTCATGCTATAGGAAGTGTCTCAGGATTGGAATGGGAAGGTGCTGGATATCACATCTCATGCTAAAGGAAGGGTCTCAGGTTTGGAACGGGAAGGATTTGGATATCACATCTCATGTTATAGGAAGGGTCTCAGGTTTGGTATAAGCATTGAGATATCACATCTCTGCTATCGGAAGTGTCTCAGGATTGGAATGGGAAGGAGTTGGATATCCCATCTCATGTTATAGGACGGGTCTCAGGTTTGTTATTAGAATCATTGAGATATCATATTGCATGCTGTAGGAAGGGTCTAAGGGTTGGAATGGGAAGGACTTGGATATCACATCTCATGGTATAGATAGGCTCTTAGGTTTGGAAAGGGAAGGAGTTGGATATCACATTTCATGTTAGAGGAAGGATCTCAGGTTTGGTATTAGAAGCATTGAGATATCACATCTCATGCTATAGGAAGGGTCTCAGGATTGGAATGGGAAGCAGTTGGATATCACATCTCATGCTAAAGGGAGGGTCTCAGGTTTGGAAGGGGAAGGATTTGGATATCACATCTCATGTTATAGGAAGGATCTCAGGTTTGGTATTATAAGCATTGAGATATCACATCTCATGCTATCGGAAGGATCTCAGGTTTGGTATTAGAAGCATTGAGATATCACATCTCATGCTATCAGAAGAGTCTCAGGATTGGAATAGGAAGGAGTTGGATATCACATCTCATGCTAAAGGGGGGGTCTCAGGATTGGAAGGGGAAGGATTTGGATATCACATCTCATGTTATCGGAAGGATCTCACGTTTGGTATTAGAAGTATTGAGATATCATATCTCATGCTATAGGAAGGGTCTCAGGATTGGAATGGGAAGGAGTTGGATATCACATCTCATGCTATAGGGAGGGTCTCAGGATTGGAATGGGAAGGACTTAGATATCACATATCATGCTATAGGGAGGGTCTCAGTTTTGATATTAGAAGCATTGAGATATCACATCTCATGCTATAGGAAGTGTCTCAGGATTGGAATGGGAAGGTGCTGGATATCACATCTCATGCTAAAGGAAGGGTCTCAGGTTTGGAACGGGAAGGATTTGGATATCACATCTCATGTTATAGGAAGGGTCTCAGGTTTGGTATAAGCATTGAGATATCACATCTCTGCTATCGGAAGTGTCTCAGGATTGGAATGGGAAGGAGTTGGATATCCCATCTCATGTTATAGGACGGGTCTCAGGTTTGTTATTAGAATCATTGAGATATCATATTGCATGCTGTAGGAAGGGTCTAAGGGTTGGAATGGGAAGGACTTGGATATCACATCTCATGCTATAGATAGGCTCTTAGGTTTGGAAAGGGAAGGAGTTGGATATCACATTTCATGTTAGAGGAAGGATCTCAGGTTTGGTATTAGAAGCATTGAGATATCACATCTCATGCTATAGGAAGGGTCTCAGGATTGGAATGGGAAGCAGTTGGATATCACATCTCATGCTATAGGAAGGGTCTCAGGTTTGGTATAAGCATTGAGATATCACATCTCATGCTATAGGACGGGTCTCAGGATTGGAATGGAAGGAGTTGGATATCACATCTCATGTTATAGGAAGGATCTCAGGTTTGGTATTAGAAGCATTGAGACATCACATCTCATGCTATAGGAAGGGTCTCAGGGTTGGAATGGGAAGGAGTTGGATATCACATTTCATCCAATAGGAAGGGTCTCAGGTTTGGAATGGGAAGGAATTGGATATCACATCTCATGTTATAGGAAGGATCTCAGGTTTGGTATTAGAAGCATTGAGATATCACATCTCATGCTATAGGAAGGGTCTCAGGATTGGAATGTGAAGGATTTGGATATCACATCTCATGCTAAAGGAAGGGTCTCAGGTTTGGTAGAAGCATTGAGATATCACGTCTCTGCTATCGGAAGAGTCTCAGGATTGGATTGGGAAGGAGTTGGATATCACATCTCATGCCATAGGAAGGGTCTCAGGTTTGGTATAAGCATTGAGATATCACATCTCTGCTATCGGAAGGGTCTCAGGATTGGATTGGGAAGGAGTTGGATATCCCTTCTCATGCTATAGGAAGTGTCTCAGGTTGGAATGGGAAGGAGTTGGATATCACATCTCATGTTATAGGAAGGGTCTCAGGATTGGAATGGGAAGGATTTGGATATCACATCTCTTGCTATACGAAGGGTCTCAGGATTGGAATGGGTAGGAGTTGGATATTACTTTCTTGCTATAGGAAGGGTCTCATGTTTGGAATGGGAAGGAGTTGGATATCACATATGCTATAGTTAGTGTCTCAGGTTTGGAACGGGAAGGAGTTGGATATCACATCTCATGTTATAGGAAGGGTCTCAGGTTTGGTATAAGCATTGAGATATCACATCTCTGCTATCGGAAGCGGCTCAGGATTGGAATGGGAAGGAGTTGGATATCCCATCTCATGTTATAGGAAGAGTCTCTGGTTTGGTATTAGAATCATTGAGATATCACATCGCATGCTGTAGGAAAGGTCTAAGGATTGGAATGGGATGGACTTGGATATCACATCTCATGCTATAGGTAGGCTCTCAGGTTTGGTATAAGCATTGAGATATCACATCTCATGCTATAGGAAGGGTCTCAGGCTTGGAATGGGAAGGAATTGGATATCACATCTCATGCTATAGGAAGGGTCTCAGATTTGGTATAAGCATTGAGATATCACATCTCATGCTAAGGGAAGGGTCTCAGGATTGGAATGGGAAGGAGTTGTATATGACATCTCAGGCCATAGGAAGGTTCTCAGGTTTGGTATAAGCATTGAGATATCACATCTCTGCTATCGGAAGGGTCTCAGGATTGGAATGGGAAGCAGTTGGTTATCCCATCTCATGTTATAGGAAGGGTCTCAGGTTTGGTATTAGAAGCATAGAGATATCACATCTCATGCTATAGGAAGGATCTCAGGATTTGAATGGCAAGGAGTTGGATATCACATCTCATGCCATAGGAAGGGTCTCAGGTTTGGTATAAGCATTGAGATATCACATCTCTGCTATCGGAAGGGTCTCAGGATTGGATTGGGAAGGAGTTAGATATCCCTTCTCATGCTATAGGAAGTGTCTCAGGTTGGAATGGGAAGGAGTTGGATATCACATCTCATGTTATAGGAAGGGTCTCAGGATTGGAATGGGAAGGACTTGGATGTCACATCTCATGCTATAGGGAGGGTCTCAAGTTTGATATTAGAAGCATTGAGATAACAAATCTCATGATATCGGAAGGGTCTCAGGATTGGAATGGGAAGGAGTTGGATATCACATCTCATGATAAAGGAAGGGTCTAAGGTTTGGAAGGGGAAGGATTTGGATATCACATCTCATGTTATAGGACGGGTCTCAGGTTTGGTATTAGATGCATTGAGATATCAAGTCTCATGGTATAAGAAGGGTCTCAGAATTGGAATGGGAAGGAGTTGGATATCACACCTCAAGCTATAGGAAGGGTCTCAGGATTGGAATGGGAAGGAGTTTGATATCACATCTCATGCCATAGTATGGGTCTCAGGTTTGGTAGAAGCATTGGGATATCACATCTCATGCTATCGGAAGGGTATCAGTATTGGATTTGGAAGAAGTTGGATATCCCATCTCATGCTATAGGAAGGGTCTCAGGTTGGAATGGGAAGGAGTTGGATATCACATTTCATGATATAGGAAGGGTCTCAGGATTGGAATGGGAAGGACTTGGATATCATATCTCATGCTATAGGACGGGTCTCAGGTTTGTTATTAGAATCATTGAGATATCATATTGCATGCTGTAGGAAGGGTCTAAGGATTGGAATGGGAAGGACTTGGATATCACATCTCATGCTATAGATAGGCTCTTAGGTTTGGAAAGGGAAGGAGTTGGATATCACATTTCATGTTAGAGGAAGGATCTCAGGTTTGGTATTAGAAGCATTGAGATATCACATCTCATGCTATATGAAGGGTCTCAGGATTGGAATGGGAAGTAGTTGGATATCACATCTCATGCTATAGGAAGGGTCTCAGGTTTGGTATAAGCATTGAGATATCACATCTCATGCTATAGGACAGGTCTCAGGATTGGAATGGAAGGAGTTGGATATCACATATCATGTTATAGGAAGGATCTCAGGTTTGGTATTGGAAGCATTGAGACATCACATCTCATGCTATAGGAAGGGTCTCAGGGTTGGAATGGGAAGGAGTTGGATATCACATCTCATCCAATAGGAAGGGTCTCAGGTTTGGAATGGGAAGGAATTGGATATCACATCTCATGTTATAGGAAAGATCTCAGGTTTGGTATTAGAAGCATTGAGATATCACATCTCATGCTATAGGAAGGGTCTCAGGATTGGAATGTGAAGGATTTGGATATCACATCTCATGCTAAAGGAAGGGTCTCAGGTTTGGTAGAAGCATTGAGATATCACGTCTCTGCTATCGGAAGGGTCTCAGGATTGGATTGGGAAGGAGTTGGATATCCCTTCTCATGCTATAGGAAGGGTCTCAGGATTTGAATGGCAAGGAGTTGGATATCACATCTCATGCCATAGGAAGTGTCTCAGGTTTGGTATAAGCATTGAGATATCACATCTCTGCTATCGGAAGGGTCTCAGGATTGGAATGGGAAGGAGTTGGATATATCCATCTCATGTTATAGGAAGGGTCATAGGTTTTATTATTAGAAGCATTGAGATATCACATCTCATGCTATAGGAAGGGTCTCAGGATTGGAATGGGAAGGACTTGGATATCACATCCCCTGCTATAGGGAGGGTCTCAAGTTTGATATTAGAAGCTTTGAGATATCACATCTCATGATATCGGAAGGGTCTCAGGATTGCAATGGGAAGGAGTTGGATATCACATCTCATGATAAAGGAAGGGTCTAAGGTTTGGAAGGGGAAGGATTTGGATATCACATCTCATGTTATATTACGGGTCTCAGGTTTGGTATTAGAAGCATTGAGATATCAAGTCTCAGAGTATAGGAAGGGTCTCAGAATTGGAATGGGAAGGAGTTGGATATCACATCTCAAGCTATAGGAAGGGTCTCAGGATTGGAATGGGAAGGACTTGGATATCACATCTCATGCTATAGGAAGGCTCTCAGGTTTGGAAGGGGAAAGAGTTGGATATCACATTTCATGTTAGAGGTAGGATCTCAGGTTTGGTATTAGAGGCATTGAGATATCACATCTCATGCTATCAGAAGGGTCTCAGGAATGGAATGGGAAGGAGTTGGATATCACATCTCATGCTAAAGGGAGGGTCTCAGGTTTGGAAGGGGAATGATTTGGATATCACATCTCATGTTATAGGAAGGATCTCAGGTTTGGTATTAGAAGCATTGAGATATCACATCTCATGCTATCGGAAGGATCTCAGGTTTGGTATTAGAAGCATTGAGATATCACATCTCATGCTATCAAAAGGGTCTCAGGATTGAAATGGGAAGGAGTTGGATATCACATCTCATGCTAAAGGGAGGGTCTCAGGTTTGGAAGGGGAAGGATTTGGATATCACATCTCATGTTATCGGAAGGATCTCACGTTTGGTATTAGAAATATTGAGATATCATATCTCATGCTATAGGAAGGGTCTCAGGAGTGGAATGGGAAAGAGTTGGATATCACATCTCATGCTATAGGGAGTGTCTCAGGATTGGAATGGGAAGGACTTAGATATCACATATCATGCTATAGGGAGGGTCTCAGTTTTGATATTAGAAGCATTGAGATATCACATCTCATGCTATCGGAAGTGTCTCAGGATTGGAATGGGAAGGAGCTGGATATCACATCTCATGCTAAAGGAAGGGTCTCAGGTTTGGAACGGGAAGGATTTGGATATCACATCTCATGTTATAGGAAGGGTCTCAGGTTTGGTATAAGCATTGAGATATCACATCTCTGCTATCGGAAGTGTCTCAGGATTGGAATGGGAAGGAGTTGGATATCACATCTCATGTTATAGGACGGGTCTCAGGTTTGTTATTAGAATCATTGAGATATCATATTGCATGCTGTAGGAAGGGTCTAAGGGTTGGAATGGGAAGGACTTGGATATCACATCTCATGCTATAGATAGGCTCTTAGGTTTGGAAAGGGAAGGAGTTGGATATCACATCTCATGCTATAGGAAGGGTCTCAGGTTTAGTATAAGCAATGAGATATCACATCTCATGCTATAGGACGGGTCTCAGGATTGGAATGGAAGGAGTTGGATATCACATCTCATGTTATAGGAAGGATCTCAGGTTTGGTATTAGAAGCATTGAGACATCACATCTCATGCTATAGGAAGGGTCTCAGGGTTGGAATGGGAAGGAGTTGGATATCACATCTCATCCAATAGGAAGGGTCTCAGGTTTGGAATGGGAAGGAATTGGATATCACATCTCATGTTATAGGAAGGATCTCAGGTTTGGTATTAGAAGCATTGAGATATCACATCTCATGCTATAGGAAGGGTCTCAGGATTGGAATGTGAAGGATTTGGATATCACATCTCATGCTAAAGGAAGGGTCTCAGGTTTGGTAGAAGCATTGAGATATCACGTCTCTGCTATCGGAAGGGTCGCAGGATTGGATTGGGAAGGAGTTGGATATCCCTTCTCATGCTATAGGAAGGGTCTCAGGATTTGAATGGCAAGGAGTTGGATATCACATCTCATGCCATAGGAAGGGTCTCAAGTTTGGTATAAGCATTGAGATATCACATCTCTGCTATCGGAAGGGTCTCAGGATTGGACTGGGAAGGAGTTGGATATCCCTTCTCATGCTATAGGAAGTGTCTCAGGTTGGAATGGGAAGGAGTTGGATATCACATCTCATGTTATAGGAAGGGTCACAGGATTGGAATGGGAAGGATTTGGATATCACATCTCTTGCTATAGGAAGGGTCTCAGGATTGGAATGGGTAGGAGTTGGATATTACTTTCTTGCTATAGGAAGGGTCTCATGTTTGGAATGGGAAGGAGTTGGATATCACATATGCTATAGTTAGTGTCTCAGGTTTGGAACGGGAAGGAGTAGGATATCACATCTCATGTTATAGGAAGGGTCTCAGGTTTGGTATAAGCATTGAGATAGCACATCTCTGCTATCGGAAGCGGCTCAGGATTGGAATGGGAAGGAGTTGGATATCACATCTCATGTTATAGTAAGAGTCTCTGGTTTGGTATTAGAATCATTGAGATATCACATCGCATGCTGTAGGAAGGGTCTAAGGATTGGAATGGGATGGACTTGGATATCACATCTCATGCTATAGGTAGGCTCTCAGGTTTGGTATAAGCATTGAGATATCACATCTCATGCTATAGGAAGGGTCTCAGGATTGGAATGGGAAGGATTTGGATATCACATCTCATGCTATAGGAAGGGTCTCAGATTTGGTATAAGCATTGAGATATCACATCTCATGCTAAAGGAAGGGTCTCAGGATTGGAATGGGAAGGAGTTGTGTATGACATCTCAGGCCATAGGAAGGGTCTCAGGTTTGGTATAAGCATTGAGATATCACATCTCTGCTATCGGAAGGGTCTCAGGATTGGAATGGGAAGGAGTTGGATATCCCATCTCATGTTATAGGAAGGGTCTCAGGTTTGGTATTAGAAGCATAGAGATATCACATCTCATGCTATAGGAAGGGTCTCAGGATTGGAATGGGAAGGACTTGGATGTCACATCTCATGCTATAGGGAGGATCTCAAGTTTGATATTAGAAGCATTGAGATAACAAATCTCATGATATCGGAAGGGTCTCAGGATTGGAATGGGAAGGAGTTGGATACCACATCTCATGATAAAGGAAGGGTCTAAGGTTTGGAAGGGGAAGGATTTGGATATCACATCTCATGTTATAGGACGGGTCTCAGGTTTGGTATTAGAAGCATTGAGATATCAAGTCTCATGGTATAAGAAGGGTCTCAGAATTGGAATGGGAAGGAGTTGGATATCACACCTCAAGCTATAGGAAGGGTCTCAGGATTGGAATGGGAAGGAGTTTGATATCACATCTCATGCCATAGTATGGGTCTCAGGTTTGGTAGAAGCATTGGGATATCACATCTCATGCTATCGGAAGGGTATCAGTATTGGATTTTGAAGAAGTTGGATATCCCATCTCATGCTATAGGAAGGGTCTCAGGTTGGAATGGGAAGGAGTTGGATATCACATTTCATGTTATAGGAAGGGTCTCAGGATTGGAATGGGAAGGACTTGGATATCATATCTCATGCTATAGGACGGGTCTCAGGTTTGTTATTAGAATCATTGAGATATCATATTGCATGCTGTAGGAAGGGTCTAAGGATTGGAATAGGAAGGACCTGGATATCACATCTCATGCTATAGATAGGCTCTTAGGTTTGGAAAGGGAAGGAGTTGGATATCACATTTCATGTTAGAGGAAGGATCTCAGGTTTGGTATTAGAAGCATTGAGATATCACATCTCATGCTATAGGAAGGGTCTCAGGATTGGAATGGGAAGTAGTTGGATATCACATCTCATGCTATAGGAAGGGTCTCAGGTTTCGTATAAGCATTGCGATATCACATCTCATGCTATAGGACGGGTCTCAGGATTGGAATGGAAGGAGTTGGATATCACATCTCATGTTATAGGAAGGATCTCAGGTTTGGTATTAGAATCATTGAGACATCACATCTCATGCTATAGGAAGGGTCTCAGGGTTGGAATGGGAAGGAGTTGGATATCACAACTCATCCAATAGGAAGGGTCTCAGGTTTGGAATGGGAAGGAATTGGATATCACATCTCATGTTATAGGAAGGATCTCAGGTTTGGTATTAGAAGCATTGAGATATCAAATCTCATGCTATAGGAAGGGTCTCAGGATTGGAATGTGAAGGATTTGGATATCACATCTCATGCTAAAGGAAGGGTCTCAGGTTTGGTAGAAGCATTGAGATATCACGTCTCTGCTATCGGAAGGGTCTCAGGATTGGATTGGGAAGGAGTTGGATATCCCTTCTCATGCTATAGGAAGGGTCTCAGGATTTGAATGGCAAGGAGTTGGATATCACATCTCATGCCATACGAAGGGTCTCAGGTTTGGTATAAGCATTGAGATAGCACATCTCTGCTATCGGAAGCGGCTCAGGATTGGAATGGGAAGGAGTTGGATATCACATCTCATGTTATAGTAAGAGTCTCTGGTTTGGTATTAGAATCATTGAGATATCACATCGCATGCTGTAGGAAGGGTCTAAGGATTGGAATGGGATGGACTTGGATATCACATCTCATGCTATAGGTAGGCTCTCAGGTTTGGTATAAGCATTGAGATATCACATCTCATGCTATAGGAAGGGTCTCAGGATTGGAATGGGAAGGAGTTGGATATCACATCTCATGATAAAGGAAGGTCTAAGGTTTGGAAGGGGAAGGATTTGGATATCACATCTCATGTTATATTACGGGTCTCAGGTTTGGTATTAGAAGCATTGAGATATCAAGTCTCAGAGTATAGGAAGGGTCTCAGAATTGGAATGGGAAGGAGTTGGATATCACATCTCAAGCAATAGGAAGGGTATCAGGATTGGAATGGGAAGGACTTGGATATCAGATCTCATGCTATAGGAAGGCTCTCAGGTTTGGAAGGGGAAAGAGTTGGATATCACATTTCATGTTAGAGGTAGGATCTCAGGTTTGGTATTAGAGGCATTGAGTTATCACATCTCATGCTATCAGAAGGGTCTCGGGAATGGAATGGGAAGGAGTTGGATATCACATCTCATGCTAAAGGGAGGGTCTCAGGTTTGGAAGGGGAAGGATTTGGATATCACATCTCATGTTATAGGAAGGATCTCAGGTTTGGTATTAGAAGCATTGAGATATCACATCTCATGCTATCGGAAGGATCTCAGGTTTGGTATTAGAAGCATTGAGATATCACATCTCATGCTATCAGAAGGGTCTCAGGATGGGAATGGGAAGGAGTTGGATATCACATCTCATGCTAAAGGGAGGGTCTCAGGTTTGGAAGGGGAAGGATTTGGATATCACATCTCATGTTATCGGAAGGATCTCACGTTTGGTATTAGAAGTATTGAGATATCATATCTCATGCTATAGGAAGGGTCTCAGGATTGGAATGGGAAGGAGTTGGATATCACATCTCATGCTATAGGAAGTGTCTCAGGATTGTAATGGGAAGGACTTGGATATCACATCTCATGCTATAGGTAGGGTCTCAAGTTTGATATTAGAAGCATTGAGATATCACATCTCATGCTATAGGAAGGGTCTGAGGATTGGAATGGGAAGGAGTTGGATATCACATCTCATGCTATGGGAAGGGTCTCAGGTTTGGTATAAGCAGTGAGATATCACATCTCATGCTATAGGAAGTGTCTCAGGATTGGAATGGGAAGGAGTTGGATATCACATCTCATGTTATAGGAAGGATCTCAGGTTTGGTATAAGCATTGAGATATCACATCTCTGCTATCGGAAGGGTCTTAGGATTGGAATGGGAAGGAGTTGGATATTCCCATCTCATGTTATAGGAAGGGTCTCAGGTTTGGTATTAGAAGCATTGAGATATCACATCTCATGCTATAGGAAGGGTCTCAGGATTGGAATGGGAAGGACTTGGATATCACATCTCATGCTATAGGGAGGGTCTCAAGTTTGATATTAGAAGCTTTGAGATATCACATCTCATGATATCGGAAGGGTCTCAGGATTGGAATGGGAAGGAGTTGGATATCACATCTCATGATAAAGGAAGGGTCTAAGGTTTGGAAGGGGAAGGATTTGGATATCACATCTCATGTTATATTACGGGTCTCACGTTTGTATTAGAAGCATTGAGATATCAAGTCTCATAGTATAGGAAGGGTCTCAGAATTGGAATGGGAAGGAGTTGGATATCACATCTCAAGTTATAGGAAGGGTCTCAGGATTGGAATGGGAAGGACTTGGATATCACATCTCATGCTATAGGAAGGCTCTCAGGTTTGGAAGGGGAAAGAGTTGGATATCACATTTCATGTTAGAGGTAGGATCTCAGGTTTGGTATTAGAGGCATTGAGATATCACATCTCATGCTATCAGAAGGGTCTCAGGAATGGAATGGGAAGGAGTTGGATATCACATCTCATGCTAAAGGGAGGGTCTCAGGTTTGGAAGAGGAAGGATTTGGATATCACATCTCATGTTATAGGAAGGATCTCAGGTTTGGTATTAGAAGCATTGAGATATCACATCTCATGCTATCGGAAGGATCTCAGGTTTGGTATTAGAAGCATTGAGATATCACATCTCATGCTATCAGAAGAGTCTCAGGATTGGAATAGGAAGGAGTTGGATATCACATGTCATGCTAAAGGGAGGGTCTCAGGATTGGAAGGGGAAGGATTTGGATATCACATCTCATGTTATCGGAAGGATCGCACGTTTGGTATTAGAAGTATTGAGATATCATATCTCATGCTATAGGAAGGGTCTCAGGATTGGAATGGGAAGGAGTTGGATATCACATCTCATGCTATAGGGAGGGTCTCAGGATTGGAATGGGAAGGACTTAGATATCACATATCATGCTATAGGGAGGGTCTCAGTTTTGATATTAGAAGCATTGAGATATCACATCTCATGCTATAGGAAGTGTCTCAGGATTGGAATGGGAAGGTGCTGGATATCACATCTCATGCTAAAGGAAGGGTCTCAGGTTTGGAACGGGAAGGATTTGGATATCACATCTCATGTTATAGGAAGGGTCTCAGGTTTGGTATAAGCATTGAGATATCACATCTCTGCTATCGGAAGTGTCTCAGGATTGGAATGGGAAGGAGTTGGATATCCCATCTCATGTTATAGGACGGGTCTCAGGTTTGTTATTAGAATCATTGAGATATCATATTGCATGCTGTAGGAAGGGTCTAAGGGTTGGAATGGGAAGGACTTGGATATCACATCTCATGCTATAGATAGGCTCTTAGGTTTGGAAAGGGAAGGAGTTGGATATCACATTTCATGTTAGAGGAAGGATCTCAGGTTTGGTATTAGAAGCATTGAGATATCACATCTCATGCTATAGGAAGGGTCTCAGGATTGGAATGGGAAGCAGTTGGATATCACATCTCATGCTATAGGAAGGGTCTCAGGTTTGGTATAAGCATTGAGATATCACATCTCATGCTATAGGACGGGTCTCAGGATTGGAATGGAAGGAGTTGGATATCACATCTCATGTTATAGGAAGGATCTCAGGTTTGGTATTAGAAGCATTGAGACATCACATCTCATGCTATAGGAAGGGTCTCAGGGTTGGAATGGGAAGGAGTTGGATATCACATCTCATCCAATAGGAAGGGTCTCAGGTTTGGAATGGGAAGGAATTGGATATCACATCTCATGTTATAGGAAGGATCTCAGGTTTGGTATTAGAAGCATTGAGATATCACATCTCATGCTATAGGAAGGGTCTCAGGATTGGAATGTGAAGGATTTGGATATCACATCTCATGCTAAAGGAAGGGTCTCAGGTTTGGTAGAAGCATTGAGATATCACGTCTCTGCTATCGGAAGGGTCTCAGGATTGGATTGGGAAGGAGTTGGATATCACATCTCATGCCATAGGAAGGGTCTCAGGTTTGGTATAAGCAGTGAGATATCACATCTCATGCTATAGGAAGTGTCTCAGGATTGGAATGGGAAGGAGTTGGATATCACATCTCATGTTATAGGAAGGATCTCAGGTTTGGTATAAGCATTGAGATATCACATCTCTGCTATCGGAAGGGTCTTAGGATTGGAATGGGAAGGAGTTGGATATTCCCATCTCATGTTATAGGAAGGGTCTCAGGTTTGGTATTAGAAGCATTGAGATATCACATCTCATGCTATAGGAAGGGTCTCAGGATTGGAATGGGAAGGACTTGGATATCACATCTCATGCTATAGGGAGGGTCTCAAGTTTGATATTAGAAGCTTTGAGATATCACATCTCATGATATCGGAAGGGTCTCAGGATTGGAATGGGAAGGAGTTGGATATCACATCTCATGATAAAGGAAGGGTCTAAGGTTTGGAAGGGGAAGGATTTGGATATCACATCTCATGTTATATTACGGGTCTCACGTTTGTATTAGAAGCATTGAGATATCAAGTCTCATAGTATAGGAAGGGTCTCAGAATTGGAATGGGAAGGAGTTGGATATCACATCTCAAGTTATAGGAAGGGTCTCAGGATTGGAATGGGAAGGACTTGGATATCACATCTCATGCTATAGGAAGGCTCTCAGGTTTGGAAGGGGAAAGAGTTGGATATCACATTTCATGTTAGAGGTAGGATCTCAGGTTTGGTATTAGAGGCATTGAGATATCACATCTCATGCTATCAGAAGGGTCTCAGGAATGGAATGGGAAGGAGTTGGATATCACATCTCATGCTAAAGGGAGGGTCTCAGGTTTGGAAGGGGAAGGATTTGGATATCACATCTCATGTTATAGGAAGGATCTCAGGTTTGGTATTAGAAGCATTGAGATTTCACATCTCATGCTATCGGAAGGATCTCAGGTTTGGTATTAGAAGCATTGAGATATCACATCTCATGCTATCAGAAGAGTCTCAGGATTGGAATAGGAAGGAGTTGGATATCACATCTCATGCTAAAGGGAGGGTCTCAGGATTGGAAGGGGAAGGATTTGGATATCACATCTCATGTTATCGGAAGGATCGCACGTTTGGTATTAGAAGTATTGAGATATCATATCTCATGCTATAGGAAGGGTCTCAGGATTGGAATGGGAAGGAGTTGGATATCACATCTCATGCTATAGGGAGGGTCTCAGGATTGGAATGGGAAGGACTTAGATATCACATATCATGCTATAGGGAGGGTCTCAGTTTTGATATTAGAAGCATTGAGATATCACATCTCATGCTATAGGAAGTGTCTCAGGATTGGAATGGGAAGGTGCTGGATATCACATCTCATGCTAAAGGAAGGGTCTCAGGTTTGGAACGGGAAGGATTTGGATATCACATCTCATGTTATAGGAAGGGTCTCAGGTTTGGTATAAGCATTGAGATATCACATCTCTGCTATCGGAAGTGTCTCAGGATTGGAATGGGAAGGAGTTGGATATCCCATCTCATGTTATAGGACGGGTCTCAGGTTTGTTATTAGAATCATTGAGATATCATATTGCATGCTGTAGGAAGGGTCTAAGGGTTGGAATGGGAAGGACTTGGATATCACATCTCATGCTATAGATAGGCTCTTAGGTTTGGAAAGGGAAGGAGTTGGATATCACATTTCATGTTAGAGGAAGGATCTCAGGTTTGGTATTAGAAGCATTGAGATATCACATCTCATGCTATAGGAAGGGTCTCAGGATTGGAATGGGAAGCAGTTGGATATCACATCTCATGCTATAGGAAGGGTCTCAGGTTTGGTATAAGCATTGAGATATCACATCTCATGCTATAGGACGGGTCTCAGGATTGGAATGGAAGGAGTTGGATATCACATCTCATGTTATAGGAAGGATCTCAGGTTTGGTATTAGACGCATTGAGACATCACATCTCATGCTATAGGAAGGGTCTCAGGGTTGGAATGGGAAGGAGTTGGATATCACATCTCATCCAATAGGAAGGGTCTCAGGTTTGGAATGGGAAGGAATTGGATATCACATCTCATGTTATAGGAAGGATCTCAGGTTTGGTATTAGAAGCATTGAGATATCACATCTCATGCTATAGGAAGGGTCTCAGGATTGGAATGTGAAGGATTTGGATATCACATCTCATGCTAAAGGAAGGGTCTCAGGTTTGGTAGAAGCATTGAGATATCACGTCTCTGCTATCGGAAGGGTCTCAGGATTGGATTGGGAAGGAGTTGGATATCACATCTCATGCCATAGGAAGGGTCTCAGGTTTGGTATAAGCATTGAGATATCACATCTCTGCTATCGGAAGGGTCTCAGGATTGGATTGGGAAGGAGTTGGATATCCCTTCTTATGCTATAGGAAGTGTCTCAGGTTGGAATGGGAAGGAGTTGGATATCACATCTCATGTTATAGGAAGGGTCTCAGGATTGGAATGGGAAGGATTTGGATATCACATCTCTTGCTATAGGAAGGGTCTCAGGATTGGAATGGGTAGGAGTTGGATATTACTTTCTTGCTATAGGAAGGGTCTCATGTTTGGAATGGGAAGGAGTTGGATATCACATATGCTATAGTTAGTATCTCAGGTTTGGAACGGGAAGGAGTTGGATATCACATCTCATGTTATAGGAAGGGTCTCAGGTTTGGTATAAGCATTGAGATATCACATCTCTGCTATCGGAAGCGGCTCAGGATTGGAATGGGAAGGAGTTGGATATCCCATCTCATGTTATAGGAAGAGACTCTGGTTTGGTAGAATCATTGAGATATCACATCGCATGCTGTAGGAAGGGTCAAAGGATTGGAATGGGATGGACTTGGATATCACATCTCATGCTATAGGTAGGCTCTCAGGTTTGGTATAAGCATTGAGATATCACATCTCATGCTATAGGAAGGGTCTCAGGATTGGAATGGGAAGGAATTGGATATCACATCTCATGCTATAGGAAGGGTCTCAGATTTGGTATAAGCATTGAGATATCACATCTCATGCTAAAGGAAGGGTCTCAGGATTGGAATGTGAAGGATTTGGATATCACATCTCATGCTAAAGGAAGGGTCTCAGGTTTGGTAGAAGCATTGAGATATCACGTCGCTGCTATCGGAAGGGTCTCAGGATTGGATTGGGAAGGAGTTGGATATCCCTTCTCATGCTATAGGAAGGGTCTCAGGATTTGAATGGCAAGGAGTTGGATATCACATCTCATGCCATAGGAAGGGTCTCAGGTTTGGTATAAGCATTGAGATATCACATCTCTGCTATCGGAAGGGTCTCAGGATTGGATTGGGAAGGAGTTGAATATCCCTTCTCATGCTATAGGAAGTGTCTCAGGTTGGAATGGGAAGGAGTTGGATATCACATCTCATGTTATAGGAAGGGTCTCAGGATTGGAATGGGAAGGATTTGGATATCACATCTCTTGCTATAGGAAGGGTCTCAGGATTGGAATGGGTAGGAGTTTGATATTACTTTCTTGCTATAGGAAGGGTCTCATGTTTGGAATGGGAAGGAGTTGGATATCACATATGCTATAGTTAGTGTCTCAGGTTTGGAACGGGAAGGAGTTGGATATCACATCTCATGTTATAGGAAGGGTCTCAGGTTTGGTATAAGCATTGAGATATCACATCTCTGCTATCGGAAGCGGCTCAGGATTGGAATGGGAAGGAGTTGGATATCCCATCTCATGTTATAGGAAGAGTCTCTGGTTTGGTATTAGAATCATTGAGATATCACATCGCATGCTGTAGGAAGGGTCTAAGGATTGGAATGGGATGGACTTGGATATCACATCTCATGTTATAGGTAGGCTCTCAGGTTTGGTATAAGCATTGAGATATCACATCTCATGCTATAGGAAGGGTCTCAGGATTGGAATGGGAAGGAATTGGATATCACATCTCATGCTATAGGAAGGGTCTCAGATTTGGTATAAGCATTGAGATATCACATCTCATGCTAAAGGAAGGGTCTCAGGATTGGAATGGGAAGGAGTTGTATATGACATCTCAGGCCATAGGAAGGTTCTCAGGTTTGGTATAAGCATTGAGATATCACATCTCTGCTATCGGAAAGGTCTCAGGATTGGAATGGGAAGGAGTTGGATATCCCATCTCATGTTATAGGAAGGGTCTCAGGTTTGGTATTAGAAGCATAGAGATATCACATCTCATGCTATAGGAAGGGTCTCAGGATTGGAATGGGAAGGACTTGGATGTCACATCTCATGCTATAGGGAGGGTCTCAAGTTTGATATTAGAAGCATTGAGATAACAAATCTCATGATATCGGAAGGGTCTCAGGATTGGAATGGGAAGGAGTTGGATATCACATCTCATGATAAAGGAAGGGTCTAAGGTTTGGAAGGGGAAGGATTTGGATATCACATCTCATGTTATAGGACGGGTCTCAGGTTTGGTATTAGAAGCATTGAGATATCAAGTCTCATGGTATAAGAAGGGTCTCAGAATTGGAATGGGAAGGAGTTGGATATCACACCTCAAGCTATAGGAAGGGTCTCAGGATTGGAATGGGAAGGAGTTTGATATCACATCTCATGCCATAGTATGGGTCTCAGGTTTGGTAGAAGCATTGGGATATCACATCTCATGCTATCGGAAGGGTATCAGTATTGGATTTGGAAGAAGTTGGATATCCCATCTCATGCTATAGGAAGGGTCTCAGGTTGGAATGGGAAGGAGTTGGATATCACATTTCATGTTATAGGAAGGGTCTCAGGATTGGAATGGGAAGGACTTGGATATCATATCTCATGCTATAGGACGGGTCTCAGGTTTGTTATTAGAATCATTGAGATATCATATTGCATGCTGTAGGAAGGGTCTAAGGATTGGAATGGGAAGGACCTGGATATCACATCTCATGCTATAGATAGGCTCTCAGGTTTGGAAAGGGAAGGAGTTGGATATCACATCTCATGTTATAGGATGGATCTCAGGTTTGGTATTAGAAGTATTGAGATATCACATCTCATGTTATCGGAAGGATCTCAGGTTTGGTATTAGAAGTATTGAGATATCACATCTCATGCTATAGGAAGGGTCTCAGGATTGGAATGGGAAGGAGTTGGATATCACATCTCATGCTAAAGGAAGGGTCTCAGGTTTGGTAGAAGCATTGAGATATCACATCTCATGCTATAGGAAGGGTCTCAGGATTGGAATGGGAAGGACTTAGATATCACATATCATGCTATAGGGAGGGTCTCAGTTTTGATATTAGAAGCATTGAGATATCACATCTCATGCTATCGGAAGTGTCTCAGGATTGGAATGGGAAGGAGCTGGATATCACATCTCATGCTAAAGGAAGGGTCTCAGGTTTGGAACGGGAAGGAGTTGGATATCACATCTCATGTTATAGGAAGGGTCTCAGGTTTGGTATAAACATTGAGATATCACATCTCTGCTATCGGAAGTGTCTCAGGATTGGAATGGGAAGGAGTTGGATATCCCATCTCATGTTATAGGACGTGTCTCAGGTTTGTTATTAGAATCATTGAGATATCATATTGCATGCTGTAGGAAGGGTCTAAGGGTTGGAATGTGAAGGACTTGGATATCACATCTCATGCTATAGATAGGCTCTTAGGTTTGGAAAGGGAAGGAGTTGGATATCACATTTCATGTTAGAGGAAGAATCTCAGGTTTGGTATTAGAAGCATTGACATATCACATCTCATGCTAGTTTAAGGGTCTCAGGATTGGAATGGGGAGGAGTTGGATATCACATCTCATGCTATAGGAAGGGTCTCAGGTTTGGTATAAGCAATGAGATATCACATCTCATGCTATAGGACGGGTCTCAGGATTGGAATGGAAGGAGTTGGATATCACATCTCATGTTATAGGAAGGATCTCAGGTTTGGTATTAGAAGCATTGAGACATCACATCTCATGCTATAGGAAGGGTCTCAGGGTTGGAATGGGAAGGAGTTGGATATCACATCTCATCCAATAGGAAGGGTCTCAGGTTTGGAATGGGAAGGAATTGGATATCACATCTCATGTTATAGGAAGGATCTCAGGTTTGGTATTAGAAGCATTGAGATATCACATCTCATGCTATAGGAAGGGTCTCAGGATTGGAATGTGAAGGATTTGGATATCACATCTCATGCTAAAGGAAGGGTCTCAGGTTTGGTAGAAGCATTGAGATATCACGTCTCTGCTATCGGAAGGGTCTCAGGATTGGATTGGGAAGGAGTTGGATATCCCTTTTCATGCTATAGGAAGGGTCTCAGGATTTGAATGGCAAGGAGTTGGATATCACATCTCATGCCATAGGAAGGGTCTCAGGTTTGGTATAAGCATTGAGATATCACATCTCTGCTATCGGAAGGGTCTCAGGATTGGATTGGGAAGGAGTTGGATATCCCTTCTCATGCTATAGGAAGTGTCTCAGGTTGGAATGGGAAGGAGTTGGATATCCCTTCTCATGCTATAGGAAGTGTCTCAGGTTGGAATGGGAAGGAGTTGGATATCACATCTCATGTTATAGGAAGGGTCTTAGGATTCGAATGGGAAGGAGTTGGATACCACATCTCATGATAAAGGAAGGGTCTAAGGTTTGGAAGGGGAAGGATTTGGATATCACATCTCATGTTATAGGACGGTCTCAGGTTTGGTATTAGAAGCATTGAGATATCAAGTCTCATGGTATAAGAAGGGTCTCAGAATTGGAATGGGAAGGAGTTGGATATCACACCTCAAGCTATAGGAAGGGTCTCAGGATTGGAATGGGAAGGAGTTTGATATCATATCTCATGCCATAGTATGGGTCTCAGGTTTGGTAGAAGCATTGGGATATCACATCTCATGCTATCGGAAGGGTATCAGTATTGGATTTGGACGAAGTTGGATATCCCATCTCATGCTATAGGAAGGGTCTCAGGTTGGAATGGGAAGGAGTTGGATATCACATTTCATGTTATAGGAAGGGTCTCAGGATTGGAATGGGAAGGACTTGGATATCATATCTCATGCTATAGGACGGGTCTCAGGTTTGTTATTAGAATCATTGAGATATCATATTGCATGCTGTAGGAAGGGTCTAAGGATTGGAATGGGAAGGACTTGGATATCACATCTCATGCTATAGGTAGGCTCTCAGGTTTGGAAAGGGAAGGAGTTCGATATCACATTTCATGTTAGAGGAAGGATCTCAGGTTTGGTATTAGAAGCATTGAAATATCACATCTCATGCTATAGGAAGGGTCTCAGGATTGGAATGGGAAGTAGTTGGATATCACATCTCATGCTATAGGAAGGGTCTCAGGTTTGATATAAGCATTGAGATATCACATCTCATGCTATAGGAAGGGTCTCAGGATTGGAATGGAAGGAGTTGGATATCACATCTCATGTTATAGGAAGGATCTCAGGTTTGGTATTAGAAGCATTGAGACATCACATCTCATGCTATAGGAAGGGTCTCAGGGTTGGAATGGGAAGGAGTTGGATATCACATCTCATCTAATAGGAAGGGTCTCAGGTTTGGAATGGGAAGGAATTGGATATCACATCTCATGTTATAGGAAGGATCTCAGGTTTGGTATTAGAAGCATTGAGATATCACATCTCATGCTATAGGAAGGGTCTCAGGATTGGAATGTGAAGGATTTGGATATCACATCTCATGCTAAAGGAAGGGTCTCAGGTTTGGTAGAAGCATTGAGATATCACGTCTCTGCTATCGGAAGGGTCTCAATACTTCTGATACCAAACCTGAGATCCTTCCGATAACATGAGATGTGATATCTCAATACTTCTAATACCAAACCTGAGATCCATCCTATAACATGAGATGTGATATCCAACTCCTTCCCTTTCCAAACCTAAGAGCCTATCTATAGCATGAGATGTGATATCCAGGTCCTTCCCATTCCAATCCTTAGACCCTTCCTACAGCATGCAATATGATATCTCAATGATTCTAATAACAAACCTGAGACCCGTCCTATTGCATGAGATATGATATCCAAGTACTTCCCATTCCAATCCTGAGACCCTTCCTATAACATGAAATGTGATATCCAACTCCTTCCCATTCCAACCTGAGACCCTTCCTATAGCATGAGATGGGATATCCAACTTCTTCCAAATCCAATACTGATACCCTTCCGATAGCATGAGATGTGATATCCCAATGCTTCTACCAAACCTGAGACCCATACTCTGGCATGAGATGTGATATCAAACTCCTTCCCATTCCAATCCTGAGACCCTTCGTATAGCTTGAGGTGTGATATCCAACTCCTTCCCATTCCAATTCTGAGACCCTTCTTATACCATGAGACTTGATATCTCAATGCTTCTAATACCAAACCTGAGACCCGTCCTATAACATGAGATGTGATATCCAAATCCTTCCCCTTCCAAACCTTAGACCCTTCCTTTATCATGAGATGTGATATCCAACTCCTTCCCATTCCAATCCTGAGACCCTTCCGATATCATGAGATTTGTTATCTCAATGCTTCTAATATCAAACTTGAGACCCTCCCTATAGCATGAGATGTGACATCCAAGTCCTTCCCATTCCAATCCTGAGACCCTTCCTATAGCATGAGATGTGATATCTCTATGCTTCTAATACCAAACCTGAGACCCTTCCTATAACATGAGATGGGATATCCAACTCCTTCCCATTCCAATCCTGAGACCTTTCCGATAGCAGAGATGTGATATCTCAATGCTTTTACCAAACCTGAGAACCTTCCTATGGCCTGAGATGTCATATACAACTCCTTCCCATTCCAATCCTGAGACCCTTCCTTTAGCATGAGATGTGATATCTCAATGCTTATACCAAATCTGAGACCCTTCCTATAGCATGAGATGTGATATCTCAATGCTTATTCCAGACCTGAGAGCCTACCTATAACATGAGATGTGATATCCAAGTCCATCCCATTCCAATCCTTTGACCCTTCCTACAGCATGCGATGTGATATCTCAATGATTCTAATACCAAACCAGAGACTCTTCCTATAACATGAGATGGGATATCAAACTCCTTCCCATTCCAATCCTGAGCCGCTTCCGATAGCAGAGATGTGATATCTCAATGCTTATACCAAACCTGAGACCCTTCCTATAACATGAGATGTGATATCCAACTCCTTCCCGTTCCAAACCTGAGACACTAACTATAGCATATGTGATACCCACCTCCTTCCCATTCCAAACATGAGACCCTTCCTATAGCAAGAAAGTAATATCCAACTCCTACCCATTCCAATCCTGAGACCCTTCCTATAGCAAGAGATGTGATATCCAAATCCTTCCCATTCCAATCCTGGGACCCTTCCTATAACATGAGATGTGATATCCAACTCCTTCCCATTCCAACCTGAGACACTTCCTATAGCATGAGAAGGGATATCCAACTCCTTCCCAATCCAATCCTGAGACCGTTCTGATAGCAGAGATGTGATATCTCAATGCTTATACCAAACCTGAGACCCTTCCCATGGCATGAGATGTGATATCCAACTCCTTGCCATTCAAATCCTGAGACCCTTCCTATAGCATGAGAAGGGATATCCAACTCCTTCCCAATCCAATCCTGAGACCCTTCCGAAAGCAGAGACGTGATATCTCAATGCTTCTACCAAACCTGAGACCCTTCCTTTAGCATGAGATGTGATATCCAAATCCTTCACATTCCAATCCTGAGACCCTTCCTATAGCATGAGATGTGATATCTCAATGCTTCTAATACCAAACCTGAGATCCTTCCTATAACATGAGATGTGATATCCAATTCCTTCCCATTCCAAACCTGAGACCCTTCCTATTGGATGAGATGTGATATCCAACTCCTTCCCATTCCAACCCTGATACCCTTCCTATAGCATGAGATGTGATGTCTCAATGCTTCTAATACCAAACCTGAGATCCTTCCTATAACATGAGATGTGATATCCAACTCCTTCCATTCCAATCCTGAGACCCGTCCTATAGCATGAGATGTGATATCTCAATGCTTATACCAAACCTGAGACCCTTCCGATAGCATGAGATGTGATATCCAACTGCTTCCCATTCCAATCCTGAGACCCTTCCTATAGCATGAGATGTGATATCTCAATGCTTCTAATACCAAACCTGAGATCCTTCCTCTATTATGAAATGTGATATCCAACTCCTTCCCTTTCCAAACCTAAGAGCCTATCTATAGCATAAGATGTGATATCCAAGTCCTTCACATTCCAACCCTTAGACCCTTCCTACAGCATGCAATATGATATCTCAATGATTCTAATAACAAACCTGAGACCCGTCCTATAACATGAGATGGGATATCCAACTCCTTCCCATTCCAATCCTGAGACACTTCCGATAGCAGAGATGTGATATCTCAATGCTTATACCAAACCTGAGACCCTTCCTATAACATGAGATGTGATATCCAAATCCTTCCCGTTCCAAACCTGAGACCCTTCCTTTAGCATGAGATGTGATATCCAGCTCCTTCCCATTCCAATCCTGAGACACTTCCGATAGCATGAGATGTGATATCTCAATGCTTCTAATATCAAAACTGAGACCCTCCCTATAGCATGATATGTGATATCTAAGTCCTTCCCATTCCAATCCTGAGACCCTCCCTATAGCATGAGATGTGATATCCAACTCCTTCCCATTCCAATCCTGAGACCCTTCCTATAGCATGAGATATGATATCTCAATACTTCTAATACCAAACGTGAGATCCTTCCGATAACATGAGATGTGATATCCAAATCCTTCCCCTTCCAAACCTGAGACCCTCCCTTTAGCATGAGATGTGATATCCAACTCCTGCCCATTCTATTCCTGAGACCCTTCTGATAGCATGAGATGTGATATCTCAATGCCTCTAATACCAAACCTGAGATCCTACCTCTAACATGAAATGTGATATCCAACTCTTTCCCCTTCCAAACCTGAGAGCCTTCCTATAGCATGAGATGTGATATCCAAGTCCTTCCCATTCCAATCCTGAGACCCTTCCTATAGCTTGAGATGTGATATCCAACTCCTTCCCATTCCAATTCTGAGACCCTTCCTATACTATGAGACTTGATATCTCAATGCTTCTAATACCAAAGGTGAGACCCGTAATATAACATGAGATGTGATATCCAAATCCTTCCCCTTCCAAACCTTAGACCCTTCCTTTATCATGAGATGTGATATCCAACTCCTTCCCATTCCAATCCTGAGACCCTTCCGATATCATGAGATGTGATATCTCAAAGCTTCTAATATCATACTTGAGACCCTCCCTATAGCATGAGATGTGATATCCAAGTCCTTCCCATTCCAATCCTGAGACCCTTCCTATAGCATGAGATGTGATATCTCAATGCTTCTAATACCAAACCTGAGACCCTTCCTATAACATGAGATGGGAATATCCAACTCCTTCCCATTCCAATCCTGAGACCCTTCCGATAGCAGAGATGTGATATCTCAATGCTTATACCAAACCTGAGATCCTTCCTATAACATGAGATGTGATATCCAACTCCTTCCCATTCCAATCCTGAGACACTTCCTATAGCATGAGATGTGATATCTCACTGCTTATACCAAACCTGTGACCCTTCCCATAGCATGATATGTGATATCCAACTCCTTCCCATTCCAATCCTCAGACCCTTCCTATAGCATGAGATGTGATATCTCAATGCTTCTAATATCAAACTTGAGACCCTACCTATAGCATGAGATGTGATATCCAAGTCCTTCCCATTACAATCCTGAGACACTTCCTATAGCATGAGATGTGATATCCAACTCCTTCCCATTCCAATCCTGAGACCCTTCCTATAGCATGAGATATGATATCTCAATACTTCTAATACCAAACGTGAGATCCTTCCGATAACATGAGATGTGATATCCAAATCCTTCCCCTTCCAAACCTGAGACCCTCCTCCCAGGGAAACTAAAACTACCTCAGCCTCTATCCCGCTGGGAAATGAGTCTGAGGAGAAGGATGCTCCTGTAATCTCTTCTTCCTCGTAGGAGGAGAAGGCCAGATTAGCGGAGTGGACCCCCAAAGGTCTAACCTTACACCGGGGATCCCCCTTCACGTGGTCAGTTGCTCCACAAGCAAAACAAGATCCATTGGGTCTGTTTACATAGGGAGGCTTATTGTAAGACAGTGTGCTGATCAATGGAGTAGATACTCCAGCTCTTAGGGATAGTGGGTGCAGTCGAACTGTAGTGGATTCTACCTTGGTAGACTCAGAGGAAGTTGCCAGAGCTACTCTGATGCCCACTAAGTTGGCTGACGGCCCACTCCGTATGTTCCCAGTAATACCTGTAAATCTTACTTTAAATGGTACAGCAGTCAGGATTCCAGTGAGCATTCAGAGAAACGTCCCGGGAAAGGTCTTGTTAGGTAATGATCTCAGAGCTTTAGGGCTCATAGGAGACACTGCCGAAAGACCCTACACACGGTCTCAAGCACGGGCAGCATTGGCCAAGACCAATACGCCGCCCCAGCCGAAGGGGAAACCCAAGGCGAAAGGAGTCAACAAGTCAAGACGAGGGAAAGAGAATATTCCCCCGAGCTCGCCTACCACTGCGGTGGAGGAAGTTGGTCAATCGCCCGGGCCTGAGGAGGAGGTGGCGATGCCTGAAGTATTTGACCCCAACGACCATCCTGAACTAAAAGACTTGTTAGTTGAAGGAGGTCCTGATAGGGACGAATTCAGTAAAGGCCAACGTGAGTGCCCATCTCTGGAAGGCCTAAGGAGACAGGCCTGCTCCCAGCTTGAGGGTGAACCTCCTGGGACGCATAGGATTTATTGGGAAGGTGGACTCCTGTATAGTGAGCCCACAGAGTCTACAGAAGGAGACCATAGGAGGTTGGTGGTTCCCCTTGCTGTTAGGCCCTTCCTCCTGCAGTTGGCGCATGAAGTGCTCCTTGCTGGTCACCTTGGTATTAAGAGGACCAAGCAAAGGTTATCCATGCACTTCTACTGGCCCAAGATGGGGGTGCAAGTAGAAAGTCACTGCAGGAGTTGTGCCTCCTGCCAGTTATCTGGTAAGGTTGGCTCGACAATCCAAGCTCCGTTGGTACCGCTCCCAGTTGTGGGGGTACCATTTGAAAGGGTAGGGATCGACATCGTTGGTCCCCTTGACCCGCAAACATCCTCGGGCAATAGGTTTATCCTGGTGCTGGTCGACCATGCAACCAGATATCCTGAGGCCATCCCATTGAAAACTGTAACTGCCAAGTCAGTTGCAAAAGCTTTACTTGGCATATTTACTAGGGTTGGCTTCCCTAAAGAAGTTGTGTCAGATCGTGGCAGCAACTTTATGTCGAAGTATATGCAGGCTATGTGGAAAGAATGTGGGGTCACCTACAAGTTCTCTTCTGCATACCACCCCCAGACCAATGGTCTGGTGGAACGTTTCAACAGAACGTTAAAAAGCATGATTGGGGCTCTGGAGAAGCTTCAGAGAAGACAATGGGATCTTCTTTTACCATGCTTACTGTTTGCCTACCGAGAGGTACCACAGGAGGGTGTTGGCTTCAGCCCCTTCAAACTTCTGTTTGGTCATCCTGTACGGGGACCCTTAGCCATAGTCAAAGAGGGATGTGAGATGCCCACTCCCCCTGTTACTACCAACATAGTTGATTATGTGCTAGGGCTCAGAAAACGGATGGTACTTCTGATGGGCTTGGCTAGTGATAAATTGAAGGCAGTACAAGCGCTGGTGAAACATTGGTACGACCAGAAAGCTTCCCTCATCAACTTTACACCTGGTCAGCAAGTCCTGATCATGAATCCCATAAGGCCTTGAGCTTTACAGGACAAATGGTCAGGCCCTTACACAGTGGTGGAGCCCCTGGGTGAGGTTAACTATTTAGTGGACCTTGGAAGGCCTGGACAGGCTCCAAAAGTGTTTCACGTGAATAGGCTGAAGGCTTTCGTCCCAAGAGTCGAAATCGCAGCACTGTTACTGGCTTCAGATGTTGAGGAAGAGGAGTCTGAACCTCTCCCCGACCTGTTCCAAAGCGGTCCTTCAGATAGCTCCTTTGAGGGTGTCCGAGTGGCCCCTCACCTGACTTCTGATCAGCAGGCTGAGGTGAAAAGTTTGCTTAGGCAGTTTTCCCCCGTTTTCACAGTCGCCTGGTTTGACACCTTGGTGCAAACATAACATAGACACAGGAGACAGTGTACCTACCAAAAGTAGGGGATACAGGATGTCAGACAAAGTACGGTCTTATATTAAGACCGAGGTCAACAAGATGTTAGACCTTGGGGTGATTGAACCCTCTAGTAGTCCTTGGTCCAGCCCTGTGGTTTTCGTTCCAAAGGCAGGCACTTCTGAATTGAGGTTCTGTGTGGATTACAGGGCTCTGAATGCTGTAACCAAGACAGATGCACACCCCTTGCCTCGAACAGATGAGCTGGTGGATACTTTGGGTGCCTCCAAGTACCTCAGCACGTTTGACCTCACTGCTGGCTATTGGCAAATAGCTTTAGCAGAACATGCCAAGGAGAAGACAGCGTTTTCTACTCCAGACGGCCTTTACCAATTCCGGGTAATGCCGTTCGGGTTGAAGAATGCACCTGCCACTTTCCAGAGGCTTGTGCATCATGTTTTGAATGGGTTGGACGAATTCTGTCTTGCATATATAGACGATATAGCAGTTTTCAGTGCCACCTGACCATGTGAAACACCTCGGGATTGTGCTCCAGGCTCTTCAGAAAGCACACTTGACCATAAAGGCTAGTAAATGCCAGATTGGACAAGGCTCAGTGTTTTACCTCGGACATGAAGTAGGTGGAGGGAGGATACAGCCTCTACCCAGTAAAGTACAAGCAGTACAAGACTGGCCTACCCCCACTACACAAACCCAAGTGAGAGCCTTCTTAGGACTCACGGGGTATTACCGCAATTTTGTGGCAGACTATGGCACCATAGCTGCCCCTCTGACTGCCCTCACAACTCTGAAGAAACCCAAGAAGGTAACTTGGACCGACGAGTGTGAGAAGGCCTTCAATGGCTTAAAAGACTCCTTGTGCCAGGCCCCTGTCCTCAGGGCCCCTGATTATCAAAGACCTTTTATCGTGCAGACGGACGCCTCTGACACTGGGATAGGAGCTGTACTATCGCAAGTAGATGAGAAGGGTAAGGAACACCCTATTGGTTTTATTAGTCGCCAGTTTAAGGACAGAGAGCTCAGATGGTCCACGGTAGAGAAAGAATGTTTCTCTGTTGTGTGGGCCCTAAGGAAGCTGAGGCCCTACCTCTATGGGACCCACTTCACTGTGCAAACTGACCATAAGCCCTTAAAGTGGCTAATAAACATGAAGGGGGAGAATCCAAAGTTGCTTAGGTGGTCCATAAGTCTACAAGGCTTCGACTTCACTATTGAGCATAGGCCAGGTGTCCAACATAGCAATGCTGATGGGTTGTGGAGAATGTTTAACCGACCTGAACAAGAGACTCATCCAGGGGTGGATTAGTTCCCCCTGTCCATAGTCTGGGAGGGGCGAGTGTTAGGAAAGATTTCGTAATTGTAGGTAATTTTCCTTCCATGTGGCAACCCCTAAACCTTTTGCTGTTGTTTTTCACCTTGTTCTCGACTTTGCCCGAGAAGTGCAGCCTTCTGCCGCACTCCTCTGGGCTTTCGCTCCTTTCTTAAGGGGAAACTGTCATGCCCTTAAGACAGTCAGTACCAGGAAACGCTGGTTTCCGTAGTTTCTTGTATCATGTTGCAGCTTTCGTGCAACATGACACAAGAGGGCACTGTAAGCTAAGTTACTGCTCTCTTGGGTCTCTAGCCTTCTACAGGCCCTAGATACTCTTTCAGGATTGTAACTGATCGGTGCAAGTGATTCACGGACGGGAATGGTGGCAGCGATCGTTTCTTGTGTTATGAGATCCTTTTGGCGTGCTAAGCGCGTTTCTCGCGCTTAACCCAAAATGGTGGCCTAGATCCCAAAATAGCCAGACCACGAGGCTCCTTTGTCCTGTCCGCTGACCGTCTTGCTCCCTTCACCTTCCCCAGGTCGAGCCGACCTGGGGCCTTCCTTATTTGGGCATGTGCTTTCCCGCGAAACACAGATGCTTTCGCAGGCTTCTACATGTCTTGTGTGTGCCTCCAGGATGTGGGCTGGGATGTCTGGTCCCAATACACATCCTGGGTGCCAGAGAGTCTAGGGTGGTGTGAATGCCTGGGACCACCGTGGTCCGTGATATGTCCACGAATGGTGTGAGTGTTGATGAGCGGATCTCCCATTGGGTCCCCTCCGTTTTGGCGCGAAGGGAACCGTGGATAAGAGGGGGCTGGAAACACCACTACCATGTCGATCTCCTGAGTTCTCACGAACGAAGGAATACAGGAGCCAAGTATCCTGCAACCAAGAGGCTGAACCGAGGAATCGCTGGTGACCCGCTGAAGGACTGCTCCTCTGCACTGCTGTCGCCTTGTGAAACCCTTTTCACCTTTGATCGAACCAGAAGGCCTGTACTGGTACTTCGACCCTTGGAATAGCGGGGACAGCTATTCTCGGCATTTTCACCATCTCCTGCTAGTAAGCCTTCGGAAGCGTCTCTGGGCCATCCAGCAGACTGACCAGCCTACACAGGAGTCTTGCTCTGTAACCGCCGCCAGGTTGTGTAGTATATCGAGTCCTTGTCACTCTCACATGATTCGTACACTTGGCGTTCCCAGGTCTGAAGTGAGTAGTGTTATTGCATGCTGTAGGAAGGGTCTAAGGATTGGAATGGGAAGGACTTGGATATCACATCTCATGCTATGGATAGGCTCTCAGGTTTGGAAAGGGAAGGAGTTGGATATCACATTTCATGTTAGAGGAAGGATCTCAGGTTTGGTATTAGAGGCATTGAGATATCACATCTCATGCTATAGGAAGGGTCTCAGGATTGGAATGGGAAGGAGTTGGATATCACATCTCATGCTAAAGGAAGGGTCTCAGGTTTAGTATAAGCATTGAGATATCACATCTCATGCTATAGGAAGGGTCTCAGGATTGGAATGGAAGGAGTTGGATTTCACATCTCATGTTATAGGAAGGATCTCAGGTTTGGTATTAGAAGCATTGAGACATCACATCTCATGCTATAGGAAGGGTCTCAGGATTGGAATGGGAAGGAGTTGGATATCACATCTCATGCTATAGGAAGGGTCTCAGGTTTGGTATAAGCATTGAGATATCACATCTCATGCTATAGGAAGGGTCTCAGGATTGGAATGGGAAGGAGTTGTATATGACATCTCATGCCGTAGGAAGGGTCTCAGGTTTGGTATAAGCATTGAGATATCACATCTCTGCTATCGGAAGGGTCTCAGGATTGCAATGGGAAGGAGTTGGATATCCCATCTCATGTTATAGGAAGAGTCTCAGGTTTGGTATTAGAAGCATTGAGATATCACATCTCATGCTATAGGAAGTGTCTCAAGATTGGAATGGGAAGGACTTGGATATCACATCTCATGCTATAGGGAGGGTCTCAAGTTTGATATTAGAAGCATTGAGATATCACATCTCATGCTATAGGAAGGGTCTCAGGATTGGAATGGGAAGGAGTTGGATATCACATCTCATGCTATAGGAAGGGTCTCAGGTTTGGTATAAGCAGTGAGATATCACATCTCATGCTATAGGAAGTGTCTCAGGATTGGAATGGGAAGGAGTTGGATATCACATCTCATGTTATAGGAAGGATCTCAGGTTTGGTATAAGCATTGAGATATCACATGTTTGCTATCGGAAGGGTCTCAGGATTGGAATGGGAAGGAGTTGGATATTCCCATCTCATGTTATAGGAAGGGTCTCAGGTTTGGTATTAGAAGCATTGAGACATCACATCTCATGCTATAGGAAGGGTCTCAGGATTGGAATGGGAAGGACTTGGATATCACATCTCATGCTATAGGGAGGGTCTCGAGTTTGATATTAGAAGCATTGAGATATCACATCTCATGATATCGGAAGGGTCTCAGGATTGGAATGGGAAGGAGTTGGATATCACATCTCATGATAAAGGAAGGGTCTAAGGTTTGGAAGGGGAAGGATTTGGATATCACATCTCATGTTATAGGACGGGTCTCAGGTTTGGTATTAGAAGCATTGAGATATCAAGTCTCATGGTATAGGAAGGGTCTCAGAATTGGAATGGGAAGGAGTTGGATATCACATCTCAAGCTATAGGAAGGGTCTCAGGATTGGAATGGGAAGGAGTTTGATATCACATCTCATGCCATAGTATGGGTCTCAGGTTTGGTATAAGCATTGGGATATCAAATCTCATGCTATCGGAAGGGTATCAGGATTGGAATTCCAAGGAGTTGGATATCCCATCTCATGCTATAGGAAGGGTCTCAGGTTGGAATGGGAAGGAGTTGGATATCACATCTCATGCTAAAGGGAGGGTCTCAGGTTTGGAAGGGGAAGGATTTGGATATCACATCTCATGTTATAGGAAGGATCTCAGGTTTGGTATAAGAAGCATTGAGATATCACATCTCATGCTATCGGAAGAATCTCAGATTTGGTATTAGAGGCATTGAGATATCACATCTCATGCTATCATAAGGGTCTCAGGATTGGAATGGGAAGGAGTTGGATATCACATCTCATGCTATAGGAAGGGTCTCAGGTTTGGAACGGGAAGGAGTTGGATATCACGTCTCATGTTATAGGAAGAGTCTCAGGTTTGGTATAAGCATTGAGATATCAAATCTCTGCAATCGGAAGTGTCTCAGGATTGGGATGGGAAGGAGTTGGATATCACATCTCATGCTATAGGAAGGGTCTCAGGTTTGGAACGGGAAGGAGTTGGATATCCCATCTCATGTTATAGGACTGGTCTCAGGTTTGGTATTAGAAGCATTGAGATATCACATCTCTGCTATCGGAAGTGTCTCAGGATTGGAATGGGAAGGAGTTGGATATCATATCTCATGTTATAGGACGGGTCTCAGGTTTGTTATTAGAATCATTGAGATATCATATTGCATGCTGTAGGAAGGGTCTAAGGATTGGAATGGAAGGACTTGGATATCACATCTCATGCTATAGGTAGGCTCTCAGGTTTGGAAAGGGAAGGAGTTGGATATCACATTTAATGTTAGAGGAAGGATCTCAGGTTTGATATTAGAGCCATTGGATATCACATCTCATGCTATAGGAAGGGTCTCAGGATTGGAATGGGAAGGAGTTGGATATCACATCTCATGCTATAGGAAGGGTTTTAGGTTTGGTATAAGCATTGAGATATCACATCTCATGCTATAGGAAGGGTCTCAGGATTGGAATGGGAAGGATCTGTATATGACATCTCATGCCATAGGAAGGGTCTCAGGTTTGGTATTAGAAGCATTGAGATATCACATCTCATGCTATAGGAAGTGTCTCAGGATTGGAATGGGAAGGACTTGGATATCACATCTCATGCTATAGGAAGGGTCTCAGGTTTGGTATAAGCAGTGAGATATCACATCTCATGCTATAGGAAGTGTCTCAGGATTGGAATGGGAAGGAGTTGGATATCACATCCCATGTTATAGGAAGGATCTCAGGTTTGGTATAAGCATTGAGATATCACATGTTTGCTATCGGAAGGGTCTCAGGATTATAATGGGAAGGAGTTGGATATTCCCATCTCATGTTATAGGAAGGGTCTCAGGTTTGGTATTAGAAGCATTGAGACATCACATCTCATGCTATAGGAAGGGTCTCAGGATTGGAATGGGAAGGAGTTGGATATCACATCTCATGCTATAGGAAGGGTCTCAGGTTTGGTATAAGCATTGAGATATCACATCTCATGCTATAGGAAGTGTCTCAGGATTGGAATGGGAAGGAGTTGGATATCAGATCTCATGCTATGGGAAGAGTCTCAGGTTTGGTATAAGCAGTGAGATATCACATCTCATGCTATAGGAAGTGTCTCAGGATTGGAATGGGAAGGAGTTGGATATTACATCTCATGCTATGGGAAGAGTCTCAGGTTTGGTATAAGCAGTGAGATATCACATCTCATGCCGTAGGAAGGGTCTCAGGTTTGGTATAAGCATTGAGATATCACATCTCTGCTATCGGAAGGGTCTCAGGATTGCAATGGGAAGGAGTTGGATATCCCATCTCATGTTATAGGAAGAGTCTCAGGTTTGGTATTAGAAGCATTGAGATATCACATCTCATGCTATAGGAAGTGTCTCAAGATTGGAATGGGAAGGACTTGGATATCACATCTCATGCTATAGGGAGGGTCTCAAGTTTGATATTAGAAGCATTGAGATATCACATCTCATGCTATAGGAAGGGTCTCAGGATTGGAATGGGAAGGAGTTGGATATCACATCTCATGCTATAGGAAGGGTCTCAGGTTTGGTATAAGCAGTGAGATATCACATCTCATGCTATAGGAAGTGTCTCAGGATTGGAATGGGAAGGAGTTGGATATCACATCTCATGTTATAGGAAGGATCTCAGGTTTGGTATAAGCATTGAGATATCACATGTTTGCTATCGGAAGGGTCTCAGGATTGGAATGGGAAGGAGTTGGATATTCCCATCTCATGTTATAGGAAGGGTCTCAGGTTTGGTATTAGAAGCATTGAGACATCACATCTCATGCTATAGGAAGGGTCTCAGGATTGGAATGGGAAGGACTTGGATATCACATCTCATGCTATAGGGAGGGTCTCGAGTTTGATATTAGAAGCATTGAGATATCACATCTCATGATATCGGAAGGGTCTCAGGATTGGAATGGGAAGGAGTTGGATATCACATCTCATGATAAAGGAAGGGTCTAAGGTTTGGAAGGGGAAGGATTTGGATATCACATCTCATGTTATAGGACGGGTCTGAGGTTTGGTATTAGAAGCATTGAGATATCAAGTCTCATGGTATAGGAAGGGTCTCAGAATTGGAATGGGAAGGAGTTGGATATCACATCTCAAGCTATAGGAAGGGTCTCAGGATTGGAATGGGAAGGAGTTTGATATCAAATCTCATGCCATAGTATGGGTCTCAGGTTTGGTATAAGCATTGGGATATAGAATCTCATGCTATCGGAAGGGTATCAGGATTGGAATTCCAACGAGTTGGATATCCCATCTCATGCTATAGGAAGGGTCTCAGGTTGGAATGGGAAGGAGTTGGATATCACATCTCATGCTAAAGGGAGGGTCTCAGGTTTGGAAGGGGAAGGATTTGGATATCACATCTCATGTTATAGGAAGGATCTCAGGTTTGGTATAAGAAGCATTGAGATATCACATCTCATGCTATCGGAAGAATCTCAGATTTGGTATTAGAGGCATTGAGATATCACATCTCATGCTATCATAAGGGTCTCAGGATTGGAATGGGAAGGAGTTGGATATCACATCTCATGCTATAGGAAGGGTCTCAGGTTTGGAACGGGAAGGAGTTGGATATCACATCTCATGTTATAGGAAGAGTCTCAGGTTTGGTATAAGCATTGAGATATCAAATCTCTGCAATCGGAAGTGTCTCAGGATTGGGATGGGAAGGAGTTGGATATCACATCTCATGCTATAGGAAGGGTCTCAGGTTTGGAACGGGAAGGAGTTGGATATCCCATCTCATGTTATAGGACTGGTCTCAGGTTTGGTATTAGAAGCATTGAGATATCACATCTCTGCTATCGGAAGAGTCTCAGGATTGGAATGGGAAGGAGTTGGATATCATATCTCATGTTATAGGACGGGTCTCAGGTTTGTTATTAGAATCATTGAGATATCATATTGCATGCTGTAGGAAGGGTCTAAGGATTGGAATGGAAGGACTTGGATATCACATCTCATGCTATAGGTAGGCTCTCAGGTTTGGAAAGGGAAGGAGTTGGATATCACATTTAATGTTAGAGGAAGGATCTCAGGTTTGATATTAGAGCCATTGGATATCACATCTCATGCTATAGGAAGGGTCTCAGGATTGGAATGGGAAGGAGTTGGATATCACATCTCATGCTATAGGAAGGGTTTTAGGTTTGGTATAAGCATTGAGATATCACATCTCATGCTATAGGAAGGGTCTCAGGATTGGAATGGGAAGGATCTGTATATGACATCTCATGCCATAGGAAGGGTCTCAGGTTTGGTATTAGAAGCATTGAGATATCACATCTCATGCTATAGGAAGTGTCTCAGGATTGGAATGGGAAGGACTTGGATATCACATCTCATGCTATAGGAAGGGTCTCAGGTTTGGTATAAGCAGTGAGATATCACATCTCATGCTATAGGAAGTGTCTCAGGATTGGAATGGGAAGGAGTTGGATATCACATCCCATGTTATAGGAAGGATCTCAGGTTTGGTATAAGCATTGAGATATCACATGTTTGCTATCGGAAGGGTCTCAGGATTATAATGGGAAGGAGTTGGATATTCCCATCTCATGTTATAGGAAGGGTCTCAGGTTTGGTATTAGAAGCATTGAGACATCACATCTCATGCTGTAGGAAGGGTCTCAGGATTGGAATGGGAAGGACTTGGATATCACATCTCATGCTATAGGGAGGGTCTCGAGTTTGATATTAGAAGCATTGAGATATCACATCTCATGATATCGGAAGGGTCTCAGGATTGGAATGGGAAGGAGTTGGATATCACATCTCATGATAAAGGAAGGGTCTAAGGTTTGGAAGGGGAAGGATTTGGATATCACATCTCATGTTATAGGACAGGTCTCAGGTTTGGTATTAGAAGCATTGAGATATCAAGTCTCATGGTATAGGAAGGGTCTCAGAATTGGAATGGGAAGGAGTTGGATATCACATCTCGTTATAGGAAGGGTCTCAGGATTGGAATGGGAAGGAATTGGATATCATATCTCATGTTATAGGACCGGTCCCAGGTCTGGTATTAGAAGCATTGAGATATCACATCTCATGCTATAGGAGGAGTCTCAGGATTGGAATGGGAAGGAGTTGGATATCACGTTTCATGTTATACGAAGGGTCTCAGGATTGGAATGGGAAGGAGTTGAATATCACATCTCATGCTAAAGGAAGGGTATCAGGTTTGATAGAAGCATTGAGATATCACATCTCATGCTATAGGAAGGAACTCAGGATTGGAATGGGAAGGAGTTGTATATCACATCTAATGCCATAGGAAGGGTCATCAGGTTTGGTATAAGCATTGAGATATCACATCTCTGCTATCGGAAGGGTCTCAGGATAGGAATGGGGAGGACTTAGAATTCACATCTCATACTATAGGGAGGGTCTCAGTTTTGATATTAGAAGCATTGAGCTATCACATCTCATGCTATCGGAAGGGTCTCAGGATTGGAATCGGATGGAGTTGGATATCACATCTCAAGCTATCTCAGGATTGGAATGGGAAGGAGTTTGATATTTCATCTCAAGCTATAGGAAGGGTCTCAGGTTTGGAAAGGGAAGGATTTGGATTTCACATCTCATGTTATAGGATGGTTCTCATGTTTGGTTTTAGAAGCATTGAGATATCACATATCATGCTATCGGAAGGGTCTCAGGTTTGGAATGGGAATGAGTTGGATATCACATCTCTGCTATCTGAAGGGTCTCAGGATTGGAATGGGAAGGAGTTGGATATCCCATCTCGTTATAGGAAGGGTCTCAGGTTTGGTATTAGAAGCAATGAGATATCACATCTCATGCTATAGGAAGGGTCTAAGGTTTGGAAGGGGACGGATTTGGGTATCACATCTCATGTTATAGGACCGGTCTCAGGTTTGGTATTTGAAGCATTGAGATATCAAGTCTCATGGTATAGGACGGGTCTCAGAATTGGAATGAGAAGGAGTTGGATATCACATCTCAAGCTATAGGAAGGGTCTCATGATTGGAATGGGAAGGAGTTGGATATCACATCTCATGTTATAGGAAGGGTCTCAGGATTGGAATGGGAAGGACTTGGATATCACATCTCATTCTATACGAAGGCTCTCAGGGTTGGAAGGGGAAGGAGTTGGATATCACATTTCATGTTAGAGGTAGGATCTCAGGTTTGGTTTTAGAGGCATTGAGATATCACATCTCATGCCATCAGAAGGGTCTCAGGATTGGAATGGGAAGGAGTTGGATATCAAATCTCATGCTAAAGGGATGGTCTAAGGTTTGGAAGGGGAGGGATTTGGACATCATATCTCATGTTATTGGAAGGATCTCAGGTTTGGTATTAGAAGCATTGAGATATCACATCTCATGCTATCAGAAGGGTCTTAGGTTTGGTATAAGCATTGAGATATCACATCTCTGCTATCGGAAGGGTCTCAGGATTGGAATGGGAAGGATTTGGACATCACAATTCATGTTATAGGAAGGGTCTCAGGTTTGGTATTAGAAGCATTGAGATATCACATCTCATGCTATAGGAAGGGTCTCAGGATTGGAATGGGAAGGACTTGGATATCACATCTCATGTTATAGGAAGGGTCTCAGGTTTGGTATTAGAAGCATTGAGATATCACATCTCATGCTATAGGAAGGGTCTCAGGATTGGAATGGGAAGGACTTGGATATCACATCTCATGCTATAGGAAGGGTCTCAGGAATGGAATGGAAAGGACTTGGATATCACATCTCATGTTATAGGAAGGGTCTCAGGTTTGGTATTAGAAGCATTGAGATATCACATCTCATGCTATAGGAAGGGTCTAAGGTTTGGAAGGGGAAGGATTTGGATATCACATCTCATGTTATTGGACCGGTCTCAGGTTTGGTATTAGAAGCATTGAGATATCAAGTCTCATGGTATAGGACGGGAGTTTGATATCACATCTCATGCCATGGTATGGGTGTCAGGTTTTGTAGAAGCATTGGGATATCACATCTCATGCTATCGGAAGGGTATCAGGATTGGATTTGGAAGGAGTTGGATATCCCATCTCATGCTATAGGAAGGGTCTCAGGTTGGAATAGAAGGAGTTGGATATCACATCTCATGTTATAGGAAGGGTCTCAGGATTGGAATGGGAAGGACTTGGATATCACATCTTGTTAGGAAAGATTTCGTAATTGTAGGGAATTTTCCTTCCATGTGGCAACCCCTAAACTTTTTGCTATTGTTTTTAACCTTGTTCTTGACTTTGCCAGAGAAGTACAGCCTTCTGCCGCACTTCTCTGGGCTTTCGCTCCTTTTCTTACGGGGAAACTGACATGCCCTTAAGACAGTCAGTACCGGGGAACGCTGTTTCCCGTAGTTTCGTTTATCATGTTGCGGCTTTAGTGCAACATGACACAAGAGGGCACTGTAAGCTAAGTTACAGCTCTCTTGGGTCTCTAGCCTTCTACGGGCCCTAGATACTCTTTTAGGATGGTATTTGATCGGTGCAAGTCAATCAGGGACTGGAATGGTGGCAGCGATCGTTTTGTTTATTTTTAGCTCCTTTTGGCGTTCTGAGCACGTTTTTCGCACTGAACCCAAAATGGTGGCCTGGCTCCCAAAATGGCCAGTCCACGAGGCTCCTTTGTCCTGTCCACTGACCGTCTTGCTCCCTTCACCTTCCCCAGGTCGGGCGACCCGGGGCCTTCCTTATTTGGGCATGTACTTTCCCGCGAAACGTGGTTGCTTTCGCGGGCTTCTACATGTCGTTTGTGTGCCTCCAGGGTGTGGGCTGGGATGTCTGGTCCCAATACACATCCTGGGTGCCAGAGAGTCTGGGGTGGTGTGAATGCCTGGGACCACCGTGGTCCGTGATTGGTCCACGTATGGTATGTGTGTTGATGTGCGGATCTCCCATTGGCTCCCCTCCGTTTTGGCGCGAAGGGAACCGTGGATAAGAGGGAGCTGGAAACACCACTACCATGTCGATCTCCTGAGTTCTCACGAACGAAGGAATACAGGAGCCAAGTATCCTGCAACCAAGAGGCTGGACCGAGGAATCGCTGGTGACCCGCTGAAGGAATCCTCCTTTGCACTGCTGTCGTCCTGTGAAACCCTTTCCTCCTTGGATCGAACCAGAAGGCCTGTACTGGTGCTTCGACCTTTGGAATAGCAGGAACAGCTATTCCCGGCGACTTCATCATCTCCTGCCAAGTAAGCCTTCGGAAGTGTCTCTGGGCCATCCAGTTGACTGACCAGCTTACAAGGGAGTCCTGCTCTGTAACTGCCACCAGGTTGTGTTGTATTTCGAGTCCTTGTCACTCTCCCACGCTTCGTACACTTGGCGTTCCCAAGTCTGAAGGGAGGAGTGTACATTTGGCCTGAATACACACGGCCGCTCCGTTGTCCTGCTGCGGCAACAAACTGTGCTGGTTTCGTCGATTGGGACGTCTTTTTGCTCTACACGACTTCGAGGCGTTCCCTGCTCTTCTGAACCTGCCAGCTGCTGAAACTAACGTGGAGAAGCCTGGGTCTGCTTGCTTCGGGGACCGGTGAGTAGTTTAGCTAGGATCTGGTCGCCCTCCTGCAGTATCCCATTGCTTTCCCTGCTGTGTAAAAACAGCACCCTTTTGGCCGTACTCGCGCTCTGCTTCTGCCCGCTGTGGAGGCTGCGCTTGAGTTGCGGAACCTGTTCTCCTTCTGCTGTGCACTAACCCGAACTGCCTGACTTCCTCCGAAGAGCTTCCCCTTTTGCCCGTTGGCACCGGCGTGGCAGGTACTTTGAGCACAAGGCTCCACTCTTCGCAGGGCTCGGACTTCCATCTAGTTAGGTGCCTCTGAAGGCGAACTGAGTCTAAAGCGTTATCGCACTGCCTGTTTTCCTTTCCTTTCAGGTGGACTACATATTTCGTGCTTTAAACGCTTGCGACTCTGTATTTGTATATATATTGTGTTGATATGGTATGTGTTGGTTTAATATTGTGATATTGTGATTTTCTCGCTACGGTCATTATTTTAAAGGCCTTAAAATAAATGTGTATCTATTTTTGATATAACAACTGTTTGGAGTAGTTTGTAAGCGCTCTTGCTTTGTGTGCTCATTGCGGGCTTTCAGTCACCCTCACCCCTCTTGAGACCTAGTCTTGACCGCCGCGATCGCTACCTTGATTGGTCTGGCTCGTCCAGAGGTTACCCTGTTCCAAGTAATTAGGTTGGCCTTCTGAACTTCTGCGCCACCAGGACAGAGTTCAGAAATCCGTCTTAACACATCTCATGCTGTAGGAAGGGTCTCAGGTTTGGAAAAGGAAGGAGTTGGATATCACATTTCATGTTAGAGGTAGGATCTCAGGTTTGGTATTAGAGGCATTGAGATATCACATCTCATGCTATCAGAAGGGTATCAGGATTGGAATGGGAAGGAGTTGGATATCACATCTCATGCTAAAGGGAGGGTCTCAGGTTTGGAATGGGAAGGATTTGGATATCACATCTCATGTTATAGGAAGGACCTTAGGTTTGGTATTAGAAGCATTGAGATATCACATCTCATGCGATAGGAAGGGTCTCGGGATTGGAATGGGAAGGAGTTGGATATCACATCTCATGTTATAGGAAGGATCTCAGGTTTGGTATTAGAAACATTGAGATATAACATCTCATGCTATAGGAAGGGTCTCAGGATTGGAATGGGAAGGAGTTGGATATCACATCTCATGCTATGGGAAGGGTCTCAGGTTTGGTATTAGAAGCATTGTGATATCACATCTCATGCTATAGGAAGAGTTTCAGGTTTGGGAAGGGAAGGATTTGGATTTCACATCTCATGTTATAGGATGGTTCTCATGTTTGGTTTTTGAAGCATTGAGATATCACATCTCATGCTATCGGAAGGGTCTCAGGTTTGGAATGGGAAGGAGTTGGATATCACATCTCATGTTATAGGAAGGGTCTCAGGTTTGGAATGGGAAGGAGTTGGATATGACATCTCTTGTTATAGGGAGGGTCTCAGGATTTGAATGGTAAGGAGTTGGATATCACATCTCATGCTATAGGAAGGGTCTCAGGCTGGAATGGGAAGGAGTTGGATATCACATCTCATGTTATATACAGGAAGGGTCTCAGGATTGGAATGGGAAGGATTTGGATATCACATCTCTTGCTATAGGAAGGGTCTCAGGTTTTTTATTAGAAACATTGAGATATCACATCTCATGCTATAGGAAGGGTTTTAGGATTGGAATGGGAAGTATTTGGATATCACATCTCATGCTAAAGGAAGGGTCTCAGGTCTGGAATGGGAAGGAATTGGATATCACATCTCATGTTATATGAAGGGTCTCAGGTTTTTTATTAGAAACATTGAGATATCACATCTCATGTTATAGGACGGTTCCCAGGTTTGGTATTAGAAGCATTGAGATATCACATCTCATGGTATAGGAAGGGTCTCAGGGTTGGAATGGGAAGGAGTTGGATATCACATCTCATCCAATAGGAAGGGTCTCAGGTTTGGAATGGGAAGGAATTGGATATCACATCTCATGTTATAGGAAGGATCTCAGGTTTGGTATTAGAAGCATTGAGATATCACATCTCATGCTATAGGAAAGGTCTCAGGATTGGAATGTGAAGGATTTGGATATCACATCTCATGCTAAAGGAAGGGTCTCAGGTTTGGTAGAAGCATTGAGATATCACATCTCATGCTATAGGAAGGGTCTCAGGATTTGAATGGCAAGGAGTTGGATATCACATCTCATGCCATAGGAAGGGTCTCAGGTTTGGTATAAGCATTGAGATATCACATCTCTGCTATCGGAAGGTTCTCAGGATTGGATTGGGAAGGAGTTGGATATCCCTTCTCATGCTATAGGAAGTGTCTCAGGTTGGAATGGGAAGGAGTTGAATATCACATCTCATGTTATAGGAAGGGTCTCAGGATTGGAATGGGAAGGATTTGGATATCACATCTCTTGCTATAGGAAGGGTCTCAGGATTGGAATGGGAAGGATTTGGATATTTCCCATTCCAATCCTGAGACCCTTCCTATAACATGAGATGTGATATCCAACTCCTTCCCATTCCAACCTGAGACACTTCCTATAGCATGAGAAGGGATATCCAACTCCTTCCCAATCCAATCCTGAGACCCTTCCGATAGCAGAGATGTGATATCTCAATGCTTATACCAAACCTGAGACCCTTCCTATGGCATGAGATGTGATATCCAACTCCTTGCCATTCAAATCCTGAGACCCTTCCTATAGCATGAAAAGGGATATCCAACTCCTTCCCAATCCAATCCTGAGACCCTTCCGATAGCAGAGACGTGAAATCTCAATGCTTCTACCAAACCTGAGACCCTTCCTTTAGCATGAGATGTGATATCCAAATCCTTCACATTCCAATCCTGAGACCCTTCCTATAGCATGAGATTTGATATCTCAATGCTTCTAATACCAAACGTGAGATCCTTCCTATAACATGAGATGTGATATCCAAATCCTCCCCTTCCAAACCTGAGACCCTCCCTTTAGCATGAAATGTGATATCCAACTCCTTCCTATTCCAATCCTGAGACTCTTCTGATAGCATGAGAGGTGATATCTCAATGCTTCTAATACCAAACCTGAGATCCTTCCGATAGCATGAGATGTGATATCTCAATGCTTCAAATACCAAACCTGAGACCCTTCCTATAACATGAGATGTGATATCCAAATCCTTCCCCTTCCAAACCTGAGACCCTCCCTTTAGCATGAGATGTGATATCTAACTCCTTCCCATTCCATTCCTGAGACCCTTCTGATAGCATGAGATGTGATATCTCAATGCCTCTAATACCAAACCTGAGATCCTACCTCTAACATGAAATGAGATATCCAACTCTTTCCCCTTCCAAACCTGAGAGCCTTCCTATAGCATGAGATGTGATATCCAAGTCCTTCCCATTTCAATACTGAGACCCTTCCTATAGCTTGAGATGTGATATCCAACTCCTTCCCATTCCAATTCTGAGACCCTTCCTATAGCATGAGATGTGATATCTCAATGCTTATACCAAACCTGAGAGCCTACCTATAACATGAGATGTGATATCCAAGTCCATCCCATTCCAATCCTTAGACCCTTCCTACAGCATGCGATGTGATATCTCAATGATTTTAATACCAAACCAGAGACTCTTCCTATAACATGAGATGGGATATCCAACTCCTTCCCATTCCAATTCTGAGACCCTTCCTATACTATGAGACTTGATATCTCAATGCTTCTAATACCAAACCTGAGACTCTTCCTATAACATGAGATGGGATATCCAACTCCTTCCAATTCCAATCCTGAGACCCTTTTGATAGCAGAGATGTGATATCTCAATGTTTATACCAAACCTGAGACCCTTCCTACGGCATGAGATGTCATATTCAACTCCTTCCCATTCCAATCCTGAGACCCTTCCTATAGCATGAGATTTGATATCCAACTCCTTCCCATTCCAATCCTGAGACCCTTCCTATAGCATGAGATGTGATGTCTCAATGCTTCTAATACCAAACCTGAGATCCTTCCTATAACATGAGATGTGATATCCAACTCCTTCCATTCCAATCCTGAGACCCTTCCTATAGCATGAGATGTGATATCTCAATGCTTATACCAAACCTGAGACCCTTCCTATAGCATGAGATGTGATATCCAACTCCTTCCCATTCCAATCATGAGACCCTTCCTATAGCATGAGATGTGATATCTCAATGCTTCTAATACCAAACCTGAGATCCTTCCTCTAACATGAAATGTGAGATCCAACTCCTTCCCTTTCCAAACCTAAGAGCCTATCTATAGCATGAGATGTGATATCCAAGTCCTTCCCGTTCCAAACCTGAGACCCTTCCTTTAGCATGAGATGTGATATCCAGCTCCTTCCCATTCCAATCCTGAGACACTTCCGATAGCATGAGATGTGATATCTCAATGCTTCTAATATCAAAACTGAGACCCTCCCTATAGCATGATATGTGATATCTAAGTCCTTCCCATTCCAATCCTGAGACCCTTCCTATAGCATGAGATGTGATATCTCAATGCTTCTACCAAACCTGAGACCCTTCCTTTAGCATGAGATGTAATATCCAACTCCTTCCCATTCCAATCCTGAGACCCTTCCTATAGCATGAGATGTGATATCTCAATACTTCTAATACCAAACCTGAGATCCATCCTATAACATGAGATGTGATATCCAACTCCTTCCCTTTCCAAACCTGAGAGCCGTTCTATAGCATGAGATGTGATATCCAGGTCCTTCCCATTCCAATCCTTAGACCCTTCCTACAGCATGCAATATGATATCTCAATGATTCTAATAACAAACCTGAGACCCGTCCTATAGCATGATATATGATATCCAAGTCCTTCCCATTCCAATCCTGAGACCCTTCCTATAACATGAAATGTGATATCCAACTCCTTCCCATTCCAACCTGAGACCCTTCCTATAGCATGAGATGGGATATCCAACTTCTTCCAAATCCAATACTGATACCCTTCCGATAGCATGAGATGTGATATCCCAATGCTTCTACCAAACCTGAGACCCATACTATGGCATGAGATGTGATATCAAACTCCTTCCCATTCCAATCCTGAGACCCTTCCTATAGCTTGAGGTGTGATATCCAACTCCTTCCCATTCCAATTCTGAGACCCTTCTTATACCATGAGACTTGATATCTCAATGCTTCTAATATTAAACCTGAGACCCGTCCTATAACATGAGATGTGATATCCAAATCCTTCCCCTTCCAAACCTTAGACCCTTCCTTTATCATGAGATGTGATATCCAACTCCTTCCCATTCCAATCCTGAGACCCTTCCGATATCATGAGATTTGTTATCTCAATGCTTCTAATATCAAACTTGAGACCCTCCGTATAGCATGAGATGTGACATCCAAGTCCTTCCCATTCCAATCCTGAGACCCTTCCTATAGCATGAGATGTGATATTTCTATGCTTCTAATACCAAACCTGAGACCCTTCCTATAACATGAGATGGGATATCCAACTCCTTCCCATTCCAATCCTGAGACCTTTCCGATAGCAGAGATGTGATATCTCAATGCTTATACCAAACCTGAGAACCTTCCTATGGCCTGAGATGTCATATACAACTCCTTCCCATTCCAATCCTGAGACCCTTCCTTTAGCATGAGATGTGATATCTCAATGCTTATACTAAATCTGAGACCCTTCCTATAGCATGAGATGTGATATCCAATTCCTTCCCATTCCAATCCTGAGACCCTTCCTATAGCATGAGATGTGATATCTCAATGCTTATACCAAACCTGAGAGCCTACCTATAACATGAGATGTGATATCCAAGTCCATCCCATTCCAATCCTTAGACCCATTCTACAGCATGCGATGTGATATCTCAATGATTCTAATACCAAACCAGAGACTCTTCCTATAACATGAGATGGGATATCCAACTCCTTCCCATTCCAATCCTGAGATGCTTCCGATAGCAGAGATGTGATATCTCAATGCTTATACCAAACCTGAGACCCTTCCTATAACATGAGATGTGATATCCAACTCCTTCCCGTTCCAAACCTGAGACACTAACTATAGCATATGTGATATCCAACTCCTTCCCATTCCAAACATGGGACCCTTCCTATAGCAAGAAAGTAATATCCAACTCCTACCCATTCCAATCCTGAGACCCTTCCTATAGCAAGAGATGTGATATCCAAATCCTTCCCATTCCAATCCTGAGACCCTTCCTATAACATGAGATGTGATATCCAACTCCTTCCATTCCAATCCTGAGACCCTTCCTATAGCATGAGATGTGATATCTCAATGCTTATACCAAACCTGAGACCCTTCCTATAGCATGAGATGTGATATCCAACTCCTTCCCATTCCAATCCTGAGACCCTTCCTATAGCATGAGATGTGATATCTCAATGCTTCTAATACCAAACCTGAGATCCTTCCTCTAACATGAAATGTGAGATCCAACTCCTTCCCTTTCCAAACCTAAGAGCCTATCTATAGCATGAGATGTGATATCCAAGTCCTTCACATTCCAACCCTTAGACCCTTCCTACAGCATGCAATATGATATCTCAATGATTCTAATAACAAACCTGAGACCCGTCCTATAACATGAGATGGGATATCTAACTCCTTCCCATTCCAATCCTGAGACACTTCCGATAGCAGAGATGTGATATCTCAATGTTTATACCAAACCTGAGACCCTTCCTATAACATGAGATGTGATATCCAACTCCTTCCCGTTCCAAACCTGACACTCTTCCTTTAGTATGAGATGTGATATCCAGCTCCTTCCCATTCCAATCCTGAGACACTTCCGATAGCATGAGATGTGATATCTCAATGCTTCTAATATCAAAACTGAGACCCTCCCTATAGCATGATATGTGATATCTAAGTCCTTCCCATTCCAATCCTGAGACCCTTCCTATAGCATGAGATGTGATATCTCAATGCTTCTACCAAACCTGAGACCCTTCCTTTAGCATGAGATGTGATATCCAACTCCTTCCCATTCCAATCCTGAAACCCTTCCTATAGCATGAGATGTGATATCTCAATACTTCTAATACCAAACCTGAGATCCTTCCGATAACATGAGATGTGATATCTCAATACTTCTAATACCAAACCTGAGATCCATCCTATAACATGAGATGTGATATCCAACTCCTTCCCTTTCCAAACCTGAGAGCCGTTCTATAGCATGAGATGTGATATCCAGGTCCTTCCCATTCCAATCCTTAACCCTTCCTACAGCATGCAATATGATATCTCAATGATTCTAATAACAAACCTGAGACCCGTCCTATAGCATGAGATATGATATCCAAGTCCTTCCAATTCCAATCCTGAGACCCTTCCTATAACATGAAATGTGATATCCAACTCCTTCCCATTCCAACCTGAGACCCTTCCTATAGCATGAGATGGGATATCCAACTTCTTCCAAATCCAATACTGATACCCTTCCGATAGCATGAGATGTGATATCCCAATGCTTCTACCAAACCTGAGACCCATACTATGGCATGAGATGTGATATCAAACTCCTTCCCATTCCAATCCTGAGACCCTTCCTATAGCTTGAGGTGTGATATCCAACTCCTTCCCATTCCAATTCTGAGACCCTTCTTATACCATGAGACTTGATATCTCAATGCTTCTAATATTAAACCTGAGACCCTTCCTATAACATGAGATGGGATATCCAACTCCTTCCCATTCCAATCCTGAGACCCTTCCGATAGCAGAGATGTGATATCTCAATGCTTATACCAAACCTGAGACCCTTCCTATGGCCTGAGATGTCATATACAACTCCTTCCCATTCCAATCCTGAGACCCTTCCTTTAGCATGAGATGTGATATCTCAATGCTTATACCAAATCTGAGACCCTTCCTATAGCATGAGATGTGATATACAAATCCTTCCCATTCCAATCCTGAGACCCTTCCTATAGCATGAGATGTGATATCTCAATGCTTATACCAAACCTGAGAGCCTACCTATAGCATGAGATGTGATATCCAAGTCCATCCCATTCCAATCCTTAGACCCTTCCTACAGTATGCAATGTGATATCTCAATGATTCTAATACCAAACCAGAGACTCTTACTATAACATGAGATGGGATATCCAACTCCTTCCCATTCCAATCCTGAGCCGCTTCCGATAGCAGAGATGTGATATCTCAATGCTTATACCAAACCTGAGACCCTTCCTATAACATGAGATGTGATATCCAACTCCTTCCCGTTCCAAACCTGAGACACTAACTATAGCATATGTGATATCCAACTCCTTCCCATTCCAAACATGAGACCCTTCCTATAGCAAGAAAGTAATATCCAACTCCTACCCATTCCAATCCTGAGACCCTTCCTATAGCAAGAGATGTGATATCCAAATCCTTCCCATTCCAATCCTGAGACCCTTCCTATAACATGAGATGTGATATCCAACTCCTTCCCGTTCCAACCTGAGACACTTCCTATAGCATGAGAAGGGATATCCAACTCCTTCCCAATCCAATCCTGAGACCCTTCCGATAGCAGAGATGTGATATCTCAATGCTTATACCAAACCTGAGACCCTTCCTATGGCATGAGATGTGATATCCAACTCCTTGCCATTCAAATCCTGAGACCCTTCCTATAGCATGAGAAGGGATATCCAACTCCTTCCCAATCCAATCCTGAGACCCTTCCGATAGCAGCGACGTGATATCTCAATGCTTCTACCAAACCTGAGACCCTTCCTTTAGCATGAGATGTGATATCCAAATCCTTCACATTCCAATCCTGAGACCCTTCCTATAGCATGAGATGTGATATCTCAATGCTTCTAATACCAAACCTGAGATCCTTCCTATAACATGAGATGTGATAGCCAATTCCTTCCCATTCCAAACCTGAGACCCTTCCTATTGGATGAGATGTGATATCCAACTCCTTCCCATTCCAACCTTGAGACCCTTCCTATAGCATGAGATGTGATGTCTCAATGCTTCTAATACCAAACCTGAGATCCTTCCTATAACATGAGATGTGATTTCCAACTCCTTCTATTCCAATCCTGAGACCCGTCCTATAGCATGAGATGTGATATCTCGAGGCTTATACCAAACCTGAGACCCTTCCTATAGCATGAGATGTGATATCCAACTGCTTCCCATTCCAATCCTGAGACCCTTCCTATAGCATGCAATATGATATCTCAATGATTCTAATAACAAACCTGAGACCCGTCCTATAGCATGAGATATGATATCCAAGTCCTTCGCATTCCAATCCTGAGACCCTTCCTATAACATGAAATGTGATATCCAACTCCTTCCCATTCCAACCTGAGACCATTCCTATAGCATGAGATGGGATATCCAACTTCTTCCAAATCCAATACTGATACCCTTCCGATAGCATGAGATGTGATATCCCAATGCTTCTACCAAACCTGAGACCCATACTATGGCATGAGATGTGATATCAAACTCCTTCCCATTCCAATCCTGAGACCCTTCCTATAGCTTGAGGTGTGATATCCAACTCCTTCCCATTCCAATTCTGAGACCCTTCTTATACCATGAGACTTGATATCTCAATGCTTCTAATATTAAACCTGAGACCCGTCCTATAACATGAGATGTGATATCCAAATCCTTCCCCTTCCAAACCTTAGACCCTTCCTTTATCATGAGATGTGATATCCAACTCCTTCCCATTCCAATCCTGAGACCCTTCCGATATCATGAGATTTGTTATCTCAATGCTTCTAATATCAAACTTGAGACCCTCCCTATAGCATGAGATGTGACATCCAAGTCCTTCTCATTCCAATCCTGAGACCCTTCCTATAGCATGAGATGTGATATCTCTATGCTTCTAATACCAAACCTGAGACCCTTCCTATAACATGAGATGGGATATCCAACTCCTTCCCATTCCAATCCTGAGACCTTTCCGATAGCAGAGATGTGATATCTCAATGCTTATACCAAACCTGAGAACCTTCCTATGGCCTGAGATGTCATATACAACTCCTTCCCATTCCAATCCTGAGACCCTTCCTTTAGCATGAGATGTGATATCTCAATGCTTATACCAAATCTGAGACCCTTCCTATAGCATGAGATGTGATATCCAATTCCTTCCCATTCCAATCCTGAGACCCTTCCTATAGCATGAGATGTGATATCTCAATGCTTATACCAAACCTGAGAGCCTACCTATAACATGAGATGTGATATCCAAGTCTATCCCATTCCAATCCTTAGACCCTTCCTACAGCATGCGATGTGATATCTCAATAATTCTAATACCAAACCAGAGACTCTTCCTATAACATGAGATGGGATATCCAACTCCTTCCCATTCCAATCCTGAGCCGCTTCCGATAGCAGAGATGTGATATCTCAATGCTTATACCAAACCTGAGACCCTTCCTATAACATGAGATGTGATATCCAACTCCTTCCCGTTCCAAACCTGAGACACTAACTATAGCATATGTGATATCCAACTCCTTCCCATTCCAAACATGAGACCCTTCCTATAGCAAGAAAGTAATATCCAACTCCTACCCATTCCAATCCTGAGACCCTTCCTATAGCAAGAGATGTGATATCCAAATCCTTCCCATTCCAATCCTGAGACCCTTCCTATAACATGATATGTGATATCCAACTCCTTCCCATTCCAACCTGAGACACTTCCTATAGCATGAGAAGGGATATCCAACTCCTTCCCAATCCAATCCTGAGACCCTTCCGATAGCAGAGATGTGATATCTCAATGCTTATACCAAACCTGAGTCCCTTCCTATGGCATGAGATGTGATATCCAACTCCTTGCCATTCAAATCCTGAGACCCTTCCTATAGCATGAGAAGGGATATCCAACTCCTTCCCAATCCAATCCTGAGACGCTTCCGATAGCAGCGACGTGATATCTCAATGCTTCTACCAAACCTGAGACCCTTCCTTTAGCATGAGAAGTGATATCCAAATCCTTCACATTCCAATCCTGAGACCCTTCCTATAGCATGAGATGTGATATATCAATGCTTCTAATACCAAACCTGAGATCCTTCATATAACAAAAGATGTGATATCCAATTCCTTCCCATTCCAAACCTGAGACCCTTCATATTGGATGAGATGTGATATCCAACTCCTTCCCATTCCAACCTTGAGACCCTTCCTATAGCATGAGATGTGATGTCTCAATGCTTCTAATACCAAACCTGAGATCCTTCCTATAACATGAGATGTGATATCCAACTCCTTCCATTCCAATCCTGAGACCCGTCCTATAGCATGAGATGTGATATCTCAAGGCTTATACCAAACCTGAGACCCTTCCTATAGCATGAGATGTGATATCCAACTGCTTCCCATTCCAATCCTGAAACCCTTCCTATAGCATGAGATGTGATATCTCAATGCTTCTAATACCAAACCTGAGATCCTTCCTCTAACATGAAATGTGATATCCAACTCCTTCCCTTTCCAAACCTAAGAGCCTATCTATAGCATGAGATGTGATATCCAAGTCCTTCACATTCCAACCCTTAGACCCTTCCTACAGCATGCAATATGATATCTCAATGATTCTAATAACAAACCTGAGACCCGTCCTATAACATGAGATGGGATATCCAACTCCTTCCCATTCCAATCCTGAGACACTTCCGATAGCAGAGATGTGATATCTCAATGCTTATACCAAACCTGAGACCCTTCCTATAACATGAGATGTGATATCCAAATCCTTCCCGTTCCAAACCTGAGACCCTTCCTTTAACATGAGATGTGATATCCAGCTCCTTCCCATTCCAATCCTGAGACACTTCCGATAGCATGAGATGTGATATCTCAATGCTTCTAATATCAAAACTGAGACCCTCCCTATAGCATGATATGTGATATCTAAGTCCTTCCCATTCCAATCCTGAGACCCTCCCTATAGCATGAGATGTGATATCCAACTCCTTCCCATTCCAATCCTGAGACCCTTCCTATAGCATGAGATATGATATCTCAATACTTCTAATACCAAACGTGAGATCCTTCCGATAACATGAGATGTGATATCCAAATCCTTCCCCTTCCAAACCTGAGACCCTCCCTTTAGCATGAAATGTGATATCCAACTCCTTCCTATTCCAATCCTGAGACTCTTCTGATAGCATGAGATGTGATATCTCAATGCTTCTAATACCAAACCTGAGATCCTTCCGATAGCATGAGATGTGATATCTCAATGCTTCTAATACCAAACCTGAGATCCTTCCTATAACATGAGATGTGATATCCAAATCCTTCCCCTTCCAAACCTGAGACCCTCCCTTTAGCATGAGATGTGATATCTAACTCCTTCCCATTCCATTCCTGAGACCCTTCTGATAGCATGAGATGTGATATCTCAATGCCTCTAATACCAAACCTGAGATCCTACCTCTAACATGAAATGAGATATCCAACTCTTTCCCCTTCCAAACCTGAGAGCCTTCCTATAGCATGAGATGTGATATCCAAGTCCTTCCCATTCCAATACTGAGACCCTTCCTATAGCTTGAGATGTGATATCCAACTCCTTCCCATTCCAATTCTGAGACCCTTCCTATAGCATGAGATGTGATATCTCAATGCTTATACCAAACCTGAGAGCCTACCTATAACATGAGATGTGATATCCAAGTCCATCCCATTCCAATCCTTAGACCCTTCCTATTGGATGAGATGTGATATCCAACTCCTTCCCATTCCAACCTTGAGACCCTTCCTATAGCATGAGATGTGATGTCTCAATGCTTCTAATACCAAACCTGAGATCCTTCCTATAACATGAGATGTGATATCCAACTCCTTCCATTCCAATCCTGAGACCCGTCCTATACCATGAGATGTGATATCTCAAGGCTTATACCAAACCTGAGACCCTTCCTATAGCATGAGATGTGATATCCAACTGCTTCCCATTCCAATCCTGAGACCCTTCCTATAGCATGAGATGTGATATCTCAATGCTTCTAATACCAAACCTGAGATCCTTCCTCTAACATGAAATGTGATATCCAACTCCTTCCCTTTCCAAACCTAAGAGCCTATCTATAGCATGAGATGTGATATCCAAGTCCTTCACATTCCAACCCTTAGACCCTTCCTACAGCATGCAATATGATATCTCAATGATTCTAATAACAAACCTGAGACCCGTCCTATAACATGAGATGGGATATCCAACTCCTTCCCATTCCAATCCTGAGACACTTCCGATAGCAGAGATGTGATATCTCAATGCTTATACCAAACCTGAGACCCTTCCTATAACATGAGATGTGATATCCAAATCCTTCCCGTTCCAAACCTGAGACCCTTCCTTTAGCATGAGATGTGATATCCAGCTCCTTCCCATTCCAATCCTGAGACACTTCCGATAGCATGAGATGTGATATCTCAGTGCTTCTAATATCAAAACTGAGACCCTCCATATAGCATGATATGTGATATCTAAGTCCTTCCCATTCCAATCCTGAGACCCTCCCTATAGCATGAGATGTGATATCCAACTCCTTCCCATTCCAATCCTGAGATCCTTCCTATAGCATGAGATATGATATCTCAATACTTCTAATACCAAACGTGAGATCCTTCCGATAACATGAGATGTGATATCCAAATCCTTCCCCTTCCAAACCTGAGACCCTCCCTTTAGCATGAAATGTGATATCCAACTCCTTCCTATTCCAATCCTGAGACTCTTCTGATAGCATGAGATGTGATATCTCAATGCTTCTAATACCAAACCTGAGATCCTTCCGATAGCATGAGATGTGATATCTCAATGCTTCTAATACCAAACCTGAGATCCTTCCTATAACATGAGATGTGATATCCAAATCCTTCCCCTTCCAAACCTGAGACCCTCCCTTTAGCATGAGATGTGATATCTAACTCCTTCCCATTCCATTCCTGAGACCCTTCTGATAGCATGAGATGTGATATCTCAATGCCTCTAATACCAAACCTGAGATCCTACCTCTAACATGAAATGAGATATCCAACTCTTTCCCCTTCCAAACCTGAGAGCCTTCCTATAGCATGAGATGTGATATCCAAGTCCTTCCCATTCCAATACTGAGACCCTTCCTATAGCTTGAGATGTGATATCCAACTCCTTCCCATTCCAATTCTGAGACCCTTCCTATAGCATGAGATGTGATATCTCAATGCTTATACCAAACCTGAGAGCCTACCTATAACATGAGATGTGATATCCAAGTCCATCCCATTCCAATCCTTAGACCCTTCCTACAGCATGCAATGTGATATCTCAATGATTCTAATACCAAACCAGAGACTCTTCCTATAACATGAGATGGGATATCCAACTCCTTCCCATTCCAATTCTGAGACCCTTCCTATACTATGAGACTTGATATCTCAATGCTTCTAATACCAAACCTGAGACCCGTAATATAACATGAGATGTGATATCCAAATCCTTCCCCTTCCAAACCTTAGACCCTTCCTTTATCATGAGATGTGATATCCAACTCCTTCCCATTCCAATCCTGAGACCCTTCCGATATCATGAGATGTGATATCTCAAAGCTTCTAATATCAAACTTGAGACCCTCCCTATAGCATGAGATGTGATATCCAAGTCCTTCCCATTCCAATCCTGAGACCCTTCCTATAGCATGAGATGTGATATCTCAATGCTTCTAATACCAAACCTGAGACCCTTCCTATAACATGAGATGGGAATATCCAACTCCTTCCCATTCCAATCTTGAGACCCTTCCGATAGCAGAGATGTGATATCTCAATGCTTATACCAAACCTGAGATCCTTCCTATAACATTAGATGTGATATCCAACTCCTTCCCATTCCAATCCTGAGACACTTCCTATAGCATGAGATGTGATATCTCACTGCTTATACCAAACCTGAGACCCTTCCCATAGCAGGAGATGTGATATCCAACTCCTTCCCATTCCAATCCTCAGACCCTTCCTATAGCATGAGATGTGATATCTCAATGCTTCTAATGTCAAACTTGAGACCCTACCTATAGCATGAGATGTGATATCCAAGTCCTTCCCATTCCAATCCTGAGACACTTCCTATAGCATGAGATGTGATATCTCAATGCTTCTAATACCAAACTTGAGACTCTTCCTATAACATGAGATGGGATATCCAACTCCTTCCCATTCAATTCCTGAGACCCTTTTGATAGCAGAGATGTGATATCTCAATGTTTATACCAAACCTGAGACCCTTCCTACGGCATGAGATGTCATATTCAACTCCTTCCCATTCCAATCCTGAGACCCTTCCTATAGCATGAGATTTGATATCCAACTCCTTCCCATTCCAATCCTGAGACCCTTCCTATAGCATGAGATGTGATGTCTCAATGCTTCTAATACCAAACCTGAGATCCTTCCTATAACATGAGATCTGATATCCAACTCCTTCCATTCCAATCCTGAGACCCTTCCTATAGCATGAGATGTGATATCTCAATGCTTATACCAAACCTGAGACCCTTCCTATAGCATGAGATGTGATATCCAACTCCTTCCCATTCCAATCCTGAGACCCTTCCTATAGCATGAGATGTGATATCTCAATGCTTCTAATACCAAACCTGAGATCCTTCCTCTAACATGAAATGTGAGATCCAACTCCTTCCCTTTCCAAACCTAAGAGCCTATCTATAGCATGAGATGTGATATCCAAGTCCTTCACATTCCAACCCTTAGACCCTTCCTACAGCATGCAATATGATATCTCAATGATTCCAATAACAAACCTGAGACCCTACCTATAGCATGAGATGTGATATCCAAGTCCTTCCCATTCCAATCCTGAGACACTTCCTATAGCATGAGATGTGATATCTCAATGCTTCTAATACCAAACTTGAGACTCTTCCTATAACATGAGATGGGATATCCAACTCCTTCCCATTCCAATCCTGAGACCCTTTTGATAGCAGAGATGTGATATCTCAATGTTTATACCAAACCTGAGACCCTTCCTACGGCATGAGATGTCATATTCAACTCCTTCCCATTCCAATCCTGAGACCCTTCCTATAGCATGAGATTTGATATCCAACTCCTTCCCATTCCAATCCTGAGACCCTTCCTATAGCATGAGATGTGATGTCTCAATGCTTCTAATACCAAACCTGAGATCCTTCCTATAACATGAGATCTGATATCCAACTCCTTCCATTCCAATCCTGAGACCCTTCCTATAGCATGAGATGTGATATCTCAATGCTTATACCAAACCTGAGACCCTTCCTATAGCATGAGATGTGATATCCAACTCCTTCCCATTCCAATCCTGAGACCCTTCCTATAGCATGAGATGTGATATCTCAATGCTTCTAATACCAAACCTGAGATCCTTCCTCTAACATGAAATGTGAGATCCAACTCCTTCCCTTTCCAAACCTAAGAGCCTATCTATAGCATGAGATGTGATATCCAAGTCCTTCACATTCCAACCCTTAGACCCTTCCTACAGCATGCAATATGATATCTCAATGATTCCAATAACAAACCTGAGACCCGTCCTATAACATGAGATGGGATATCCAACTCCTTCCCATTCCAATCCTGAGACACTTCCGATAGCAGAGATGTGATATCTCAATGTTTATACCAAACCTGAGACCCTTCCTATAACATGAGATGTGATATCCAACTCCTTCCCGTTCCAAACCTGAGACCCTTCCTTTAGCATGAGATGTGATATCCAGCTCCTTCCCATTCCAATCCTGAAACACTTCCGATAGCATGAGATGTGATATCTCAATGCTTCTAATATCAAAACTGAGACCCTCCCTATAGCATGATATGTGATATCTAAGTCCTTCCCATTTCAATCCTGAGACCCTTCCTATAGCATGAGATGTGATATCTCAATGCTTCTACCAAACCTGAGACCCTTCCTTTAGCATGAGATGTGATATCCAACTCCTTCCCATTCCAATCCTGAGACCCTTCCTATAGCATGAGATGTGATATCTCAATACTTCTAATACCAAACCTGAGATCCTTCCGATAACATGAGATGTGATATCTCAATACTTCTAATACCAAACCTTAGATCCATCCTATAACATGAGATGTGATATCCAACTCCTTCCCTTTCCAAACCTGAGAGCCGTTCTATAGCATGAGATGTGATAACCAGGTCCTTCCCATTCCAATCCTTAGACCCTTCCTACAGCATGCAATATGATATCTCAATGATTCTAATAACAAACCTGAGACCCATCCTATAGCATGAGATATGATATCCAAGTCCTTCCCATTCCAATCCTGAGACCCTTCCTATAACACAAAATGTGATATCCAACTCCTTCCCATTCCAACCTGAGACCCTTCCTATAGCATGAGATGGGATATCCAACTTCTTCCAAATCCAATACTGATACCCTTCCGATAGCATGAGATGTGATATCCCAATGCTTCTACCAAACCTGAGACCCATACTATGGCATGAGATGTGATATCAAACTCCTTCCCATTCCAATCCTGAGACCCTTCCTATAGCTTGAGGTGTGATATCCAACTCCTTCCCATTCCAATTCTGAGACCCTTCTTATACCATGAGACTTGATATCTCAATGCTTCTAATATTAAACCTGAGACCCGTCCTATAACATGAGATGTGATATCCAAATCCTTCCCCTTCCAAACCTTAGACCCTTCCTTTATCATGAGATGTGATATCCAACTCCTTCCCATTCCAATCCTGAGACCCTTCCGATATCATGAGATTTGTTATCTCAATGCTTCTAATATCAAACTTGAGACCCTACCTATAGCATGAGATGTGACATCCAAGTCCTTCCCATTCCAATCCTGAGACCCTTCCTATAGCATGAGATGTGATATCTCTATGCTTCTAATACCAAACCTGAGACCCTTCCTATAACATGAGATGGGATATCCAACTCCTTCCCATTCCAATCCTGAGACCTTTCCGATAGCAGAGATGTGATATCTTAATGCTTATACCAAACCTGAGAACCTTCCTATGGCCTGAGATGTCATATACAACTCCTTCCGATTCCAATCCTGAGACCCTTCCTTTAGCATGAGATGTGATATCTCAATGCTTATACCAAATCTGAGACCCTTCCTATAGCATGAGATGTGATATCCAATTCCTTCCCATTCCAATCCTGTGACCCTTCCTATAGCATGAGATGTGATATCTCAATGCTTATAGCAAACCTGAGAGCCTACCTATAACATGAGATGTGATATCCAAGTCCATCCCATTCCAATCCTTAGACCCTTCCTACAGCATGCGATGTGATATCTCAATGATTCTAATACCAAACCAGAGACTCTTCCTATAACATGAGATGGGATATCCAACTCCTTCCCATTCCAATCCTGAGCCTCTTCCGATAGCAGAGATGTGATATCTCAATGCTTATACCAAACCTGAGACCCTTCCTATAACATGAGATGTGATATCCAACTCCTTCCCGTTCCAAACCTGAGACACTAACTATAGCATATGTGATATCCAACTCCTTCCCATTCCAAACATGAGACCCTTCCTATAGCAAGAAAGTAATATCCAACTCCTACCCATTCCAATCCTGAGACCCTTCCTATAGCAAGAGATGTGATATCCAAATCCTTCCCATTCCAATCCTGAGACCCTTCCTATAACATGAGATGTGATATCCAACTCCTTCCCATTCCAACCTGAGACACTTCCTATAGCATGAGAAGGGATATCCAACTCATTCCCAATCCAATCCTGAGACCCTTCCGATAGCAGAGATGTGATATCTCAATGCTTATACCAAACCTGAGACCCTTCCTATGGCATGAGATGTGATATCCAACTCCTTGCCATTCAAATCCTGAGACCCTTCCTATAGCATGAGAAGGGATATCCAACTCCTTCCCAATCCAATCCTGAGACCCTTCCGATAGCAGCGACGTGATATCTCAATGCTTCTACCAAACCTGAGACCCTTCCTTTAGCATGAGATGTGATATCCAAATCCTTCACATTCCAATCCTGAGACCCTTCCTATAGCATGAGATGTGATATCTCAATGCTTCTAATACCAAACCCGAGATCCTTCCTATAACATGAGATGTGATATCCAATTCCTTCCCATTCCAAACCTGAGACCCTTCCTATTGGATGAGATGTGATATCCAACTCCTTCCCATTCCAACCCTGAGACCCTTCCTATAGCATGAGATGTGATGTCTCAATGCTTCTAATACCAAACCTGAGATCCTTCCTATAACATGAGATGTGATATCCAACTCCTTCCATTCCAAACCTGAGACCCGTCCTATAGCATGAGATGTGATATCTCAATGCTTATACCAAACCTGAGACCCTTCCTATAGCATGAGATGTGATATCCAACTGCTTCCCATTCCAATCCTGAGACCCTTCCTATAGCATGAGATGTGATATCTCAATGCTTCTAATACCAAACCTGAGATCCTTCCTCTAACATGAAATGTGATATCCAACTCCTTCCCTTTCCAAACCTAAGAGCCTATCTATAGCATGAGATGTGATATCCAAGTCCTTCACATTCCAACCCTTAGACCCTTCCTACAGCATGCAATATGATATCTCAATGATTCTAATAACAAACCTGAGACCCGTCCTATAACATGAGATGGGATATCCAACTCCTTCCCATTCCAATCCTGAGACACTTCCGATAGCAGAGATGTGATATCTCAATGCTTATACCAAACCTGAGACCCTTCCTATAACATGAGATGTGATATCCAAATCCTTCCCGTTCCAAACCTGAGACCCTTCCTTTAGCATGAGATGTGATATCCAGCTCCTTCCCATTCCAATCCTGAGACACTTCCGATAGCATGAGATGTGATATCTCAATGCTTCTAATATCAAAACTGAGACCCTCCCTATAGCATGATATGTGATATCTAAGTCCTTCCCATTCCAATCCTGAGACCCTCCCTATAGCATGAGATGTGATATCCAACTCCTTCCCATTCCAATCCTGAGACCCTTCCTATAGCATGAGATGTGATATCTCAATGCTTCTACCAAACCTGAGACCCTTCCTTTAGCATGAGATGTGATATCCAACTCCTTCCCATTCCAATCCTGAGACCCTTCCTATAGCATGAGATGTGATATCTCAATACTTCTAATACCAAACCTGAGATCCTTCCGATAACATGAGATGTGATATCTCAATACTTCTAATACCAAACCTGAGATCCATCCTATAACATGAGATGTGATATCCAACTCCTTCCCTTTCCAAACCTGAGAGCCGTTCTATAGCATGAGATGTGATAACCAGGTCCTTCCCATTCCAATCCTTAGACCCTTCCTACAGCATGCAATATGATATCTCAATGATTCTAATAACAAACCTGAGACCCGTCCTATAGCATGAGATATGATATCCAAGTCCTTCCCATTCCAATCCTGAGACCCTTCCTATAACACGAAATGTGATATCCAACTCCTTCCCATTCCAACCTGAGACCCTTCCTATAGCATGAGATGGGATACCCAACTTCTTCCAAATCCAATACTGATACCCTTCCGATAGCATGAGATGTGATATCCCAATGCTTCTACCAAACCTGAGACCCATACTATGGCATGAGATGTGATATCAAACTCCTTCCCATTCCAATCCTGAGACCCTTCCTATAGCTTGAGGTGTGATATCCAACTCCTTCCCATTCCAATTCTGAGACCCTTCTTATACCATGAGACTTGATATCTCAATGCTTTTAATATTAAACCTGAGACCCGTCCTATAACATGAGATGTGATATCCAAATCCTTCCCCTTCCAAACCTTAGACCCTTCCTTTATCATGAGATGTGATATCCAACTCCTTCCCATTCCAATCCTGAGACCCTTCCGATATCATGAGATTTGTTATCTCAATGCTTCTAATATCAAACTTGAGACCCTACCTATAGCATGAGATGTGACATCCAAGTCCTTCCCATTCCAATCCTGAGACCCTTCCTATAGCATGAGATGTGATATCTCTATGCTTCTAATACCAAACCTGAGACCCTTCCTATAACATGAGATGGGATATCCAACTCCTTCCCATTCCAATCCTGAGACCTTTCCGATAGCAGAGATGTGATATCTCAATGCTTATACCAAACCTGAGAACCTTCCTATGGCCTGAGATGTCATATACAACTCCTTCCCATTCCAATCCTGAGACCCTTCCTTTAGCATGAGATGTGATATCTCAATGCTTATACCAAATCTGAGACCCTTCCTATAGCATGAGATGTGATATCCAATTCCTTCCCATTCCAATCCTGTGACCCTTCCTATAGCATGAGATGTGATATCTCAATGCTTATAGCAAACCTGAGAGCCTACCTATAACATGAGATGTGATATCCAAGTCCATCCCATTCCAATCCTTAGACCCTTCCTACAGCATGCTATGCGATATCTCAATGATTCTAATACCAAACCAGAGACTCTTCCTATAACATGAGATGGGATATACAACTCCTTCCCATTCCAATCCTGAGCCGCTTCCGATAGCAGAGATGTGATATCTCAATGCTTATACCAAACCTGTGACCCTTCCTATAACATGAGATGTGATATCCAACTCCTTCCCGTTCCAAACCTGAGACACTAACTATAGCATATGTGATATCCAACTCCTTCCCATTCCAAACATGAGACCCTTCCTATAGCAAGAAAGTAATATCCAACTCCTACCCATTCCAATCCTGAGACCCTTCCTATAGCAAGAGATGTGATATCCAAATCCTTCCCATTCCAATCCTGAGACCCTTCCTATAACATGAGATGTGATATCCAACTCCTTCCCATTCCAACCTGAGACACTTCCTATAGCATGAGAAGGGATATCCAACTCCTTCCCAATCCAATCCTGAGACCCTTCCGATAGCAGAGATGTGATATCTCAATGCTTATACCAAACCTGAGACCCTTCCTATGGCATGAGATGTGATATCCAACTCCTTGCCATTCAAATCCTGAGACCCTTCCTATAGCATGAGAAGGGGTATCCAACTCCTTCCCAATCCAATCCTGAGACCCTTCCGATAGCAGCGACGTGATATCTCAATGCTTCTACCAAACCTGAGACCCTTCCTTTAGCATGAGATGTGATATCCAAATCCTTCACATTCCAATCCTGAGACCCTTCCTATAGCATGAGATGTGATATCTCAATGCTTCTAATACCAAACCTGAGATCCTTCCTATAACATGATATGTGATATCCAATTCCTTCCCATTCCAAACCTGAGACCCTTCCTATTGGATGAGATGTGATATCCAACTCCTTCCCATTCCAACCCTGAGACCCTTCCTATAGCATGAGATGTGATGTCTCAATGCTTCTAATACCAAACCTGAGATCCTTCCTATAACATGAGATGTGATATCCAACTCCTTCCATTCCAATCCTGAGACCCGTCCTATAGCATGAGATGTGATATCTCAATGCTTATACCAAACCTGAGACCCTTCCTATAGCATGAGATGTGATATCCAACTGCTTCCCATTCCAATCCTGAGACCCTTCCTATAGCATGAGATGTGATATCTCAATGCTTCTAATACCAAACCTGAGATCCTTCCTCTAACATGAAATGTGATATCCAACTCCTTCCCTTTCCAAACCTAAGAGCCTATCTATAGCATGAGATGTGATATCCAAGTCCTTCACATTCCAACCCTTAGACCCTTCCTACAGCTTGCAATATGATATCTCAATGATTCTAATAACAAACCTGAGACCCGTCCTATAACATGAGAGGGGATATCCAACTCTTTCCCATTCCAATCCTGAGACACTTCCGATAGCAGAGATGTGATATCTCAATGCTTATACCAAACCCGAGACCCTTCCTATAACATGAGATGTGATATCCAAATCCTTCCCGTTCCAAACCTGAGACCCTTCCTTTAGCATGAGATGTGATATCCAGCTCCTTCCCATTCCAATCCTGAGACACTTCCGATAGCATGAGATGTGATATCTCAATGCTTCTAATATCAAAACTGAGACCCTCCCTATAGCATGATATGTGATATCTAAGTCCTTCCCATTCCAATCCTGAGACCCTCCCTATAGCATGAGATGTGATATCCAACTCCTTCCCATTCCAATCCTGAGACCCTTCCTATAGCATGAGATATGATATCTCAATACTTCTAATACCAAACGTGAGATCCTTCCGATAACATGAGATGTGATATCCAAATCCTTCCCCTTCCAAACCTGAGACCCTCCCTTTAGCATGAAATGTGATATCCAACTCCTTCCTATTCCAATCCTGAGACTCTTCTGATAGCATGAGATGTGATATCTCAATGCTTCTAATACCAAACCTGAGATCCTTCCGATAGCATGAGATGTGATATCTCAATGCTTCTAATACCAAACCTGAGATCCTTCCTATAACATGAGATGTGATATCCAAATCCTTCCCCTTCCAAACCTGAGACCCTCCCTTTAGCATGAAATGTGATATCTAACTCCTTCCCATTCCATTCCTGAGACCCTTCTGATAGCATGAGATGTGATATCTCAATGCCTCTAATACCAAACCTGAGATCCTACCTCTAACATGAAATGAGATATCCAACTCTTTCCCCTTCCAAACCTGAGAGCCTTCCTATAGCATGAGATGTGATATCCAAGTCCTTCCCATTCCAATACTGAGACCCTTCCTATAGCTTGAGATGTGATATCCAACTCCTTCCCATTCCAATTCTGAGACCCTTCCTATAGCATGAGATGTGATATCTCAATGCTTATACCAAACCTGAGAGCCTACCTATAGCATGAGATGTGATATCCAAGTCCATCCCATTCCAATCCTTAGACCCTTCCTACAGCATGCGATGTGATATCTCAATGATTCTAATACCAAACCAGAGACTCTTCCTATAACATGAGATGGGATATCCAACTCCTTCCCATTCCAATTCTGAGACCCTTCCTATACTATGAGACTTGATATCTCAATGCTTCTAATACCAAACCTGAGACCCGTAATATAACATGAGATGTGATATCCAAATCCTTCCCCTTCCAAACCTTAGACCCTTCCTTTATCATGAGATGTGATATCCAACTCCTTCCCATTCCAATCCTGAGACCCTTCCGATATCATGAGATGTGATATCTCAAAGCTTCTAATATCAAACTTGAGACCCTCCCTATAGCATGAGATGTGATATCCAAGTCCTTCCCATTCCAATCCTGAGACCCTTCCTATAGCATGAGATGTGATATCTCAATGCTTCTAATACCAAACCTGAGACCCTTCCTATAACATGAGATGGGAATATCCAACTCCTTCCCATTCCAATCTTCAGACCCTTCCGATAGCAGAGATGTGATATCTCAATGCTTATACCACACCTGAGATCCTTCCTATAACATGAGATGTGATATCCAACTCCTTCCCATTCCAATCCTGAGACACTTCCTATGGCATGAGATGTGATATCTCACTGCTTATACCAAACCTGAGACCCTTCCCATAGCAGATGTGATATCCAACTCCTTCCCATTCCAATCCTCAGACCCTTCCTATAGCATGAGATGTGATATCTCAATGCTTCTAATGTCAAACTTGAGACCCTACCTATAGCATGAGATGTGATATCCAAGTCCTTCCCATTCCAATCCTGAGACACTTCCTATAGCATGAGATGTGATATCTCAATGCTTCTAATACCAAACCTGAGACTCTTCCTATAACATGAGATGGGATATCCAACTCCTTCCAATTCCAATCCTGAGACCCTTTTGATAGCAGAGATGTGATATCTCAATGTTTAACCAAACCTGAGACCCTTCCTACGGCATGAGATGTCATATTCAACTCCTTCCCATTCCAATCCTGAGACCCTTCCTATAGCATGAGATTTGATATCCAACTCCTTCCCATTCCAATCCTGAGACCCTTCCTATAGCATGAGATGTGATGTCTCAATGCTTCTAATACCAAACCTGAGATCCTTCCTATAACATGAGATGTGATATCCAACTCCTTCCATTCCAATCCTGAGACCCTTCCTATAGCATGAGATGTGATATATCAATGCTTATACCAAACCTGAGACCCTTCCTATAGCATGAGATGTGATATCCAACTCCTTCCCATTCCAATCCTGAGACCCTTCCTATAGCCTGAGATGTGATATCCAATTCCTTCCCATTCCAATCCTGAGACCCTTCCTATAGCATGAGATGTGATATCTCAATGCTTATACCAAACCTGAGAGCCTACCTATAACATGAGATGTGATATCCAAGTCCATCCCATTCCAATCCTTAGACCCTTCCTACAGCATGCGATGTGATATCTCAATGATTCTAATACCAAACCAGAGACTCTTCCTATAACATGAGATGGGATATCCAACTCCTTCCCATTCCAATCCTGAGCCGCTTCCGATAGCAGAGATGTGATATCTCAATGCTTATACCAAACCTGAGACCCTTCCTATAACATGAGATGTGATATCCAACTCCTTCCCGTTCCAAACCTGAGACACTAACTATAGCATATGTGATATCCAACTGCTTCCCATTCCAAACATGAGACCCTTCCTATAGCAAGAAAGTAATATCCAACTCCTACCCATTCCAATCCTGAGACCCTTCCTATAGCAAGAGATGTGATATCCAAATCCTTCCCATTCCAATCCTGAGACCCTTCCTATAACATGAGATGTGATATCCAACTCCTTCCCATTCCAACCTGAGACACTTCCTATAGCATGAGAAGGGATATCCAACTCCTTCCCAATCCAATCCTGAGACCCTTCCGATAGCAGAGATGTGATATCTCAATGCTTATACCAAACCTGAGACCCTTCCTATGGCATGAGATGTGATATCCAACTCCTTGCCATTCAAATCCTGAGACCCTTCCTATAGCATGAGAAGGGATATCCAACTCCTTCCCAATCCAATCCTGAGACCCTTCCGATAGCAGCGACGTGATATCTCAATGCTTCTACCAAACCTGAGACCCTTCCTTTAGCATGAGATGTGATATCCAAATCCTTCACATTCCAATCCTGAGACCCTTCCTGTAGCATGAGATGTGATATCTCAATGCTTCTAATACCAAACCTGAGATCCTTCCTATAACATGAGATGTGATATCCAATTCCTTCCCATTCCAAACCTGAGACCCTTCCTATTGGATGAGATGTGATATCCAACTCCTTCCCATTCCAACCCTGAGACCCTTCCTATAGCATGAGATGTGATGTCTCAATGCTTCTAATACCAAACCTGAGATCCTTCCTATAACATGAGATGTGATATCCAACTCCTTCCATTCCAATCCTGAGACCCGTCCTATAGCATGAGATGTGATATCTCAATGCTTATACCAAACCTGAGACCCTTCCTATAGCATGAGATGTGATATCCAACTGCTTCCCATTCCAATCCTGAGACCCTTCCTATAGCATGAGATGTGATGTCTCAATGCTTCTAATACCAAACCTGAGATCCTTCCTCTAACATGAAATGTGATATCCAACTCCTTCCCTTTCCAAACCTAAGAGCCTATCTATAGCATGAGATGTGATATCCAAGTCCTTCACATTCCAACCCTTAGACCCTTCCTACAGCATGCAATATGATATCTCAATGATTCTAATAACAAACCTGAGACCCGTCCTATAACATGAGATGGGATATCCAACTCCTTCCCATTCCAATCCTGAGACACTTCCGATAGCAGAGATGTGATATCTCAATGCTTATACCAAACCTGAGACCTTTCCTATAACATGAGATGTGATATCCAAATCCTTCTCGTTCCAAACCTGAGACCCTTCCTTTAGCATGAGATGTGATATCCAGCTCCTTCCCATTCCAATCCTGAGACACTTCCGATAGCATGAGATGTGATATCTCAATGCTTCTAATATCAAAACTGAGACCCTCCCTATAGCATGATATGTGATATCTAAGTCCTTCCCATTCCAATCCTGAGACCCTCCCTATATCATGAGATGTGATATCCAACTCCTTCCCATTCCAATCCTGAGACCCTTCCTATAGCATGAGATATGATATCTCAATACTTCTAATACCAAACGTGAGATCCTTCCGATAACATGAGATGTGATATCCAAATCCTTCCCCTTCCAAACCTGAGACCCTCCCTTTAGCATGAAATGTGATATCCAACTCCTTCCTATTCCAATCCTGAGACTCTTCTGATAGCATGAGATGTGATATCTCAATGCTTCTAATACCAAACCTGAGATCCTTCCGATAGCATGAGATGTGATATCTCAATGCTTCTAATACCAAACCTGAGATCCTTCCTATAACATGAGATGTGATATCCAAATCCTTCCCATTCCATTCCTGAGACCCTTCTGATAGCATGAGATGTGATATCTCAATGCCTCTAATACCAAACCTGAGATCCTACCTCTAACATGAAATGAGATATCCAACTCTTTCCCCTTCCAAACCTGAGAGCCTTCCTATAGCATGAGATGTGATATCCAAGTCCTTCCCATTCCAATACTGAGACCGTTCCTATAGCTTGAGATGTGATATCCAACTCCTTCCCATTCCAATTCTGAGACCCTTCCTATAGCATGAGATGTGATATCTCAATGCTTATACCAAACCTGAGAGCCTACCTATAACATGAGATGTGATATCCAAGTCCATCCCATTCCAATCCTTAGACCCTTCCTACAGCATGCGATGTGATATCTCAATGATTCTAATACCAAACCAGAGACTCTTCCTATAACATGAGATGGGATATCCAACTCCTTCCCATTCCAATCCTGAGCCGCTTCCGATAGCAGAGATGTGATATCTCAATGCTTATACCAAACCTGAGACCCTTCCTATAACATGAGATGTGATATCCAACTCCTTCCCGTTCCAAACCTGAGACACTAACTATAGCATATGTGATATCCAACTCCTTCCCATTCCAAACATGAGACCCTTCCTATAGCAAGAAAGTAATATCCAACTCCTACCCATTCCAATCCTGAGACCCTTCCTATAGCAAGAGATGTGATATCCAAATCCTTCCCATTCCAATCCTGAGACCCTTCCTATAACATGAGATGTGATATCCAACTCCTTCCCATTCCAACCTGAGACACTTCCTATAGCATGAGAAGGGATATCCAACTCCTTCCCAATCCAATCCTGAGACCCTTCCGATAGCAGAGATGTGATATCTCAATGCTTATACCAAACCTGAGACCCTTCCTATGGCATGAGATGTGATATCCAACTCCTTGCCATTCAAATCCTGAGACCCTTCCTATAGCATGAGAAGGGATATCCAACTCCTTCCCAATCCAATCCTGAGACCCTTCCGATAGCAGCGACGTGATATCTCAATGCATCTACCAAACCTGAGACCCTTCCTTTAGCATGAGATGTGATATCCAAATCCTTCACATTCCAATCCTGAGACCCTTCCTATAGCATGAGATGTGATATCTCAATGCTTCTAATACCAAACCTGAGATCCTTCCTATAACATGAGATGTGATATCCAATTCCTTCCCATTCCAAACCTGAGACCCTTCCTATTGGATGAGATGTGATATCCAACTCCTTCCCATTCCAACCCTGAGACCCTTCCTATAGCATGAGATGTGATGTCTCAATGCTTCTAATACCAAACCTGAGATCCTTCCTATAACATGAGATGTGATATCCAACTCCTTCCCCTTCCAAACCTGAGAGCCTTCCTATAGCATGAGATATGATATCCAAGTCCTTCCCATTCCAATCCTGAGACCCTTCCTATAACATGAAATGTGATATCCAACTCCTTCCCATTCCAACCTGAGACCCTTCCTATAGCATGAGATGGGATATCCAACTCCTTCCAAATCCAATACTGATACCCTTCCAATAGCATGAGATGTGATATCCCAATGCTTCTACCAAACCTGAGACCCATACTATGGCATGAGATGTGACATCAAACTCCTTCCCATTCCAATCCTGAGACTCTTCCTATAGCTTGAGATGTGATATCCAAGTCCTCCCCATTCCAATCCTGAGACCCTTCCGATAGCAGAGATGTGATATCTCAATGCTTATACCAATCCTGAGACCCTTCCTATGGCCTGAGATGTCATATACAACTCCTTCCCAATCCAATCCTGAGACCCTTCCTATAGCATGAGATGTGATATCTCAATGCTTATACCAAATCTGAGACCCTTCCTATAGCATGAGATGGGATATCCAACTCCTTCCAAATCCAATACTGATACCCTTCCAATAGCATGAGATGTGATATCCCAATGCTTCTACCAAACCTGAGACCCATAATATAGCATGAGATGGGATATTCAACTCCTTCCAAATCCAATACTGATACCCTTCCAATAGCATGTGATGTGATATCCCAATGCTTCTACCAAACCTGAGACCCATACTATGGCATGAGATGTGATAGCAAACTCCTTGCCATTCCAATTCTGAGACCCTACCTATGCCATGAGACTTGATATCTCAATGCTTCTAATACCAAACCTGAGACCCGTTCTATAACATGAGATGTGATATCCAAATCGTTCCCCTTCCAAACCTTAGACCCTTCCATTATCATGAGATATGATATCCAACTCCTTCCCATTCAAATCCTGAGACCCTTCCGATATCATGAGATTTGTTATCTCAATGCTTCTAATATCAAACTTGAGACCCTCCCTATAGCATGAGATGTGACATCCAAGTCCTCCCCATTCCAATCCTGAGACCCTTCCTATAGCATGAGATGTGATATCTCAATGCTTCTAATACCAAACCTGAGACCCTTCCTATAACATGAGATGTGATTTCCAAATCCTTCCCCTTCCAAACCTGAGACCCTCCCTTTAGCATTAGATGTGATATACAACTCCTTCCCATTCCAATCCTGAGACCCTTCTGATAGCATGAGATGTGATATCTCAATGCCTCTAATACCAAACCTGAGATCCTATCTCTAACATGAAATGTGATATCCATCTCCTTCCCTTTCCAAACCTGAGACCCTGCCTATAGCATGAGATGTGATATCCAAGTCCTTCCCATTCCAATCCTGAGACCCTTTCTATAGCATGTGATGTGATATCTCAATGCTTATACCAAACCTGAGACCCTTCCTATGGCATGAGATGTCATATACAACTCCTTCCCATTCCAATCCTGAGACCCTTCCTATAGCATGAGATGTGATATCTCAATGCATATACCAAACCTGAGACCCTTCCTATAGCATGAGATGTGATATCCAACTTCTTCCCATTCCAATCCTGAGACCCTTCCTATAACATGAGATGTGATGTCTCAATGCTTCTAATACCAAACCTGAGATATTTCCTATAATATGAGATGTGATATCCAACTCCTTCCCATTCCAATCCTGAGACCCTTCCTATAGCATGAGATGTGATATCTCAATGCTTATACCAAACCTGAGACCCTTCCTAAAGCTTGAGATGTGATATCCAACTCCTTCCCATTCCAATCCTGAGACCCTTCCTATAGCATGATATGTGATATCTCAAGGCCTCTAATACCAAACCTGAGATCCTTCCTCTAACATGAAATGTGATATCCAACTCCTTCCCCTTCCAAACCTGAGACCCTTCCGATATCATGAGATTTGTTATCTCAATGCTTCTAATATCAAACTTGAGACCCTCCATATAGCATGAGATGTGACATCCAAGTCCTCCCCATTCCAATCCTGAGACCCTTCCTATAGCATGAGATGTGATATCTCAATGCTTCTAATACCAAACCTGAGACCCTTCCTATAACATGAGATGTGATTTCCAAATCCTTCCCCTTCCAAACCTGAGACCCTCCCTTTAGCATTAGATGTGATATACAACTCCTTCCCATTCCAATCCTGAGACCCTTCTGATAGCATGAGATGTGATATCTCAATGCCTCTAATACCAAACCTGAGATCCTATCTCTAACATGAAATGTGATATCCATCTCCTTCCCTTTCCATACCTGAGACCCTGCCTATAGCATGAGATGTGATATCCAAGTCCTTCCCATTCCAATCCTGAGACCCTTTCTATAGCATGTGATATCTCAATGCTTATACCAAACCTGAGACCCTTCCTATGGCATGAGATGTCATATACAACTCCTTCCCATTCCAATCCTGAGACCCTTCCTATAGCATGAGATGTGATATCTCAATGCATATACCAAACCTGAGACCCTTCCTATAGCATGAGATGTGATATCCAACTTCTTCCCATTCCAATCCTGAGACCCTTCCTATAACATGAGATGTGATGTCTCAATGCTTCTAATACCAAACCTGAGATATTTCCTATAATATGAGATGTGATATCCAACTCCTTCCCATTCCAATCCTGAGACCCTTCCTATAGCATGAGATGTGATATCTCAATGCTTATACCAAACCTGAGACCCTTCCTAAAGCTTGAGATGTGATATCCAACTCCTTCCCATTCCAATCCTGAGACCCTTCCTATAGCATGATATGTGATATCTCAAGGCCTCTAATACCAAACCTGAGATCCTTCCTCTAACATGAAATGTGATATCCAACTCCTTCCCCTTCCAAACCTGAGAGCCTTCCTATATCATGAGATATGATATCCAAGTCCTTCCCATTCCAATCCTGAGACCCTTCCTATAACATGAGATGTGATATCTCAATGCTTATACCAAATCTGAGACCCTTCCTATAGCATGAGATGTGATATCCAACTCCTTCCCATTCCAATCCTGAGACCCTTCCTATAACATGAGATGTGATGTCTCATTGCTTCTAATACCAAACCTGAGATCCTTCCTATAACATGAGATGTGATATCCAGCTCCTTCCCATTCCAATCCTGAGACCCTTCCTATAGCATGAGATGTGATGTCTCAATGCTTCTAATACCAAACCTGAGAACCTTCCTAGAGCATGCGATGTGATTTCTCAATGCTTCCAATACCAAACCTGAGACCAGTCCTATAACATGAGATTGGATATCCAACTCCTTCCCCTTCCAAACCTGAGACCCTTCCTATAGCATGAGATGTGATATCCAACTTCTTCCCATTCCAATCCTGAGACCGTTCCTATAACATGAGATGTGATGTCTCAATGCTTCTAATACCAAACCTGAGATCTTTCCTATAACATGAGATGTAATATCCAACTCCTTCCCATTCCAATCCTGAGACCCTTCCTATAGCATGGGATGTGCTATCTCAATGCTTATACCAAACCTGAGACCCTTCCTAAAGCTTGAGATGTGATATCCAACTCCTTCCCATTCCAATCCTGAGACCCTTCCTATAGCATGATATGTGATATCTCAAGGCCTCTAATACCAAACCTGAGATCCTTCCTCTAACATGAAATGTGATATCCAACTCCTTCCCCTTCCAAACCTGAGAGCCTTCCTATATCATGAGATATGATATCCAAGTCCTTCCCATTCCAATCCTGAGACCCTTCCTATAACATGAAATGTGATATCCAACTCCTTCCCATTCCAACCTGAGACCCTTCCTATAGCATGAGATGGGATATCCAACTCCTTCCAAATCCAATACTGATACCCTTCCAATAGCATGAGATGTGATATCCCAATGCTTCTACCAAACCTGAGACCCATACTATGGCATGAGATGTGATATCAAACTCCTTCCCATTCCAATCTTGAGACTCTTCCTATAGCTTGAGATGTGATATCCAACTCCTTCCCATTCCATTTCTGAGACCCTTCCTATGCCATGAGACTTGATATCTCAATGCTTCTAATACCAAACCTGAGACCCGTCCTATAACATGAGATGTGATATCCAAATCTTTTCCCTTCCAAACCTTAGACCCTTCCTTTATCATGAGATGTGATATCCAACTCCTTCCCATTCCAATCCTGAGACCCTTCCGATATCATGAGATTTGTTATCTCAATGCTTCTAATATCAAACTTGAGAAACTCCCTATAGCATGAGATGTGACATCCAAGTCCTCCCCATTCCAATCCTGAGACCCTTCCTATAGCATGAGATGTGATATCTCAATGCTTCTAATACCAAACCTGAGACCCTTCCTATAACATGAGATGGGATATCCAACTCCTTCCCATTCCAATCCTGAGACCCTTCCGATAGCAGAGATGTGATATCTCAATGCTTATACCAATCCTGAGACCCTTCCTATGGCCTGAGATGTCATATACAACTCCTTCCCAATCCAATCCTGAGACCCTTCCTATAGCATGAGATGTGATATCTCAATGCTTATACCAAATCTGAGACCCTTCCTATAGCATGAGATGTGATATCCAACTCCTTCCCATTCCAATCCTGAGACCCTTCCTATAGCATGAGATGTGATGTCTCAATGCTTCTAATACCAAACCTGAGATCCTTCCTATAACATGAGATGTGATATCCAACTCCTTCCCATTCCAATCCTGAGACCCTTCCTATAGCATGAGATGTGATGTCTCAATGCTTCTAATACCAAACCTGAGAACCTTCCTACAGCATGCAATTTGATATCTCAATGCTTCTAATACCAAACCTGAGACCAGTCCTATAACATGAGATTGGATATCCAACTCCTTCTCCTTCCAAACCTGAGACCCTTCCTATAGCATGAGATGTGATATCCAACTTCTTCCCATTCCAATCCTGAGACCCTTCCTATAACATGAGATGTGATGTCTCAATGCTTCTAATACCAAACCGGAGATCTTTCCTATAACATGAGATGTGATATCCAACTCCTTCCCATTCCAATCCTGAAACCCTTCCTATAGCATGAGATGTGCTATCTCAATGCTTATACCAAACCTGAGACCCTTCCTAAAGCTTGAGATGTGATATCCAACTCCTCCCCATTCCAATCCTGAGACCCTTCCTATAGCATGAGATGTGATATCTCAAGGCCTCTAATACCAAACCTGAGATCCTTCCTCTAACATGAAATGTGATATCCAACTCCTTCCCATTCCAATCCTGAAACCCTTCCTATAGCATGAGATGTGCTATCTCAATGCTTATACCAAACCTGAGACCCTTCCTAAAGCTTGAGATGTGATATTCAACTCCTTCCCCTTCCAAACCTTAGACCCTTCCTATAACATGAAATGTGATATCCAACTCCTTCCCATTCCAACCTGAGACCCTTCCTATAGCATGAGATGGGATATCCAACTCCTTCCAAATCCAATACTGATACCCTTCCAATAGCATGAGATGTGATATCCCAATGCTTCTACCAAACCTGAGACCCATACTATGGCATGAGATGTGATATCAAACTCCTTCCCATTCCAATCCTGAGACTCTTCCTATAGCTTGAGATGTGATATCCAACTCCTTCCCATTCCAATTCTGAGACCCTTCCTATGCCATGAGACTTGATATCTCAATGCTTCTAATACCAAACCTGAGACCCGTCCTATAACATGAGATGTGATATCCAAATCTTTCCCCTTCCAAACCTTAGACCCTTCCTTTATCATGAGATGTGATATCCAACTCCTTCCCATTCCAATCCTGAGACCCTTCCGATATCATGAGATTTATTATCTCAATGCTTCTAATATCAAACTTGAGACCCTCCCTATAGCATGAGATGTGACATCCAAGTCCTCCCCATTCCAATCCTGAGACCCTTCCTATAGCATGAGATGTGATATCTCAATGCTTCTAATACCAAACCTGAGACTCTTCCTATAACATGAGATGGGATATCCAACTCCTTCCCATTCCAATCCTGAGACCCTTCCGATAGCAGAGATGTGATATCTCAATGCTTATACCAATCCTGAGACCCTTCCTATGGCCTGAGATGTCATATACAACTCCTTCCCAATCCAATCCTGAGACCCTTCCTATAGCATGAGATGTGATATCTCAATGCTTATACCAAATCTGAGACCCTTCCTATAGCATGAGATGGGATATCCAACTCCTTCCAAATCCAATACTGATACCCTTCCAATAGCATGAGATGTGATATCCCAATGCTTCTACCAAACCTGAGACCCATACTATAGCATGAGATGGGATATTCAACTCCTTCCAAATCCAATACTGATACCCTTCCAATAGCATGTGATGTGATATCCCAATGCTTCTACCAAACCTGAGACCCATACTATGGCATGAGATGTGATATCAAACTCATTCCCATTCCAATCCTGAGACTCTTCCTATAGCTTGAGATGTGATATCCAACTCCTTGCCATTCCAATTCTGAGACCCTACCTATGCCATGAGACTTGATATCTCAATGCTTCTAATACCAAACCTGAGACCCGTCCTATAACATGAGATGTGATATCCAAATCTTTCCCCTTCCAAACCTTAGACCCTCCCTATAGCATGAGATGTGACATCCAAGTCCTCCCCATTCCAATCCTGAGACCCTTCCTATAGCATGAGATGTGATATCTCAATGCTTCTAATACCAAACCTGAGACCCTTCCTATAACATGAGATGTGATTTCCAAATCCTTCCCCTTCCAAACCTGAGACCCTCCCTTTAGCATTAGATGTGATATACAACTCCTTCCCATTCCAATCCTGAGACCCTTCTGATAGCATGAGATGTGATATCTCAATGCCTCTAATACCAAACCTGAGATCCTATCTCTAACATGAAATGTGATATCCATCTCCTTCCCTTTCCAAACCTGAGACCCTGCCTATAGCATGAGATGTGATATCCAAGTCCTTCCCATTCCAATCCTGAGACCCTTTCTATAGCATGTGATGTGATATCTCAATGCTTATACCAAACCTGAGACCCTTCCTATGGCATGAGATGTCATATACAACTCCTTCCCATTCCAATCCTGAGACCCTTCCTATAGCATGAGATGTGATATCTCAATGCATATACCAAACCTGAGACCCTTCCTATAGCATGAGATGTGATATCCAACTTCTTCCCATTCCAATCCTGAGACCCTTCCTATAACATGAGATGTGATGTCTCAATGCTTCTAATACCAAACCTGAGATATTTCCTATAATATGAGATGTGATATCCAACTCCTTCCCATTCCAATCCTGAGACCCTTCCTATAGCATGAGATGTGATATCTCAATGCTTATACCAAACCTGAGACCCTTCCTAAAGCTTGAGATGTGATATCCAACTCCTTCCCATTCCAATCCTGAGACCCTTCCTATAGCATGATATGTGATATCTCAAGGCCTCTAATACCAAACCTGAGATCCTTCCTCTAACATGAAATGTGATATCCAACTCCTTCCCCTTCCAAACCTGAGAGCCTTCCTATATCATGAGATATGATATCCAAGTCCTTCCCATTCCAATCCTGAGACCCTTCCTATAACATGAAATGTGATATCCAACTCCTTCCCATTCCAACCTGAGACCTTTCCTATAACATGAGATGTGATATCCAACTCCTTCCCATTCCAATCCTGAGACCCTTCCTATAGCATGAGATGTGATGTCTCAATGCTTCTAATACCAAACCTGAGAACCTTCCTACAGCAAGCGATGTGATATCTCAATGCTTCCAATACCAAACCTGAGACCAGTCCTATAACATGAGATTGGATATCCAACTCCTTCCCCTTCCAAACCTGAGACCCTTCCTATAGCATGAGATGTGATATCCAACTTCTTCCCATTCCAATCCTGAGACCGTTCCTATAACATGAGATGTGATGTCTCAATGCTTCTAATACCAAACCTGAGATCTTTCCTATAACATGAGATGTAATATCCAACTCCTTCCCATTCCAATCCTGAGACCCTTCCTATAGCATGAGATGTGATATATCAATGCTTATACCAAACCTGAGACCCTTCCTATAGCATGAGATGTGATATCCAACTCCTTCCCATTCCAATCCTGAGACCCTTCCTATAGCCTGAGATGTGATATCCAATTCCTTCCCATTCCAATCCTGAGACCCTTCCTATAGCATGAGATGTGATATCTCAATGCTTATACCAAACCTGAGAGCCTACCTATAACATGAGATGTGATATCCAAGTCCATCCCATTCCAATCCTTAGACCCTTCCTACAGCATGCGATGTGATATCTCAATGATTCTAATACCAAACCAGAGACTCTTCCTATAACATGAGATGGGATATCCAACTCCTTCCCATTCCAATCCTGAGCCGCTTCCGATAGCAGAGATGTGATATCTCAATGCTTATACCAAACCTGAGACCCTTCCTATAACATGAGATGTGATATCCAACTCCTTCCCGTTCCAAACCTGAGACACTAACTATAGCATATGTGATATCCAACTGCTTCCCATTCCAAACATGAGACCCTTCCTATAGCAAGAAAGTAATATCCAACTCCTACCCATTCCAATCCTGAGACCCTTCCTATAGCAAGAGATGTGATATCCAAATCCTTCCCATTCCAATCCTGAGACCCTTCCTATAACATGAGATGTGATATCCAACTCCTTCCCATTCCAACCTGAGACACTTCCTATAGCATGAGAAGGGATATCCAACTCCTTCCCAATCCAATCCTGAGACCCTTCCGATAGCAGATATGTGATATCTCAATGCTTCTAATACCAAACCTGAGACCCTTCCTATAACATGAGATGTGATTTCCAAATCCTTCCCCTTCCAAACCTGAGACCCTCCCTTTAGCATTAGATGTGATATACAACTCCTTCCCATTCCAATCCTGAGACCCTTCTGATAGCATGAGATGTGATATCTCAATGCCTCTAATACCAAACCTGAGATCCTATCTCTAACATGAAATGTGATATCCATCTCCTTCCCTTTCCAAACCTGAGACCCTGCCTATAGCATGAGATGTGATATCCAAGTCCTTCCCATTCCAATCCTGAGACCCTTTCTATAGCATGTGATGTGATATCTCAATGCTTATACCAAACCTGAGACCCTTCCTATGGCATGAGATGTCATATACAACTCCTTCCCATTCCAATCCTGAGACCCTTCCTATAGCATGAGATGTGATATCTCAATGCATATACCAAACCTGAGACCCTTCCTATAGCATGAGATGTGATGTCTCAATGCTTCTAATACCAAACCTGAGATATTTCCTATAATATGAGATGTGATATCCAACTCCTTCCCATTCCAATCCTGAGACCCTTCCTATAGCATGAGATGTGATATCTCAATGCTTATACCAAACCTGAGACCCTTCCTAAAGCTTGAGATGTGATATCCAACTCCTTCCCATTCCAATCCTGAGACCCTTCCTATAGCATGATATGTGATATCTCAAGGCCTCTAATACCAAACCTGAGATCCTTCCTCTAACATGAAATGTGATATCCAACTCCTTCCCCTTCCAAACCTGAGACCCTTCCGATATCATGAGATTTGTTATCTCAATGCTTCTAATATCAAACTTGAGACCCTCCCTATAGCATGAGATGTGACATCCAAGTCCTCCCCATTCCAATCCTGAGACCCTTCCTATAGCATGAGATGTGATATCTCAATGCTTCTAATACCAAACCTGAGACCCTTCCTATAACATGAGATGTGATTTCCAAATCCTTCCCCTTCCAAACCTGAGACCCTCCCTTTAGAATTAGATGTGATATACAACTCCTTCCCATTCCAATCCTGAGACCCTTCTGATAGCATGAGATGTGATATCTCAATGCCTCTAATACCAAACCTGAGATCCTATCTCTAACATGAAATGTGATATCCATCTCCTTCCCTTTCCAAACCTGAGACCCTGCCTATAGCATGAGATGTGATATCCAAGTCCTTCCCATTCCAATCCTGAGACCCTTTCTATAGCATGTGATATCTCAATGCTTATACCAAACCTGAGACCCTTCCTATGGCATGAGATGTCATATACAACTCCTTCCCATTCCAATCCTGAGACCCTTCCTATAGCATGAGATGTGATATCTCAATGCATATACCAAACCTGAGACCCTTCCTATAGCATGAGATGTGATATCCAACTTCTTCCCATTCCAATCCTGAGACCCTTCCTATAACATGAGATGTGATGTCTCAATGCTTCTAATACCAAACCTGAGATATTTCCTATAATATGAGATGTGATATCCAACTCCTTCCCATTCCAATCCTGAGACCCTTCCTATAGCATGAGATGTGATATCTCAATGCTTATACCAAACCTGAGACCCTTCCTAAAGCTTGAGATGTGATATCCAACTCCTTCCCATTCCAATCCTGAGACCCTTCCTATAGCATGATATGTGATATCTCAAGGCCTCTAATACCAAACCTGAGATCCTTCCTCTAACATGAAATGTGATATCCAACTCCTTCCCCTTCCAAACCTGAGAGCCTTCCTATATCATGAGATATGATATCCAAGTCCTTCCCATTCCAATCCTGAGACCCTTCCTATAACATGAGATGTGATATCTCAATGCTTATACCAAATCTGAGACCCTTCCTATAGCATGAGATGTGATATCCAACTCCTTCCCATTCCAATCCTGAGACCCTTCCTATAACATGAGATGTGATGTCTCATTGCTTCTAATACCAAACCTGAGATCCTTCCTATAACATGAGATGTGATATCCAGCTCCTTCCCATTCCAATCCTGAGACCCTTCCTATAGCATGAGATGTGATGTCTCAATGCTTCTAATACCAAACCTGAGAACCTTCCTAGAGCATGCGATGTGATATCTCAATGCTTCCAATACCAAACCTGAGACCAGTCCTATAACATGAGATTGGATATCCAACTCCTTCCCCTTCCAAACCTGAGACCCTTCCTATAGCATGAGATGTGATATCCAACTTCTTCCCATTCCAATCCTGAGACCGTTCCTATAACATGAGATGTGATGTCTCAATGCTTCTAATACCAAACCTGAGATCTTTCCTATAACATGAGATGTAATATCCAACTCCTTCCCATTCCAATCCTGAGACCCTTCCTATAGCATGGGATGTGCTATCTCAATGCTTATACCAAACCTGAGACCCTTCCTAAAGCTTGAGATGTGATATCCAACTCCTTCCCATTCCAATCCTGAGACCCTTCCTATAGCATGATATGTGATATCTCAAGGCCTCTAATACCAAACCTGAGATCCTTCCTCTAACATGAAATGTGATATCCAACTCCTTCCCCTTCCAAACCTGAGAGCCTTCCTATATCATGAGATATGATATCCAAGTCCTTCCCATTCCAATCCTGAGACCCTTCCTATAACATGAAATGTGATATCCAACTCCTTCCCATTCCAACCTGAGACCCTTCCTATAGCATGAGATGGGATATCCAACTCCTTCCAAATCCAATACTGATACCCTTCCAATAGCATGAGATGTGATATCCCAATGCTTCTACCAAACCTGAGACCCATACTATGGCATGAGATGTGATATCAAACTCCTTCCCATTCCAATCTTGAGACTCTTCCTATAGCTTGAGATGTGATATCCAACTCCTTCCCATTCCAATTCTGAGACCCTTCCTATGCCATGAGACTTGATATCTCAATGCTTCTAATACCAAACCTGAGACCCGTCCTATAACATGAGATGTGATATCCAAATCTTTTCCCTTCCAAACCTTAGACCCTTCCTTTATCATGAGATGTGATATCCAACTCCTTCCCATTCCAATCCTGAGACCCTTCCGATATCATGAGATTTGTTATCTCAATGCTTCTAATATCAAACTTGAGAAACTCCCTATAGCATGAGATGTGACATCCAAGTCCTCCCCATTCCAATCCTGAGACCCTTCCTATAGCATGAGATGTGATATCTCAATGCTTCTAATACCAAACCTGAGACCCTTCCTATAACATGAGATGGGATATCCAACTCCTTCCCATTCCAATCCTGAGACCCTTCCGATAGCAGAGATGTGATATCTCAATGCTTATACCAATCCTGAGACCCTTCCTATGGCCTGAGATGTCATATACAACTCCTTCCCAATCCAATCCTGAGACCCTTCCTATAGCATGAGATGTGATATCTCAATGCTTATACCAAATCTGAGACCCTTCCTATAGCATGAGATGTGATATCCAACTCCTTCCCATTCCAATCCTGAGACCCTTCCTATAGCATGAGATGTGATGTCTCAATGCTTCTAATACCAAACCTGAGATCCTTCCTATAACATGAGATGTGATATCCAACTCCTTCCCATTCCAATCCTGAGACCCTTCCTATAGCATGAGATGTGATGTCTCAATGCTTCTAATACCAAACCTGAGAACCTTCCTACAGCATGCAATTTGATATCTCAATGCTTCTAATACCAAACCTGAGACCAGTCCTATAACATGAGATTGGATATCCAACTCCTTCTCCTTCCAAACCTGAGACCCTTCCTATAGCATGAGATGTGATATCCAACTTCTTCCCATTCCAATCCTGAGACCCTTCCTATAACATGAGATGTGATGTCTCAATGCTTCTAATACCAAACCGGAGATCTTTCCTATAACATGAGATGTGATATCCAACTCCTTCCCATTCCAATCCTGAAACCCTTCCTATAGCATGAGATGTGCTATCTCAATGCTTATACCAAACCTGAGACCCTTCCTAAAGCTTGAGATGTGATATCCAACTCCTCCCCATTCCAATCCTGAGACCCTTCCTATAGCATGAGATGTGATATCTCAAGGCCTCTAATACCAAACCTGAGATCCTTCCTCTAACATGAAATGTGATATCCAACTCCTTCCCATTCCAATCCTGAAACCCTTCCTATAGCATGAGATGTGCTATCTCAATGCTTATACCAAACCTGAGACCCTTCCTAAAGCTTGAGATGTGATATTCAACTCCTTCCCCTTCCAAACCTTAGACCCTTCCTATAACATGAAATGTGATATCCAACTCCTTCCCATTCCAACCTGAGACCCTTCCTATAGCATGAGATGGGATATCCAACTCCTTCCAAATCCAATACTGATACCCTTCCAATAGCATGAGATGTGATATCCCAATGCTTCTACCAAACCTGAGACCCATACTATGGCATGAGATGTGATATCAAACTCCTTCCCATTCCAATCCTGAGACTCTTCCTATAGCTTGAGATGTGATATCCAACTCCTTCCCATTCCAATTCTGAGACCCTTCCTATGCCATGAGACTTGATATCTCAATGCTTCTAATACCAAACCTGAGACCCGTCCTATAACATGAGATGTGATATCCAAATCTTTCCCCTTCCAAACCTTAGACCCTTCCTTTATCATGAGATGTGATATCCAACTCCTTCCCATTCCAATCCTGAGACCCTTCCGATATCATGAGATTTATTATCTCAATGCTTCTAATATCAAACTTGAGACCCTCCCTATAGCATGAGATGTGACATCCAAGTCCTCCCCATTCCAATCCTGAGACCCTTCCTATAGCATGAGATGTGATATCTCAATGCTTCTAATACCAAACCTGAGACTCTTCCTATAACATGAGATGGGATATCCAACTCCTTCCCATTCCAATCCTGAGACCCTTCCGATAGCAGAGATGTGATATCTCAATGCTTATACCAATCCTGAGACCCTTCCTATGGCCTGAGATGTCATATACAACTCCTTCCCAATCCAATCCTGAGACCCTTCCTATAGCATGAGATGTGATATCTCAATGCTTATACCAAATCTGAGACCCTTCCTATAGCATGAGATGGGATATCCAACTCCTTCCAAATCCAATACTGATACCCTTCCAATAGCATGAGATGTGATATCCCAATGCTTCTACCAAACCTGAGACCCATACTATAGCATGAGATGGGATATTCAACTCCTTCCAAATCCAATACTGATACCCTTCCAATAGCATGTGATGTGATATCCCAATGCTTCTACCAAACCTGAGACCCATACTATGGCATGAGATGTGATATCAAACTCATTCCCATTCCAATCCTGAGACTCTTCCTATAGCTTGAGATGTGATATCCAACTCCTTGCCATTCCAATTCTGAGACCCTACCTATGCCATGAGACTTGATATCTCAATGCTTCTAATACCAAACCTGAGACCCGTCCTATAACATGAGATGTGATATCCAAATCTTTCCCCTTCCAAACCTTAGACCCTCCCTATAGCATGAGATGTGACATCCAAGTCCTCCCCATTCCAATCCTGAGACCCTTCCTATAGCATGAGATGTGATATCTCAATGCTTCTAATACCAAACCTGAGACCCTTCCTATAACATGAGATGTGATTTCCAAATCCTTCCCCTTCCAAACCTGAGACCCTCCCTTTAGCATTAGATGTGATATACAACTCCTTCCCATTCCAATCCTGAGACCCTTCTGATAGCATGAGATGTGATATCTCAATGCCTCTAATACCAAACCTGAGATCCTATCTCTAACATGAAATGTGATATCCATCTCCTTCCCTTTCCAAACCTGAGACCCTGCCTATAGCATGAGATGTGATATCCAAGTCCTTCCCATTCCAATCCTGAGACCCTTTCTATAGCATGTGATGTGATATCTCAATGCTTATACCAAACCTGAGACCCTTCCTATGGCATGAGATGTCATATACAACTCCTTCCCATTCCAATCCTGAGACCCTTCCTATAGCATGAGATGTGATATCTCAATGCATATACCAAACCTGAGACCCTTCCTATAGCATGAGATGTGATATCCAACTTCTTCCCATTCCAATCCTGAGACCCTTCCTATAACATGAGATGTGATGTCTCAATGCTTCTAATACCAAACCTGAGATATTTCCTATAATATGAGATGTGATATCCAACTCCTTCCCATTCCAATCCTGAGACCCTTCCTATAGCATGAGATGTGATATCTCAATGCTTATACCAAACCTGAGACCCTTCCTAAAGCTTGAGATGTGATATCCAACTCCTTCCCATTCCAATCCTGAGACCCTTCCTATAGCATGATATGTGATATCTCAAGGCCTCTAATACCAAACCTGAGATCCTTCCTCTAACATGAAATGTGATATCCAACTCCTTCCCCTTCCAAACCTGAGAGCCTTCCTATATCATGAGATATGATATCCAAGTCCTTCCCATTCCAATCCTGAGACCCTTCCTATAACATGAAATGTGATATCCAACTCCTTCCCATTCCAACCTGAGACCTTTCCTATAACATGAGATGTGATATCCAACTCCTTCCCATTCCAATCCTGAGACCCTTCCTATAGCATGAGATGTGATGTCTCAATGCTTCTAATACCAAACCTGAGAACCTTCCTACAGCAAGCGATGTGATATCTCAATGCTTCCAATACCAAACCTGAGACCAGTCCTATAACATGAGATTGGATATCCAACTCCTTCCCCTTCCAAACCTGAGACCCTTCCTATAGCATGAGATGTGATATCCAACTTCTTCCCATTCCAATCCTGAGACCGTTCCTATAACATGAGATGTGATGTCTCAATGCTTCTAATACCAAACCTGAGATCTTTCCTATAACATGAGATGTAATATCCAACTCCTTCCCATTCCAATCCTGAGACCCTTCCTATAGCATGAGATGTGATATATCAATGCTTATACCAAACCTGAGACCCTTCCTATAGCATGAGATGTGATATCCAACTCCTTCCCATTCCAATCCTGAGACCCTTCCTATAGCCTGAGATGTGATATCCAATTCCTTCCCATTCCAATCCTGAGACCCTTCCTATAGCATGAGATGTGATATCTCAATGCTTATACCAAACCTGAGAGCCTACCTATAACATGAGATGTGATATCCAAGTCCATCCCATTCCAATCCTTAGACCCTTCCTACAGCATGCGATGTGATATCTCAATGATTCTAATACCAAACCAGAGACTCTTCCTATAACATGAGATGGGATATCCAACTCCTTCCCATTCCAATCCTGAGCCGCTTCCGATAGCAGAGATGTGATATCTCAATGCTTATACCAAACCTGAGACCCTTCCTATAACATGAGATGTGATATCCAACTCCTTCCCGTTCCAAACCTGAGACACTAACTATAGCATATGTGATATCCAACTGCTTCCCATTCCAAACATGAGACCCTTCCTATAGCAAGAAAGTAATATCCAACTCCTACCCATTCCAATCCTGAGACCCTTCCTATAGCAAGAGATGTGATATCCAAATCCTTCCCATTCCAATCCTGAGACCCTTCCTATAACATGAGATGTGATATCCAACTCCTTCCCATTCCAACCTGAGACACTTCCTATAGCATGAGAAGGGATATCCAACTCCTTCCCAATCCAATCCTGAGACCCTTCCGATAGCAGATATGTGATATCTCAATGCTTCTAATACCAAACCTGAGACCCTTCCTATAACATGAGATGTGATTTCCAAATCCTTCCCCTTCCAAACCTGAGACCCTCCCTTTAGCATTAGATGTGATATACAACTCCTTCCCATTCCAATCCTGAGACCCTTCTGATAGCATGAGATGTGATATCTCAATGCCTCTAATACCAAACCTGAGATCCTATCTCTAACATGAAATGTGATATCCATCTCCTTCCCTTTCCAAACCTGAGACCCTGCCTATAGCATGAGATGTGATATCCAAGTCCTTCCCATTCCAATCCTGAGACCCTTTCTATAGCATGTGATGTGATATCTCAATGCTTATACCAAACCTGAGACCCTTCCTATGGCATGAGATGTCATATACAACTCCTTCCCATTCCAATCCTGAGACCCTTCCTATAGCATGAGATGTGATATCTCAATGCATATACCAAACCTGAGACCCTTCCTATAGCATGAGATGTGATATCCAACTTCTTCCCATTCCAATCCTGAGACCCTTCCTATAACATGAGATGTGATGTCTCAATGCTTCTAATACCAAACCTGAGATATTTCCTATAATATGAGATGTGATATCCAACTCCTTCCCATTCCAATCCTGAGACCCTTCCTATAGCATGAGATGTGATATCTCAATGCTTATACCAAACCTGAGACCCTTCCTAAAGCTTGAGATGTGATATCCAACTCCTTCCCATTCCAATCCTGAGACCCTTCCTATAGCATGATATGTGATATCTCAAGGCCTCTAATACCAAACCTGAGATCCTTCCTCTAACATGAAATGTGATATCCAACTCCTTCCCCTTCCAAACCTGAGAGCCTTCCTATATCATGAGATATGATATCCAAGTCCTTCCCATTCCAATCCTGAGACCCTTCCTATAACATGAAATGTGATATCCAACTCCTTCCCATTCCAACCTGAGACCTTTCCTATAACATGAGATGTGATATCCAACTCCTTCCCATTCCAATCCTGAGACCCTTCCTATAGCATGAGATGTGATGTCTCAATGCTTCTAATACCAAACCTGAGAACCTTCCTACAGCAAGCGATGTGATATCTCAATGCTTCCAATACCAAACCTGAGACCAGTCCTATAACATGAGATTGGATATCCAACTCCTTCCCCTTCCAAACCTGAGACCCTTCCTATAGCATGAGATGTGATATCCAACTTCTTCCCATTCCAATCCTGAGACCGTTCCTATAACATGAGATGTGATGTCTCAATGCTTCTAATACCAAACCTGAGATCTTTCCTATAACATGAGATGTAATATCCAACTCCTTCCCATTCCAATCCTGAGACCCTTCCTATAGCATGAGATGTGCTATCTCAATGCTTATACCAAACCTGAGACCCTTCCTAAAGCTTGAGATGTGATATCCAACTCCTTCCCATTCCAATCCTGAGACCCTTCCTATAGCATGATATGTGATATCTCAAGGCCTCTAATACCAAACCTGAGATCCTTCCTCTAACATGAAATGTGATATCCAACTCCTTCCCCTTCCAAACCTGAGAGCCTTCCTATATCATGAGATATGATATCCAAGTCCTTCCCATTCCAATCCTGAGACCCTTCCTATAACATGAAATGTGATATCCAACTCCTTCCCATTCCAACCTGAGACCCTTCCTATAGCATGAGATGGGATATCCAACTCCTTCCAAATCCAATACTGATACCCTTCCAATAGCATGAGATGTGATATCCCAATGCTTCTACCAAACCTGAGAACCATACTATGGCATGAGATGTGATATCAAACTCCTTCCCATTCCAATCTTGAGACTCTTCCTATAGCTTGAGATGTGATATCCAACTCCTTCCCATTCCAATTCTGAGACCCTTCCTATGCCATGAGACTTGATATCTCAATGCTTCTAATACCAAACCTGAGACCCGTCCTATAACATGAGATGTGATATCCAAATCTTTCCCCTTCCAAACCTTAGACCCTTCCTTTATCATGAGATGTGATATCCAACTCCTTCCCATTCCAATCCTGAGACCCTTCCGATATCATGAGATTTGTTATCTCAATGCTTCTAATATCAAACTTGAGAAACTCCCTATAGCATGAGATGTGACATCCAAGTCCCCCCCATTCCAATCCTGAGACCCTTCCTATAGCATGAGATGTGATATCTCAATGCTTCTAATACCAAACCTGAGACCCGTCCTATAACATGAGATGTGATATCCAAATCTTTCCCCTTCCAAACCTTAGACCCTTCCTTTATCATGAGATGTGATATCCAACTCCTTCCCATTCCAATCCTGAGACCCTTCCGATATCATGAGATTTGTTATCTCAATGCTTCTAATATCAAACTTGAGAAACTCCCTATAGCATGAGATGTGACATCCAAGTCCCCCCCATTCCAATCCTGAGACCCTTCCTATAGCATGAGATGTGATATCTCAATGCTTCTAATACCAAACCTGAGACCCTTCCTATAACATGAGATGGGATATCCAACTCCTTCCCATTCCAATCCTGAGACCCTTCCGATAGCAGAGATGTGATATCTCAATGCTTATACCAATCCTGAGACCCTTCCTATGGCCTGAGATGTCATATACAACTCCTTCCCAATCCAATCCTGAGACCCTTCCTATAGCATGAGATGTGATATCTCAATGCTTATACCAAATCTGAGACCCTTCCTATAGCATCAGATGTGATATCCAACTCCTTCCCATTCCAATCCTGAGACCCTTCCTATAGCATGAGATGTGATGTCTCAATGCTTCTAATACCAATCCTGAGACCCTTCCTATGGCCTGAGATGTCATATACAACTCCTTCCCAATCCAATCCTGAGACCCTTCCTATAGCATGAGATGTGATATCTCAATGCTTATACCAAATCTGAGACCCTTCCTATAGCATGAGATGTGATATCCAACTCCTTCCCATTCCAATCCTGAGACCGTTCCTATAGCATGAGATGTGATGTCTCAATGCTTCTAATACCAAACCTGAGATCCTTCCTATAACATGAGATGTGATATCCAACTCCTTCCCATTCCAATCCTGAGACCCTTCCTATAGCATGAGATGTGATGTCTCAATGCTTCTAATACCAAACCTGAGAACCTTCCTACAGCATGCAATTTGATATCTCAATGCTTCTAATACCAAACCTGAGACCAGTCCTATAACATGAGATTGGATATCCAACTCCTTCTCCTTCCAAACCTGAGACCCTTCCTATGGCATGAGATGTGATATCCAACTTCTTCCCATTCCAATCCTGAGACCCTTCCTATAACATGAGATGTGATGTCTCAATGCTTCTAATACCAAACCGGAGATCTTTCCTATAACATGAGATGTGATATCCAACTCCTTCCCATTCCAATCCTGAAACCCTTCCTATAGCATGAGATGTGCTATCTCAATGCTTATACCAAACCTGAGACCCTTCCTAAAGCTTGAGATGTGATATCCAACTCCTCCCCATTCCAATCCTGAGACCCTTCCTATAGCATGAGATGTGATATCTCAAGGCCTCTAATACCAAACCTGAGATCCTTCCTCTAACATGAAATGTGATATCCAACTCCTTCCCATTCCAATCCTGAAACCCTTCCTATAGCATGAGATGTGCTATCTCAATGCTTATACCAAACCTGAGACCCTTCCTAAAGCTTGAGATGTGATATTCAACTCCTTCCCCTTCCAAACCTGAGACCCTTCCTATAACATGAAATGTGATATCCAACTCCTTCCCATTCCAACCTGAGACCATTCCTATAGCATGAGATGGGATATCCAACTCCTTCCAAATCCAATACTGATACCCTTCCAATAGCATGAGATGTGATATCCCAATGCTTCTACCAAACCTGAGACCCATACTATGGCATGAGATGTGATATCAAACTCCTTCCCATTCCAATCCTGAGACTCTTCCTATAGCTTGAGATGTGATATCCAACTCCTTCCCATTCCAATTCTGAGACCCTTCCTATGCCATGAGACTTGATATCTCAATGCTTCTAATACCAAACCTGAGACCCGTCCTATAACATGAGATGTGATATCCAAATCTTTCCCCTTCCAAACCTTAGACCCTTCCTTTATCATGAGATGTGATATCCAACTCCTTCCCATTCCAATCCTGAGACCCTTCCGATATCATGAGATTTATTATCTCAATGCTTCTAATATCAAACTTGAGACCCTCCCTATAGCATGAGATGTGACATCCAAGTCCTCCCCATTCCAATCCTGAGACCCTTCCTATAGCATGAGATGTGATATCTCAATGCTTCTAATACCAAACCTGAGACTCTTCCTATAACATGAGATGGGATATCCAACTCCTTCCCATTCCAATCCTGAGACCCTTCCGATAGCAGAGATGTGATATCTCAATGCTTATACCAATCCTGAGACCCTTCCTATGGCCTGAGATGTCATATACAACTCCTTCCCAATCCAATCCTGAGACCCTTCCTATAGCATGAGATGTGATATCTCAATGCTTATACCAAATCTGAGACCCTTCCTATAGCATGAGATGGGATATCCAACTCCTTCCAAATCCAATACTGATACCCTTCCAATAGCATGAGATGTGATATCCCAATGCTTCTACCAAACCTGAGACCCATACTATAGCATGAGATGGGATATTCAACTCCTTCCAAATCCAATACTGATACCCTTCCAATAGCATGTGATGTGATATCCCAATGCTTCTACCAAACCTGAGACCCATACTATGGCATGAGATGTGATATCAAACTCATTCCCATTCCAATCCTGAGACTCTTCCTATAGCTTGAGATGTGATATCCAACTCCTTCCCATTCCAATTCTGAGACCCTTCCTATGCCATGAGACTTGATATCTCAATGCTTCTAATACCAAACCTGAGACCCGTCCTATAACATGAGATGTGATATCCAAATCTTTCCCCTTCCAAACCTTAGACCCTTCCTTTATCATGAGATGTGATATCCAACTCCTTCCCATTCCAATCCTGAGACCCTTCCGATATCATGAGATTTATTATCTCAATGCTTCTAATATCAAACTTGAGACCCTCCCTATAGCATGAGATGTGACATCCAAGTCCTCCCCATTCCAATCCTGAGACCCTTCCTATAGCATGAGATGTGATATCTCAATGCTTCTAATACCAAACCTGAGACTCTTCCTATAACATGAGATGGGATATCCAACTCCTTCCCATTCCAATCCTGAGACCCTTCCGATAGCAGAGATGTGATATCTCAATGCTTATACCAATCCTGAGACCCTTCCTATGGCCTGAGATGTCATATACAACTCCTTCCCAATCCAATCCTGAGACCCTTCCTATAGCATGAGATGTGATATCTCAATGCTTATACCAAATCTGAGACCCTTCCTATAGCATGAGATGGGATATCCAACTCCTTCCAAATCCAATACTGATACCCTTCCAATAGCATGAGATGTGATATCCCAATGCTTCTACCAAACCTGAGACCCATACTATAGCATGAGATGGGATATTCAACTCCTTCCAAATCCAATACTGATACCCTTCCAATAGCATGTGATGTGATATCCCAATGCTTCTACCAAACCTGAGACCCATACTATGGCATGAGATGTGATATCAAACTCATTCCCATTCCAATCCTGAGACTCCTCCTATAGCTTGAGATGTGATATCCAACTCCTTGCCATTCCAATTCTGAGACCCTACCTATGCCATGAGACTTGATATCTCAATGCTTCTAATACCAAACCTGAGACCCGTCCTATAACATGAGATGTGATATCCAAATCTTTCCCCTTCCAAACCTTAGACCCTCCCTATAGCATGAGATGTGACATCCAAGTCCTCCCCATTCCAATCCTGAGACCCTTCCTATAGCATGAGATGTGATATCTCAATGCTTCTAATACCAAACCTGAGACCCTTCCTATAACATGAGATGTGATTTCCAAATCCTTCCCCTTCCAAACCTGAGACCCTCCCTTTAGCATTAGATGTAATATACAACTCCTTCCCATTCCAATCCTGAGACCCTTCTGATAGCATGAGATGTGATATCTCAATGCCTCTAATACCAAACCTGAGATCCTATCTCTAACATGAAATGTGATATCCATCTCCTTCCCTTTCCAAACCTGAGACCCTGCCTATAGCATGAGATGTGATATCCAAGTCCTTCCCATTCCAATCCTGAGACCCTTTCTATAGCATGTGATGTGATATCTCAATGCTTATACCAAACCTGAGACCCTTCCTATGGCATGAGATGTCATATACAACTCCTTCCCATTCCAATCCTGAGACCCTTCCTATAGCATGAGATGTGATATCTCAATGCATATACCAAACCTGAGACCCTTCCTATAGCATGAGATGTGATATCCAACTTCTTCCCATTCCAATCCTGAGACCCTTCCTATAACATGAGATGTGATGTCTCAATGCTTCTAATACCAAACCTGAGATATTTCCTATAATATGAGATGTGATATCCAACTCCTTCCCATTCCAATCCTGAGACCCTTCCTATAGCATGAGATGTGATATCTCAATGCTTATACCAAACCTGAGACCCTTCCTAAAGCTTTAGATGTGATATCCAACTCCTTCCCATTCCAATCCTGAGACCCTTCCTATAGCATGATATGTGATATCTCAAGGCCTCTAATACCAAACCTGAGATCCTTCCTCTAACATGAAATGTGATATCCAACTCCTTCCCCTTCCAAACCTGAGAGCCTTCCTATATCATGAGATATGATATCCAAGTCCTTCCCATTCCAATCCTGAGACCCTTCCTATAACATGAAATGTGATATCCAACTCCTTCCCATTCCAACCTGAGACCTTTCCTATAACATGAGATGTGATATCCAACTCCTTCCCATTCCAATCCTGAGACCCTTCCTATAGCATGAGATGTGATGTCTCAATGCTTCTAATACCAAACCTGAGAACCTTCCTACAGCAAGCGATGTGATATCTCAATGCTTCCAATACCAAACCTGAGACCAGTCCTATAACATGAGATTGGATATCCAACTCCTTCCCCTTCCAAACCTGAGACCCTTCCTATAGCATGAGATGTGATATCCAACTTCTTCCCATTCCAATCCTGAGACCGTTCCTATAACATGAGATGTGATGTCTCAATGCTTCTAATACCAAACCTGAGATCTTTCCTATAACATGAGATGTAATATCCAACTCCTTCCCATTCCAATCCTGAGACCCTTCCTATAGCATGAGATGTGCTATCTCAATGCTTATACCAAACCTGAGACCCTTCCTAAAGCTTGAGATGTGATATCCAACTCCTTCCCATTCCAATCCTGAGACCCTTCCTATAGCATGATATGTGATATCTCAAGGCCTCTAATACCAAACCTGAGATCCTTCCTCTAACATGAAATGTGATATCCAACTCCTTCCCCTTCCAAACCTGAGAGCCTTCCTATATCATGAGATATGATATCCAAGTCCTTCCCATTCCAATCCTGAGACCCTTCCTATAACATGAAATGTGATATCCAACTCCTTCCCATTCCAACCTGAGACCCTTCCTATAGCATGAGATGGGATATCCAACTCCTTCCAAATCCAATACTGATACCCTTCCAATAGCATGAGATGTGATATCCCAATGCTTCTACCAAACCTGAGAACCATACTATGGCATGAGATGTGATATCAAACTCCTTCCCATTCCAATCTTGAGACTCTTCCTATAGCTTGAGATGTGATATCCAACTCCTTCCCATTCCAATTCTGAGACCCTTCCTATGCCATGAGACTTGATATCTCAATGCTTCTAATACCAAACCTGAGACCCGTCCTATAACATGAGATGTGATATCCAAATCTTTCCCCTTCCAAACCTTAGACCCTTCCTTTATCATGAGATGTGATATCCAACTCCTTCCCATTCCAATCCTGAGACCCTTCCGATATCATGAGATTTGTTATCTCAATGCTTCTAATATCAAACTTGAGAAACTCCCTATAGCATGAGATGTGACATCCAAGTCCCCCCCATTCCAATCCTGAGACCCTTCCTATAGCATGAGATGTGATATCTCAATGCTTCTAATACCAAACCTGAGACCCTTCCTATAACATGAGATGGGATATCCAACTCCTTCCCATTCCAATCCTGAGACCCTTCCGATAGCAGAGATGTGATATCTCAATGCTTATACCAATCCTGAGACCCTTCCTATGGCCTGAGATGTCATATACAACTCCTTCCCAATCCAATCCTGAGACCCTTCCTATAGCATGAGATGTGATATCTCAATGCTTATACCAAATCTGAGACCCTTCCTATAGCATCAGATGTGATATCCAACTCCTTCCCGTTCCAATCCTGAGACCCTTCCTATAGCATGAGATGTGATGTCTCAATGCTTCTAATACCAAACCTGAGATCCTTCCTATAACATGAGATGTGATATCCAACTCCTTCCCATTCCAATCCTGAGACCCTTCCTATAGCATGAGATGTGATGTCTCAATGCTTCTAATACCAAACCTGAGAACCTTCCTACAGCATGCAATGTGATATCTCAATGCTTCTAATACCAAACCTGAGACCAGTCCTATAACATGAGATTGGATATCCAACTCCTTCCCCTTCCAAACCTGAGACCCTTCCTATAGCATGAGATGTGATATCCAACTTCTTCCCATTCCAATCCTGAGACCCTTCCTATAACATGAGATGTGATGTCTCAATGCTTCTAATACCAAACCGGAGATCTTTCCTATAACATGAGATGTGATATCCAACTCCTTCCCATTCCAATCCTGAAACCCTTCCTATAGCATGAGATGTGCTATCTCAATGCTTATACCAAACCTGAGACCCTTCCTAAAGCTTGAGATGTGATATCCAACTCCTTCCCATTCCAATCCTGAGACCCTTCCTATAGCATGAGATGTGATATCTCAAGGCCTCTAATACCAAACCTGAGATCCTTCCTCTAACATGAAATGTGATATCCAACTCCTTCCCATTCCAATCCTGAAACCCTTCCTATAGCATGAGATGTGCTATCTCAATGCTTATACCAAACCTGAGACCCTTCCTAAAGCTTGAGATGTGATATCCAACTCCTTCCCCTTCCAAACCTGAGAGCCTTCCTATAGCATGAGATATGATATCCAAGTCCTTCCCATTCCAATCCTGAGACCCTTCCTATAACATGAAATGTGATATCCAACTCCTTCCCATTCCAACCTGAGACCCTTCCTATAGCATGAGATGGGATATCCAACTCCTTCCAAATCCAATACTGATACCCTTCCAATAGCATGAGATGTGATATCCCAATGCTTCTACCAAACCTGAGACCCATACTATGGCATGAGATGTGATATCAAACTCCTTCCCATTCCAATCCTGAGACTCTTCCTATAGCTTGAGATGTGATATCCAACTCCTTCCCATTCCAATTCTGAGACCCTTCCTATGCCATGAGACTTGATATCTCAATGCTTCTAATACCAAACCTGAGACCCGTCCTATAACATGAGATGTGATATCCAAATCTTTCCCCTTCCAAACCTTAGGCCCTTCCTTTATCATGAGATGTGATATCCAACTCCTTCCCATTCCAATCCTGAGACCCTTCCGATATCATGAGATTTGTTATCTCAATGCTTCTAATATCAAACTTGAGACCCTCCCTATAGCATGAGATGTGACATCCAAGTCCTCCCCATTCCAATCCTGAGACCCTTCCTATAGCATGAGATGTGATATCTCAATGCTTCTAATACCAAACCTGAGACTCTTCCTATAACATGAGATGGGATATCCAACTCCTTCCCATTCCAATCCCGAGACCCTTCCGATAGCAGAGATGTGATATCTCAATGCTTATACCAATCCTGAGACCCTTCCTATGGCCTGAGATGTCATATACAACTCCTTCCCAATCCAATCCTGAGACCCTTCCTATAGCATGAGATGTGATATCTCAATGCTTATACCAAATCTGAGACCCTTCCTATAGCATGAGATGGGATATCCAACTCCTTCCAAATCCAATACTGATACCCTTCCAATAGCATGAGATGTGATATCCCAATGCTTCTACCAAACCTGAGACCCATACTATAGCATGAGATGGGATATTCAACTCCTTCCAAATCCAATACTGATACCCTTCCAATAGCATGTGATGTGATATCCCAATGCTTCTACCAAACCTGAGACCCATACTATGGCATGAGATGTGATATCAAACTCATTCCCATTCCAATCCTGAGACTCTTCCTATAGCTTGAGATGTGATATCCAACTCCTTCCCATTCCAATTCTGAGACCCTACCTATGCCATGAGACTTGATATCTCAATGCTTCTAATACCAAACCTGAGACCCGTCCTATAACATGAGATGTGATATCCAAATCTTTCCCCTTCCAAACCTTAGACCCTTCCATTATCATGAGATATGATATCCAACTCCTTCCCATTCCAATCCTGAGACCCTTCCGATATCATGAGATTTGTTATCTCAATGCTTCTAATATCAAACTTGAGACCCTCCCTATAGCATGAGATGTGACATCTAAGTCCTCCCCATTCCAATCCTGAGACCCTTCCTATAGCATGAGATGTGATATCTCAATGCTTCTAATACCAAACCTGAGACCCTTCCTATAAGATGAGATGTGATTTCCAAATCCTTCCCCTTCCAAACCTGAGACCCTCCCTTTAGCATGAGATGTAATATACAACTCCTTCCCATTCCAATCCTGAGACCCTACTGATAGCATGAGATGTGATATCTCAATGCCTCTAATACCAAACCTGAGATCCTATCTCTAACATGAAATGTGATATCCATCTCCTTCCCTTTCCAAACCTGAGACCCTGCCTATAGCATGAGATGTGATATCCAAGTCCTTCCCATTCCAATCCTGAGACCCTTTCTATAGCATGAGATGTGATATCTCAATGCTTATACCAAACCTGAGACCCTTCCTATAGCTTGAGATGTGATATCCAACTCCTTCCCATTCCAATCCAGAGACCCTTCCTATAACATGAGATGTGATGTCTCAATGCTTATACCAAACCTGAGACCCTTCCTATGGCATGAGATGTCATATACAACTCCTTCCCATTCCAATCCTGAGACCCTTCCTATAGCATGAGATGTGATATCTCAATGCTTATACCAAACCTGAGACCCTTCCTATGGCATGAGATGTGATATCCAACTTCTTCCCATTCCAATCCTGAGACCCTTCCTATAACATGAGATGTGATGTCTCAATGCTTCTAATACCAAACCTGAGATATTTCCTATAATATGAGATGTGATATCCAACTCCTTCCCATTCCAATCCTGAGACCCTTCCTATAGCATGAGATGTGATATCTCAATGCTTATACCAAACCTGAGACCCTTCCTATAGCTTGAGATGTGATATCCAACTCCTTCCCATTCCAATCCAGAGACCCTTCCTATAGCATGAGATGTGATATCTCAAGGCCTCTAATACCAAACCTGAGATCCTTCCTCTAACATGAAATGTGATATCCAACTCCTTCCCCATCCAAACCTGAGAGCATTCCTATAGCATGAGATATGATATCCAAGTCCTTCCCATTCCAATCCTGAGACCCTTTCTATAACATGAAATGTGATATCCAACTCCTTCCCATTCCAACCTGAGACCCTTCCTATAGCATGAGATGGGATATCCAACTCCTTCCAAATCCAATAATGATACCCTTCCGATAGCATGAGATGTGATATCCCAATGCTTCTACCAAACCTGAGACCCATACTATGGCATGAGATGTGATATCAAACTCCTTCCCATTCCAATCCTGAGGCCCTTCCTATAGCTTGAGGTGTGATATCCAACTCCTTCCCATTCCAATTCTGAGACCCTTCTTATACCATGAGACTTGATATCTCAATGCTTCTAATACCAAACCTGAGACCCGTCCTATAACATGAGATGTGATATCCAAATCCTTCCCCTTCCAAACCTCAGACCCTTCCTTTATCATGAGATGTGATATCCAACTCCTTCCCATTCCAATCCTGAGACCGTTCCGATATCATGAGATTTGCTATCTCAATGCTTCTAATATCAAACTTGAGACCCTCCCTATAGCATGAGATGTGACATCCAAGTTCTTCCCATTCCAATCCTGAGACCCTTCCTATAGCATGAGATGTGATATCTCTATGCTTCTAATACCAAACCTGAGACCCTTCCTATAACATGAGATGGGATATCCAACTCCTTCCCATTCCAATCCTGTGACCCTTCCGATAGCAGAGATGTGATATCTCAATGCTTATACCAAACCTGAGACCCTTCATATGGCCTGGGATGTCATATACAACTCCTTCCCATTCCAATCCTGTGACCCTTCCTATAGCATGAGATGTGATATCTCAATGCCTATACCAAATCTGAGACCCTTCCTATAGCATGAGATGTGATATCCAATTCCTTCCCATTCCAATCCTGAGACCCTTCCTATAGCATGAGATGTGATATCTCAATGCTTATACCAAACCTGAGAGCCTACCTATAGCATGAGATGTGATATCCAAGTCCATCCCATTCCAATCCTTAGACCCTTCCTACAGCATGCGATGTGATATCTCAATGATTCTAATACCAAACCAGAGACTCGTCCTATAACATGAGATGGGATATCCAACTCCTTCCCATTCCAATCCTGAGCCACTTCCGATAGCAGAGATGTGATATCTCAATGCTTATACCAAACCTGAGACCCTTCCTATAACATGAGATGTGATATCCAACTCCTTTCTGTTCCAAACCTGAGACACTAACTATAGCATATGTGATATCCAACTCCTTCCCATTCCAAACATGAGACCCTTCCTATAGCAAGAAAGTAATATCCAACTCCTACCCATTCCAATCCTGAGACCCTTCCTATAGCAAGAGATGTGATATCCAAATCCTTTCCATTCCAATCCTGAGACCCTTCCTATAACATGAGATGTGATATCCAACTCCTTCCCATTCCAACCTGAGACACTTCCTATAGCATGAGAAGGGATATCCAACTCCTTCCCAATCCAATCCTGAGACCCTTCCGATAGCAGAGATGTGATATCTCAATGCTTATACCAAACCTGAGACCCTTCCTATAGCATGAGAAGGGATATCCAACTCCTTCCCAATCCAATCCTGAGACCCTTCCGATAGCAGAGACGTGATATCTCAATGCTTCTACCAAACCTGAGACCCTTCCTTTAGCATGAGATCTGATATCCAAATCCTTCACATTCCAATCCTGAGACCCTTCCTATAGCATGAGAAGGGATATCTCAATGCTTCTAATACCAAACCTGAGATCCTTCCTATAACATGAGATGTGATATCCAACTCCTTCCCATTCCAATCCTGAGACCCTTCCTATAGCATGAGATGTGATATCTCAAGGCCTCTAATACCAAACCTGAGATCCTTCCTCTAACATGAAATGTGATATCCAACTCCTTCCCATTCCAATCCTGAAACCCTTCCTATAGCATGAGATGTGCTATCTCAATGCTTATACCAAACCTGAGACCCTTCCTAAAGCTTGAGATGTGATATCCAACTCCTTCCCCTTCCAAACCTGAGAGCCTTCCTATAGCATGAGATATGATATCCAAGTCCTTCCCATTCCAATCCTGAGACCCTTCCTATAACATGAAATGTGATATCCAACTCCTTCCCATTCCAACCTGAGACCCTTCCTATAGCATGAGATGGGATATCCAACTCCTTCCAAATCCAATACTGATACCCTTCCAATAGCATGAGATGTGATATCCCAATGCTTCTACCAAACCTGAGACCCATACTATGGCATGAGATGTGATATCAAACTCCTTCCCATTCCAATCCTGAGACTCTTCCTATAGCTTGAGATGTGATATCCAACTCCTTCCCATTCCAATTCTGAGACCCTTCCTATGCCATGAGACTTGATATCTCAATGCTTCTAATACCAAACCTGAGACCCGTCCTATAACATGAGATGTGATATCCAAATCTTTCCCCTTCCAAACCTTAGACCCTTCCTTTATCATGAGATGTGATATCCAACTCCTTCCCATTCCAATCCTGAGACCCTTCCGATATCATGAGATTTGTTATCTCAATGCTTCTAATATCAAACTTGAGACCCTCCCTATAGCATGAGATGTGACATCCAAGTCCTCCCCATTCCAATCCTGAGACCCTTCCTATAGCATGAGATGTGATATCTCAATGCTTCTAATACCAAACCTGAGACTCTTCCTATAACATGAGATGGGATATCCAACTCCTTCCCATTCCAATCCTGAGACCCTTCCGATAGCAGAGATGTGATATCTCAATGCTTATACCAATCCTGAGACCCTTCCTATGGCCTGAGATGTCATATACAACTCCTTCCCAATCCAATCCTGAGACCCTTCCTATAGCATGAGATGTGATATCTCAATGCTTATACCAAATCTGAGACCCTTCCTATAGCATGAGATGGGATATCCAACTCCTTCCAAATCCAATACTGATACCCTTCCAATAGCATGAGATGTGATATCCCAATGCTTCTACCAAACCTGAGACCCATACTATAGCATGAGATGGGATATTCAACTCCTTCCAAATCCAATACTGATACCCTTCCAATAGCATGTGATGTGATATCCCAATGCTTCTACCAAACCTGAGACCCATACTATGGCATGAGATGTGATATCAAACTCATTCCCATTCCAATCCTGAGACTCTTCCTATAGCTTGAGATGTGATATCCAACTCCTTCCCATTCCAATTCTGAGACCCTACCTATGCCATGAGACTTGATATCTTAATGCTTCTAATACCAAACCTGAGACCCGTCCTATAACATGAGATGTGATATCCAAATCTTTCCCCTTCCAAACCTTAGACCCTTCCATTATCATGAGATATGATATCCAACTCCTTCCCATTCCAATCCTGAGACCCTTCCGATATCATGAGATGTGATATCTCAATGCTTCTAATACCAAACCTGAGACCCGTCCTATAACATGAGATGTGATATCCAAATCTTTCCCCTTCCAAACCTTAGACCCTTCCTTTATCATGAGATGTGATATCCAACTCCTTCCCATTCCAATCCTGAGACCCTTCCGATATCATGAGATTTGTTATCTCAATGATTCTAATATCAAACTTGAGACCCTCCCTATAGCATGAGATGTGACATCCAAGTCCTCCCCATTCCAATCCTGAGACCCTTCCTATAGCATGAGATGTGATATCTCAATGCTTCTAATACCAAACCTGAGACTCTTCCTATAACATGAGATGGGATATCCAACTCCTTCCCATTCCAATCCTGAGACCCTTCCGATAGCAGAGATGTGATATCTCAATGCTTATACCAATCCTGAGACCCTTCCTATGGCCTGAGATGTCATATACAACTCCTTCCCAATCCAATCCTGAGACCCTTCCTATAGCATGAGATGTGATATCTCAATGCTTATACCAAATCTGAGACCCTTCCTATAGCATGAGATGGGATATCCAACTCCTTCCAAATCCAATACTGATACCCTTCCAATAGCATGAGATGTGATATCCCAATGCTTCTACCAAACCTGAGACCCATACTATAGCATGAGATGGGATATTCAACTCCTTCCAAATCCAATACTGATACCCTTCCAATAGCATGTGATGTGATATCCCAATGCTTCTACCAAACCTGAGACCCATACTATGGCATGAGATGTGATATCAAACTCATTCCCATTCCAATCCTGAGACTCTTCCTATAGCTTGAGATGTGATATCCAACTCCTTCCCATTCCAATTCTGAGACCCTACCTATGCCATGAGACTTGATATCTCAATGCTTCTAATACCAAACCTGAGACCCGTCCTATAACATGAGATGTGATATCCAAATCTTTCCCCTTCCAAACCTTAGACCCTTCCATTATCATGAGATATGATATCCAACTCCTTCCCATTCCAATCCTGAGACCCTTCCGATATCATGAGATTTGTTATCTCAATGCTTCTAATATCAAACTTGAGACCCTCCCTATAGCATGAGATGTGACATCCAAGTCCTCCCCATTCCAATCCTGAGACCCTTCCTATAGCATGAGATGTGATATCTCAATGCTTCTAATACCAAACCTGAGACCCTTCCTATAACATGAGATGTGATTTCCAAATCCTTCCCCTTCCAAACCTGAGACCCTTCCTTTAGCATGAGATGTGATATCTCAATGCTTATACCAAATCTGAGACCCTTCCTATAGTATGAGATGTGATATCCAACTCCTTCCCGTTCCAAACCTGAGACACTAACTATAGCATATGTGATATCCAACTCCTTCCCATTCCAAACATGAGACCCTTCCTATAGCAAGAACGTAATATCCAACTCCTACCCATTCCAATCCTGAGACCCTTCCTATAGCAAGAGATGTGATATCCGAATCCTTCCCATTCCAATCCTGAGACCCTTCCTATAACATGAGATGTGATATCCAACTCCTTCCCATTCCAACCTGAGACACTTCCTATAGCATGAGAAGGGATATCCAACTCCTTCCCAATCCAATCCTGAGACCCTTCCGATAGCAGAGATGTGATATCTCAATGCTTATACCAAACCTGAGACCGTTCCTATGGCATGAGATGTGATATCCAACTCCTTGCCATTCAAATCCTGAGACCCTTCCTATAGCATGAGAAGGGATATCCAACTCCTTCCCAATCCAATCCTGAGACCCTTCCGATAGCAGAGACGTGATATCTCAATGCTTCTACCAAACCTGAGACCCTTCCTTTAGCATGAGATGTGATATCCAAATCCTTCACATTCCAATCCTGAGACCCTTCCTATAGCATGAGATGTGATATCTCAATGCTTCTAATACCAAACCTGAGATCCTTCCTATAACATGAGATGTGATATCCAATTCCTTCCCATTCCAAACCTGAGACCCTTCCTATTGGATGAGATGTGATATCCAACTCCTTCCCATTCCAACCCTGAGACCCTTCCTATAGCATGAGATGTGATGTCTCAATGCTTCTAATACCAAACCTGAGATCCTTCCTATAACATGAGATGTGATATCCAACTCCTTCCATTCCAATCCTGAGACCCGTCCTATAGCATGAGATGTGATATCTCAATGCTTATACCAAACCTGAGACCCTTCCTATAGCATGAGATGTGATATCCAACTACTTCCCATTCCAATCCTGAGACCCTTCCTATAGCATGAGATGTGATATCTCAATGCTTCTAATACCAAACCTGAGATCCTTCCTCTAACATGAAATGTGATATCCAACTCCTTCCCTTTCCAAACCTAAGAGCCTATCTATAGCATGAGATGTGATATCCAAGTCTTTCCCATTCCAACCCTTAGACCCTTCCTACAGCATGCAATATGATATCTCAATGATTCTAATAACAAACCTGAGACCCGTCCTATAACATGAGATGGGATATCGAACTCCTTCCCATTCCAATCCTGAGCCGCTTCCGATAGCAGAGATGTGATATCTCAATGCTTATACCAAACCTGAGACCTTTCCTATAACATGAGATGTGATATCCAACTCCTTCCCGTTCCAAACCTGAGACACTAACTATAGCATATGTGATATCCAACTCCTTCCCATTCCAAACATGAGACCCTTCCTATAGCAAGAACGTAATATCCAACTCCTACCCATTCCAATCCTGAGACAATTCCTATAGCAAGAGATGTGATATCCAAATCCTTCCCATTCCAATCCTGAGACCCTTCCTATAACATGAGATGTGATATCCAACTCCTTCCCATTCCAACCTGAGACACTTCCTATAGCATGAGAAGGGATAGCCAACTCCTTCCCAATCCAATCCTGAGACCCTTCCGAAAGCAGAGATGTCATATCTCAATGCTTATACCAAACCTGAGACCCTTCCTATGGCATGAGATGTGATATCCAACTCCTTGCCATTCAAATCCTGAGACCCTTCCTATAGCATGAGAAGGGATATCCAACTCCTTCCCAATCCAATCCTGAGACCCTTCCGATAGCAGAGACGTGATATCTCAATGCTTCTACCAAACCTGAGACCCTTCCTTTAGCATGAGATGTGATATCCAAATCCTTCACATTCCAATCCTGAGACCCTTCCTATAGCATGAGATGTGATATCTCAATGCTTCTAATACCAAACCTGAGACCCTCCCTATAGCATGAGATGTGATACCTCAATGCTTCTAATACCAAACCTGAGACTCTTCCTATAACATGAGATGGGATATCCAACTCCTTCCCATTACAATCCTGAGACGCTTCCGAAAGCAGAGATGTGATATCTCAATGCTTATACCAAACCTGAGACCCTTCCTATGGCATGAGATGTCATATACAGATCCTTCCCATTCCAATCCTGAGACCCTTCCTATAGCATGAGATGTGATATCTCAATGCTTATACCAAACCTAAAACCCTTCCTATAGCACGAGATGTGATATCCAACTCCTTCCCATTCCAATCCTGAGACCCTTCCTATAGCATGAGATGTGATATCCAATGGCTCTAATACCAAACCTGAGATCCTTCCTCTAACATTAAATGTGATATCCAACTCCTTCCCTTTCCAAACCTGAGAGCCTACCTATAGCATGAGATGTGATATCCAAGTCCTTCCCATTCCAATCCTTAGACCCTTCCTACAGCATGCAATATGATATCTCAATGATTCTAATAACAAACCTGAGACCCGTCCTATAACATGAGATGGGATATCCAACTCCTTCCCATTCCAATCCTGAGACACTTCCGATAGCAGAGATGTGATATCTCAATGCTTATACCAAACCTGAGACCCTTCCTATAACATGAGATGTGATATCCAAATCCTTCCCGTTCCAAACCTGAGACCCTTCCTTTAGCATGAGATGTGATATCCAGCTCCTTCCCATTCCAATCCTGAGACACTTCCGATAGCATGAGATGTGATATCTCAATGCTTCTAATATCAAAACTGAGACCCTCCCTATAGCATGATATGTGATATCTAAGTCCTTCCCATTCCAATCCTGAGACACTCCCTATAGCATGAGATGTGATATCCAACTCTTTCCCATTCCAATCCTGAGACCCTTCCTATAGCATGAGATATGATATCTCAATACTTCTAATACCAAACGTGAGATCCTTCCGATAACATGAGATGTGATATCCAAATCTTCTAATACCAAACCTGAGATCCTTCCTATAACATGAGATGTGATTTCCAAATCCTTCCCCTTCCAAACCTGAGACCCTCCCTTTAGCATGAGATGTGATATACAACTCCTTCCCATTCCAATCCTGAGACCCTTCTGATAGCATGAGATGTGATATCTCAATGCCTCTAATACCAAACCTGAGATCCTACCTCTAACATGAAATGTGATATCCATCTCCTTCCCTTTCCAAACCTGAGACCCTGCCTATAGCATGAGATGTGATATCCAAGTCCTTCCCATTCCAATCCTGAGACCCTTCATATAGCATGTGATGTGATATCTCAATGCTTATACCAAACCTGAGACCCTTCCTATTGCATGATATGTCATATACAACTCCTTCCCATTCCAATCCTGAGACCCTTCCTATAGCATGAGATGTGATATCTCAATGCTTCTAATACCAAACCTGAGATCCTTCCGATAGCATGAGATGTGATATCTCAATGCTTCTAATACCAAACCTGAGATCCTTCCTATAACATGAGATGTGATATCCAAATCCTTCCCCTTCCAAACCTGAGACCCTCCCGGATATCCCATCTCATGCTATAGGAAGGGTCTCAGGTTGGAATGGGAAGGAGTTGGATATGACATCTCATGTTATAGGAAGGGTCTCAGGATTGGAATGGGAAGGACTTGGATATCACATCTCATGTTGTAGGAAGGCTCTCAGGTTTGGAAAGGGAAGGAGTTGGATATCACATTTCATGTTAGAGGTAGGATCTCAGGTTTGGTATTAGAGGCATTGAGATATCACATCTCATGCTATCAGAAGGGTATCAGGATTGGAATGGGAAGGAGTTGGATATCACATCTCATGCTAAAGGGAGGGTGTCAGGTTCGGAAGGGGAAGGATTTGGATGTCACATCTCATGTTATAGGAAGGATCTCAGGTTTGGTATTAGAAGCATTGAGATATCACATCTCATGCTATCGGAAGGATCTCAGGTTTGGTATTAGAAGCATTGAGATATCACATCTCATGCTATAGGAAGGGTCTCAGGATTGGAATGGGAAGGAGTTGGATATCACATCTCATGATAAAGGAAGGGTCTAATGTTTGGAAGGGGAAGGATTTGGATATCACATCTCATGTTATAGGACGGGTCTCAGGTTTGGTATTAGAAGCATTGAGATATCAAGTCTCATGGTATAGGAAGGGTCTCAGAATTGGAATGGGAAGGAGTTGGATATCACATCTCAAGCTATAGGAAGGGTCTCAGGATTGGAATGGGAAGGAGTTTGATGTCACATCTTATGCCATTGTATGGGTCTCAGGTTTGGTAGAAGCATTGGGATATCACATCTCATGCTATTGGATGGGTATCAGATTGGATTTGGAAGGAGTTGGATATCCCATCTCATGCTATAGGAAGGGTCTCAGGCTGGAATGGGAAGGAGTTGGATATCACATTTAATGTTATAGGAAGGGTCTCAGGATTGGAATGGGAAGGACTTGGATATCATATCTCATGCTATAGGAAGGCTCTCAGGTTTGGAAGGGGAAGGAGTTGGATATCACATTTCATGTTAGAGGAAGGATCTCAGGTTTGGTATTAGAGGCCTTGAGATATCACATCTCATGCTATAGGAAGGGTCTCAGGATTGGAATGGGAAGGAGTTGGATATCACATCTCAAGCTATAGGAAGGGTCTCAGGTTTGGTATAAGCATTGAGATATCACATCTCATGCTATAGGAAGGGTCTCAGGATTGGAATGGGAAGGAGTTGGATATCACATCTCATGTTATAGGAAAGATCTCAGGGTTGGTATTAGAAGCGTTGAGACATCACATCTCATGTTATAGGAAGGGTCTTAGGATTGGAATGGGAAGAAGTTGGATATCACATCTCATGCTATAGGAAGGGTCTCAGGTTTGGTATAAGCATTGAGATATCACATCTCATGCTATAGGAAGGGTCTCAGGATTGGAATGGGAAGGAGTTGTATATGACATATCATGCAATAGGAAGGGTCTCAGGTTTGGTATAAGCATTGAGATATCACATCACATGCTATATGAAGGGTCTCAGGATTGGAATGGGAAGGACTTGGATATCACATCTCGTGCTATAGGCAGGGTCTCAGGTTTGGAAAGGGAAGGAGATGGATATCACATTTCATGTTAGAGGTAGGATCTCAGGTTTGGTATTAGAGGCATTGAGATATCACATCTCATGCTATCAGAAGGGTCTCAGGATTGGAATGGGAAGGAGTTGTATATCACATCTCATGCTAAAGGGAGGGTCTCAGGTTTGGAAGGGGAAGGATTTGGAAATCACATCTCATGTTATAGGAAGGATCTCAGGTTTGGTATTAGAAGCATTCAGATATCATAACTCATGCTATCGGAAGTATCTCAGGTTTGGTATTAGAGGCATTGAGATATCACATCTCATGCTATCATAAGGGTCTCAGGATTGGAATGGGAAGGAGTTGGATATCACATCTCTTGTTATAGGAAGGATCTCAGGTTTGGTATTAGAAGCATTGAGATATCACATCTCATGCTATAGGAAGGGTCTCAGGATTGGAATGGGAAGGAGTTGGATATCACATCTCATGCTATAGGAAGGGTCTCAGATTTGGTATAAGCATTGAGATATCACATCTCATGCTATAGGAAGGGTCTCAGGATTGGAATGGGAAGGAGTTGGATATCACATCTCATGCTATAGGAAGGGTCTCAGGTTTGGAACGGGAAGGAGTTAGATATCACATCTCATGTTATAGGAAGAGTCTCAGGTTTGGTATAAGCATTGAGATATCACATCTCTGCTATCGGAGGTGTCTCAGGATTGGGACGGGAAGGAATTGGATATCACATCTCATGCTAGAGGAAGGGTATCAGGTTTGGAACTGGAAGGAGTTGGACATCCCATCTCATGTTATAGGACAGGTCTCAGGTTTGATATTAGAAGCATTGAGATATCACATCTCTGCTATTGGAAGGGTCTCAGGATTGGAATGGGAAGGACTTGGATATCAGAATTCATGTTATAGGAAGGGTCTCAGGTTTGGTATTAGAAGCATTGAGATATCACATCTCATGCTATAGGAAGGGTCTCAGGATTGAAATGGGAAGGACTTGGATATCACATCTCATGTTGTAGGAAGGCTCTCAGGTTTGGAAAGGGAAGGAGTTGGATATCACATTTCATGTTAGAGGTAGGATCTCAGGTTTGGTATTAGAGGCATTGAGATATCACATCTCATGCTATCAGAAAGGTATCAGGATTGGAAGGGGAAGGATTTGGATATCACATCTCATGTTATAGGACGGGTCTCAGGTTTGGTATTAGAAGCATTGAGATATCAAGTCTCATGGTATAGGAAGGGTCTCAGAATTGGAATGGGAAGGAGTTGGATATCACATCTCAAGCTATAGGAAGGGTCTCAGGATTGGAATGGGAAGGAGTTTGATGTCACATCTTATGCCATAGTATGGGTCTCAGGTTTGGTAGAAGCATTGGGATATCACATCTCATGCTATTGGATGGGTATCAGATTGGATTTGGAAGGAGTTGGATATCCCATCACATGCTATAGGAAGGGTCTCAGGCTGGAATGGGAAGGAGTTGGATATCACATTTAATGTTATAGGAAGGGTCTCAGGATTGGAATGGGAAGGACTTGGATATCATATCTCATGCTATAGGAAGGCTCTCAGGTTTGGAAGGGGAAGGAGTTGGATATCACATTTCATGTTAGAGGAAGGATCTCAGGTTTGGTATTAGAGGCCTTGAGATATCACATCTCATGCTATAGGAAGGGTCTCAGGATTGGAATGGGAAGGAGTTGGATATCACATCTCAAGCTATAGGAAGGGTCTCAGGTTTGGTATAAGCATTGAGATATCACATCTCATGCTATAGGAAGGGTCTCAGGAATGGAATGGGAAGGAGTTGGATATCACATCTCATGTTATAGGAAAGATCTCAGGTTTGGTATTAGAAGCATTGAGACATCACATCTCATGTTATAGGAAGGGTCTTAGGATTGGAATGGGAAGAAGTTGGATATCACATCTCATGCTATAGGAAGGGTCTCAGGTTTGGTATAAGCATTGAGATATCACATCTCATGCTATAGGAAGGGTCTCAGGATTGGAATGGGAAGGAGTTGTATATGACATATCATGCAATAGGAAGGGTCTCAGGTTTGGTATAAGCATTGAGATATCACATCACATGCTATATGAAGGGTCTCAGGATTGGAATGGGAAGGACTTGGATATCACATCTCATGCTATAGGCAGGGTCTCAGGTTTGGAAAGGGAAGGAGATGGATATCACATTTCATGTTAGAGGTAGGATCTCAGGTTTGGTATTAGAGGCATTGAGATATCACATCTCATGCTATCAGAAGGGTCTCAGGATTGGAATGGGAAGGAGTTGTATATCACATCTCATGCTAAAGGGAGGGTCTCAGGTTTGGAAGGGGAAGGATTTGGAAATCACATCTCATGTTATAGGAAGGATCTCAGGTTTGGTATTAGAAGATTTGGATATCACATCTCATGTTATCGGAAGGATCTCACGTTTGGTATTAGAAGTATTGAGATATCATATCTCATGCTATAGGAAGGGTCTCAGGATTGGAATGGGAAAGAGTTGGATATCACATCTCATGCTATAGGGAGTGTCTCAGGATTGGAATGGGAAGGACTTAGATATCACATATCATGCTATAGGGAGGGTCTCAGTTTTGATATTAGAAGCATTGAGATATCACATCTCATGCTATCGGAAGTGTCTCAGGATTGGAATGGGAAGGAGCTGGATATCACATCTCATGCTAAAGGAAGGGTCTCAGGTTTGGAACGGGAAGGATTTGGATATCACATCTCATGTTATAGGAAGGGTCTCAGGTTTGGTATAAGCATTGAGATATCACATCTCTGCTATCGGAAGTGCCTCAGGATTGGAATGGGAAGGAGTTGGATATCCCATCTCATGTTATAGGACGGGTCTCAGGTTTGTTATTAGAATCATTGAGATATCATATTGCATGCTGTAGGAAGGGTCTAAGGATTGGAATGGGAAGGACTTGGATATCACATCTCATGCTATAGGTAGGCTCTCAGGTTTGGAAAGGGAAGGAGTTGGATATCACATTTAATGTTAGAGGAAGGATCTCAGGTTTGGTATTAGAGCCATTGGATATCACATCTCATGCTATAGGAAGGGTCTCAGGATTGGAATGGGAAGGAGTTGGATATCACATCTCATGCTATAGGAAGGGTTTTAGGTTTGGTATAAGCATTGAGATATCACATCTCATGCTATAGGAAGGGTCTCAGGATTGGAATGGGAAGGATCTGTATATGACATCTCATGGCATAGGAAGGGTCTCAGGTTTGGTATAAGCATTGAGATATCACATCTCTGCTTTCGGAAGCGTCTCAGGATTGTAATGGGAAGGAGTTGGATATCCCATCTCATGTTATAGGAAGAGTCTCAGGTTTGGTATTAGAAGCATTGAGATATCACATCTCATGCTATAGGAAGGGTCTCAGGATTGGAATGTGAAGGATTTGGATATCACATCTCATGCTAAAGGAAGGGTCTCAGGTTTGGTAGAAGCATTGAGATATCACGTCTCTGCTATCGGAAGGGTCTCACGATTGGATTGGGAAGGAGTTGGATATCCCTTCTCATGCTATAGGAAGGGTCTCAGGATTTGAATGGCAAGGAGTTGGATATCACATCTCATGCCATAGGAAGGGTCTCAGGTTTGGTATAAGCATTGAGATATGACATCTCTGCTTTCGGAAGGGTCTCAGGATTGGATTGGGAAGGAGTTGGCTATCCCTTCTCATGCTATAGGAAGTGTCTCAGGTTGGAATGGGAAGGAGTTGGATATCACATCTCATGTTATAGGAAGGGTCTCAGGATTGGAATGGGAAGGATTTGGATATCACATCTCTTGCTATAGGAATTGTCTCAGGATTGGAATGGGTAGGAGTTGGATATTACGTTCTTGCTATAGGAAGGGTCTCATGTTTGGAATGGGAAGGAGTTGGATATCACATATGCTATAGTTAGTGTCTCAGGTTTGGAACGGGAAGGAGTTGGATATCACATCTCATGTTATAGGAAAGGTCTCAGGTTTGGTATAAGCATTGAGATATCACATCTCTGCTATCGGAAGCGGCTCAGGATTGGAATGGGAAGGAGTTCGATATCCCATCTCATGTTATAGGACGGGTCTCAGGTTTGTTATTAGAATCATTGAGATATCATATTGCATGCTGTAGGAAGGGTCTAAGGGTTGGAATGGGAAAGACTTGGATATCACATCTCATGCTATAGATAGGCTCTTAGGTTTGGAAAGGGAAGGAGTTGGATATCACATTTCATGTTAGAGGAAGGATCTCAGGTTTGGTATTAGAAGCATTGAGATATCACATCTCATGCTATAGGAAGGGTCTCAGGATTGGAATGGGAAGTAGTTGGATATCACATCTCATGCTATAGGAAGGGTCTCAGGTTTGGTATAAGCATTGAGATATCACATCTCATGCTATAGGACGGGTCTCAGGATTGGAATGGAAGGAGTTGGATATCACATCTCATGTTATAGGAAGGATCTCAGGTTTGGTATTAGAAGCATTGAGATATCACATCTCATGCTATCAGAAGGGTCTCAGGATTGGAATGGGAAGGAGTTGTATATCACATCTCATGCTAAAGGGAGGGTCTCAGGTTTGGAAGGGGAAGGATTTGGAAATCACATCTCATGTTATAGGAAGGATCTCAGGTTTGGTATTAGAAGATTTGGATATCACATCTCATGTTATCGGAAGGATCTCACGTTTGGTATTAGAAGTATTGAGATATCATATCTCATGCTATAGGAAGGGTCTCAGGATTGGAATGGGAAAGAGTTGGATATCACATCTCATGCTATAGGGAGTGTCTCAGGATTGGAATGGGAAGGACTTAGATATCACATATCATGCTATAGGGAGGGTCTCAGTTTTGATATTAGAAGCATTGAGATATCACATCTCATGCTATCGGAAGTGTCTCAGGATTGGAATGGGAAGGAGCTGGATATCACATCTCATGCTAAAGGAAGGGTCTCAGGTTTGGAACGGGAAGGATTTGGATATCACATCTCATGTTATAGGAAGGGTCTCAGGTTTGGTATAAGCATTGAGATATCACATCTCTGCTATCGGAAGTGTCTCAGGATTGGAATGGGAAGGAGTTGGATATCCCATCTCATGTTATAGGACGGGTCTCAGGTTTGTTATTAGAATCATTGAGATATCATATTGCATGCTGTAGGAAGGGTCTAAGGATTGGAATGGGAAGGACTTGGATATCACATCTCATGCTATAGGTAGGCTCTCAGGTTTGGAAAGGGAAGGAGTTGGATATCACATTTAATGTTAGAGGAAGGATCTCAGGTTTGGTATTAGAGCCATTGGATATCACATCTCATGCTATAGGAAGGGTCTCAGGATTGGAATGGGAAGGAGTTGGATATCACATCTCATGCTATAGGAAGGGTTTTAGGTTTGGTATAAGCATTGAGATATCACATCTCATGCTATAGGAAGGGTCTCAGGATTGGAATGGGAAGGATCTGTATATGACATCTCATGCCATAGGAAGGGTCTCAGGTTTGGTATAAGCATTGAGATATCACATCTCTGCTTTCGGAAGCGTCTCAGGATTGTAATGGGAAGGAGTTGGATATCCCATCTCATGTTATAGGAAGAGTCTCAGGTTTGGTATTAGAAGCATTGAGGTATCACATCTCATGCTATAGGGAGGGTCTCAGGTTTGGTATTAGAAGCATTGAGATATCACATCTCATGCTATAGGAAGGGTCTCAGGATTGGAATGTGAAGGATTTGGATATCACATCTCATGCTAAAGGAAGGGTCTCAGGTTTGGTAGAAGCATTGAGATATCACGTCTCTGCTATCGGAAGGGTCTCAGGATTGGATTGGGAAGGAGTTGGATATCCCTTCTCATGCTATAGGAAGGGTCTCAGGATTTGAATGGCAAGGAGTTGGATATCACATCTCATGCCATAGGAAGGGTCTCAGGTTTGGTATAAGCATTGAGATATGACATCTCTGCTTTCGGAAGGGTCTCAGGATTGGATTGGGAAGGAGTTGGCTATCCCTTCTCATGCTATAGGAAGTGTCTCAGGTTGGAATGGGAAGGAGTTGGATATCACATCTCATGTTATAGGAAGGGTCTCAGGATTGGAATGGGAAGGATTTGGATATCACATCTCTTGCTATAGGAATTGTCTCAGGATTGGAATGGGTAGGAGTTGGATATTACGTTCTTGCTATAGGAAGGGTTTTAGGTTTGGTATAAGCATTGAGATATCACATCTCATGCTATAGGAAGGGTCTCAGGATTGGAATGGGAAGGATCTGTATATGACATCTCATGCCATAGGAAGGGTCTCAGGTTTGGTATAAGCATTGAGATATCACATCTCTGCTTTCGGAAGCGTCTCAGGATTGTAATGGGAAGGAGTTGGATATCCCATCTCATGTTATAGGAAGAGTCTCAGGTTTGGTATTAGAAGCATTGAGGTATCACATCTCATGCTATAGGGAGGGTCTCAGGTTTGGTATTAGAAGCATTGAGATATCACATCTCATGCTATAGGAAGGGTCTCAGGATTGGAATGTGAAGGATTTGGATATCACATCTCATGCTAAAGGAAGGGTCTCAGGTTTGGTAGAAGCATTGAGATATCACGTCTCTGCTATCGGAAGGGTCTCAGGATTGGATTGGGAAGGAGTTGGATATCCCTTCTCATGCTATAGGAAGGGTCTCAGGATTTGAATGGCAAGGAGTTGGATATCACATCTCATGCCATAGGAAGGGTCTCAGGTTTGGTATAAGCATTGAGATATGACATCTCTGCTTTCGGAAGGGTCTCAGGATTGGATTGGGAAGGAGTTGGCTATCCCTTCTCATGCTATAGGAAGTGTCTCAGGTTGGAATGGGAAGGAGTTGGATATCACATCTCATGTTATAGGAAGGGTCTCAGGATTGGAATGGGAAGGATTTGGATATCACATCTCTTGCTATAGGAATTGTCTCAGGATTGGAATGGGTAGGAGTTGGATATTACGTTCTTGCTATAGGAAGGGTCTCATGTTTGGAATGGGAAGGAGTTGGATATCACATATGCTATAGTTAGTGTCTCAGGTTTGGAACGGGAAGGAGTTGGATATCACATCTCATGTTATAGGAAAGGTCTCAGGTTTGGTATAAGCATTGAGATATCACATCTCTGCTATCGGAAGCGGCTCAGGATTGGAATGGGAAGGAGTTCGATATCCCATCTCATGTTATAGGACGGGTCTCAGGTTTGTTATTAGAATCATTGAGATATCATATTGCATGCTGTAGGAAGGGTCTAAGGGTTGGAATGGGAAAGACTTGGATATCACATCTCATGCTATAGATAGGCTCTTAGGTTTGGAAAGGGAAGGAGTTGGATATCACATTTCATGTTAGAGGAAGGATCTCAGGTTTGGTATTAGAAGCATTGAGATATCACATCTCATGCTATAGGAAGGGTCTCAGGATTGGAATGGGAAGTAGTTGGATATCACATCTCATGCTATAGGAAGGGTCTCAGGTTTGGTATAAGCATTGAGATATCACATCTCATGCTATAGGACGGGTCTCAGGATTGGAATGGAAGGAGTTGGATATCACATCTCATGTTATAGGAAGGATCTCAGGTTTGGTATTAGAAGCATTGAGACATCACATCTCATGCTATAGGAAGGGTCTCAGGGTTGGAATGGGAAGGAGTTGGATATCACATCTCATCCAATAGGAAGGGTCTCAGGTTTGGAATGGGAAGGAATTGGATATCACATCTCATGTTATAGGAAGGATCTCAGGTTTGGTATTAGAAGCATTGAGATATCACATCTCATGCTATAGGAAGGGTCTCAGGATTGGAATGTGAAGGATTTGGATATCACATCTCATGCTAAAGGAAGGGTCTCAGGTTTGGTAGAAGCATTGAGATATCACGTCTCTGCTATCGGAAGGGTCTCAGGATTGGATTGGGAAGGAGTTGGATATCCCTTCTCATGCTATAGGAAGGGTCTCAGGATTTGAATGGCAAGGAGTTGGATATCACATCTCATGCCATAGGAAGGGTCTCAGGTTTGGTATAAGCATTGAGATATCACATCTCTGCTATCGGAAGGGTCTCAGGATTGGATTGGGAAGGAGTTGGATATCCCTTCTCATGCTATAGGAAGTGTCTCAGGTTGGAATGGGAAGGAGTTGGATATCACATCTCATGTTATAGGAAGGGTCTCAGGATTGGAATGGGAAGGATTCGGATATCACATCTCTTGCTATAGGAAGGGTCTCAGGATTGGAATGGGTAGGAGTTGGATATTACGTTCTTGCTATAGGAAGGGTCTCATGTTTGGAATGGGAAGGAGTTGGATATCACATATGCTATAGTTAGTGTCTCAGGTTTGGAACGGGAAGGAGTTGGATATCACATCTCATACTATAGGAAGGGTCTCAGATTTGGTATAAGCATTGAGATATCACATCTCATGCTAAAGGAAGGGTCTCAGGTTTGGAAGGGGAAGGATTTGGAAATCACATCTCATGTTATAGGAAGGGTCTCAGGTTTGGTATTAGAAGCATTGAGATATCACATCTCATGCTATAGGAAGGGTCTCAGGATTGGAATGGGGAGGACTTGGATGTCACATCTCATGCTATAGGGAGGGTCTCAAGTTTGATATTAGAAGCATTGAGATAACAAATCTCATGATATCGGAAGGGTCTCAGGATTGGAATGGGAAGGAGTTGGATATCATATCTCATGATAATGGAAGGGTCTAAGGTTTGGAAGGGGAAAGATTTGGATATCACATCTCATGTTATAGGACGGGTCTCAGGTTTGGTATTAGAAGCATTGAGATATCAAGTCTCATGGCATAGGTAGGGTCTCAGAATTGGAATGGGAAGGAGTTGGATATCACATCTCAAGCTATAGGAAGAGTCTCAGGATTGGAATGGGAATGAGTTTGATATCACATCTCATGCCATAGTATGGGTCTCAGGTTTGGTAGAAGCATTAGGATATCACATCACATGCTATTGGAAGGGTATCAGTATTGGATTTGGAAGGAGTTGAATATCCCATCTCATGCTATAGTATGGGTCTCAGGTTTGGTAGAAGCATTGGGATATCACATCTCATGCTATTGGAAGGGTATCAGTATTGGATTTGGAAGGAGTTGGATATCCCATCTCATGCTATAGGAAGGGTCTCAGATTTGGTATAAGCATTGAGATATCACATCTCATGCTATAGGAAGGGTCTCAGGATTGGATTGGGAAGGAGTTGTATATGACATCTCAGGCCATAGGAAGGGTCTCAGGATTGGTATAAGCATTGAGATATCACATCTCTGCTATCGGAAGGGTCTCAGGATTGGAATGGGAAGGAGTTGGATATCCCATCTCATGTTATAGGAAGAGTCTCAGGTTTGGTATTAGAAGCATTGAGATATCACATCTCATGCTATAGGAAGGGTCTCAGGATTGGAATGGGGAGGACTTGGATGTCACATCTCATGCTATAGGGAGGGTCTCAAGTTTGATATTAGAAGCATTGAGATAACAAATCTCATGATATCGGAAGGGTCTCAGGATTGGAATGGGAAGGAGTTGGATATCACATCTCATGATAAAGGAAGGGTCTAAGGTTTGGAAGGGGAAAGATTTGGATATCACATCTCATGTTATAGGACGGGTCTCAGGTTTGGTATTAGAAGCATTGAGATATCACATCTCATGATATCGGAAGGGTCTCAGGATTGGAATGGGAAGGAGTTGGATATCATATCTCATGATAATGGAAGGGTCTAAGGTTTGGAAGGGGAAAGATTTGGATATCACATCTCATGTTATAGGACGGGTCTCAGGTTTGGTATTAGAAGCATTAAGATATCAAGTCTCATGGCATAGGTAGGGTCTCAGAATTGGAATGGGAAGGAGTTGGATATCACATCTCAAGCTATAGGAAGAGTCTCAGGATTGGAATGGGAATGAGTTTGATATCACATCTCATGCCATAGTATGGGTCTCAGGTTTGGTAGAAGCATTGGGATATCACATCACATGCTATTGGAAGGGTATCAGTATTGGATTTGGAAGGAGTTGAATATCCCATCTCATGCTATAGTATGGGTCTCAGGTTTGGTAGAAGCATTGGGATATCACATCTCATGCTATTGGAAGGGTATCAGTATTGGATTTGGAAGGAGTTGGATATCCCATCTCATGCTATAGGAAGGGTCTCAGATTTGGTATAAGCATTGAGATATCACATCTCATGCTATAGGAAGGGTCTCAGGATTGGATTGGGAAGGAGTTGTATATGACATCTCAGGCCATAGGAAGGGTCTCAGGATTGGTATAAGCATTGAGATATCACATCTCTGCTATCGGAAGGGTCTCAGGATTGGAATGGGAAGGAGTTGGATATCCCATCTCATGTTATAGGAAGAGTCTCAGGTTTGGTATTAGAAGCATTGAGATATCACATCTCATGCTATAGGAAGGGTCTCAGGATTGGAATGGGGAGGACTTGGATGTCACATCTCATGCTATAGGGAGGGTCTCAAGTTTGATATTAGAAGCATTGAGATAACAAATCTCATGATATCGGAAGGGTCTCAGGATTGGAATGGGAAGGAGTTGGATATCACATCTCATGATAAAGGAAGGGTCTAAGGTTTGGAAGGGGAAAGATTTGGATATCACATCTCATGTTATAGGACGGGTCTCAGGTTTGGTATTAGAAGCATTGAGATATCAAGTCTCATGGCATAGGAAGGGTCTCAGAATTGGAATGGGAAGGAGTTGGATATCACATCTCAAGCTATAGGAAGAGTCTCAGGATTGGAATGGGAAGGAGTTTGATATCACATCTCATGCCATAGTATGGGTCTCAGGTTTGGTAGAAGCATTGGGATATCACATCTCATGCTATTGGAAGGGTATCAGTATTGGATTTGGAAGGAGTTGGATATCCCATCTCATGCTATAGGAAGGGTCTCAGGTTGGAATGGGAAGGAGTTGGATATCACATTTCATGTTATAGGAAGGGTCTCAGGATTGGAATGGGAAGGACTTGGATATCATATCTCATGCTATAGGAAGGCTCTCAGGTTTGGAAGGGGAAGGAGTTGGATATCACATCTCAAGCTTTAGGAAGGGTCTCAGGTTTGGTATAAGCATTGAGATAGCACATCTCATGCTATAGGAAGGGATTCAGGATTGGAATGGGAAGGAGTTGGATATCACATTTCATGTTAGAGGAAGGATCTCAGGTTTGGTATTAGAGGCCTTGAGATATCACATCTCATGCTATAGGAAGGGTCTCAGGATTGGAATGGGAAGGAGTTGGATATCACATCTCATGTTATAGGAAGGATCTCAGGTTTGGTATTAGAAGCATTGAGATATCCCTTCTCATGCTATAGGAAGGGTCTCAGGATTGGAATGTGAAGGATTTGGATATCAGATCTCATGCTAAAGGAAGGGTCTCAGGTTTGGTAGAAGCATTGAGATATCACGTCTCTGCTATCGGAAGGGTCTCAGGATTGGATTGGGAAGGAGTTGGATATCCCTTCTCATGCTATAGGAAGGGTCTCAGGTTTGGTATAAGCATTGAGATATCACATCTCTGCTATCGGAAGGGTCTCAGGATTGGATTGGGAAGGAGTTGGATATCCCTTCTCATGCTATAGGAAGTGTCTCAGGTTGAAATGGGAAGGAGTTGGATATCACATCTCATGTTATAGGAAGGGTCTCAGGATTGGAATGGAAAGGATTTGGATATCACATCTCTTGCTATAGGAAGGGTCTCAGGATTGGAATGGGTAGGAGTTGGATATTACTTTCTTGCTATAGGAAGGGTCTCATGTTTGGAATGGGAAGGAGTTGGATATCACATATGCTATAGTTAGTGTCTCAGGTTTGGAACAGGAAGGAGTTGGATATCACATCTCATGTTATAGGAAGGGTCTCAGGTTTGGTATAAGCATTGAGATATCACATCTCTGCTATCGGAAGTGGCTCAGGATTGGAATGGGAAGGAGTTGGATATCCCATCTCATGTTATAGGACGAGTCTCTGGTTTGGTATTAGAATCATTGAGATATCACATCGCATGCTGTAGGAAGGGTCTAAGGATTGGAATGGGATGGACTTGGATATCACATCTCATGCTATAGGTAGGCTCTCAGGTTTGGTATAAGCATTGAGATATCACATCTCATGCTATAGGAAGGGTCTCAGGATTGGAATGGGAAGGAATTGGATATCACATCTCATGCTATAGGAAGGGTCTCAGATTTGGTATAGGCATTGAGATATCACATCTCATGCTATAGGAAGGGTCACAGGATTGGAATGGGAAGGAGTTGTATATGACATCCCAGGCCATATGAAGGGTCTCAGGTTTGGTATAAGCATTGAGATATCACATCTCTGCTATCGGAAGGGTCTCAGGATTGGAATGGGAAGGAGTTGGATATCCCATCTCATGTTATAGGAAGGGTCTCAGGTTTGGTATTAGAAGCATAGAGATATCACATCTCATGCTATAGGAAGGGTCTCAGGATTGGAATGGGAAGAACTTGGATGTCACATCTCATGCTAAAGGGAGGGTCTCAAGTTTGATATTAGAAGCATTGAGATAGCAAATCTCATGATATCGGAACGGTCTCAGGATTGGAATGGGAAGGAGTTGGATATCACATCTCATGATAAAGGAAGGGTCTGAGGTTTGGAAGGGGAAGGATTTGGATATCACATCTCATGTTATAGGACGGGTCTCAGGTTTGGTATTAGAAGCATTGAGATATCAAGTCTCATGGTATAAGAAGGGTCTCAGAATTGGAATGGGAAGGAGTTGGATATCACACCTCAAGCTATAGGAAGGGCCTCAGGATTGGAATGGGAAGGAGTTTGATATCACATCTCATGCCATAGTATGGGTCTCAGGTTTGGTAGAAGCATTGGGATATCACATCTCATGCTATCGGAAGGGTATCATTATTGGATTTGGAAGGAGTTGGATATCCCATCTCATGCTATAGGAAGGGTCTCAGGTTGGAATGGGAAGGAGTTGGATATCACATTTCATGTTATAGAAAGGGTCTCAGGATTGGAATGGGAAGGACTTGGATATCATATCTCATGCTATAGGAAGGCTCTCAGGTTTGGAAGGGGAAGGAGTTGGATATCACATTTCATGTTAGAGGAAGGATCTCAGGTTTGGTATTAGAGGCCTTGAGATATCACATCTCATGCTATAGGAAGGGTCTCTGGATTGGAATGGGAAGGAGTTGGATATCACATCTCAAGCTATAGGAAGGGTCTCAGGTTTGGTATAAGCATTGAGATATCACATCTCATGCTATAGGAAGGGTCTCAGGATTGGAATGGGAAGGAGTTGGATATCACATCTCATATTATAGGAAATATCTCAGGTTTGGTATTAGAAGCATTGAGACATCACATCTCATGTTATAGGAAGGGTCTCAGGATTGGAATGGGAAGAAGTTGGATATCACATCTCATGCCATAGGAAGGGTCTCAGGTTTGGTATAAGCATTGAGATATCACATCTCATGCTATAGGAAGGGTCTCAGGATTGGAATGGGAAGGAGTTGTATATGACATCTCATGCCATAGGAAGGGTCTCAGGTTTGGTATAAGCATTGAGATATCACATCACATGCTATAGAAAGGGTCTCAGGATTGGAATGGGAAGGACTTGGATATCACATCTCATGCTATAGGCAGGGTCTCAGGTTTGGAAAGGGAAGGAGATGGATATCACATTTCATGTTAGAGATAGGATCTCAGGTTTGGTATTAGAGGCATTGAGATATCACATCTCATGCTATCAGAAGGGTCTCAGGATTGGAATGGGAAGGAGTTGTATATCACATCTCATGCTAAAGGGAGGGTCTCAGGTTTGGAAGGGGAAGGATTTGGAAATCACATCTCATGTTATAGGAAGGGTCTCAGGTTTGGTATTAGAAGCATTGAGATATCACATCTCATGCTATAGGAAGGGTCTCAGGATTGGAATGGGGAGGACTTGGATGTCACATCTCATGCTATAGGGAGGGTCTCAAGTTTGATATTAGAAGCATTGAGATAACAAATCTCATGATATCGGAAGGGTCTCAGGATTGGAATGGGAAGGAGTTGGATATCATATCTCATGATAATGGAAGGGTCTAAGGTTTGGAAGGGGAAAGATTTGGATATCACATCTCATGTTATAGGACGGGTCTCAGGTTTGGTATTAGAAGCATTGAGATATCAAGTCTCATGGCATAGGTAGGGTCTCAGAATTGGAATGGGAAGGAGTTGGATATCACATCTCAAGCTATAGGAAGAGTCTCAGGATTGGAATGGGAATGAGTTTGATATCACATCTCATGCCATAGTATGGGTCTCAGGTTTGGTAGAAGCATTGGGATATCACATCACATGCTATTGGAAGGGTATCAGTATTGGATTTGGAAGGAGTTGAATATCCCATCTCATGCTATAGTATGGGTCTCAGGTTTGGTAGAAGCATTGGGATATCACATCTCATGCTATTGGAAGGGTATCAGTATTGGATTTGGAAGGAGTTGGATATCCCATCTCATGCTATAGGAAGGGTCTCAGATTTGGTATAAGCATTGAGATATCACATCTCATGCTATAGGAAGGGTCTCAGGATTGGATTGGGAAGGAGTTGTATATGACATCTCAGGCCATAGGAAGGGTCTCAGGATTGGTATAAGCATTGAGATATCACATCTCTGCTATCGGAAGGGTCTCGGGATTGGAATGGGAAGGAGTTGGATATCCCATCTCATGTTATAGGAAGAGTCTCAGGTTTGGTATTAGAAGCATTGAGATATCACATCTCATGCTATAGGAAGGGTCTCAGGATTGGAATGGGGAGGACTTGGATGTCACATCTCATGCTATAGGGAGGGTCTCAAGTTTGATATTAGAAGCATTGAGATAACAAATCTCATGATATCGGAAGGGTCTCAGGATTGGAATGGGAAGGAGTTGGATATCACATCTCATGATAAAGGAAGGGTCTAAGGTTTGGAAGGGGAAAGATTTGGATATCACATCTCATGTTATAGGACGGGTCTCAGGTTTGGTATTAGAAGCATTGAGATATCAAGTCTCATGGCATAGGAAGGGTCTCAGAATTGGAATGGGAAGGAGTTGGATATCACATCTCAAGCTATAGGAAGAGTCTCAGGATTGGAATGGGAAGGAGTTTGATATCACATCTCATGCCATAGTATGGGTCTCAGGTTTGGTAGAAGCATTGGGATATCACATCTCATGCTATTGGAAGGGTATCAGTATTGGATTTGGAAGGAGTTGGATATCCCATCTCATGCTATAGGAAGGGTCTCAGGTTGGAATGGGAAGGAGTTGGATATCACATTTCATGTTATAGGAAGGGTCTCAGGATTGGAATGGGAAGGACTTGGATATCATATCTCATGCTAGAGGAAGGCTCTCAGGTTTGGAAGGGGAAGGAGTTGGATATCACATCTCAAGCTTTAGGAAGGGTCTCAGGTTTGGTATAAGCATTGAGATAGCACATCTCATGCTATAGGAAGGGTTTCAGGATTGGAATGGGAAGGAGTTGGATATCACATTTCATGTTAGAGGAAGGATCTCAGGTTTGGTATTAGAGGCCTTGAGATATCACATCTCATGCTATAGGAAGGGTCTCAGGATTGGAATGGGAAGGAGTTGGATATCACATCTCAAGCTTTAGGAAGGGTCTCAGGTTTGGTATAAGCATTGAGATAGCACATCTCATGCTATAGGAAGGGTTTCAGGATTGGAATGGGAAGGAGTTGGATATCACATCTCATGTTATAGGAAAGATCTCCGGTTTGGTATTAGAAGCATTGAGACATCACATCTCATGTTATAGGAAGGGTCTCAGGATTGGAATGGGAAGAAGTTGGATATCACATCTCATGCTATAGGAAGGGTCTCAGGTTTGGAAGGGGAAGGAGTTGGATATCCAATCTCATGTTATAGGACGGGTCTCAGGTTTGGTATTAGAAGCATTGAGATATCACATTGCATGCTGTAGGAAGGTTCTCAGGTTTGGTATTAGAAGCATTGAGACATCACATCTCATGCTATAGGAAGGGTCTCAGGATTGGAATGGGAAGGAGTTGGATATCACATCTCATGTTATAGGAAGGATCTCAGGTTTGGTATTAGAAGCATTGAGACATCACATCTCATGCTATAGGAAGGGTCTCAGGATTGGAATGGGAAGGAGTTGGATATCACATCTGATGCTATAGGAAGGGTCTCAGATTTGGTATAAGCATTGAGATATCACATCTCATGCTATAGGAAGGGTCTCAGGATTGGATTGGGAAGGAGTTGTATATGACATCTCAGGCCATAGGAAGGGTCTCAGGATTGGTATAAGCATTGAGATATCACATCTCTGCTATCGGAAGGGTCTCAGGATTGGAATGGGAAGGAGTTGGATATCCCATCTCATGTTATAGGAAGGGTCTCAGGTTTGGTATTAGAAGCATTGAGATATCACATCTCATGCTATAGGAAGGGTCTCAGGATTGGAATGGGGGACTTGGATGTCACATCTCATGCTATAGGGAGTTTCTCAAGTTTGATATTAGAAGCATTGAGATAACAAATCTCATGATATCGGAAGGGTCTCAGGATTGGAATGGGAAGTAGTTGGATATCACATCTCATGATAAAGGAAGGGTCTAAGGTTTGGAAGGGGAAAGATTTGGATATCACATCTCATGTTATAGGACGGGTCTCAGGTTTGGTATTAGAAGCATTGAGATATCAAGTCTCATGGCATAGGAAGGGTCTCAGAATTGGAATGGGAAGGAGTTGGATATCACATCTCAAGCTATAGGAAGAGTCTCAAGATTGGAATGGGAAGGAGTTTGATATCACATCTCATGCCATAGTATGGTTCTCAGGTTTGGTAGAAGCATTGGGATATCACATCTCATGCTATTGGAAGGGTATCAGTATTGGATTTGGAAGGAGTTGGATATCCCATCTCATGCTATAGGAAGGGTCTCAGGTTGGAATGGGAAGGAGTTGGATATCACATTTCATGTTATAGGAAGGGTCTCAGGATTGGAATAGGAAGGACTTGGATATCATATCTCATGATATAGGAAGGCTCTCAGGTTTGGAAGGGGAAGGAGTTGGATATCACATTTCATGTTAGAGGAAGGATCTCAGGTTTGGTATTAGAGGCCTTGAGATATCACATATCATGCTATAGGAAGGGTCTCAGGATTGGAATGGGAAGGAGTTGGATATCACATCTCAAGCTTTAGGAAGGGTCTCAGGTTTGGTATAAGCATTGAGATAGCACATCTCATGCTATAGGAAGGGTCTCAGGATTGGAATGGGAAGGAGTTGGATATTACATCTCATGTTATAGGAAATATCTCAGGTTTGGTATTAGAAGCATTGAGACATCACATCTCATGTTATAGGAACGGTCTCAGGATTGGAATGGGAAGAAGTTGGATATCACATCTCATGCTATAGGAAGGGTCTCAGGTTTGGAAGGGGAAGGAGTTGGATATCCAATCTCATGTTATAGGACTGGTCTCAGGTTTGGTATTGGAAGCATTGAGATATCACATCGCTTGCTGTAGGAAGGTTCTCAGGTTTGGTATTAGAAGCATTGAGACATCACATCTCATGCTATAGGAAGGGTCTCAGGATTGGAATGGGAAGGAGTTGGATATCACATCTCATGTTATAGGAAAGGTCTCAGGTTGGAATGGGAAGGAGTTGGATATCACATTTCATGTTATAGGAAGGGTCTCAGGATTGGAATGGGAAGGACTTGGATATCATATCTCATGATATAGGAAGGCTCTCAGGTTTGGAAGGGGAAGGAGTTGGATATCACATTTCATGTTAGAGGAAGGATCTCAGGTTTGGTATTAGAGGCCTTGAGATATCACATATCATGCTATAGGAAGGGTCTCAGGATTGGAATGGGAAGGAGTTGGATATCACATCTCAAGCTTTAGGAAGGGTCTCAGGTTTGGTATAAGCATTGAGATATCACATCTCATGCTATAGGAAGGGTCTCAGGATTGGAATGGGAAGGAGTTGGATATCACATCTCATATTATAGGAAATATCTCAGGTTTGGTATTAGAAGCATTGAGACATCACATCTCATGTTATAGGAAGGGTCTCAGGATTGGAATGGGAAGAAGTTGGATATCACATCTCATGCTATAGGAAGGGTCTCAGGTTTGGTATATGCATTGAGATATCACATCTCATGCTATAGGAAGGGTCTCAGGATTGGAATGGGAAGGAGTTGTATATGACATCTCATGCCATAGGAAGGGTCTCAGGTTTGGTATAAGCATTGAGATATCACATCACATGCTATAGAAAGGGTCTCAGGATTGGAATGGGAAGGACTTGGATATCACATCTCATGCTATAGGCAGGGTCTCAGGTTTGGAAAGGGAAGGAGATGGATATCACATTTCATGTTAGAGATAGGATCTCAGGTTTGGTATTAGAGGCATTGAGATATCACATCTCATGCTATCAGAAGGGTCTCAGGATTGGAATGGGAAGGAGTTGTATATCACATCTAATGCTAAAGGGAGGGTCTCAGGTTTGGAAGGGGAAGGATTTGGAAATCACATCTCATGTTATAGGAAGGGTCTCAGGTTTGGTATTAGAAGCATTGAGATATCACATCTCATGCTATAGGAAGGGTCTCAGGATTGGAATGGGGAGGACTTGGATGTCACATCTCATGCTATAGGGAGGGTCTCAAGTTTGATATTAGAAGCATTGAGATAACAAATCTCATGATATCGGAAGGGTCTCAGGATTGAAATGGGAAGGAGTTTGATATCATATCTCATGATAATGGAAGGGTCTAAGGTTTGGAAGGGGAAAGATTTGGATATCACATCTCATGTTATAGGACGGGTCTCAGGTTTGGTATTAGAAGCATTGAGATATCAAGTCTCATGGCATAGGTAGGGTCTCAGAATTGGAATGGCAAGGAGTTGGATATCACATCTCAAGCTATAGGAAGAGTCTCAGGATTGGAATGGGAATGAGTTTGATATCACATCTCATGCCATAGTATGGGTCTCAGGTTTGGTAGAAGCATTGGGATATCACATCACATGCTATTGGAAGGGTATCAGTATTGGATTTGGAAGGAGTTGAATATCCCATCTCATGCTATAGTATGGGTCTCAGGTTTGGTAGAAGCATTGGGATATCACATCTCATGCTATTGGAAGGGTATCAGTATTGGATTTGGAAGGAGTTGGATATCCCATCTCATGCTATAGGAAGGGTCTCAGATTTGGTATAAGCATTGAGATATCACATCTCATGCTATAGGAAGGGTCTCAGGATTGGATTGGGAAGGAGTTGTATATGACATCTCAGGCCATAGGAAGGGTCTCAGGATTGGTATAAGCATTGAGATATCACATCTCTGCTATCGGAAGGGTCTCAGGATTGGAATGGGAAGGAGTTGGATATCCCATCTCATGTTATAGGAAGAGTCTCAGGTTTGGTATTAGAAGCATTGAGATATGACATCTCATGCTATAGGAAGGGTCTCAGGATTGGAATGGGGAGGACTTGGATGTCACATCTCATGCTATAGGGAGGGTCTCAAGTTTGATATTAGAAGCATTGAGATAATAAATCTCATGATATCGGAAGGGTCTCAGGATTGGAATGGGAAGGAGTTGGATATCACATCTCATGATAAAGGAAGGGTCTAAGGTTTGGAAGGGGAAAGATTTGGATATCACATCTCATGTTATAGGACGGGTCTCAGGTTTGGTATTAGAAGCATTGAGATATCAAGTCTCATGGCATAGGAAGGGTCTCAGAATTGGAATGGGAAGGAGTTGGATATCACATCTCAAGCTATAGGAAGAGTCTCAGGATTGGAATGGGAAGGAGTTTGATATCACATCTCATGCCATAGTATGGGTCTCAGGTTTGGTAGAAGCATTGGGATATCACATCTCATGCTATTGGAAGGGTATCAGTATTGGATTTGGAAGGAGTTGGATATCCCATCTCATGCTATAGGAAGGGTCTCAGGTTGGAATGGGAAGGAGTTGGATATCACATTTCATGTTATAGGAAGGGTCTCAGGATTGGAATGGGAAGGACTTGGATATCATATCTCATGATATAGGAAGGCTCTCAGGTTTGGAAGGGGAAGGAGTTGGATATCACATTTCATGTTAGAGGAAGGATCTCAGGTTTGGTATTAGAGGCCTTGAGATATCACATATCATGCTATAGGAAGGGTCTCAGGATTGGAATGGGAAGGAGTTGGATATCACATCTCAAGCTTTAGGAAGGGTCTCAGGTTTGGTATAAGCATTGAGATAGCACATCCCATGCTATAGGAAGGGTCTCAGGATTGGAATGGGAAGGAGTTGGATATTACATCTCATGTTATAGGAAAGATCTCAGGTTTGGTATTAGAAGCATTGAGACATCACATCTCATGTTATAGGAACGGTCTCAGGATTGGAATGGGAAGAAGTTGGATATCACATCTCATGCTATAGGAAGGGTCTCAGGTTTGGAAGGGGAAGGAGTTGGATATCCAATCTCATGTTATAGGACTGGTCTCAGGTTTGGTATTGGAAGCATTGAGATATCACATCGCATGCTGTAGGAAGGTTCTCAGGTTTGGTATTAGAAGCATTGAGACATCACATCTCATGCTATAGGAAGGGTCTCAGGATTGGAATGGGAAGGAGTTGGATATCACATCTCATGTTATAGGAAGGATCTCAGGTTTGGTATTAGAAGCAATGAGACATCACATCTCATGTTATAGGAAGGGTCTCAGGATTGGAATGGGAAGGAGTTGGATATCACATCTCATGCTATAGGAAGGGTCTCAGATTTGGTATAAGCATTGAGATATCACATCTCATGTTATAGGAAGGGTCTCAGGATTGGAATGGGAAGGACTTGGATATCATATCTCATGATATATAGGAAGGCTCTCAGGTTTGGAAGGGGAAGGAGTTGGATATCACATTTCATGTTAGAGGAAGGATCTCAGGTTTGGTATTAGAGGCCTTGAGATATCACATATCATGCTATAGGAATGGTCTCAGGATTGGAATGGGAAGGAGTTGGATATCACATCTCAAGCTTTAGGAAGGGTCTCAGGTTTGGTATAAGCATTGAGATATCACATCTCATGCTATAGGAAGGGTCTCAGGATTGGAATGGGAAGGAGTTGGATATCACATCTCATATTATAGGAAATATCTCAGGTTTGGTATTAGAAGCATTGAGACATCACATCTCATGTTATAGGAAGGGTCTCAGGATTGGAATGGGAAGAAGTTGGATATCACATCTCATGCTATAGGAAGGGTCTCAGGTTTGGTATATGCATTGAGATATCACATCGCATGCTATAGGAAGGGTCTCAGGATTGGAATGGGAAGGAGTTGTATATGACATCTCATGCCATAGGATGGGTCTCAGGTTTGGTATAAGCATTGAGATATCACATCACATGCTATAGAAAGGGTCTCAGGATTGGAATGGGAAGGACTTGGATATCACATCTCATGCTATAGGCAGGGTCTCAGGTTTGGAAAGGGAAGGAGATGGATATCACATTTCATGTTAGAGATAGGATCTCAGGTTTGGTATTAGAGGCATTGAGATATCACATTTCATGCTATCAGAAGGGTCTCAGGATTGGAATGGGAAGGAGTTGTATATCACATCTAATGCTAAAGGGAGGGTCTCAGGTTTGGAAGGGGAAGGATTTGGAAATCACATCTCATGTTATAGGAAGGGTCTCAGGTTTGGTATTAGAAGCATTGAGATATCACATCTCATGCTATAGGAAGGGTCTCAGGATTGGAATGGGGAGGACTTGGATGTCACATCTCATGCTATAGGGAGGGTCTCAAGTTTGATATTAGAAGCATTGAGATAACAAATCTCATGATATCGGAAGGGTCTCAGGATTGGAATGGGAAGGAGTTGGATATCATATCTCATGATAATGGAAGGGTCTAAGGTTTGGAAGGGGAAAGATTTGGATATCACATCTCATGTTATAGGACGGGTCTCAGGTTTGGTATTAGAAGCATTGAGATATCAAGTCTCATGGCATAGGTAGGGTCTCAGAATTGGAATGGCAAGGAGTTTGATATCACATCTCATGCCATAGTATGGGTCTCAGGTTTGGTAGAAGCATTGGGATATCACATCACATGCTATTGGAAGGGTATCAGTATTGGATTTGGAAGGAGTTGAATATCCCATCTCATGCTATAGTATGGGTCTCAGGTTTGGTAGAAGCATTGGGATATCACATCTCATGCTATTGGAAGGGTATCAGTATTGGATTTGGAAGGAGTTGGATATCCCATCTCATGCTATAGGAAGGGTCTCAGATTTGGTATAAGCATTGAGATATCACATCTCATGCTATAGGAAGGGTCTCAGGATTGGATTGGGAAGGAGTTGTATATGACATCTCAGGCCATAGGAAGGGTCTCAGGATTGGTATAAGCATTGAGATATCACATCTCTGCTATCGGAAGGGTCTCAGGATTGGAATGGGGAGGACTTGGATATCACATCTCAAGCTATAGGAAGAGTCTCAGGATTGGAATGGGAAGGAGTTTGATATCACATCTCATGCCATAGTATGGGTCTCAGGTTTGGTAGAAGCATTGGGATATCACATCTCATGCTATTGGAAGGGTATCAGTATTGGATTTGGAAGGAGTTGGATATCCCATCTCATGCTATAGGAAGGGTCTCAGGTTGGAATGGGAAGGAGTTGGATATCACATTTCATGTTATAGGAAGGGTCTCAGGATTGGAATGGGAAGGACTTGGATATCATATCTCATGCTATAGGAAGGCTCTCAGGTTTGGAAGGGGAAGGAGTTGGATATCACATCTCATGTTATAGGAAGGATCTCAGGTTTGGTATTAGAAGCATTGAGACATCACATCTCATGCTATAGGAAGGGTCTCAGGGTTGGTATGGGAAGGAGTTGGATATCACATCTCATCCAATAGGAAGGGTCTCAGGTTTGGAATGGGAAGGAATTGGATATCACATCTCATGTTATAGGAAGGATCTCAGGTTTGGTATTAGAAGCATTGAGATATCACATCTAACGCTATAGGAAGGGTCTCAGGATTGGAATGTGAAGGATTTGGATATCACATCTCATGCTAAAGGAAGGGTCTCAGGTTTGGTAGAAGCATTGAGATATCACGTCGCTGCTATCGGAAGGGTCTCAGGATTGGATTGGGAAGGAGTTGGATATCCCTTCTCATGCTATAGGAAGGGTCTCAGGATTTGAATGGCAAGGAGTTGGATATCACATCTCATGCCATAGGAAGGGTCTCAGGTTTGGTATAAGCATTGAGATATCACATCTCTGCTATCGGAAGGGTCTCAGGATTGGATTGGGAAGGAGTTGGATATCCCTTCTCATGCTATAGGAAGTGTCTCAGGTTGGAATGGGAAGGAGTTGGATATCACATCTCATGTTATAGGAAGGGTCTCAGGATTGGAATGGGAAGGATTTGGATATCACATCTCTTGCTATAGGAAGGGTCTCAGGATTGGAATGGGTAGGAGTTGGATATTACTTTCTTGCTATAGGAAGGGTCTCATGTTTGGAATGGGAAGGAGTTGGATATCACACATGCTATAGTTAGTGTCTCAGGTTTGGAACGGGAAGGAGTTGGATATCACATCTCATGTTATAGGAAGGGTCTTAGGTTTGGTATAAGCATTGAGATATCACATCTCTGCTATCGGAAGCGGCTCAGGATTGGAATGGGAAGGAGTTGGATATCCCATCTCATGTTATAGGAAGAGTCTCTGGTTTGGTATTAGAATCATTGAGATATCACATCGCATGCTGTAGGAAGGGTCTAAGGATTGGAATGGGATGGACTTGGATATCACATCTCATGTTATAGGTAGGCTCTCAGGTTTGGTATAAGCATTGAGATATCACATCTCATGCTATAGGAAGGGTCTCAGAATTGGAATGGGAAGGAGTTGGATATCACATCTCAAGCTATAGGAAGGGTCTCAGTATTGGAATGGGAAGGACTTGGATATCACATCTCATGCTATAGGAAGGCTCTCAGGTTTGGAAGGGGAAAGAGTTGGATATCTCATTTCATGTTAGAGGTAGGATCTCAGGTTTGGTATTAGAGGCATTGAGATATCACATCTCATGCTATCAGAAGGGTCTCAGGAATGGAATGGGAAGGATTTGGATATCACATCTCATGTTATAGGAAGGATCTCAGGTTTGGTATTAGAAGCATTGAGATATCACATCTCATGCTATCGGAAGGATCTCAGGTTTGGTATTAGAAGCATTGAGATATCACATCTCATGCTATCAGAAGAGTCTCAGGATTGGAATAGGAAGGAGTTGGATATCACATTTCATGCTAAAGGGAGGGTCTCAGGTTTGGAAGGGGAAGGATTTGGATATCACATCTCATGTTATCGGAAGGATCTCACGTTTGGTATTAGAAGTATTGAGATATCATATCTCATGCTATAGGAAGGGTCTCAGGATTGGAATGGGAAGGAGTTGGATATCACATCTCATGATATAGGGAGGGTCTCAGGATTGGAATGGGAAGGACTTAGATATCACATATCATGCTATAGGGAGGGTCTCAGTTTTGATATTAGAAGCATTGAGATATCACATCTCATGCTATCGGAAGTGTCTCAGGATTGGAATGGGAAGGAGCTGGATATCACATCTCATGCTAAAGGAAGGGTCTCAGGTTTGGAACGAGAAGGATTTGGATATCACATCTCATGTTATAGGAAGGGTCTCAGGTTTGGTATAAGCATTGAGATATCACATCTCTGCTATCGGAAGTGTCTCAGGATTGGAATGGGAAGGAGTTGGATATCCCATCTCATGTTATAGGACGGGTCTCAGGTTTGTTATTAGAATCATTGAGATATCATATTGCATGCTGTAGGAAGGGTCTAAGGGTTGGAATGTGAAGGACTTGGATATCACATCTCATGCTATAGATAGGCTCTTAGGTTTGGAAAGGGAAGGAGTTGGATATCACATTTCATGTTAGAGGAAGTATCTCAGGTTTGGTATTAGAAGCATTGAGACATCACATCTCATGCTATAGGAAGGGTCTCAGGATTGGAATGGGAAGCAGTTGGATATCACATCTCATGCTATAGGAAGGGTCTCAGGTTTGGTATAAGCATTGAGATATCACATCTCATGCTATAGGACGGGTCTCAGGATTGGAATGGAAGGAGTTGGATATCACATCTCATGTTATAGGAAGGATCTCAGGTTTGGTATTAGAAGCATTGAGACATCACATCTCATGCTATAGGAAGGGTCTCAGGGTTGGAATGGGAAGGAGTTGGATATCACATCTCATCCAATAGGAAGGGTCTCAGGTTTGGAATGGGAAGGAATTGGATATCACATCTCATGTTATAGGAAGGATCTCAGGTTTGGTATTAGAAGCATTGAGATATCACATCTCATGCTATAGGAAGGGTCTCAGGATTGGAATGTGAAGGATTTTGATATCACATCTCATGCTAAAGGAAGGGTCTCAGGTTTGGTAGAAGCATTGAGATATCACGTCGCTGCTATCGGAAGGGTCTCAGGATTGGATTGGGAAGGAGTTGGATATCCCTTCTCATGCTATAGGAAGGGTCTCAGGATTTGAATGGCAAGGAGTTGGATATCACATCTCATGCCATAGGAAGGGTCTCAGGTTTGGTATAAGCATTGAGATATCACATCTCTGCTATCGGAAGGGTCTCAGGATTGGATTGGGAAGGAGTTGGATATCCCTTCTCATGCTATAGGAAGTGTCTCAGGTTGGAATGGGAAGGAGTTGGATATCACATCTCATGTTATAGGAAGGGTCTCAGGATTGGAATGGGAAGGATTTGGATATCACATCTCTTGCTATAGGAAGGGTCTCAGGATTGGAATGGGTAGGAGTTGGATATTACTTTCTTGCTATAGGAAGGGTCTCATGTTTGGAATGGGAAGGAGTTGGATATCACATATGCTATAGTTAGTGTCTCAGGTTTGGAACGGGAAGGAGTTGGATATCACATCTCATGTTATAGGAAGGGTCTCAGGTTTGGTATAAGCATTGAGATATCACATCTCTGCTATCGGAAGCGGCTCAGGATTGGAATGGGAAGGAGTTGGATATCCCATCTCATGTTATAGGAAGAGTCTCTGGTTTGGTATTAGAATCATTGAGATATCACATCGCATGCTGTAGGAAGGGTCTAAGGATTGGAATGGGATGGACTTGGATATCACATCTCATATTATAGGTAGGCTCTCAGGTTTGGTATAAGCATTGAGATATCACATCTCATGCTATAGGAAGGGTCTCAGGATTGGAATGGGAAGGAATTGGATATCACATCTCAGGCTATAGGAAGGGTCTCAGGATTGGAATGGGAAGGAGTTGGATATCACATCTCATGCTATAGGAAGGGTCTCAGGTTTGGTATAAGCATTGATATATCACATCTCATGCTATAGGAAGGGTCTCAGGATTGGAATGGAAGGAGTTGGATATCACATCTCATGTTATAGGAAGGATCTCAGGTTTGGTATTAGAAGCATTGAGACATCACATCTCATGCTATAGGAAGGGTCTCAGGATTGGAATGGGAAGGAGTTGGATATCAAATCTCATGCTATAGGAAGGGTCTCAGGATTGGAATGGGAAGGAGTTGAATATGACATCTCATGCCGTAGGAAGGGTCTCAGGTTTGGTATAAACATTGAGATATCACATCTCTGCTATCAAAAGGGTCTCAGGATTGGAATTGGAAGGAGTTGGATATCCCATCTCATGTTATAGGAAGAGTCTCAGGTTTGGTATTAGAAGCATTGAGATATCACATCTCATGCTATAGGAAGTGTCTCAGGATTGGAATGGGAAGGACTTGGATATCACATCTCATGCTATAGGTAGGGTCTCAAGTTTGACATTAGAAGCATTGAGATATCACATCTCATGCTATAGGAAGGGTCTGAGGATTGGAATGGGAAGGAGTTGGATATCACATCTGCTATGGGAAGGGTCTCAGGTTTGGTACAAGCAGTGAGATATCACATCTCATGCTATAGGAAGTGTCTCAGGATTGGAATGGGAAGGAGTTGGATATCACATCTCATGTTATAGGAAGGATCTCAGGTGTGGTATAAGCATTGAGATATCACATCTCTGCTATCGGAAGGGTCTGAAGATTGGAATGGGAAGGAGTTGGATATTCCCATCTCATGTTATAGGAAGGGTCTCAGGTTTGGTATTAGAAGCATTGAGATATCACATCTCATGCTATAGGAAGGGTCTCAGGTTGGAATGGGAAGGACTTGGATATCACATCTCATGCTATAGGGAGGGTCTCAAGTTTGATATTAGAAACTTTGAGATATCACATCTCATGATATCGGAAGGGTCTCAGGATTGGAATGGGAAGGAGTTGGATATCACATCTCATGATAAAGGAAGGGTCTAAGGTTTGGAAGGGGAAGGATTTGGATATCACATCTCATGTTATATTACGGGTCTCAGGTTTGGTATTAGAAGCATTGAGATATCAAGTCTCATAGTATAGGAAGGGTCTCAGAATTGGAATGGGAAGGAGTTGGATATCCCATCTCATGTTATAGGAAGAGTCTCTGGTTTGGTATTAGAATCATTGAGATATCACATCGCATGCTGTAGGAAGGGTCTAAGGATTGGAATGGGATGGACTTGGATATCACATCTCATGCTATAGGTAGGCTCTCAGGTTTGGTATAAGCATTGAGATATCACATCTCATGCTATAGGAAGGGTCTCAGAATTGGAATGGGAAGGAGTTGGATATCACATCTCAAGCTATAGGAAGGGTCTCAGTATTGGAATGGGAAGGACTTGGATATCACATCTCATGCTATAGGAAGGCTCTCAGGTTTGGAAGGGGAAAGAGTTGGATAGCTCATTTCATGTTAGAGGTAGGATCTCAGGTTTGGTATTAGAGGCATTGAGATATCACATCTCATGCTATCAGAAGGGTCTCAGGAATGGAATGGGAAGGAGTTAGATATCACATCTCATGCTAAAGGGAGGGTCTCAGGTTTGGAAGGGGAAGGATTTGGATATCACATCTCATGTTATAGGAAGGATCTCAGGTTTGGTATTAGAAGCATTGAGATATCACATCTCATGCTATCGGAAGGATCTCAGGTTTGGTATTAGAAGCATTGAGATATCACATCTCATGCTATCAGAAGAGTCTCAGGATTGGAATAGGAAGGAGTTGGATATCACATTTCATGCTAAAGGGAGGGTCTCAGGTTTGGAAGGGGAAGGATTTGGATATCACATCTCATGTTATCGGAAGGATCTCACGTTTGGTATTAGAAGTATTGAGAGATCATATCTCATGCTATAGGAAGGGTCTCAGGATTGGAATGGGAAGGAGTTGGATATCACATCTCATGCTATAGGGAGGGTCTCAGGATTGGAATGGGAAGGACTTAGATATCACATATCATGCTATAGGGAGGGTCTCAGTTTTGATATTAGAAGCATTGAGATATCACATCTCATGCTATCGGAAGTGTCTCAGGATTGGAATGGGAAGGAGCTGGATATCACATCTCATGCTAAAGGAAGGGTCTCAGGTTTGGAACGGGAAGGATTTGGATATCACATCTCATGTTATAGGAAGGGTCTCAGGTTTGGTATAAGCATTGAGATATCACATCTCTGCTATCGGAAGTGTCTCAGGATTGGAATGGGAAAGAGTTGGATATCCCATCTCATGTTATAGGACGGGTCTCAGGTTTGTTATTAGAATCATTGAGATATCATATTGCATGCTGTAGGAAGGGTCTAAGGGTTGGAATGTGAAGGACTTGGATATCACATCTCATGCTATAGATAGGCTCTTAGGTTTGGAAAGGGAAGGAGTTGGATATCACATTTCATGTTAGAGGAAGGATCTCAGGTTTGGTATTAGAAGCATTGAGATATCACATCTCATGCTATAGGAAGGGTCTCAGGATTGGAATGGGAAGCAGTTGGATATCACATCTCATGCTATAGGAAGGGTCTCAGGTTTGGTATAAGCATTGAGATATCACATCTCATGCTATAGGACGGGTCTCAGGATTGGAATGGAAGGAGTTGGATATCACATCTCATGTTATAGGAAGGATCTCAGGTTTGGTATTAGAAGCATTGAGACATCACATCTCATGCTATAGGAAGGGTCTCAGGGTTGGAATGGGAAGGAGTTGGATATCACATCTCATCCAATAGGAAGGGTCTCAGGTTTGGAATGGGAAGGAATTGGATATCACATCTCATGTTATAGGAAGGATCTCAGGTTTGGTATTAGAAGCATTGAGATATCACATCTCATGCTATAGGAAGGGTCTCAGGATTGGAATGTGAAGGATTTGGATAACACATCTCATGCTAAAGGAAGGGTCTCAGGTTTGGTAGAAGCATTGAGATATCACGTCGCTGCTATCGGAAGGGTCTCAGGATTGGATTGGGAAGGAGTTGGATATCCCTTCTCATGCTATAGGAAGGGTCTCAGGATTTGAATGGCAAGGAGTTGGATATCACATCTCATGCCATAGGAAGGGTCTCAGGTTTGGTATAAGCATTGAGATATCACATCTCTGCTATCGGAAGGGTCTCAGGATTGCATTGGGAAGGAGTTGGATATCACATCTCATGTTATAGGAAGGGTCTCAGGATTGGAATGGGAAGGATTTGGATATCACATCTCTTGCTATAGGAAGGGTCTCAGGATTGGAATGGGTAGGAGTTGGATATTACTTTCTTGCTATAGGAAGGGTCTCATGTTTGGAATGGGAAGGAGTTGGATATCACATATGCTATAGTTAGTGTCTCAGGTTTGGAAGGGGAAGGAGTTGGATATCACATCTCATGTTATAGGAAGGGTCTCAGGTTTGGTATAAGCATTGAGATATCACATCTCTGCTATCGGAAGCGGCTCAGGATTGGAATGGGAAGGAGTTGGATATCCCATCTCATGTTATATGAAGAGTCTCTGGTTTGGTATTAGAATCATTGAGATATCGCATAGCATGCTGTAGGAAGGGTCTAAGGATTGGAATGGGATGGACTTGGATATCACATCTCATGTTATAGGTAGGCTCTCAGGTTTGCTATAAGCATTGAGATATCACATCTCATGCTATAGGAAGGGTCACAGGATTGGAATGGGAAGGAATTGGATATCACATCTCATGCTATAGGAAGGGTCTCAGATTTGGTATAAGCATTGAGATATCACATCTCATGCTAAAGGAAGGGTCTCAGGATTGGAATGGGAAGGAGTTGTATATGACATCTCAGGCCATAGGAAGGTTCTCAGGTTTGGTATAAGCATTGAGATATCACATCTCTGCTATCGGAAAGGTCTCAGGATTGGAATGGGAAGGAGTTGGATATCCCATCTCATGTTATAGGAAGGGTCTCAGGTTTGGTATTAGAAGCATAGAGATATCACATCTCATGCTATAGGAAGGGTCTCAGGATTGGAATGGGAAGGACTTGGATGTCACATCTCATGCTATAGGTAGGGTCTCAAGTTTGATATTAGAAGCATTGAGATAACAAATCTCATGATTTCGGAAGGGTCTCAGGATTGGAATGGGAAGGAGTTGGATATCACATCTCATGATAAAGGAAGGGTCTAAGGTTTGGAAGGGGAAGGATTTGGATATCACATCTCATGTTATAGGACGGGTCTCAGGTTTAATATTAAAAGCATTGAGATATCAAGTCTCATGGTATAAGAAGGGTCTCAGAATTGGAATGGGAAGGAGTTGGATATCACACCTCAAGCTATAGGAAGGGTCTCAGGATTGGAATGGGAAGGAGTTTGATATCACATCTCATGCCATAGTATGGGTCTCAGGTTTGGTAGAAGCATTGGGATATCACATCTCATGCTATCGGAAGGGTATCAGTATTGGATTTGGAAGAAGTTGGATATCCCATCTCATGCTATAGGAAGGGTCTCAGGTTGGAATGGGAAGGAGTTGGATATCACATTTCGTGTTATAGGAAGGGTCTCAGGATTGGAATGGGAAGGACTTGGATATCATATCTCATGCTATAGGACGGGTCTCAGGTTTGTTATTAGAATCATTGAGATATCATATTGCATGCTGTAGGAAGGGTCTAAGGATTGGAATGGGAAGGACCTGGTTATCACATCTCATGCTATAGAACGGCTCTCAGGTTTGGAAAGGGAAGGAGTTGGATATCACATCTCATGTTATAGGATGGATCTCAGGTTTGGTATTAGAAGTATTGAGATATCACATCTCATGTTATCGGAAGGATCTCAGGTTTGGTATTAGAAGTATTGAGATATCACATCTCATGCTATAGGAAGGGTCTCAGGATTGGAATGGGAAGGAGTTGGATATCATATCTCATGCTAAAGGAAGGGTCTCAGGTTTGGTAGAAGCATTGAGATATCACATCTCATGCTATAGGAAGGGTCTCAGGATTGGAATGGGAAGGAGTTGGATATCACATCTCATGCTATAGGGAGGGTCTCAGGATTGGAATGGGAAGGACTTAGATATCACATATCATGCTATAGGGAGGGTCTCAGTTTTGATATTAGAAGCATTGAGATATCACATCTCATGCTATCGGAAGTGTCTCAGGATTGGAATGGGAAGGAGCTTGATATCACATCTCATGCTAAAGGAAGGGTCTCAGGTTTGGAACGGGAAGGATTTGGATATCACATCTCATGTTATAGGAAGGGTCTCAGGTTTGGTATAAGCATTGAGATATCACATCTCTGCTATCGGAAGTGTCTCAGGATTGGAATGGGAAGGAGTTGGATATCCCATCTCATGTTATAGGACGGGTCTCAGGTTTGTTATTAGAATCATTGAGATATCATATTGCATGCTGTAGGAAGGGTCTAAGGGTTGGAATGTGAAGGACTTGGATATCACATCTCATGCTATAGATAGGCTCTTAGGTTTGGAAAGGGAAGGAGTTGGATATCACATTTCATGTTAGAGGAAGGATCTCAGGTTTGGTATTAGAAGCATTGAGATATCACATCTCATGCTATAGGAAGGGTCTCAGGATTGGAATGGGAAGCAGTTGGATATCACATCTCATGCTATAGGAAGGGTCTCAGGTTTGGTATAAGCATTGAGATATCACATCTCATGCTATAGGACGGGTCTCAGGTTTGGAATGGAAGGAGTTGGATATCACATCTCATGTTATAGGAAGGATCTCAGGTTTGGTATTAGAAGCATTGAGACATCGCATCTCATGCTATAGGAAGGGTCTCAGGGTTGGAATGGGAAGGAGTTGGATATCACATCTCATCCAATAGGAAGGGTCTCAGGTTTGGAATGGGAAGGAATTGGATATCACATCTCATGTTATAGGAAGGATCTCGGGTTTGGTATTAGAAGCATTGAGATATCACATCTCATGCTATAGGAAGGGTCTCAGGATTGGAATGTGAAGGATTTGGATATCACATCTCATGCTAAAGGAAGGGTCTCAGGTTTGGTAGAAGCATTGAGATATCACGTCGCTGCTATCGGAAGGGTCTCAGGATTGGATTGGGAAGGAGTTGGATATCCCTTCTCATGCTATAGGAAGGGTCTCAGGATTTGAATGGCAAGGAGTTGGATATCACATCTCATGCCATAGGAAGGGTCTCAGGTTTGGTATAAGCATTGAGATATCACATCTCTGCTATCGGAAGGGTCTCAGGATTGGATTGGGAATGAGTTGGATATCCCTTCTCATGCTATAGGAAGTGTCTCAGGTTGGAATGGGAAGGAGTTGGATATCACATCTCATGTTATAGGAAGGGTCTCAGGATTGGAATGGGAAGGATTTGGATATCACATCTCTTGCTATAGGAAGGGTCTCAGGATTGGAATGGGTAGGAGTTGGATATTACTTTCTTGCTATAGGAAGGGTCTCATGTTTGGAATGGGAAGGAGTTGGATATCACATATGCTATAGTTAGTGTCTCAGGTTTGGAACGGGAAGGAGTTGGATATCACATCTCATGTTATAGGAAGGGTCTCAGGTTTGGTATAAGCATTGAGATATCACATCTCTGCTATCGGAAGCGGCTCAGGATTGGAATGGGAAGGAGTTGGATATCCCATCTCATGTTATAGGAAGAGTCTCTGGTTTGGTATTAGAATCATTGAGATATCACATCGCATGCTGTAGGAAGGGTCTAAGGATTGGAATGGGATGGACTTGGATATCACATCTCATGTTATAGGTAGGCTCTCAGGTTTGCTATAAGCATTGAGATATCACATCTCATGCTATAGGAAGGGTCACAGGATTGGAATGGGAAGGAATTGGATATCACATCTCATGCTATAGGAAGGGTCTCAGATTTGGTATAAGCATTGAGATATCACATCTCATGCTAAAGGAAGGGTCTCAGGATTGGAATGGGAAGGAGTTGTATATGACATCTCAGGCCATAGGAAGGTTCTCAGGTTTGGTATAAGCATTGAGATATCACATCTCTGCTATCGGAAAGGTCTCAGGATTGGAATGGGAAGGAGTTGGATATCCCATCTCATGTTATAGGAAGGGTCTCAGGTTTGGTATTAGAAGCATAGAGATATCACATCTCATGCTATAGGAAGGGTCTCAGGATTGGAATGGGAAGGACTTGGATGTCACATCTCATGCTATAGGTAGGGTCTCAAGTTTGATATTAGAAGCATTGAGATAACAAATCTCATGATATCGGAAGGGTCTCAGGATTGGAATGGGAAGGAGTTGGATATCACATCTCATGATAAAGGAAGGGTCTAAGGTTTGGAAGGGGAAGGATTTGGATATCACATCTCATGTTATAGGACGGGTCTCAGGTTTAATATTAGAAGCATTGAGATATCAAGTCTCATGGTATAAGAAGGGTCTCAGAATTGGAATGGGAAGGAGTTGGATATCACACCTCAAGCTATAGGAAGGGTCTCAGGATTGGAATGGGAAGGAGTTTGATATCACATCTCATGCCATAGTATGGGTCTCAGGTTTGGTAGAAGCATTGGGATATCACATCTCATGCTATCGGAAGGGTATCAGTATTGGATTTGGAAGAAGTTGGATATCCCATCTCATGCTATAGGAAGGGTCTCAGGTTGGAATGGGAAGGAGTTGGATATCACATTTCGTGTTATAGGAAGGGTCTCAGGATTGGAATGGGAAGGACTTGGATATCATATCTCATGCTATAGGACGGGTCTCAGGTTTGTTATTAGAATCATTGAGATATCATATTGCATGCTGTAGGAAGGGTCTAAGGATTGGAATGGGAAGGACCTGGTTATCACATCTCATGCTATAGAACGGCTCTCAGGTTTGGAAAGGGAAGGAGTTGGATATCACATCTCATGTTATAGGATGGATCTCAGGTTTGGTATTAGAAGTATTGAGATATCACATCTCATGTTATCGGAAGGATCTCAGGTTTGGTATTAGAAGTATTGAGATATCACATCTCATGCTATAGGAAGGGTCTCAGGATTGGAATGGGAAGGAGTTGGATATCACATCTCATGCTAAAGGAAGGGTCTCAGGTTTGGTAGAAGCATTGAGATATCACATCTCATGCTATAGGAAGGGTCTCAGGATTGGAATGGGAAGGACTTAGATATCACATATCATGCTATAGGGAGGGTCTCAGTTTTGATATTAGAAGCATTGAGATATCACATCTCATGCTATCGGAAGTGTTTCAGGATTGGAATGGGAAGGAGCTGGATATCACATCTCATGCTAAAGGAAGGGTCTCAGGTTTGGAACGGGAAGGAGTTGGATATCACATCTCATGTTATAGGAAGGGTCTCAGGTTTGGTATAAACATTGAGATATCACATCTCTGCTATCGGAAGTGTCTCAGGATTGGAATGGGAAGGAGTTGGATATCCCATCTCATGTTATAGGACGGGTCTCAGGTTTGTTATTGGAATCATTGAGATATCATATTGCATGCTGTAGGAAGGGTCTAAGGGTTGGAATGTGAAGGACTTGGATATCACATCTCATGCTATAGATAGGCTCTTAGGTTTGGAAAGGGAAGGAGTTGGATCTCACATTTCATGTTAGAGGAAGGATCTCAGGTTTGGTATTAGAAGCATTGAGATATCACATCTCATGCTATAGGAAGGGTCTCAGGATTGGAATGGGAAGGAGTTGGATATCACATCTCATGCTATAGGAAGGGTCTCAGGTTTGGTATAAGCATTGAGATATCACATCTCATGCTATAGGAAGGGTCTCAGGATTGGAATGGAAGGAGTTGGATATCAGATCTCATGTTATAGGAAGGATCTCAGGTTTGGTATTAGAAGCATTGAGACATCACATCTCATGCTATAGGAAGGGTCTCAGGATTGGAATGGGAAGGAGTTGGATATCAAATCTCATGCTATAGGAAGGGTCTCAGGATTGGAATGGGAAGGAGTTGAATATGACATCTCATGCCGTAGGAAGGGTCTCAGGTTTGGTATAAACATTGAGATATCACATCTCTGCTATCAAAAGGGTCTCAGGATTGGAATGGGAAGGAGTTGGATATCCCATCTCATGTTATAGGAAGAGTCTCAAGTTTGGTATTAGAAGCATTGAGATATCACATCTCATGCTATAGGAAGTGTCTCAGGATTGGAATGGGAAGGACTTGGATATCACATCTCATGCTATAGGTAGGGTCTCAGGTTTGTTATTGGAATCATTGAGATATCATGTTGCATGCTGTAGGAAGGGTCTAAGGGTTGGAATGTGAAGGACTTGGATATCACATCTCATGCTATAGATAGGCTCTTAGGTTTGGAAAGGGAAGGAGTTGGATCTCACATTTCATGTTAGAGGAAGGATCTCAGGTTTGGTATTAGAAGCATTGAGATATCACATCTCATGCTATAGGAAGGGTCTCAGGATTGGAATGGGAAGGAGTTGGATATCACATCTCATGCTATAGGAAGGGTCTCAGGTTTGGTATAAGCATTGAGATATCACATCTCATGCTATAGGAAGGGTCTCAGGATTGGAATGGAAGGAGTTGGATATCAGATCTCATGTTATAGGAAGGATCTCAGGTTTGGTATTAGAAGCATTGAGACATCACATCTCATGCTATAGGAAGGGTCTCAGGATTGGAATGGGAAGGAGTTGGATATCAAATCTCATGCTATAGGAAGGGTCTCAGGATTGGAATGGGAAGGAGTTGAATATGACATCTCATGCCGTAGGAAGGGTCTCAGGTTTGGTATAAACATTGAGATATCACATCTCTGCTATCAAAAGGGTCTCAGGATTGGAATGGGAAGGAGTTGGATATCCCATCTCATGTTATAGGAAGAGTCTCAAGTTTGGTATTAGAAGCATTGAGATATCACATCTCATGCTATAGGAAGTGTCTCAGGATTGGAATGGGAAGGACTTGGATATCACATCTCATGCTATAGGTAGGGTCTCAAGTTTGACATTAGAAGCATTGAGATATCACATCTCATGCTATAGGAAGGGTCTGAGGATTGGAATGGGAAGGAGTTGGATATCACATCTCCTGCTATGGGAAGGGTCTCAGGTTTGGTATAAGCAGTGAGATATCACATCTCATGCTATAGGAAGTGTCTCAGGATTGGAATGGGAAGGAGTTGGATATCACATCTCATGTTATAGGAAGGATCTCAGGTTTGGTATAAGCATTGAGATATCACATCTCTGCTATCGGAAGGGTCTCAAGATTGGAATGGGAAGGAGTTGGATATTCCCATCTCATGTTATAGGAAGGGTCTCAGGTTTGGTATTAGAAGCATTGAGATATCACATCTCATGCTATAGGAAGGGTCTCAGGATTGGAATGGGAAGGACTTGGATATCACATCTCATGCTATAGGGAGGGTCTCAAGTTTGATATTAGAAGCTTTGAGATATCACATCTCATGATATCGGAAGGTTCTCAGGATTGGAATGGGAAGGAGTTGGATATCACATCTCATGATAAAGGAAGGGTCTAAGGTTTGGAAGGGGAAGGATTTGGATATCACATCTCATGTTATATTACGGGTCTCAGGTTTGGTATTAGAAGCATTGAGATATCAAGTCTCATAGTATAGGAAGGGTCTCAGAATTGGAATGGGAAGGAGTTGGATATCCCATCTCATGTTATAGGAAGAGTCTCTGGTTTGGTATTAGAATCATTGAGATATCACATCGCATGCTGTAGGAAGGGTCTAAGGATTGGAATGGGATGGACTTGGATATCACATCTCATGTTATAGGTAGGCTCTCAGGTTTGGTATAAGCATTGAGATATCACATCTCATGCTATAGGAAGGGTCTCAGAATTGGAATGGGAAGGAGTTGGATATCACATCTCAAGCTATAGGAAGGGTCTCAGTATTGGAATGGGAAGGACTTGGATATCACATCTCATGCTATAGGAAGGCTCTCAGGTTTGGAAGGGGAAAGAGTTGGATATCTCATTTCATGTTAGAGGTAGGATCTCAGGTTTGGTATTAGAGGCATTGAGATATCACATCTCATGCTATCAGAAGGGTCTCAGGAATAAAATGGGAAGGAGTTAGATATCACATCTCATGCTAAAGGGAGGGTCTCAGGTTTGGAAGGGGAAGGATTTGGATATCACATCTCATGTTATAGGAAGGATCTCAGGTTTGGTATTAGAAGCATTGAGATATCACATCTCATGCTATCGGAAGGATCTCAGGTTTGGTATTAGAAGCATTGAGATATCACATCTCATGCTATCAGAAGAGTCTCAGGATTGGAATAGGAAGGAGTTGGATATCACATTTCATGCTAAAGGGAGGGTCTCAGGTTTGGAAGAGGAAGGATTTGGATATCACATCTCATGTTATCGGAAGGATCTCACGTTTGGTATTAGAAGTATTGAGATATCATATCTCAAGCTATAGGAAGGGTCTCAGGAATGGAATGGGAAGGAGTTAGATATCACATCTCATGCTAAAGGGAGGGTCTCAGGTTTGGAAGGGGAAGGCTTTGGATATCACATCTCATGTTATAGGAAGGATCTCAGGTTTGGTATTAGAAGCATTGAGATATCACATCTCATGCTATCGGAAGGATCTCAGGTTTGGTATTAGAAGCATTGAGATATCACATCTCATGCTATCAGAAGAGTCTCAGGATTGGAATAGGAAGGAGTTGGATATCACATTTCATGCTAAAGGGAGGGTCTCAGGTTTGGAAGGGGAAGGATTTGGATATCACATCTCATGTTATCGGAAGGATCTCACGTTTGGTATTAGAAGTATTGAGATATCATATCTCATGCTATAGGAAGGGTCTCAGGATTGGAATGGGAAGGAGTTGGATATCACATCTCATGCTATAGGGAGGGTCTCAGGATTGGAATGGGAAGGACTTAGATATCACATATCATGCTATAGGGAGGGTCTCAGTTTTGATATTAGAAGCATTGAGATATCACATCTCATGCTATCGGAAGTGTCTCAGGATTGGAATGGGAAGGAGCTGGATATCACATCTCATGCTAAAGGAAGGGTCTCAGGTTTGGAACGGGAAGGATTTGGATATCACATCTCATGTTATAGGAAGGGTCTCAGGTTTGGTATAAGCATTGAGATATCACATCTCTGCTATCGGAAGTGTCTCAGGATTGGAATGGGAAGGAGTTGGATATCCCATCTCATGTTATAGGACGGGTCTCAGGTTTGTTATTAGAATCATTGAGATATCATATTGCATGCTGTAGGAAGGGTCTAAGGGTTGGAATGTGAAGGACTTGGATATCACATCTCATGCTATAGATAGGCTCTTAGGTTTGGAAAGGGAAGGAGTTGGATATCACATTTCATGTTAGAGGAAGGATCTCAGGTTTGGTATTAGAAGCATTGAGATATCACATCTCATGCTATAGGAAGGGTCTCAGGATTGGAATGGGAAGCAGTTGGATATCACATCTCATGCTATAGGAAGGGTCTCAGGTTTGGTATAAGCATTGAGATATCACATCTCATGCTATAGGACGGGTCTCAGGTTTGGAATGGAAGGAGTTGGATATCACATCTCATGTTATAGGAAGGATCTCAGGTTTGGTATTAGAAGCATTGAGACATCGCATCTCATGCTATAGGAAGGGTCTCAGGGTTGGAATGGGAAGGAGTTGGATATCACATCTCATCCAATAGGAAGGGTCTCAGGTTTGGAATGGGAAGGAATTGGATATCACATCTCATGTTATAGGAAGGATCTCGGGTTTGGTATTAGAAGCATTGAGATATCACATCTCATGCTATAGGAAGGGTCTCAGGATTGGAATGTGAAGGATTTGGATATCACATCTCATGCTAAAGGAAGGGTCTCAGGTTTGGTAGAAGCATTGAGATATCACGTCGCTGCTATCGGAAGGGTCTCAGGATTGGATTGGGAAGGAGTTGGATATCCCTTCTCATGCTATAGGAAGGGTCTCAGGATTTGAATGGCAAGGAGTTGGATATCACATCTCATGCCATAGGAAGGGTCTCAGGTTTGGTATAAGCATTGAGATATCACATCTCTGCTATCGGAAGGGTCTCAGGATTGGATTGGGAATGAGTTGGATATCCCTTCTCATGCTATAGGAAGTGTCTCAGGTTGGAATGGGAAGGAGTTGGATATCACATCTCATGTTATAGGAAGGGTCTCAGGATTGGAATGGGAAGGATTTGGATATCACATCTCTTGCTATAGGAAGGGTCTCAGGATTGGAATGGGTAGGAGTTGGATATTACTTTCTTGCTATAGGAAGGGTCTCATGTTTGGAATGGGAAGGAGTTGGATATCACATATGCTATAGTTAGTGTCTCAGGTTTGGAACGGGAAGGAGTTGGATATCACATCTCATGTTATAGGAAGGGTCTCAGGTTTGGTATAAGCATTGAGATATCACATCTCTGCTATCGGAAGCGGCTCAGGATTGGAATGGGAAGGAGTTGGATATCCCATCTCATGTTATAGGAAGAGTCTCTGGTTTGGTATTAGAATCATTGAGATATCACATCGCATGCTGTAGGAAGGGTCTAAGGATTGGAATGGGATGGACTTGGATATCACATCTCATGTTATAGGTAGGCTCTCAGGTTTGCTATAAGCATTGAGATATCACATCTCATGCTATAGGAAGGGTCACAGGATTGGAATGGGAAGGAATTGGATATCACATCTCATGCTATAGGAAGGGTCTCAGATTTGGTATAAGCATTGAGATATCACATCTCATGCTAAAGGAAGGGTCTCAGGATTGGAATGGGAAGGAGTTGTATATGACATCTCAGGCCATAGGAAGGTTCTCAGGTTTGGTATAAGCATTGAGATATCACATCTCTGCTATCGGAAAGGTCTCAGGATTGGAATGGGAAGGAGTTGGATATCCCATCTCATGTTATAGGAAGGGTCTCAGGTTTGGTATTAGAAGCATAGAGATATCACATCTCATGCTATAGGAAGGGTCTCAGGATTGGAATGGGAAGGACTTGGATGTCACATCTCATGCTATAGGTAGGGTCTCAAGTTTGATATTAGAAGCATTGAGATAACAAATCTCATGATATCGGAAGGGTCTCAGGATTGGAATGGGAAGGAGTTGGATATCACATCTCATGATAAAGGAAGGGTCTAAGGTTTGGAAGGGGAAGGATTTGGATATCACATCTCATGTTATAGGACGGGTCTCAGGTTTAATATTAGAAGCATTGAGATATCAAGTCTCATGGTATAAGAAGGGTCTCAGAATTGGAATGGGAAGGAGTTGGATATCACACCTCAAGCTATAGGAAGGGTCTCAGGATTGGAATGGGAAGGAGTTTGATATCACATCTCATGCCATAGTATGGGTCTCAGGTTTGGTAGAAGCATTGGGATATCACATCTCATGCTATCGGAAGGGTATCAGTATTGGATTTGGAAGAAGTTGGATATCCCATCTCATGCTATAGGAAGGGTCTCAGGTTGGAATGGGAAGGAGTTGGATATCACATTTCGTGTTATAGGAAGGGTCTCAGGATTGGAATGGGAAGGACTTGGATATCATATCTCATGCTATAGGACGGGTCTCAGGTTTGTTATTAGAATCATTGAGATATCATATTGCATGCTGTAGGAAGGGTCTAAGGATTGGAATGGGAAGGACCTGGTTATCACATCTCATGCTATAGAACGGCTCTCAGGTTTGGAAAGGGAAGGAGTTGGATATCACATCTCATGTTATAGGATGGATCTCAGGTTTGGTATTAGAAGTATTGAGATATCACATCTCATGTTATCGGAAGGATCTCAGGTTTGGTATTAGAAGTATTGAGATATCACATCTCATGCTATAGGAAGGGTCTCAGGATTGGAATGGGAAGGAGTTGGATATCACATCTCATGCTAAAGGAAGGGTCTCAGGTTTGGTAGAAGCATTGAGATATCACATCTCATGCTATAGGAAGGGTCTCAGGATTGGAATGGGAAGGACTTAGATATCACATATCATGCTATAGGGAGGGTCTCAGTTTTGATATTAGAAGCATTGAGATATCACATCTCATGCTATCGGAAGTGTTTCAGGATTGGAATGGGAAGGAGCTGGATATCACATCTCATGCTAAAGGAAGGGTCTCAGGTTTGGAACGGGAAGGAGTTGGATATCACATCTCATGTTATAGGAAGGGTCTCAGGTTTGGTATAAACATTGAGATATCACATCTCTGCTATCGGAAGTGTCTCAGGATTGGAATGGGAAGGAGTTGGATATCCCATCTCATGTTATAGGACGGGTCTCAGGTTTGTTATTGGAATCATTGAGATATCATATTGCATGCTGTAGGAAGGGTCTAAGGGTTGGAATGTGAAGGACTTGGATATCACATCTCATGCTATAGATAGGCTCTTAGGTTTGGAAAGGGAAGGAGTTGGATCTCACATTTCATGTTAGAGGAAGGATCTCAGGTTTGGTATTAGAAGCATTGAGATATCACATCTCATGCTATAGGAAGGGTCTCAGGATTGGAATGGGAAGGAGTTGGATATCACATCTCATGCTATAGGAAGGGTCTCAGGTTTGGTATAAGCATTGAGATATCACATCTCATGCTATAGGAAGGGTCTCAGGATTGGAATGGAAGGAGTTGGATATCAGATCTCATGTTATAGGAAGGATCTCAGGTTTGGTATTAGAAGCATTGAGACATCACATCTCATGCTATAGGAAGGGTCTCAGGATTGGAATGGGAAGGAGTTGGATATCAAATCTCATGCTATAGGAAGGGTCTCAGGATTGGAATGGGAAGGAGTTGAATATGACATCTCATGCCGTAGGAAGGGTCTCAGGTTTGGTATAAACATTGAGATATCACATCTCTGCTATCAAAAGGGTCTCAGGATTGGAATGGGAAGGAGTTGGATATCCCATCTCATGTTATAGGAAGAGTCTCAAGTTTGGTATTAGAAGCATTGAGATATCACATCTCATGCTATAGGAAGTGTCTCAGGATTGGAATGGGAAGGACTTGGATATCACATCTCATGCTATAGGTAGGGTCTCAGGTTTGTTATTGGAATCATTGAGATATCATGTTGCATGCTGTAGGAAGGGTCTAAGGGTTGGAATGTGAAGGACTTGGATATCACATCTCATGCTATAGATAGGCTCTTAGGTTTGGAAAGGGAAGGAGTTGGATCTCACATTTCATGTTAGAGGAAGGATCTCAGGTTTGGTATTAGAAGCATTGAGATATCACATCTCATGCTATAGGAAGGGTCTCAGGATTGGAATGGGAAGGAGTTGGATATCACATCTCATGCTATAGGAAGGGTCTCAGGTTTGGTATAAGCATTGAGATATCACATCTCATGCTATAGGAAGGGTCTCAGGATTGGAATGGAAGGAGTTGGATATCAGATCTCATGTTATAGGAAGGATCTCAGGTTTGGTATTAGAAGCATTGAGACATCACATCTCATGCTATAGGAAGGGTCTCAGGATTGGAATGGGAAGGAGTTGGATATCAAATCTCATGCTATAGGAAGGGTCTCAGGATTGGAATGGGAAGGAGTTGAATATGACATCTCATGCCGTAGGAAGGGTCTCAGGTTTGGTATAAACATTGAGATATCACATCTCTGCTATCAAAAGGGTCTCAGGATTGGAATGGGAAGGAGTTGGATATCCCATCTCATGTTATAGGAAGAGTCTCAAGTTTGGTATTAGAAGCATTGAGATATCACATCTCATGCTATAGGAAGTGTCTCAGGATTGGAATGGGAAGGACTTGGATATCACATCTCATGCTATAGGTAGGGTCTCAAGTTTGACATTAGAAGCATTGAGATATCACATCTCATGCTATAGGAAGGGTCTGAGGATTGGAATGGGAAGGAGTTGGATATCACATCTCCTGCTATGGGAAGGGTCTCAGGTTTGGTATAAGCAGTGAGATATCACATCTCATGCTATAGGAAGTGTCTCAGGATTGGAATGGGAAGGAGTTGGATATCACATCTCATGTTATAGGAAGGATCTCAGGTTTGGTATAAGCATTGAGATATCACATCTCTGCTATCGGAAGGGTCTCAAGATTGGAATGGGAAGGAGTTGGATATTCCCATCTCATGTTATAGGAAGGGTCTCAGGTTTGGTATTAGAAGCATTGAGATATCACATCTCATGCTATAGGAAGGGTCTCAGGATTGGAATGGGAAGGACTTGGATATCACATCTCATGCTATAGGGAGGGTCTCAAGTTTGATATTAGAAGCTTTGAGATATCACATCTCATGATATCGGAAGGTTCTCAGGATTGGAATGGGAAGGAGTTGGATATCACATCTCATGATAAAGGAAGGGTCTAAGGTTTGGAAGGGGAAGGATTTGGATATCACATCTCATGTTATATTACGGGTCTCAGGTTTGGTATTAGAAGCATTGAGATATCAAGTCTCATAGTATAGGAAGGGTCTCAGAATTGGAATGGGAAGGAGTTGGATATCCCATCTCATGTTATAGGAAGAGTCTCTGGTTTGGTATTAGAATCATTGAGATATCACATCGCATGCTGTAGGAAGGGTCTAAGGATTGGAATGGGATGGACTTGGATATCACATCTCATGTTATAGGTAGGCTCTCAGGTTTGGTATAAGCATTGAGATATCACATCTCATGCTATAGGAAGGGTCTCAGAATTGGAATGGGAAGGAGTTGGATATCACATCTCAAGCTATAGGAAGGGTCTCAGTATTGGAATGGGAAGGACTTGGATATCACATCTCATGCTATAGGAAGGCTCTCAGGTTTGGAAGGGGAAAGAGTTGGATATCTCATTTCATGTTAGAGGTAGGATCTCAGGTTTGGTATTAGAGGCATTGAGATATCACATCTCATGCTATCAGAAGGGTCTCAGGAATAAAATGGGAAGGAGTTAGATATCACATCTCATGCTAAAGGGAGGGTCTCAGGTTTGGAAGGGGAAGGATTTGGATATCACATCTCATGTTATAGGAAGGATCTCAGGTTTGGTATTAGAAGCATTGAGATATCACATCTCATGCTATCGGAAGGATCTCAGGTTTGGTATTAGAAGCATTGAGATATCACATCTCATGCTATCAGAAGAGTCTCAGGATTGGAATAGGAAGGAGTTGGATATCACATTTCATGCTAAAGGGAGGGTCTCAGGTTTGGAAGAGGAAGGATTTGGATATCACATCTCATGTTATCGGAAGGATCTCACGTTTGGTATTAGAAGTATTGAGATATCATATCTCAAGCTATAGGAAGGGTCTCAGGAATGGAATGGGAAGGAGTTAGATATCACATCTCATGCTAAAGGGAGGGTCTCAGGTTTGGAAGGGGAAGGCTTTGGATATCACATCTCATGTTATAGGAAGGATCTCAGGTTTGGTATTAGAAGCATTGAGATATCACATCTCATGCTATCGGAAGGATCTCAGGTTTGGTATTAGAAGCATTGAGATATCACATCTCATGCTATCAGAAGAGTCTCAGGATTGGAATAGGAAGGAGTTGGATATCACATTTCATGCTAAAGGGAGGGTCTCAGGTTTGGAAGGGGAAGGATTTGGATATCACATCTCATGTTATCGGAAGGATCTCACGTTTGGTATTAGAAGTATTGAGATATCATATCTCATGCTATAGGAAGGGTCTCAGGATTGGAATGGGAAGGAGTTGGATATCACATCTCATGCTATAGGGAGGGTCTCAGGATTGGAATGGGAAGGACTTAGATATCACATATCATGCTATAGGGAGGGTCTCAGTTTTGATATTAGAAGCATTGAGATATCACATCTCATGCTATCGGAAGTGTCTCAGGATTGGAATGGGAAGGAGCTGGATATCACATCTCATGCTAAAGGAAGGGTCTCAGGTTTGGAACGGGAAGGATTTGGATATCACATCTCATGTTATAGGAAGGGTCTCAGGTTTGGTATAAGCATTGAGATATCACATCTCTGCTATCGGAAGTGTCTCAGGATTGGAATGGGAAGGAGTTGGATATCCCATCTCATGTTATAGGACGGGTCTCAGGTTTGTTATTAGAATCATTGAGATATCATATTGCATGCTGTAGGAAGGGTCTAAGGGTTGGAATGTGAAGGACTTGGATATCACATCTCATGCTATAGATAGGCTCTTAGGTTTGGAAAGGGAAGGAGTTGGATATCACATTTCATGTTAGAGGAAGGATCTCAGGTTTGGTATTAGAAGCATTGAGATATCACATCTCATGCTATAGGAAGGGTCTCAGGATTGGAATGGGAAGCAGTTGGATATCACATCTCATGCTATAGGAAGGGTCTCAGGTTTGGTATAAGCATTGAGATATCACATCTCATGCTATAGGACGGGTCTCAGGTTTGGAATGGAAGGAGTTGGATATCACATCTCATGTTATAGGAAGGATCTCAGGTTTGGTATTAGAAGCATTGAGACATCGCATCTCATGCTATAGGAAGGGTCTCAGGGTTGGAATGGGAAGGAGTTGGATATCACATCTCATCCAATAGGAAGGGTCTCAGGTTTGGAATGGGAAGGAATTGGATATCACATCTCATGTTATAGGAAGGATCTCGGGTTTGGTATTAGAAGCATTGAGATATCACATCTCATGCTATAGGAAGGGTCTCAGGATTGGAATGTGAAGGATTTGGATATCACATCTCATGCTAAAGGAAGGGTCTCAGGTTTGGTAGAAGCATTGAGATATCACGTCGCTGCTATCGGAAGGGTCTCAGGATTGGATTGGGAAGGAGTTGGATATCCCTTCTCATGCTATAGGAAGGGTCTCAGGATTTGAATGGCAAGGAGTTGGATATCACATCTCATGCCATAGGAAGGGTCTCAGGTTTGGTATAAGCATTGAGATATCACATCTCTGCTATCGGAAGGGTCTCAGGATTGGATTGGGAATGAGTTGGATATCCCTTCTCATGCTATAGGAAGTGTCTCAGGTTGGAATGGGAAGGAGTTGGATATCACATCTCATGTTATAGGAAGGGTCTCAGGATTGGAATGGGAAGGATTTGGATATCACATCTCTTGCTATAGGAAGGGTCTCAGGATTGGAATGGGTAGGAGTTGGATATTACTTTCTTGCTATAGGAAGGGTCTCATGTTTGGAATGGGAAGGAGTTGGATATCACATATGCTATAGTTAGTGTCTCAGGTTTGGAACGGGAAGGAGTTGGATATCACATCTCATGTTATAGGAAGGGTCTCAGGTTTGGTATAAGCATTGAGATATCACATCTCTGCTATCGGAAGCGGCTCAGGATTGGAATGGGAAGGAGTTGGATATCCCATCTCATGTTATAGGAAGAGTCTCTGGTTTGGTATTAGAATCATTGAGATATCACATCGCATGCTGTAGGAAGGGTCTAAGGATTGGAATGGGATGGACTTGGATATCACATCTCATGTTATAGGTAGGCTCTCAGGTTTGCTATAAGCATTGAGATATCACATCTCATGCTATAGGAAGGGTCACAGGATTGGAATGGGAAGGAATTGGATATCACATCTCATGCTATAGGAAGGGTCTCAGATTTGGTATAAGCATTGAGATATCACATCTCATGCTAAAGGAAGGGTCTCAGGATTGGAATGGGAAGGAGTTGTATATGACATCTCAGGCCATAGGAAGGTTCTCAGGTTTGGTATAAGCATTGAGATATCACATCTCTGCTATCGGAAAGGTCTCAGGATTGGAATGGGAAGGAGTTGGATATCCCATCTCATGTTATAGGAAGGGTCTCAGGTTTGGTATTAGAAGCATAGAGATATCACATCTCATGCTATAGGAAGGGTCTCAGGATTGGAATGGGAAGGACTTGGATGTCACATCTCATGCTATAGGTAGGGTCTCAAGTTTGATATTAGAAGCATTGAGATAACAAATCTCATGATATCGGAAGGGTCTCAGGATTGGAATGGGAAGGAGTTGGATATCACATCTCATGATAAAGGAAGGGTCTAAGGTTTGGAAGGGGAAGGATTTGGATATCACATCTCATGTTATAGGACGGGTCTCAGGTTTAATATTAGAAGCATTGAGATATCAAGTCTCATGGTATAAGAAGGGTCTCAGAATTGGAATGGGAAGGAGTTGGATATCACACCTCAAGCTATAGGAAGGGTCTCAGGATTGGAATGGGAAGGAGTTTGATATCACATCTCATGCCATAGTATGGGTCTCAGGTTTGGTAGAAGCATTGGGATATCACATCTCATGCTATCGGAAGGGTATCAGTATTGGATTTGGAAGAAGTTGGATATCCCATCTCATGCTATAGGAAGGGTCTCAGGTTGGAATGGGAAGGAGTTGGATATCACATTTCGTGTTATAGGAAGGGTCTCAGGATTGGAATGGGAAGGATTGGGATATCATATCTCATGCTATAGGACGGGTCTCAGGTTTGTTATTAGAATCATTGAGATATCATATTGCATGCTGTAGGAAGGGTCTAAGGATTGGAATGGGAAGGACCTGGTTATCACATCTCATGCTATAGAACGGCTCTCAGGTTTGGAAAGGGAAGGAGTTGGATATCACATCTCATGTTATAGGATGGATCTCAGGTTTGGTATTAGAAGTATTGAGATATCACATCTCATGTTATCGGAAGGATCTCAGGTTTGGTATTAGAAGTATTGAGATATCACATCTCATGCTATAGGAAGGGTCTCAGGATTGGAATGGGAAGGAGTTGGATATCACATCTCATGCTAAAGGAAGGGTCTCAGGTTTGGTAGAAGCATTGAGATATCACATCTCATGCTATAGGAAGGGTCTCAGGATTGGAATGGGAAGGACTTAGATATCACATATCATGCTATAGGGAGGGTCTCAGTTTTGATATTAGAAGCATTGAGATATCACATCTCATGCTATCGGAAGTGTTTCAGGATTGGAATGGGAAGGAGCTGGATATCACATCTCATGCTAAAGGAAGGGTCTCAGGTTTGGAACGGGAAGGAGTTGGATATCACATCTCATGTTATAGGAAGGGTCTCAGGTTTGGTATAAACATTGAGATATCACATCTCTGCTATCGGAAGTGTCTCAGGATTGGAATGGGAAGGAGTTGGATATCCCATCTCATGTTATAGGACGGGTCTCAGGTTTGTTATTGGAATCATTGAGATATCATATTGCATGCTGTAGGAAGGGTCTAAGGGTTGGAATGTGAAGGACTTGGATATCACATCTCATGCTATAGATAGGCTCTTAGGTTTGGAAAGGGAAGGAGTTGGATCTCACATTTCATGTTAGAGGAAGGATCTCAGGTTTGGTATTAGAAGCATTGAGATATCACATCTCATGCTATAGGAAGGGTCTCAGGATTGGAATGGGAAGGAGTTGGATATCACATCTCATGCTATAGGAAGGGTCTCAGGTTTGGTATAAGCATTGAGATATCACATCTCATGCTATAGGAAGGGTCTCAGGATTGGAATGGAAGGAGTTGGATATCAGATCTCATGTTATAGGAAGGATCTCAGGTTTGGTATTAGAAGCATTGAGACATCACATCTCATGCTATAGGAAGGGTCTCAGGATTGGAATGGGAAGGAGTTGGATATCAAATCTCATGCTATAGGAAGGGTCTCAGGATTGGAATGGGAAGGAGTTGAATATGACATCTCATGCCGTAGGAAGGGTCTCAGGTTTGGTATAAACATTGAGATATCACATCTCTGCTATCAAAAGGGTCTCAGGATTGGAATGGGAAGGAGTTGGATATCCCATCTCATGTTATAGGAAGAGTCTCAAGTTTGGTATTAGAAGCATTGAGATATCACATCTCATGCTATAGGAAGTGTCTCAGGATTGGAATGGGAAGGACTTGGATATCACATCTCATGCTATAGGTAGGGTCTCAGGTTTGTTATTGGAATCATTGAGATATCATGTTGCATGCTGTAGGAAGGGTCTAAGGGTTGGAATGTGAAGGACTTGGATATCACATCTCATGCTATAGATAGGCTCTTAGGTTTGGAAAGGGAAGGAGTTGGATCTCACATTTCATGTTAGAGGAAGGATCTCAGGTTTGGTATTAGAAGCATTGAGATATCACATCTCATGCTATAGGAAGGGTCTCAGGATTGGAATGGGAAGGAGTTGGATATCACATCTCATGCTATAGGAAGGGTCTCAGGTTTGGTATAAGCATTGAGATATCACATCTCATGCTATAGGAAGGGTCTCAGGATTGGAATGGAAGGAGTTGGATATCAGATCTCATGTTATAGGAAGGATCTCAGGTTTGGTATTAGAAGCATTGAGACATCACATCTCATGCTATAGGAAGGGTCTCAGGATTGGAATGGGAAGGAGTTGGATATCAAATCTCATGCTATAGGAAGGGTCTCAGGATTGGAATGGGAAGGAGTTGAATATGACATCTCATGCCGTAGGAAGGGTCTCAGGTTTGGTATAAACATTGAGATATCACATCTCTGCTATCAAAAGGGTCTCAGGATTGGAATGGGAAGGAGTTGGATATCCCATCTCATGTTATAGGAAGAGTCTCAAGTTTGGTATTAGAAGCATTGAGATATCACATCTCATGCTATAGGAAGTGTCTCAGGATTGGAATGGGAAGGACTTGGATATCACATCTCATGCTATAGGTAGGGTCTCAAGTTTGACATTAGAAGCATTGAGATATCACATCTCATGCTATAGGAAGGGTCTGAGGATTGGAATGGGAAGGAGTTGGATATCACATCTCCTGCTATGGGAAGGGTCTCAGGTTTGGTATAAGCAGTGAGATATCACATCTCATGCTATAGGAAGTGTCTCAGGATTGGAATGGGAAGGAGTTGGATATCACATCTCATGTTATAGGAAGGATCTCAGGTTTGGTATAAGCATTGAGATATCACATCTCTGCTATCGGAAGGGTCTCAAGATTGGAATGGGAAGGAGTTGGATATTCCCATCTCATGTTATAGGAAGGGTCTCAGGTTTGGTATTAGAAGCATTGAGATATCACATCTCATGCTATAGGAAGGGTCTCAGGATTGGAATGGGAAGGACTTGGATATCACATCTCATGCTATAGGGAGGGTCTCAAGTTTGATATTAGAAGCTTTGAGATATCACATCTCATGATATCGGAAGGTTCTCAGGATTGGAATGGGAAGGAGTTGGATATCACATCTCATGATAAAGGAAGGGTCTAAGGTTTGGAAGGGGAAGGATTTGGATATCACATCTCATGTTATATTACGGGTCTCAGGTTTGGTATTAGAAGCATTGAGATATCAAGTCTCATAGTATAGGAAGGGTCTCAGAATTGGAATGGGAAGGAGTTGGATATCCCATCTCATGTTATAGGAAGAGTCTCTGGTTTGGTATTAGAATCATTGAGATATCACATCGCATGCTGTAGGAAGGGTCTAAGGATTGGAATGGGATGGACTTGGATATCACATCTCATGTTATAGGTAGGCTCTCAGGTTTGGTATAAGCATTGAGATATCACATCTCATGCTATAGGAAGGGTCTCAGAATTGGAATGGGAAGGAGTTGGATATCACATCTCAAGCTATAGGAAGGGTCTCAGTATTGGAATGGGAAGGACTTGGATATCACATCTCATGCTATAGGAAGGCTCTCAGGTTTGGAAGGGGAAAGAGTTGGATATCTCATTTCATGTTAGAGGTAGGATCTCAGGTTTGGTATTAGAGGCATTGAGATATCACATCTCATGCTATCAGAAGGGTCTCAGGAATAAAATGGGAAGGAGTTAGATATCACATCTCATGCTAAAGGGAGGGTCTCAGGTTTGGAAGGGGAAGGATTTGGATATCACATCTCATGTTATAGGAAGGATCTCAGGTTTGGTATTAGAAGCATTGAGATATCACATCTCATGCTATCGGAAGGATCTCAGGTTTGGTATTAGAAGCATTGAGATATCACATCTCATGCTATCAGAAGAGTCTCAGGATTGGAATAGGAAGGAGTTGGATATCACATTTCATGCTAAAGGGAGGGTCTCAGGTTTGGAAGAGGAAGGATTTGGATATCACATCTCATGTTATCGGAAGGATCTCACGTTTGGTATTAGAAGTATTGAGATATCATATCTCAAGCTATAGGAAGGGTCTCAGGAATGGAATGGGAAGGAGTTAGATATCACATCTCATGCTAAAGGGAGGGTCTCAGGTTTGGAAGGGGAAGGCTTTGGATATCACATCTCATGTTATAGGAAGGATCTCAGGTTTGGTATTAGAAGCATTGAGATATCACATCTCATGCTATCGGAAGGATCTCAGGTTTGGTATTAGAAGCATTGAGATATCACATCTCATGCTATCAGAAGAGTCTCAGGATTGGAATAGGAAGGAGTTGGATATCACATTTCATGCTAAAGGGAGGGTCTCAGGTTTGGAAGGGGAAGGATTTGGATATCACATCTCATGTTATCGGAAGGATCTCACGTTTGGTATTAGAAGTATTGAGATATCATATCTCATGCTATAGGAAGGGTCTCAGGATTGGAATGGGAAGGAGTTGGATATCACATCTCATGCTATAGGGAGGGTCTCAGGATTGGAATGGGAAGGACTTAGATATCACATATCATGCTATAGGGAGGGTCTCAGTTTTGATATTAGAAGCATTGAGATATCACATCTCATGCTATCGGAAGTGTCTCAGGATTGGAATGGGAAGGAGCTGGATATCACATCTCATGCTAAAGGAAGGGTCTCAGGTTTGGAACGGGAAGGATTTGGATATCACATCTCATGTTATAGGAAGGGTCTCAGGTTTGGTATAAGCATTGAGATATCACATCTCTGCTATCGGAAGTGTCTCAGGATTGGAATGGGAAGGAGTTGGATATCCCATCTCATGTTATAGGACGGGTCTCAGGTTTGTTATTAGAATCATTGAGATATCATATTGCATGCTGTAGGAAGGGTCTAAGGGTTGGAATGTGAAGGACTTGGATATCACATCTCATGCTATAGATAGGCTCTTAGGTTTGGAAAGGGAAGGAGTTGGATATCACATTTCATGTTAGAGGAAGGATCTCAGGGTTGGTATTAGAAGCATTGAGATATCACATCTCATGCTATAGGAAGGGTCTCAGGATTGGAATGGGAAGCAGTTGGATATCACATCTCATGCTATAGGAAGGGTCTCAGGTTTGGTATAAGCCTTGAGATATCACATCTCATGGTATAGGACGGGTCTCAGGATTGGAATGGAAGGAGTTGGATATCACATCTCATGTTATAGGAAGGATCTCAGGTTTGGTATTAGAAGCATTGAGACATCACATCTCATGCTATAGGAAGGGTCTCAAGGTTGGAATGGGAAGGAGTTGGATATCACATCTCATCCAATAGGAAGGGTCTAAGGATTGGAATGGGATGGACTTGGATATCACATCTCATGTTATAGGTAGGCTCTCAGGTTTGGTATAAGCATTGAGATATCACATCTCATGCTATAGGAAGGGTCTCAGAATTGGAATGGGAAGGAGTTGGATATCACATCTCAAGCTATAGGAAGGGTCTCAGTATTGGAATGGGAAGGACTTGGATATCACATCTCATGCTATAGGAAGGCTCTCAGGTTTGGAAGGGGAAAGAGTTGGATATCTCATTTCATGTTAGAGGTAGGATCTCAGGTTTGGTATTAGAGGCATTGAGATATCACATCTCATGCTATCAGAAGGGTCTCAGGAATGGAATGGGAAGGAGTTAGATATCACATCTCATGCTAAAGGGAGGGTCTCAGGTTTGGAAGGGGAAGGATTTGGATATCACATCTCATGTTATAGGAAGGATCTCAGGTTTGGTATTAGAAGCATTGAGATATCACATCTCATGCTATCGGAAGGATCTCAGGTTTGGTATTAGAAGCATTGAGATATCACATCTCATGCTATCAGAAGAGTCTCAGGATTGGAATAGGAAGGAGTTGGATATCACATTTCATGCTAAAGGGAGGGTCTCAGGTTTGGAAGGGGAAGGATTTGGATATCACATCTCATGTTATCGGAAGGATCTCACGTTTGGTATTAGAAGTATTGAGATATCATATCTCATGCTATAGGAAGGGTCTCAGGATTGGAATGGGAAGGAGTTGGATATCACATCTCATGCTATAGGGAGGGTCTCAGGATTGGAATGGGAAGGACTTAGATATCACATATCATGCTATAGGGAGGGTCTCAGTTTTGATATTAGAAGCATTGAGATATCACATCTCATGCTATCGGAAGTGTCTCAGGATTGGAATGGGAAGGAGCTAGATATCACATCTCATGCTAAAGGAAGGGTCTCAGGTTTGGAACGGGAAGGATTTGGATATCACATCTCATGTTATAGGAAGGGTCTCAGGTTTGGTATAAGCATTGAGATATCACATCTCTGCTATCGGAAGTGTCTCAGGATTGGAATGGGAAGGAGTTGGATATCCCATCTCATGTTATAGGACGGGTCTCAGGTTTGTTATTAGAATCATTGAGATATCATATTGCATGCTGTAGGAAGGGTCTAAGGGTTGGAATGTGAAGGACTTGGATATCACATCTCATGCTATAGATAGGCTCTTAGGTTTGGAAAGGGAAGGAGTTGGATATCACATTTCATGTTAGAGGAAGGATCTCAGGTTTGGTATTAGAAGCATTGAGATATCACATCTCATGCTATAGGAAGGGTTTCAGGATTGGAATGGGAAGCAGTTGGATATCACATCTCATGCTATAGGAAGTGTCTCAGGTTTGGTATAAGCCTTGAGATATCACATCTCATGCTATAGGACGGGTCTCAGGATTGGAATGGAAGGAGTTGGATATCACATCTCATGTTATAGGAAGGATCTCAGGTTTGGTATTAGAAGCATTGAGACATCACATCTCATGCTATAGGAAGGGTCTCAAGGTTGAAATGGGAAGGAGTTGGATATCACATCTCATCCAATAGGAAGGGTCTCAGGATTGGAATGGGAAGGAATTGGATATCACATCTCATGTTATAGGAAGGATCTCAGGTTTGGTATTAGAAGCATTGATATATCACATCTCATGCTATAGGAAGGGTCTCAGGATTGGAATGTGAAGGATTTGGATATCACATCTCATGCTAAAGGAAGGGTCTCAGGTTTGGTAGAAGCATTGAGATATCACGTCGCTGCTATCGGAAGGGTCTCAGGATTGGATTGGGAAGGAGTTGGATATCCCTTCTCATGCTATAGGAAGGGTCTCAGGATTTGAATGGCAAGGAGTTGGATATCACATCTCATGCCATAGGAAGGGACTCAGGTTTGGTATAAGCATTGAGATATCACATCTCTGCTATCGGAAGGGTCTCAGGATTGGATTGGGAAGGAGTTGGATATCCCTTCTCATGCTATAGGAAGTGTCTCAGGTTGGAATGGGAAGGAGTTGGATATCACATCTCATGTTATAGGAAGGGTCTCAGGATTGGAATGGGAAGGATTTGGATATCACATCTCTTGCTATAGGAAGGGTCTCAGGATTGGAATGGGTAGGAGTTGGATATTACTTTCTTGCTATAGGAAGGGTCTCATGTTTGGAATGGGAAGGAGTTGGATATCACATATGCTATAGTTAGTGTCTCAGGTTTGGAACGGGAAGGAGTTGGATATCACATCTCATGTTATAGGAAGGGTCTCAGGTTTGGTATAAGCATTGAGATATCACATCTCTGCTATCGGAAGCGGCTCAGGATTGGAATGGGAAGGAGTTGGATATCCCATCTCATGTTATAGGAAGAGTCTCTGGTTTGGTATTAGAATTATTGAGATATCACATCGCATGCTGTAGGAAGGGTCTAAGGATTGGAATGGGATAGACTTGGATATCACATCTCATGTTATAGGTAGGCTCTCAGGTTTGGTATAAGCATTGAGATATCACATCTCATGCTAAAGGAAGGGTCTCAGGATTGGAATGGGAAGGAGTTGTATATGACATCTCAGGCCATAGGAAGGTTCTCAGGTTTGGTATAAGCATTGAGATATCACATCTCTGCTATCGGAAAGGTCTCAGGATTGGAATGGGAAGGAGTTGGATATCCCATCTCATGTTATAGGAAGGGTCTCAGGTTTGGTATTAGAAGCATAGAGATATCACATCTCATGCTATAGGAAGGGTCTCAGGATTGGAATGGGAAGGACTTGGATGTCACATCTCATGCTTTAGGGAGGGTCTCAAGTTTGATATTAGAAGCATTGAGATAACAAATCTCATGATATCGGAAGGGTCTCAGGATTGGAATGGGAAGGAGTTGGATATCACATCTCATGATAAAGGAAGGGTCTAAGGTTTGGAAGGGGAAGGATTTGGATATCACATCTCATGTTATAGGACGGGTCTCAGGTTTAATATTAGAAGCATTGAGATATCAAGTCTCATGGTATAAGAAGGGTCTCAGAATTGGAATGGGAAGGAGTTGGATATCACACCTCAAGCTATAGGAAGGGTCTCAGGATTGGAATGGGAAGGAGTTTGATATCACATCTCATGCCATAGTATGGGTCTCAGGTTTGGTAGAAGCATTGGGATATCACATCTCATGCTATCGGAAGGGTATCAGTATTGGATTTGGAAGAAGTTGGATATCCCATCTCATGCTATAGGAATGGTCTCAGGTTGGAATGGGAAGGAGTTGGATATCACATTTCATGTTATAGGAAGGGTCTCAGGATTGGAATGGGAAGGACTTGGATATCATATCTCATGCTATAGGACGGGTCTCAGGTTTGTTATTAGAATCATTGAGATATCATATTGCATGCTATAGGAAGGGTCTCAGGATTGGAATGGGAAGCAGTTGGATATCACATCTCATGCTATAGGAAGGGTCTCAGGTTTGGTATAAGCCTTGAGATATCACATCTCATGCTATAGGACGGGTCTCAGGATTGGAATAGAAGGAGTTGGAAATCACATCTCATGTTATAGGAAGGATCTCAGGTTTGGTATTAGAAGCATTGAGACATCACATCTCATGCTATAGGAAGGGTCTCAAGGTTGGAATGGGAAGGAGTTGGATATCACATCTCATCCAATAGGAAGGGTCTCAGGTTTGGAATGGGAAGGAATTGGATATCACATCTCATGTTATAGGAAGGATCTCAGGTTTGGTATTAGAAGCATTGAGATATCACATCTCATGCTATAGGAAGGGTCTCAGGATTGGAATGTGAAGGATTTGGATATCACATCTCATGCTAAAGGAAGGGTCTCAGGTTTGGTAGAAGCATTGAGATATCACGTTGCTGCTATCGGAAGGGTCTCAGGATTGGATTGGGAAGGAGTTGGATATCCCTTCTCATGCTATAGGAAGGGTCTCAGGATTTGAATGGCAAGGAGTTGGATATCACATCTCATGCCATAGGAAGGGTCTCAGGTTTGGTATAAGCATTGAGATATCACATCTCTGCTATCGGAAGGGTCTCAGGATTGGATTGGGAAGGAGTTGGATATCCCTTCTCATGCTATAGGAAGTGTCTCAGGTTGGAATGGGAAGGAGTTGGATATCACATCTCATGTTATAGGAAGGGTCTCAGGATTGGAATGGGAAGGATTTGGATATCACATCTCTTGCTATAGGAAGGGTCTCAGGATTGGAATGGGTAGGAGTTGGATATTACTTTCTTGCTATAGGAAGGGTCTCATGTTTGGAATGGGAAGGAGTTGGATATCACATATGCTATAGTTAGTGTCTCAGGTTTGGAACGGGAAGGAGTTGGATATCACATCTCATGTTATAGGAAGGGTCTCAGGTTTGGTATAAGCATTGAGATATCACATCTCTGCTATCGGAAGCGGCTCAGGATTGGAATGGGAAGGAGTTGGATATCCCATCTCATGTTATAGTAAGAGTCTCTGGTTTGGTATTAGAATCATTGAGATATCACATTGCATACTGTAGGAAGGGTCTAAGGATTGGAATGGGATGGACTTGGATATCACATCTCATGCTATAGGTAGGCTCTCAGGTTTGGTATAAGCATTGAGATATCACATCTCATGCTATAGGAAGGGTCTCAGGATTGGAATGGGAAGGATTTGTATATCACATCTCATGCTATAGGAAGGGTCTCAGATTTGGTATAAGCATTGAGATATCACATCTCATGCTAAAGGAAGGGTCTCAGGATTGGAATGGGAAGGAGTTGTATATGACATCTCAGGCCATAGGAAGGGTCTCAGGTTTGGTATAAGCATTGAGATATCACATCTCTGCTATCGGAAGGGTCTCAGGATTGGAATGGGAAGGAGTTGGATATCCCATCTCATGTTATAGGAAGGGTCTCAGGTTTAATATTAGAAGCATTGAGATATCAAGTCTCATGGTATAAGAAGGGTCTCAGAATTGGAATGGGAAGGAGTTGGATATCACACCTCAAGCTATAGGAAGGGTCTCAGGATTGGAATGGGAAGGAGTTTGATATCACATCTCATGCCATAGTATGGGTCTCAGGTTTGGTAGAAGCATTGGGATATCACATCTCATGCTATCGGAAGGGTATCAGTATTGGATTTGGAAGAAGTTGGATATCCCATCTCATGCTATAGGAAGGGTCTCAGGTTGGAATGGGAAGGAGTTGGATATCACATTTCATGTTATAGGAAGGGTCTCAGGATTGGAATGGGAAGGACTTGGATATCATATCTCATGCTAAAGGACGGGTCTCAGGTTTGTTATTAGAATCATTGAGATATCATATTGCATGCTGTAGGAAGGGTTAAGGATTGGAATGGGAAGGACCTGGATATCACATCTCATGCTATAGAACGGCTCTCAGGTTTGGAAAGGGAAGGAGTTGGATATCACATCTCATGTTATAGGATGGATCTCAGGTTTGGTATTAGAAGTATTGAGATATCACATCTCATGTTATCGGAAGGATCTCAGGTTTGGTATTAGAAGTATTGAGATATCACATCTCATGCTATAGGAAGGGTTTCAGGATTGGAATGGGAAGGAGTTGGATATCACATCTCATGCTAAAGGAAGGGTCTCAGGTTTGGTAGAAGCATTGAGATATCACATCTCATGCTATAGGAAGGGTCTCAGGATTGGAATGGGAAGGACTTAGATATCACATATCATGCTATAGGGAGGGTCTCAGTTTTGATATTAGAAGCATTGAGATATCACATCTCATGCTATCGGAAGTGTCTCAGGATTGGAATGGGAAGGAGCTGGATATCACATCTCATACTAAAGGAAGGGTGTCAGGTTTGGAACGGGAAGGAGTTGGATATCACATCTCATGTTATAGGAAGGGTCTCAGGTTTGGTATAAACATTGAGATATCACATCTCTGCTATCGGAAGTGTCTCAGGATTGGAATGGGAAGGAGTTGGATATCCCATCTCATGTTATAGGACGGGTCTCAGGTTTGTTATTAGAATCATTGAGATATCATATTGCATGCTGTAGGAAGGGTCTAAGGGTTGGAATGTGAAGGACTTGGATATCACATCTCATGCTATAGATAGGCTCTTAGGTTTGGAAAGGGAAGGAGTTGGATCTCACATTTCATGTTAGAGGAAGGATCTCAGGTTTGGTATTAGAAGCATTGAGATATCACATCTCATGCTATAGGAAGGGTCTCAGGATTGGAATGGGAAGGAGTTGGATATCACATCTCATGCTATAGGAAGGGTCTCAGGTTTGGTATAAGCATTGAGATATCACATCTCATGCTATAGGAAGGTTCTCAGGATTGGAATGGAAGGAGTTGGATATCACATCTCATGTTATAGGAAGGGTCTCAGGATTGGAATGGGAAGGATTTGGATATCACATCTCTTGCTATAGGAAGGGTCTCAGGATTGGAATGGGTAGGAGTTGGATATTACTTTCTTGCTATAGGAAGGGTCCCATGTTTGGAATGGGAAGGAGTTGGATATCACATATGCTATAGTTAGTGTCTCAGGTTTGGAACGGGAAGGAGTTGGATATCACATCTCATGTTATAGGAAGGGTCTCAGGTTTGGTATAAGCATTGAGATATCACATCTCTGCTATCGGAAGCGGCTCAGGATTGGAATGGGAAGGAGTTGGATATCCCATCTCATGTTATAGGAAGAGTCTCTGGTTTGGTATTAGAATCATTGAGATATCACATCGCATGCTGTAGGAAGGGTCTAAGGATTGGAATGGGATGGACTTGGATATCACATCTCATGTTATAGGTAGGCTCTCAGGTTTGGTATAAGCATTGAGATATCACATCTCATGCTATAGGAAGGGTCTCAGGATTGGAATGGGAAGGAATTGGATATCACATCTCATGCTATAGGAAGGGTCTCAGATTTAGTATAAGCATTGAGATATCACATCTCATGCTAAAGGAAGGGTCTCAGGATTGGAATGGGAAGGAGTTGTATATGACATCTCAGGCCATAGGAAGGTTCTCAGGTTTGGTATAAGCATTGAGATATCACATCTCTGCTATCGGAAAGGTCTCAGGATTGGAATGGGAAGGAGTTGGATATCCCATCTCATGTTATAGGAAGGGTCTCAGGTTTGGTATTAGAAGCATAGAAATATCACATCTCATGCTATAGGAAGGGTCTCAGGATTGGAATGGGAAGGACTTGGATGTCACATCTCATGCTATAGGGAGGGTCTCAAGTTTGATATTAGAAGCATTGAGATAACAAATCTCATGATATCGGAAGGGTCTCAGGATTGGAATGGGAAGGAGTTGGATATCACATCTCATGATAAAGGAAGGGTCTAAGGTTTGGAAGGGGAAGGATTTGGATATCACATCTCATGTTATAGGACGGGTCTCAGGTTTAATATTAGAAGCATTGAGATATCAAGTCTCATGGTATAAGAAGGGTCTCAGAATTGGAATGGGAAGGAGTTGGATATCACACCTCAAGCTATAGGAAGGGTCTCAGGATTGGAATGGGAAGGAGTTTGATATCACATCTCATGCCATAGTATGGGTCTCAGGTTTGGTAGAAGCATTGGGATATCACATCTCATGCTATCGGAAGGGTATCAGTATTGGATTTGGAAGAAGTTGGATATCACATTTCATGTTATAGGAAGGGTCTCAGGATTGGAATGGGAAGGACTTGGATATCATATATCATGCTATAGGACGGGTCTCAGGTTTGTTATTAGAATCATTGAGATATCATATTGCATGCTGTAGGAAGGGTCTAAGGATTGGAATGGGAAGGACCTGGATATCACATCTCATGCTATAGAACGGCTCTCAGGTTTGGAAAGGGAAGGAGTTGGATATCACATCTCATGTTATAGGATGGATCTCAGGTTTGGTATTAGAAGTATTGAGATATCACATCTCATGCTATAGGAAGGGTCTCAGGATTGGAATGGGAAGGAGTTGGATATTACATCTCATGCTAAAGGAAGGGTCTCAGGTTTGGTAGAAGCATTGAGATATCACATCTCATGCTATAGGAAGGGTCTCAGGATTGGAATGGGAAGGACTTAGATATCACATATCATGCTATAGGGAGGGTCTCAGTTTTGATATTAGAAGCATTGAGATATCACATCTCATGCTATCGGAAGTGTCTCAGGATTGGAATGGGAAGGAGCTGGATATCACATCTCATGCTAAAGGAAGGGTCTCAGGTTTGGAACGGGAAGGAGTTGGATATCACATCTCATGTTATAGGAAGGGTCTCAGGTTTGGTATAAACATTGAGATATCACATCTCTGCTATCGGAAGTGTCTCAGGATTGGAATGGGAAGGAGTTGGATATCCCATCTCATGTTATAGGACGGGTCTCAGGTTTGTTATTAGAATCATTGAGATATCATATTGCATGCTGTAGGAAGGGTCTAAGGGTTGGAATGTGAAGGACTTGGATATCACATCTCATGCTATAGATAGGCTCTTAGGTTTGGAAAGGGAAGGAGTTGGATCTCACATTTCATGTTAGAGGAAGGATCTCAGGTTTGGTATTAGAAGCATTGAGATATCACATCTCATGCTATAGGAAGGGTCTCATGATTGGAATGGGAAGGAGTTGGATATCACATCTCATGCTATAGGAAGGGTCTCAGGTTTGGTATAAGCATTGAGATATCACATCTCATGCTATAGGAAGGGTCTCAGGATTGGAATGGAAGGAGTTGGATATCACATCTCATGTTATAGGAAGGATCTCAGGTTTGGTATTAGAAGCATTGAGACATCACATCTCATGCTATAGGAAGGGTCTCAGGATTGGAATGGGAAGGAGTTGGATATCAAATCTCATGCTATAGGAAGGGTCTCAGGATTGGAATGGGAAGGAGTTGAATATGACATCTCATGCCGTAGGAAGGGTCTCAGGTTTGGTATAAACATTGAGATATCACATCTCTGCTATCAAAAGGGTCTCAGGATTGGAATTGGAAGGAGTTGGATATCCCATCTCATGTTATAGGAAGAGTCTCAGGTTTGGTATTAGAAGCATTGAGATATCAAGTCTCATAGTATAGGAAGGGTCTCAGAATTGGAATGGGAAGGAGTTGGATATCCCATCTCATGTTATAGGAAGAGTCTCTGGTTTGGTATTAAAATCATTGAGATATCACATCGCATGCTGTAGGAAGGGTCTAAGGATTGGAATGGGATGGACTTGGATATCACATCTCATGTTATAGGTAGGCTCTCAGGTTTGGTATAAGCATTGAGATATCACATCTCATGCTATAGGAAGGGTCTCAGAATTGGAATGGGAAGGAGTTGGATATCACATCTCAAGCTATAGGAAGGTCTCAGTATTGAAATGGGAAGGACTTGGATATCACATCTCATGCTATAGGAAGGCTCTCAGGTTTGGAAGGGGAAAGAGTTGGATATCTCATTTCATGTTAGAGGTAGGATCTCAGGTTTGGTATTAGAGGCATTGAGATATCACATCTCATGCTATCAGAAGGGTCTCAGGAATGGAATGGGAAGGAGTTAGATATCACATCTCATGCTAAAGGGAGGGTCTCAGGTTTGGAAGGGGAAGGATTTGGATATCACATCTCATGTTATAGGAAGGATCTCAGGTTTGGTATTAGAAGCATTGAGATATCACATCTCATGCTATCGGAAGGATCTCAGGTTTGGTATTAGAAGCATTGAGATATCACATCTCATGCTATCAGAAGAGTCTCAGGATTGGAATAGGAAGGAGTTGGATATCACATTTCATGCTAAAGGGAGGGTCTCAGGTTTGGAAGGGGAGGATTTGGATATCACATCTCATGTTATAGGAAGGATCTCACGTTTGGTATTAGAAGCATTGAGATATCAAATCTCATGCTATAGGAAGGGTCTCAGGATTGGAATGTGAAGGATTTGGATATCACATCTCATGCTAAAGGAAGGGTCTCAGGTTTGGTAGAAGCATTGAGATTTCACGTCTCTGCTATCGGAAGGGTCTCAGGATTGGATTGGGAAGGAGTTGGATATCCCTTTTCATGCTATAGGAAGGGTCTCAGGATTTGAATGGCAAGGAGTTGGATATCACATCTCATGCCATAGGAAGGGTCTCAGGTTTGGTATAAGCATTGAGATATCACATCTCTGCTATCGGAAGGGTCTCAGGATTGGATTGGGAAGGAGTTGGATATCCCTTCTCATGCTATAGGAAGTGTCTCTGGTTGGAATGGGAAGGAGTTGGATATCACATCTCATGTTATAGGAAGGGTCTCAGGATTGGAATGGGAAATATCCAAATCCTTCCCATTCCAATCCTGAGACCCTTCCTATAGCAAGAGATGTGATATCCAAATCCTTCCCATTCCAATCCTGAGACCCTTCCTATAACATGAGATGTGATATTCAACTCCTTCCCATTCCAACCTGAGACACTTCCTATAGCATGAGAAGGGATATCCAACTCCTTCCCAATCCAATCCTGAGAACCTTCCGATAGCAGAGATGTGATATCTCAATGCTTATACCAAACCTGAGACCCTTCCTATGGCATGAGATGTGATATCCAACTCCTTGCCATTCAAATCCTGAGACCCTTCCTATAGCATGAGATGTGATATCTCAATGCTTCTACCAAACCTGAGACCCTTCCTTTAGCATGAGATGTGATATCCAAATCCTTCACATTCCAATCCTGAGACCTTTCCTATAGCATGAGATGTGATATCTCAATGCTTCTAATACCAAACCTGAGATCCTTCCTATAACATGAGATGTGATATCCAATTCCTTCCCATTCCAAACCTGAGACCCTTCCTATTGGATGAGATGTGATATCCAACTCCTTCCCATTCCAACCCTGAGACCCTTCCTATACCATGAGATGTGATATCTCAATGCTTCTAATACCAAACCTGGGAACCGTCCTATAACATGAGATGTGATATCTCAATGTTTCTAATAAAAAACCTGAGACCCTTCATATAACATGAGATGTGATATCCAATTCCTTCCTATTCCAGACCTGAGACCCTTCCTTTAGCATGAGATGTGATATCTCAATGTTTCTAATAAAAAACCTGAGACCCTTCCTATAGCAAGAGATGTGATATCCAAATCCTTCCCATTCCAATCCTGAGACCCTTCCTGTATATAACATGAGATGTGATATCCAACTCCTTCCCATTCCAGCCTGAGACCCTTCCTATAGCATGAGATGTGATATCCAACTCCTTACCATTCAAATCCTGAGACCCTCCCTATAACAAGAGATGTCATATCCAACTCCTTCCCATTCCAAACCTGAGACCCTTCCTATAACATGAGATGTGATATCCAACTCCTTCCCATTCCAAACCTGAGACCCTTCCGATAGCATGAGATGTGATATCTCAATGCTTCAAAAACCAAACATGAGAACCATCCTATAACATGAGATGTGAAATCCAAATCCTTCCCTTCCCAAACCTGAGACTCTTCCTATAGCATGAGATGTGATATCTCAATGCTTCTACCAAACCTGAAACCCTTCCTATAGCATGAGATGTGATATCACAATGCTTCTAATACCAAACCTGAGACCCTTCCCATAGCATGAGTTGTGATATCCAACTCCTTCCCATTCCAATCCCGAGACCCTTCCTATAGCATGAGATGTGATATCCAACTCCTTCCCATTCCAATCCTGACACCCTTCTGATAGCATGAGATGTGATATCTCAATGCCTCTAATACCAAACCTCAGATCCTACCTCTAACATGAAATGTGATATCCAACTCCTTCCTTTTCCAAACCTGAGACCCTTCCTACAGCATGAGATGTGTTAAGACGGATTTCTGAACTCTGTCCTGGTGGCGCAGAAGTTCAGAAGGCCAACCTAATTACTTGGAACAGGGTAACCTCTGGACGAGCCAGACCAATCAAGGTAGCGATCGCGGCGGTCAAGACTAGGTCTCAAGAGGGGTGAGGGTGACTGAAAGCCCGCAATGAGCACACAAAGCAAGAGCGCTTACAAACTAATCCAAACAGTTGTTATATCAAAAATAGATACACATTTATTTTAAGGCCTTTAAAATAATGACCGTAGCGAGAAAATCACAATATCACAATATTAAACCAACACATACCATATCAACACAATATATATACAAATACACAGTCGCAAGCGTTTAAAGCACGAAATATGTAGTCCACCTGAAAGGAAAGGAAAACAGGCAGTGCGATAACGCTTTAGACTCAGTTCGCCTTCAGAGGCACCTAACTAGATGGAAGTCCGAGCCCTGCGAAGAGTGGAGCCTTGTGCTCAAAGTACCTGCCATGCCGGTGCCAACGGGCAAAAGGGGAAGCTCTTCGGAGGAAGTCAGGCAGTTCGGGTTAGTGCACAGCAGAAGGAGAACAGGTTCCGCAACTCAAGCGCAGCCTCCACAGCGGGCAGAAGCAGAGCGCGAGTACGGCCAAAAGGGTGCTGTTTTTACACAGCAGGGAAAGCAATGGGATACTGCAGGAGGGCGACCAGATCCTAGCTAAACTACTCACCGGTCCCCGAAGCAAGCAGACCCAGGCTTCTCCACGTTAGTTTCAGCAGCTGGCAGGTTCAGAAGAGCAGGGAACGCCTCGAAGTCGTGTAGAGCAAAAAGACGTCCCCATCGACGAAACCAGCACAGTTTGTTGCCGCAGCAGGACAACGGAGCGGCCGTGTGTATTCAAGCCAAATGTACACTCCTCCCTTCAGACTTGGGAACGCCAAGTGTACGAAGCGTGGGAGAGTGACAAGGACTCGAAATACAACACAACCTGGCGGCAGTTACAGAGCAGGACTCCCTTGTAAGCTGGTCAGTCAACTGGATGGCCCAGAGACACTTCCGAAGGCTTACTTGGAGGGGGTGATGAAGTCGCCGGGAATAGCTGTTCCTGCTATTCCAAAGGTCGAAGCACCAGTACAGACACTTCTGGTTCGATCCAAGGAGGAAAGGGTTTCACAGGACGACAGCAGTGCAAAGGAGGATTCCTTCAGCGGGTCACCAGCGATTCCTCGGTCCAGCCTCTTGGTTGCAGGATACTTGGCTCCTGTATTCCTTCGTTCGTGAGAACTCAGGAGATCGACATGGTAGTGGTGTTTCCAGCTCCCTCTTATCCACGGTTCCCTTCGCGCCAAAACGGAGGGGAGCCAATGGGAGATCCGCACATCAACACACATACCATACGTGGACCAATCACGGACCACGGTGGTCCCAGGCATTCACACCACCCCAGACTCTCTGGCACCCAGGATGTGTATTGGGACCAGACATCCCAGCCCACACCCTGGAGGCACACAAACGACATGTAGAAGCCCGCGAAAGCAACCACGTTTCGCGGGAAAGTACATGCCCAAATAAGGAAGGCCCCGGGTCGCCCGACCTGGGGAAGGTGAAGGGAGCAAGTCGGTCAGTGGACAGGACAAAGGAGCCTTGTGGACTGGCCATTTTGGGAGCCAGGCCACCATTTTGGGTTCAGTGCGAAAAACGTGCTCAGAACGCCAAAAGGAGCTCAAAATAAACAAAACGATCGCTGCCACCATTCCAGTCCCTGAATGACTTGCACCGATCAAATACCATCCTAAAAGATTATCTAGGGCCCGTAGAAGGCTAGAGACCCAAGAGAGCTGTAACTTAGCTTACAGTGCCCTCTTGTGTCATGTTGCACTAAAGCCGCAACATGATAAACGAAACTACGGGAAACAGCGTTCCCCGGTACTGAATGTCTTAAGGGCATGTCAGTTTCCCCTTAAGAAAAGGAGCGAAAGCCCAGAGAAGTGCGGCAGAAGGCTGTACTTCTCTGGCAAAGTCAAGAACAAGGTTAAAAACAATAGCAAAAAGTTTAGGGGTTGCTACATGGAAGGAAAATTCCCTACAATTACGAAATCTTTCCTAACACTCGCCCCTCCCAGACTATGGACAGGGGGAACTAATCCACCCCTGGATGAGTCTCTTGTTCAGGTCGGTTAAACATTCTGGACAACCCATCAGCATTGCTATGTTGGACACCTGGCCTATGCTCAATAGTGAAGTCGAAGCCTTGTAGACTTATGGACCACCTAAGCAACTTTGGATTCTCCCCCTTCATGTTCATTAGCCACTTTAACGGCTTATGGTCAGTCTGCACAGTGAAGTGGGTCCCATAGAGGTAGGGCCTCAGCTTCCTTAGGGCCCACACAACAGAGAAACATTCTTTCTCTACCGTGGACCATCTGAGCTCTCTGTCCTTAAGCTGGCGACTAATAAAACCGATAGGGTGTTCCTTACCCTTCTCATGTACTTGTGATAGTACAGCTCCTATCCCAGTGTCAGAGGCATCCGTCTGCACGATAAAAGGTCTTTGATAATCAGGGGCCCTGAGCACAGGGGCCTGGCACAAGGAGTCTTTTAAGCCATTGAAGGCCTTCTCACACTCGTCAGTCCAAGTTGCCTTCTTGGGTTTCTTCGGAGTTGTGAGGGCAGTCAGAGGAGCAGCTATGGTGCCATAGTCTGCCACAAAATTGCGATAATAACCCGTGAGTCCTAAGAAGGCTCTCACTTGGGTTTGCGTAGTGGGGGTAGGCCAGTCTTGTACTGCTTGTACTTTACTGGGTAGAGGCTGTATCCTCCCTCCACCTACTTCATGTCCAAGGTAAACCACTGAGCCTTGTCCAATCTGGCATTTACTAGCCTTTATGGTCAAGTGGGCTTTCTGAAGGGCCTGGAGCACAATCCTGAGGTGTTTCACATGGTCTTCCCAGGTGGCACTGAAAACTGCTATATCGTCTAGATATGCAAGACAGAATTCGTCCAACCCATTCAACACATGATTCACAAGCCTCTGGAAAGTGGCAGGTGCATTCTTCAACCCGAACGGCATTACCCGGAATTGGTAAAGGCCGTCTGGAGTAGAAAATGCTGTCTTCTCCTTGGCATGTTCTGCTAAAGCTATTTGCCAATAGCCAGCAGTGAGGTCAAACGTGCTGAGGTACTTGGAGGCACCCAACGTATCCACCAGCTCATCTGTTCGAGGCAAGGGGTGTGCATCTGTCTTGGTGACAGCATTCAGAGCCCTGTAATCCACGCAGAACCTCAATTCAGAAGTGCCTGCTTTTGGAACCAAAACCACAGGACTGGACCAAGGACTACTAGAGGGTTCAATCACCCCAAGGTCTAACATCTTGTTGACCTCGGTCTTAATATAAGACCGTACTTTATCTGACATCCTGTATCCCCTACTTTTGGTAGGTACACTGTCTCCTGTGTCAATGTTATGTTTGCACCAAGGTGTCAAACCAGGGGACTGTGAAAACAGGGGGGAAAACTGCCTAAGCAAACTTTTCACCTCAGCCTGCTGATCAGAAGTCAGGTGAAGGGCCACTCGGACACCCTCAACGGAGCCATCTGAAGGACCGCTTTGGAACAGGTCGGGGAGAGGTTCTGACTCCTCTTCCTCAACATCTGAAGCCAGTAGCAGTGCTGCGATTTCGACTCTTGGGATGAAAGCCTTCAGCCTATTCACGTGAAACACTTTTGGAGCCTGTCCAGGCCTTCCAAGGTCCACTAAATAGTTCACCTCACCCAGGGGCTCCACCACTGTGTAAGGGCCTGACCATTTGTCCTGTAAAGCGCGAGGCCTTATTGGATTCATGATCAGGACGTGCTGACCAGGTGTAAAGTTGATGAGGGAAGCTTTCTGGTCGTACCAATGTTTCACCAGCGCTTGCCCTGCCTTCAATTTATCACTAGCCAAGCCCATCAGAAGTACCATCCGTTTTCTGAGCCCTAGCACATAATCAACTACATTGGTAGTAACAGGGGGAGTGGGCATCTCCCATCCCTCTTTGACGATGGCTAAGGGTCCCCGTACGGGATGACCGAACAGAAGTTCGAAGGGGCTGAAGCCAACACCCTCCTGTGGTACCTCTCGGTAGGCAAACAGTAGGCATGGTAAAAGAAGATCCCATTTTCTTCTCTGGGGCTCCTCCAGAGCCCCAATCATGCTTTTTAACGTTCTGTTGAAACGTTCCACCAGACCATTGGTCTGGGGGTGGTATGCAGAAGAGAACTTGTAGGTGACCCCACATTCTTTCCACATAGCCTGCATATACTTCGACATAAAGTTGCTGCCACGATCTGACACAACTTCTTTAGGGAAGCCAACCCTAGTAAATATGCCGAGTAAAGCTTTTGCAACTGACTTGGCAGTTACAGTTTTCAATGGGATGGCCTCAGGATACCTGGTTGCATGGTCGACCAGCACCAGGATAAACCTATTGCCCGAGGATGTTTGCGGGTCAAGGGGACCAACGATGTTGATCCCTACCCTTTCAAATGGTACCCCCACAACTGGGAGCGGTACCAACGGAGCTTGGATTGTCGCGCCAACCTTACCAGACAACTGGCAGGAGGCACAACTCCTGCAGTGACTTTCTACTTGCACCCCCATCTTGGGCCAGTAGAAGTGCATGGATAACCTTTGCTTGGTCCTCTTCATACCAAGGTGACCAGCAAGGGGAACTTCATGCGCCAACTGCAGGAGGGAGGGCCTAACAGCAAGGGGAACCACCAACCTCCTATGGTCTCCTTCTGTAGACTCTGTGGGCTCACTATACAGGAGTCCACCTTCCCAATAAATCCTATGCTTCCCAGGAGGCTCACCCTCAAGCTGGGAGCAGGCCTGTCTACTTAGGCCTTCCAGAGATGGGCACTCACGTTGGCCTTTACTGAATTCGTCCCTATCAGGACCTCCTTCAACTAACAAGTCTTTTAGTTCAGGATGATCGTTGGGGTCGAAAACTTCAGGCATCGCCACCTCCTCGTCAGGCCCGGGCGATTGACCAACTTCCTCCACCGCAGTGGTAGGCGAGCTCGGGGGAATATTCTCTTTCCCTCGTCTTGACTTGTAGACTCCCTTCGCCTTGGGTTTCCCCTTCGGCTGGGGCGGCGTATTGGACTTGGCCAATGCTGCCCGTGCTTGAAACCGTGTGTAGGGTCTTTCGGCAGTGTCTCCTACGAGCCCTAAAGCTCTGAGATCATTACCCAGCAAGACCTTTCCCGGGACGTTTCTCTGAATGCTCACTGGAATCCTGACTGCTGTAACATTTAAAGTAAGATTTACAGGGATCACGGGAAACATACGGAGGGGGCCGTCAGCAAACTTAGTGGGCATCAGAGTAGCTCTGGCAACTTCCTCTGAGTCTACCAAGGTAGAATCCACTACTGTTCGACTGCACCCACTATCCCTAAGAGCTGGAGTATCCACTCCATTGATCAGCACGCAGTCTTTAAAGTAGTGCTTGGTATTATCCGGAATCCTAGCATAAGCCTCTGCGACTTTAGGCTCCCAGGAACCCAGGGACACTAAAAGTACCTCAGCCTCTATCCCGCTGGGAAATGAGTCTGAGGAGAAGGATGCTCCTGTAATCTCTTCTTCCTCGTAGGAGGAGAAGGCCAGATTAGCGGAGTGGACCCCCAAAGGTCTAACCTTACACCGGGGATCCCCCTTCACATGGTCAGTTGCTCCACAAGAAAAACAAGCCCCAGTGGGTCTGTTTACGTAGGGAGGCTTATTGTAACCAGAGTTCTGTTTCGGAGGCGAACCTCCACTACCCTGTGAGTTCTCTTGTGTCTTACCCTTGTTTTTCTTTTTGTGGCCCTTATGGGAAGAAGATTTAGCAGATTCCCCACCCTCCATATCTTTGGACTTTTTCCCTTCCTCCTGCTTACCAGGATTTTTGTCCTTATGGGACACTCGATGTGACACCCATAAGTCTGCTGCAATGGCCAGCTTCTTAGGATCTATCTCCTTCGAATCGGCCAAATGCTGCTTAAGCTCCGGGGAAGAAGAAGCAAAAATGTGTTCCAGCATGACCAGATTGATCATGCCTTCGAAGGTAGAAGCCTTATAACCTTCGACCCAGCCAGTTAAGTTTTTCAAAGATTCAGCGACATAAGATACCCAAGTACCACCTTCCTTTTTCTTATACTCTCGAAAACGCTTTAAATATTGGGCCGGAGTCTTCCCAAACTTTAAAATGAGAGTTTGCTTTAACATTGCGAAATCAGCCCGCTCAGCCTTCGACATTTCCATAATGGCACTGCAGCCAGAATGGGGCAGTCTACTGAGCAACCAAGCAATCTTATCAGCATTGTCAACTTCTTGAACCTCGCATGCATACTCAAACGCATTCAGCCAGTCCATAATGTCATTCCTTTCTTCATACACACTGAGCAGATCTTTCGGAAACCGTGGATGAGAGGAAGCCCCAGAGCCATGTCCAGGACCCTTGGACCCATTTGCAACCTGAAGCTTGGCCAGTTCCAACTGGTGATCCCTGTATTTCTGTTTTTCTGCCTGTTCGATTTTTAGTTTGGCTATGCTGAATTCAAGCTCCTGCTGCCTAAACCGCAGCTCTTGCTTCTTGAATTCAAGCATAGCCTCCCCATCAACACTGGCAGAGGAAACATTAGACATCACATCCTCCCTGTCCTCGTGGTCGCGATGGATCAGTGCAGCGGCAGAACCGTCGGTTCTACCAGTGAGAGCAGCCCCACCACCTTCTGCACTGTCCTCGGAAGTTATAGCGTCAAGCTGCGCTTCTTGCCACGCCACGATTCTCTGGATCATTTCCAATTTAGTGCCTTGAGAGGAAACACCTCTCTCCGCACACATCTTCTTCAATGTTTCTGATTTGGAAGCATTTAAAGTTAACAAGGTATTTGCTTCCATACTGTTTGATAGGACTATGGCCTTTTTAAAGTTATATTACAACAATTCACTACGTGTACTGTTTGGAATAACCTGAAATGCCTAAGTTCGAGCGCAACACTGGATACCTTCAGTCGTATCCCACCGCTGTACACCAATTTGTTAAGACGGATTTCTGAACTCTGTCCTGGTGGCGCAGAAGTTCAGAAGGCCAACCTAATTACTTGGAACAGGGTAACCTCTGGACGAGCCAGACCAATCAAGGTAGCGATCGCGGCGGTCAAGACTAGGTCTCAAGAGGGGTGAGGGTGACTGAAAGCCCGCAATGAGCACACAAAGCAAGAGCGCTTACAAACTACTCCAAACAGTTGTTATATCAAAAATAGATACACATTTATTTTAAGGCCTTTAAAATAATGACCGTAGCGAGAAAATCACAATATCACAATATTAAACCAACACATACCATATCAACACAATATATATACAAATACACAGTCGCAAGCGTTTAAAGCACGAAATATGTAGTCCACCTGAAAGGAAAGGAAAACAGGCAGTGCGATAACGCTTTAGACTCAGTTCGCCTTCAGAGGCACCTAACTAGATGGAAGTCCGAGCCCTGCGAAGAGTGGAGCCTTGTGCTCAAAGTACCTGCCATGCCGGTGCCAACGGGCAAAAGGGGAAGCTCTTCGGAGGAAGTCAGGCAGTTCGGGTTAGTGCACAGCAGAAGGAGAACAGGTTCCGCAACTCAAGCGCAGCCTCCACAGCGGGCAGAAGCAGAGCGCGAGTACGGCCAAAAGGGTGCTGTTTTTACACAGCAGGGAAAGCAATGGGATACTGCAGGAGGGCGACCAGATCCTAGCTAAACTACTCACCGGTCCCCGAAGCAAGCAGACCCAGGCTTCTCCACGTTAGTTTCAGCAGCTGGCAGGTTCAGAAGAGCAGGGAACGCCTCGAAGTCGTGTAGAGCAAAAAGACGTCCCAATCGACGAAACCAGCACAGTTTGTTGCCGCAGCAGGACAACGGAGCGGCCGTGTGTATTCAAGCCAAATGTACACTCCTCCCTTCAGACTTGGGAACGCCAAGTGTACGAAGCGTGGGAGAGTGACAAGGACTCGAAATACAACACAACCTGGCGGCAGTTACAGAGCAGGACTCCCTTGTAAGCTGGTCAGTCAACTGGATGGCCCAGAGACACTTCCGAAGGCTTACTTGGCAGGAGATGATGAAGTCGCCGGGAATAGCTGTTCCTGCTATTCCAAAGGTCGAAGCACCAGTACAGGCCTTCTGGTTCGATCCAAGGAGGAAAGGGTTTCACAGGACGACAGCAGTGCAAAGGAGGATTCCTTCAGCGGGTCACCAGCGATTCCTCGGTCCAGCCTCTTGGTTGCAGGATACTTGGCTCCTGTATTCCTTCGTTCGTGAGAACTCAGGAGATCGACATGGTAGTGGTGTTTCCAGCTCCCTCTTATCCACGGTTCCCTTCGCGCCAAAACGGAGGGGAGCCAATGGGAGATCCGCACATCAACACACATACCATACGTGGACCAATCACGGACCACGGTGGTCCCAGGCATTCACACCACCCCAGACTCTCTGGCACCCAGGATGTGTATTGGGACCAGACATCCCAGCCCACACCCTGGAGGCACACAAACGACATGTAGAAGCCCGCGAAAGCAACCACGTTTCGCGGGAAAGTACATGCCCAAATAAGGAAGGCCCCGGGTCGCCCGACCTGGGGAAGGTGAAGGGAGCAAGACGGTCAGTGGACAGGACAAAGGAGCCTCGTGGACTGGCCATTTTGGGAGCCAGGCCACCATTTTGGGTTCAGTGCGAAAAACGTGCTCAGAACGCCAAAAGGAGCTCAAAATAAACAAAACGATCGCTGCCACCATTCCAGTCCCTGAATGACTTGCACCGATCAAATACCATCCTAAAAGAGTATCTAGGGCCCGTAGAAGGCTAGAGACCCAAGAGAGCTGTAACTTAGCTTACAGTGCCCTCTTGTGTCATGTTGCACTAAAGCCGCAACATGATAAACGAAACTACGGGAAACAGCGTTCCCCGGTACTGACTGTCTTAAGGGCATGTCAGTTTCCCCGTAAGAAAAGGAGCGAAAGCCCAGAGAAGTGCGGCAGAAGGCTGTACTTCTCTGGCAAAGTCAAGAACAAGGTTAAAAACAATAGCAAAAAGTTTAGGGGTTGCCACATGGAAGGAAAATTCCCTACAATTACGAAATCTTTCCTAACAAGATGTGATATCCAAGTCCTTCCCATTCCAATCCTGAGACCCTTCCTATAACATGAGATGTGATATCCAACTCCTTCTATTCCAACCTGAGACCCTTCCTATAGCATGAGATGGGATATCCAACTCCTTCCAAATCCAATCCTGATACCCTTCCGATAGCATGAGATGTGATATCCCAATGCTTCTACAAAACCTGACACCCATACCATGGCATGAGATGTGATATCAAACTCCCGTCCTATACCATGAGACTTGATATCTCAATGCTTCTAATACCAAACCTGAGACCGGTCCAATAACATGAGATGTGATATCCAAATCCTTCCCCTTCCAAACCTTAGACCCTTCCTTTATCATGAGATGTGATATCCAAGTCCTTTCCATTCCATTCCTGAGACTCTTCCTATAGCATGAGATGTGATATCCAAGTCCTTCCCATTCCAATCCTGAGACCCTTCCTATAGCATGAGATGTGATATCTCAATGCTTCTAATACCAAACCTGAGACCCTTCCTATAACATGAGATGTGATATCCAAGTCCTTCCCATTCCAATCCTGAGACCCTTCCTATAGCATGAGATGTGATATCTCAATGCTTCTAATACCAAACCTGAGACCCTTCCTATAACATGAATTGTGATGTCCAAATCCTTCCCATTCCAATCCTGAGACCCTTCCGATAGCAGAGATGTGATATCTCAATGCTTATACCAAACCTAAGACCCTTCTGATAGCATGAGATGTGATATCTCAATGCTTCTAATACCAAACCTGAGATCCTTCCAATAACATGAGATATGATGTCCAAATCCCTCCCCTTCCAAACCTTAGACCATCCCTTTAGCATGAGATTTGATATCCAACTCCTTCCCATTCCAATCCTGAGACCCTTCTGATGGCATGAGATGTGATATCTCAATGCCTCTAAAACCAAACCTGAGATCCTACCTCTAACATGAAATGTGATATCCAACTCCTTCCCCTTCCAACCCTGAGAGCCTTCGTATAGAATGAGATGTGATATCCAAGTCCTTCCCATTCCAATCCTGAGACCCTTCCTATAACATGAGATGTGATATCCAACTCCTTCCCATTCCAATCATGAGACCCTTCCTATAGCTTGAGATGTGATATCCAACTCCTTCTCATTCCAATTCTGAGACCCGTCCTATACCATGAGACTTGATATCTCAATGCTTCAAATACCAAACCTGAGACCGGTCCTATAACATGAGATGTGATACCCAAATCCGTCCCCTTCCAAACCTTAGACCCTTCCTATAGCATGAGATGTGATATCTCATTGCTTCTAATACCAAACCTGAGACCCTTCCTATAACGAGATGGGATATCCAACTCCTTCCCATTCCAATCCTGAGACCCTTCAGATAGCAGAGATGTGATATCCAACTCCTTCCCATTCCAAACCTGAGACCCTTCCGATAGCATGATATGTGATATCTCAATGCTTCTAAAACCAAACATGAGAACCATCCTATAACATGAGATGTGAAATCCAAATCCTTCCCTTTCCAAACCTGAGACCCTTCCTATAGCTTGAGATGAAATATCAAACTCCTTCCCAATCCAATCCTGAGATAGCTTGAGATGTGATATCCAACTCCATCCGATTCCAATCCTGAGACCCTTCCGATAGCATGAGATGTGATAGCTCAATGCTTCTAATATCAAAACTGAGACCCTCCCTATAGTATGAGATGTGAATTCTAAGTCCTCCCCATTCCGATCCTGAGACCCTTCCGATAGCAGAGATGTGATATCTCAATGCTTATACCAAACCTGATGACCCTTCCTATGGCATTAGATGTGATATCCAACTCCTTCCCATTCCAATCCTGAGTTCCTTCCTATAGCATGAGATGTGATATCTCAATGCTTCTATCAAACCTGATACCCTTCCTTTAGCATGAGATGTGATATTCAACTCCTTCCCATTCCAATCCTGAGACCCTTCGTATAACATGAAACGTGATATCCAACTCCTTCCCATTCCAATCCTGAGACTCCTCCTATAGCATGAGATGTGATATCTCAATGCTTCTAATACCAGACCTGGGACCGGTCCTATAACATGAGATATGATATCCAATTCCTTCCCATTCCAATCCTGAGACCCTTCCTATAACGAGATGTGATATCCAACTCCTTCCCATTCCAATTCTGAGACCCTTCCTATACCATGAGACTTGATATCTCAATGCTTCTAATACCAAACCTGAGACCTGTTCTATAACATGAGATGTGATATCCAAATCCTTCCCCTTCCAAACCTTAGACCCTTCCTTTATCATGAGATGTGATATCCAACTCCTTCCCATTCCAATCCTGAGACCCTTCCGATATCATGAGATGTGATATCTCAATGCTTCTAATATCAAACTCGAGACCCTCCCTATAGCATGAGATGTGATATCCAAGTCCTTCCCATTCCAATCCTGAGACCCTTCCTACAGCATGAGATGTGATGTCTCAATGCTTCTAATACCAAACCTGAGACCCTTCCTATAACATGAGATGGGAATATCCAACTCCTTCCCATTATAATCCTGAGACCCTTCCGATAGCAAACATGTGATATCTCAATGCTTATACCAAACCTGAGATCCTTCCTATAACATGGGATGTGATATCCAACTCCTTCCCATTCCAATCCTGAGACACTTCCTATAGCATGAGATGTGATATCTCACTGCTTATACCAAACCTGAGACCCTTCATATAGCATGAGATGTGATATCCAAGTCCTTCCCATTCCAATCCTGAGACACTTCCTATAGCATGAGATGTGATATCTCAATGCTTCTAATACCAAACCTGAGACCCTTCCTATGGCATGAGATGTCATATACAGATCCTTCCCATTCCAATCCTGAGACCCTTCCTATAGCATGAAATGTGATATCTCAATGCTTATACCAAACCTAAAACACTTCCTATAGCATGAGATGTGATATCCAACTCCTTCCCATTCCAATCCTGAGACCCTTCCTATAGCATGAGATGTGATATCCAATGGCTCTAATATCAAACCTGAGATCCTTCCTCTAACATTAAATGTGATATCCAACTCCTTCCCTTTCCAAACCTGAGAGCCTACCTATAGCATGAGATGTGATATCCAAGTCCTTCCATTCCAATCCTTAGACCCTTCCTACAGCATGCAATATGATATCTCAATGATTCTAATAACAAACCTGAGACCCGTCCTATAACATGAGATATGATATCCAACTCCTTCCCATTCCAATCCTGAGACACTTCCGATAGCAGAGATGTGATATCTCAATGCTTCTAATACCAAACCTGAGACCAGTCCTATAACATGAGATGGGATATCCAACTCCTTCCCGTTCCAAACCTGAGACCCTTCCTATAGCATGAGATGTGATATCCAACTCCTTCCCATCCCAATCCTGAGACACTTCCGATTGCAGAGATTTGATATCTCAATGCTTATACCAAACCTGAGACTCTTCCTATAACATGAGATGTGATATCCAACTCCTTCCCGTTCCAAACCTGAGACCCTTCCTATAGCATGAGATGTGATATCCAACTCCTTCCCATTCCAATCCTGAGACCCTTATGATAGCATGAGATGTGATATCTCAATGCCTCTAATACCAAATCTGAGATTCTTCCGATAGCATGAGATGTGATATCTCAATGCTTCTTATACCAAACCTGAGATCCTTCCTATAACATGAGATGTGATATCCAAATCCTTCCCCTTCCAAACCTGAGACCCTCCCTTTAGCATGAGATGTGATATCCAACTCCTTCCCATTCCAACCTGAGACCCTTCCTATAGCATGAGATGGGATATCCAACTCCTTGGAATTCCAATCCTGATACCCTTCCGATAGCATGAGATTTGATATCCCAATGCTTATACCAAACCTGAGACCCATACTATGGCATGAGATGTGATATCAAACTCCTTCCCATTCCAATCCTGAGACCCTTCCTATAGCTTGAGATGTGATATCCAACTCCTTCCCATTCCAATTCTGAGACCCTTCCTATACCATGAGACTTGATATCTCAATGCTTCTAATACCAAACCTGAGACCCGTCCTATAACATGAGATGTGATATCCAAATCCTTCCCCTTCCAAACCTTAGACCCTTCCTTTATCATGAGATGTGATATCCAACTCCTTCCCATTCCAATCCTGAGACCCTTCCGATATCATGAGATGTGATATCTCAATGCTTCTAATATCAAACTCGAGACCCTCCCTATAGCATGAGATGTGATATCCAACTCCTTCCCATTCCAATCCTGAGACTCTTCCGATAGCAGAGATGTGATGTCTCAATGCTTCTAATACCAAACCTGAGACCCTTCCTATAACATGAGATGGGAATATCCAACTCCTTCCCATTCCAATCCTGAGACCCTTCCGATAGCAAACATGTGATATCTCAATGCTTATACCAAACCTGAGATCCTTCCTATAACATGAGATGTGATATCCAACTCCTTCCCATTCCAATCCTGAGACACTTCCTATAGCATGAGATGTGATATCTCACTGCTTATACCAAACCTGAGACCCTTCCTATAGCATGAGATGTGATATCCAACTCCTTCCCATTCCAATCCTGAGACCCTTCCTATAGCATGAGATGTGATATCTCAATGCTTCTAATATCAAACTTGAGACCCTCCCTATAGCATGAGATGTGATATCCAAGTCCTTCCCATTCCAATCTTGAGACACTTCCTATTGCATGAGATGTGATATCTCAATGCTTCTAATACCAAACCTGAGACTCTTCCTATAACATGAGATGGGATATCCAACTCCTTCCCATTGCAAACCTGAGACCCTTCCGATAGCAGAGATGTGATATCTCAATGCTTACACCAAACCTGAGACCCTTCCTACGGCATGAGATGTGATATCTCACTGCTTATACCAAACCTGAGACTCTTCCCATAGCATGAGATGTGATATCCAACTCCTTCCCATTCCAATCCTGAGACACTTCCTATAGCATGAGATGTGATATCTCACTGCTTATACCAAACCTGAGACTCTTCCCATAGCATGAGATCTGATATCCAACTCCTTCCCATTCCAATCCTGAGACACTTCCTATAGCATGAGATGTGATATCTCAATGCTTATACCAAACCTGAGACCCTTCCTATAGCATGAGATGTGATATCCAACTCCTTCCCATTCCAATCCTGAGACCCTTCCTATAGCATGAGATGTGATGTCTCAATGCTTCTAATACCAAACCTGAGACCCTTCCTATAACATGAGATGGGAATATCCAACTCCTTCCCATTATAATCCTGAGACCCTTCCGATAGCAAACATGTGATATCTCAATGCTTATACCAAACCTGAGATCCTTCCTATAACATGGGATGTGATATCCAACTCCTTCCCATTCCAATCCTGAGACACTTCCTATAGCATGAGATGTGATATCTCACTGCTTATACCAAACCTGAGACCCTTCCTATAGCATGAGATGTGATATCCAAGTCCTTCCCATTCCAATCCTGAGACACTTCCTATAGCATGAGATGTGATATCTCAATGCTTCTAATACCAAACCTGAGACCCTTCCTATGACATGAGATGTCATATACAGATCCTTCCCATTCCAATCCTGAGACCCTTCCTATAGCATGAGATGTGATATCTCAATGCTTATACCAAACCTAAAACCCTTCCTATAGCATGAGATGTGATATCCAACTCCTTCCCATTCCAATCCTGAGACCCTTCCTATAGCATGAGATGTGATATCCAATGGCTCTAATATCAAACCTGAGATCCTTCCTCTAACATTAAATGTGATATCCAACTCCTTCCCTTTCCAAACCTGAGAGCCTACCTATAGCATGAGATGTGATATCCAAGTCCTTCCATTCCAATCCTTAGACCCTTCCTACAGCATGCAATATGATATCTCAATGATTCTAATAACAAACCTGAGACCCGTCCTATAACATGAGATATGATATCCAACTCCTTCCCATTCCAATCCTGAGACACTTCCGATAGCAGAGATGTGATATCTCAATGCTTCTAATACCAAACCTGAGACCAGTCCTATAACATGAGATGGGATATCCAACTCCTTCCCGTTCCAAACCTGAGACCCTTCCTATAGCATGAGATGTGATATCCAACTCCTTCCCATCCCAATCCTGAGACACTTCCGATTGCAGAGATTTGATATCTCAATGCTTATACCAAACCTGAGACTCTTCCTATAACATGAGATGTGATATCCAACTCCTTCCCGTTCCAAACCTGAGACCCTTCCTATAGCATGAGATGTGATATCCAACTCCTTCCCATTCCAATCCTGAGACCCTTATGATAGCATGAGATGTGATATCTCAATGCCTCTAATACCAAATCTGAGATTCTTCCGATAGCATGAGATGTGATATCTCAATGCTTCTTATACCAAACCTGAGATCCTTCCTATAACATGAGATGTGATATCCAAATCCTTCCCCTTCCAAACCTGAGACCCTCCCTTTAGCATGAGATGTGATATCCAACTCCTTCCCATTCCAACCTGAGACCCTTCCTATAGCATGAGATGGGATATCCAACTCCTTGGAATTCCAATCCTGATACCCTTCCGATAGCATGAGATTTGATATCCCAATGCTTATACCAAACCTGAGACCCATACTATGGCATGAGATGTGATATCAAACTCCTTCCCATTCCAATCCTGAGACCCTTCCTATAGCTTGAGATGTGATATCCAACTCCTTCCCATTCCAATTCTGAGACCCTTCCTATACCATGAGACTTGATATCTCAATGCTTCTAATACCAAACCTGAGACCCGTCCTATAACATGAGATGTGATATCCAAATCCTTCCCCTTCCAAACCTTAGACCCTTCCTTTATCATGAGATGTGATATCCAACTCCTTCCCATTCCAATCCTGAGACCCTTCCGATATCATGAGATGTGATATCTCAATGCTTCTAATATCAAACTCGAGACCCTCCCTATAGCATGAGATGTGATATCCAAGTCCTTCCCATTCCAATCCTGAGACCCTTCCTATAGCATGAGATGTGATGTCTCAATGCTTCTAATACCAAACCTGAGACCCTTCCTATAACATGAGATGGGAATATCCAACTCCTTCCCATTCCAATCCTGAGACCCTTCCGATAGCAAACATGTGATATCTCAATGCTTATACCAAACCTGAGATCCTTCCTATAACATGAGATGTGATATCCAACTCCTTCCCATTCCAATCCTGAGACACTTCCTATAGCATGAGATGTGATATCTCACTGCTTATACCAAACCTGAGACCCTTCCTATAGCATGAGATGTGATATCCAACTCCTTCCCATTCCAATCCTGAGACCCTTCCTATAGCATGAGATGTGATATCTCAATGCTTCTAATATCAAACTTGAGACCCTCCCTATAGCATGAGATGTGATATCCAAGTCCTTCCCATTCCAATCTTGAGACACTTCCTATAGCATGAGATGTGATATCTCAATGCTTCTAATACCAAACCTGAGACTCTTCCTATAACATGAGATGGGATATCCAACTCCTTCCCATTGCAATCCTGAGACCCTTCCGATAGCAGAGATGTGATATCTCAATGCTTATACCAAACCTGAGACCCTTCCTACGGCATGAGATGTCATATACAACTCCTTCCCATTCCAATCCTGAGACCCTTCCTATAGCATGAGATGTGATATCTCAATGCTTATACCAAACCTGAGACCCTTCCTATAGCATGAGATGTGATATCCAACTCCTTCCCATTCCAATCCTGAGACCCTTCCTATAGCATGAGATGTGATGTCTCAATGCTTCTAATACCAAACCTGAGATCCTTCCTATAACATGAGATGTGAAATCCAACTCCTTCCATTCCAATCCTGAGACCCTTCCTATAGCATGAGATGTGATATCTCAATGCTTATACTAAACCTGAGACCCTTCCTTTAGCATGAGATGTGATATCCAACTCCTTCCCATTCCAATCCTGAGACCCTTCCTATAGCATGAGATGTGATATCTCAATGCCTCTAATACCAAACCTGAGATCCTTCCTCTAACATGAAATGTGATATCCAACTCCTTCCCTTTCCAAACCTGTGAGCCTATCCATAGCATGAGATGTGATATCCAAGTCCTTCCCATTCCAATCCTTAGACCCTTCCTACAGCATGCAATAACACTACTCACTTCAGACCTGGGAACGCCAAGTTTACGAATCATGTGAGAGTGACAAGGACTCGATATACTACACAACCTGGCGGCGGTTACAGAGCAAGACTCCTGTGTAGGCTGGTCAGTCTGCTGGATGGCCCAGAGACGCTTCCGAAGGCTTACTAGCAGGAGATGGTGAAAATGCCGAGAATAGCTGTCCCCGCTATTCCAAGGGTCGAAGTACCATTACAGGCCTTCTGGTTCGATCAAAGGTGAAAAGGGTTTCACAAGGCGACAGCAGTGCAGAGGAGCAGTCCTTCAGCGGGTCACCAGCGATTCCTCGGTTCAGCCTCTTGGTTGCAGGATACTTGGCTCCTGTATTCCTTCGTTCGTGAGAACTCAGGAGATCGACATGGTAGTGGTGTTTCCAGCCCCCTCTTATCCACGGTTCCCTTCGCGCCAAAACGGAGGGGACCCAATGGGAGATCCGCTCATCAACACTCACACCATTCGTGGACCTATCACGGACCACGGTGGTCCCAGGCATTCACACCACCCTAGACTCTCTGGCACCCAGGATGTGTATTGGGACCAGACATCCCAGCCCACATCCTGGAGGCACACACAAGACATGTAGAAGCCTGCGAAAGCATCTGTGTTTCGCGGGAAAGCACATGCCCAAATAAGGAAGGCCCCAGGTCGGCTCGACCTGGGGAAGGTGAAGGGAGCAAGACGGTCAGCGGACAGGACAAAGGAGCCTCGTGGTCTGGCTATTTTGGGATCTAGGCCACCATTTTGGGTTAAGCGCGAGAAACGCGCTTAGCACGCCAAAAGGATCTCAAAACACAAGAAACGATCGCTGCCACCATTCCCGTCCGTGAATCACTTGCACCGATCAGTTACAATCCTGAAAGAGTATCTAGGGCCTGTAGAAGTCTAGAGACCCAAGAGAGCAGTAACTTAGCTTACAGTGCCCTCTTGTGTCATGTTGCACGAAAGCTGCAACATGATACAAGAAACTACGGAAACCAGCGTTTCCTGGTACTGACTGTCTTAAGGGCATGACAGTTTCCCCTTAAGAAAGGAGCGAAAGCCCAGAGGAGTGCGGCAGAAGGCTGCACTTCTCGGGCAAAGTCGAGAACAAGGTGAAAAACAACAGCAAAAAGTTTAGGGGTTGCCACATGGAAGGAAAATTACCTACAATTACGAAATCTTTCCTAACACTCGCCCCTCCCAGACTATGGACAGGGGGAACTAATCCACCCCTGGATGAGTCTCTTGTTCAGGTCGGTTAAACATTCTCCACAACCCATCAGCATTGCTATGTTGGACACCTGGCCTATGCTCAATAGTGAAGTCGAAGCCTTGTAGACTTATGGACCACCTAAGCAACTTTGGATTCTCCCCCTTCATGTTTATTAGCCACTTTAAGGGCTTATGGTCAGTTTGCACAGTGAAGTGGGTCCCATAGAGGTAGGGCCTCAGCTTCCTTAGGGCCCACACAACAGAGAAACATTCTTTCTCTACCGTGGACCATCTGAGCTCTCTGTCCTTAAACTGGCGACTAATAAAACCAATAGGGTGTTCCTTACCCTTCTCATCTACTTGCGATAGTACAGCTCCTATCCCAGTGTCAGAGGCGTCCGTCTGCACGATAAAAGGTCTTTGATAATCAGGGGCCCTGAGGACAGGGGCCTGGCACAAGGAGTCTTTTAAGCCATTGAAGGCCTTCTCACACTCGTCGGTCCAAGTTACCTTCTTGGGTTTCTTCAGAGTTGTGAGGGCAGTCAGAGGGGCAGCTATGGTGCCATAGTCTGCCACAAAATTGCGGTAATACCCCGTGAGTCCTAAGAAGGCTCTCACTTGGGTTTGTGTAGTGGGGGTAGGCCAGTCTTGTACTGCTTGTACTTTACTGGGTAGAGGCTGTATCCTCCCTCCACCTACTTCATGTCCAAGGTAAAAGACTGAGCCTTGTCCAATCTGGCATTTACTAGCCTTTATGGTCAAGTGTGCTTTCTGAAGAGCCTGGAGCACAATCCCGAGGTGTTTCACATGGTCAGGTGGCACTGAAAACTGCTATATCGTCTAGATATGCAAGACAGAATTCGTCCAACCCATTCAAAACATGATGCACAAGCCTCTGGAAAGTGGCAGGTGCATTCTTCAACCCGAACGGCATTACCCGGAATTGGTAAAGGCCGTCTGGAGTAGAAAACGCTGTCTTCTCCTTGGCATGTTCTGCTAAAGCTATTTGCCAATAGCCAGCAGTGAGGTCAAACGTGCTGAGGTACTTGGAGGCACCCAAAGTATCCACCAGCTCATCTGTTCGAGGCAAGGGGTGTGCATCTGTCTTGGTGACAGCATTCAGAGCCCTGTAATCCACACAGAACCTCAATTCAGAAGTGCCTGCCTTTGGAACGAAAACCACAGGGCTGGACCAAGGACTACTAGAGGGTTCAATCACCCCAAGGTCTAACATCTTGTTGACCTCGGTCTTAATATAAGACCGTACTTTGTCTGACATCCTGTATCCCCTACTTTTGGTAGGTACACTGTCTCCTGTGTCTATGTTATGTTTGCACCAAGGTGTCAAACCAGGCGACTGTGAAAACGGGGGAAAACTGCCTAAGCAAACTTTTCACCTCAGCCTGCTGATCAGAAGTCAGGTGAGGGGCCACTCGGACACCCTCAAAGGAGCTATCTGAAGGACCGCTTTGGAACAGGTCGGGGAGAGGTTCAGACTCCTCTTCCTCAACATCTGAAGCCAGTAACAGTGCTGCGATTTCGAATCTTGGGACGAAAGCCTTCAGCCTATTCACGTGAAACACTTTTGGAGCCTGTCCAGGCCTTCCAAGGTCCACTAAATAGTTAACCTCACCCAGGGGCTCCACCACTGTGTAAGGGCCTGACCATTTGTCCTGTAAAGCTCAAGGCCTTATGGGATTCATGATCAGGACTTGCTGACCAGGTGTAAAGTTGATGAGGGAAGCTTTCTGGTCGTACCAATGTTTCACCAGCGCTTGTACTGCCTTCAATTTATCACTAGCCAAGCCCATCAGAAGTACCATCCGTTTTCTGAGCCCTAGCACATAATCAACTACGTTGGTAGTAACAGGGGGAGTGGGCATCTCACATCCCTCTTTGACTATGGCTAAGGGTCCCCGTACAGGATGACCAAACAGAAGTTTGAAGGGGCTGAAGCCAACACCCTCCTGTGGTACCTCTCGGTAGGCAAACAGTAAGCATGGTAAAAGAAGATCCCATTGTCTTCTCTGAAGCTTCTCCAGAGCCCCAATCATGCTTTTTAACGTTCTGTTGAAACGTTCCACCAGACCATTGGTCTGGGGGTGGTATGCAGAAGAGAACTTGTAGGTGACCCCACATTCTTTCCACATAGCCTGCATATACTTCGACATAAAGTTGCTGCCACGATCTGACACAACTTCTTTAGGGAAGCCAACCCTAGTAAATATGCCAAGTAAAGCTTTTGCAACTGACTTGGCAGTTACAGTTTTCAATGGGATGGCCTCAGGATATCTGGTTGCATGGTCGACCAGCACCAGGATAAACCTATTGCCCGAGGATGTTTGCGGGTCAAGGGGACCAACGATGTCGATCCCTACCCTTTCAAATGGTACCCCCACAACTGGGAGCGGTACCAACGGAGCTTGGATTGTCGAGCCAACCTTACCAGATAACTGGCAGGAGGCACAACTCCTGCAGTGACTTTCTACTTGCACCCCCATCTTGGGCCAGTAGAAGTGCATGGATAACCTTTGCTTGGTCCTCTTAATACCAAGGTGACCAGCAAGGAGCACTTCATGCGCCAACTGCAGGAGGAAGGGCCTAACAGCAAGGGGAACCACCAACCTCCTATGGTCTCCTTCTGTAGACTCTGTGGGCTCACTATACAGGAGTCCACCTTCCCAATAAATCCTATGCGTCCCAGGAGGTTCACCCTCAAGCTGGGAGCAGGCCTGTCTCCTTAGGCCTTCCAGAGATGGGCACTCACGTTGGCCTTTACTGAATTCGTCCCTATCAGGACCTCCTTCAACTAACAAGTCTTTTAGTTCAGGATGGTCGTTGGGGTCAAATACTTCAGGCATCGCCACCTCCTCCTCAGGCCCGGGCGATTGACCAACTTCCTCCACCGCAGTGGTAGGCGAGCTCGGGGGAATATTCTCTTTCCCTCGTCTTGACTTGTTGACTCCTTTCGCCTTGGGTTTCCCCTTCGGCTGGGGCGGCGTATTGGTCTTGGCCAATGCTGCCCGTGCTTGAGACCGTGTGTAGGGTCTTTCGGCAGTGTCTCCTATGAGCCCTAAAGCTCTGAGATCATTACCTAACAAGACCTTTCCCGGGACGTTTCTCTGAATGCTCACTGGAATCCTGACTGCTGTACCATTTAAAGTAAGATTTACAGGTATTACTGGGAACATACGGAGTGGGCCGTCAGCCAACTTAGTGGGCATCAGAGTAGCTCTGGCAACTTCCTCTGAGTCTACCAAGGTAGAATCCACTACAGTTCGACTGCACCCACTATCCCTAAGAGCTGGAGTATCTACTCCATTGATCAGCACACTGTCTTACAATAAGCCTCCCTATGTAAACAGACCCAATGGATCTTGTTTTGCTTGTGGAGCAACTGACCACGTGAAGGGGGATCCCCGGTGTAAGGTTAGACCTTTGGGGGTCCACTCCGCTAATCTGGCCTTCTCCTCCTACGAGGAAGAAGAGATTACAGGAGCATCCTTCTCCTCAGACTCATTTCCCAGCGGGATAGAGGCTGAGGTAGTTTTAGTTTCCCTGGGAGGAGGGTCTCAGGTTTGGAAGGGGAAGGATTTGGATATCACATCTCATGTTATCGGAAGGATCTCACGTTTGGTATTAGAAGTATTGAGATATCATATCTCATGCTATAGGAAGGGTCTCAGGATTGGAATGGGAAGGAGTTGGATATCACATCTCATGCTATAGGAAGTGTCTCAGGATTGTAATGGGAAGGACTTGGATATCACATCTCATGCTATAGGTAGGGTCTCAAGTTTGATATTAGAAGCATTGAGATATCACATCTCATGCTATAGGAAGGGTCTGAGGATTGGAATGGGAAGGAGTTGGATATCACATATCATGCTATGGGAAGGGTCTCAGGTTTGGTATAAGCAGTGAGATATCACATCTCATGCTATAGGAAGTGTCTCAGGATTGGAATGGGAAGGAGTTGGATATCACATCTCATGTTATAGGAAGGATCTCAGGTTTGGTATAAGCATTGAGATATCACATCTCTGCTATTGGAAGGGTCTCAGGATTGGAATGGGAAGGAGTTGGATATTCCCATCTCATGTTATAGGAAGGGTCTCAGGTTTGGTATTAGAAGCATTGAGATATCACATCTCATGCTATAGGAAGGGTCTCAGGATTGGAATGGGAAGGACTTGGATATCACATCTCATGCTATAGGGAGGGTCTCAAGTTTGATATTAGAAGCTTTGAGATATCACATCTCATGATATCGGAAGGGTCTCAGGATTGGAATGGGAAGGAGTTGGATATCACATCTCATGATAAAGGAAGGGTCTAAGGTTTGGAAGGGGAAGGATTTGGATATCACATCTCATGTTATATTACGGGTCTCACCTTTGGTATTAGAAGCATTGAGATATCAAGTCTCATAGTATAGGAAGGGTCTCAGAATTGGAATGGGAAGGAGTTGGATATCACATCTCAAGCTATAGGAAGGGTCTCAGGATTGGAATGGGAAGGACTTGGATATCACATCTCATGCTATAGGAAGGCTCTCAGGTTTGGAAGGGGAAAGAGTTGGATATCACATTTCATGTTAGAGGTAGGATCTCAGGTTTGGTATTAGAGGCATTGAGATATCACATCTCATGCTATCAGAAGGGTCTCAGGAATGGAATGGGCAGGAGTTGGATATCACATCTCATGCTAAAGGGAGGGTCTCAGGTTTGGAAGGGGAAGGATTTGGATATCACATCTCATGTTATCGGAAGGATCTCACGTTTGGTATTAGAAGTATTGAGATATCATATCTCATGCTATAGGAAGGGTCTCAGGATTGGAATGGGAAGGAGTTGGATATCACATCTCATGCTATAGGGAGGGTCTCAGGATTGGAATGGGAAGGACTTAGATATCACATATCATGCTATAGGGAGGGTCTCAGTTTTGATATTAGAAGCATTGAGATATCACATCTCATGCTATCGGAAGTGTCTCAGGATTGGAATGGGAAGGAGCTGGATATCACATCTCATGCTAAAGGAAGGGTCTCAGGTTTGGAACGGGAAGGATTTGGATATCACATCTCATGTTATAGGAAGGGTCTCAGGTTTGGTATAAGCATTGAGATATCACATCTCTGCTATCAGAAGTGTCTCAGGATTGGAATGGGAAGGAGTTGGATATCCCATCTCATGTTATAGGACGGGTCTCAGGTTTGTTATTAGAATCATTGAGATATCATATTGCATGCTGTAGGAAGGGTCTAAGGGTTGGAATGTGAAGGACTTGGATATCACATCTTATGCTATAGATAGGCTCTTAGGTTTGGAAAGGGAAGGAGTTGGATATCACATTTCATAATAGAGGAAGGATCTCAGGTTTGGTATTAGAAGCATTGAGATATCACATCTCATGCTATAGGAAGGGTCTCAGGATTGGAATGGGAAGCAGTTGGATATCACATCTCATGCTATAGGAAGGGTCTCAGGTTTGGTATAAGCATTGAGATATCACATCTCATGCTATAGGACGGGTCTCAGGATTGGAATGGAAGGAGTTGGATATCACATCTCATGTTATAGGAAGGATCTCAGGTTTGGTATTAGAAGCATTGAGACATCACATCTCATGCTATAGGAAGGGTCTCAGGGTCGGAATGGGAAGGAGTTGGATATCACATCTCATCCAATAGGAAGGGTCTCAGGTTTGGAATGGGAAGGAATTGGATATCACATCTCATGTTATAGGAAGGATCTCAGGTTTGGTATTAGAAGCATTGAGATATCACATCTCATGCTATAGGAAGGGTCTCAGGATTGGAATGTGAAGGATTTGGATATCACATCTCATGCTAAAGGAAGGGTCTCAGGTTTGGTAGAAGCATTGAGATATCACGTCTCTGCTTTCGGAAGGGTCTCAGGATTGGATTGGGAAGGAGTTGGATATCCCTTCTCATGCTATAGGAAGGGTCTCAGGATTTGAATGGCAAGGAGTTGGATATCACATCTCATGCCATGGGAAGGGTCTCAGGTTTGGTATAAGCATTGAGATATCACATCTCTGCTATCAGAACGGTCTCAGGATTGGATTGGGAAGGAGTTGGATATCCCTTCTCATGCTATAGGAAGTGTCTCAGGTTGGAATGGGAAGGAGTTGGATATCACATCTCATGTTATAGGAAGGGTCTCAGGATTGGAATGGGAAGGATTTGGATATCACATCTCTTGCTATAGGAAGGGTCTCAGGATTGGAATGGGTAGGAGTTGGATATTACTTTCTTGCTATAGGAAGGGTCTCATGTTTGGAATGGGAAGGAGGTGGGTATCACATATGCTATAGTTAGTGTCTCAGGTTTGGAACGGGAAGGAGTTGGATATCACATCTCATGTTATAGGAAGGGTCTCAGGTTTGGTATAAGCATTGAGATATCACATCTCTGCTATCGGAAGCGGCTCAGGATTGGAATGGGAAGGAGTTGGATATCCCATCTCATGTTATAGGAAGAGTCTCTGGTTTGGTATTAGAATCATTGAGATATCACATCGCATGCTGTAGGAAGGGTCTAAGGATTGGAATGGGATGGACTTGGATATCACATCTCATGTTATAGGTAGGCTCTCAGGTCTGGTATAAGCATTGAGATATCACATCTCATGCTATAGGAAGGGTCTCAGATTTGGTATAAGCATTGAGATATCACATCTCATGCTAAAGGAAGGGTCTCAGGATTGGAATGGGAAGGAGTTGTATATGACATCTCAGGCCATAGGAAGGTTCTCAGGTTTGGTAAAAGCATTGAGATATCACATCTCTGCTATCGGAAAGGTCTCAGGATTGGAATGGGAAGGAGTTGGATATCCCATCTCATGTTATAGGAAGGGTCTCAGGTTTGGTATTAGAAGCATAGAGATATCACATCTCATGCTATAGGAAGGGTCTCAGGATTGGAATGGGAAGGACTTGGATGTCACATCTCATGCTATAGGGAGGGTCTCAAGTTTGATATTAGAAGCATTGAGATAACAAATCTCATGATATCGGAAGGGTCTCAGGATTGGAATGGGAAGGAGTTGGATATCACATCTCATGATAAAGGAAGGGTCTAAGGTTTGGAAGGGGAAGGATTTGGATATCACATCTCATGTTATAGGACGGGTCTCAGGTTTGGTATTAGAAGCATTGAGATATCAAGTCTCATGGTATAAGAAGGGTCTCAGAATTGGAATGGGAAGGAGTTGGATATCACACCTCAAGCTATACGAAGGGTCTCAGGATTGGAATGGGAAGGAGTTTGATATCACATCTCATGCCAGAGTATGGGTCTCAGGTTTGGTAGAAGCATTGGGATATCACATCTCATGCTATCGGAAGGGTATCAGTATTGGATTTGGAAGAAGTTGGATATCCCATCTCATGCTATAGGAAGGGTCTCAGGTTGGAATGGGAAGGAGTTGGATATCACATTTCATGTTATAGGAAGGGTCTCAGGATTGGAATGGGAAGTACTTGGATATCATATCTCATGCAATAGGACGGGTCTCAGGTTTGTTATTAGAATCATTGAGATATCATATTGCATGCTGTAGGAAGGGTCTAAGGATTGGAATGGGAAGGACCTGGATATCACATCTCATGCTATAGATAGGCTCTTAGGTTTGGAAAGGGAAGGAGTTGGATATCACATCTCATGTTATAGGATGGATCTCAGGTTTGGTATTAGAAGTATTGAGATATCACATCTCATGTTATCGGAAGGATCTCAGGTTTGGTATCAGAAGTATTGAGACCCTTCCGATAGCAGAGACGTGATATCTCAATGCTTCTACCAAACCTGAGACCCTTCCTTTAGCATGAGATGTGATATCCAAATCCTTCACATTCCAATCCTGAGACCCTTCCTATAGCATGAGATGTGATATCTCAATGCTTCTAATACCAAACCTGAGATCCTTCCTATAACATGAGATGTGATATCCAATTCCTTCCCATTCCAAACCTGAGACCCTTCCTATTAGATGAGATGTGATATCCAACTCCTTCCCATTCCAACCCTGAGACCCTTCCTATAGCATGAGATGTGATGTCTCAATGCTTCTAATACCAAACCTGAGATCCTTCCTATAACATGAGATGTGATATCCAACTCCTTCCATTCCAATCCTGAGACCCTTCCTATAGCATGAGATGTGATATCTCAATGCTTATATCAAACCTGAGACCCTTCCTATAGCATGAGATGTGATATCCAACTACTTCCCATTCCAATCCTGAGACCCTTCCTATAGCATGAGATGTGATATTTCAATGCTTCTAATACCAAACCTGAGATCCTTCCTCTAACATGAAATGTGATATCGAACTCCTTCCCTTTCCAAACCTGAGAGCCTACCTATAGCATGAGATGTGATATCCAAGTCCTTCCCATTCCAATCCTTAGACCCTTCCTACAGCATGCAATATGATATCTCAATGATTCTAATAACAAACCTGAGACCCGTCCTATAGCATGAGATATGATATCCAAGTCCTTCCCATTCCAATCCTGAGACCCTTCCTATAACATGAAATGTGATATCCAACTCTTTCCCATTCCAACCTGAGACCCTTCCTATAGCCTGAGATGGGATATCCAACTTCGTCCAAATCCAATACTGATACCCTTCCGATAGCATGAGATGTGATATCCCAATGCTTCTACCAAACCTGAGACCCATACTATGGCATGAGATATGATATCAAACTCCTTCCCATTCCAATCCTGAGACCCTTCCTATAGCTTGAGGTGTGATATCCAACTCCTTCCCATTCCAATTCTGAGACCCTTCTTATACCATGAGACTTGATATCTCAATGCTTCTAATACCAAACCTGAGACCGTCCTATAACATGAGATGTGATATCCAAATCCTTCCCCTTCCAAACCTTAGACCCTTCCTTTATCATGAGATGTGGTATCCAACTCCTTCCCATTCGAATCCTGAGACCCTTCCTATAACATGAGATGTGATATCCAACTCCTTCCCATTCCAACCTGAGACACTTCCTATAGCATGAGAAGGGATATCCAACTCCTTCCCATTCCAACCTGAGACACTTCCTATAGCATGAGAAGGGATATCCAACTCCTTCCCAATCCAATCCTGAGACCCTTCCGATAGCAGAGATGTGATATCTCAATGCTTATACCAAACCTGAGACCCTTCCTATGGCATGAGATGTGATATCCAACTCCTTGCCATTCAAATCCTGAGACCCTTCCTATAGCATGAAAAGGGATATCCAACTCCTTCCCAATCCAATCCTGAGACCCTTCCGATAGCAGAGACGTGATATCTCAATGCTTCTACCAAACCTGAGACCCTTCCTTTAGCATGAGATGTGATATCCAAATCCTTCACATTCCAATCCTGAGACCCTTCCTATAGCATGAGATGTGATATCTCAATGCTTCTAATACCAAACCTGAGATCCTTCCTATAACATGAGATGTGATATCCAATTCCTTCCCATTCCAAACCTGAGACCCTTCCTATTGGATGAGATGTGATATCCAACTCCTTCCCATTCCAACCCTGAGACCCTTCCTATAGCATGAGATGTGATGTCTCAATGCTTCTAATACCAAACCTGAGATCCTTCCTATAACATGAGATGTGATATCCAACTCCTTCCATTCCAATCCTGAGACCCGTCCTATAGCATGAGATGTGATATCTCATTGCTTATACCAAACCTGAGACCCTTCCTATAGCATGAGATGTGATATCCAACTCCTCCCCATTCCAATCCTGAGACCCTTAAACTAGCATGAGATGTGATATGTCAATGCTTCTAATACCAAACCTGAGATTCTTCCTCTAACATGAAATGTGATATCCAACTCCTTCCCTTTCCAAACCTAAGAGCCTATCTATAGCATGAGATGTGATATCCAAGTCCTTCACATTCCAACCCTTAGACCCTTCCTACAGCATGCAATATGATATCTCAATGATTCTAATAACAAACCTGAGACCCGTCCTATAACATGAGATGGGATATCCAACTCCTTCCCATTCCAATCCTGAGACACTTCCGATAGCAGAGATGTGATATCTCAATGTTTATACCAAACCTGAGACCCTTCCTATAACATGAGATGTGATATCCAACTCCTTCCCGTTCCAAACCTGAGACCCTTCCTTTAGCATGAGATGTGATATCCAGCTCCTTCCCATTCCAATCCTGAGACACTTCCGATAGCATGAGATGTGATATCTCAATGCTTCTAATATCAAAACTGAGACCCTCCCTATAGCATGATATGTGATATCTAAGTCCTTCCCATTCCAATCCTGACACCCTTCCTATAGCATGAGATGTGATATCTCAATGCTTCTACCAAACCTGAGACCCTTCCTTTAGCATGAGATGTGATATCTCAATACTTCTAATACCAAACCTGAGACCCTTCCTTTAGCATGAGATGTGATATCTCAATACTTCTAATACCAAACCTGAGATCCTTCCGATAACATGAGATGTGATATCTCAATACTTCTAATACCAAACCTGAGATCCATCCTATAACATGAGATGTGATATCCAACTCCTTCCCATTCCAATCCTGAGACCCTTCCTATAGCATGAGATGTGATATCTCAATACTTCTAATACCAAACCTGAGATCCTTCCGATAACATGAGATGTGATATCTCAATACTTCTAATACCAAACCTGAGATCCATCCTATAACATGAGATGTGATATCCAACTCCTTCCCTTTCCAAACCTGAGAGCCTATCTATAGCATGAGATGTGATATCCAGGTCTTTCCCATTCCAATCCTTAGACCCTTCCTACAGCATGCAATATGATATCTCAATGATTCTAATAACAAACCTGAGACCCGTCCTATAGCATGAGATATGATATCCAAGTCCTTCCCATTCCAATCCTGAGACCCTTCCTATAACATGAAATGTGATATCCAACTCCTTCCCATTCCAACCTGAGACCCTTCCTATAGCATGAGATGGGATATCCAACTTCTTCCAAATCCAATACTGATACCCTTCCGATAGCATGAGATGTGATATCCCAATGCTTCTACCAAACCTGAGACCCATACTATGGCATGAGATGTGATATCAAACTCCTTCCCATTCCAATCCTGAGACCCTCCCTTTAGCATGAGATGTGATATCCAACTCCTTCCTATTCCAATCCTGAGACTCTTCTGATAGCATGAGATGTGATATCTCAATGCTTCTAATACCAAACCTGAGATCCTTCCGATAGCATGAGATGTGATATCTCAATGCTTATAATACCAAACCTGAGATCCTTCCTATAACATGAGATGTGATATCCAAATCCTTCCCCTTCCAAACCTGAGACCCTCCCTTTAGCATGAGATGTGATATCCAACTGCTTCCCATTCCAATCCTGAGACCCTTCCTATAGCATGAGATGTGATATCTCAATGTTTCTAATACCAAACCTGATATCCTTCCTCTAACATGAAATGTGATATCCAACTCCTTCCCTTTCCAAACCTAAGAGCCTATCTATACCATGAGATGTGATATCCAAGTCCTTCCCATTCCAACCCTTAGACCCTTCCTACAGCATGCAATATGATATCTCAATGATTCTAATAACAAACCTGAGACCCGTCCTATAACATGAGATGGGATATCCAACTCCTTCCCATTCCAATCCTGAGACACTTCCGATAGCAGAGATGTGATATCTCAATGCTTATACCAAACCTGAGACCCTTCCTATAACATGAGATGTGATATCCAAATCCTTCCCGTTCCAAACCTGAGACCCTTCCTTTAGCATGAGATGTGATATCCAGCACCTTCCCATTCCAATCCTGAGACACTTCCTATAGCATGAGATGTGATATCTCAATGCTTCTAATATCAAAACTGAGACCCTCCCTATAGCATGATATGTGATATCTAAGTCCTTCCCATTCCAATCCTGAGGCCCTCCCTATAGCATGAGATGTGATATCCAACTCCTTCCCATTCCAATCCTGAGACCCTTCCTATAGCATGAGATATGATATCTCAATACTTCTAATACCAAACGTGAGATCCTTCCGATAACATGAGATGTGATATCCAAATCCTTCCCATTCCAATCCTGAGACCCTTCCTATAACATGAAATGTGATATCCAACTCTTTCCCATTCCAACCTGAGACCCTTCCTATAGCCTGAGATGGGATATCCAACTTCGTCCAAATCCAATCCTGAGACCCTTCCTATAGCATGAAAAGGGATATCCAACTCCTTCCCAATCCAATCCTGAGACCCTTCCGATAGCAGAGACGTGATATCTCAATGCTTCTACCAAACCTGAGACCCTTCCTTTAGCATGAGATGTGATATCCAAATCCTTCACATTCCAATCCTGAGACCCTTCCTATAGCATGAGATGTGATATCTCAATGCTTCTAATACCAAACCTGAGATCCTTCCTATAACATGAGATGTGATATCCAATTCCTTCCCATTCCAAACCTGAGACCCTTCCTATTGGATGAGATGTGATATCCAACTCCTTCCCATTCCAACCCTGAGACCCTTCCTATAGCATGAGATGTGATGTCTCAATGCTTCTAATACCAAACCTGAGATCCTTCCTATAACATGAGATGTGATATCCAACTCCTTCCATTCCAATCCTGAGACCCGTCCTATAGCATGAGATGTGATATCTCATTGCTTATACCAAACCTGAGACCCTTCCTATAGCATGAGATGTGATATCCAACTCCTCCCCATTCCAATCCTGAGACCCTTAAACTAGCATGAGATGTGATATGTCAATGCTTCTAATACCAAACCTGAGATTCTTCCTCTAACATGAAATGTGATATCCAACTCCTTCCCTTTCCAAACCTAAGAGCCTATCTATAGCATGAGATGTGATATCCAAGTCCTTCACATTCCAACCCTTAGACCCTTCCTACAGCATGCAATATGATATCTCAATGATTCTAATAACAAACCTGAGACCCGTCCTATAACATGAGATGGGATATCCAACTCCTTCCCATTCCAATCCTGAGACACTTCCGATAGCAGAGATGTGATATCTCAATGTTTATACCAAACCTGAGACCCTTCCTATAACATGAGATGTGATATCCAACTCCTTCCCGTTCCAAACCTGAGACCCTTCCTTTAGCATGAGATGTGATATCCAGCTCCTTCCCATTCCAATCCTGAGACACTTCCGATAGCATGAGATGTGATATCTCAATGCTTCTAATATCAAAACTGAGACCCTCCCTATAGCATGATATGTGATATCTAAGTCCTTCCCATTCCAATCCTGACACCCTTCCTATAGCATGAGATGTGATATCTCAATGCTTCTACCAAACCTGAGACCCTTCCTTTAGCATGAGATGTGATATCTCAATACTTCTAATACCAAACCTGAGACCCTTCCTTTAGCATGAGATGTGATATCTCAATACTTCTAATACCAAACCTGAGATCCTTCCGATAACATGAGATGTGATATCTCAATACTTCTAATACCAAACCTGAGATCCATCCTATAACATGAGATGTGATATCCAACTCCTTCCCATTCCAATCCTGAGACCCTTCCTATAGCATGAGATGTGATATCTCAATACTTCTAATACCAAACCTGAGATCCTTCCGATAACATGAGATGTGATATCTCAATACTTCTAATACCAAACCTGAGATCCATCCTATAACATGAGATGTGATATCCAACTCCTTCCCTTTCCAAACCTGAGAGCCTATCTATAGCATGAGATGTGATATCCAGGTCTTTCCCATTCCAATCCTTAGACCCTTCCTACAGCATGCAATATGATATCTCAATGATTCTAATAACAAACCTGAGACCCGTCCTATAGCATGAGATATGATATCCAAGTCCTTCCCATTCCAATCCTGAGACCCTTCCTATAACATGAAATGTGATATCCAACTCCTTCCCATTCCAACCTGAGACCCTTCCTATAGCATGAGATGGGATATCCAACTTCTTCCAAATCCAATACTGATACCCTTCCGATAGCATGAGATGTGATATCCCAATGCTTCTACCAAACCTGAGACCCATACTATGGCATGAGATGTGATATCAAACTCCTTCCCATTCCAATCCTGAGACCCTCCCTTTAGCATGAGATGTGATATCCAACTCCTTCCTATTCCAATCCTGAGACTCTTCTGATAGCATGAGATGTGATATCTCAATGCTTCTAATACCAAACCTGAGATCCTTCCGATAGCATGAGATGTGATATCTCAATGCTTATAATACCAAACCTGAGATCCTTCCTATAACATGAGATGTGATATCCAAATCCTTCCCCTTCCAAACCTGAGACCCTCCCTTTAGCATGAGATGTGATATCCAACTGCTTCCCATTCCAATCCTGAGACCCTTCCTATAGCATGAGATGTGATATCTCAATGTTTCTAATACCAAACCTGATATCCTTCCTCTAACATGAAATGTGATATCCAACTCCTTCCCTTTCCAAACCTAAGAGCCTATCTATACCATGAGATGTGATATCCAAGTCCTTCCCATTCCAACCCTTAGACCCTTCCTACAGCATGCAATATGATATCTCAATGATTCTAATAACAAACCTGAGACCCGTCCTATAACATGAGATGGGATATCCAACTCCTTCCCATTCCAATCCTGAGACACTTCCGATAGCAGAGATGTGATATCTCAATGCTTATACCAAACCTGAGACCCTTCCTATAACATGAGATGTGATATCCAAATCCTTCCCGTTCCAAACCTGAGACCCTTCCTTTAGCATGAGATGTGATATCCAGCACCTTCCCATTCCAATCCTGAGACACTTCCTATAGCATGAGATGTGATATCTCAATGCTTCTAATATCAAAACTGAGACCCTCCCTATAGCATGATATGTGATATCTAAGTCCTTCCCATTCCAATCCTGAGGCCCTCCCTATAGCATGAGATGTGATATCCAACTCCTTCCCATTCCAATCCTGAGACCCTTCCTATAGCATGAGATATGATATCTCAATACTTCTAATACCAAACGTGAGATCCTTACGATAACATGAGATGTGATATCCAAATCCTTCCCCTTCCAATCCTGAGACCCTCCCTTTAGCATGAGATGTGATATCCAACTCCTTCCTATTCCAATCCTGAGACTCTTCTGATAGCATGAGATGTGATATCTCAATGCTTCTAATACCAAACCTGAGATCCTTCCGATAGCATGAGATGTGATATCTCAATGCTTCTAATACCAAACCTGAGATCCTTCCTATAACATGAGATGTGATATCCAAATCCTTCCCCTTCCAAACCTGAGACCCTCCCTTTAGCATGAGATGTGATATCCAACTCCTTCCCATTCCATTCCTGAGACCCTTCTGATAGCATGAGATGTGATATCTCAATGCCTCTAATACCAAACCTGAGATCCTACCTCTAACATGAAATGTGATATCCAACTCTTTCCCCTTCCAAACCTGAGAGCCTTCCTATTGCATGAGATGTGATATCCAAGTCCTTCCCATTCCAATCCTGAGACCCTTCCTATAGCTTGAGATGTGATATCCAACTCCTTCCCATTCCAATTCTGAGACCCTTCCTATACTATGAGACTTGATATCTCAATGCTTCTAATACAAACGTGAGACCCGTAATATAACATGAGATGTGATATCCAAATCCTTCCCCTTCCAAACCTTAGACCCTTCCTTTATCATGAGATGTGATATCCAACTCCTTCCCATTCCAATCCTGAGACCCTTCCGATATCATGAGATGTGATATCTCAAAGCTTCTAATATCAAACTTGAGACCTTCCCTATAGCATGAGATGTGATATCCAAGTCCTTCCCATTCCAATCCTGAGACCCTTCCTATAGCATGAGATGTGATATCTCAATGCTTCTAATACCAAACCTGAGACCCTTCCTATAACATGAGATGGGAATATCCAACTCCTTCCCTTTCCAATCCTGAGACCCTTCCGGTAGCAGAGATGTGATATCTCAATGCTTATACCAAACCTGAGATCCTTCCTATAACATGAGATGTGATATCCAACTCCTTCCCATTCCAATCCTGAGACACTTCCTATAGCATGAGATACGATATCTCACTGCTTATACCAAACCTGAGACCCTTCCCATAGCATGAGATGTGATATCCAACTCCTTCCCATTCCAATCCTCAGACCCTTCCTATAGCATGAGATGTGATATCTCAATGCTTCTAATATCAAACTTGAGACCCTACCTATAGCATGAGATGTGATATCCAAGTCCTTCCCATTACAATCCTGAGACACTTCCTATAACATGAGATGTGATATCCAACTCCTTCCCATTCCAATCCTGAGACCCTTCCTATAGCATGAGATATGATATCTCAATACTTCTAATACCAAACGTGAGATCCTTCCGATAACATGAGATGTGATATCCAAATCCTTCCCATTCCAATCCTGAGACCCTTCCTATAGCTTGAGGTGTGATATCCAACTCCTTCCCATTCCAATTCTGAGACCCTTCTTATACCATGAGACTTGATATCTCAATGCTTCTAATACCAAACCTGAGACCCGTCCTATAACATGAGATGTGATATCCAAATCCTTCCCCTTCCAAACCTTAGACCCTTCCTTTATCATGAGATGTGATATCCAACTCCTTCCCATTCCAATCCTGAGACCCTTCCGATATCATGAGATTTGTTATCTCAATGCTTCTAATATCAAACTTGAGACCCTCCCTATAGCATGAGATGTGACATCCAAGTCCTTCCCATTCCAATCCTGAGACCCTTCCTATAGCATGAGATGTGATATCTCTATGCTTCTAATACCAAACCTGAGACCCTTCCTATAACATGAGATGGGATATCCAACTCCTTCCCATTCCAATCCTGAGACCTTTCCGATAGCAGAGATGTGATATCTCAATGCTTATACCAAACCTGAGAACCTTCCTATGGCCTGAGATGTCATATACAACTCCTTCCCATTCCAATCCTGAGACCCTTCCTTTAGCATGAGATGTGATATCTCAATGCTTATACCAAATCTGAGACCCTTCCTATAGCATGAGATGTGATATCCAATTCCTTCCCATTCCAATCCTGAGACCCTTCCTATAGCATGAGATGTGATATCTCAATGCTTATACCAAACCTGAGAGCCTACCTATAACATGAGATGTGATATCCAAGTCCATCCCATTCCAATCCTTAGACCCTTCCTACAGCATGCGATGTGATATCTCAATGATTCTAATACCAAACCAGAGACTCTTCCTATAACATGAGATGGGATATCCAACTCCTTCCCATTCCAATCCTGAGCCGCTTCCGATAGCAGAGATGTGATATCTCAATGCTTATACCAAACCTGAGACCCTTCCTATAACATGAGATGTGATATCCAACTCCTTCCCGTTCCAAACCTGAGACACTAACTATAGCATATGTGATATCCAACTCCTTCCCATTCCAAACATGAGACCCTTCCTATAGCAAGAAAGTAATATCCAACTCCTACCCATTCCAATCCTGAGACCCTTCCTATAGCAAGAGATGTGATATCCAAATCCTTCCCATTCCAATCCTGAGACCCTTCCTATAACATGAGATGTGATATCCAACTCCTTCCCATTCCAACCTGAGACACTTCCTATAGCATGAGAAGGGATATTCAACTCCTTCCCAATCCAATCCTGAGACCCTTCCGATAGCAGAGATGTGATATCTCAATGCTTATACCAAACCTGAGACCCTTCCTATGGCATGAGATGTGATATCCAACTCCTTGCCATTCAAATCCTGAGACCCTTCCTATAGCATGAGAAGGGATATCCAACTCCTTCCCAATCCAATCCTGAGACCCTTCCGATAGCAGCGACGTGATATCTCAATGCTTCTACCAAACCTGAGACCCTTCCTTTAGCATGAGATGTGATATCCAAATCCTTCACATTCCAATCCTGAGACCCTTCCTTTAGCGTGAGATGTGATATCTCAATGCTTATACCAAATCTGAGACCCTTCCTATAGCATGAGATGTGATATCCAATTCCTTCCCATTCCAATCCTGAGACCCTTCCTATAGCATGAGATGTGATATCTCAATGCTTATACCAAACCTGAGAGCCTACCTATAGCATGAGATGTGATATCCAAGTCCATCCCATTCCAATCCTTTGACCCTTCCTACAGCATGCGATGTGATATCTCAATGATTCTACCAAACCAGAGACTCTTCCTATAACATGAGATGGGATATCCAACTCCTTCCCATTCCAATCCTGAGCCGCTTCCGATAGCAGAGATGTGATATCTCAATGCTTATACCAAACCTGAGACCCTTCCTATAACATGAGATGTGATATCCAACTCCTTCCCGTTCCAAACCTGAGACACTAACTATAGCATATGTGATATCCAACTCCTTCCCATTCCAAACATGAGACCCTTCCTATAGCAAGAAAGTAATATCCAACTCCTACCCATTCCAATCCTGAGACCCTTCCTATAGCAAGAGATGTGATATCCAAATCCTTCCCATTCCAATCCTGAGACCCTTCCTATAACATGAGATGTGATATCCAACTCCTTCCCATTCCAACCTGAGACACTTCCTATAGCATAAGAAGGGATATCCAACTCCTTCCCAATCCAATCCTGAGACCCTTCCGATAGCAGAGACGTGATATCTCAATGCTTCTACCAAACCTGAGACCCTTCCTTTAGCATGAGATGTGATATCCAAATCCTTCACATTCCAATCCTGAGACCCTTCCTATAGCATGAGATGTGATATCTCAATGCTTCTAATACCAAACCTGAGATCCTTCCTATAACATGAGATGTGATATCCAATTCCTTCCCATTCCAAACCTGAGACCCTTCCTATTGGATGAGATGTGATATCCAACTCCTTCCCATTCCAACCCTGAGACCCTTCCTATAGCATGAGATGTGATGTCTCAATGCTTCTAATACCAAACCTGAGATCCTTCCTATAACATGAGATGTGATATCCAACTCCTTCCATTCCAATCCTGAGACCCGTCCTATAGCATGAGATGTGATATCTCAATGCTTATACCAAACCTGAGACCCTTCCTATAGCATGAGAAGTGATATCCAACTGCTTCCCATTCCAATCCTGAGACCCTTCCTATAGCATGAGATGTGATATCTCAATGCTTCTAATACCAAACCTGAGACCCTTCCTATAACATGAGATGGGAATATCCAACTCCTTCCCATTCCAATCCTAAGACCCTTCCGATAGCAGAGATGTGATATCTCAATGCTTATACCAAACCTGAGATCCTTCCTATAACATGAGATGTGATATCCAACTCCTTCCCATTCCAATCCTGAGACACTTCCTATAGCATGAGATGTGATATCTCACTGCTTATACCAAACCTGAGACCCTTCCCATAGCATGAAATGTGATATCCAACTCCTTCCCTTTCCAAACCTAAGAGCCTATCTATAGCATGAGATGTGATATCCAAGTCCTTCCCATTTCAACCCTTAGACCCTTCCTACAGCATCCAATATGATATCTCAATGATTCTAATAACAAACCTGAGACCCGTCCTATAACATGAGATGGGATATCCAACTCCTTCCCATTCCAATCCTGAGACACTTCCGATAGCAGAGATGTGATATCTCAATGCTTATACCAAACCTGAGACCCTTCCTATAACATGAGATGTGATATCCAAATCCTTCCCGTTCCAAACCTGAGACCCTTCCTTTAGCATGAGATGTGATATCCAGCACCTTCCCATTCCAATCCTGAGACACTTCCGATAGCAGAGATGTGATATCTCAATGCTTCTAATATCAAAACTGAGACCCTCCCTATAGCATGATATGTGATATCTAAGTCCTTCCCATTCCAATCCTGAGACCCTCCCTATAGCATGAGATGTGATATCCAACTCCTTCCCATTCCAATCCTGAGACCCTTCCTATAGCATGAGATATGATATCTCAATACTTCTAATACCAAACGTGCGATCCTTCCGATAACATGAGATGTGATATCCAAATCCTTCCCCTTCCAATCCTGATACCCTCCCTTTAGCATGAGATGTGATATCCAACTCCTTCCTATTCCAATCCTGAGACTCTTCTGATAGCATGAGATGTGATATCTCAATGCTTCTAATACCAAACCTGAGATCCTTCCGATAGCATGAGATGTGATATCTCAATGCTTCTAATACCAAACCTGAGATCCTTCCTATAACATGAGATGTGATATCCAAATCCTTCCCCTTCCAAACCTGAGACCCTCCCTTTAGCATGAGATGTGATATCCAACTCCTTCCCATTCCATTCCTGAGACCCTTCTGATAGCATGAGATGTGATATCTCAATGCCTCTAATACCAAACCTGAGATCCTACCTCTAACATGAAATGTGATATCCAACTCTTTCCCCTTCCAAACCTGAGAGCCTTCCTATAGCATGAGATGTGATATCCAAGTCCTTCCCATTCCAATCCTGAGACCCTTCCTATAACTTGAGATGTGATATCCAACTCCTTCCCATTCCAATTCTGAGACCCTTCCTATACTATGAGACTTGATATCTCAATGCTTCTAATACAAACGTGAGACCCGTAATATAACATGAGATGTGATATCCAAATCCTTCCCCTTCCAAACCTTAGACCCTTCCTTTATCATAAGATGTGATATCCAACTCCTTCCCATTCCAATCCTGAGACCCTTCCGATATCATGAGATGTGATATCTCAAAGCTTCTAATATCAAACTTGAGACCCTCCCTATAGCATGAGATGTGATATCCAAGTCCTTCCCATTCCAATCCTGAGACCCTTCCTATAGCATGAGATGTGATATCTCAATGCTTCTAATACCGAACCTGAGACCCTTCCTATAACATGAGATGGGAATATCCAACTCCTTCCCATTCCAATCCTAAGACCCTTCCGATAGCAGAGATGTGATATCTCAATGCTTATACCAAACCTGAGATCCTTCCTATAACATGAGATGTGATATCCAACTCCTTCCCATTCCAATCCTGAGACACTTCCTATAGCATGAGATGTGATATCTCACTGCTTATACCAAACCTGAGACCCTTCCCATAGCATGAGATGTGATATCCAACTCCTTCCCATTCCAATCCTCAGACCCTTCCTATAGCATGAGATGTGATATCTCAATGCTTCTAATATCAAACTTGAGACCCTACCTATAGCATGAGATGTGATATCCAAGTCCTTCCCATTACAATCCTGAGACACTTCCTATAGCATGAGATGTGATATCCAACTCCTTCCCATTCCAATCCTGAGACCCTTCCTATAGCATGAGATATGATATCTCAATACTTCTAATACCAAACGTGAGATCCTTCCGATAACATGAGATGTGATATCCAAATCCTTCCCCTTCCAAACCTGAGACCCTCCCTTTAGCATGAGATGTGATATCCAACTCCTTCCCATTCCCATCCTGAGACACTTCTGATAGCATGAGATGTGATATCTCAATGCTTCTAATACCAAACCTGAGATCCTTCCGATAGCATGAGATGTGATATCTCAATGCTTCTAATACCAAACCTGAGATCCTTCCTATAACATGAGATGTGATATCCAAATCCTTCCCCTTCCAAACCTGAGACCCTCCCTTTAGCATGAGATGTGATATCCAACTCCTTCCCATTCCATTCCCGAGACCCTTCTGATAGCATGAGATGTGATAACTCAATGCCTCTAATACCAAACCTGAGATCCTACCTCTAACATGAAATGTGATATCCAACTCTTTCCCCTTCCAAACCTGAGAGCCTTCCTATAGCATGAGATCTGATATCCAAGTCCTTCCCATTCCAATCCTGATACCCTTCCTATTGCTTGAGATGTGATATCCAACTCCTTCCCATTCCAATTCTGAGACCCTTCCTATACTCTGAGACTTGATATCTCAATGCTTCTAATACCAAACCTGAGACCCGTAATATAACATGAGATGTGATATCCAAATCCTTCCCCTTCCAAACCTTAGACCCTTCCTTTATCATGAGATGTGATATCCAACTCCTTCCCATTCCAATCCTGAGACCCTTCCGATATCATGAGATGTGATATCTCAAAGCTTCTAATATCAAACTTGAGACCCTCCCTATAGCATGAGATGTGATATCCAAGTCCTTCCCATTCCAATCCTGAGACCCTTCCTATAGCATGAGATGTGATATCTCAATGCTTCTAATACCAAACCTGAGACCCTTCCTATTACATGAGATGGGAATATCCAACTCCTTCCCATTCCAATCCTGAGACCCTTCCGATAGCAGAGATGTGATATCTCAATGCTTATACCAAACCTGAGACCCTTCGTATGGCATGAGATGTGATATCCAACTCCTTGCCATTCACATCCTGAGACCCTTCCTATAGCATGAGAAGGGATATCCAACTCCTTCCCAATCCAATCCTGAGACCCTTCCGATAGCAGAGACGTGATATCTCAATGCTTCTACCAAACCTGAGACCCTTCCTTTAGCATGAGATGTGATATCCAAATCCTTCACATTCCAATCCTGAGACCCTTCCTATAGCTTGAGATGTGATATCTCAATGCTTCTAATACCAAACCTGAGATCCTTCCTATAACATGAGATGTGATATCCAATTCCTTCCCATTCCAAACCTGAGACCCTTCCTATTGGATGAGTTGTGATATCCAACTCCTTCCCATTCCAACCCTGAGACCCTTCCTATAGCATGAGATGTGATGTCTCAATGATTCTAATACCAAACCTGAGATCCTTCCTATAACATGAGATGTGATATCCAACTCCTTCCATTCCAATCCTGAGACCCGTCCTATAGCATGAGATGTGATATCGCAATGCTTATACGAAACCTGAGACCATTCCTATAGCATGAGATGTGATATCCAACTACTTCCCATTCCAATCCTGAGACCCTTCCTATAGCATGAGATGTGATATCTCAATGCTTCTAATACCAAACCTGAGATCCTTCCTCTAACATGAAATGTGATATCCAACTCCTTCCCTTTCCAAACCTAAGAGCCTATCTATAGCATGAGATGTGATATCCAGGTCCTTCCTATTCCAATCCTTAGACCCTTCCTACAGCATGCAATATGATATCTCAATGATTCTAATAACAAACCTGAGACCCGTCCTATAGCATGAGATATGATATCCAAGTCCTTCCCGTTCCAATCCTGAGACCCTTCCTATAACATGAAATGTGATATCCAACTCCTTCCCATTCCAACCTGAGACCCTTCCTATAGCATGAGATGGGATATCCCAATGCTTCTACCAAACCTGAGACCCATACTATGGCATGAGATGTGATATCAAACTCCTTCCCATTCCAATCCTGAGACCCTTCCTATAGCTTGAGGTGTGATATCCAACTCCTTCCCATTCCAATTCTGAGACCCTTCTTATACCATGAGACTTGATATCTCAATGCTTCTAATACCAAACCTGAGACCCGTCCTATAACATGAGATGTGATATCCAAATCCTTCCCCTTCCAAACCTTAGACCCTTCCTTTATCATGAGATGTGGTATCCAACTCCTTCCCATTCCAATCCTGAGACCCTTCCGATATCATGAGATTTGTTATCTCATTGCTTCTAATATCAAACTTGAGATCCTCCCTATAGCATGAGATGTGACATCCAAGTCCTTCCCATTCCAATCCTGAGACCCTTCCTATAGCATGAGATGTGATATCTCTATGCTTCTAATACCAAACCTGAGACCCTTCCTATAACATGAGATGGGATATCCAACTCCTTCCCATTCCAATCCTGAGACCCTTCCGATAGCAGAGATGTGATATCTCAATGCTTATACCAAACCTGAGACCCTTCCTATGGCCTGAGATGTCATACACAACTCCTTCCCATTCCAATCCTGAGACCCTTCCTTTAGCATGAGATGTGATATCTCAATGCTTATACCAAATCTGAGACCCTTCCTATAGCATGAGATGTGATATCCAAATCCTTCCCATTCCAATCCTGAGACCCTTCCTATAGCATGAGATGTGATATCTCAATGCTTATACCAAACCTGAGAGCCTACCTATAGCATGAGATGTGATATCCAAGTCCATCCCATTCCAATCCTTAGACCCTTCCTACAGCATGCGATGTGATATCTCAATGATTCTAATACCAATCCAGAGACTCTTACTATAACATGAGATGTGATATCCAACTCCTTCCCATTCCAATCCTGAGCCGCTTCCGATAGCAGAGATGTGATATCTCAATGCTTATACCAAACCTGAGACCCTTCCTATAACATGAGATGTGATATCCTACTCCTTCCCGTTCCAAACCTGAGACACTAACTATAGCATATGTGATATCCAACTCCTTCCCATTCCAAACATGAGACCCTTCCTATAGCAAGAAAGTAATATCCAACTCCTACCCATTCCAATCCTGAGACCCTTCCTATAGCAAGAGATGTGATATCCAAATCCTTCCCATTCCAATCCTGTGACCCTTCCTATAACATGAGATGTGATATCCAACTCCTTCCCATTCCAACCTGAGACACTTCCTATAGCATGAGAAGGGATATCCAACTCCTTCCCAATCCAATCCTGAGACCCTTCCGATAGCAGAGATGTGATATCTCAATGCTTATACCAAACCTGAGACCCTTCCTATGGCATGAGATGTGATATCCAACTCCTTGCCATTCAAATCCTGAGACCCTTCCTATAGCATGAGAAGGGATATCCAACTCCTTCCCAATCCAATCCTGCGACCCTTCCGATAGCAGAGACGTGATATCTCAATGCTTCTACCAAACCTGAGACCCTTCCTTTAGCATGAGATGTGATATCCAAATCCTTCACATTCCAATCCTGAGACCCTTCCTATAGCATGAGATGTGATATCTCAATGCTTCTAATACCAAACCTGAGATCCTTCCTATAACATGAGATGTGATATCCAATTCCTTCCCATTCCAAACCTGAGACCCTTCCTATTGGATGAGATGTGATATCCAACTCCTTCCCATTCCAACCCTGAGACCCTTCCTATAGCATGAGATGTGATGTCTCAATGCTTCTAATACCAAACCTGAGATCCTTCCTATAACATGAGATGTGATATCCAACTCCTTCCATTCCAATCCTGAGACCCGTCCTATAGCATGAGATGTGATATCTCAATGCTTATACTAAACCTGAGACCCTTCCTATAGCATGAGATGTGATATCCAACTACTTCCCATTCCAATCCTGAGACCCTTCCTATAGCATGAGATGTGATATCTCAATGCTTCTAATACCAAACCTGAGATCCTTCCTCTAACATGAAATGTGATATCCAACTCCTTCCCTTTCCAAACCTAAGAGCCTATCTATAGCATGAGATGTGATATCCAAGTCCTTCCCATTCCAACCCTTAGACCCTTCCTACAGCATGCAATATGATATCTCAATGATTCTAATAACAAACCTGAGACCCGTCCTATAACATGAGATGTGATATCCAACTCCTTCCCATTCCAATCCTGAGACACTTCCGATAGCAGAGATGTGATATCTCAATGCTTATACCAAACCTGAGACCCTTCCTATAACATGAGATGTGATATCCAAATCCTTCCCGTTCCAAACCTGAGACCCTTCCTTTAGCATGAGATGTGATATCCAGCTCCTTCCCATTCCAATCCTGAGACACTTCCGATAGCATGAGATGTGATATCTCAATGCTTCTAATATCAAAACTGAGACCCTCCCTATAGCATGATATGTGATATCTAAGTCCTTCCCATTCCAATCCTGAGACACTCCCTATAGCATGAGATGTGATATCCAACTCTTTCCCATTCCACTCCTGAGACCCTTCCTATAGCATGAGATATGATATCTCAATATTTCTAATACCAAACGTGAGATCCGTCCGATAACATGAGATGTGATATCCAAATCCTTCCCCTTCCAAACCTGAGACCCTCCCTTTAGCATGAGATGTGATATCCAACTCCTTCCCATTTCAATCCTGAGACCCTTTTGATAGCATGAGATGTGATATCTCAATGCTTCTAATACCAAACCTGAGATCCTTCCGATAGCATGAGATGTGATATCTCAATGCTTCTAATACCAAACCTGAGATCCTTCCTATAACATGAGATGTGATATCCAAATCATTCCCCTTCCAAACCTGAGACCCTCCCTTTAGCATGAGATGTGATATCCAACTCCTTCCCATTCCATTCCTGAGACCCTTCTGATAGCATGAGATGTGATATCTCAATGCCTCTAATACCAAACCTGAGATCCTACCTCTAACATGAAATGTGATATCCAACTCTTTCCCTTTCCAAACCTGAGAGCCTTCCTATAGCATGAGATGTGATATCCAAGTCCTTCCCATTCCAATCCTGAGACCGTTCCTATAGCTTGAGATGTGATATCCAACTCCTTCCCATTCCAATTCTGAGACCCTTCCTATACTCTGAGACTTGATATCTCAATGCTTCTAATACCAAACCTGAGACCCGTAATATAACATGAGATGTGATATCCAAATCCTTCCCCTTCCAAACCTTAGACCCTTCCTTTATCATGAGATGTGATATCCAACTCCTTCCCATTGCAATCCTGAGACCCTTCCGATATCATGAGATGTGATATCTCAAAGCTTCTAATATCAAACTTGAGACCCTCCCTATAGCAGGGGATGTGATATCCAAGTCCTTCCCATTCCAATCCTGAGACCCTTCCTATAGCATGAGATGTGATATCTCAATGCTTCTAATACCAAACCTATGACCCTTCCTATAACATGAGATGGATATATCCAACTCCTTCCCATTCCAATCCTGAGACCCTTCCGATAGCAGAGATGTGATATCTCAATGCTTATACCAAACCTGAGACCCTTCCTATGGCATGAGATGTGATATCCAACTCCTTGCCATTCAAATCCTGAGACCCTTCCTATAGCATGAGAAGGGATATCCAACTCCTTCCCAATCCAATCCTGAGACCCTTCCGATAGCAGAGACGTGATATCTCAATGCTTCTACCAAACCTGAGACCCTTCCTTTAGCATGAGATGTGATATCCAAATCCTTCACATTCCAATCCTGAGACCCTTCCTATAGCATGAGATGTGATATCTCAATGCTTCTAATACCAAACCTGAGATCTTTCCTATAACATGAGATGTGATATCCAATTCCTTCCCATTCCAAACCTGAGACCCTTCCTATTGGATGAGATGTGATATCCAACTCCTTCCCATTCCAACCCTGAGACCCTTCCTATAGCATGAGATGTGATGTCTCAATGCTTCCAATACCAAACCTGAGATCCTTCCTATAACATGATATGTGATATCCAACTCCTTCCATTCCAATCCTGAGACCTGTCCTATAGCATGAGATGTGATATCTCAATGCTTATACCAAACCTGAGATCCTTCCTATAACATGATATGTGATATCCAACTCCTTCCATTCCAATCCTGAGACCTGTCCTATAGCATGAGATGTGATATCTCAATGCTTATACCAAACCTGAGACCCTTCCTACAGCATGAGATGTGATATCCAACTACTTCCCATTCCAATCCTGAGACCCTTCATATAGCATGAGATGTGATATCTCAATGCTTCTAATACCAAACCTGAGATCCTTCCTATAACATGATATGTGATATCCAACTCCTTCCATTCCAATCCTGAGACCTGTCCTATAGCATGAGATGTGATATCTCAATGCTTATACCAAACCTGAGACCCTTCCTATAGCATGAGATGTGATATCCAACTACTTCCCATTCCAATCCTGAGACCCTTCATATAGCATGAGATGTGATATCTCAATGCTTCTAATACCAAACCTGAGATCCTTCCTCTAACATGAAATGTGATATCCAACTCCTTCCCCTTCCAAACCTTAGACCCTTCCTTTATCATGAGATGTGATATCCAACTCCTTCCCATTGCAATCCTGAGACCCTTCCGATATCATGAGATGTGATATCTCAAAGCTTCTAATATCAAACTTGAGACCCTCCCTATAGCAGGGGATGTGATATCCAAGTCCTTCCCATTCCAATCCTGAGACCCTTCCTATAGCATGAGATGTGATATCTCAATGCTTCTAATACCAAACCTATGACCCTTCCTATAACATGAGATGGATATATCCAACTCCTTCCCATTCCAATCCTGAGACCCTTCCGATAGCAGAGATGTGATATCTCAATGCTTATACCAAACCTGAGACCCTTCCTATGGCATGAGATGTGATATCCAACTCCTTGCCATTCAAATCCTGAGACCCTTCCTGTAGCATGAGAAGGGATATCCAACTCCTTCCCAATCCAATCCTGAGACCCTTCCGATAGCAGAGACGTGATATCTCAATGCTTCTACCAAACCTGAGACCCTTCCTTTAGCATGAGATGTGATATCCAAATCCTTCACATTCCAATCCTGAGACCCTTCCTATAGCATGAGATGTGATATCTCAATGCTTCTAATACCAAACCTGAGATCTTTCCTATAACATGAGATGTGATATCCAATTCCTTCCCATTCCAAACCTGAGACCCTTCCTATTGGATGAGATGTGATATCCAACTCCTTCCCATTCCAACCCTGAGACCCTTCCTATAGCATGAGATGTGATGTCTCAATGCTTCCAATACCAAACCTGAGATCCTTCCTATAACATGATATGTGATATCCAACTCCTTCCATTCCAATCCTGAGACCTGTCCTATAGCATGAGATGTGATATCTCAATGCTTATACCAAACCTGAGACCCTTCCTATAGCATGAGATGTGATATCCAATGGCTCTAATATCAAACCTGAGATCCTTCCTCTAACATTAAATGTGATATCCAACTCCTTCCCTTTCCAAACCTGAGAGCCTACCTATAGCATGAGATGTGATATCCAAGTCCTTCCATTCCAATCCTTAGACCCTTCCTACAGCATGCAATATGATATCTCAATGATTCTAATAACAAACCTGAGACCCGTCCTATAGCATGAGATATGATATCCAAGTCCTTCCCATTCCAATCCTGAGACCCTTCCTATATCATGAAATGTGATATCCAACTCCTTCCCATTCCAACCTGAGACCCTTCCTATATCATGAGATGGGATATCCAACTTCTTCCAAATCCAATACTGATACCCTTCCGATAGCATGAGATGTGATATCCCAATGCTTCTACCAAACCTGAGACCCATACTATGGCATGAGATGTGATATCAAACTCCTTCCCATTCCAATCCTGAGACCCTTCCTATAGCTTGAGGTGTGATATCCAACTCCTCCCATTCCAATTCTGAGACCCTTCTAATACCATGAGACTTGATATCTCAATGCATCTAATACCAAACCTGAGACCCGTCCTATAACATGAGATGTGATATCCAAATCCTTCCCCTTCCAAACCTTAGACCCTTCCTTTATCATGAGATGTGATATCCAACTCCTTCCCATTCCAATCCTGAGACCCTTCCGATATCATGAGATTTGTTATCTCAATGCTTCTAATATCAAACTTGAGACCCTCCCTATAGCATGAGATGTGACATCCAAGTCCTTCCCATTCCAATCCTGAGACCCTTCCTATAACATGAGATGTGATATCCAACTCCTTCCCATTCCAACCTGAGACACTTCCTATAGCATGAGAAGGGATATCTAACTCCTTCCCAATCCAATCCTGAGACCCTTCCGATAGCAGAGATGTGATATCTCAATGCTTATACCAAACCTGAGACCCTTCCTATGGCATGAGATGTGATATCCAACTCCTTGCCATTCAAATCCTGAGATCCTTCCTATAGCATGAGATGTGATATCTCTATGCTTCTAATACCAAACCTGAGACCCTTCCTATAACATGAGATGGGATATCCAACTGCTTCCCATTCCAATCCTGAGACCCTTCCGATAGCAGAGATGTGATATCTCAATGCTTATACCAAACCTGAGAACCTTCCTATGGCCTGAGATGTCATATACAACTCCTTCCCATTCCAATCCTGAGACCCTTCCTTTAGCATGAGATGTGATATCTCAATGCTTATACCAAATCTGAGACCCTTCCTATAGCATGAGATGTGATATCCAATTCCTTCCCATTCCAAGCCTGAGACCCTTCCTATAGCATGAGATGTGATATCTCAATGCTTATACCAAACCTGAGAGCCTACCTATAGCATGAGATGTGATATCCAAGTCCATCCCATTCCAATCCTTAGACCTTTCCTACAGCATGCGATGTGATATCTCAATGATTCTAATACCAAACCAGAGACTCTTCCTATAACATGAGATGGGATATCCAACTCCTTCCCATTCCAATCCTGAGCCGCTTCCGATAGCAGAGATGTGATATCTCAATGCTTATACCAAACCTGAGACCCTTCCTATAACATGAGATGTGATATCCAACTCCTTCCCGTTCCAAACCTGAGACACTAACTATAGCATATGTGATATCCAACTCCTTCCCATTCCAAACATGAGACCCTTCCTATAGCAAGAAAGTAATATCCAACTCCTACCCATTCCAATCCTGAGACCCTTCCTATAGCAAGAGATGTGATATCCAAATCCTTCCCATTCCAATCCTGAGACCCTTCCTATAACATGAGATGTGATATCCAACTCCTTCCCATTCCAACCTGAGACACTTCCTATAGCATGAGAAGGGATATCCAACTCCTTCCCAATCCAATCCTGAGACCCTTCCGATAGCAGAGATGTGATATCTCAATGCTTATACCAAACCTGAGACCCTTCCTATGGCATGAGATGTGATATCCAACTCCTTCCCAATCCAATCCTGAGACTCTTCCGATAGCAGAGACGTGATATCTCAATGCTTCTACCAAACCTGAGACCCTTCCTTTAGCATGAGATGTGATATCCAAATCCTTCACATTCCAATCCTGAGACCCTTCCTATAGCATGAGATGTGATATCTCAATGCTTCTAATACCAAACCTGAGATCCTTCCTATAACATGAGATGTGATATCCAATTCCTTCCCATTCCAAACCTGAGACCCTTCCTATTGGATGAGATGTGATATCCAACTCCTTCCCATTCCAACCCTGAGACCCTTCCTATAGCATGAGATGTGATGTCTCAATGCTTCTAATACCAAACCTGAGATCCTTCCTATAACATGAGATGTGATATCCAACTCCTTCCATTCCAATCCTGAGACCCGTCCTATAGCATGAGATGTGATATCTCAATGCTTATACCAAACCTGAGACCCTTCCTATAGCATGAGATGTGATATCCAACTACTTCCCATTCCAATCCTGAGACCCTTCCTATAGCATGAGATGTGATATCTCAATGCTTCTAATACCAAACCTGAGCTCCTTCCTCTAACATGAAATGTGATATCCAACTCCTTCCCTTTCCAAACCTAAGAGCCTATCTATAGCATGAGATGTGATATCCAAGTCCTTCCCGTTCCAATCCTTAGACCCTTCCTACAGCATGCAATATGATATCTCAATGATTCTAATAACAAACCTGAGACCTGTCCTATAGCATGAGATATGATATCCAAGTCCTTCCCATTCCAATCCTGAGACCCTTCCTATAACATGAAATGTGATATCCAACTCCTTCCCATTCCAACCTGAGACCCTTCCTATAGCATGAGATGGGATATCCAACTTCTTCCAAATCCAATACTGATACCCTTCCGATAGCATGAGATGTGATATCCCAATGCTTCTACCAAACCTGAGACCCATACTATGGCATGAGATGTGATATCAAACTCCTTCCCATTCCAATCCTGAGACCCTCCCTTTAGCATGAGATGTGATATCCAACTCCTTCCTATTCCAATCCTGAGACTCTTCTGATAGCATGAGATGTGATATCTCAATGCTTCTAATACCAAACCTGAGATCCTTCCGATAGCATGAGATGTGATATCTCAATGCTTATAATACCAAACCTGAGATCCTTCCTATAACATGAGATGTGATATCCAAATCCTTCCCCTTCCAAACCTGAGACCCTCCCTTTAGCATGAGATGTGATATCCAACTGCTTCCCATTCCAATCCTGAGACCCTTCCTATAGCATGAGATGTGATATCTCAATGCTTCTAATACCAAACCTGAGATCCTTCCTCTAACATGAAATGTGATATCCAACTCCTTCCCTTTCCAAACCTAAGAGCCTATCTATACCATGAGATGTGATATCCAAGTCCTTCCCATTCCAACCCTTAGACCCTTCCTACAGCATGCAATATGATATCTCAATGATTCTAATAACAAACCTGAGACCCGTCCTATAACATGAGATGGGATATCCAACTCCTTCCCATTCCAATCCTGAGACACTTCCGATAGCAGAGATGTGATATCTCAATGCTTATACCAAACCTGAGACCCTTCCTATAACATGAGATGTGATATCCAAATCCTTCCCGTTCCAAACCTGAGATCCTTCCTTTAGCATGAGATGTGATATCCAGCACCTTCCCATTCCAATCCTGAGACACTTCCTATAGCATGAGATGTGATATCTCAATGCTTCTAATATCAAAACTGAGACCCTCCCTATAGCATGATATGTGATATCTAAGTCCTTCCCATTCCAATCCTGAGACCCTCCCTATAGCATGAGATGTGATATCCAACTCCTTCCCATTCCAATCCTGAGACCCTTCCTATAGCATGAGATATGATATCTCAATACTTCTAATACCAAACGTGAGATCCTTCCGATAACATGAGATGTGATATCCAAATCCTTCCCCTTCCAATCCTGAGACCCTCCCTTTAGCATGAGATGTGATATCCAACTCCTTCCTATTCCAATCCTGAGACTCTTCTGATAGCATGAGATGTGATATCTCAATGCTTCTAATACCAAACCTGAGATCCTTCCGATAGCATGAGATGTGATATCTCAATGCTTATAATACCAAACCTGAGATCCTTCCTATAACATGAGATGTGATATCCAAATCCTTCCCCTTCCAAACCTGAGACCCTCCCTTTAGCATGAGATGTGATATCCAACTGCTTCCCATTCCAATCCTGAGACCCTTCCTATAGCATGAGATGTGATATCTCAATGCTTCTAATACCAAACCTGAGATCCTTCCTCTAACATGAAATGTGATATCCAACTCCTTCCCTTTCCAAACCTAAGAGCCTATCTATACCATGAGATGTGATATCCAAGTCCTTCCCATTCCAACCCTTAGACCCTTCCTACAGCATGCAATATGATATCTCAATGATTCTAATAACAAACCTGAGACCCGTCCTATAACATGAGATGGGATATCCAACTCCTTCCCATTCCAATCCTGAGACACTTCCGATAGCAGAGATGTGATATCTCAATGCTTATACCAAACCTGAGACCCTTCCTATAACATGAGATGTGATATCCAAATCCTTCCCGTTCCAAACCTGAGACCCTTCCTTTAGCATGAGATGTGATATCCAGCACCTTCCCATTCCAATCCTGAGACACTTCCTATAGCATGAGATGTGATATCTCAATGCTTCTAATATCAAAACTGAGACCCTCCCTATAGCATGATATGTGATATCTAAGTCCTTCCCATTCCAATCCTGAGACCCTCCCTATAGCATGAGATGTGATATCCAACTCCTTCCCATTCCAATCCTGAGACCCTTCCTATAGCATGAGATATGATATCTCAATACTTCTAATACCAAACGTGAGATCCTTCCGATAACATGAGATGTGATATCCAAATCCTTCCCCTTCCAATCCTGAGACCCTCCCTTTAGCATGAGATGTGATATCCAACTCCTTCCTATTCCAATCCTGAGACTCTTCTGATAGCATGAGATGTGATATCTCAATGCTTCTAATACCAAACCTGAGATCCTTCCGATAGCATGAGATGTGATATCTCAATGCTTCTAATACCAAACCTGAGATCCTTCCTATAACATGAGATGTGATATCCAAATCCTTCCCCTTCCAAACCTGAGACCCTCCCTTTAGCATGAGATGTGATATCCAACTCCTTCCCATTCCATTCCTGAGACCCTTCTGATAGCATGAGATGTGATATCTCAATGCCTCTAATACCAAACCTGAGATCCTACCTCTAACATGAAATGTGATATCCAACTCTTTCCCCTTCCAAACCTGAGAGCCTTCCTATTGCATGAGATGTGATATCCAAGTCCTTCCCATTCCAATCCTGAGACCCTTCCTATAGCTTGAGATGTGATATCCAACTCCTTCCCATTCCAATTCTGAGACCCTTCCTATACTATGAGACTTGATATCTCAATGCTTCTAATACAAACGTGAGACCCGTAATATAACATGAGATGTGATATCCAAATCCTTCCCCTTCCAAACCTTAGACCCTTCCTTTATCATGAGATGTGATATCCAACTCCTTCCCATTCCAATCCTGAGACACTTCCTATAGCATGAGATACGATATCTCACTGCTTATACCAAACCTGAGACCCTTCCCATAGCATGAGATGTGATATCCAACTCCTTCCCATTCCAATCCTCAGACCCTTCCTATAGCATGAGATGTGATATCTCAATGCTTCTAATATCAAACTTGAGACCCTACCTATAGCATGAGATGTGATATCCAAGTCCTTCCCATTACAATCCTGAGACACTTCCTATAACATGAGATGTGATATCCAACTCCTTCCCATTCCAATCCTGAGACCCTTCCTATAGCATGAGATATGATATCTCAATACTTCTAATACCAAACGTGAGATCCTTCCGATAACATGAGATGTGATATCCAAATCCTTCCCCTTCCAAACCTGAGACCCTCCCTTTAGCATGAGATGTGATATCCAACTCCTTCCCATTCCAATCCTGAGACCCTTCTGATAGCATGAGATGTGATATCTCAATGCTTCTAATACCAAACCTGAGATCCTTCCTATAACATGAGATGTGATATCCAAATCCTTTCCCTTCGAAACCTGAGACCCTCCCTTTAGCATGAGATGTGATATCCAACTCCTTCCCATTCCATTCCCGAGACCCTTCTGATAGCATGAGATGTGATATCTCAATGCCTCTAATACCAAACCTGAGATCCTACCTCTAACATGAAATGTGATATCCAACTCTTTCCCCTTCCAAACCTGAGAGCCTTCCTATAGCATGAGATGTGATATCCAAGTCCTTCCCATTCCAATCCTGAGACCCTTCCTATAGCTTGAGATGTGATATCCAACTCCTTCCCATTCCAATTCTGAGACCCTTCCTATACTCTGAGACTTGATATCTCAATGCTTCTAATACCAAACCTGAGACCCGTAATATAACATGAGATGTGATATCCAAATCCTTCCCCTTCCAAACCTTAGACCCTTCCTTTATCATGAGATGTGATATCCAACTCCTTCCCATTCCAATCCTGAGACCCTTCCGATATCATGAGATGTGATATCTCAAAGCTTCTAATATCAAACTTGAGACCCTCCCTATAGCATGAGATGTGATATCCAAGTCCTTCCCATTCCAATCCTGAGACCCTTCCTATAGCATGAGATGTGATATCTCAATGCTTCTAATACCAAACCTAAGACCCTTCCTATTACATGAGATGGGAATATCCAACTCCTTCCCATTCCAATCCTGAGACCCTTCCGATAGCAGAGATGTGATATCTCAATGCTTATACCAAACCTGAGACCCATCGTATGGCATGAGATGTGATATCCAACTCCTTGCCATTCAAATCCTGAGACCCTTCCTATAGCATGAGAAGGGATATCCAACTCCTTCCCAATCCAATCCTGAGACCCTTCCGATAGCAGAGACGTGATATCTCAATGCTTCTACCAAACCTGAGACCCTTCCTTTAGCATGAGATGTGATATCCAAATCCTTCCCATTCCAAACCTGAGACCCTTCCTATTGGATGAGTTGTGATATCCAACTCCTTCCCATTCCAACCCTGAGACCCTTCCTATAGCATGAGATGTGATGTCTCAATGATTCTAATACCAAACCTGAGATCCTTCCTATAACATGAGATGTGATATCCAACTCCTTCCATTCCAATCCTGAGACCCGTCCTATAGCATGAGATGTGATATCTCAATGCTTATACCAAACCTGAGACCCTTCCTATAGCATGAGATGTGATATCCAACTACTTCCCATTCCAATCCTGAGACCCTTCCTATAGCATGAGATGTGATATCTCAGTGCTTCTAATACCAAACCTGAGATCCTTCCTCTAACATGAAATGTGATATCCAACTCCTTCCCTTTCCAAACCTAAGAGCCTATCTATAGCATGAGATGTGATATCCAGGTCCTTCCTATTCCAATCCTTAGACCCTTCCTACAGCATGCAATATGATATCTCAATGATTCTAATAACAAACCTGAGACCCGTCCTATAGCACGAGATATGATATCCAAGTCCTTCCCATTCCAATCCTGAGACGCTTCCTATAACATGAAATGTGATATCCAACTCCTTCCCATTCCAACCTGAGACCCTTCCTATAGCATGAGATGGGATATCCAACTTCTTCAAAATCCAATACTGATACCCTTCCGATAGCATGAGATGTGATATCCCAATGCTTCTACCAAACCTGAGACCCATACTATGGCATGAGATGTGATATCAAACTCCTTCCCATTCCAATCCTGAGACCCTTCCTATAGCTTGAGGTGTGATATCCAACTCCTTCCCATTCCAATTCTGAGACCCTTCTTATACCATGAGACTTGATATCTCAATGCTTCTAATACCAAACCTGAGACCCGTCCTATAACATGAGATGTGATATCCAAATCCTTCCCCTTCCAAACCTTAGACCCTTCCTTTATCATGAGATGTGATATCCAACTCCTTCCCATTCCAATCCTGAGACCCTTCCGATATCATGAGATTTGTTATCTCAATGCTTCTAATATCAAACTTGAGACCCTCCCTATAGCATGAGATGTGACATCCAAGTCCTTCCCATTCCAATCCTGAGACCCTTCCTATAGCATGAGATGTGATATCTCTATGCTTCTAATACCAAACCTGAGATCCTTCCTATAACATGAGATGGGATATCCAACTCCTTCCCATTCCAATCCTGAGACCTTTCCGATAGCAGAGATGTGATATCTCAATGCTTATACCAAACCTGAGAACCTTCCTATGGCCTGAGATGTCATATACAACTCCTTCCCATTCCAATCCTGAGACCCTTCCTTTAGCATGATATGTGATATCTCAATGCTTATACCAAATCTGAGACCCTTCCTATAGCATGAGATGTGATATCCAATTCCTTCCCATTCCAATCCTGAGACCCTTCCTATAGCATGAGATGTGATATCTCAATGCTTATACCAAACCTGAGAGCCTACCTATAGCATGAGATGTGATATCCAAGTCCATCCCATTCCAATCCTTAGACCCTTCCTACAACATGCAATGTGATATCTCAATGATTCTAATACCAAACCAGAGACTCTTCCTATAACATGAGATGGGATATCCAACTCCTTCCCATTCCAATCCTGAGCCGCTTCCGATAGCAGAGATGTGATATCTCAATGCTTATACCAAACCTGAGACCCTTCCTATAACATGAGATGTGATATCCAACTCCTTCCCGTTCCAAACCTGAGACACTAACTATAGCATATGTGATATCCAACTCCTTCCCATTCCAAACATGAGACCCTTCCTATAACAAGGAAGTAATATCCAACTCCTACCCATTCCAATCCTGAGACCCTTCCTATAGCAAGAGATGTGATATCCAAATCTTTCCCATTCCAATCCTGAGACCCTTCCTATAACATGAGATGTGATATCCAACTCCTTCCCATTCCAACCTGAGACACTTCCTATAGCATGAGAAGGGATATCCAACTCATTCCCAATCCAATCCTGAGACCCTTCCGATAGCAGAGATGTGATATCTCAATGCTTATACCAAACCTGAGACCCTTCCTATGGCATGAGATGTGATATCCAACTCCTTGCCATTCAAATCCTGAGACCCTTCCTATAGCATGAGAAGGGATATCCAACTCCTTCCCAATCCAATCCTGAGACCCTTCCGATAGCAGCGACGTGATATCTCAATGCTTCTACCAAACCTGAGACCCTTCCTTTAGCATGAGATGTGATATCCAAATCCTTCACATTCCAATCCTGAGACCCTTCCTATAGCATGAGATGTGATATCTCAATGCTTCTAATACCAAACCTGAGATCCTTCCTATAACATGAGATCTGATATCCAACTCCTTCCATTCCAATCCTGAGACCCTTCCTATAGCATGAGATGTGATATCTCAATGCTTATACCAAACCTGAGACCCTTCCTATAGCATGAGATGTGATATCCAACTCCTTCCCATTCCAATCCTGAGACCCTTCCTATAGCATGAGATGTGATATCTCAATGCTTCTAATACCAAACCTGAGATCCTTCCTCTAACATGAAATGTGAGATCCAACTCCTTCCCTTTCCAAACCTAAGAGCCTTTCTATAGCATGAGATGTGATATCCAAGTCCTTCACATTCCAACCCTTAGACCCTTCCTACAGCATGCAATATGATATCTCAATGATTCCAATAACAAACCTGAGACCCGTCCTATAACATGAGATGGGATATCCAACTCCTTCCTATTCCAATCCTGAGACTCTTCTGATAGCATGAGATGTGATATCTCAATGCTTCTAATACCAAACCTGAGATCCTTCCGATAGCATGAGATGTGATATCTCAATGCTTCTAATACCAAACCTGAGATCCTTCCTATAACATGAGATGTGATATCCAAATCCTTCCCCTTCCAAACCTGAGACCCTCCCTTTAGCATGAGATGTGATATCCAACTGCTTCCCATTCCAATCCTGAGACCCTTCCTATAGCATGAGATGTGATATCTCAATGCTTCTAATACCAAACCTGAGATCCTTCCTCTAACATGAAATGTGATATCCAACTCCTTCCCTTTCCAAACCTAAGAGCCTATCTATACCATGAGATGTGATATCCAAGTCCTTCCCATTCCAACCCTTAGACCCTTCCTACAGCATGCAATATGATATCTCAATGATTCTAATAACAAATCCTGAGACCCGTCCTATAACATGAGATGGGATATCCAACTCCTTCCCATTCCAATCCTGAGACACTTCCGATAGCAGAGATGTGATATGTCAATGCTTATACCAAACCTGAGACCCTTCCTATAACATGAGATGTGATATCCAAATCCTTCCCGTTCCAAACCTGAGACCCTTCCTTTAGCATGAGATGTGATATCCAGCACCTTTCCATTCCAATCCTGAGACACTTCCTATAGCATGAGATGTGATATCTCAATGCTTCTAATATCAAAACTGAGACCCTCCCTATAGCATGATATGTGATATCTAAGTCCTTCCCATTCCAATCCTGAGACCCTCCCTATAGCATGAGATGTGATATCCAACTCCTTCCCATTCCAATCCTGAGACCCTTCCTATAGCATGAGATATGATATCTCAATACTTCTAATACCAAACGTGAGATCCTTCCGATAACATGAGATGTGATATCCAAATCCTTCCCCTTCCAATCCTGAGACCCTCCCTTTAGCATGAGATGTGATATCCAACTCCTTCCTATTCCAATCCTGAGACTCTTCTGATAGCATGAGATGTGATATCTCAATACTTCTAATACCAAACCTGAGATCCTTCCGATAGCATGAGATGTGATATCTCAATGCTTCTAATACCAAACCTGAGATCCTTCCTATAACATGAGATGTGATATCCGAATCCTTCCCCTTCCAAACCTGAGACCCTCCCTTTAGCATGAGATGTGATATCCAACTCCTTCCCATTCCATTCCTGAGACCCTTCTGATAGCATGAGATGTGATATCTCAATGCCTCTAATACCAAACCTGAGATCCTACCTCTAACATGAAATGTGATATCCAACTCTTTCCCCTTCCAAACCTGAGAGCCTTCCTATAGCATGAGATGTGATATCCAAGTCCTTCCCATTCCAATCCTGAGACCCTTCCTATAGCTTGAGATGTGATATCCAACTCCTTCCCATTCCAATTCTGAGACCCTTCCTATACTATGAGACTTGATATCTCAATGCTTCTAATACAAACGTGAGACCCGTAATATAACATGAGATGTGATATCCAAATCCTTCCCCTTCCAAACCTTAGACCCTTCCTTTATCATGAGATGTGATATCCAACTCCTTCCCATTCCAATCCTGAGACCCTTCCGATATCATGAGATGTGATATCTCAAAGCTTCTAATATCAAACTTGAGACCCTCCCTATAGCATGAGATGTGATATCCAAGTCCTTCCCATTCCAATCCTGAGACCCTTCCTATAGCATGAGATGTGATATCTCAATGCTTCTAATACCAAACCTGAGACCCTTCCTATAACATGAGATGGGAATATCCAACTCCTTCCCATTCCAATCCTGAGACCCTTCCGGTAGCAGAGATGTGATATCTCAATGCTTATACCAAACCTGAGATCCTTCCTATAACATGAGATGTGATATCCAACTCCTTCCCATTCCAATCCTGAGACACTTCCTATAGCATGAGATGTGATATCTCACTGCTTATACCAAACCTGAGACCCTTCCCATAGCATGAGATGTGATATCCAACTCCTTCCCATTCCAATCCTCAGACCCTTCCTATAGCATGAGATGTGATATCTCAATGCTTCTAATATCAAACTTGAGACCCTACCTATAGCATGAGATGTGATATCCAAGTCCTTCCCATTACAATCCTGAGACACTTCCTATAACATGAGATGTGATATCCAACTCCTTCCCATTGCAATCCTGAGACCCTTCCTATAGCATGAGATATGATATCTCAATACTTCTAATACCAAACGTGAGATCCTTCCGATAAAATGAGATGTGATATCCAAATCCTTCCCCTTCCAAACCTGAGACCCTCCCTTTAGCATGAGATGTGATATCCAACTCCTTCCCATTCCAATCCTGAGACCCTTCTGATAGCATGAGATGTGATATCTCAATGCTTCTAATACCAAACCTGAGATCCTTCCTATAACATGAGATGTGATATCCAAATCCTTTCCCTTCCAAACCTGAGACCCTCCCTTTAGCATGAGATGTGATATCCAACTCCTTCCCATTCCATTCCCGAGACCCTTCTGATAGCATGAGATGTGATATCTCAATGCCTCTAATACCAAACCTGAGATCCTACCTCTAACATGAAATGTGATATCCAACTCTTTCCCCTTCCAAACCTGAGAGCCTTCCTATAGCATGAGATGTGATATCCAAGTCCTTCCCATTCCAATCCTGAGACCCTTCCTATAGCTTGAGATGTGATATCCAACTCGTTCCCATTCCAATTCTGAGACCCTTCCTATACTCTGAGACTTGATATCTCAATGCTTCTAATACCAAACCTGAGACCCGTAATATAACATGAGATGTGATATCCAAATCCTTCCCCTTCCAAACCTTAGACCCTTCCTTTATCATGAGATGTGATATCCAACTCCTTCCCATTCCAATCCTGAGACCCTTCCGATATCATGAGATTTGATATCTCAAAGCTTCTAATATCAAACTTGAGACCCTCCCTATAGCATGAGATGTGATATCCAAGTCCTTCCCATTCCAATCCTGAGACCCTTCCTATAGCATGAGATGTGATATCTCAATGCTTCTAATACCAAACCTGAGACCCTTCCTATTACATGAGATGGGAATATCCAACTCCTTCCCATTCCAATCCTGAGACCCTTCCGATAGCAGAGATGTGATATCTCAATGCTTATACCAAACCTGAGACCCTTCGTATGGCATGAGATGTGATATCCAACTCCTTGCCATTCAAATCCTGAGACCCTTCCTATAGCATGAGAACGGATATCCAACTCCTTCCCAATCCAATCCTGAGACCCTTCCGATAGCAGAGACGTGATATCTCAATGCTTCTACCAAACCTGAGACCCTTCCTTTAGCATGAGATGTGATATCCAAATCCTTCACATTCCAATCCTGAGACCCTTCCTATAGCATGAGATGTGATATCTCAATGATTCTAATACCAAACCTGAGATCCTTCCTATAACATGAGATGTGATATCCAATTCCTTCCCATTCCAAACCTGAGACCCTTCCTATAACATGAGATGGGATATCCAACTCCTTCCCATTCCAATCCTGAGACCTTTCCGATAGCAGAGATGTGATATCTCAATGCTTATACCAAACCTGAGAACCTTCCTATGGCCTGAGATGTCATATACAACTCCTTCCCATTCCAATCCTGAGACCCTTCCTTTAGCATGATATGTGATATCTCAATGCTTATACCAAATCTGAGACCCTTCCTATAGCATGAGATGTGATATCCAATTCCTTCCCATTCCAATCCTGAGACCCTTCCTATAGCATGAGATGTGATATTTCAATGCTTATACCAAACCTGAGAGCCTACCTATAGCATGAGATGTGATATCCAAGTCCATCCCATTCCAATCCTTAGACCCTTCCTACAACATGCAATGTGATATCTCAATTATTCTAATACCAAACCAGAGACTCTTCCTATAACATGAGATGGGATATCCAACTCCTTCCCATTCCAATCCTGAGCCGCTTCCGATAGCAGAGATGTGATATCTCAATGCTTATACCAAACCTGAGACCCTTCCTATAACATGAGATGTGATATCCAACTCCTTCCGGTTCCAAACCTGAGACACTAACTATAGCATATGTGATATCCAACTCCTTCCCATTCCAAACATGAGACCCTTCCTATAGCAAGAAAGTAATATCCAACTCCTACCCATTCCAATCCTGAGACCCTTCCTATAGCAAGAGATGTGATATCCAAATCCTTCCCATTCCAATCCTGAGACCCTTCCTATAACATGAGATGTGATATCCAACTCCTTCCCATTCCAACCTGAGACACTTCCTATAGCATGAGAAGGGATATCCAACTGCTTCCCATTCCAATCCTGAGACCCTTCCTATAGCATGAGATGTGATATCTCAATGCTTCTAATACCAAACCTGAGATCCTTCCTCTAACATGAAATGTGATATCCAACTCCTTCCCTTTCCAAACCTAAGAGCCTATCTATACCATGAGATGTGATATCCAAGTCCTTCCCATTCCAACCCTTAGACCCTTCCTACAGCATGCAATATGATATCTCAATGATTCTAATAACAAACCTGAGACCCGTCCTATAACATGAGATGGGATATCCAACTCCTTCCCATTCCAATCCTGAGACACTTCCGATAGCAGAGATGTGATATCTCAATGCTTATACCAAACCTGAGACCCTTCCTATAACATGAGATGTGATATCCAAATCCTTCCCGTTCCAAACCTGAGACCCTTCCTTTAGCATGAGATGTGATATCCAGCACCTTTCCATTCCAATCCTGAGACACTTCCTATAGCATGAGATGTGATATCTCAATGCTTCTAATATCAAAACTGAGACCCTCCCTATAGCATGATATGTGATATCTAAGTCCTTCCCATTCCAATCCTGAGACCCTCCCTATAGCATGAGATGTGATATCCAACTCCTTCCCATTCCAATCCTGAGACCCTTCCTATAGCATGAGATATGATATCTCAATACTTCTAATACCAAACGTGAGATCCTTCCGATAACATGAGATGTGATATCCAAATCCTTCCCCTTCCAATCCTGAGACCCTCCCTTTAGCATGAGATGTGATATCCAACTCCTTCCTATTCCAATCCTGAGACTCTTCTGATAGCATGAGATGTGATATCTCAATACTTCTAATACCAAACCTGAGATCCTTCCGATAGCATGAGATGTGATATCTCAATGCTTCTAATACCAAACCTGAGATCCTTCCTATAACATGAGATGTGATATCCGAATCCTTCCCCTTCCAAACCTGAGACCCTCCCTTTAGCATGAGATGTGATATCCAACTCCTTCCCATTCCATTCCTGAGACCCTTCTGATAGCATGAGATGTGATATCTCAATGCCTCTAATACCAAACCTGAGATCCTACCTCTAACATGAAATGTGATATCCAACTCTTTCCCCTTCCAAACCTGAGAGCCTTCCTATAGCATGAGATGTGATATCCAAGTCCTTCCCATTCCAATCCTGAGACCCTTCCTATAGCTTGAGATGTGATATCCAACTCCTTCCCATTCCAATTCTGAGACCCTTCCTATACTATGAGACTTGATATCTCAATGCTTCTAATACAAACGTGAGACCCGTAATATAACATGAGATGTGATATCCAAATCCTTCCCCTTCCAAACCTTAGACCCTTCCTTTATCATGAGATGTGATATCCAACTCCTTCCCATTCCAATCCTGAGACCCTTCCGATATCATGAGATGTGATATCTGAAAGCTTCTAATATCAAACTTGAGACCCTCCCTATAGCATGAGATGTGATATCCAAGTCCTTCCCATTCCAATCCTGAGACCCTTCCTATAGCATGAGATGTGATATCTCAATGCTTCTAATACCAAACCTGAGACCCTTCCTATAACATGAGATGGGAATATCCAACTCCTTCCCATTCCAATCCTGAGACCCTTCCGGTAGCAGAGATGTGATATCTCAATGCTTATACCAAACCTGAGATCCTTCCTATAACATGAGATGTGATATCCAACTCCTTCCCATTCCAATCCTGAGACACTTCCTATAGCATGAGATGTGATATCTCACTGCTTATACCAAACCTGAGACCCTTCCCATAGCATGAGATGTGATATCCAACTCCTTCCCATTCCAATCCTCAGACCCTTCCTATAGCATGAGATGTGATATCTCAATGCTTCTAATATCAAACTTGAGACCCTACCTATAGCATGAGATGTGATATCCAAGTCCTTCCCATTACAATCCTGAGACACTTCCTATAACATGAGATGTGATATCCAACTCCTTCCCATTCCAATCCTGAGACCCTTCCTATAGCATGAGATATGATATCTCAATACTTCTAATACCAAACGTGAGATCCTTCCGATAACATGAGATGTGATATCCAAATCCTTCCCCTTCCAAACCTGAGACCCTCCCTTTAGCATGAGATGTGATATCCAACTCCTTCCCATTCCAATCCTGAGACCCTTCTGATAGCATGAGATGTGATATCTCAATGCTTCTAATACCAAACCTGAGATCCTTCCTATAACATGAGATGTGATATCCAAATCCTTTCCCTTCCAAACCTGAGACCCTCCCTTTAGCATGAGATGTGATATCCAACTCCTTCCCATTCCATTCCCGAGACCCTTCTGATAGCATGAGATGTGATATCTCAATGCCTCTAATACCAAACCTGAGATCCTACCTCTAACATGAAATGTGATATCCAACTCTTTCCCCTTCCAAACCTGAGAGCCTTCCTATAGCATGAGATGTGATATCCAAGTCCTTCCCATTCCAATCCTGAGACCCTTCCTATAGCTTGAGATGTGATATCCAACTCCTTCCCATTCCAATTCTGAGACCCTTCCTATACTCTGAGACTTGATATCTCAATGCTTCTAATACCAAACCTGAGACCCGTAATATAACATGAGATGTGATATCCAAATCCTTCCCCTTCCAAACCTTAGACCCTTCCTTTATCATGAGATGTGATATCCAACTCCTTCCCATTCCAATCCTGAGACCCTTCCGATATCATGAGATGTGATATCTCAAAGCTTCTAATATCAAACTTGAGACCCTCCCTATAGCATGAGATGTGATATCCAAGTCCTTCCCATTCCAATCCTGAGACCCTTCCTATAGCATGAGATGTGATATCTCAATGCTTCTAATACCAAACCTGAGACCCTTCCTATTACATGAGATGGGAATATCCAACTCCTTCCCATTCCAATCCTGAGACCCTTCCGATAGCAGAGATGTGATATCTCAATGCTTATACCAAACCTGAGACCCTTCGTATGGCATGAGATGTGATATCCAACTCCTTGCCATTCAAATCCTGAGACCCTTCCTATAGCATGAGAAGGGATATCCAACTCCTTCCCAATCCAATCCTGAGACCCTTCCGATAGCAGAGACGTGATATCTCAATGCTTCTACCAAACCTGAGACCCTTCCTTTAGCATGAGATGTGATATCCAAATCCTTCACATTCCAATCCTGAGACCCTTCCTATAGCATGAGATGTGATATCTCAATGATTCTAATACCAAACCTGAGATCCTTCCTATAACATGAGATGTGATATCCAATTCCTTCCCATTCCAAACCTGAGACCCTTCCTATAACATGAGATGGGATATCCAACTCCTTCCCATTCCAATCCTGAGACCTTTCCGATAGCAGAGATGTGATATCTCAATGCTTATACCAAACCTGAGAACCTTCCTATGGCCTGAGATGTCATATACAACTCCTTCCCATTCCAATCCTGAGACCCTTCCTTTAGCATGATATGTGATATCTCAATGCTTATACCAAATCTGAGACCCTTCCTATAGCATGAGATGTGATATCCAATTCCTTCCCATTCCAATCCTGAGACCCTTCCTATAGCATGAGATGTGATATTTCAATGCTTATACCAAACCTGAGAGCCTACCTATAGCATGAGATGTGATATCCAAGTCCATCCCATTCCAATCCTTAGACCCTTCCTACAACATGCAATGTGATATCTCAATTATTCTAATACCAAACCAGAGACTCTTCCTATAACATGAGATGGGATATCCAACTCCTTCCCATTCCAATCCTGAGCCGCTTCCGATAGCAGAGATGTGATATCTCAATGCTTATACCAAACCTGAGACCCTTCCTATAACATGAGATGTGATATCCAACTCCTTCCCGTTCCAAACCTGAGACACTAACTATAGCATATGTGATATCCAACTCCTTCCCATTCCAAACATGAGACCCTTCCTATAGCAAGAAAGTAATATCCAACTCCTACCCATTCCAATCCTGAGACCCTTCCTATAGCAAGAGATGTGATATCCAAATCCTTCCCATTCCAATCCTGAGACCCTTCCTATAACATGAGATGTGATATCCAACTCCTTCCCATTCCAACCTGAGACACTTCCTATAGCATGAGAAGGGATATCCAACTCCTTCCCAATCCAATCCTGAGACCCTTCCGATAGCAGAGATGTGATATCTCAATGCTTATACCAAACCTGAGACCCTTCCTATAGCATGAAAAGGGATCTCCAACTCCTTCCCAATCCAATCCTGAGACCCTTCCGATAGCAGAGACGTGATATCTCAATGCTTCTACCAAACCTGAGACCCTTCCTTTAGCATGAGATGTGATATCCAAATCCTTCACATTCCAATCCTGAAACCCTTCCTATAGCATGAGATTTGATATCTCAATGCTTCTAATACCAAACCTGAGATCCTTCCTATAACATGAGATGTGATATCCAATTACTTCCCATTCCAAACCTGAGACCCTTCCTATTGGATGAGATGTGATATCCAACTCCTTCCCATTCCAACCCTGAGACCCTTCCTATAGCATGAGATGTGATGTCTCAATGCTTCTAATACCAAACCTGAGATCCTTCCTATAACATGAGATGTGATATCCAACTCCTTCCATTCCAATCCTGAGACCCGTCCTATAGCATGAGATGTGATATCTCAATGCTTATACCAAACCTGAGACCCTTCCTATAGCATGAGATGTGATATCCAACTCCTTCCCATTCCAATCCTGAGACCCTTCCTATAGCATGAGATGTGATATCTCAATGCTTCTAATACCAAACCTGAGATCCTTCCTCTAACATGAAATGTGATATCCAACTCCTTCCCTTTCCAAACCTAAGAGCCTATCTATAGCATGAGATGTGATATCCAAGTCCTTCACATTCCAACCCTTAGACCCTTCCTACAGCATGCAATATGATATCTCAATGATTCTAATAACAAACCTGAGACCCGTCCTATAACATGAGATGGGATATCCAACTCCTTCCCATGCCAATCCTGAGACACTTCCGATAGCAGAGATGTGATATCTCAATGTTTATACCAAACCTGAGACCCTTCCTATAACATGAGATGTGAAATTTAACTCCTTCCCGTTCCAAACCTGAGACCCGTCCTTTAGCATGAGATGTGATATCCTTCCCATTCCAATCCTGAGACACTTCCGATAGCATGAGATGTGATATCTCAATGCTTCTAATATCAAAACTGAGACCCTCCCTATAGCATGATATGTGATATCTAAGTCCTTCCCATTCCAATCCTGAGACCCTTCCTATAGCATGAGATGTGATATCTCAATGCTTCTACCAAACCTGAGACCCTTCCTTTAGCATGAGATGTGATATCCAACTCCTTCCCATTCCAATCATGAGACCCTTCCTATAGCATGAGATGTGATGTCTCAATGCTTCTAATACCAAACCTGAGATCCTTCCTATAACATGAGATGTGATATCCAACTCCTTCCATTCCAATCCTGAGACCCGTCCTATAGCATGAGATGTGATATCTCAATGCTTATACCAAACCTGAGCTCCTTCCTCTAACATGAAATGTGATATCCAACTCCTTCCCTTTCCAAACCTAAGAGCCTATCTATAGCATGAGATGTGATATCCAAGTCCTTCCCGTTCCAATCCTTAGACCCTTCCTACAGCATGCAATATGATATCTCAATGATTCTAATAACAAACCTGAGACCTGTCCTATAGCATGAGATATGATATCCAAGTCCTTCCCATTCCAATCCTGAGACCCTTCCTATAACATGAAATGTGATATCCAACTCCTTCCCATTCCAACCTGAGACCCTTCCTATAGCATGAGATGGGATATCCAACTTCTTCCAAATCCAATACTGATACCCTTCCGATAGCATGAGATGTGATATCCCAATGCTTCTACCAAACCTGAGACCCATACTATGGCATGAGATGTGATATCAAACTCCTTCCCATTCCAATCCTGAGACCCTCCCTTTAGCATGAGATGTGATATCCAACTCCTTCCTATTCCAATCCTGAGACTCTTCTGATAGCATGAGATGTGATATCTCAATGCTTCTAATACCAAACCTGAGATCCTTCCGATAGCATGAGATGTGATATCTCAATGCTTATAATACCAAACCTGAGATCCTTCCTATAACATGAGATGTGATATCCAAATCCTTCCCCTTCCAAACCTGAGACCCTCCCTTTAGCATGAGATGTGATATCCAACTGCTTCCCATTCCAATCCTGAGACCCTTCCTATAGCATGAGATGTGATATCTCAATGCTTCTAATACCAAACCTGAGATCCTTCCTCTAACATGAAATGTGATATCCAACTCCTTCCCTTTCCAAACCTAAGAGCCTATCTATACCATGAGATGTGATATCCAAGTCCTTCCCATTCCAACCCTTAGACCCTTCCTACAGCATGCAATATGATATCTCAATGATTCTAATAACAAACCTGAGACCCGTCCTATAACATGAGATGGGATATCCAACTCCTTCCCATTCCAATCCTGAGACACTTCCGATAGCAGAGATGTGATATCTCAATGCTTATACCAAACCTGAGACCCTTCCTATAACATGAGATGTGATATCCAAATCCTTCCCGTTCCAAACCTGAGATCCTTCCTTTAGCATGAGATGTGATATCCAGCACCTTCCCATTCCAATCCTGAGACACTTCCTATAGCATGAGATGTGATATCTCAATGCTTCTAATATCAAAACTGAGACCCTCCCTATAGCATGATATGTGATATCTAAGTCCTTCCCATTCCAATCCTGAGACCCTCCCTATAGCATGAGATGTGATATCCAACTCCTTCCCATTCCAATCCTGAGACCCTTCCTATAGCATGAGATATGATATCTCAATACTTCTAATACCAAACGTGAGATCCTTCCGATAACATGAGATGTGATATCCAAATCCTTCCCCTTCCAATCCTGAGACCCTCCCTTTAGCATGAGATGTGATATCCAACTCCTTCCTATTCCAATCCTGAGACTCTTCTGATAGCATGAGATGTGATATCTCAATGCTTCTAATACCAAACCTGAGATCCTTCCGATAGCATGAGATGTGATATCTCAATGCTTATAATACCAAACCTGAGATCCTTCCTATAACATGAGATGTGATATCCAAATCCTTCCCCTTCCAAACCTGAGACCCTCCCTTTAGCATGAGATGTGATATCCAACTGCTTCCCATTCCAATCCTGAGACCCTTCCTATAGCATGAGATGTGATATCTCAATGCTTCTAATACCAAACCTGAGATCCTTCCTCTAACATGAAATGTGATATCCAACTCCTTCCCTTTCCAAACCTAAGAGCCTATCTATACCATGAGATGTGATATCCAAGTCCTTCCCATTCCAACCCTTAGACCCTTCCTACAGCATGCAATATGATATCTCAATGATTCTAATAACAAACCTGAGACCCGTCCTATAACATGAGATGGGATATCCAACTCCTTCCCATTCCAATCCTGAGACACTTCCGATAGCAGAGATGTGATATCTCAATGCTTATACCAAACCTGAGACCCTTCCTATAACATGAGATGTGATATCCAAATCCTTCCCGTTCCAAACCTGAGACCCTTCCTTTAGCATGAGATGTGATATCCAGCACCTTCCCATTCCAATCCTGAGACACTTCCTATAGCATGAGATGTGATATCTCAATGCTTCTAATATCAAAACTGAGACCCTCCCTATAGCATGATATGTGATATCTAAGTCCTTCCCATTCCAATCCTGAGACCCTCCCTATAGCATGAGATGTGATATCCAACTCCTTCCCATTCCAATCCTGAGACCCTTCCTATAGCATGAGATATGATATCTCAATACTTCTAATACCAAACGTGAGATCCTTCCGATAACATGAGATGTGATATCCAAATCCTTCCCCTTCCAATCCTGAGACCCTCCCTTTAGCATGAGATGTGATATCCAACTCCTTCCTATTCCAATCCTGAGACTCTTCTGATAGCATGAGATGTGATATCTCAATGCTTCTAATACCAAACCTGAGATCCTTCCGATAGCATGAGATGTGATATCTCAATGCTTCTAATACCAAACCTGAGATCCTTCCTATAACATGAGATGTGATATCCAAATCCTTCCCCTTCCAAACCTGAGACCCTCCCTTTAGCATGAGATGTGATATCCAACTCCTTCCCATTCCATTCCTGAGACCCTTCTGATAGCATGAGATGTGATATCTCAATGCCTCTAATACCAAACCTGAGATCCTACCTCTAACATGAAATGTGATATCCAACTCTTTCCCCTTCCAAACCTGAGAGCCTTCCTATAGCTTGAGATGTGATATCCAACTCCTTCCCATTCCAATTCTGAGACCCTTCCTATACTATGAGACTTGATATCTCAATGCTTCTAATACAAACGTGAGACCCGTAATATAACATGAGATGTGATATCCAAATCCTTCCCCTTCCAAACCTTAGACCCTTCCTTTATCATGAGATGTGATATCCAACTCCTTCCCATTCCAATCCTGAGACACTTCCTATAGCATGAGATACGATATCTCACTGCTTATACCAAACCTGAGACCCTTCCCATAGCATGAGATGTGATATCCAACTCCTTCCCATTCCAATCCTCAGACCCTTCCTATAGCATGAGATGTGATATCTCAATGCTTCTAATATCAAACTTGAGACCCTACCTATAGCATGAGATGTGATATCCAAGTCCTTCCCATTACAATCCTGAGACACTTCCTATAACATGAGATGTGATATCCAACTCCTTCCCATTCCAATCCTGAGACCCTTCCTATAGCATGAGATATGATATCTCAATACTTCTAATACCAAACGTGAGATCCTTCCGATAACATGAGATGTGATATCCAAATCCTTCCCCTTCCAAACCTGAGACCCTCCCTTTAGCATGAGATGTGATATCCAACTCCTTCCCATTCCAATCCTGAGACCCTTCTGATAGCATGAGATGTGATATCTCAATGCTTCTAATACCAAACCTGAGATCCTTCCTATAACATGAGATGTGATATCCAAATCCTTTCCCTTCCAAACCTGAGACCCTCCCTTTAGCATGAGATGTGATATCCAACTCCTTCCCATTCCATTCCCGAGACCCTTCTGATAGCATGAGATGTGATATCTCAATGCCTCTAATACCAAACCTGAGATCCTACCTCTAACATGAAATGTGATATCCAACTCTTTCCCCTTCCAAACCTGAGAGCCTTCCTATAGCATGAGATGTGATATCCAAGTCCTTCCCATTCCAATCCTGAGACCCTTCCTATAGCTTGAGATGTGATATCCAACTCCTTCCCATTCCAATTCTGAGACCCTTCCTATACTCTGAGACTTGATATCTCAATGCTTCTAATACCAAACCTGAGACCCGTAATATAACATGAGATGTGATATCCAAATCCTTCCCCTTCCAAACCTTAGACCCTTCCTTTATCATGAGATGTGATATCCAACTCCTTCCCATTCCAATCCTGAGACCCTTCCGATATCATGAGATGTGATATCTCAAAGCTTCTAATATCAAACTTGAGACCCTCCCTATAGCATGAGATGTGATATCCAAGTCCTTCCCATTCCAATCCTGAGACCCTTCCTATAGCATGAGATGTGATATCTCAATGCTTCTAATACCAAACCTAAGACCCTTCCTATTACATGAGATGGGAATATCCAACTCCTTCCCATTCCAATCCTGAGACCCTTCCGATAGCAGAGATGTGATATCTCAATGCTTATACCAAACCTGAGACCCATCGTATGGCATGAGATGTGATATCCAACTCCTTGCCATTCAAATCCTGAGACCCTTCCTATAGCATGAGAAGGGATATCCAACTCCTTCCCAATCCAATCCTGAGACCCTTCCGATAGCAGAGACGTGATATCTCAATGCTTCTACCAAACCTGAGACCCTTCCTTTAGCATGAGATGTGATATCCAAATCCTTCCCATTCCAAACCTGAGACCCTTCCTATTGGATGAGTTGTGATATCCAACTCCTTCCCATTCCAACCCTGAGACCCTTCCTATAGCATGAGATGTGATGTCTCAATGATTCTAATACCAAACCTGAGATCCTTCCTATAACATGAGATGTGATATCCAACTCCTTCCATTCCAATCCTGAGACCCGTCCTATAGCATGAGATGTGATATCTCAATGCTTATACCAAACCTGAGACCCTTCCTATAGCATGAGATGTGATATCCAACTACTTCCCATTCCAATCCTGAGACCCTTCCTATAGCATGAGATGTGATATCTCAGTGCTTCTAATACCAAACCTGAGATCCTTCCTCTAACATGAAATGTGATATCCAACTCCTTCCCTTTCCAAACCTAAGAGCCTATCTATAGCATGAGATGTGATATCCAGGTCCTTCCTATTCCAATCCTTAGACCCTTCCTACAGCATGCAATATGATATCTCAATGATTCTAATAACAAACCTGAGACCCGTCCTATAGCACGAGATATGATATCCAAGTCCTTCCCATTCCAATCCTGAGACGCTTCCTATAACATGAAATGTGATATCCAACTCCTTCCCATTCCAACCTGAGACCCTTCCTATAGCATGAGATGGGATATCCAACTTCTTCAAAATCCAATACTGATACCCTTCCGATAGCATGAGATGTGATATCCCAATGCTTCTACCAAACCTGAGACCCATACTATGGCATGAGATGTGATATCAAACTCCTTCCCATTCCAATCCTGAGACCCTTCCTATAGCTTGAGGTGTGATATCCAACTCCTTCCCATTCCAATTCTGAGACCCTTCTTATACCATGAGACTTGATATCTCAATGCTTCTAATACCAAACCTGAGACCCGTCCTATAACATGAGATGTGATATCCAAATCCTTCCCCTTCCAAACCTTAGACCCTTCCTTTATCATGAGATGTGATATCCAACTCCTTCCCATTCCAATCCTGAGACCCTTCCGATATCATGAGATTTGTTATCTCAATGCTTCTAATATCAAACTTGAGACCCTCCCTATAGCATGAGATGTGACATCCAAGTCCTTCCCATTCCAATCCTGAGACCCTTCCTATAGCATGAGATGTGATATCTCTATGCTTCTAATACCAAACCTGAGATCCTTCCTATAACATGAGATGGGATATCCAACTCCTTCCCATTCCAATCCTGAGACCTTTCCGATAGCAGAGATGTGATATCTCAATGCTTATACCAAACCTGAGAACCTTCCTATGGCCTGAGATGTCATATACAACTCCTTCCCATTCCAATCCTGAGACCCTTCCTTTAGCATGATATGTGATATCTCAATGCTTATACCAAATCTGAGACCCTTCCTATAGCATGAGATGTGATATCCAATTCCTTCCCATTCCAATCCTGAGACCCTTCCTATAGCATGAGATGTGATATCTCAATGCTTATACCAAACCTGAGAGCCTACCTCTAGCATGAGATGTGATATCCAAGTCCATCCCATTCCAATCCTTAGACCCTTCCTACAACATGCAATGTGATATCTCAATTATTCTAATACCAAACCAGAGACTCTTCCTATAACATGAGATGGGATATCCAACTCCTTCCCATTCCAATCCTGAGCCGCTTCCGATAGCAGAGATGTGATATCTCAATGCTTATACCAAACCTGAGACCCTTCCTATAACATGAGATGTGATATCCAACTCCTTCCCGTTCCAAACCTGAGACACTAACTATAGCATATGTGATATCCAACTCCTTCCCATTCCAAACATGAGACCCTTCCTATAACAAGGAAGTAATATCCAACTCCTACCCATTCCAATCCTGAGACCCTTCCTATAGCAAGAGATGTGATATCCAAATCTTTCCCATTCCAATCCTGAGACCCTTCCTATAACATGAGATGTGATATCCAACTCCTTCCCATTCCAACCTGAGACACTTCCTATAGCATGAGAAGGGATATCCAACTCATTCCCAATCCAATCCTGAGACCCTTCCGATAGCAGAGATGTGATATCTCAATGCTTATACCAAACCTGAGACCCTTCCTATGGCATGAGATGTGATATCCAACTCCTTGCCATTCAAATCCTGAGACCCTTCCTATAGCATGAGAAGGGATATCCAACTCCTTCCCAATCCAATCCTGAGACCCTTCCGATAGCAGCGACGTGATATCTCAATGCTTCTACCAAACCTGAGACCCTTCCTTTAGCATGAGATGTGATATCCAAATCCTTCACATTCCAATCCTGAGACCCTTCCTATAGCATGAGATGTGATATCTCAATGCTTCTAATACCAAACCTGAGATCCTTCCTATAACATGAGATCTGATATCCAACTCCTTCCATTCCAATCCTGAGACCCTTCCTATAGCATGAGATGTGATATCTCAATGCTTATACCAAACCTGAGACCCTTCCTATAGCATGAGATGTGATATCCAACTCCTTCCCATTCCAATCCTGAGACCCTTCCTATAGCATGAGATGTGATATCTCAATGCTTCTAATACCAAACCTGAGATCCTTCCTCTAACATGAAATGTGAGATCCAACTCCTTCCCTTTCCAAACCTAAGAGCCTTTCTATAGCATGAGATGTGATATCCAAGTCCTTCACATTCCAACCCTTAGACCCTTCCTACAGCATGCAATATGATATCTCAATGATTCCAATAACAAACCTGAGACCCGTCCTATAACATGAGATGGGATATCCAACTCCTTCCTATTCCAATCCTGAGACTCTTCTGATAGCATGAGATGTGATATCTCAATGCTTCTAATACCAAACCTGAGATCCTTCCGATAGCATGAGATGTGATATCTCAATGCTTCTAATACCAAACCTGAGATCCTTCCTATAACATGAGATGTGATATCCAAATCCTTCCCCTTCCAAACCTGAGACCCTCCCTTTAGCATGAGATGTGATATCCAACTGCTTCCCATTCCAATCCTGAGACCCTTCCTATAGCATGAGATGTGATATCTCAATGCTTCTAATACCAAACCTGAGATCCTTCCTCTAACATGAAATGTGATATCCAACTCCTTCCCTTTCCAAACCTAAGAGCCTATCTATACCATGAGATGTGATATCCAAGTCCTTCCCATTCCAACCCTTAGACCCTTCCTACAGCATGCAATATGATATCTCAATGATTCTAATAACAAATCCTGAGACCCGTCCTATAACATGAGATGGGATATCCAACTCCTTCCCATTCCAATCCTGAGACACTTCCGATAGCAGAGATGTGATATGTCAATGCTTATACCAAACCTGAGACCCTTCCTATAACATGAGATGTGATATCCAAATCCTTCCCGTTCCAAACCTGAGACCCTTCCTTTAGCATGAGATGTGATATCCAGCACCTTTCCATTCCAATCCTGAGACACTTCCTATAGCATGAGATGTGATATCTCAATGCTTCTAATATCAAAACTGAGACCCTCCCTATAGCATGATATGTGATATCTAAGTCCTTCCCATTCCAATCCTGAGACCCTCCCTATAGCATGAGATGTGATATCCAACTCCTTCCCATTCCAATCCTGAGACCCTTCCTATAGCATGAGATATGATATCTCAATACTTCTAATACCAAACGTGAGATCCTTCCGATAACATGAGATGTGATATCCAAATCCTTCCCCTTCCAATCCTGAGACCCTCCCTTTAGCATGAGATGTGATATCCAACTCCTTCCTATTCCAATCCTGAGACTCTTCTGATAGCATGAGATGTGATATCTCAATACTTCTAATACCAAACCTGAGATCCTTCCGATAGCATGAGATGTGATATCTCAATGCTTCTAATACCAAACCTGAGATCCTTCCTATAACATGAGATGTGATATCCGAATCCTTCCCCTTCCAAACCTGAGACCCTCCCTTTAGCATGAGATGTGATATCCAACTCCTTCCCATTCCATTCCTGAGACCCTTCTGATAGCATGAGATGTGATATCTCAATGCCTCTAATACCAAACCTGAGATCCTACCTCTAACATGAAATGTGATATCCAACTCTTTCCCCTTCCAAACCTGAGAGCCTTCCTATAGCATGAGATGTGATATCCAAGTCCTTCCCATTCCAATCCTGAGACCCTTCCTATAGCTTGAGATGTGATATCCAACTCCTTCCCATTCCAATTCTGAGACCCTTCCTATACTATGAGACTTGATATCTCAATGCTTCTAATACAAACGTGAGACCCGTAATATAACATGAGATGTGATATCCAAATCCTTCCCCTTCCAAACCTTAGACCCTTCCTTTATCATGAGATGTGATATCCAACTCCTTCCCATTCCAATCCTGAGACCCTTCCGATATCATGAGATGTGATATCTCAAAGCTTCTAATATCAAACTTGAGACCCTCCCTATAGCATGAGATGTGATATCCAAGTCCTTCCCATTCCAATCCTGAGACCCTTCCTATAGCATGAGATGTGATATCTCAATGCTTCTAATACCAAACCTGAGACCCTTCCTATAACATGAGATGGGAATATCCAACTCCTTCCCATTCCAATCCTGAGACCCTTCCGGTAGCAGAGATGTGATATCTCAATGCTTATACCAAACCTGAGATCCTTCCTATAACATGAGATGTGATATCCAACTCCTTCCCATTCCAATCCTGAGACACTTCCTATAGCATGAGATGTGATATCTCACTGCTTATACCAAACCTGAGACCCTTCCCATAGCATGAGATGTGATATCCAACTCCTTCCCATTCCAATCCTCAGACCCTTCCTATAGCATGAGATGTGATATCTCAATGCTTCTAATATCAAACTTGAGACCCTACCTATAGCATGAGATGTGATATCCAAGTCCTTCCCATTACAATCCTGAGACACTTCCTATAACATGAGATGTGATATCCAACTCCTTCCCATTGCAATCCTGAGACCCTTCCTATAGCATGAGATATGATATCTCAATACTTCTAATACCAAACGTGAGATCCTTCCGATAAAATGAGATGTGATATCCAAATCCTTCCCCTTCCAAACCTGAGACCCTCCCTTTAGCATGAGATGTGATATCCAACTCCTTCCCATTCCAATCCTGAGACCCTTCTGATAGCATGAGATGTGATATCTCAATGCTTCTAATACCAAACCTGAGATCCTTCCTATAACATGAGATGTGATATCCAAATCCTTTCCCTTCCAAACCTGAGACCCTCCCTTTAGCATGAGATGTGATATCCAACTCCTTCCCATTCCATTCCCGAGACCCTTCTGATAGCATGAGATGTGATATCTCAATGCCTCTAATACCAAACCTGAGATCCTACCTCTAACATGAAATGTGATATCCAACTCTTTCCCCTTCCAAACCTGAGAGCCTTCCTATAGCATGAGATGTGATATCCAAGTCCTTCCCATTCCAATCCTGAGACCCTTCCTATAGCTTGAGATGTGATATCCAACTCGTTCCCATTCCAATTCTGAGACCCTTCCTATACTCTGAGACTTGATATCTCAATGCTTCTAATACCAAACCTGAGACCCGTAATATAACATGAGATGTGATATCCAAATCCTTCCCCTTCCAAACCTTAGACCCTTCCTTTATCATGAGACGTGATATCCAACTCCTTCCCATTCCAATCCTGAGACCCTTCCGATATCATGAGATTTGATATCTCAAAGCTTCTAATATCAAACTTGAGACCCTCCCTATAGCATGAGATGTGATATCCAAGTCCTTCCCATTCCAATCCTGAGACCCTTCCTATAGCATGAGATGTGATATCTCAATGCTTCTAATACCAAACCTGAGACCCTTCCTATTACATGAGATGGGAATATCCAACTCCTTCCCATTCCAATCCTGAGACCCTTCCGATAGCAGAGATGTGATATCTCAATGCTTATACCAAACCTGAGACCCTTCGTATGGCATGAGATGTGATATCCAACTCCTTGCCATTCAAATCCTGAGACCCTTCCTATAGCATGAGAACGGATATCCAACTCCTTCCCAATCCAATCCTGAGACCCTTCCGATAGCAGAGACGTGATATCTCAATGCTTCTACCAAACCTGAGACCCTTCCTTTAGCATGAGATGTGATATCCAAATCCTTCACATTCCAATCCTGAGACCCTTCCTATAGCATGAGATGTGATATCTCAATGATTCTAATACCAAACCTGAGATCCTTCCTATAACATGAGATGTGATATCCAATTCCTTCCCATTCCAAACCTGAGACCCTTCCTATAACATGAGATGGGATATCCAACTCCTTCCCATTCCAATCCTGAGACCTTTCCGATAGCAGAGATGTGATATCTCAATGCTTATACCAAACCTGAGAACCTTCCTATGGCCTGAGATGTCATATACAACTCCTTCCCATTCCAATCCTGAGACCCTTCCTTTAGCATGATATGTGATATCTCAATGCTTATACCAAATCTGAGACCCTTCCTATAGCATGAGATGTGATATCCAATTCCTTCCCATTCCAATCCTGAGACCCTTCCTATAGCATGAGATGTGATATTTCAATGCTTATACCAAACCTGAGAGCCTACCTATAGCATGAGATGTGATATCCAAGTCCATCCCATTCCAATCCTTAGACCCTTCCTACAACATGCAATGTGATATCTCAATTATTCTAATACCAAACCAGAGACTCTTCCTATAACATGAGATGGGATATCCAACTCCTTCCCATTCCAATCCTGAGCCGCTTCCGATAGCAGAGATGTGATATCTCAATGCTTATACCAAACCTGAGACCCTTCCTATAACATGAGATGTGATATCCAACTCCTTCCGGTTCCAAACCTGAGACACTAACTATAGCATATGTGATATCCAACTCCTTCCCATTCCAAACATGAGACCCTTCCTATAGCAAGAAAGTAATATCCAACTCCTACCCATTCCAATCCTGAGACCCTTCCTATAGCAAGAGATGTGATATCCAAATCCTTCCCATTCCAATCCTGAGACCCTTCCTATAACATGAGATGTGATATCCAACTCCTTCCCATTCCAACCTGAGACACTTCCTATAGCATGAGAAGGGATATCCAACTGCTTCCCATTCCAATCCTGAGACCCTTCCTATAGCATGAGATGTGATATCTCAATGCTTCTAATACCAAACCTGAGATCCTTCCTCTAACATGAAATGTGATATCCAACTCCTTCCCTTTCCAAACCTAAGAGCCTATCTATACCATGAGATGTGATATCCAAGTCCTTCCCATTCCAACCCTTAGACCCTTCCTACAGCATGCAATATGATATCTCAATGATTCTAATAACAAACCTGAGACCCGTCCTATAACATGAGATGGGATATCCAACTCCTTCCCATTCCAATCCTGAGACACTTCCGATAGCAGAGATGTGATATCTCAATGCTTATACCAAACCTGAGACCCTTCCTATAACATGAGATGTGATATCCAAATCCTTCCTGTTCCAAACCTGAGACCCTTCCTTTAGCATGAGATGTGATATCCAGCACCTTTCCATTCCAATCCTGAGACACTTCCTATAGCATGAGATGTGATATCTCAATGCTTCTAATATCAAAACTGAGACCCTCCCTATAGCATGATATGTGATATCTAAGTCCTTCCCATTCCAATCCTGAGACCCTCCCTATAGCATGAGATGTGATATCCAACTCCTTCCCATTCCAATCCTGAGACCCTTCCTATAGCATGAGATATGATATCTCAATACTTCTAATACCAAACGTGAGATCCTTCCGATAACATGAGATGTGATATCCAAATCCTTCCCCTTCCAATCCTGAGACCCTCCCTTTAGCATGAGATGTGATATCCAACTCCTTCCTATTCCAATCCTGAGACTCTTCTGATAGCATGAGATGTGATATCTCAATACTTCTAATACCAAACCTGAGATCCTTCCGATAGCATGAGATGTGATATCTCAATGCTTCTAATACCAAACCTGAGATCCTTCCTATAACATGAGATGTGATATCCGAATCCTTCCCCTTCCAAACCTGAGACCCTCCCTTTAGCATGAGATGTGATATCCAACTCCTTCCCATTCCATTCCTGAGACCCTTCTGATAGCATGAGATGTGATATCTCAATGCCTCTAATACCAAACCTGAGATCCTACCTCTAACATGAAATGTGATATCCAACTCTTTCCCCTTCCAAACCTGAGAGCCTTCCTATAGCATGAGATGTGATATCCAAGTCCTTCCCATTCCAATCCTGAGACCCTTCCTATAGCTTGAGATGTGATATCCAACTCCTTCCCATTCCAATTCTGAGACCCTTCCTATACTATGAGACTTGATATCTCAATGCTTCTAATACAAACGTGAGACCCGTAATATAACATGAGATGTGATATCCAAATCCTTCCCCTTCCAAACCTTAGACCCTTCCTTTATCATGAGATGTGATATCCAACTCCTTCCCATTCCAATCCTGAGACCCTTCCGATATCATGAGATGTGATATCTGAAAGCTTCTAATATCAAACTTGAGACCCTCCCTATAGCATGAGATGTGATATCCAAGTCCTTCCCATTCCAATCCTGAGACCCTTCCTATAGCATGAGATGTGATATCTCAATGCTTCTAATACCAAACCTGAGACCCTTCCTATAACATGAGATGGGAATATCCAACTCCTTCCCATTCCAATCCTGAGACCCTTCCGGTAGCAGAGATGTGATATCTCAATGCTTATACCAAACCTGAGATCCTTCCTATAACATGAGATGTGATATCCAACTCCTTCCCATTCCAATCCTGAGACACTTCCTATAGCATGAGATGTGATATCTCACTGCTTATACCAAACCTGAGACCCTTCCCATAGCATGAGATGTGATATCCAACTCCTTCCCATTCCAATCCTCAGACCCTTCCTATAGCATGAGATGTGATATCTCAATGCTTCTAATATCAAACTTGAGACCCTACCTATAGCATGAGATGTGATATCCAAGTCCTTCCCATTACAATCCTGAGACACTTCCTATAACATGAGATGTGATATCCAACTCCTTCCCATTCCAATCCTGAGACCCTTCCTATAGCATGAGATATGATATCTCAATACTTCTAATACCAAACGTGAGATCCTTCCGATAACATGAGATGTGATATCCAAATCCTTCCCCTTCCAAACCTGAGACCCTCCCTTTAGCATGAGATGTGATATCCAACTCCTTCCCATTCCAATCCTGAGACCCTTCTGATAGCATGAGATGTGATATCTCAATGCTTCTAATACCAAACCTGAGATCCTTCCTATAACATGAGATGTGATATCCAAATCCTTTCCCTTCCAAACCTGAGACCCTCCCTTTAGCATGAGATGTGATATCCAACTCCTTCCCATTCCATTCCCGAGACCCTTCTGATAGCATGAGATGTGATATCTCAATGCCTCTAATACCAAACCTGAGATCCTACCTCTAACATGAAATGTGATATCCAACTCTTTCCCCTTCCAAACCTGAGAGCCTTCCTATAGCATGAGATGTGATATCCAAGTCCTTCCCATTCCAATCCTGAGACCCTTCCTATAGCTTGAGATGTGATATCCAACTCCTTCCCATTCCAATTCTGAGACCCTTCCTATACTCTGAGACTTGATATCTCAATGCTTCTAATACCAAACCTGAGACCCGTAATATAACATGAGATGTGATATCCAAATCCTTCCCCTTCCAAACCTTAGACCCTTCCTTTATCATGAGATGTGATATCCAACTCCTTCCCATTCCAATCCTGAGACCCTTCCGATATCATGAGATGTGATATCTCAAAGCTTCTAATATCAAACTTGAGACCCTCCCTATAGCATGAGATGTGATATCCAAGTCCTTCCCATTCCAATCCTGAGACCCTTCCTATAGCATGAGATGTGATATCTCAATGCTTCTAATACCAAACCTGAGACCCTTCCTATTACATGAGATGGGAATATCCAACTCCTTCCCATTCCAATCCTGAGACCCTTCCGATAGCAGAGATGTGATATCTCAATGCTTATACCAAACCTGAGACCCTTCGTATGGCATGAGATGTGATATCCAACTCCTTGCCATTCAAATCCTGAGACCCTTCCTATAGCATGAGAAGGGATATCCAACTCCTTCCCAATCCAATCCTGAGACCCTTCCGATAGCAGAGACGTGATATCTCAATGCTTCTACCAAACCTGAGACCCTTCCTTTAGCATGAGATGTGATATCCAAATCCTTCACATTCCAATCCTGAGACCCTTCCTATAGCATGAGATGTGATATCTCAATGATTCTAATACCAAACCTGAGATCCTTCCTATAACATGAGATGTGATATCCAATTCCTTCCCATTCCAAACCTGAGACCCTTCCTATAACATGAGATGGGATATCCAACTCCTTCCCATTCCAATCCTGAGACCTTTCCGATAGCAGAGATGTGATATCTCAATGCTTATACCAAACCTGAGAACCTTCCTATGGCCTGAGATGTCATATACAACTCCTTCCCATTCCAATCCTGAGACCCTTCCTTTAGCATGATATGTGATATCTCAATGCTTATACCAAATCTGAGACCCTTCCTATAGCATGAGATGTGATATCCAATTCCTTCCCATTCCAATCCTGAGACCCTTCCTATAGCATGAGATGTGATATTTCAATGCTTATACCAAACCTGAGAGCCTACCTATAGCATGAGATGTGATATCCAAGTCCATCCCATTCCAATCCTTAGACCCTTCCTACAACATGCAATGTGATATCTCAATTATTCTAATACCAAACCAGAGACTCTTCCTATAACATGAGATGGGATATCCAACTCCTTCCCATTCCAATCCTGAGCCGCTTCCGATAGCAGAGATGTGATATCTCAATGCTTATACCAAACCTGAGACCCTTCCTATAACATGAGATGTGATATCCAACTCCTTCCCGTTCCAAACCTGAGACACTAACTATAGCATATGTGATATCCAACTCCTTCCCATTCCAAACATGAGACCCTTCCTATAGCAAGAAAGTAATATCCAACTCCTACCCATTCCAATCCTGAGACCCTTCCTATAGCAAGAGATGTGATATCCAAATCCTTCCCATTCCAATCCTGAGACCCTTCCTATAACATGAGATGTGATATCCAACTCCTTCCCATTCCAACCTGAGACACTTCCTATAGCATGAGAAGGGATATCCAACTCCTTCCCAATCCAATCCTGAGACCCTTCCGATAGCAGAGATGTGATATCTCAATGCTTATACCAAACCTGAGACCCTTCCTATAGCATGAAAAGGGATCTCCAACTCCTTCCCAATCCAATCCTGAGACCCTTCCGATAGCAGAGACGTGATATCTCAATGCTTCTACCAAACCTGAGACCCTTCCTTTAGCATGAGATGTGATATCCAAATCCTTCACATTCCAATCCTGAAACCCTTCCTATAGCATGAGATTTGATATCTCAATGCTTCTAATACCAAACCTGAGATCCTTCCTATAACATGAGATGTGATATCCAATTACTTCCCATTCCAAACCTGAGACCCTTCCTATTGGATGAGATGTGATATCCAACTCCTTCCCATTCCAACCCTGAGACCCTTCCTATAGCATGAGATGTGATGTCTCAATGCTTCTAATACCAAACCTGAGATCCTTCCTATAACATGAGATGTGATATCCAACTCCTTCCATTCCAATCCTGAGACCCGTCCTATAGCATGAGATGTGATATCTCAATGCTTATACCAAACCTGAGACCCTTCCTATAGCATGAGATGTGATATCCAACTCCTTCCCATTCCAATCCTGAGACCCTTCCTATAGCATGAGATGTGATATCTCAATGCTTCTAATACCAAACCTGAGATCCTTCCTCTAACATGAAATGTGATATCCAACTCCTTCCCTTTCCAAACCTAAGAGCCTATCTATAGCATGAGATGTGATATCCAAGTCCTTCACATTCCAACCCTTAGACCCTTCCTACAGCATGCAATATGATATCTCAATGATTCTAATAACAAACCTGAGACCCGTCCTATAACATGAGATGGGATATCCAACTCCTTCCCATGCCAATCCTGAGACACTTCCGATAGCAGAGATGTGATATCTCAATGTTTATACCAAACCTGAGACCCTTCCTATAACATGAGATGTGAAATTTAACTCCTTCCCGTTCCAAACCTGAGACCCTTCCTTTAGCATGAGATGTGATATCCTTCCCATTCCAATCCTGAGACACTTCCGATAGCATGAGATGTGATATCTCAATGCTTCTAATATCAAAACTGAGACCCTCCCTATAGCATGATATGTGATATCTAAGTCCTTCCCATTCCAATCCTGAGACCCTTCCTATAGCATGAGATGTGATATCTCAATGCTTCTACCAAACCTGAGACCCTTCCTTTAGCATGAGATGTGATATCCAACTCCTTCCCATTCCAATCATGAGACCCTTCCTATAGCATGAGATGTGATATCCCAATACTTCTAATACCAAACCTGAGATCCTTCCGATAACATGAGATGTGATATCTCAATACTTCTAATACCAAACCTGAGATCCATCCTATAACATGAGATGTGATATCCAACTCCTTCCCTTTCCAAACCTAAGAGCCTATCTATAGCATGAGATGTGATATCCAGGTCCTTCCCATTCCAATCCTTAGACCCTTCCTACAGCATGCAATATGATATCTCAATGATTCTAATAACAAACCTGAGACCCGTCCTATAGCATGAGATATGATATCCAAGTCCTTCCCATTCCAATCCTGAGACCCTTCCTATAACATGAAATGTGATATCCAACTCCTTCCCATTCCAACCTGAGACCCTTCCTATAGCATGAGATGGGATATCCAACTTCTTCCAAATCCAATACTGATACCCTTCCGATAGCATGAGATGTGATATCCCAATGCTTCTACCAAACCTGAGACCCATACTATGGCATGAGATGTGATATCAAACTCCTTCCCATTCCAATCCTGAGACCCTTCCTATAGCTTGAGGTGTGATATCCAACTCCTTCCCATTCAAGTTCTGAGACCCTTCGTATACCATGAGACTTGATATCTCAATGCTTCTAATACCAAACCTGAGACCCGTCCTATAACATGAGATGTGATATCCAAATCCTTCCCCTTCCAAACCTTAGACCCTTCCTTTATCATGAGATGTGATATCCAACTCCTTCCCATTCCAATCCTGAGACCCTTCCGATATCATGAGATTTGTTATCTCAATGCTTCTAATATCAAACTTGAGACCCTCCCTATAGCATGAGATGTGACATCCAAGTCCTTCCCATTCCAATCCTGAGACCCTTCCTATAGCATGAGATGTGATATCTCTATGCTTCTAATACCAAACCTGAGACCCTTCCTATAACATGAGATGGGATATCCAACTCCTTCCCATTCCAATCCTGAGACCTTTCCGATAGCAGAGATGTGATATCTCAATGCTTATACCAAACCTGAGAACCTTCCTATGGCCTGAGATGTCATATACAACTCCTTCCCATTCCAATCCTGAGACCCTTCCTTTAACATGAGATGTGATATCTCAATGCTTATACCAAATCTGAGACCCTTCCTATAGCATGAGATGTGATATCCAATTCCTTCCCATTCCAATCCTGAGACCCTTCCTATAGCATGAGATGTGATATCTCAATGCTTATACCAAAACTGAGAGCCTACCTATAGCATGAGATGTGATATCCAAGTCCACCCCATTCCAATCCTTAGACCCTTCCTACAGCATGCGATGTGATATCTCAATGATTCTAATACCAAACCAGAGACCCTTCCTATAACATGAGATGTGATATCCAACTCCTTCCCGTTCCGAACCTGAGACACTAACTATAGCATATGTGATATCCAACTCCTTCCCATTCCAAACATGAGACCCTTCCTATAGCAAGAAAGTAATATCCAACTCCTACCCATTCCAATCCTGAGACCCTTCCTATAGCAAGAGATGTGATATCCAAATCCTTCCCATTCCAATCCTGAGACCCTTCCTATAACATGAGATGTGATATCCAACTCCTTCCCATTCCAACCTGAGACACTTCCTATAGCATGAGAAGGGATATCCAACTCCTTCCCAATCCAATCCTGAGACCCTTCCGATAGCAGAGATGTGATATCTCAATGCTTAAACCAAACCTGAGACCCTTCCTGTGGCATGAGATGTGATATCCAACTCCTTGCCATTCAAATCCTGAGACCCTTCCTATAGCATGAAAAGGGATATCCAACTCCTTCCCAATCCAATCCTGAGACCCTTCCGATAGCAGAGACGTGATATCTCAATGCTTCTACCAAACCTGAGACCCTTCCTTTAGCATGAGATGTGATATCCAAATCCTTCACATTCCAATCCTGAGACCCTTCCTATAGCATGAGATGTGATATCTCAATGCTTCTAATACCAAACCTGAGATCCTTCCTATAACATGAGATGTGATATCCAATTCCTTCCCATTCCAAACCTGAGACCCTTCCTATTGGATGAATTGTGATATCCAACTCCTTCCCATTCCAACCCTGAGACCCTTCCTATAGCATGAGATGTGATGTCTCAATGATTCTAATACCAAACCTGAGATCCTTCCTATAACATGAGATGTGATATCCAACTCCTTCCATTACAATCCTGAGACCCGTCCTATAGCATGAGATGTGATATCTCAATGCTTATACCAAACCTGAGACCCTTCCTATAGCATGAGATGTGATATCCAACTCCTTCCCATTCCAACCTGAGACACTTCCTATGGCATGAGAAGGGATATCCAACTCCTTCCCATTCCAATCCTGAGACCCTTCCGATAGCAGAGATGTGATATCTCAATGCTTATACCAAACCTGAGACCCTTCCTATGGCATGAGATGTGATATCCAACTCCTTGCCATTCAAATCCTGAGACCCTTCCTATAGCATGAGAAGGGATATCCAACTCCTTCCCAATCCAATCCTGAGACCCTTCCGATAGCAGCGACGTGATATCTCAATGCTTCTACCAAACCTGAGACCCTTCCTTTAGCATGAGATGTGATATCCAAATCCTTCACATTCCAATCCTGAGACTCTTCCTTTAGCATGAGATGTGATATCTCAATGCTTATACCAAATCTGAGACCCTTCCTATAGCATGAGATGTGATATCCAATTCCTTCCCATTCCAATCCTGAGACCTTTCCTATAGCATGAGATGTGATATCTCAATGCTTATACCAAACCTGAGAGCCTACCTATAGCATGAGATGTGATATCCAAGTCCATCCCATTCCAATCCTTTGACCCTTCCTACAGCATGCGATGTGATATCTCAATGATTCTACCAAACCAGAGACTCTTCCTATAACATGAGATGGGATATCCAACTCCTTCCCATTCCAATCCTGAGCCGCTTCCGATAGCAGAGATGTGATATCTCAATGCTTATACCAAGCCTGAGACCCTTCCTATAACATGAGATGTGATATCCAACTCCTTCCCGTTCCAAACCTGAGACACTAACTATAGCATATGTGATATCCAACTCCTTCCCATTCCAAACATGAGACCCTTCCTATTGCAAGAAAGTAATATCCAACTCCTACCCATTCCAATCCTGAGACCCTTCCTATAGCAAGAGATGTGATATCCAAATCCTTCCCATTCCAATCCTGAGACCCTTCCTATAACATGAGATGTGATATCCATCTCCTTCCCATTCCAACCTGAGACACTTCCTATAGCATGAGAAGGGATATCCAACTCCTTCCCAATCCAATCCTGAGACCCTTCCGATAGCAGAGATGTGATATCTCAATGCTTATACCAAACCTGAGACCCTTCCTATGGCATGAGATGTGATATCCAACTCCTTCCCAATCCAATCCTGAGACCCTTCCGATAGCAGAGGCGTGATATCTCAATGCTTCTACCAAACCTGAGACCCTTCCTTTAGCATGAGATGTGATATCCAAATCCTTCACATTCCAATCCTGAGACCCTTCCTATAGCATGAGACGTGATATCTCAATGCTTCTAATACCAAACCTGAGATCCTTCCTATAACATGAGATGTGATATCCAATTCCTTCCCATTCCAAACCTGAGACCCTTCCTTTTGGATGAGATGTGATATCCAACTCCTTCCCATTCCAACCCTGAGACCCTTCCTATAGCATGAGATGTGATGTCTCAATGCTTCTAATACCAAACCTGAGATCCTTCCTATAACATGAGATGTGATATCCAACTCCTTCCATTCCAATCCTGAGACCCGTCCTATAGCATGAGATGTGATATCTCAATGCTTATACCAAACCTGAGACCCTTCCTATAGCATGAGATGTGATATCCAACTGCTTCCCATTCCAATCCTGAGACCCTTCCTATAGCATGAGATGTGATATCTCAATGCTTCTAATACCAAACCTGAGATCCTTCCTCTAACATGAAATGTGATATCCAACTCCTTCCCTTTCCAAACCTGAGACACATCCGATAGCAGAGATGTGATATCTCAATGCTTATACCAAACCTGAGACCCTTCCTATAACATGAGATGTGATATCCAAATCCTTCCCATTCCAATCCTGAGACACTTCCTATAGCATGAGATGTGATATCTCAATGCTTCTAATATCAAAACTGAGACCCTCCCTATAGCATGATATGTGATATCTAAGTCCTTCCCATTCCAATCCTGAGACCCTCCCTATAGCATGAGATGTGATATCCAACTCCTTCCCATTCCAATCCTGAGACCCTTCCTATAGCACGAGATATGATATCTCAATACTTCTAATACCAAACGTGAGATCCTTCCGATAACATGAGATGTGATATCCAAATCCTTCCCCTTCCAATCCTGAGACCCTCCCTTTAGCATGAGATGTGATATCCAACTCCTTCCTATTCCAATCCTGAGACTCTTCTGATAGCATGAGATGTGATATCTCAATGCTTCTAATACCAAACCTGAGATCCTTCCGATAGCATGAGATGTGATATCTCAATGCTTCTAATAGCAAACCTGAGATCCTTCCTATAACATGAGATGTGATATCCAATTCCTTCCCCTTCCAAACCTGAGACCCTCCCTTTAGCATGAGATGTGATATCCAACTCCTTCCCATTCCATTCCTAAGACCCTTCTGATAGCATGAGATGTGATATCTCAATGCCTTTAATACCAAACCTGAGATCCTACCTCTAACATGAAATGTGATATCCAACTATTTCCCCTTCCAAACCTGAGAGCCTTCCTATAGCATAAGATGTGATATCCAAGTCCTTCCCATTCCAATCCTGAGACCCTTCCTATAGCTTGAGATGTGATATCCAACTCCTTCCCATTCCAATTCTGAGACCCTTCCTATACTATGAGACTTGATATCTCAATGCTTCTAATACAAACGTGAGACCCGTAATATAACATGAGATGTGATATCCAAATCCTTCCCCTTCCAAACCTTAGACCCTTCCTTTATCATGAGATGTGATATCCAACTCCTTCCCATTCCAATCCTGAGACCCTTCCGATATCATGAGATGTGATATCTCAAAGCTTCTAATATCAAACTTGAGACCCTTCCTATAGCATGAGATGTGATGTCTCAATGCTTCTAATACCAAACCTGAGATCCTTCCTATAACATGAGATGTGATATCCAACTCCTTCCATTCCAATCCTGAGACCCGTCCTATAGCATGAGATGTGATATCTCAATGCTTATACCAAACCTGAGACCCTTCCTATAGCATGAGATGTGATATCCAACTGCTTCCCATTCCAATCCTGAGACCCTTCCTATAGCATGAGATGTGATATCTCAATGCTTCTAATACCAAACCTGAGATCCTTCCTCTAACATGAAATGTGATATCCAACTCCTTCCCTTTCCAAACCTGAGACACATCCGATAGCAGAGATGTGATATCTCAATGCTTATACCAAACCTGAGACCCTTCCTATAACATGAGATGTGATATCCAAATCCTTCCCATTCCAATCCTGAGACACTTCCTATAGCATGAGATGTGATATCTCAATGCTTCTAATATCAAAACTGAGACCCTCCCTATAGCATGATATGTGATATCTAAGTCCTTCCCATTCCAATCCTGAGACCCTCCCTATAGCATGAGATGTGATATCCAACTCCTTCCCATTCCAATCCTGAGACCCTTCATATAGCATGAGATATGATATCTCAATACTTCTAATACCAAACGTGAGATCCTTCCGATAACATGAGATGTGATATCCAAATCCTTCCCCTTCCAATCCTGAGACCCTCCCTTTAGCATGAGATGTGATATCCAACTCCTTCCTATTCCAATCCTGAGACTCTTCTGATAGCATGAGATGTGATATCTCAATGCTTCTAATACCAAACCTGAGATCCTTCCGATAGCATGAGATGTGATATCTCAATGCTTCTAATAGCAAACCTGAGATCCTTCCTATAACATGAGATGTGATATCCAATTCCTTCCCCTTCCAAACCTGAGACCCTCCCTTTAGCATGAGATGTGATATCCAACTCCTTCCCATTCCATTCCTAAGACCCTTCTGATAGCATGAGATGTGATATCTCAATGCCTCTAATACCAAACCTGAGATCCTACCTCTAACATGAAATGTGATATCCAACTATTTCCCCTTCCAAACCTGAGAGCCTTCCTATAGCATAAGATGTGATATCCAAGTCCTTCCCATTCCAATCCTGAGACCCTTCCTATAGCTTGAGATGTGATATCCAACTCCTTCCCATTCCAATTCTGAGACCCTTCCTATACTATGAGACTTGATATCTCAATGCTTCTAATACAAACGTGAGACCCGTAATATAACATGAGATGTGATATCCAAATCCTTCCCCTTCCAAACCTTAGACCCTTCCTTTATCATGAGATGTGATATCCAACTCCTTCCCATTCCAATCCTGAGACCCTTCCGATATCATGAGATGTGATATCTCAAAGCTTCTAATATCAAACTTGAGACCCTCCCTATAGCATGAGATGTGATATCCAAGTCCTTCCCATTCCAATCCTGAGACCCTTCCTATAGCTTGAGGTGTGATATCCAACTCCTTCCCATTCCAATTCTGAGACCCTTCTTATACCATGAGACTTGATATCTCAATGCTTCTAATACCAAACCTGAGACCCGTCCTATAACATGAGATGTGATATCCAAATCCTTCCCCTTCCAAACCTTAGACCCTTCCTTTATCATGAGATGTGATATCCAACTCCTTCCCATTCCAATCCTGAGACCCTTCCGATATCATGAGATTTGTTATCTCAATGCTTCTAATATCAAACTTGAGACCCTCCCTAAAGCATGAGATGTGACATCCAAGTCCTTCCCATTCCAATCCCGAGACCCTTCCTATAACATGAGATGTGATATCCAACTCCTTCCCATTCCAACCTGAGACACTTCCTATAGCATGAGAAGGGATATCTAACTCCTTCCCAATCCAATCCTGAGACCCTTCCGATAGCAGAGATGTGATATCTGAATGCTTATACCAAACCTGAGACCCTTCCTATGGCATGAGATGTGATATCCAACTCCTTGCCATTCAAATCCTGAGACCCTTCCTATAGCATGAGATGTGATATCTCTATGCTTCTAATACCAAACCTGAGACCCTTCCTATAACATGAGATGGGATATCTCAATGATTCTACCAAACCAGAGACTCTTCCTATAACATGAGATGGGATATCCAACTCCTTCCCATTCCAATCCTGAGCCGCTTCCGATAGCAGAGATGTGATATCTCAATGCTTATACCAAGCCTGAGACCCTTCCTATAACATGAGATGTGATATCCAACTCCTTCCCGTTCCAAACCTGAGACACTAACTATAGCATATGTGATATCCAACTCCTTCCCATTCCAAACATGAGACCCTTCCTATTGCAAGAAAGTAATATCCAACTCCTACCCATTCCAATCCTGAGACCCTTCCTATAGCAAGAGATGTGATATCCAAATCCTTCCCATTCCAATCCTGAGACCCTTCCTATAACATGAGATGTGATATCCAACTCCTTCCCATTCCAACCTGAGACACTTCCTATAGCATGAGAAGGGATATCCAACTCCTTCCCAATCCAATCCTGAGACCCTTCCGATAGCAGAGATGTGATATCTCAATGCTTATACCAAACCTGAGACCCTTCCTATGGCATGAGATGTGATATCCAACTCCTTCCCAATCCAATCCTGAGACCCTTCCGATAGCAGAGACGTGATATCTCAATGCTTCTACCAAACCTGAGACCCTTCCTTTAACATGAGATGTGATATCCAAATCCTTCACATTCCAATCCTGAGACCCTTCCTATAGCATGAGATGTGATATCTCAATGCTTCTAATACCAAACCTGAGATCCTTCCTATAACATGAGATGTGATATCCAATTCCTTCCCATTCCAAACCTGAGACCCTTCCTATTGGATGAGATGTGATATCCAACTCCTTCCCATTCCAACCCTGAGACCCTTCCTATAGCATGAGATGTGATGTCTCAATGCTTCTAATACCAAACCTGAGATCCTTCCTATAACATGAGATGTGATATCCAACTCCTTCCATTCCAATCCTGAGACCCGTCCTATAGCATGAGATGTGATATCTCAATGCTTATACCAAACCTGAGACCCTTCCTATAGCATGAGATGTGATATCCAACTGCTTCCCATTCCAATCCTGAGACCCTTCCTATAGCATGAGATGTGATATCTCAATGCTTCTAATACCAAACCTGAGATCCTTCCTCTAACATGAAATGTGATATCCAACTCCTTCCCTTTCCAAACCTGAGACACTTCCGATAGCAGAGATGTGATATCTCAATGCTTATACCAAACCTGAGACCCTTCCTATAACATGAGATGTGATATCCAAATCCTTCCCATTCCAATCCTGAGACACTTCCTATAGCATGAGATGTGATATCTCAATGCTTCTAATATCAAAACTGAGACCCTCCCTATAGCATGATATGTGATATCTAAGTCCTTCCAATTCCAATCCTGAGACCCTCCCTATAGCATGAGATGTGATATCCAACTCCTTCCCATTCCAATCCTGAGACCCTTCCTATAGCATGAGATATGATATCTCAATACTTCTAATACCAAACGTGAGATCCTTCCGATAACATGAGATGTGATATCCAAATCCTTCCCCTTCCAATCCTGAGACCCTCCCTTTAGCATGAGATGTGATATCCAACTCCTTCCTATTCCAATCCTGAGACTCTTCTGATAGCATGAGATGTGATATCTCAATGCTTCTAATACCAAACCTGAGATCCTTCCGATAGCATGAGATGTGATATCTCAATGCTTCTAATAGCAAACCTGAGATCCTTCCTATAACATGAGATGTGATATCCAAATCCTTCCCCTTCCAAACCTGAGACCCTCCCTTTAGCATGAGATGTGATATCCAACTCCTTCCCATTCCATTCCTAAGACCCTTCTGATAGCATGAGATGTGATATCTCAATGCCTCTAATACCAAACCTGAGATCCTACCTCTAACATGAAATGTGATATCCAACTATTTCCCCTTCCAAACCTGAGAGCCTTCCTATAGCATAAGATGTGATATCCAAGTCCTTCCCATTCCAATCCTGAGACCCTTCCTATAGCTTGAGATGTGATATCCAACTCCTTCCCATTCCAATTCTGAGACCCTTCCTATACTATGAGACTTGATATCTCAATGCTTCTAATACAAACGTGAGACCCGTAATATAACATGAGATGTGATATCCAAATCCTTCCCCTTCCAAACCTTAGACCCTTCCTTTATCATGAGATGTGATATCCAACTCCTTCCCATTCCAATCCTGAGACCCTTCCGATATCATGAGATGTGATATCTCAAAGCTTCTAATATCAAACTTGAGACCCTCCCTATAGCATGAGATGTGATATCCAAGTCCTTCCCATTCCAATCCTGAGACCCTTCCTATAGCTTGAGGTGTGATATCCAACTCCTTCCCATTCCAATTCTGAGACCCTTCTTATACCATGAGACTTGATATCTCAATGCTTCTAATACCAAACCTGAGACCTGTCCTATAACATGAGATGTGATATCCAAATCCTTCCCCTTCCAAACCTTAGACCCTTCCTTTATCATGAGATGTGATATCCAACTCCTTCCCATTCCAATCCTGAGACCCTTCCGATATCATGAGATTTGTTATCTCAATGCTTCTAATATCAAACTTGAGACCCTCCCTAAAGCATGAGATGTGACATCCAAGTCCTTCCCATTCCAATCCCGAGACCCTTCCTATAACATGAGATGTGATATCCAACTCCTTCCCATTCCAACCTGAGACACTTCCTATAGCATGAGAAGGGATATCTAACTCCTTCCCAATCCAATCCTGAGACCCTTCCGATAGCAGAGATGTGATATCTGAATGCTTATACCAAACCTGAGACCCTTCCTATGGCATGAGATGTGATATCCAACTCCTTGCCATTCAAATCCTGAGACCCTTCCTATAGCATGAGATGTGATATCTCTATGCTTCTAATACCAAACCTGAGACTCTTCCTATAACATGAGATGGGATATCCAACTCCTTCCCATTCCAATCCTGAGACCCTTCCGATAGCAGAGATGTGATATCTCAATGCTTATACCAAACCTGAGAACCTTCCTATGGCCTGAGATGTCATATACAACTCCTTCCCATTCCAATCCTGAGACCCTTCCTTTAGCATGAGATGTGATATCTCAATGCTTATACCAAATCTGAGACCCTTCCTATAGCATGAGATGTGATATCCAATTCCTTCCCATTCCAATCCTGAGACCCTTCCTATAGCATGAGATGTGATATCTCAATGCTTATACCAAACCTGAGAGCCTACCTATAGCATGAGATGTGATATCCAAGTCCATCCCATTCCAATCCTTAGACCCTTTCTACAGCATGCAATGTGATATCTCAATGATTCTAATACCAAACCAGAGACTCTTCCTATAACATGAGATGGGATATCCAACTCCTTCCCATTCCAATCCTGAGCCGCTTCCGATAGCAGAGATGTGATATCTCAATGCTTATACCAAACCTGAGACCCTTCCTATAACATGAGATGTGATATCCAACTCCTTCCGTTCCAAACCTGAGACACTAACTATAGCATATGTGATATCCAACTCCTTCCCATTCCAAACATGAGACCCTTCCTATAGCAAGAAAGTAATATCCAACTCCTACCCATTCCAATCCTGAGACCCTTCCTATAGCAAGAGATGTGATATCCAAATCCTTCCCATTCCAATCCTGAGACCCTTCCGATAGCAGAGATGTGATATCTCAATGCTTATACCAAACCTGAGACCCTTCCTATGGCATGAGATGTGATATCCAACTCCTTCCCAATCCAATCCTGAGACCCTTCCGATAGCAGAGACGTGATATCTCAATGCTTCTACCAAACCTGAGACCCTTCCTTTAGCATGAGATGTGATATCCAAATCCTTCACATTCCAATCCTGAGACCCTTCCTATAGCATGAGATGTGATATCTCAATGCTTCTAATACCAAACCTGAGATCCTTCCTATAACATGAGATGTGATATCCAATTCCTTCCCATTCCAAACCTGAGACCCTTCCTATTGGATGCGATGTGATATCCAACTCCTTCCCATTCCAACCCTGAGACCCTTCCTATAGCATGAGATGTGATGTCTCAATGCTTCTAATACCAAACCTGAGATCCTTCCTATAACATGAGATGTGATATCCAACTCCTTCCATTCAAATCCTGAGACCCGTCCTATAGCATGAGATGTGATATCTCAATGCTTATACCAAACCTGAGACCCTTCCTATAGCATGAGATGTGATATCCAACTGCTTCCCATTCCAATCCTGAGACACTTCCTATAGCATGAGATGTGATATCTCAATGCTTCTAATATCAAAACTGAGACCCTCCCTATAGCATGATATGTGATATCTAAGTCCTTCCCATTCCAATCCTGAGACCCTCCCTATAGCATGAGATGTGATATCCAACTCCTTCCCATTCCAATCCTGAGACCCTTCCTATAGCATGAGATATGATATCTCAATACTTCTAATACCAAACGTGAGATCCTTCCGATAACATGAGATGTGATATCCAAATCCTTCCCCTTCCAATCCTGAGACCCTCCCTTTAGCATGAGATGTGATATCGAACTCCTTCCTATTCCAATCCTGAGACTCTTCTGATAGCATGAGATGTGATATCTCAATGCTTCTAATACCAAACCTGAGATCCTTCCGATAGCATGAGATGTGATATCTCAATGCTTCTAATACCAAACCTGAGATCCTTCCTATAACATGAGATGTGATATCCAAATCCTTCCCCTTCCAAACCTGAGACCCTCCCTTTAGCATGAGATGTGATATCCAACTCCTTCCCATTCCATTCCTGAGACCCTTCTGATAGCATGAGATGTGATATCTCAATGCCTCTAATACCAAACCTGAGATCCTACCTCTAACATGAAATGTGATATCCAACTCTTTCCCCTTCCAAACCTGAGAGCCTTCCTATAGCATGAGATGTGATATCCAAGTCCTTCCCATTCCAATCCTGAGACCCTTCCTATAACTTGAGATGTGATATCCAACTCCTTCCCATTCCAATCCTGAGACCCTTCCGATATCATGAGATGTGATATCTCAAAGCTTCTAATATCAAACTTGAGACCCTCCCTATAGCATGAGATGTGATATCCAAGTCCTTCCCATTCCAATCCTGAGACCCTTCCTATAGCATGAGATGTGATATCTCAATGCTTCTAATACCAAACCTGAGACCCTTCCTATAACATGAGATGGGAATATCCAGCTCCTTCCCATTCCAATCCTGAGACCCTTCCGATAGCAGAGATGTGATATCTCAATGCTTATACCAAACCTGAGATCCTTCCTATAACATGAGATGTGATATCCAACTCCTTCCCATTCCAATCCTGAGACACTTCCTATAGCATGAGATGTGATATCTCACTGCTTATACCAAACCTGAGACCCTTCCCATAGCATGAGATGTGATATCCAACTCCTTCCCATTCCAATCCTCAGACCCTTCCTATAGCATGAGATGTGATATCTCAATGCTTCTAATATCAAACTTGAGACCCTACCTATAGCATGAGATGTGATATCCAAGTCCTTCCCATTACAATCCTGAGACACTTCCTATAGCATGAGATGTGATATCCAACTCCTTCCCATTCCAATCCTGAGACCCTTCCTATAGCATGAGATATGATATCTCAATACTTCTAATACCAAACGTGAGATCCTTCCGATAACATGAGATGTGATATCCAAATCCTTCCCCTTCCAAACCTGAGACCCTCCCTTTAGCATGAGATGTGATATCCAACTCCTTCCCATTCCAATCCTGAGACCCTTCTGATAGCATGAGATGTGATATCTCAATGCTTCTAATACCAAACCTGAGATCCTTCCGATAGCATGAGATGTGATATCTCAATGCTTCTAATACCAAACCTGAGATCCTTCCTATAACATGAGATGTGATATCCAAATCCTTCCCCTTCCAAACCTGAGACCCTCCCTTTAGCATGAGATGTGATATCCAACTCCTTCCCATTCCATTCCCGAGACCCTTCTGATAGCATGAGATGTGATATCTCAATGCCTCTAATACCAGACCTGAGATCCTACCTCTAACATGAAATGTGATATCCAACTCTTTCCCCTTCCAAACCTGAGAGCCTTCCTATAGCATGAGATGTGATATCCAAGTCCTTCCCATTCCAATCCTGAGACCCTTCCTATAGCTTGAGATGTGATATCCAACTCCTTCCCATTCCAATTCTGAGACCCTTCCTATACTCTGAGACTTGATATCTCAATGCTTCTAATACCAAACCTGAGATCCGTAATATAACATGAGATGTGATATCCAAATCCTTCCCCTTCCAAACCTTAGACCCTTCCTTTATCATGAGATGTGATATCCAACTCCTTCCCATTCCAATCCTGAGACCCTTCCGATATCATGAGATGTGATATCTCAAAGCTTCTAATATCAAACTTGAGACCCTCCCTATAGCATGAGATGTGTTATCCAAGTCCTTCCCATTCCAATCCTGAGACCCTTCCTATAGCATGAGATGTGATATCTCAATGCTTCTAATACCAAACCTGAGACCCTTCCTATTACATGAGATGGGAATATCCAACTCCTTCCCATTCCAATCCTGAGACGCTTCCGATAGCAGAGATGTGATATCTCAATGCTTATACCAAACCTGAGACCCTTCGTATGGCATGAGATGTGATATCCAACTCCTTGCCATTCAAATCCTGAGACCCTTCCTATAGCATGAGAAGGGATATCCAACTCCTTCCCAATCCAATCCTGAGACCCTTCCGATAGCAGAGACGTGATATCTCAATGCTTCTACCAAACCTGAGACCCTTCCTTTAGCATGAGATGTGATATCCAAATCCTTCACATTCCAATCCTGAGACCCTTCCTATAGCATGAGATGTGATATCTCAATGCTTCTAATACCAAACCTGAGATCCTTCCTATAACATGAGATGTGATATCCAATTCCTTCCCATTCCAAACCTGAGACCCTTCCTATTGGATGAGTTGTGATATCCAACTCCTTCCCATTCCAACCCTGAGACCCTTCCTATAGCATGAGATGTGATGTCTCAATGATTCTAATACCAAACCTGAGATCCTTCCTATAACATGAGATGTGATATCCAACTCCTTCCATTCCAATCCTGAGACCCGTCCTATAGCATGAGATGTGATATCGCAATGCTTATACCAAACCTGAGACCCTTCCTATAGCATGAGATGTGATATCCAACTACTTCCCATTCCAATCCTGAGACCCTTCCTATAGCATGAGATGTGATATCTCAATGCTTCTAATACCAAACCTGAGATCCTTCCTCTAACATGAAATGTGATATCCAACTCCTTCCCTTTCCAAACCTAAGAGCCTATCTATAGCATGAGATGTGATATCCATGTCCTTCCTATTCCAATCCTTAGACCCTTCCTACAGCATGCAATATGATATCTCAATGATTCTAATAACAAACCTGAGACCCGTCCTATAGCATGAGATATGATATCCAAGTCCTTCCCATTCCAATCCTGAGACCCTTCCTATAACATGAAATGTGATATCCAACTCCTTCCCATTCCAACCTGAGACCCTTCCTATAGCATGAGATGGGATATCCAACTTCTTCAAAATCCAATACTGATACCCTTCCGATAGCATGAGATGTGATATCCCAATGCTTCTACCAAACCTGAGACCCATACTATGGCATGAGATGTGATATCAAACTCCTTCCGATTCCAATCCTGAGACCCTTCCTATAGCTTGAGGTGTGATATCCAACTCCTTCCCATTCCAATTCTGAGACCCTTCTTATACCATGAGACTTGATATCTCAATGCTTCTAATACCAAACCTGAGACCCGTCCTATAACATGAGATGTGATATCCAAATCCTTCCCCTTCCAAACCTTAGACCCTTCCTTTATCATGAGATGTGGTATCCAACTCCTTCCCATTCCAATCCTGAGACCCTTCCGATATCATGAGATTTGTTATCTCAATGCTTCTAATATCAAACTTGAGATCCTCTCTATAGCATGAGATGTGACATCCAAGTCCTTCCCATTCCAATCCTGAGACCCTTCCTATAGCATGAGATGTGATATCTCTATGCTTCTAATACCAAACCTGAGACCCTTCCTATAACATGAGATGGGATATCCAACTCCTTCCCATTCCAATCCTGAGACCCTTCCGATAGCAGAGATGTGATATCTCAATGCTTATACCAAACCTGAGACCCTTCCTATGGCCTGAGATGTCATATACAACTCCTTCCCATTCCAATCCTGAGACCCTTCCTTTAGCATGAGATGTGATATCTCAATGCTTATACCAAATCTGAGACGCTTCCTATAGCATGAGATGTGATATCCAAATCCTTCCCATTCCAATCCTGAGACCCTTCCTATAGCATGAGATGTGATATCTCAATGCTTATACCAAACCTGAGAGCCTACCTATAGCATGAGATGTGATATCCAAGTCCATCCCATTCCAATCCTTAGACCCTTCCTACAGCATGTGATGTGATATCTCAATGATTCTAATACCAAACCAGAGACTCTTACTATAACATGAGATGTGATATCCAACTCCTTCCCATTCCAATCCTGAGCCGCTTCCGATAGCAGAGATGTGATATCTCAATGCTTATACCAAACCTGAGACCCTTCCTATAACATGAGATGTGATATCCAACTCCTTCCCGTTCCAAACCTGAGACACTAACTATAGCATATGTGATATCCAACTCCTTCCCATTCCAAACATGAGACCCTTCCTATAGCAAGAAAGTAATATCCAACTCCTACCCATTCCAATCCTGAGACCCTTCCTATAGCAAGAGATGTGATATCCAAATCCTTCCCATTCCAATACTGAGACCCTTCCTATAACATGAGATGTGATATCCAACTCCTTCCCATTCCAACCTGAGACACTTCCTATAGCATGAGAAGGGATATCCAACTCCTTCCCAATCCAATCCTGAGACCCTTCCGATAGCAGAGATGTGATATCTCAATGTTTATACCAAACCTGAGACCCTTCCTATGGCATGAGATGTGATATCCAACTCCTTGCCATTCAAATCCTGAGACCCTTCCTATAGCATGAGAAGGGATAGCCAACTCCTTCCCAATCCAATCCTGCGACCCTTCCGATAGCAGAGACGTGATATCTCAATGCTTCTACCAAACCTGAGACCCTTCCTTTAGCATGAGATGTGATATCCAAATCCTTCACATTCCAATCCTGAGACCCTTCCTATAGCATGAGATGTGATATCTCAATGCTTCTAATACCAAACCTGAGATCCTTCCTATAACATGAGATGTGATATCCAATTCCTTCCCATTCCAAACCTGAGACCCTTCCTATTGGATGAGATGTGATATCCAACTCCTTCCCATTCCAACCCTGAGACCCTTCCTATAGCATGAGATGTGATGTCTCAATGCTTCTAATACCAAACCTGAGATCCTTCCTATAACATGAGATGTGATATCCAACTCCTTCCATTCCAATCCTGAGACCCGTCCTATAGCATGAGATGTGATATCTCAATGCTTATACTAAACCTGAGACCCTTCCTATAGCATGAGATGTGATATCCAACTACTTCCCATTCCAATCCTGAGACCCTTCCTATAGCATGAGATGTGATATCTCAATGCTTCTAATACCAAACCTGAGATCCTTCCTCTAACATGAAATGTGATATCCAACTCCTTCCCTTTCCAAACCTAAGAGCCTATCTATAGCATGAGATGTGATATCCAAGTCCTTCCCATTCCAACCCTTAGACCCTTCCTACAGCATGCAATATGATATCTCAATGATTCTAATAACAAACCTGAGACCCGTCCTATAACATGAGATGTGATATCCAACTCCTTCCCATTCCAATCCTGAGACACTTCCGATAGCAGAGATGTGATATCTCAATGCTTATACCAAACCTGAGACCCTTCCTATAACATGAGATGTGATATCCAAATCCTTCCCGTTCCAAACCTGAGACTCTTCCTTTAGCATGAGATGTGATATCCAGCTCCTTCCCATTCCAATCCTGAGACCCTTCCTATAGCATGAGATATGATATCTCAATACTTCTAATACCAAACGTGAGATCCTTCCGATAACATGAGATGTGATATCCAAATCCTTCCCCTTCCAAACCTGAGACCCTCCCTTTAGCATGAGATGTGATATCCAACTCCTTCCCATTCCAATCCTTAGACCCTTCTGATAGCATGAGATGGGATATCTCAATGCTTCTAATACCAAACCTGAGATCCTTCCGATAGCATGAGATGTGATATCTCAATGCTTCTAATACCAAACCTGAGACCCTCCCTTTAGCATGAGATGTGATATCCAACTCCTTCCCATTCCATTCCTGAGACCCTTCTGATAGCATGAGATGTGATATCTCAATGCCTCTAATACCAAACCTGAGATCCTACCTCTAACATGAAATGTGATATCCAACTCTTTCCCCTTCCAAACCTGAGAGCCTTCCTATAGCATGAGATGTGATATCCAAGTCCTTCCCATTCCAATCCTGAGACCCTTCCTATAGCTTGAGATGTGATATCCAACTCCTTCCCATTCCAATTCTGAGACCCTTCCTATACTCTGAGACTTGATATCTCAATGCTTCTAATACCAAACCTGAGACCCGTAATATAACATGAGATGTGATATCCAAATCCTTCCCCTTCCAAACCTTAGACCCTTCCTTTATCATGAGATGTGATATCCAACTCCTTCCCATTCCAATCCTGAGACCCTTCCGATATCATGAGATGTGATATCTCAAAGCTTCTAATATCAAACTTGAGACCCTCCCTATAGCAGGGGATGTGATATCCAAGTCCTTCCCATTCCAATCCTGAGACCCTTCCTATAGCATGAGATGTGATATCTCAATGCTTCTAATACCAAACCAATGACCCTTCCTATAACATGAGATGGGAATATCCAACTCCTTCCCATTCCAATCCTGAGACCCTTCCGATAGCAGAGATGTGATATCTCAATGCTTATATCAAACCTGAGACCCTTCCTATGGCATGAGATGTGATATCCAACTCCTTGCCATTCAAATCCTGAGACCCTTCCTATAGCATGAGAAGGGATATCCAACTCCTTCCCAATCCAATCCTGAGACCCTTCCGATAGCAGAGACGTGATATCTCAATGCTTCTACCAAACCTGAGACCCTTCCTTTAGCATGAGATGTGATATCCAAATCCTTCACATTCCAATCCTGAGACCCTTCCTATAGCATGAGATGTGATATCTCAATGCTTCTAATACCAAACCTGAGATCCTTCCTATAACATGAGATGTGATATCCAATTCCTTCCCATTCCAAACCTGAGACCCTTCCTATTGGATGAGATGTGATATCCAACTCCTTCCCATTCCAACCCTGAGACCCTTCCTATAGCATGAGATGTGATGTCTCAATGCTTCTAATACCAAACCTGAGATCCCTCCTATAACATGATATGTGATATCCAACTCCTTCCATTCCAATCCTGAGACCTGTCCTATAGCATGAGATGTGATATCTCAATGCTTATACCAAACCTGAGACCCTTCCTATAGCATGAGATTTGATATCCAACTACTTCCCATTCCAATCCTGAGACCCTTCATATAGCATGAGATGTGATATCTCAATGCTTCTAATACCAAACCTGAGATCCTTCCTCTAACATGAAATGTGATATCCAACTCCTTCCCTTTCCAAACCTAAGAGCCTATCTATAGCATGAGATGTGATATCCAAGTCCTTCCCATTCCAATCCTTAGACCCTTCCTACAGCATGCAATATGATATCTCAATGATTCTAATAACAAACCTGAGACCCGTCCTATAGCATGAGATATGATATCCAAGTCCTTCCCATTCCAATCCTGAGACCCTTCCTATAATATGAAATGTGATATCCAACTCCTTCCCATTCCAACCTGAGACCCTTCCTATAGCATGAGATGGGATATCCAACTTCTTCCAAATCCAATACTGATACCCTTCCGATAGCATGAGATGTGATATCCCAATGCTTCTACCAAACCTGAGACCCATACTATGGCATGAGATGTGATATCAAACTCCTTCCCATTCCAATCCTGAGACCCTTCCTATAGCTTGAGGTGTGATATCCAACTCCTTCCCATTCCAATTCTGAGACCCTTCTTATACCATGAGACTTGATATCTCAATGCATCTAATACCAAACCTGAGACCCGTCCTATAACATGAGATGTGATATCCAAATCCTTCCCCTTCCAAACCTTAGACCCTTCCTTTATCATGAGATGTGATATCCAACTCCTTCCCATTCCAATCCTGAGACCCTTCCGATATCATGAGATTTGTTATCTCAATGCTTCTAATATCAAACTTGAGACCCTCCCTATAGCATGAGATGTGACATCCAAGTCCTTCCCATTCCAATCCTGAGACCCTTCCTATAACATGAGATGTGATATCCAACTCCTACCCATTCCAACCTGAGACACTTCCTATAGCATGAGAAGGGATATCTAACTCCTTCCCAATCCAATCCTGAGACCCTTCCGATAGCAGAGATGTGATATCTCAATGCTTATACCAAACCTGAGACCCTTCCTATGGCATGAGATGTGATATCCAACTCCTTGCCATTCAAATCCTGAGATCCTTCCTATAGCATGAGATGTGATATCTCTATGCTTCTAATACCAAACCTGAGATCCTTCCGATAACATGAGATGTGATATCCAAATCCTTCCCCTTCCAAACCTGAGACCCTCCCTTTAGCATGAGATGGGATATCCAACTCCTTCCCATTCCAATCCTGAGAACCTTCTGATAGCATGAGATGTGATATCTCAATGCTTCTAATACCAAACCTGAGATCCTTCCGATAGCATGAGATGTGATATCTCAATGCTTCTAATACCAAACCTGAGATCCTTCCTATAACATGAGATGTGATATCCAAATCCTTCCCCTTCCAAACCTGAGACCCTCCCTTTAGCATGAGATGTGATATCCAACTCCTTCCCATTCTAAATCTGAGACCCTTCTGATAGCATGAGATGTGATATCTCATTGCCTCTAATACCAAACCTGAGATCCTACCTCTAACATGAAATGTGATATCCAACTCTTTCCCCTTCCAAACCTGAGAGCCTTCCTATAGCATGAGATGTGATATCCAAGTCCTTCCCATTCCAATCCTGAGACCCTTCCTATAACATGAGATGTGATATCCAACTCCTTCCAATTCCAACCTGAGACCCTTCCTATAGCATGAGATGTGATATCTCAATGCCTCTAATACCAAACCTGAGATCCTTCCTCTAACATGAAATGTGATATCCAACTCCTTCCCTTTCCAAACCTGAGAGCCTATCTATAGCATGAGATGTGATATCCAAGTCCTTCCCATTCCAATCCTTAGACCCTTCCTACAGCATGCAATATGATATCTCAATGATTCTAATAACAAACCTGAGACCCGTCCTATAACATGAGATGGGATATCCAACTCCTTCCCATTCCAATCCTGAGACACTTCCGATAGCAGAGATGTGATGTATCAATGCTTATACCAACCTGAGACCCTTCCTATAACATGAGATGTGATATCCAACTCCTTCCTGTTCCAAACCTGAGACCCTTCCTTTAGCATGAGATGTGATATCCAGCTCCTTCCCATTCCAATCCTGAGACACTTCCGATAGCATGAGATGTGATATCTCAATGCTTCTAATATCAAAGCTGAGACCCTCCCTATAGCATGATATGTGATATCTAAGTCCTTCCCATTCCAATCCTGAGACCCTTCCTATAGCATGAGATGTGATATCTCAATGCTTCTACCAAACCTGAGACCCTTCCTTTAGCATGAGATGTGATATCCAACTCGTTCCCATTCCAATCCTGAGACCCTTCCTATAGCATGAGATGTGATATCTCAATACTTCTAATACCAAACCTGAGATCCTTCCGATAACATGAGATGTGATATCCAAATCCTTCCCCTTCCAAACCTGAGACCCTCCCTTTAGCATGAGATGTGATATCCAACTCCTTCCCATTCCTATCCTGAGACCCTTCTGATAGCATGAGATGTGATATCTCAATGCTTCTAATACCAAACTTGAGATCCTTCCTATAACATGAGATGTGATATCCAAATCCTTCCCCTTCCAAACCTGAGACCCTCCCTTTAGCATTAGATGTGATATCCAACTCCTTCCCATTCCAATCCTGAGACGCTTCTGATAGCATGAGATGTGATATCTCAATGCCTCTAATACCAAACCTGAGATCCTACCTCTAACATGAAATGTGATATCCAACTCTTTCCCCTTCCAAACCTAAGAGCCTTCCTATAGCATGAGATGTGATATCCAAGTCCTTCCCATTCCAATCATGAGACCCTTCCTATAACATGAGATGGGATATCCAACTCCTTCCCATTCCAATCCTGAGACCCTTCCGATAGCAGAGATGTGATATCTCAATGCTTATACCAAACCTGAGACCCTTCCTACGGCATGAGATGTCATATACAACTCCTTCCCATTCCAATCCTGAGACCCTTCCTATAGCATGAGATGTGATATCTCAATGCTTCTACCAAACCTGAGACCCTTCCTTTAGCATGAGATGTGATATCCAACTCGTTCCCATTCCAATCCTGAGACCCTTCCTATAGCATGAGATGTGATATCTCAATACTTCTAATACCAAACCTGAGATCCTTCCGATAACATGAGATGTGATATCCAAATCCTTCCCCTTCCAAACCTGAGACCCTCCCTTTAGCATGAGATGTGATATCCAACTCCTTCCCATTCCTATCCTGAGACCCTTCTGATAGCATGAGATGTGATATCTCAATGCTTCTAATACCAAACTTGAGATCCTTCCTATAACATGAGATGTGATATCCAAATCCTTCCCCTTCCAAACCTGAGACCCTCCCTTTAGCATGAGATGTGATATCCAACTCCTTCCCATTCCAATCCTGAGACGCTTCTGATAGCATGAGATGTGATATCTCAATGCCTCTAATACCAAACCTGAGATCCTACCTCTAACATGAAATGTGATATCCAACTCTTTCCCCTTCCAAACCTAAGAGCCTTCCTATAGCATGAGATGTGATATCCAAGTCCTTCCCATTCCAATCATGAGACCCTTCCTATAACATGAGATGGGATATCCAACTCCTTCCCATTCCAATCCTGAGACCCTTCCGATAGCAGAGATGTGATATCTCAATGCTTATACCAAACCTGAGACCCTTCCTACGGCATGAGATGTCATATACAACTCCTTCCCATTCCAATCCTGAGACCCTTCCTATAGCATGAGATGTGATATCTCAATGCTTCTACCAAACCTGAGACCCTTCCTTTAGCATGAGATGTGATATCCAACTCGTTCCCATTCCAATCCTGAGACCCTTCCTATAGCATGAGATGTGATATCTCAATACTTCTAATACCAAACCTGAGATCCTTCCGATAACATGAGATGTGATATCCAAATCCTTCCCCTTCCAAACCTGAGACCCTCCCTTTAGCATGAGATGTGATATCCAACTCCTTCCCATTCCTATCCTGAGACCCTTCTGATAGCATGAGATGTGATATCTCAATGCTTCTAATACCAAACTTGAGATCCTTCCTATAACATGAGATGTGATATCCAAATCCTTCCCCTTCCAAACCTGAGACCCTCCCTTTAGCATGAGATGTGATATCCAACTCCTTCCCATTCCAATCCTGAGACCCTTCTGATAGCATGAGATGTGATATCTCAATGCATCTAATACCAAACCTGAGATCCTACCTCTAACATGAAATGTGATATCCAACTCTTTCCCCTTCCAAACCTAAGAGCCTTCCTATAGCATGAGATGTGATATCCAAGTCCTTCCCATTCCAATCATGAGACCCTTCCTATAACATGAGATGGGATATCCAACTCCTTCCCATTCCAATCCTGAGACCCTTCCGATAGCAGAAATGTGATATCTCAATGCTTATACCAAACCTGAGACCCTTCCTACGGCATGAGATGTCATATACAACTCCTTCCCATTCCAATCCTGAGACCCTTCCTATAGCATGAGATGTGATATCCAATTCCTTCCCATCCCAATCCTGAGACACCTCCGATAGCAGAGATGTGATATCTCAATGCTTATAACAAACCTGAGACTCTTCCTATAACATGAGATGTGATATCTAACTCCTTCCCGTTCCAAACCTGAGACCCTTCCTATAGCATGAGATGTGATATCCAACTCCTTCCCATTCCAATCCTGAGACCCTTCCTATAGCATGAGATGTGATATCTCAATGCTTATACCAAATCTGAGACCCTTCCTATAGCATGAGATGTGATATCCAACTCTTTCCCATTCCAATCCTGAGACCCTTCCTATAGCATGAGATGTGATATCTCAATGCTTCTAATACCAAACCTGAGATCCTTCCTATAACAAGAGATGTGATATCCAACTCCTTCCCATTCCAATCCTGAGACCCTTATGATAGCATGAGATGTGATATCTTAATGCCTCTAATACCAAACCTGAGATACTTCCGATAGCATGAGATGTGATATCTCAATGCTTCTAATACCAAACCTGAGATCCTTCCTATAACATGAGATGTGATTTCCAAATCCTTCTCCTTCCAAACCTGAGACCCTCCCTTTAGCATGAGATGTCATATACAACTCCTTCCCATTCCAATCCTGAGACCCTTCCTATAGCATGAGATGTGATATCTCAATGCTTATACCAAATCTGAGACCCTTCCTATAGCATGAGATGTGATATCCAACTCCTTCCCATTCCAATCCTGAGGCCCTTCCTATAGCATGAGATGTGATGTCTCAATGCTTCTAATACCAAACCTGAGATCCTTCCTATAACATGAGATGTGATATCCAACTCCTTCCCATTCCAATCCTGAGACCCTTATGATAGCATGAGATGTGATATCTCAATGCCTCTTATACCAAACCTGAGATCCTTCCGATAGCATGAGATGTGATATCTCAATGCTTCTAATACCAAACCTGAGATCCTTCCTATAATATGAGATGTGATTTCCAAATCCTTCCCCTTCCAAACCTGAGACCCTCCCTTTAGCATGAGATGTGATATCCAACTCCTTCCCATTCCAATCCTGAGACCCTTCTGATAGCATGAGATGTGATATCTCAATGCCTCTAATGCCAAACCTGAGATCCTACCTCTAACATGAAATGTGATATCCATCTCCTTCCCTTTCCAAACCTGAGACCCTGCCTATAGCATGAGGTGTGATATCCAAGTCCTTCCCATTCCAATCCTGAGACCCTTCCTATAGCATGTGATGTGATATCTCAATGCTTATACCAAACCTGAGACCCTTCCTATGGCATGAGATGTCATATACAACTCCTTCCCATTCCAATCCTGAGACCCTTCCTATAGCATGAGATGTGATATCTCAATGCTTATACCAAACCTGAGACCCTTCCTATAGCATGAGATGTGATATCCAACTTCTTCCCATTCCAATCCAGAGAACCTTCCTATAGCATGAGATGTGATATCTCAATGCTTATACCAAACCTGAGACCCTTCCTATAGCTTGAGATGTGATATCCAACTCCTTCCCATTCCAATCCTGAGACCCTTCCGATAGCATGAGATGTGATATCTCAAGGCCTCTAATACCAAACCTGAGATCCTTCCTCTAACATGAAATGTGATATCCAACTCCTTCCCCTTCCAAACCTGAGAACCTTCCTATAGCATGAGATATGATATCCAACTCCTTCCCATTCCAACCTGAGACCCTTCCTATAGCATGAGATGGGATATCCAACTCCTTCCAAATCCAATACTGATACCCTTCCGATAGCATGGGATGTGATATCCCAATGCTTCTACCAAACCTGAGAACCATACTATGGCATGAGATGTGATATCAAACTCCTTCCCATTCCAATCCTGAGACGCTTCCTATAGCTTGAGGTGTGATATCCAACTCCTTCCCATTCCAATTCTGAGACCCTTCTTATACCATGAGACTTGATATCTCAATGCTTCTAATACCAAACCTGAGACCCGTCCTATAACATGAGATGTGATATCCAAATCCTTCCCCTTCCAAACCTTAGACCTTTCCTTTATCATGAGATGTGATATCCAACTCCTTCCCATTCCAATCCTGAGACCCTTCCGATATCATGAGATTTGTTATCTCAATGCTTCTAATATCAAACTTGAGACCCTCCCTATAGCATGAGATGTGACATCCAAGTCCTTCCCATTCCAATCCTGAGACCCTTCCTATAGCATGAGATGTGATATCTCAATGCTTCTAATACCAAACCTGAGGCCTCATGCTAAAGGGAGGGTCTCAGGTTTGGAAGGGGAAGGATTTGGATATCACATCTCATGTTATAGGAAGGATCTCAGGATTGGTATTAGAAGCATTGAGATATCACATCTCATGCTATCGGAAGGATCTCAAGTTTGGTATTAGAAGCATTGAGATATCACATCTCATGCTATCGGAAGGATCTCAGGTTTGGCATTAGAAGCATTGAGATATCACATCTCATGCTATAGGAAGGGTCTCAGGTTTGGAACGGGAAGGAGTTGGATATCCCATCTCATGTTATAGGACTGGTCTTAGGTTTGGTATTAGAGGCATTGAGATATCACATTGCATGTTGTAGGAAGGGTCTCAGGTTTGGAATGGGAAGGAATTGGATATCACATCTCATGTCATAGGAAACATGAGATGTGACATCCAAGTCCTTCCCATTCCAATCCTGAGACCCTTCCTATAGCATGAGATGTGATATCTCTATGCTTCTAATACCAAACCTGAGACCCTTCCTATAACATGAGATGGGATATCCAACTCCTTCCCATTCCAATCCTGAGACCCTTCCGATAGCAGAGATGTGATATCTCAATGCTTATACCAAACCTGAGACCCTTCCTATGGCCTGAGATGTCATATACAACTCCTTCCCATTCCAATCCTGAGACCCTTCCTTTAGCAGGAGATGTGATATCTCAATGCTTATACCAAATCTGAGACCCGTCCTATAGCATGAGATGTGATATCCAAATCCTTCCCATTCCAATCCTGAGACCCTTCCTATAGCATGAGATGTGATATCTCAATGCTTATACCAAACCTGAGAGCCTACCTATAGCATGAGATGTGATATCCAAGTCCATCCCATTCCAATTCTTAGACCCTTCCTACAGCATGCGATGTGATATCTCAATGATTCTAATACCAAACCAGAGACTCTTACTATAACATGAGATGGGATATCCAACTCCTTCCCATTCCAATCCTGAGCCGCTTCCGATAGCAGAGATGTGATATCTCAATGCTTATACCAAACCTGAGACCCTTCCTATAACATGAGATGTGATATCCAACTCCTTCCCGTTCCAAACCTGAGACACTAACTATAGCATATGTGATATCCAACTCCTTCCCATTCCAAACATGAGACCCTTCCTATAGCAAGAAAGTAATATCCAACTCCTACCCATTCCAATCCTGAGACCCTTCCTATAGCAAGAGATGTGATATCCAAATCCTTCCCATTCCAATCCTGAGACCCTTCCTATAAAATGAGATGTGATATCCAACTCCTTCCCATTCCAACCTGAGACACTTCCTATAGCATGAGAAGGGATATCCAACTCCTTCCCAATCCAATCCTGAGACCCTTCCAATAGCAGAGATGTGATATCTCAATGCTTATACCAAACCTGAGACCCTTCCTTTAGCATGAGATGTGATATCCAAATCCTTCACATTCCAATCCTGAGACCCTTCCTATAGCATGAGATGTGATATCTCAATGCTTCTAATACCAAACCTGAGATCCTTCCTATAACATGAGATGTGATATCCAATTCCTTCCCATTCCAAACCTGAGACCCTTCCTATGGCATGAGATGTGATATCCAACTCCTTGCCATTCAAATCCTGAGACCCTTCCTATAGCATGAGAAGGGATATCCAACTCCTTCCCAATCCAATCCTGCGACCCTTCCGATAGCAGAGACGTGATATCTCAATGCTTCTACCAAACCTGAGACCCTTCCTTTAGCATGAGATGTGATATCCAAATCCTTCACATTCCAATCCTGAGACCCTTCCTATAGCATGAGATGTGATATCTCAATGCTTCTAATACCAAACCTGAGATCCTTCCTATAACATGAGATGTGATATCCAATTCCTTCCCATTCCAAACCTGAGACCCTTCCTATTGGATGAGATGTGATATCCAACTCCTTCCCATTCCAACCCTGAGACCCTTCCTATAGCATGAGATGTGATGTCTCAATGCTTCTAATACCAAACCTGAGATCCTTCCTATAACATGAGATGTGATATCCAACTCCTTCCATTCCAATCCTGAGACCCGTCCTATAGCATGAGATGTGATATCTCAATGCTTATACTAAACCTGAGACCCTTCCTATAGCATAAGATGTGATATCCAACTACTTCCCATTCCAATCCTGAGACCCTTCCTATAGCATGAGATGTGATATCTCAATGCTTCTAATACCAAACCTGAGATCCTTCCTCTATCATGAAATGTGATATCCAACTCCTTCCCTTTCCAAACCTAAGAGCCTATCTATAGCATGAGATGTGATATCCAAGTCCTTCCCATTCCAACCCTTTGACCCTTCCTACAGCATGCAATATGATATCTCAATGATTCTAATAACAAACCTGAGACCCATCCTATAACATGAGATGTGATATCCAACTCCTTCCCATTCCAATCCTGAGACACTTCCGATAGCAGAGATGTGATATCTCAATGCTTATACCAAACCTGAGACCCTTCCTATAACATGAGATGTGATATCCAAATCCTTCCCGTTCCAAACCTGAGACCCTTCCTTTAGCATGAGATGTGATATCCAGCTCCTTCCCATTCCAATCCTGAGACACTTCCGATAGCATGAGATGTGATATCTCAATGCTTCTATCAAAACTGAGACCCTCCCTATAGCATGATATGTGATATCTAAGTCCTTCCCATTCCAATCCTGAGACACTCCCTATAGCATGAGATGTGATATCCAACTCTTTCCCATTCCAATCCTGAGACCCTTCCTATAGCATGAGATATGATATCTCAATACTTCTAATACCAAACGTGAGATCCTTCCGATAACATGAGATGTGATATCCAAATCCTTCTCCTTCCAAACCTGAGACCCTCCCTTTAGCATGAGATGTGATATCCAACTCCTTCCCATTCCAATCCTGAGACCCTTCTGATAGCATGAGATGTGATATCTCAATGCTTCTAATACCAAACCTGAGATCCTTCCGATAGCATGAGATGTGATATCTCAATGCTTCTAATACCAAACCTGATATCCTTCCTATAACATGAGATGTGATATCCAAATCCTTCCCCTTCCAAACCTGAGACCCTCCCTTTAGCATGAGATGTGATATCCAACTCCTTCCCATTCCATTCCTGAGACCCTTCTGATAGCATGAGATGTGATATCTCAATGCCTCTAATACCAAACCTGAGATCCTACCTCTAACATGAAATGTGATATCCAACTCTTTCCCCTTCCAAACCTGAGAGCCTTCCTATAGCATGAGATGTGATATCCAAGTCCTTCCCATTCCAATCCTGAGACCCTTCCGATAGCAGAGACGTGATATCTCAATGCTTCTACCAAACCTGAGACCCTTCCTTTAGCATGAGATGTGATATCCAAATCCTTCACATTCCAATCCTGAGACCCTTCCTATAGCATGAGATGTGATATCTCAATGCTTCTAATACCAAACCTGAGATCCTTCCTATAACATGAGATGTGATATCCAATTCCTTCCCATTCCAAACCTGAGACCCTTCCTATTGGATGAGATGTGATATCCAACTCCTTCCCGTTCCAAACCTGAGACACTAACTATAGCATATGTGATATCCAACTCCTTCCCATTCCAAACATGAGACCCTTCCTATAGCAAGAAAGTAATATCCAACTCCTACCCATTCCAATCCTGAGACCCTTCCTATAGCAAGAGATGTGATATCCAAATCCTTCCCATTCCAATCCTGAGACCCTTCCTATAACATGAGATGTGATATCCAACTCCTTCCCATTCCAACCTGAGACACTTCCTATAGCATGAGAAGGGATATCCAACTCCTTCCCAATCCAATCCTGAGACCCTTCCGATAGCAGAGATGTGATATCTCAATGCTTATACCAAACCTGAGACCCTTCCTTTAGCATGAGATGTGATATCCAAATCCTTCACATTCCAATCCTGAGACCCTTCCTATAGCATGAGATGTGATATCTCAATGCTTCTAATACCAAACCTGAGATCCTTCCTATAACATGAGATGTGATATCCAATTCCTTCCCATTCCAAACCTGAGACCCTTCCTATGGCATGAGATGTGATATCCAACTCCTTGCCATTCAAATCCTGAGACCCTTCCTATAGCATGAGAAGGGATATCCAACTCCTTCCCAATCCAATCCTGCGACCCTTCCGATAGCAGAGACGTGATATCTCAATGCTTCTACCAAACCTGAGACCCTTCCTTTAGCATGAGATGTGATATCCAAATCCTTCACATTCCAATCCTGAGACCCTTCCTATAGCATGAGATGTGATATCTCAATGCTTCTAATACCAAACCTGAGATCCTTCCTATAACATGAGATGTGATATCCAATTCCTTCCCATTCCAAACCTGAGACCCTTCCTATTGGATGAGATGTGATATCCAACTCCTTCCCATTCCAACCCTGAGACCCTTCCTATAGCATGAGATGTGATGTCTCAATGCTTCTAATACCAAACCTGAGATCCTTCCTATAACATGAGATGTGATATCCAACTCCTTCCATTCCAATCCTGAGACCCGTCCTATAGCATGAGATGTGATATCTCAATGCTTATACTAAACCTGAGACCCTTCCTATAGCATAAGATGTGATATCCAACTACTTCCCATTCCAATCCTGAGACCCTTCCTATAGCATGAGATGTGATATCTCAATGCTTCTAATACCAAACCTGAGATCCTTCCTCTAACATGAAATGTGATATCCAACTCCTTCCCTTTCCAAACCTAAGAGCCTATCTATAGCATGAGATGTGATATCCAAGTCCTTCCCATTCCAACCCTTAGACCCTTCCTACAGCATGCAATATGATATCTCAATGATTCTAATAACAAACCTGAGATCCATCCTATAACATGAGATGTGATATCCAACTCCTTCCCATTCCAATCCTGAGACACTTCCGATAGCAGAGATGTGATATCTCAATGCTTATACCAAACCTGAGACCCTTCCTATAACATGAGATGTGATATCCAAATCCTTCCCGTTCCAAACCTGAGACCCTTCCTTTAGCATGAGATGTGATATCCAGCTCCTTCCCATTCCAATCCTGAGACACTTCCGATAGCATGAGATGTGATATCTCAATGCTTCTATCAAAACTGAGACCCTCCCTATAGCATGATATGTGATATCTAAGTCCTTCCCATTCCAATCCTGAGACACTCCCTATAGCATGAGATGTGATATCCAACTCTTTCCCATTCCAATCCTGAGACCCTTCCTATAGCATGAGATATGATATCTCAATACTTCTAATACCAAACGTGAGATCCTTCCGATAACATGAGATGTGATATCCAAATCCTTCTCCTTCCAAACCTGAGACCCTCCCTTTAGCATGAGATGTGATATCCAACTCCTTCCCATTCCAATCCTGAGACCCTTCTGATAGCATGAGATGTGATATCTCAATGCTTCTAATACCAAACCTGAGATCCTTCCGATAGCATGAGATGTGATATCTCAATGCTTCTAATACCAAACCTGATATCCTTCCTATAACATGAGATGTGATATCCAAATCCTTCCCCTTCCAAACCTGAGACCCTCCCTTTAGCATGAGATGTGATATCCAACTCCTTCCCATTCCATTCCTGAGACCCTTCTGATAGCATGAGATGTGATATCTCAATGCCTCTAATACCAAACCTGAGATCCTACCTCTAACATGAAATGTGATATCCAACTCTTTCCCCTTCCAAACCTGAGAGCCTTCCTATAGCATGAGATGTGATATCCAAGTCCTTCCCATTCCAATCCTGAGACCCTTCCTATAGCTTGAGATGTGATATCCAACTCCTTCCCATTCCAATTCTGAGACCCTTCCTATACTCTGAGACTTGATATCTCAATGCTTCTAATACCAAACCTGAGACCCGTAATATAACATGATATGTGATATCCAAATCCTTCCCCTTCCAAACCTTAGACCCTTCCTTTATCATGAGATGTGATATCCAACTCCTTCCCATTCCAATCCTGAGACCCTTCCGATATCATGAGATGTGATATCTCAAAGCTTCTAATATCAAACTTGAGACCCTCCCTATAGCATGAGATGTGATATCCAAGTCCTTCCAATTCCAATCCTGAGACCCTTCCTATAGCATGAGATGTGATATCTCAATGCTTCTAATACCAAACCTGAGACCCTTCCTATAACATGAGATGGGAATATCCAACTCCTTCCCATTCCAATCCTGAGACCCTTCCGAAAGCAGAGATGTGATATCTCAATGCTTATACCAAACCTGAGACCCTTCCTATGGCATGAGATGTGATATCCAACTCCTTGCCATTCAAATCCTGAGACCCTTCCTATAGCATGAGAAGGGATATCCAACTCCTTCCCAATCCAATCCTGAGACCCTTCCGATAGCAGAGACGTGATATCTCAATGCTTCTACCAAACCTGAGACCCTTCCTTTAGCATGAGATGTGATATCCAAATCCTTCACATTCCAATCCTTAGACCCTTCTTATAGCATAAGATGTGATATCTCAATGCTTCTAATACCAAACCTGAGATCCTTCCTATAACATGAGATGTGATATCCAATTCCTTCCCATTCCAAACCTGAGACCCTTCCTATTGGATGAGATGTGATATCCAACTCCTTCCCATTCCAACCCTGAGACCCTTCCTATAGCATGAGATGTGATGTCTCAATGCTTCTAATACCAAACCTGAGATCCTTCCAATAACATGAGATGTGATATCCAACTACTTCCATTCCAATCCTGAGACCTGTCCTATAGCATGAGATGTGATATCTCAATGCTTATACCAAACCTGAGACCCTTCCTATAGCATGAGATGTGATATCCAACTAGTTCCCATTCCAATCCTGAGACCCTTCATATAGCATGAGATGTGATATCTCAATGCTTCTAATACCAAACCTGAGATCCTTCCTCTAACATGAAATGTGATATCCAACTCCTTCCCTTTCCAAACCTAAGAGCCTATCTATAGCATGAGATGTGATATCCAAGTCCTTCCCATTCCAATCCTTAGACCCTTCCTACAGCATGCAAAATGATATCTCAATGATTCTAATAACAAACCTGAGACCCGTCCTATAGCATGAGATATGATATCCAAGTCCTTCCCATTCCAATCCTGAGACCCTTCCTATAACATGAAATATGATATCCAACTCCTTCCCATTCCAACCTGAGACCCTTCCTATAGCATGAGATGGGATATCCAACTTCTTCCAAATCCAATACTGATACCCTTCCGATAGCATGAGATGTGATATCCCAATGCTTCTACCAAACCTGAGACCCATACTATGGCATGAGATGTGATATCAAACTACTTCCCATTCCAATCCTGAGACCCTTCCTATAGCTTGAGGTGTGATATCCAACTCCTTCCCATTCCAATTCTGAGACCCTTCTTATACTATGAGACTTGATATCTCAATGCTTCTAATACCAAACCTGAGACCCGTCCTATAACATGAGATGTGATATCCAAATCCTTCCCCTTCCAAACCTTAGACCCTTCCTTTATCATGAGATGTGATATCCAACTCCTTCCCATTCCAATCCTGAGACCCTTCCGATATCATGAGATTTGTTATCTCAATGCTTCTAATATCAAACTTGAGACCCTCCCTATAGCATGAGATGTGACATCCAAGTCCTTCCCATTCCAATCCTGAGACCCTTCCTATAACATGAGATGTGATATCCAACTCCTTCCCATTCCAACCTGAGACACTTCCTATAGCATGAGAAGGGATATCTAACTCCTTCCCAATCCAATCCTGAGACCCTTCCGATAGCAGAGATGTGATATCTCAATGCTTATACCAAACCTGAGACCCTTCCTATGGCATGAGATGTGATATCCAACTCCTTGCCATTCAAATCCTGAGACCCTTCCTATAGCATGAGATGTGATATCTCTATGCTTCTAATACCAAACCTGAGACCCTTCCTATAACATGAGATGGGATATCCAACTCCTTCCCATTCCAATCCTTAGACCCTTCCGATAGCAGAGATGTGATATCTCAATGTTTATACTAAACCTGAGAACCTTCCTATGGCCTGAGATGTCATATACAACTCCTTCCCATTCCAATCCTGAGACCCTTCCTTTAGCATGAGATGTGATATCTCAATGCTTATACCAAATCTGAGACCCTTCCTATAGCATGAGATGTGATATCCAATTCCTTCCCATTCCAATCCTGAGACCCTTCCTATAGCATGAGATGTGATATCTCAATGCTTATACCAAACCTGAGAGCCTACCTATAGCATGAGATGTGATATCCAAGTCCATCCCATTCCAATCCTTAGACCCTTCCTACAGCATGCGATGTGATATCTCAATGATTCTAATACCAAACCAGAGACTCTTCCTATAACATGAGATGGGATATCCAACTCCTTCCCATTCCAATCCTGAGCGCTTCCGATAGCAGAGATGTGATATCTCAATGCTTATACCAAACCTGAGACCCTTCCTATAACATGAGATGTGATATCCAACTCCTTCCCGTTCCAAACCTGAGACACTAACTATAGCATATGTGATATCCAACTCCTTCCCATTCCAAACATGAGACCCTTCCTATAGCAAGAAAGTAATATCCAACTCCTACCGATTCCAATCCTGAGACCCTTCCTATAGCAAGAGATGTGGTATCCAAATCCTTCCCATTCCAATCCTGAGACCCTTCCTATAACATGAGATGTGATATCCAACTCCTTCCCATTCCAACCTGAGACACTTCCTATAGCATGAGAAGGGATATCCAACTCCTTCCCAATCCAATCCTGAGACCCTTCCGATAGCAGAGATGTGATATCTCAATGCTTATACCAATCCTGAGACCCTTCCTATGGCATGAGATGTGATATCCAACTCCTTCCCAATCCAATCCTGAGACCCTTCCAATAGCAGAGACGTGATATCTCAATGCTTCTACCAAACCTGAGACCCTTCCTTTACCATGAGATGTGATATCCAAATCCTTCACATTCCAATCCTGAGACCCTTCCTATAGCATGAGATGTGATATCTCAATGCTTCTAATACCAAACCTGAGATCCTTCCTATAACATGAGATGTGATATCCAATTCCTTCCCATTCCAAACCTGAGACCCTTCCTATTGGATGAGTTGTGATATCCAACTCCTTCCCATTCCAACCCTGAGACCCTTCCTATAGCATGAGATGTGATGTCTCAATGCTTCTAATACCAAACCTGAGATCCTTCCTATAACATGAGATGTGATATCCAACTCCTTCCATTCCAATCCTGAGACCCGTCCTATAGCATGAGATGTGATATCTCAATGCTTATACCAAACCTGAGACCCTTCCTATGGCATGAGATGTGATATCCAACTCCTTGCCATTCAAATCCTGAGACCCTTCCTATAGCATGAGAAGGGATATCCAACTCCTTCCCAATCCAATCCTGAGACCCTTCCGATAGCAGAGACGTGATATCTCAATGCTTCTACCAAACCTGAGACCCTTCCTTTAGCATGAGATGTGATATCCAAATCCTTCACATTCCAATCCTTAGACCCTTCTTATAGCATAAGATGTGATATCTCAATGCTTCTAATACCAAACCTGAGATCCTTCCTATAACATGAGATGTGATATCCAATTCCTTCCCATTCCAAACCTGAGACCCTTCCTATTGGATGAGATGTGATATCCAACTCCTTCCCATTCCAACCCTGAGACCCTTCCTATAGCATGAGATGTGATGTCTCAATGCTTCTAATACCAAACCTGAGATCCTTCCAATAACATGAGATGTGATATCCAACTACTTCCATTCCAATCCTGAGACCTGTCCTATAGCATGAGATGTGATATCTCAATGCTTATACCAAACCTGAGACCCTTCCTATAGCATGAGATGTGATATCCAACTACTTCCCATTCCAATCCTGAGACCCTTCATATAGCATGAGATGTGATATCTCAATGCTTCTAATACCAAACCTGAGATCCTTCCTCTAACATGAAATGTGATATCCAACTCCTTCCCTTTCCAAACCTAAGAGCCTATCTATAGCATGAGATGTGATATCCAAGTCCTTCCCATTCCAATCCTTAGACCCTTCCTACAGCATGCAAAATGATATCTCAATGATTCTAATAACAAACCTGAGACCCGTCCTATAGCATGAGATATGATATCCAAGTCCTTCCCATTCCAATCCTGAGACCCTTCCTATAACATGAAATATGATATCCAACTCCTTCCCATTCCAACCTGAGACCCTTCCTATAGCATGAGATGGGATATCCAACTTCTTCCAAATCCAATACTGATACCCTTCCGATAGCATGAGATGTGATATCCCAATGCTTCTACCAAACCTGAGACCCATACTATGGCATGAGATGTGATATCAAACTACTTCCCATTCCAATCCTGAGACCATTCCTATAGCTTGAGGTGTGATATCCAACTCCTTCCCATTCCAATTCTGAGACCCTTCTTATACTATGAGACTTGATATCTCAATGCTTCTAATACCAAACCTGAGACCCGTCCTATAACATGAGATGTGATATCCAAATCCTTCCCCTTCCAAACCTTAGACCCTTCCTTTATCATGAGATGTGATATCCAACTCCTTCCCATTCCAATCCTGAGACCCTTCCGATATCATGAGATTTGTTATCTCAATGCTTCTAATATCAAACTTGAGACCCTCCCTATAGCATGAGATGTGACATCCAAGTCCTTCCCATTCCAATCCTGAGACCCTTCCTATAACATGAGATGTGATATCCAACTCCTTCCCATTCCAACCTGAGACACTTCCTATAGCATGAGAAGGGATATCTAACTCCTTCCCAATCCAATCCTGAGACCCTTCCGATAGCAGAGATGTGATATCTCAATGCTTATACCAAACCTGAGACCCTTCCTATGGCATGAGATGTGATATCCAACTCCTTGCCATTCAAATCCTGAGACCCTTCCTATAGCATGAGATGTGATATCTCTATGCTTCTAATACCAAACCTGAGACCCTTCCTATAACATGAGATGGGATATCCAACTCCTTCCCATTCCAATCCTTAGACCCTTCCGATAGCAGAGATGTGATATCTCAATGTTTATACTAAACCTGAGAACCTTCCTATGGCCTGAGATGTCATATACAACTCCTTCCCATTCCAATCCTGAGACCCTTCCTTTAGCATGAGATGTGATATCTCAATGCTTATACCAAATCTGAGACCCTTCCTATAGCATGAGATGTGATATCCAATTCCTTCCCATTCCAATCCTGAGACCCTTCCTATAGCATGAGATGTGATATCTCAATGCTTATACCAAACCTGAGAGCCTACCTATAGCATGAGATGTGATATCCAAGTCCATCCCATTCCAATCCTTAGACCCTTCCTACAGCATGCGATGTGATATCTCAATGATTCTAATACCAAACCAGAGACTCTTCCTATAACATGAGATGGGATATCCAACTCCTTCCCATTCCAATCCTGAGCGCTTCCGATAGCAGAGATGTGATATCTCAATGCTTATACCAAACCTGAGACCCTTCCTATAACATGAGATGTGATATCCAACTCCTTCCCGTTCCAAACCTGAGACACTAACTATAGCATATGTGATATCCAACTCCTTCCCATTCCAAACATGAGACTCTTCCTATAGCAAGAAAGTAATATCCAACTCCTACCGATTCCAATCCTGAGACCCTTCCTATAGCAAGAGATGTGGTATCCAAATCCTTCCCATTCCAATCCTGAGACCCTTCCTATAACATGAGATGTGATATCCAACTCCTTCCCATTCCAACCTGAGACACTTCCTATAGCATGAGAAGGGATATCCAACTCCTTCCCAATCCAATCCTGAGACCCTTCCGATAGCAGAGATGTGATATCTCAATGCTTATACCAATCCTGAGACCCTTCCTATGGCATGAGATGTGATATCCAACTCCTTCCCAATCCAATCCTGAGACCCTTCCGATAGCAGAGACGTGATATCTCAATGCTTCTACCAAACCTGAGACCCTTCCTTTACCATGAGATGTGATATCCAAATCCTTCACATTCCAATCCTGAGACCCTTCCTATAGCATGAGATGTGATATCTCAATGCTTCTAATACCAAACCTGAGATCCTTCCTATAACATGAGATGTGATATCCAATTCCTTCCCATTCCAAACCTGAGACCCTTCCTATTGGATGAGTTGTGATATCCAACTCCTTCCCATTCCAACCCTGAGACCCTTCCTATAGCATGAGATGTGATGTCTCAATGCTTCTAATACCAAACCTGAGATCCTTCCTATAACATGAGATGTGATATCCAACTCCTTCCATTCCAATCCTGAGACCCGTCCTATAGCATGAGATGTGATATCTCAATGCTTATACCAAACCTGAGACCCTTCCTATAGCATGAGATGTGATATCCAACTGCTTCCCATTCCAATCCTGAGACCCTTCCTATAGCATGAGATGTGATATCTCAATGTTTCTAATACCAAACCTGAGATCCTTCCTCTAACATGAAATGTGATATCCAACTCCTTCCCTTTCCAAACCTAAGAGCCTATCTATAGCATGAGATGTGATATCCAAGTCCTTCCCATCCCAACCCTTAGACCCTTCCTACAGCATGCAATATGATATCTCAATGATTCTAATAACAAACCTGAGACCCGTCCTATAACATGAGATGGGATATCCAACTCCTTCCCATTCCAATACTGAGACACTTCCGATAGCAGAGATGTGATATCTCAATGCTTATACCAAACCTGAGACCCTTCCTATAACATGAGATGTGATATCCAAATCCTTCCCGTTCCAAACCTGAGACCCTTCCTTTAGCATGAGATGTGATATCCAGAACCTTCCCATTCCAATCCTGAGACACTTCCTATAGCATGAGATGTGATATCTCAATGCTTCTAATATCAAAACTGAGACCCTCCCTATAGCATGATATGTGATATCTAAGTCCTTCCCATTCCAATCCTGAGACCCTCCCTATAGCATGAGATGTGATATCCAACTCCTTCCCATTCCAATCCTGAGACCCTTCCTATAGCATGAGATATGATATCTCAATACTTCTAATACCAAACGTGAGATCCTTCCGATAACATGAGATGTGATATCCAAATCCTTCCCCTTCCAATCCTGAGACCCTCCCTTTAGCATGAGATGTGATATCCAACTCCTTCCTATTCCAATCCTGAGACTCTTCTGATAGCATGAGATGTGATATCTCAATGCTTCTAATACCAAACCTGAGATCCTTCCGATAGCATGAGATGTGATATCTCAATGCTTCTAATACCAAACCTGAGATCCTTCCTATAACATGAGATGTGATATCCAAATCCTTCCCCTTCCAAACCTGAGACCCTCCCTTTAGCATGAGATGTGATATCCAACTCCTTCCCATTCCATTCCTGAGACCCTTCTGATAGCATGAGATGTGATATCTCAATGCCTCTAATACCAAACCTGAGATCCTACCTCTAACATGAAATGTGATATCCAACTCTTTCCCCTTCCAAACCTGAGAGCCTTCCTATAGCATGAGATGTGATATCCAAGTCCTTCCCATTCCAATCCTGAGACCCTTCCTATAGCTTGAGATGTGATATCCAACTCCTTCCCATTCCAATTCTGAGACCCTTCCTATACTATGAGACTTGATATCTCAATGCTTCTAATACAAACGTGAGACCCGTAATATAACATGAGATGTGATATCCAAATCCTTCCCCTTCCAAACCTTAGACCCTTCCTTTATCATGAGATGTGATATCCAACTCCTTCCCATTCCAATCCTGAGACCCTTCCGATATCATGAGATGTGATATCTCAAAGCTTCTAATATCAAACTTGAGACCCTCCCTATAGCATGAGATGTGATATCCAAGTCCTTCCCATTCCAATCCTGAGACCCTTCCTATAGCATGAGATGTGATATCTCAATGCTTCTAATACCAAACCTGAGAACCTTCCTATAACATGAGATGGGAATATCCAACTCCTTCCCATTCCAATCCTGAGACCCTTCCGATAGCAGAGATGTGATATTTCAATGCTTATACCAAACCTGAGATCCATCCTATAACATGAGATGTGATATCCAACTCCTTCCCATTCCAATCCTGAGACACTTCCTATAGCATGAGATGTGATATCTCACTGCTTATACCAAACCTGAGACCCTTCCCATAGCATGAGATGTGATATCCAACTCCTTCCCATTCCAATCCTCAGACCCTTCCTATAGCATGAGATGTGATATCTCAATGCTTCGAATATCAAACTTGAGACCCTACCTATAGCATGAGATGTGATATCCAAGTCCTTCCCATTACAATCCTGAGACACTTCCTATAGCATGAGATGTGATATCCAACTCCTTCCCATTCCAATCCTGAGACCCTTCCTATAGCATGAGATATGATATCTAAATACTTCTAATACCAAACGTGAGATCCTTCCGATAACATGAGATGTGATATCCAAATCCTTCCCCTTCCAAACCTGAGACGCTCCCTTTAGCATGAGATGTGATATCCAACTCCTTCCCATTCCAATCCTGAGACCCTTCTGATAGCATGAGATGTGATATCTCAATGCTTCTAATACCAAACCTGAGATCCTTCCGATAGCATGAGATGTGATATCCCAATGCTTCTACCAAACCTGAGACCCATACTATGGCATGAGATGTGATATCAAACTACTTCCCATTCCAATCCTGAGACCCTTCCTATAGCTTGAGGTGTGATATCCAACTCCTTCCCATTCCAATTCTGAGACCCTTCTTATACCATGAGACTTGATATCTCAATGCTTCTAATACCAAACCTGAGACCCGTCCTATAACATGAGACGTGATATCCAAATCCTTCCCCTTCCAAACCTTAGCCCCTTCCTTTATCATGAGATGTGATATCCAACTCCTTCCCATTCCAATCCTGAGACCCTTCCGATATCATGAGATTTGTTATCTCAATGCTTCTAATATCAAACTTGAGACCCTCCCTATAGCATGAGATGTGACATCCAAGTCCTTCCCATTCCAATCCTGAGACCCTTCCTATAACATGAGATGTGATATCCAACTCCTTCCCATTCCAACCTGAGACACTTCCTATAGCATGAGAAGGGATATCTAACTCCTTCCCAATCCAATCCTGAGACCCTTCCGATAGCAGAGATGTGATATCTCAATGCTTATACCAAACCTGAGACCCTTCCTATGGCATGAGATGTGATATCCAACTCCTTGCCATTCAAATCCTGAGACCCTTCCTATAGCATGAGATGTGATATCTCTATGCTTCTAATACCAAACCTGAGACCCTTCCTATAACATGAGATGGGATATCCAACTCCTTCCCATTCCAATCCTGAGACCCTTCCGATAGCAGAGATGTGATATCTCAATGTTTATACTAAACCTGAGAACCTTCCTTAGGCCTGAGATGTCATATACAACTCCTTCCCATTCCAATCCTGAGACCCTTCCTTTAGCATGAGATGTGATATCTCAATGCTTATACCAAATCTGAGACCCTTCCTATAGCATGAGATGTGATATCCAATTCCTTCCCATTCCAATCCTGAGACCCTTCCTATAGCATGAGATGTGATATCTCAATGCTTATACCAAACCTGAGAGCCTACCTATAGCATGAGATGTGATATCCAAGTCCATCCCATTCCAATCCTTAGACCCTTCCTACAGCATGCGATGTGATATCTCAATGATTCTAATACCAAACCAGAGACTCTTCCTATAACATGAGATGGGATATCCAACTCCTTCCCATTCCAATCCTGAGCGCTTCCGATAGCAGAGATGTGATATCTCAATGCTTATACCAAACCTGAGACCCTTCCTATAACATGAGATGTGATATCCAACTCCTTCCCGTTCCAAACCTGAGACACTAACTATAGCATATGTGATATCCAACTCCTTCCCATTCCAAACATGAGACCCTTCCTATAGCAAGAAAGTAATATCCAACTCCTACCCATTCCAATCCTGAGACCGTTCCTATAGCAAGAGATGTGGTATCCAAATCCTTCCCATTCCAATCCTGAGACCCTTCCTATAACATGAGATGTGATATCCAACTCCTTCCCATTCCAACCTGAGACACTTCCTATAGCATGAGAAGGGATATCCAACTCCTTCCCAATCCAATCCTGAGACCCTTCCGATAGCAGAGATGTGATATCTCAATGCTTATACCAAACCTGAGACCCTTCCTATGGCATGAGATGTGATATCCAACTCCTTGCCATTCAAATCCTGAGACCCTTCCTATAGCATGAGATGTGATATCTCTATGCTTCTAATACCAAACCTGAGACCCTTCCTATAACATGAGATGGGATATCCAACTCCTTCCCATTCCAATCCTGAGACCCTTCCGATAGCAGAGATGTGATATCTCAATGCTTATACCAAACCTGAGACCCTTCCTATGGCCTGAGATGTCATATACAACTCCTTCCCATTCCAATCCTGAGACCCTTCCTTTAGCAGGAGATGTGATATCTCAATGCTTATACCAAATCTGAGACCCGTCCTATAGCATGAGATGTGATATCCAAATCCTTCCCATTCCAATCCTGAGACCCTTCCTATAGCATGAGATGTGATATCTCAATGCTTATACCAAACCTGAGAGCCTACCTATAGCATGAGATGTGATATCCAAGTCCATCCCATTCCAATTCTTAGACCCTTCCTACAGCATGCGATGTGATATCTCAATGATTCTAATACCAAACCAGAGACTCTTACTATAACATGAGATGGGATATCCAACTCCTTCCCATTCCAATCCTGAGCCGCTTCCGATAGCAGAGATGTGATATCTCAATGCTTATACCAAACCTGAGACCCTTCCTATAACATGAGATGTGATATCCAACTCCTTCCCGTTCCAAACCTGAGACACTAACTATAGCATATGTGATATCCAACTCCTTCCCATTCCAAACATGAGACCCTTCCTATAGCAAGAAAGTAATATCCAACTCCTACCCATTCCAATCCTGAGACCCTTCCTATAGCAAGAGATGTGATATCCAAATCCTTCCCATTCCAATCCTGAGACCCTTCCTATAACATGAGATGTGATATCCAACTCCTTCCCATTCCAACCTGAGACACTTCCTATAGCATGAGAAGGGATATCCAACTACTTCCCAATCCAATCCTGAGACCCTTCCGATAGCAGAGATGTGATATCTCAATGCTTATACCAAACCTGAGACCCTTCCTATGGCAAGAGATGTGATATCCAACTCCTTGCCATTCAAATCCTGAGACCCTTCCTATAGCATGAGAAGGAATATCCAACTCCTTCCCAATCCAATCCTGCGACCCTTCCGATAGCAGAGACGTGATATCTCAATGCTTCTACCAAACCTGAGACCCTTCCTTTAGCATGAGATGTGATATCCAAATCCTTCACATTCCAATCCTGAGACCCTTCCTATAGCATGAGATGTGATATCTCAATGCTTCTAATACTAAACCTGAGATCCTTCCTATAACATGAGATGTGATATCCAATTCCTTCCCATTCCAAACCTGAGACCCTTCCTATTGGATGAGATGTGATATCCAACTCCTTCCCATTCCAACCCTGAGACCCTTCCTATAGCATGAGATGTGATGTCTCAATGCTTCTAATACCAAACCTGAGATCCTTCCTATAACATGAGATGTGATATCCAACTCCTTCCATTCCAATCCTGAGACCCGTCCTATAGCATGAGATGTGATATCTCAATGCTTATACTAAACCTGAGACCCTTCCTATAGCATGAGATGTGATATCCAACTACTTCCCATTCCAATCCTGAGACCCTTCCTATAGCATGAGATGTGCTATCTCAATGCTTCTAATACCAAACCTGAGATCCTTCCTCTAACATGAAATGTGATATCCAACTCCTTCCCTTTCCAAACCTAAGAGCCTATCTATAGCATGAGATGTGATATCCAAGTCCTTCCCATTCCAACCCTTAGACCCTTCCTACAGCATGCAATATGATATCTCAATGATTCTAATAACAAACCTGAGACCCATCCTATAACATGAGATGTGATATCCAACTCCTTCCCATTCCAATCCTGAGACACTTCCGATAGCAGAGATGTGATATCTCAATGCTATACCAAACCTGAGACCCTTCCTATAACATGAGATGTGATATCCAAATCCTTCCTGTTCCAAACCTGAGACCCTTCCTTTAGCATGAGATGTGATATCCAGCTCCTTCCCATTCCAATCCTGAGACACTTCCGATAGCATGAGATGTGATATCTCAATGCTTCTATCAAAACTGAGACCCTCCCTATAGCATGATATGTGATATCTAAGTCCTTCCCATTCCAATCCTGAGACACTCCCTATAGCATGAGATGTGATATCCAACTCTTTCCCATTCCAATCCTGAGACCCTTCCTATAGCATGAGATATGATATCTCAATACTTCTAATACCAAACGTGAGATCCTTCCGATAACATGAGATGTGATATCCAAATCCTTCCCCTTCTAAACCTGAGACCCTCCCTTTAGCATGAGATGTGATATCCAACTCCTTCCCATTCCAATCCTGAGACCCTTCTGATAGCATGAGATGTGATATCTCAATGCTTCTAATACCAAACCTGAGATCCTTCCGATAGCATGAGATGTGATATCTCAATGCTTCTAATACCAAACCTGATATCCTTCCTATAACATGAGATGTGATATCCAAATCCTTCCCCTTCCAAACCTGAGACCCTCCCTTTAGCATGAGATGTGATATCCAACTCCTTCCCATTCCATTCCTGAGACCCTTCTGATAGCATGAGATGTGATATCTCAATGCCTCTAATACCAAACCTGAGATCCTACCTCTAACATGAAATGTGATATCCAACTCTTTCCCCTTCCAAACCTGAGAGCCTTCCTATAGCATGAGATGTGATATCCAAGTCCTTCCCATTCCAATCCTGAGACCCTTCCTATAGCTTGAGATGTGATATCCAACTCCTTCCCATTCCAATTCTGAGACCCTTCCTATACTCTGAGACTTGATATCTCAATGCTTCTAATACCAAACCTGAGACCCGTAATATAACATGATATGTGATATCCAAATCCTTTCCCTTCCAAACCTTAGACCCTTCCTTTATCATGAGATGTGATATCCAACTCCTTCCCATTCCAATCCTGAGACTCTTCCGATATCATGAGATGTGATATCTCAAAGCTTCTAATATCAAACTTGAGACCCTCCCTATAGCATGAGATGTGATATCCAAGTCCTTCCCATTCCAATCCTGAGACCCTTCCTATAGCATGAGATGTGATATCTCAATGCTTCTAATACCAAACCTGAGACCCTTCCTATAACATGAGATGGGAATATCCAACTCCTTCCCATTCCAATCCTGAGACCCTTCCGAAAGCAGAGATGTGATATCTCAATGCTTATACCAAACCTGAGACCCTTCCTATGGCATGAGATGTGATATCCAACTCCTTGCCATTCAAATCCTGAGACCCTTCCTATAGCATGAGAAGGGATATCCAACTCCTTCCCAATCCAATCCTGAGACCCTTCCGATAGCAGAGACGTGATATCTCAATGCTTCTACCAAACCTGAGACCCTTCCTATAACATGAGATGTGATATCCAATTCCTTCCCATTCCAAACCTGAGACCCTTCCTATTGGATGAGATGTGATATCCAACTCCTTCCCATTCCAACCCTGAGACCCTTCCTATAGCATGAGATGTGATGTCTCAATGCTTCTAATACCAAACCTGAGATCCTTCCTATAACATGAGATGTGATATCCAACTCCTTCCATTCCAATCCTGAGACCTGTCCTATAGCATGAGATGTGATATCTCAATGCTTACACCAAACCTGAGACCCTTCCTATAGCATGAGATGTGATATCCAACTACTTCCCATTCCAATCCTGAGACCCTTCATATAGCATGAGATGTGATATCTCAATGCTTCTAATACCAAACCTGAGATCCTTCCTCTAACATGAAATGTGATATCCAACTCCTTCCCTTTCCAAACCTAAGAGCCTATCTATAGCATGAGATGTGATATCCAAGTCCTTCCCATTCCAATCCTTAGACCCTTCCTACAGCATGCAAAATGATATCTCAATGATTCTAATAACAAACCTGAGACCTGTCCTATAGCATGAGATATGATATCCATGTCCTTCCCATTCCAATCCTGAGACCCTTCCTATAACATGAAATATGATATCCAACTCCTTCCCATTCCAACCTGAGACCCTTCCTATAGCATGAGATGGGATATCCAACTTCTTCCAAATCCAATACTGATACCCTTTCGATAGCATGAGATGTGATATCCCAATGCTTCTACCAAACCTGAGACCCATACTATGGCATGAGATGTGATATCAAACTACTTCCCATTCCAATCCTGAGACCCTTCCTATAGCTTGAGGTGTGATATCCAACTCCTTCCCATTCCAATTCTGAGACCCTTCTTATACCATGAGACTTGATATCTCAATGCTTCTAATACCAAACCTGAGACCCGTCCTATAACATGAGATGTGATATCCAAATCCTTCCCCTTCCAAACCTTAGACCCTTCCTTTATCATGAGATGTGATATCCAACTCCTTCCCATTCCAATCCTGAGACCCTTCCGATATCATGAGATTTGTTATCTCAATGCTTCTAATATCAAACTTGAGACCCTCCCTATAGCATGAGATGTGACATCCAAGTCCTTCCCATTCCAATCCTGAGACCCTTCCTATAACATGAGATGTGATATCCAACTCCTTCCCATTCCAACCTGAGACACTTCCTATAGCATGAGAAGGGATATCTAACTCCTTCCCAATCCAATCCTGAGACCCTTCCGATAGCAGAGATGTGATATCTCAATGCTTATACCAAACCTGAGACCCTTCCTATGGCATGAGATGTGATATCCAACTCCTTGCCATTCAAATCCTGAGACCCTTCCTATAGCATGAGATGTGATATCTCTATGCTTCTAATACCAAACCTGAGACCCTTCCTATAACATGAGATGGGATATCCAACTCCTTCCCATTCCAATCCTGAGACCCTTCCGATAGCAGAGATGTGATATCTCAATGTTTATACTAAACCTGAGAACCTTCCTATGGCCTGAGATGTCATATACAACTCCTTCCCATTCCAATCCTGAGACCCTTCCTTTAGCATGAGATGTGATATCCCAATGCTTATACCAAATCTGAGACCCTTCCTATAGCATGAGATGTGATATCCAATTCCTTCCCATTCCAATCCTGAGACCCTTCCTATAGCATGAGATGTGATATCTCAATGCTTATACCAAACCTGAGAGCCTACCTATAGCATGAGATGTGATATCCAAGTCCATCCCATTCCAATCCTTAGACCCTTCCTACAGCATGCGATGTGATATCTCAATGATTCTAATACCAAACCAGAGACTCTTCCTATAACATGAGATGGGATATCCAACTCCTTCCCATTCCAATCCTGAGCGCTTCCGATAGCAGAGATGTGATATCTCAATGCTTATACCAAACCTGAGACCCTTCCTATAACATGAGATGTGATATCCAACTCCTTCCCGTTCCAAACCTGAGACACTAACTATAGCATATGTGATATCCAACTCCTTCCCATTCCAAACATGAGACCCTTCCTATAGCAAGAAAGTAATATCCAACTCCTACCCATTCCAATCCTGAGACCCTTCCTATAGCAAGAGATGTGGTATCCAAATCCTTCCCATTCCAATCCTGAGACCCTTCCTATAACATGAGATGTGATATCCAACTCCTTCCCGTTCCAAACCTGAGACACTAACTATAGCATATGTGATATCCAACTCCTTCCCATTCCAAACATGAGACCCTTCCTATAGCAAGAAAGTAATATCCAACTCCTACCCATTCCAATCCTGAGACCCTTCCTATAGCAAGAGATGTGGTATCCAAATCCTTCCCATTCCAATCCTGAGACCCTTCCTATGGCATGAGATGTGATATCCAACTCCTTCCCAATCCAATCCTGAGACCCTTCCGATAGCAGAGACGTGATATCTCAATGCTTCTACCAAACCTGAGACCCTTCCTTTACCATGAGATGTGATATCCAAATCCTTCACATTCCAATCCTGAGACCCTTCCTATAGCATGAGATGTGATATCTCAATGCTTCTAATACCAAACCTGAGATCCTTCATTTAACATGAGATGTGATATCCAATTCCTTCCCATTCCAAACCTGAGACCCTTCCTATTGGATGAGATGTGATATCCAACTCCTTCCCATTCCAACCCTGAGACCCTTCCTATAGCATGAGATGTGATGTCTCAATGCTTCTAATACCAAACCTGAGATCCTTCCTATAACATGAGATGTGATATCCAACTCCTTCCATTCCAATCCTGAGACCCGTCCTATAGCATGAGATGTGATATCTCAATGCTTATACCAAACCTGAGACCCTTCCTATAGCATGAGATGTGATATCCAACTGCTTCCCATTCCAATCCTGAGACCCTTCCTATAGCATGAGATGTGATATCTCAATGTTTCTAATACCAAACCTGAGATCCTTCCTCTAACATGAAATGTGATATCCAACTCCTTCCCTTTCCAAACCTAAGAGCCTATCTATAGCATGAGATGTGATATCCAAGTCCTTCCCATCCCAACCCTTAGACCCTTCCTACAGCATGCAATATGATATCTCAATGATTCTAATAACAAACCTGAGACCCGTCCTATAGCATGAGATATGATATCCAAGTCCTTCCCATTCCAATCCTGAGACCCTTCCTATAACATGAAATGTGATATCCAACTCCTTCCCATTCCAACCTGAGACCCTTCCTATAGCATGAGATGGGATATCCAACTTCTTCAAAATCCAATACTGATACCCTTCCGATAGCATGAGATGTGATATCCCAATGCTTCTACCAAACCTGAGACCCATACTATGGCATGAGATGTGATATCAAACTCCTTCCCATTCCAATCCTGAGACCCTTCCTATAGCTTGAGGTGTGATATCCAACTCCTTCCCATTCCAATTCTGAGACCCTTCTTATACCATGAGAATTGATATCTCAATGCTTCTAATACCAAACCTGAGACCCGTCCTATAACGTGAGATGTGATATCCAAATCCTTCCCCTTCCAAACCTTAGACCCTTCCTTTATCATGAGATGTGATATCCAACTCCTTCCCATTCCAATCCTGAGACCCTTCCGATAGCATGAGATGTGATATCCCAATGCTTCTACCAAACCTGAGACCCATAGTATGGCATGAGATGTGATATCAAACTCCTTCCCATTCCAATCCTGAGACCCTTCCGATATCATGAGATTTGTTATCTCAATGCTTCTAATATCAAACTTGAGACCCTCCCTATAGCATGAGATGTGACATCCAAGTCCTTCCCATTCCAATCCTGAGACCCTTCCTATAGCATGAGATGTGATATCTCTATGCTTCTAATACCAAACCTGAGACCCTTCCTATAACATGAGATGGGATATCCAACTCCTTCCCATTCCAATCCTGAGACCTTTCCGATAGCAGAGATGTGATATCTCAATGCTTATACCAAACCTGAGAACCTTCCTATGGCCTGAGATGTCATATACAACTCCTTCCCATTCCAATCCTGAGACCCTTCCTTTAGCATGAGATGTGATATCTCAATGCTTATACCAAATCTGAGACACTTCCTATAGCATGAGATGTGATATCCAATTCCTTCCCATTCCAATCCTGAGACCCTTCCTATAGCATGAGATGTGATATCTCAATGCTTATACCAAACCTGAGAGCCTACCTATAACATGAGATGTGATATCCAAGTCTATCCCATTCCAATCCTTAGACCCTTCCTACAGCATGCGATGTGATATCGCAATAATTCTAATACCAAACCAGAGACTCTTCCTATAACATGAGATGGGATATCCAACTCCTTCCCATTCCAATCCTGAGCCGCTTCCGATAGCAGAGATGTGATATCTCAATGTTTATACCAAACCTGAGACCCTTCCTATAACATGAGATGTGATATCCAACTCCTTCCCGTTCCAAACCTGAGACACTAACTATAGCATATGTGATATCCAACTCCTTCCCATTCCAAACATGAGACCCTTCCTATAGCAAGAAAGTAATATCCAACTCCTACCCATTCCAATCCTGAGACCCTTCCTATAGCAAGAGATGTGATATCCAAATCCTTCCCATTCCAATCCTGAGACCCTTCCTATAACATGAGATGTGATATCCAACTCCTTCCCATTCCAACCTGAGACACTTCCTATAGCATGAGAAGGGATATCCAACTCCTTCCCAATCCAATCCTGAGACCCTTCCGATAGCAGAGATGTGATATCTCAATGCTTATACCAAACCTGAGACCCTTCCTATGGCATGAGATGTGATATCCAACTCCTTGCCATTCAAATCCTGAGACCCTTCCTATAGCATGAGAAGGGATATCCAACTCCTTCCCAATCCAATCCTGAGACCCTTCCGATAGCAGCGACGTGATATCTCAATGCTTCTACCAAACCTGAGACCCTTCCTTTAGCATGAGATGTGATATCCAAATCCTTCACATTCCAATCCTGAGACCCTTCCTATAGCATGAGATGTGATATCTCAATGCTTCTAATACCAAACCTGAGATCCTTCCTATAACATGAGATGTGATATCCAATTCCTTCCCATTCCAAACCTGAGACCCTTCCTATTGGATGAGATGTGATATCCAACTCCTTCCCATTCCAACCCTGAGACCCTTCCTATAGCATGAGATTTGATGTCTCAATGCTTCTAATACCAAACCTGAGATCCTTCCTCTAACATGAAATGTGATATCCAACTCCTTCCCTTTCCAAACCTAAGAGCCTATCTATAGCATGAGATGTGATATCCAAGTCCTTCACATTCCAACACTTAGACCCTTCCTACAGCATGCAATATGATATCTCAATGATTCTAATAACAAACCTGAGACCCGTCCTATAACATGAGATGGGATATCCAACTCCTTCCATTCCAATCCTGAGACCCGTCCTATAGCATGAGATGTGATATCTCAAGGCTTATACCAAACCTGAGACCCTTCCTATAGCATGAGATGTGATATCCAACTGCTTCCCATTCCAATCCTGAGACCCTTCCTATAGCATGAGATGTGATATCTCAATGCTTCTAATACCAAACCTGAGATCCTTCCTCTAACATGAAATGTGATATCCAACTCCTTCCCTTTCCAAACCTAAGAGCCTATCTATAGCATGAGATGTGATATCCAAGTCCTTCACATTCCAACACTTAGACCCTTCCTACAGCATGCAATATGATATCTCAATGATTCTAATAACAAACCTGAGACCCGTCCTATAACATGAGATGGGATATCCAACTCCTTCCCATTCCAATCCTGAGACACTTCCGATAGCAGAGATGTGATATCTCAATGCTTATACCAAACCTGAGACCCTTCCTATAACATGAGATGTGATATCCAAATCCTTCCCGTTCCAAACCTGAGACCCTTCCTTTAGCATGAGATGTGATATCCAGCTCCTTCCCATTCCAATCCTGAGACACTTCCGATAGCATGAGATGTGATATCTCAATGCTTCTAATATCAAAACTGAGACCCTCCCTATAGCATGATATGTGATATCTAAGTCCTTCCCATTCCAATCCTGAGACCCTCCCTATAGCATGAGATGTGATATCCAACTCCTTCCCATTCCAATCCTGAGACCCTTCCTATAGCATGAGATATGATATCTCAATACTTCTAATACCAAACGTGAGATCCTTCCGATAACATGAGATGTGATATCCACATCCTTCCTCTTCCAAACCTGAGACCCTCCCTTTAGCATGAAATGTGATATCCAACTCCTTCCTATTCCAATCCTGAGACTCTTCTGATAGCATGAGATGTGATATCTCAATGCTTCTAATACCAAACCTGAGATCCTTCCGATAGCATGAGATGTGATATCTCAATGCTTCTAATACCAAACCTGAGATCCTTCCTATAACATGAGATGTGATATCCAAATCCTTCCCCTTCCAAACCTGAGACCCTCCCTTTAGCATGAGATGTGATATCTAACTCCTTCCCATTTTATTCCTGAGACCCTTCTGATAGCATGAGATGTGATATCTCAATGCCTCTAATACCAAACCTGAGATCCTACCTCTAACATGAAATGAGATATCCAACTCTTTCCCCTTCCAAACCAGAGAGCCTTCCTATAGCATGAGATGTGATATCCAAGTCCTTCCCATTCCAATACTGAGACCCTTCCTATAGCTTGAGATGTGATATCCAACTCCTTCCCATTCCAATCCTGAGACCCTTCCTATAGCATGAGATGTGATATCTCAATGCTTATACCAAACCTGAGAGCCTACCTATAACATGAGATGTGATATCCAAGTCTATCCCATTCCAATCCTTAGACCCTTCCTACAGCATGCGATGTGATATCGCAATAATTCTAATACCAAACCAGAGACTCTTCCTATAACATGAGATGGGATATCCAACTCCTTCCCATTCCAATCCTGAGCTGCTTCCGATAGCAGAGATGTGATATCTCAATGTTTATACCAAACCTGAGACCCTTCCTATAACATGAGATGTGATATCCAACTCCTTCCCGTTCCAAACCTGAGACACTAACTATAGCATATGTGATATCCAACTCCTTCCCATTCCAAACATGAGACCCTTCCTATAGCAAGAAAGTAATATCCAACTCCTACCCATTCCAATCCTGAGACCCTTCCTATAGCAAGAGATGTGATATCCAAATCCTTCCCATTCCAATCCTGAGACCCTTCCTATAACATGAGATGTGATATCCAACTCCTTCCCATTCCAACCTGAGACACTTCCTATAGCATGAGAAGGGATATCCAACTCCTTCCCAATCCTATCCTGAGACCCTTCCGATAGCAGAGATGTGATATCTCAATGCTTATACCAAACCTGAGACCCTTCCTATGGCATGAGATGTGATATCCAACTCCTTGCCATTCAAATCCTGAGACCCTTCCTATAGCATGAGAAGGGATATCCAACTCCTTCCCAATCCAATCCTGAGACCCTTCCGATAGCAGCGACGTGATATCTCAATGCTTCTACCAAACCTGAGACCCTTCCTTTAGCATGAGATGTGATATCCAAATCCTTCACATTCCAATCCTGAGACCCTTCCTATAGCATGAGATGTGATATCTCAATGCTTCTAATACCAAACCTGAGATCCTTCCTATAACATGAGATGTGATATCCAATTCCTTCCCATTCCAAACCTGAGACCCTTCCTATTGGATGAGATGTGATATCCAACTCCTTCCCATTCCAACCCTGAGACCCTTCCTATAGCATGAGATTTGATGTCTCAATGCTTCTAATACCAAACCTGAGATCCTTCCTCTAACATGAAATGTGATATCCAACTCCTTCCCTTTCCAAACCTAAGAGCCTATCTATAGCATGAGATGTGATATCCAAGTCCTTCACATTCCAACACTTAGACCCTTCCTACAGCATGCAATATGATATCTCAATGATTCTAATAACAAACCTGAGACCCGTCCTATAACATGAGATGGGATATCCAACTCCTTCCATTCCAATCCTGAGACCCGTCCTATAGCATGAGATGTGATATCTCAAGGCTTATACCAAACCTGAGACCCTTCCTATAGCATGAGATGTGATATCCAACTGCTTCCCATTCCAATCCTGAGACCCTTCCTATAGCATGAGATGTGATATCTCAATGCTTCTAATACCAAACCTGAGATCCTTCCTCTAACATGAAATGTGATATCCAACTCCTTCCCTTTCCAAACCTAAGAGCCTATCTATAGCATGAGATGTGATATCCAAGTCCTTCACATTCCAACACTTAGACCCTTCCTACAGCATGCAATATGATATCTCAATGATTCTAATAACAAACCTGAGACCCGTCCTATAACATGAGATGGGATATCCAACTCCTTCCCATTCCAATCCTGAGACACTTCCGATAGCAGAGATGTGATATCTCAATGCTTATACCAAACCTGAGACCCTTCCTATAACATGAGATGTGATATCCAAATCCTTCCCGTTCCAAACCTGAGACCCTTCCTTTAGCATGAGATGTGATATCCAGCTCCTTCCCATTCCAATCCTGAGACACTTCCGATAGCATTAGATGTGATATCTCAATGCTTCTAATATCAAAACTGAGACCCTCCCTATAGCATGATATGTGATATCTAAGTCCTTCCCATTCCAATCCTGAGACCCTCCCTATAGCATGAGATGTGATATCCAACTCCTTCCCATTCCAATCCTGAAACCCTTCCTATAGCATGAGATATGATATCTCAATACTTCTAATACCAAACGTGAGATCCTTCCGATAACATGAGATGTGATATCCAAATCCTTCCTCTTCCAAACCTGAGACCCTCCCTTTAGCATGAAATGTGATATCCAACTCCTTCCTATTCCAATCCTGAGACTCTTCTGATAGCATGAGATGTGATATCTCAATGCTTCTAATACCAAACCTGAGATCCTTCCTATAACATGAGATGTGATATCCAAATCCTTCCCCTTCCAAACCTGAGACCCTCCCTTTAGCATGAGATGTGATATCTAACTCCTTCCCATTTTATTCCTGAGACCCTTCTGATAGCATGAGATGTGATATCTCAATGCCTCTAATACCAAACCTGAGATCCTACCTCTAACATGAAATGAGATATCCAACTCTTTCCCCTTCCAAACCAGAGAGCCTTCCTATAGCATGAGATGTGATATCCAAGTCCTTCCCATTCCAATACTGAGACCCTTCCTATAGCTTGAGATGTGATATCCAACTCCTTCCCATTCCATTTCTGAGACCCTTCCTATAGCATGAGATGTGATATCTCAATGCTTATACCAAACCTGAGAGCCTACCTATAACATGAGATGTGATATCCAAGTCCATCCCATTCCAATCCTTAGACCCTTCCTACAGCATGCGATGTGATATCTCAATGATTTTAATACCAAACCAGAGACTCTTCCTATAACATGAGATGGGATATCCAACTCCTTCCCATTCCAATTCTGAGACCCTTCCTATACTATGAGACTTGATATATCAATGCTTCTAATACCAAACCTGAGACCCGTAATATAACATGTGATGTGATATCCAAATCCTTCCCCTTCCAAACATTAGACCCTTCCTTTATCATGAGATGTGATATCCAACTCCTTCCCATTCCAATCCTGAGACCCTTCCGATATCATGAGATGTGATATCTCAAAGCTTCTAATATCAAACTTGAGACCCTCCCTATAGCATGAGATGTGATATCCAAGTCCTTCCCATTCCAATCCTGAGACCCTTCCTATAGCATGAGATGTGATATCTCAATGCTTCTAATACCAAACCTGAGACCCTTCCTATAACATGAGATGGGAATATCCAACTCCTTCCCATTCCAATCTTGAGACCCTTCCGATAGCAGAGATGTGATATCTCAATGCTTATACCAAACCTGAGATCCTTCCTATAACATGAGATGTGATATCCAACTCCTTCCCATTCCAATCCTGAGACACTTCCTATAGCATGAGATGTGATATCTCACTGCTTATACCAAACCTGAGACCCTTCCCATAGCAGGAGATGTGATATCCAACTCCTTCCCATTCCAATCCTCAGACCCTTCCTATAGCATGAGATGTGATATCTCAATGCTTCTAATGTCAAACTTGAGACCCTACCTATAGCATGAGATGTGATATCCAAGTCCTTCCCATTCCAATCCTAAGACACTTCCTATAGCATGAGATGTGATATCTCAATGCTTCTAATACCAAACTTGAGACTCTTCCTATAACATGAGATGGGATATCCAACTCCTTCCCATTCCAATCCTGAGACCCTTTTGATAGCAGAGATGTGATATCTCAATGTTTATACCAAACCTGAGACCCTTCCTACGGCATGAGATGTCATATTCAACTCCTTCCCATTCCAATCCTGAGACCCTTCCTATAGCATGAGATTTGATATCCAACTCCTTCCCATTCCAATCCTGAGACCCTTCCTATAGCATGAGATGTGATGTCTCAATGCTTCTAATACCAAACCTGAGATCCTTCCTATAACATGACATGTGATATCCAACTCCTTCCATTCCAATCCTGAGACCCTTCCTATAGCATGAGATGTGATATATCAATGCTTATACCAAACCTGAGACCCTTCCTATAGCATGAGATGTGATATCCAACTCCTTCCCATTCCAATCCTGAGACCCTTCCTATAGCATGAGATGTGATATCTCAATGCTTCTAATACCAAACCTGAGATCCTTCCTCTAACATGAAATGTGAGATCCAACTCCTTCCCTTTCCAAACCTAAGAGCCTATCTATAGCATGAGATGTGATATCCAAGTCCTTCACATTCCAACCCTTAGACCCTTCCTACAGCATGCAATATGATATCTCAATGATTCCAATAACAAACCTGAGACCCGTCCTATAACATGAGATGGGATATCCAACTCCTTCCCATTCCAATCCTGAGACACTTCCGATAGCAGAGATGTGATATCTCAATGTTTATACCAAACCTGAGACCCTTCCTATAACATGAGATGTGATATCCAACTCCTTCCCGTTCCAAACCTGAGACCCTTCCTTTAGCATGAGATGTGATATCCAGCTCCTTCCCATTCCAATCCTGAGACACTTCCGATAGCATGAGATGTGATATCTCAATGCTTCTAATATCAAAACTGAGACCCTCCCTATAGCATGATATGTGATATCTAAGTCCTTCCCATTCCAATCCTGAGACCCTTCCTATAGCATGAGATGTGATATCTCAATGCTTCTACCAAACCTGAGACCCTTCCTTTAGCATGAGATGTGATATCCAACTCCTTCCCATTCCAATCCTGAGACCCTTCCTATAGCATGAGATGTGATATCTCAATACTTCTAATACCAAACCTGAGATCCATACTATAACATGAGATGTGATATCCAACTCCTTCCCTTTCCAAACCTGAGAGCCGTTCTATAGCATGAGATGTGATATCCAGGTCCTTCCCATTCCAATCCTTAGACCCTTCCTACAGCATGCAATATGATATCTCAATGCTTATACCAAACCTGAGAACCTTCCTATGGCCTGAGATGTCATGGCCTGAGATGTCATATACAACTCCTTCCCATTCCAATCCTGAAACCCTTCCTTTAGCATGAGATGTGATATCTCAATGCTTATACCAAATCTGAGACCCTTCCTATAGCATGAGATGTGATATCCAATTCCTTCCCATTCCAATCCTGAGACCCTTCCTATAGCATGAGATGTGATATCTCAATGCTTATACCAAACCTGAGAGCCTACCTATAACATGAGATGTGATATCCAAGTCCATCCCATTCCAATCCTTAGACCCTTCCTACAACATGCGATGTGATATCTCAATGATTCTAATACCAAACCAGAGACTCTTCCTATAACATGAGATGGGATATCCAACTCCTTCCCATTCCAATCCTGAGCCGCTTCCGATAGCAGAGATGTGATATCTCAATGCTTATACCAAACCTGAGACCCTTCCTATAACATGAGATGTGATATCCAACTCCTTCCCGTTCCAAACCTGAGACACTAACTATAGCATATGTGATATCCAACTCCTTCCCATTCCAAACATGAGACCCTTCCTATAGCAAGAAAGTAATATCCAACTCCTACCCATTCCAATCCTCAGACCCTTCCTATAGCAAGAGATGTGATATCCAAATCCTTCCCATTCCAATCCTGAGACCCTTCCTATAACATGAGATGTGATATCCAACTCCTTCCCATTCCAACCTGAGACACTTCCTATAGCATGAGAAGGGATATCCAACTCCTTCCCAATCCAATCCTGAGACCCTTCCGATAGCAGAGATGTGATATCTCAATGCTTATACCAAACCCGAGACCCTTCCTATGGCATGAGATGTGATATCCAACTCCTTGCCATTCAAATCCTGAGACCTTTCCTATAGCATGAGAAGGGATATCCAACTCCTTCCCAATCCAATCCTGAGACCCTTCCGATAGCAGCGACGTGATATCTCAATGCTTCTACCAAACCTGAGACCCTTCCTTTAGCATGAGATGTGATATCCAAATCCTTCACATTCCAATCCTGAGACCCTTCCTTTAGCATGAGATGTGATATCCAACTCCTTCCCATTCCAACCTGAGACACTTCCTATAGCATGAGAAGGGATATCCAACTCCTTCCCAATCCAATCCTGAGACCCTTCCGATAGCAGAGATGTGATATCTCAATGCTTATACCAAACCTGAGACCCTTCCTATGGCATGAGATGTGATATCCATCTCCTTGCCATTCAAATCCTGAGACCCTTCCTATAGCATGAAAAGGAATATCCAACTCCTTCCCAATCCAATCCTGAGACCCTTCCGATAGCAGAGACGTGAAATCTCAATGCTTCTACCAAACCTGAGACCCTTCCTTTAGCATGAGATGTGATATCCAAATCCTTCACATTCCAATCCTGAGACCCTTCCTATAGCATGAGATTTGATATCTCAATGCTTCTAATACCAAACGTGAGATCCTTCCTATAACATGAGATGTGATATCCAAATCCTTCCCCTTCCAAACCTGAGACCCTCCCTTTAGCATGAAATGTGATATCCAACTCCTTCCTATTCCAATCCTGAGACTCTTCTGATAGCATGAGATGTGATATCTCAATGCTTCTAATACCAAACCTGAGATCCTTCCGATAGCATGAGATGTGATATCTCAATGCTTCTAATACCAAACCTGAGATCCTTCCTATAACATGAGATGTGATATCCAAATCCTTCCCCTTCCAAACCTGAGACCCTCCCTTTAGCATTAGATGTGATATCTAACTCCTTCCCATTCCATTCCTGAGACCCTTCTGATAGCATGAGATGTGATATCTCAATGCCTCTAATACCAAACCTGAGATCCTACCTCTAACATGAAATGAGATATCCAACTCTTTCCCCTTCCAAACCTGAGAGCCTTCCTATAACATGAGATGTGATATCCAAGTCCATCCCATTCCAATCCTTAGACCCTTCCTACAGCATGCGATGTGATATCTCAATGATTCTAATACCAAACCAGAGACTCTTCCTATAACATGAGATGGGATATCCAACTCCTTCCCATTCCAATTCTGAGACCCTTCCTATACTATGAGACTTGATATCTCAATGCTTCTAATACCAAACCTGAGACCCGTAATATAACATGAGATGTGATATCCAAATCCTTCCCCTTCCAAACCTTAGACCCTTCCTTTATCATGAGATGTGATATCCAACTCCTTCCCATTCCAATCCTGAGAACCTTCCGATATCATGAGATGTGATATCTCAAAGCTTCTAATATCAAACTTGAGACCCTCCCTATAGCATGAGATGTGATATCCAAGTCCTTCCCATTCCAATCCTGAGACCCTTCCTATAGCGTGAGATGTGATATCTCAATGCTTCTAATACCAAACCTGAGACCCTTCCTATAACATGAGATGGGAATATCCAACTCCTTCCCATTCCAATCTTGAGACCCTTCCGATAGCAGAGATGTGATATCTCAATGCTTATACCAAACCTGAGATCCTTCCTATAACATGAGATGTGATATCCAACTCCTTCCCATTCCAATCCTGAGACACTTCCTATAGCATGAGATGTGATATCTCACTGCTTATACCAAACCTGAGACCCTTCCCATAGCAGGAGATGTGATATCCAACTCCTTCCCATTCCAATCCTCAGACCCTTCCTATAGCATGAGATGTGATATCTCAATGCTTCTAATGTCAAACTTGAGACCCTACCTATAGCATGAGATGTGATATCCAAGTCCTTCCCATTCCAATCCTGAGACACTTCCTATAGCATGAGATGTGATATCTCAATGCTTCTAATACCAAACCTGAGACTCTTCCTATAACATGAGATGGGATATCCAACTCCTTCCCATTCCAATCCTGAGACCCTTTTGATAGCAGAGATGTGATATCTCAATGTTTATACCAAACCTGAGACCCTTCCTACGGCATGAGATGTCATATTCAACTCCTTCCCATTCCAATCCTGAGACCCTTCCTATAGCATGAGATTTGATATCCAACTCCTTCCCATTCCAATCCTGAGACCCTTCCTATAGCATGAGATGTGATGTCTCAATGCTTCTAATACCAAACCTGAGATCCTTCCTATGACATGAGATGTGATATCCAACTCCTTCCATTCCAATCCTGAGACCATCCTATAGCATGAGATGTGATATCTCAATGCTTATACCAAACCTGAGACCCTTCCTATAGCATGAGATGTGATATCCAACTCCTTCCCATTCCAATCATGAGACCCTTCCTATAGCATGAGATGTGATATCTCAATGCTTCTAATACCAAACCTGAGATCCTTCCTCTAACATGAAATGTGAGATCCAACTCCTTCCCTTTCCAAACCTAAGAGCCTATCTATAGCATGAGATGTGATATCCAAGTCCTTCACATTCCAACCCTTAGACCCTTCCTACAGCATGCAATATGATATCTCAATGATTCTAATAACAAACCTGAGACCCGTCCTATAACATGAGATGGGATATCCAACTCCTTCCCATTCCAATCCTGAGACACTTCCGATAGCAGAGATGTGATATCTCAATGTTTATACCAAACCTGAGACCCTTCCTATAACATGAGATGTGATATCCAACTCCTTCCCGTTCCAAACCTGAGACCCTTCCTTTAGCATGAGATGTGATATCCAGCTCCTTCCCATTCCAATCCTGAGACACTTCCGATAGCATGAGATGTGATATCTCAATGCTTCTAATATCAAAACTGAGACCCTCCCTATAGCATGAGATGTGATATCCAACTCCTTCCCATTCCAATCCTGAGACCCTTCCTATAGCATGAGATGTGATATCTCAATACTTCTAATACCAAACCTGAGATCCATCCTATAACATGAGATGTGATATCCAACTCCTTCCCTTTCCAAACCTGAGAGCCGTTCTATAGCATGAGATGTGATATCCAGGTCCTTCCCATTCCAATCCTTAGACCCTTCCTACAGCATGCAAAATGATATCTCAATGATTCTAATAACAAACCTGAGACCCGTCCTATAGCATGAGATATGATATCCAAGTCCTTCCCATTCCAATCCTGAGACCCTTCCTATAACATGAAATGTGATATCCAACTCCTTCCCATTCCAACCTGAGACCCTTCCTATAGCATGAGATGGGATATCCAACTTCTTCCAAATCCAATACTGATACCCTTCCGATAGCATGAGATGTGATATCCCAATGCTTCTACCAAACCTGAGACCCATACTATGGCATGAGATGTGATATCAAACTCCTTCCCATTCCAATCCTGAGACCCTTCCTATAGCTTGAGGTGTGATATCCAACTCCTTCCCATTCCAATTCTGAGACCCTTCTTATACCATGAGACTTGATATCTCAATGCTTCTAATATTAAACCTGAGACCCGTCCTATAACATGAGATGTGATATCCAAATCCTTCCCATTCCAATCCTGAGACCCTTCCGATATCATGAGATTTGTTATCTCAATGCTTCTAATATCAAACTTGAGACCCTCCCTATAGCATGAGATGTGACATCCAAGTCCTTCCCATTCCAATCCTGAGACCCTTCCTATAGCATGAGATGTGATATCTCTATGCTTCTAATACCAAACCTGAGACCCTTCCTATAACATGAGATGGGATATCCAACTCCTTCCCATTCCAATCCTGAGACCTTTCCGATAGCAGAGATGTGATATCTCAATGCTTATACCAAACCTGAGAACCTTCCTATGGCCTGAGATGTCATATACAACTCCTTCCCATTCCAATCCTGAGACCCTTCCTTTAGCATGAGATGTGATATCTCAATGCTTATACCAAATCTGAGACCCTTCCTATAGCATGAGATGTGATATCCAATTCCTTCCCATTCCAATCCTGAGACCCTTCCTATAGCATGAGATGTGATATCTCAATGCTTATACCAAATGTGAGACCCTTCCTATAGCTTGAGATGTGATATCCAAGTCCATCCCATTCCCATCCTTAGACCCTTCCTACAGCATGCGATGTGATATCTCAATGATTCTAATACCAAACCAGAGACTCTTCCTATAACATGAGATGGGATATCCAACTCCTTCCCATTCCAATCCTGAGCCGCTTCCGATAGCAGAGATGTGATATCTCACTGCTTATACCAAACATGAGACCCTTCCTATAACATGAGATGTGATATCCAACTCCTTCCCATTCCAAACATGAGACCCTTCCTATAACAAGAAAGTAATATCCAACTCCTACCCATTCCAATCCTGAGACCCTTCCTATAGCAAGAGATGTGATATCCAAATCCTTCCCATTCCAATCCTGAGACCCTTCCTATAACATGAGATGTGATATCCAACTCCTTCCCATTCCAATCCTGAGACACTTCCTATAGCATGAGATGTGATATCTCAATGCTTCTAATACCAAACCTGAGACTCTTCCTATAACATGAGATGGGATATCCAACTCCTTCCCATTCCAATCCTGAGACCCTTTTGATAGCAGAGATGTGATATCTCAATGTTTATACCAAACCTGAGACCCTTCCTACGGCATGAGATGTCATATTCAACTCCTTCCCATTCCAATCCTGAGACGCTTCCTATAGCATGAGATTTGATATCCAACTCCTTCCCATTCCAATCCTGAGACCCTTCCTATAGCATGAGATGTGATGTCTCAATGCTTCTAATACCAAACCTGAGATCCTTCCTATAACATGAGATGTGATATCCAACTCCTTCCATTCCAATCCTGAGACCCTTCCTATAGCATGAGATGTGATATCTCAATGATTATACCAAACCTGAGACCCTTCCTATAGCATGAGATGTGATATCCAACTCCTTCCCATTCCAATCCTGAGACCCTTCCTATAGCATGAGATGTGATATCTCAATGCTTCTAATACCAAACCTGAGATCCTTCCTCTAACATGAAATGTTAGATCCAACTCCTTCCCTTTCCAAACCTAAGAGCCTATCTATAGCATGAGATGTGATATCCAAGTCCTTCACATTCCAACCCTTAGACCCTTCCTACAGCATGCAATATGATATCTCAATGATTCTAATAACAAACCTGAGACCCGTCCTATAACATGAGATGGGATATCCAACTCCTTCCCATTCCAATCCTGAGACACTTCCGATAGCAGAGATGTGATATCTCAATGTTTATACCAAACCTGAGACCCTTCCTATAACATGAGATGTGATATCCAACTCCTTCCCGTTCCAAACCTGAGACCCTTCCTTTAGCATGAGATGTGATATCCAGCTCCTTCCCATTCCAATCCTGAGACACTTCCGATAGCATGAGATGTGATATCTCAATGCTTCTAATATCAAAACTGAGACCCTCCCTATAGCATGATATGTGATATCTAAGTCCTTCCCATTCCAATCCTGAGACCCTTCCTATAGCATGAAATGTGATATCTCAATGCTTCTACCAAACCTGAGACCCTTCCTTTAGCATGAGATGTGATATCCAACTCCTTCCCATTCCAATCCTGAGACCCTTCCTATAGCATGAGATGTGATATCTCAATACTTCTAATACCAAACCTGAGATCCTTCCGATAACATGAGATGTGATATCTCAATACTTCTAATACCAAACCTGAGATCCATCCTATAACATGAGATGTGATATCCAACTCCTTCCCTTTCCAAACCTGAGAGCTGTTCTATAGCATGAGATGTGATATCCAGGTCCTTCCCATTCCAATCCTTAGACCCTTCCTACAGCATGCAATATGATATCTCAATGATTCTAATAACAAACCTGAGACCCGTCCTATAGCATGAGATATGATATCCAAGTCCTTCCCATTCCAATCCTGAGACCCTTCCTATAACATGAAATGTGATATCCAACTCCTTCCCATTCCAACCTGAGACCTTTCCTATAGCATGAGATGGGATATCCAACTTCTTCCAAATCCAATACTGATACCCTTCCGATAGCATGAGATGTGATATCCCAATGCTTCTACCAAACCTGAGACCCATAGTATGGCATGAGATGTGATATCAAACTCCTTCCCATTCCAATCCTGAGACCCTTCCGATATCATGAGATTTGTTATCTCAATGCTTCTAATATCAAACTTGAGACCCTCCCTATAGCATGAGATGTGACATCCAAGTCCTTCCCATTCCAATCCTGAGACCCTTCCTATAGCATGAGATGTGATATCTCTATGCTTCTAATACCAAACCTGAGACCCTTCCTATAACATGAGATGGGATATCCAACTCCTTCCCATTCCAATCCTGAGACCTTTCCGATAGCAGAGATGTGATATCTCAATGCTTATACCAAACCTGAGAACCTTCCTATGGCCTGAGATGTCATATACAACTCCTTCCCATTCCAATCCTGAGACCCTTCCTTTAGCATGAGATGTGATATCTCAATGCTTATACCAAATCTGAGACACTTCCTCTAGCATGAGATGTGATATCCAATTCCTTCCCATTCCAATCCTGAGACCCTTCCTATAGCATGAGATGTGATATCTCAATGCTTATACCAAACCTGAGAGCCTACCTATAACATGAGATGTGATATCCAAGTCTATCCAATTCCAATCCTTAGACCCTTCCTACAGCATGCGATGTGATATCGCAATAATTCTAATACCAAACCAGAGACTCTTCCTATAACATGAGATGGGATATCCAACTCCTTCCCATTCCAATCCTGAGCCGCTTCCGATAGCAGAGATGTGATATCTCAATGTTTATACCAAACCTGAGACCCTTCCTATAACATGAGATGTGATATCCAACTCCTTCCCGTTCCAAACCTGAGACACTAACTATAGCATATGTGATATCCAACTCCTTCCCATTCCAAACATGAGACCCTTCCTATAGCAAGAAAGTAATATCCAACTCCTACCCATTCCAATCCTGAGACCCTTCCTATAGCAAGAGATGTGATATCCAAATCCTTCCCATTCCAATCCTGAGACCCTTCCTATAACATGAGATGTGATATCCAACTCCTTCCCATTCCAACCTGAGACACTTCCTATAGCATGAGAAGGGATATCCAACTCCTTCCCAATCCAATCCTGAGACCCTTCCGATAGCAGAGATGTGATATCTCAATGCTTATACCAAACCTGAGACCCTTCCTATGGCATGAGATGTGATATCCAACTCCTTGCCATTCAAATCCTGAGACCCTTCCTATAGCATGAGAAGGGATATCCAACTCCTTCCCAATCCAATCCTGAGACCTTTCCGATAGCAGAGATGTGATATCTCAATGCTTATACCAAACCTGAGAACCTTCCTATGGCCTGAGATGTCATATACAACTCCTTCCCATTCCAATCCTGAGACCCTTCCTTTAGCATGAGATGTGATATCTCAATGCTTATACCAAATCTGAGACACTTCCTCTAGCATGAGATGTGATATCCAATTCCTTCCCATTCCAATCCTGAGACCCTTCCTATAGCATGAGATGTGATATCTCAATGCTTATACCAAACCTGAGAGCCTACCTATAACATGAGATGTGATATCCAAGTCTATCCCATTCCAATCCTTAGACCCTTCCTACAGCATGCGATGTGATATCGCAATAATTCTAATACCAAACCAGAGACTCTTCCTATAACATGAGATGGGATATCCAACTCCTTCCCATTCCAATCCTGAGCCGCTTCCGATAGCAGAGATGTGATATCTCAATGTTTATACCAAACCTGAGACCCTTCCTATAACATGAGATGTGATATCCAACTCCTTCCCGTTCCAAACCTGAGACACTAACTATAGCATATGTGATATCCAACTCCTTCCCATTCCAAACATGAGACCCTTCCTATAGCAAGAAAGTAATATCCAACTCCTACCCATTCCAATCCTGAGACCCTTCCTATAGCAAGAGATGTGATATCCAAATCCTTCCCATTCCAATCCTGAGACCCTTCCTATAACATGAGATGTGATATCCAACTCCTTCCCATTCCAACCTGAGACACTTCCTATAGCATGAGAAGGGATATCCAACTCCTTCCCAATCCAATCCTGAGACCCTTCCGATAGCAGAGATGTGATATCTCAATGCTTATACCAAACCTGAGACCCTTCCTATGGCATGAGATGTGATATCCAACTCCTTGCCATTCAAATCCTGAGACCCTTCCTATAGCATGAGAAGGGATATCCAACTCCTTCCCAATCCAATCCTGAGACCCTTCCGATAGCAGCGACGTGATATCTCAATGCTTCTACCAAACCTGAGACCCTTCCTTTAGCATGAGATGTGATATCCAAATCCTTCACATTCCAATCCTGAGACCCTTCCTATAGCATGAGATGTGATATCTCAATGCTTCTAATACCAAACCTGAGATCCTTCCTATAACATGAGATGTGATATCCAATTCCTTCCCATTCCAAACCTGAGACCCTTCCTATTGGATGAGATGTGATATCCAACTCCTTCCCATTCCAACCCTGAGACCCTTCCTATAGCATGAGATTTGATGTCTCAATGCTTCTAATACCAAACCTGAGATCCTTCCTCTAACATGAAATGTGATATCCAACTCCTTCCCTTTCCAAACCTAAGAGCCTATCTATAGCATGAGATGTGATATCCAAGTCCTTCACATTCCAACACTTAGACCCTTCCTACAGCATGCAATATGATATCTCAATGATTCTAATAACAAACCTGAGATCCGTCCTATAACATGAGATGGGATATCCAACTCCTTCCATTCCAATCCTGAGACCCGTCCTATAGCATGAGATGTGATATCTCAAGGCTTATACCAAACCTGAGACCCTTCCTATAGCATGAGATGTGATATCCAACTGCTTCCCATTCCAATCCTGATACCCTTCCTATAGCATGAGATGTGATATCTCAATGCTTCTAATACCAAACCTGAGATCCTTCCTCTAACATGAAATGTGATATCCAACTCCTTCCCTTTCCAAACCTAAGAGCCTATCTATAGCATGAGATGTGATATCCAAGTCCTTCACATTCCAACACTTAGACCCTTCCTACAGCATGCAATATGATATCTCAATGATTCTAATAACAAACCTGAGACCCGTCCTATAACATGAGATGAGATATCCAACTCCTTCCCATTCCAATCCTGAGACACTTCCGATAGCAGAGATGTGATATCTCAATGCTTATACCAAACCTGAGACCCTTCCTATAACATGAGATGTGATATCCAAATCCTTCCCGTTCCAAACCTGAGACCCTTCCTTTAGCATGAGATGTGATATCCAGCTCCTTCCCATTCCAATCCTGAGACACTTCCGATAGCATGAGATGTGATATCTCAATGCTTCTAATATCAAAACTGAGACCCTCCCTATAGCATGATATGTGATATCTAAGTCCTTCCCATTCCAATCCTGAGACCCTCCCTATAGCATGAGATGTGATATCCAACTCCTTCCCATTCCAATCCTGAGACCCTTCCTATAGCATGAGATATGATATCTCAATACTTCTAATACCAAACGTGAGATCCTTCCGATAACATGAGATGTGATATCCAAATCCTTCCTCTTCCAAACCTGAGACCCTCCCTTTAGCATGAAATGTGATATCCAACTCCTTCCTATTCCAATCCTGAGACTCTTCTGATAGCATGAGATGTGATATCTCAATGCTTCTAATACCAAACCTGAGATCCTTCCGATAGCATGAGATGTGATATCTCAATGCTTCTAATACCAAACCTGAGATCCTTCCTATAACATGAGATGTGATATCCAAATCCTTCCCCTTCCAAACCTGAGACCCTCCCTTTAGCATGAGATGTGATATCTAACTCCTTCCCATTTTATTCCTGAGACCCTTCTGATAGCATGAGATGTGATATCTCAATGCCTCTAATACCAAACCTGAGATCCTACCTCTAACATGAAATGAGATATCCAACTCTTTCCCCTTCCAAACCAGAGAGCCTTCCTATAGCATGAGATGTGATATCCAAGTCCTTCCCATTCCAATACTGAGACCCTTCCTATAGCTTGAGATGTGATATCCAACTCCTTCCCATTCCATTTCTGAGACCCTTCCTATAGCATGAGATGTGATATCTCAATGCTTATACCAAACCTGAGAGCCTACCTATAACATGAGATGTGATATCCAAGTCCATCCCATTCCAATCCTTAGACCCTTCCTACAGCATGCGATGTGATATCTCAATGATTCTAATACCAAACCAGAGACTCTTCCTATAACATGAGATGGGATATCCAACTCCTTCCCATTCCAATTCTGAGACCCTTCCTATACTATGAGACTTGATATCTCAATGCTTCTAATACCAAACCTGAGACCCGTAATATAACATGTGATGTGATATCCAAATCCTTCCCCTTCCAAACATTAGACCCTTCCTTTATCATGAGATGTGATATCCAACTCCTTCCCATTCCAATCCTGAGACCCTTCCGATATCATGAGATGTGATATCTCAAAGCTTCTAATATCAAACTTGAGACCCTCCCTATAGCATGAGATGTGATATCCAAGTCCTTCCCATTCCAATCCTGAGACCCTTCCTATAGCATGAGATGTGATATCTCAATGCTTCTAATACCAAACCTGAGACCCTTCCTATAACATGAGATGGGAATATCCAACTCCTTCCCATTCCAATCTTGAGACCCTTCCGATAGCAGAGATGTGATATCTCAATGCTTATACCAAACCTGAGATCCTTCCTATAACATGAGATGTGATATCCAACTCCTTCCCATTCCAATCCTGAGACACTTCCTATAGCATGAGATGTGATATCTCACTGCTTATACCAAACCTGAGACCCTTCCCATAGCAGGAGATGTGATATCCAACTCCTTCCCATTCCAATCCTCAGACCCTTCCTATAGCATGAGATGTGATATCTCAATGCTTCTAATGTCAAACTTGAGACCCTACCTATAGCATGAGATGTGATATCCAAGTCCTTCCCATTCCAATCCTAAGACACTTCCTATAGCATGAGATGTGATATCTCAATGCTTCTAATACCAAACTTGAGACTCTTCCTATAACATGAGATGGGATATCCAACTCCTTCCCATTCCAATCCTGAGACCCTTTTGATAGCAGAGATGTGATATCTCAATGTTTATACCAAACCTGAGACCCTTCCTACGGCATGAGATGTCATATTCAACTCCTTCCCATTCCAATCCTGAGACCCTTCCTATAGCATGAGATTTGATATCCAACTCCTTCCCATTCCAATCCTGAGACTCTTCCTATAACATGAGATGGGATATCCAACTCCTTCCCATTCCAATCCTGAGACCCTTTTGATAGCAGAGATGTGATATCTCAATGTTTATACCAAACCTGAGACCCTTCCTACGGCATGAGATGTCATATTCAACTCCTTCCCATTCCAATCCTGAGACGCTTCCTATAGCATGAGATTTGATATCCAACTCCTTCCCATTCCAATCCTGAGACCCTTCCTATAGCATGAGATGTGATGTCTCAATGCTTCTAATACCAAACCTGAGATCCTTCCTATAACATGAGATGTGATATCCAACTCCTTCCATTCCAATCCTGAGACCCTTCCTATAGCATGAGATGTGATATATCAATGCTTATACCAAACCTGAGACCCTTCCTATAGCATGAGATGTGATATCCAACTCCTTCCCATTCCAATCCTGAGACCCTTCCTATAGCATGAGATGTGATATCTCAATGTTTCTAATACCAAACCTGAGATCCTTCCTCTAACATGAAATGTGAGATCCAACTCCTTCCCTTTCCAAACCTAAGAGCCTATCTATAGCATGAGATGTGATATCCAAGTCCTTCACATTCCAACCCTTAGACCCTTCCTACAGCATGCAATATGATATCTCAATGATTCCAATAACAAACCTGAGACCCGTCCTATAACATGAGATGGGATATCCAACTCCTTCCCATTCCAATCCTGAGACACTTCCGATAGCAGAGATGTGATATCTCAATGTTTATACCAAACCTGAGACCCTTCCTATAACATGAGATGTGATATCCAACTCCTTCCCGTTCCAAACCTGAGACTCTTCCTTTAGCATGAGATGTGATATCCAGCTCCTTCCCATTCCAATCCTGAGACACTTCCGATAGCATGAGATGTGATATCTCAATGCTTCTAATATCAAAACTGAGACCCTCCCTATAGCATGATATGTGATATCTAAGTCCTTCCCATTCCAATCCTGAGACCCTTCCTATAGCATGAGATGTGATATCTCAATGCTTCTACCAAACCTGAGACCCTTCCTTTAGCATGAGATGTGATATCCAACTCCTTCCCATTCCAATCCTGAGACCCTTCCTATAGCATGAGATGTGATATCTCAATACTTCTAATACCAAACCTGAGATCCTTCCGATAACATGAGATGTGATATCTCAATACTTCTAATACCAAACCTGAGATCCATACTATAACATGAGATGTGATATCCAACTCCTTCCCTTTCCAAACCTGAGAGCCGTTCTATAGCATGAGATGTGATATCCAGGTCCTTCCCATTCCAATCCTTAGACCCTTCCTACAGCATGCAATATGATATCTCAATGCTTATACCAAACCTGAGAACCTTCCTATGGCCTGAGATGTCATGGCCTGAGATGTCATATACAACTCCTTCCCATTCCAATCCTGAGACCCTTCCTTTAGCATGAGATGTGATATCTCAATGCTTATACCAAATCTGAGACCCTTCCTATAGCATGAGATGTGATATCCAATTCCTTCCCATTCCAATCCTGAGACCCTTCCTATAGCATGAGATGTGATATCTCAATGCTTATACCAAACCTGAGAGCCTACCTATAACATGAGATGTGATATCCAAGTCCATCCCATTCCAATCCTTAGACCCTTCCTAAAGCATGCGATGTGATATCTCAATGATTCTAATACCAAACCAGAGACTCTTCCTATAACATGAGATGGGATATCCAACTCCTTCCCATTCCAATCCTGAGCCGCTTCCGATAGCAGAGATGTGATATCTCAATGCTTATACCAAACCTAAGACCCTTCCTATAACATGAGATGTGATATCCAACTCCTTCCCGTTCCAAACCTGAGACACTAACTATAGCATATGTGATATCCAACTCCTTCCCATTCCAAACATGAGACCCTTCCTGTAGCAAGAAAGTAATATCCAACTCCTACCCATTCCAATCCTGAGACCCTTCCTATAGCAAGAGATGTGATATCCAAATCCTTCCCATTCCAATCCTGAGACCCTTCCTATAACATGAGATGTGATATCCAACTCCTTCCCATTCCAACCTGAGACACTTCCTATAGCATGAGAAGGGATATCCAACTCCTTCCCAATCCAATCCTGAGACCCTTCCGATAGCAGAGATGTGATATCTCAATGCTTATACCAAACCTGAGACCCTTCCTATGGCATGAGATGTGATATCCAACTCCTTGCCATTCAAATCCTGAGACCCTTCCTATAGCATGAGAAGGGATATCCAACTCCTTCCCAATCCAATCCTGAGACCCTTCCGATAGCAGCGACGTGATATCTCAATGCTTCTACCAAACCTGAGACCCTTCCTTTAGCATGAGATGTGATATCCAAATCCTTCACATTCCAATCCTGAGACCCTTCCGATAGCATGAGATGTGATATCTCAAAGCTTCTAATATCAAACTTGAGACCCTCCCTATAGCATGAGATGTGATATCCAAGTCCTTCCCATTCCAATCCTGAGACCCTTCCTATAGCGTGAGATGTGATATCTCAATGCTTCTAATACCAAACCTGAGACCCTTCCTATAACATGAGATGGGAATATCCAACTCCTTCCCATTCCAATCTTGAGACCCTTCCGATAGCAGAGATGTGATATCTCAATGCTTATACCAAACCTGAGATCCTTCCTATAACATGAGATGTGATATCCAACTCCTTCCCATTCCAATCCTGAGACACTTCCTATAGCATGAGATGTGATATCTCACTGCTTATACCAAACCTGAGACCCTTCCCATAGCAGGAGATGTGATATCCAACTCCTTCCCATTCCAATCCTCAGACCCTTCCTATAGCATGAGATGTGATATCTCAATGCTTCTAATGTCAAACTTGAGACCCTACCTATAGCATGAGATGTGATATCCAAGTCCTTCCCATTCCAATCCTGAGACACTTCCTATAGCATGAGATGTGATATCTCAATGCTTCTAATACCAAACCTGAGACTCTTCCTATAACATGAGATGGGATATCCAACTCCTTCCCATTCCAATCCTGAGACCCTTTTGATAGCAGAGATGTGATATCTCAATGTTTATACCAAACCTGAGACCCTTCCTACGGCATGAGATGTCATATTCAACTCCTTCCCATTCCAATCCTGAGACCCTTCCTATAGCATGAGATTTGATATCCAACTCCTTCCCATTCCAATCCTGAGACCCTTCCTATAGCATGAGATGTGATGTCTCAATGCTTCTAATACCAAACCTGAGATCCTTCCTATGACATGAGATGTGATATCCAACTCCTTCCATTCCAATCCTGAGACCATCCTATAGCATGAGATGTGATATCTCAATGCTTATACCAAACCTGAGACCCTTCCTATAGCATGAGATGTGATATCCAACTCCTTCCCATTCCAATCATGAGACCCTTCCTATAGCATGAGATGTGATATCTCAATGCTTCTAATACCAAACCTGAGATCCTTCCTCTAACATGAAATGTGAGATCCAACTCCTTCCCTTTCCAAACCTAAGAGCCTATCTATAGCATGAGATGTGATATCCAAGTCCTTCACATTCCAACCCTTAGACCCTTCCTACAGCATGCAATATGATATCTCAATGATTCTAATAACAAACCTGAGACCCGTCCTATAACATGAGATGGGATATCCAACTCCTTCCCATTCCAATCCTGAGACACTTCCGATAGCAGAGATGTGATATCTCAATGTTTATACCAAACCTGAGACCCTTCCTATAACATGAGATGTGATATCCAACTCCTTCCCGTTCCAAACCTGAGACCCTTCCTTTAGCATGAGATGTGATATCCAGCTCCTTCCCATTCCAATCCTGAGACACTTCCGATAGCATGAGATGTGATATCTCAATGCTTCTAATATCAAAACTGAGACCCTCCCTATAGCATGAGATGTGATATCCAACTCCTTCCCATTCCAATCCTGAGACCCTTCCTATAGCATGAGATGTGATATCTCAATACTTCTAATACCAAACCTGAGATCCATCCTATAACATGAGATGTGATATCCAACTCCTTCCCTTTCCAAACCTGAGAGCCGTTCTATAGCATGAGATGTGATATCCAGGTCCTTCCCATTCCAATCCTTAGACCCTTCCTACAGCATGCAATATGATATCTCAATGATTCTAATAACAAACCTGAGACCCGTCCTATAGCATGAGATATGATATCCAAGTCCTTCCCATTCCAATCCTGAGACCCTTCCTATAACATGAAATGTGATATCCAACTCCTTCCCATTCCAACCTGAGACCCTTCCTATAGCATTAGATGGGATATCCAACTTCTTCCAAATCCAATACTGATACCCTTCCGATAGCATGAGATGTGATATCCCAATGCTTCTACCAAACCTGAGACCCATACTATGGCATGAGATGTGATATCAAACTCCTTCCCATTCCAATCCTGAGACCCTTCCTATAGCTTGAGGTGTGATATCCAACTCCTTCCCATTCCAATTCTGAGACCCTTCTTATACCATGAGACTTGATATCTCAATGCTTCTAATATTAAACCTGAGACCCGTCCTATAACATGAGATGTGATATCCAAATCCTTCCCATTCCAATCCTGAGACCCTTCCGATATCATGAGATTTGTTATCTCAATGCTTCTAATATCAAACTTGAGACCGTCCCTATAGCATGAGATGTGACATCCAAGTCCTTCCCATTCCAATCCTGAGACCCTTCCTATAGCATGAGATGTGATATCTCTATGCTTCTAATACCAAACCTGAGACCCTTCCTATAACATGAGATGGGATATCCAACTCCTTCCCATTCCAATCCTGAGACCTTTCCGATAGCAGAGATGTGATATCTCAATGCTTATACCAAACCTGAGAACCTTCCTATGGCCTGAGATGTCATATACAACTCCTTCCCATTCCAATCCTGAGACCCTTCCTTTAGCATGAGATGTGATATCTCAATGCTTATACCAAATCTGAGACCCTTCCTATAGCATGAGATGTGATATCCAATTCCTTCCCATTCCAATCCTGAGACCCTTCCTATAGCATGAGATGTGATATCTCAATGCTTATACCAAATGTGAGACCCTTCCTATAGCTTGAGATGTGATATCCAAGTCCATCCCATTCCCATCCTTAGACCCTTCCTACAGCATGCGATGTGATATCTCAATGATTCTAATACCAAACCAGAGACTCTTCCTATAACATGAGATGGGATATCCAACTCCTTCCCATTCCAATCCTGAGCCGCTTCCGATAGCAGAGATGTGATATCTCACTGCTTATACCAAACCTGAGACCCTTCCTATAACATGAGATGTGATATCCAACTCCTTCCCATTCCAAACATGAGACCCTTCCTATAGCAAGAAAGTAATATCCAACTCCTACCCATTCCAATCCTGAGACCCTTCCTATAGCAAGAGATGTGATATCCAAATCCTTCCCATTCCAATCCTGAGACCCTTCCTATAACATGAGATGTGATATCCAACTCCTTCCCATTCCAATCCTGAGACACTTCCTATAGCATGAGATGTGATATCTCAATGCTTCTAATACCAAACCTGAGACTCTTCCTATAACATGAGATGGGATATCCAACTCCTTCCCATTCCAATCCTGAGACCCTTTTGATAGCAGAGATGTGATATCTCAATGTTTATACCAAACCTGAGACCCTTCCTACGGCATGAGATGTCATATTCAACTCCTTCCCATTCCAATCCTGAGACGCTTCCTATAGCATGAGATTTGATATCCAACTCCTTCCCATTCCAATCCTGAGACCCTTCCTATAGCATGAGATGTGATGTCTCAATGCTTCTAATACCAAACCTGAGATCCTTCCTATAACATGAGATGTGATATCCAACTCCTTCCATTCCAATCCTGAGACCCTTCCTATAGCATGAGATGTGATATCTCAATGATTATACCAAACCTGAGACCCTTCCTATAGCATGAGATGTGATATCCAACTCCTTCCCATTCCAATCCTGAGACCCTTCCTATAGCATGAGATGTGATATCTCAATGCTTCTAATACCAAACCTGAGATCCTTCCTCTAACATGAAATGTTAGATCCAACTCCTTCCCTTTCCAAACCTAAGAGCCTATCTATAGCATGAGATGTGATATCCAAGTCCTTCACATTCCAACCCTTAGACCCTTCCTACAGCATGCAATATGATATCTCAATGATTCTAATAACAAACCTGAGACCCGTCCTATAACATGAGATGGGATATCCAACTCCTTCCCATTCCAATCCTGAGACACTTCCGATAGCAGAGATGTGATATCTCAATGTTTATACCAAACCTGAGACCCTTCCTATAACATGAGATGTGATATCCAACTCCTTCCCGTTCCAAACCTGAGACCCTTCCTTTAGCATGAGATGTGATATCCAGCTCCTTCCCATTCCAATCCTGAGACACTTCCGATAGCATGAGATGTGATATCTCAATGCTTCTAATATCAAAACTGAGACCCTCCCTATAGCATGATATGTGATATCTAAGTCCTTCCCATTCCAATCCTGAGACCCTTCCTATAGCATGAAATGTGATATCTCAATGCTTCTACCAAACCTGAGACCCTTCCTTTAGCATGAGATGTGATATCCAACTCCTTCCCATTCCAATCCTGAGACCCTTCCTATAGCATGAGATGTGATATCTCAATACTTCTAATACCAAACCTGAGATCCTTCCGATAACATGAGATGTGATATCTCAATACTTCTAATACCAAACCTGAGATCCATCCTATAACATGAGATGTGATATCCAACTCCTTCCCTTTCCAAACCTGAGAGCTGTTCTATAGCATGAGATGTGATATCCAGGTCCTTCCCATTCCAATCCTTAGACCCTTCCTACAGCATGCAATATGATATCTCAATGATTCTAATAACAAACCTGAGACCCGTCCTATAGCATGAGATATGATATCCAAGTCCTTCCCATTCCAATCCTGAGACCCTTCCTATAACATGAAATGTGATATCCAACTCCTTCCCATTCCAACCTGAGACCTTTCCTATAGCATGAGATGGGATATCCAACTTCTTCCAAATCCAATACTGATACCCTTCCGATAGCATGAGATGTGATATCCCAATGCTTCTACCAAACCTGAGACCCATAGTATGGCATGAGATGTGATATCAAACTCCTTCCCATTCCAATCCTGAGACCCTTCCGATATCATGAGATTTGTTATCTCAATGCTTCTAATATCAAACTTGAGACCCTCCCTATAGCATGAGATGTGACATCCAAGTCCTTCCCATTCCAATCCTGAGACCCTTCCTATAGCATGAGATGTGATATCTCTATGCTTCTAATACCAAACCTGAGACCCTTCCTATAACATGAGATGGGATATCCAACTCCTTCCCATTCCAATCCTGAGACCTTTCCGATAGCAGAGATGTGATATCTCAATGCTTATACCAAACCTGAGAACCTTCCTATGGCCTGAGATGTCATATACAACTCCTTCCCATTCCAATCCTGAGACCCTTCCTTTAGCATGAGATGTGATATCTCAATGCTTATACCAAATCTGAGACACTTCCTCTAGCATGAGATGTGATATCCAATTCCTTCCCATTCCAATCCTGAGACCCTTCCTATAGCATGAGATGTGATATCTCAATGCTTATACCAAACCTGAGAGCCTACCTATAACATGAGATGTGATATCCAAGTCTATCCCATTCCAATCCTTAGACCCTTCCTACAGCATGCGATGTGATATCGCAATAATTCTAATACCAAACCAGAGACTCTTCCTATAACATGAGATGGGATATCCAACTCCTTCCCATTCCAATCCTGAGCCGCTTCCGATAGCAGAGATGTGATATCTCAATGTTTATACCAAACCTGAGACCCTTCCTATAACATGAGATGTGATATCCAACTCCTTCCCGTTCCAAACCTGAGACACTAACTATAGCATATGTGATATCCAACTCCTTCCCATTCCAAACATGAGACCCTTCCTATAGCAAGAAAGTAATATCCAACTCCTACCCATTCCAATCCTGAGACCCTTCCTATAGCAAGAGATGTGATATCCAAATCCTTCCCATTCCAATCCTGAGACCCTTCCTATAACATGAGATGTGATATCCAACTCCTTCCCATTCCAACCTGAGACACTTCCTATAGCATGAGAAGGGATATCCAACTCCTTCCCAATCCAATCCTGAGACCCTTCCGATAGCAGAGATGTGATATCTCAATGCTTATACCAAACCTGAGACCCTTCCTATGGCATGAGATGTGATATCCAACTCCTTGCCATTCAAATCCTGAGACCCTTCCTATAGCATGAGAAGGGATATCCAACTCCTTCCCAATCCAATCCTGAGACCCTTCCGATAGCAGCGACGTGATATCTCAATGCTTCTACCAAACCTGAGACCCTTCCTTTAGCATGAGATGTGATATCCAAATCCTTCACATTCCAATCCTGAGACCCTTCCTATAGCATGAGATGTGATATCTCAATGCTTCTAATACCAAACCTGAGATCCTTCCTATAACATGAGATGTGATATCCAATTCCTTCCCATTCCAAACCTGAGACCCTTCCTATTGGATGAGATGTGATATCCAACTCCTTCCCATTCCAACCCTGAGACCCTTCCTATAGCATGAGATTTGATGTCTCAATGCTTCTAATACCAAACCTGAGATCCTTCCTCTAACATGAAATGTGATATCCAACTCCTTCCCTTTCCAAACCTAAGAGCCTATCTATAGCATGAGATGTGATATCCAAGTCCTTCACATTCCAACACTTAGACCCTTCCTACAGCATGCAATATGATATCTCAATGATTCTAATAACAAACCTGAGATCCGTCCTATAACATGAGATGGGATATCCAACTCCTTCCATTCCAATCCTGAGACCCGTCCTATAGCATGAGATGTGATATCTCAAGGCTTATACCAAACCTGAGACCCTTCCTATAGCATGAGATGTGATATCCAACTGCTTCCCATTCCAATCCTGAGACCCTTCCTATAGCATGAGATGTGATATCTCAATGCTTCTAATACCAAACCTGAGATCCTTCCTCTAACATGAAATGTGATATCCAACTCCTTCCCTTTCCAAACCTAAGAGCCTATCTATAGCATGAGATGTGATATCCAAGTCCTTCACATTCCAACACTTAGACCCTTCCTACAGCATGCAATATGATATCTCAATGATTCTAATAACAAACCTGAGACCCGTCCTATAACATGAGATGAGATATCCAACTCCTTCCCATTCCAATCCTGAGACACTTCCGATAGCAGAGATGTGATATCTCAATGCTTATACCAAACCTGAGACCCTTCCTATAACATGAGATGTGATATCCAAATCCTTCCCGTTCCAAACCTGAGACCCTTCCTTTAGCATGAGATGTGATATCCAGCTCCTTCCCATTCCAATCCTGAGACACTTCCGATAGCATGAGATGTGATATCTCAATGCTTCTAATATCAAAACTGAGACCCTCCCTATAGCATGATATGTGATATCTAAGTCCTTCCCATTCCAATCCTGAGACCCTCCCTATAGCATGAGATGTGATATCCAACTCCTTCCCATTCCAATCCTGAGACCCTTCCTATAGCATGAGATATGATATCTCAATACTTCTAATACCAAACGTGAGATCCTTCCGATAACATGAGATGTGATATCCAAATCCTTCCTCTTCCAAACCTGAGACCCTCCCTTTAGCATGAAATGTGATATCCAACTCCTTCCTATTCCAATCCTGAGACTCTTCTGATAGCATGAGATGTGATATCTCAATGCTTCTAATACCAAACCTGAGATCCTTCCGATAGCATGAGATGTGATATCTCAATGCTTCTAATACCAAACCTGAGATCCTTCCTATAACATGAGATGTGATATCCAAATCCTTCCCCTTCCAAACCTGAGACCCTCCCTTTAGCATGAGATGTGATATCTAACTCCTTCCCATTTTATTCCTGAGACCCTTCTGATAGCATGAGATGTGATATCTCAATGCCTCTAATACCAAACCTGAGATCCTACCTCTAACATGAAATGAGATATCCAACTCTTTCCCCTTCCAAACCAGAGAGCCTTCCTATAGCATGAGATGTGATATCCAAGTCCTTCCCATTCCAATACTGAGACCCTTCCTATAGCTTGAGATGTGATATCCAACTCCTTCCCATTCCATTTCTGAGACCCTTCCTATAGCATGAGATGTGATATCTCAATGCTTATACCAAACCTGAGAGCCTACCTATAACATGAGATGTGATATCCAAGTCCATCCCATTCCAATCCTTAGACCCTTCCTACAGCATGCGATGTGATATCTCAATGATTCTAATACCAAACCAGAGACTCTTCCTATAACATGAGATGGGATATCCAACTCCTTCCCATTCCAATTCTGAGACCCTTCCTATACTATGAGACTTGATATCTCAATGCTTCTAATACCAAACCTGAGACCCGTAATATAACATGTGATGTGATATCCAAATCCTTCCCCTTCCAAACATTAGACCCTTCCTTTATCATGAGATGTGATATCCAACTCCTTCCCATTCCAATCCTGAGACCCTTCCGATATCATGAGATGTGATATCTCAAAGCTTCTAATATCAAACTTGAGACCCTCCCTATAGCATGAGATGTGATATCCAAGTCCTTCCCATTCCAATCCTGAGACCCTTCCTATAGCATGAGATGTGATATCTCAATGCTTCTAATACCAAACCTGAGACCCTTCCTATAACATGAGATGGGAATATCCAACTCCTTCCCATTCCAATCTTGAGACCCTTCCGATAGCAGAGATGTGATATCTCAATGCTTATACCAAACCTGAGATCCTTCCTATAACATGAGATGTGATATCCAACTCCTTCCCATTCCAATCCTGAGACACTTCCTATAGCATGAGATGTGATATCTCACTGCTTATACCAAACCTGAGACCCTTCCCATAGCAGGAGATGTGATATCCAACTCCTTCCCATTCCAATCCTCAGACCCTTCCTATAGCATGAGATGTGATATCTCAATGCTTCTAATGTCAAACTTGAGACCCTACCTATAGCATGAGATGTGATATCCAAGTCCTTCCCATTCCAATCCTAAGACACTTCCTATAGCATGAGATGTGATATCTCAATGCTTCTAATACCAAACTTGAGACTCTTCCTATAACATGAGATGGGATATCCAACTCCTTCCCATTCCAATCCTGAGACCCTTTTGATAGCAGAGATGTGATATCTCAATGTTTATACCAAACCTGAGACCCTTCCTACGGCATGAGATGTCATATTCAACTCCTTCCCATTCCAATCCTGAGACCCTTCCTATAGCATGAGATTTGATATCCAACTCCTTCCCATTCCAATCCTGAGACTCTTCCTATAACATGAGATGGGATATCCAACTCCTTCCCATTCCAATCCTGAGACCCTTTTGATAGCAGAGATGTGATATCTCAATGTTTATACCAAACCTGAGACCCTTCCTACGGCATGAGATGTCATATTCAACTCCTTCCCATTCCAATCCTGAGACGCTTCCTATAGCATGAGATTTGATATCCAACTCCTTCCCATTCCAATCCTGAGACCCTTCCTATAGCATGAGATGTGATGTCTCAATGCTTCTAATACCAAACCTGAGATCCTTCCTATAACATGAGATGTGATATCCAACTCCTTCCATTCCAATCCTGAGACCCTTCCTATAGCATGAGATGTGATATATCAATGCTTATACCAAACCTGAGACCCTTCCTATAGCATGAGATGTGATATCCAACTCCTTCCCATTCCAATCCTGAGACCCTTCCTATAGCATGAGATGTGATATCTCAATGCTTCTAATACCAAACCTGAGATCCTTCCTCTAACATGAAATGTGAGATCCAACTCCTTCCCTTTCCAAACCTAAGAGCCTATCTATAGCATGAGATGTGATATCCAAGTCCTTCACATTCCAACCCTTAGACCCTTCCTACAGCATGCAATATGATATCTCAATGATTCCAATAACAAACCTGAGACCCGTCCTATAACATGAGATGGGATATCCAACTCCTTCCCATTCCAATCCTGAGACACTTCCGATAGCAGAGATGTGATATCTCAATGTTTATACCAAACCTGAGACCCTTCCTATAACATGAGATGTGATATCCAACTCCTTCCCGTTCCAAACCTGAGACTCTTCCTTTAGCATGAGATGTGATATCCAGCTCCTTCCCATTCCAATCCTGAGACACTTCCGATAGCATGAGATGTGATATCTCAATGCTTCTAATATCAAAACTGAGACCCTCCCTATAGCATGATATGTGATATCTAAGTCCTTCCCATTCCAATCCTGAGACCCTTCCTATAGCATGAGATGTGATATCTCAATGCTTCTACCAAACCTGAGACCCTTCCTTTAGCATGAGATGTGATATCCAACTCCTTCCCATTCCAATCCTGAGACCCTTCCTATAGCATGAGATGTGATATCTCAATACTTCTAATACCAAACCTGAGATCCTTCCGATAACATGAGATGTGATATCTCAATACTTCTAATACCAAACCTGAGATCCATACTATAACATGAGATGTGATATCCAACTCCTTCCCTTTCCAAACCTGAGAGCCGTTCTATAGCATGAGATGTGATATCCAGGTCCTTCCCATTCCAATCCTTAGACCCTTCCTACAGCATGCAATATGATATCTCAATGCTTATACCAAACCTGAGAACCTTCCTATGGCCTGAGATGTCATGGCCTGAGATGTCATATACAACTCCTTCCCATTCCAATCCTGAGACCCTTCCTTTAGCATGAGATGTGATATCTCAATGCTTATACCAAATCTGAGACCCTTCCTATAGCATGAGATGTGATATCCAATTCCTTCCCATTCCAATCCTGAGACCCTTCCTATAGCATGAGATGTGATATCTCAATGCTTATACCAAACCTGAGAGCCTACCTATAACATGAGATGTGATATCCAAGTCCATCCCATTCCAATCCTTAGACCCTTCCTAAAGCATGCGATGTGATATCTCAATGATTCTAATACCAAACCAGAGACTCTTCCTATAACATGAGATGGGATATCCAACTCCTTCCCATTCCAATCCTGAGCCGCTTCCGATAGCAGAGATGTGATATCTCAATGCTTATACCAAACCTGAGACCCTTCCTATAACATGAGATGTGATATCCAACTCCTTCCCGTTCCAAACCTGAGACACTAACTATAGCATATGTGATATCCAACTCCTTCCCATTCCAAACATGAGACCCTTCCTGTAGCAAGAAAGTAATATCCAACTCCTACCCATTCCAATCCTGAGACCCTTCCTATAGCAAGAGATGTGATATCCAAATCCTTCCCATTCCAATCCTGAGACCCTTCCTATAACATGAGATGTGATATCCAACTCCTTCCCATTCCAACCTGAGACACTTCCTATAGCATGAGAAGGGATATCCAACTCCTTCCCAATCCAATCCTGAGACCCTTCCGATAGCAGAGATGTGATATCTCAATGCTTATACCAAACCTGAGACCCTTCCTATGGCATGAGATGTGATATCCAACTCCTTGCCATTCAAATCCTGAGACCCTTCCTATAGCATGAGAAGGGATATCCAACTCCTTCCCAATCCAATCCTGAGACCCTTCCGATAGCAGCGACGTGATATCTCAATGCTTCTACCAAACCTGAGACCCTTCCTTTAGCATGAGATGTGATATCCAAATCCTTCACATTCCAATCCTGAGACCCTTCCTATAGCATGAGATGTGATATCTCAATGCTTCTAATACCAAACCTGAGATCCTTCCTATAACATGAGATGTGATATCCAATTCCTTCCCATTCCAAACCTGAGACCCTTCCTATTGGATGAGATGTGATATCCAACACCTTCCCATTCCAACCCTGAGACCCTTCCTATAGCATGAGATGTGATGTCTCAATGCTTATACCAAACCTGAGACCCTTCCTATAGCATGAGATGTGATATCCAACTGCTTCCCATTCCAATCCTGAGACCCTTCCTATAGCATGAGATGTGATATCTCAATGCTTCTAATACCAAACCTGAGATCCTTCCTCTAACATGAAATGTGATATCCAACTCCTTCCCTTTCCAAACCTAAGAGCCTATCTATAGCATGAGATGTGATATCCAAGTCCTTCACATTCCAACCCTTAGACCCTTCCTACAGCATGCAATATGATATCTCAATGATTCTAATAACAAACCTGAGACCCGTCCTATAACATGAGATGGGATATCCAACTCCTTCCCATTCTAATCCTGAGACACTTCCGATAGCAGAGATGTGATATCTCAATGCTTATACCAAACCTGAGACCCTTCCTATAACATGAGATGTGATATCCAAATCCTTCCCGTTCCAAACCTGAGACCCTTCCTTTAGCATGAGATGTGATATCCAGCTCCTTCCCATTCCAATCCTGAGACACTTCCGATAGCATGAGATGTGATATCTCAATGCTTCTAATATCAAAACTGAGACCCTCCCTATAGCATGATATGTGATATCTAAGTCCTTCCCATTCCAATCCTGAGACCCTCCCTATAGCATGAGATGTGATATCCAACTCCTTCCCATTCCAATCCTGAGACCCTTCCTATAGCATGAGATATGATATCTCAATACTTCTAATACCAAACGTGAGATCCTTCCGATAACATGAGATGTGATATCCAAATCCTTCCCCTTCCAAACCTGAGACCCTCCCTTTAGCATGAAATGTGATATCCCACTCCTTCCTATTCCAATCCTGAGACTCTTCTGATAGCATGAGATGTGATATCTCAATGCTTCTAATACCAAACCTGAGATCCTTCCGATAGCATGAGATGTGATATCTCAATGCTTCTAATACCAAACCTGAGATCCTTCCTATAACATGAGATGTGATATCCAAATCCTTCCCCTTCCAAACCTGAGACCCTCCCTTTAGCATGAGATGTGATATCTCAATGCCTCTAATACCAAACCTGAGATCCTTCCGATAGCATGAGATGTGATATCTCAATGCTTCTAATACCAAACCTGAGATCCTTCCTATAACATGAGATGTGATATCCAAATCCTTCCCATTCCATTCCTGAGACCCTTCTGATAGCATGAGATGTGATATCTCAATGCCTCTAATACCAAACCTGAGATCCTACCTCTAACATGAAATGAGATATCCAACTCTTTCCCCTTCCAAACCTGAGAGCCTTCCTATAGCATGAGATGTGATATCCAAGTCCTTCCCATTCCAATACTGAGACCCTTCCTATAGCTTGAGATGTGATATCCAACTCCTTCCCATTCCAATTCTGAGACCCTTCCTATAGCATGAGATGTGATATCTCAATGCTTATACCAAACCTGAGAGCCTACCTATAGCATGAGATGTGATATCCAAGTCCATCCCATTCCAATCCTTAGACCCTTCCTACAGCATGCGATGTGATATCTCAATGATTATAATACCAAACCAGAGACTCTTCCTATAACATGAGATGGGATATCCAACTCCTTCCCATTCCAATTCTGAGACCCTTCCTATACTATGAGACTTGATATCTCAATGCTTCTAATACCAAACCTGAGACCCGTAATATAACATGAGATGTGATATCCAAATCCTTCCCCTTCCAAACCTTAGACCCTTCCTTTATCATGAGATGTGATATCCAACTCCTTCCCATTCCAATCCTGAGACCCTTCCGATATCATGAGATGTGATATCTCAAAGCTTCTAATATCAAACTTGAGACCCTCCCTATAGCATGAGATGTGATATCCAAGTCCTTCCCATTCCAATCCTGAGACCCTTCCTATAGCATGAGATGTGATATCTCAATGCTTCTAATACCAAACCTGAGACCCTTCCTATAACATGAGATGGGAATATCCAACTCCTTCCCATTCCAATCTTGAGACCCTTTCCGATAGCAGAGATGTGATATCTCAATGCTTATACCAAACCTGAGATCCTTCCTATAACATGAGATGTGATATCCAACTCCTTCCCATTCCAATCCTGAGACACTTCCTATAGCATGAGATGTGATATCTCACTACTTATACCAAACCTGAGACCCTTCCCATAGCAGGAGATGTGATATCCAACTCCTTCCCATTCCAACCTGAGACACTTCCTATAGCATGAGAAGGGATATCCAACTCCTTCCCAATCCAAGCCTGAGACCCTTCCGATAGCAGAGATGTGATATCTCAATGCTTATACCAAACCTGAGACCCTTCCTATGGCATGAGATGTGATATCCAACTCCTTGCCATTCAAATCCTGAGACCCTTCCTATAGCATGAGAAGGGATATCCAACTCCTTCCCAATCCAATCCTGAGACCCTTCCGATAGCAGCGACGTGATATCTCAATGCTTCTACCAAACCTGAGACCCTTCCTTTAGCATGAGATGTGATATCCAAATCCTTCACATTCCAATCCTGAGACCCTTCCTATAGCATGAGATGTGATATCTCAATGCTTCTAATACCAAACCTGAGATCCTTCCTATAACATGAGATGTGATATCCAATTCCTTCCCATTCCAAACCTGAGACCCTTCCTATTGGATGAGATGTGATATCCAACTCCTTCCCATTCCAACCCTGAGACCCTTACTATAGCATGAGATGTGATGTCTCAATGCGTCTAATACCAAACCTGAGATCCTTCCTATAACATGAGATGTGATATCCAACTCCTTCCATTCCAATCCTGAGACCCGTCCTATAGCATGAGATGTGATATCTCAATGCTTATACCAAACCTGAGACCCTTCCTATAGCATGAGATGTGATATCCAACTGCTTCCCATTCCAATCCTGAGACCCTTCCTATAGCATGAGATGTGATATCTCAATGCTTCTAATACCAAACCTGAGATCCTTCCTCTAACATGAAATGTGATATCCAACTCCTTCCCTTTCCAAACCTAAGAGCCTATCTATAGCATGAGATGTGATATCCAAGTCCTTCACATTCCAACCCTTAGACCCTTCCTACAGCATGCAATATGATATCTCAATGATTCTAATAACAAACCTGAGACCCGTCCTATAACATGAGATGGGATATCCAACTCCTTCCCATTCCAATCCTGAGACACTTCCGATAGCAGAGATGTGATATCTCAATGCTTATACCAAACCTGAGACCCTTCCTATAACATGAGATGTGATATCCAAATCCTTCCCGTTCCAAACCTGAGACCCTTCCTTTAGCATGAGATGTGATATCCAGCTCCTTCCCATTCCAATCCTGAGACACTTCCGATAGCATGAGATGTGATATCTCAATGCTTCTAATATCAAAACTGAGACCCTCCCTATAGCATGATATGTGATATCTAAGTCCTTCCCATTCCAATCCTGAGACCCTCCCTATAGCATGAGATGTGATATCCAACTCCTTCCCATTCCAATCCTGAGACCCTTCCTATAGCATGAGATATAATATCTCAATACTTCTAATACCAAACGTGAGATCCTTCCGATAACATGAGATGTGATATCCAAATCCTTCCCCTTCCAAACCTGAGACCCTCCCTTTAGCATGAAATGTGATATCCAACTCCTTCCTATTCCAATCCTGAGACTCTTCTGATAGCATGAGATGTGATATCTCAATGCTTCTAATACCAAACCTGAGATCCTTCCGATAGCATGAGATGTGATATCTCAATGCTTCTAATACCAAACCTGAGATCCTTCCTATAACATGAGATGTGATATCCAAATCCTTCCCCTTCCAAACCTGAGACCCTCCCTTTAGCATGAGATGTGATATCTAACTCCTTCCCATTCCATTCCTGAGACCCTTCTGATAGCATGAGATGTGATATCTCAATGCCTCTAATACCAAACCTGAGATCCTACCTCTAACATGAAATGAGATATCCAACTCTTTCCCCTTCCAAACCTGAGAGCCTTCCTATAGCATGAGATGTGATATCCAAGTCCTTCCCATTCCAATACTGAGACCCTTCCTATAGCTTGAGATGTGATATCCAACTCCTTCCCATTCCAATTCTGAGACCCTTCCTATAGCATGAGATGTGATATCTCAATGCTTATACCAAACCTGAGAGCCTACCTATAGCATGAGATGTGATATCCAAGTCCATCCCATTCCAATCCTTAGACCCTTCCTACAGCATGCGATGTGATATCTCAATGATTCTAATACCAAACCAGAGACTCTTCCTATAACATGAGATGAGATATCCAACTCCTTCCCATTCCAATTCTGAGACCCTTCCTATACTATGAGACTTGATATCTCAATGCTTCTAATACCAAACCTGAGACCCGTAATATAACATGAGATGTGATATCCAAATCCTTCCCCTTCCAAACCTTAGACCCTTCCTTTATCATGAGATGTGATATCCAACTCCTTCCCATTCCAATCCTGAGACCCTTCCGATATCATGAGATGTGATATCTCAAAGCTTCTAATATCAAACTTGAGACCCTCCCTATAGCATGAGATGTGATATCCAAGTCCTTCCCATTCCAATCCTGAGACCCTTCCTATAGCATGAGATGTGATATCTCAATGCTTCTAATACCAAACCTGAGACCCTTCCTATAACATGAGATGGGAATATCCAACTCCTTCCCATTCCAATCTTGAGACCCTTCCGATAGCAGAGATGTGATATCTCAATGCTTATACCAAACCTGAGATCCTTCCTATAACATGAGATGTGATATTCAACTCCTTCCCATTCCAATCCTGAGACACTTCCTATAGCATGAGATGTGATATCTCACTGCTTATACCAAACCTGAGACCCTTCCCATAGCAGGAGATGTGATATCCAACTCCTTCCCATTCCAATCCTCAGACCCTTCCTATAGCATGAGATGTGATATCTCAATGCTTCTAATGTCAAACTTGAGACCCTACCTATAGCATGAGATGTGATATCCAAGTCCTTCCCATTCCAATCCTAAGACACTTCCTATAGCATGAGATGTGATATCTCAATGCTTCTAATACCAAACTTGAGACTCTTCCTATAACATGAGATGGGATATCCAACTCCTTCCCATTCCAATCCTGAGACCCTTTTGATAGCAGAGATGTGATATCTCAATGTTTATACCAAACCTGAGACCCTTCCTACGGCATGAGATGTCATATTCAACTCCTTCCCATTCCAATCCTGAGACCCTTCCTATAGCATGAGATTTGATATCCAACTCCTTCCCATTCCAATCCTGAGACCCTTCCTATAGCATGAGATGTGATGTCTCAATGCTTCTAATACCAAACCTGAGATCCTTCCTATAACATGAGATGTGATATCCAACTCCTTCCATTCCAATCCTGAGACCCTTCCTATAGCATGAGATGTGATATCTCAATGCTTATACCAAACCTGAGACCCTTCCTATAGCATGAGATGTGATATCCAACTCCTTCCCATTCCAATCCTGAGACCCTTCCTATAGCATGAGATGTGATATCTCAATGCTTCTAATACCAAACCTGAGATCCTTCCTCTAACATGAAATGTGAGATCCAACTCCTTCCCTTTCCAAACCTAAGAGCCTATCTATAGCATGAGATGTGATATCCAAGTCCTTCACATTCCAACCCTTAGACCCTTCCTACAACATGCAATATGATATCTCAATGATTCCAATAACAAACCTGAGACCCGTCCTATAACATGAGATGGGATATCCAACTCCTTCCCATTCCAATCCTGAGACACTTCCGATAGCAGAGATGTGATATCTCAATGTTTATACCAAACCTGAGACCCTTCCTATAACATGAGATGTGATATCCAACTCCTTCCCGTTCCAAACCTGAGACCCTTCCTTTAGCATGAGATGTGATATCCAGCTCCTTCCCATTCCAATCCTGAGACACTTCCGATAGCATGAGATGTGATATCTCAATGCTTCTAATATCAAAACTGAGACCCTCCCTATAGCATGATATGTGATATCTAAGTCCTTCCCATTCCAATCCTGAGACCCTTCCTATAGCATGAGATGTGATATCTCAATGCTTCTACCAAACCTGAGACCCTTCCTTTAGCATGAGATGTGATATCCAACTCCTTCCCAATCCAATCCTGAGACCCTTCCTATAGCATGAGATGTGATATCTCAATACTTCTAATACCAAACCTGAGATCCTTCCGATAACATGAGATGTGATATCTCAATACTTCTAATACCAAACCTGAGATCCATCCTATAACATGAGATGTGATATCCAACTCCTTCCCTTTCCAAACCTGAGAGCCGTTCTATAGCATGAGATGTGATATCCAGGTCCTTCCCATTCCAATCCTTAGACCCTTCCTACAGCATGCAATATGATATCTCAATGCTTACACCAAACCTGAGAACCTTCCTATGGCCTGAGATGTCATGGCCTGAGATGTCATATACAACTCCTTCCCATTCCAATCCTGAGACCCTTCCTTTAGCATGAGATGTGATATCTCAATGCTTATACCAAATCTGAGACCCTTCCTATAGCATGAGATGTGATATCCAATTCCTTCCCATTCCAATCCTGAGACCCTCCCTATAGCATGAGATGTGATATCTCAATGCTTATACCAAACCTGAGAGCCTACCTATAACATGAGATGTGATATCCAAGTACATCCCATTCCAATCCTTAGACCCTTCCTACAGCATGCGATGTGATATCTCAATGATTCTAATACCAAACCAGAGACTCTTCCTATAACATGAGATGGGATATCCAACTCCTTCCCATTCCAATCCTGAGCCGCTTCCGATAGCAGAGATGTGATATCTCAATGCTTATACCAAACCTGAGACCCTTCCTATAACATGAGATGTGATATCCAACTCCTTCCCGTTCCAAACCTGAGACACTAACTATAGCATATGTGATATCCAACTCCTTCCCATTCCAAACATGAGACCCTTCCTATAGCAAGAAAGTAATATCCAACTCCTACCCATTCCAATCCTGAGACCCTTCCTATAGCAAGAGATGTGATATCCAAATCCTTCCCATTCCAATCCTGAGACCCTTCCTATAACATGAGATGTGATATCCAACTCCTTCCCATTCCAACCTGAGACACTTCCTAAAGCATGAGAAGGGATATCCAACTCCTTCCCAATCCAATCCTGAGACCCTTCCGATAGCAGAGATGTGATATCTCAATGCTTATACCAAACCTGAGACCCTTCCTATGGCATGAGATGTGATATCCAACTCCTTGCCATTCAAATCCTGAGACCCTTCCTATAGCATGAGAAGGGATATCCAACTCCTTCCCAATCCAATCCTGAGACCCTTCCGATAGCAGCGACGTGATATCTCAATGCTTCTACCAAACCTGAGACCCTTCCTTTAGCATGAGATGTGATATCCAAATCCTTCACATTCCAATCCTGAGACCCTTCCTATAGCATGAGATGTGATATCTCAATGCTTCTAATACCAAACCTGAGATCCTTCCTATAACATGAGATGTGATATCCAATTCCTTCCCATTCCAAACCTGAGACCCTTCCTATTGGATGAGATGTGATATCCAACTCCTTCCCATTCCAACCCTGAGACCCTTCCTATAGCATGAGATGTGATGTCTCAATGCGTCTAATACCAAACCTGAGATCCTTCCTATAACATGAGATGTGATATCCAACTCCTTCCATTCCAATCCTGAGACCCGTCCTATAGCATGAGATGTGATATCTCAATGCTTATACCAAACCTGAGACCCTTCCTATAGCATGAGATGTGATATCCAACTGCTTCCCATTCCAATGCTGAGACCCTTCCTATAGCATGAGATGTGATATCTCAATGCTTCTAATACCAAACCTGAGATCCTTCCTCTAACATGAAATGTGATATCCAACTCCTTCCCTTTCCAAACCTAAGAGCCTATCTATAGCATGAGATGTGATATCCAAGTCCTTCACATTCCAACCCTTAGACCCTTCCTACAGCATGCAATATGATATCTCAATGATTCTAATAACAAACCTGAGACCCGTCCTATAACATGAGATGGGATATCCAACTCCTTCCCATTCCAATCCTGAGACACTTCCGATAGCAGAGATGTGATATCTCAATGCTTATACCAAACCTGAGACCCTTCCTATAACATGAGATGTGATATCCAAATCCTTCCCGTTCCAAACCTGAGACCCTTCCTTTAGCATGAGATGTGATATCCAGCTCCTTCCCATTCCAATCCTGAGACACTTCCGATAGCATGAGATGTGATATCTCAATGCTTCTAATATCAAAACTGAGACCCTCCCTATAGCATGATATGTGATATCTAAGTCCTTCCCATTCCAATCCTGAGACCCTCCCTATAGCATGAGATGTGATATCCAACTCCTTCCCATTCCAATCCTGAGACCCTTCCTATAGCATGAGATATGATATCTCAATACTTCTAATACCAAACGTGAGATCCTTCCGATAACATGAGATGTGATATCCAAATCCTTCCCCTTCCAAACCTGAGACCCTCCCTTTAGCATGAAATGTGATATCCAACTCCTTCCTATTCCAATCCTGAGACTCTTCTGATAGCATGAGATGTGATATCTCAATGCTTCTAATACCAAACCTGAGATCCTTCCGATAGCATGAGATGTGATATCTCAATGCTTCTAATACCAAACCTGAGATCCTTCCTATAACATGAGATGTGATATCCAAATCCTTCCCCTTCCAAACCTGAGACCCTCCCTTTAGCATGAGATGTGATATCTAACTCCTTCCCATTCCATTCCTGAGACCCTTCTGATAGCATGAGATGTGATATCTCAATGCCTCTAATACCAAACCTGAGATCCTACCTCTAACATGAAATGAGATATCCAACTCTTTCCCCTTCCAAACCTGAGAGCCTTCCTATAGCATGAGATGTGATATCCAAGTCCTTCCCATTCCAATACTGAGACCCTTCCTACAGCTTGAGATGTGATATCCAACTCCTTCCCATTCCAATTCTGAGACCCTTCCTATAGCATGAGATGTGATATCTCAATGCTTATACCAAACCTGAGAGCCTACCTATAGCATGAGATGTGATATCCAAGTCCATCCCATTCCAATCCTTAGACCCTTCCTACAGCATGCGATGTGATATCTCAATGATTCTAATACCAAACCAGAGACTCTTCCTATAACATGAGATGGGATATCCAACTCCTTCCCATTCCAATTCTGAGACCCTTCCTATACTATGAGACTTGATATCTCAATGCTTCTAATACCAAACCTGAGACCCGTAATATAACATGAGATGTGATATCCAAATCCTTCCCCTTCCAAACCTTAGACCCTTCCTTTATCATGAGATGTGATATCCAACTCCTTCCCATTCCAATCCTGAGACCCTTCCGATATCATGAGATGTGATATCTCAAAGCTTCTAATATCAAACTTGAGACCCTCCCTATAGCATGAGATGTGATATCCAAGTCCTTCCCATTCCAATCCTGAGACCCTTCCTATAGCATGAGATGTGATATCTCAATGCTTCTAATACCAAACCTGAGACCCTTCCTATAACATGAGATGGGAATATCCAACTCCTTCCCATTCCAATCTTGAGACCCTTCCGATAGCAGAGATGTGATATCTCAATGCTTATACCACACCTGAGATCCTTCCTATAACATGAGATGTGATATCCAACTCCTTCCCATTCCAATCCTGAGACACTTCCTATAGCATGAGATGTGATATCTCACTGCTTATACCAAACCTGAGACCCTTCCCATAGCAGGAGATGTGATATCCAACTCCTTCCCATTCCAATCCTCAGACCCTTCCTATAGCATGAGATGTGATATCTCAATGCTTCTAATGTCAAACTTGAGACCCTACCTATAGCATGAGATGTGATATCCAAGTCCTTCCCATTCCAATCCTGAGACACTTCCTATACCATGAGATGTGATATCTCAATGCTTCTAATACCAAACCTGAGACTCTTTCTATAACATGAGATGGGATATCCAACTCCTTCCAATTCCAATCCTGAGACCCTTTTGATAGCAGAGATGTGATATCTCAATGTTTATACCAAACCTGTGACCCTTCCTACGGCATGAGATGTCATATTCAACTCCTTCCCATTCCAATCCTGAGACCCTTCCTATAGCATGAGATTTGATATCCAACTCCTTCCCATTCCAATCCTGAGACCCTTCCTATAGCATGAGATGTGATGTCTCAATGCTTCTAATACCAAACCTGAGATCCTTCCTATAACATGAGATGTGATATCCAACTCCTTCCATTCCAATCCTGAGACCCTTCCTATAGCATGAGATGTGATATCTCAATGCTTATACCAAACCTGAGACCCTTCCTATAGCATGAGATTTGATATCCAATTCCTTCCCATTCCAATCCTGAGACCCTTCCTATAGCCTGAGATGTGATATCTCAATGCCTCTAATACCAAACCTGAGATCCTTCCTCTAACATGAAATGTGATATCCAACTCCTTCACTTTCCAAACCTGAGAGCCTATCTATAGCATGAGATGTGATATCCAAGTCCTTCGCATTCCAATCCTTAGACCCTTCCTACAGCATGCAATATGATATCTCAATGATTCTAATAAAAAACCTGAGACCCGTCCTATAACATGAGATGGGATATCCAACTCCTTCCCATTCCAATCCTGAGACACTTCCGATAGCAGAGATGTGATATCTCAATGTTTATACCAAACCTGAGACCCTTCCTATAACATGAGATGTGATATCCAACTCCTTCCCGTTCCAAACCTGAGACCCTTCCTTTAGCATGAGATGTGATATCCAGCTCCTTCCCATTCCAATCCTGAGACACTTCCGATAGCATGAGATGTGATATCTCAATGCTTCTAATATCAAAACTGAGACCCTCCCTATAGCATGATATGTGATATCTAAGTCCTTCCCATTCCAATCCTGAGACCCTTCCTATAGCATGAGATGTGATATCTCAATGCTTCTACCAAACCTGAGACCCTTCCTTTAGCATGAGATGTGATATCCAACTCCTTCCCATTCCAATCCTGAGACCCTTCCTATAGCATGAGATGTGATATCTAAATACTTCTAATACCAAACCTGAGATCCTTCCGATAACATGAGATGTGATATCTCAATACTTCTAATACCAAACCTGAGATCCATCCTATAACATGAGATGTGATATCCAAATCCTTCCCCTTCCAAACCTGAGACCCTCCCTTTAGCATGAGATGTGATATCCAACTCCTTCCCATTCCAATCCTGAGACCCTTCTGATAGCATAAGATATGATATCTCAATGCTTCTATACCAAACCTGAGATCCTTCCGATAGCATGAGATGTGATATCTCAATACTTCTAATACCAAACCTGAGATCCTTCCTATAACATGAGATGTGATATCCAAATCCTTATCTTCCAAACCTGAGACCCTCCCTTTACCATGAGATGTGATATCCAACTCCTTCCCATTCCTATCCTGAGACTCTTCTGATAGCATAAGATATGATATCTCAATGCTTCTATACCAAACCTGAGATCCTTCTGATAGCATGAGATGTGATATCTCAATGCTTCTAATACCAAACCTGAGATCCTACCTCTAACATGAAATGTGATATCCAACTCTTTCCCCTTGCAAACCTGAGAGCCTTCCTATAGCATGAGATGTGATATCCAAGTCCTTCCCATTCCAATCCTGAGACCCTTCCTATAACATGAGATGTGATATCCAACTCCTTCCCATTCCAACCTGAGACCCTTCCTATAGCATGAGATGGGATATCTAACTCCTTCCAAATCCAATCCCGATACCCTTCCGATAGCATGAGATGTGATAACCCAATGCTTCTACCAAACCTGAGACCCATATTATGGCATGAGATGTGATATCAAACTCCTTCCCATTCTAATCCTGAGACCCTTCCTTTATCATGAGATGTGATATCCAACTCCTTCCCATTCCAATCTTGAGACCCTTCCGATATCATGAAATGTGATATCTCAATGCTTCTATCAAACTTGAGACCCTCCCTATAGCATGAGATGTGATATCCAACTCCTTCCCATTCCAATCCTGAGACCCTTCCTACAGCATGCAATATGATATCTCAATGATTCTAATAACAAACCTGAGACCCGTCCTATAGCATGAGATATGATATCCAAGTCCTTCCCATTCCAATCCTGAGACCCTTCCTATAACATGAATTGTGATATCCAACTCCTTCCCATTCCAACCTGAGACCCTTCCTATAGCATGAGATGGGATATCCAACTTCTTCCAAATCCAATACTGATACCCTTCCGATAGCATGAGATGTGATATCCCAATGCTTCTACCAAACCTGAGACCCATACTATGGCATGAGATGTGATATCAAACTCCTTTCCATTCCAATCCTGAGACCCTTCCTATAGCTTGAGGTGTGATATCCAACTCCTTCCCATTCCAATTCTGAGACCCTTCTTATACCATGAGACTTGATATCTCAATGCTTCTAATACCAAACCTGAGACCCGTCCTATAACATGAGATGTGATATCCAAATCCTTCCCCTTCCAAACCTTAGACCCTTCCTTTATCATGAGATGTGGTATCCAACTCCTTCCCATTCCAATCCTGAGACCCTTCTGATAGCATGAGATGTGATATCTCAATGCTTCTAATACCAAACCTGAGATCCTTCCGATAGCATGAGATGTGATATCTCAATGCTTCTAATACCAAACCTGAGATCCTTCCTATAACATGAGATGTGATATCCAAATCCTTCCCCTTCCAAACCTGAGACCCTCCCTTTAGCATGAGATGTGATATCCAACTCCTTCCCATTCCATTCCTGAGACCCTTCTGATAGCATGAGATGTGATATATCAATGCCTCTAACACCAAACCTGAGATCCTACCTCTAACATGAAATGTGATATCCAACTCTTTCCCCTTCCAAACCTGAGAGCCTTCCTATAGCATGAGATGTGATATCCAGGTCCTTCCCATTCCAATCCAGAGACCCTTCCTATAGCTTGAGATGTGATATCCAACTCCTTCCCATTCCAATTCTGAGACCCTTCCTATACTCTGAGACTTGATATCTCAATGCTTCTAATACCAAACCTGAGACCCGTAATATAACATGAGATGTGATATCCAAATCCTTCCCCTTCCAAACCTTAGACCCTTCCTTTATCATGAGATGTGATATCCAACTCCTTCCCATTCCAATCCTGAGACCCTTCCCATATCATGAGATGTGATATCTCAAAGCTTCTAATATCAAACTTGAGACCCTCCCTATAGCATGAGATGTGATATCCAAGTCCTTCCCATTCCAATCCTGAGACCCTTCCTATAGCATGAGATGTGATATCTCAATGCTTCTAATACCAAACCTGAGACCCTTCCTATAACATGAGATGGGAATATCCAACTCCTTCCCATTCCAATCCTGAGACCCTTCCGATAGCAGAGATGTGATATCTCAATGCTTATACCAAACCTGAGACCCTTCCTATGGCATGAGATGTGATATCCAACTCCTTGCCATTCAAATCCTGAGACCCTTCCTATAGCATGAGAAGGGATATCCAACTCCTTCCCAATCCAATCCTGAGACCCTTCCGATAGCAGAGACGTGATATCTCAATGCTTCTACCAAACCTGAGACCCTTCCTTTAGCATGAGATGTGATATCCAAATCCTTCACATTCCAATCCTGAGACCCTTCCTATAGCATGAGATGTGATATCTCAATGCTTCTAATACCAAACCTGAGATCCTTCCTATAACATGAGATGTGATATCCAATTCCTTCCCATTCCAACCCTGAGACCCTTCCTATAGCATGAGATGTGATGTCTCAATGCTTCTAATACCAAACCTGAGATCCTTCCTATAACATGAGATGTGATATCCAACTCCTTCCATTCCAATCCTGAGACCCGTCCTATAGCATGAGATGTGATATCTCAATGCTTATACCAAACCTGAGACCCTTCCTATAGCATGAGATGTGATATCCAACTACTTTCCATTCCAATCCTGAGACCCTTCCTATAGCATGAGATGTGATATCTCAATGCTTCTAATACCAAACCTGAGATCCTTCCTCTAACATGAAATGTGATATCCAACTCCTTCCCTTTCCAAACCTAAGTGCCTATCTATAGCATGAGATGTGATATCCAAGTCCTTCCCATTCCAATCCTTAGACCCTTCCTACAGCATGCAATATGATATCTCAATGATTCTAATAACAAACCTGAGACCCGTCCTATAGCATGAGATATGATATCCAAGTCCTTCCCATTCCAATCCTGAGACCCTTCCTATAACATGAAATGTGATATCCAACTCCTTCCCATTCCAACCTGAGACCCTTCCTATAGCATGAGATGGGATATCCAACTTCTTCCAAATCCAATACTGATACCCGTCCTATAGCATGAGATGTGATATCCAAATCCTTCCCCTTCCAAACCTTAGACCCTTCCTTTATCATGAGATGTGATATCCAACTCCTTCCCATTCCAATCCTGAGACCCTTCCGATATCATGAGATGTGATATCTCAAAGCTTCTAATATCAAACTTGAGACCCTCCCTATAGCATGAGATGTGATATCCAAGTCCTTCCCATTCCAATCCTGAGACCCTTCCTATAGCATGAGATGTGATATCTCAATGCTTCTAATACCAAACCTGAGACCCTTCCTATAACATGAGATGGGAATATCCAACTCCTTCCCATTCCAATCTTGAGACCCTTCCGACAGCAGAGATGTGATATCTCAATGCTTATACCACACCTGAGATCCTTCCTATAACATGAGATGTGATATCCAACTCCTTCCCATTCCAATCCTGAGACACTTCCTATAGCATGAGATGTGATATCTCACTGCTTATACCAAACCTGAGACCCTTCCCATAGCAGGAGATGTGATATCCAACTCCTTCCCATTCCAATCCTCAGACCCTTCCTATAGCATGAGATGTGATATCTCAATGCTTCTAATGTCAAACTTGAGACCCTACCTATAGCATGAGATGTGATATCCAAGTCCTTCCCATTCCAATCCTGAGACACTTCCTATACCATGAGATGTGATATCTCAATGCTTCTAATACCAAACCTGAGACTCTTTCTATAACATGAGATGGGATATCCAACTCCTTCCAATTCCAATCCTGAGACCCTTTTGATAGCAGAGATGTGATATCTCAATGTTTATACCAAACCTGTGACCCTTCCTACGGCATGAGATGTCATATTCAACTCCTTCCCATTCCAATCCTGAGACCCTTCCTATAGCATGAGATTTGATATCAAACTCCTTCCCATTCCAATCCTGAGACCCTTCCTATAGCATGAGATGTGATGTCTCAATGCTTCTAATACCAAACCTGAGATCCTTCCTATAACATGAGATGTGATATCCAACTCCTTCCATTCCAATCCTGAGACCCTTCCTATAGCATGAGATGTGATATCTCAATGCTTATACCAAACCTGAGACCCTTCCTATAGCATGAGATTTGATATCCAACTCCTTCCCATTCCAATCCTGAGACCCTTCCTATAGCCTGAGATGTGATATCTCAATGCCTCTAATACCAAACCTGAGATCCTTCCTCTAACATGAAATGTGATATCCAACTCCTTCACTTTCCAAACCTGAGAGCCTATCTATAGCATGAGATGTGATATCCAAGTCCTTCGCATTCCAATCCTTAGACCCTTCCTACAGCATGCAATATGATATCTCAATGATTCTAATAAAAAACCTGAGACCCGTCCTATAACATGAGATGGGATATCCAACTCCTTCCCATTCCAATCCTGAGACACTTCCGATAGCAGAGATGTGATATCTCAATGTTTATACCAAACCTGAGACCCTTCCTATAACATGAGATGTGATATCCAACTCCTTCCCGTTCCAAACCTGAGACCCTTCCTTTAGCATGAGATGTGATATCCAGCTCCTTCCCATTCCAATCCTGAGACACTTCCGATAGCATGAGATGTGATATCTCAATGCTTCTAATATCAAAACTGAGACCCTCCCTATAGCATGATATGTGATATCTAAGTCCTTCCCATTCCAATCCTGAGACCCTTCCTATAGCATGAGATGTGATATCTCAATGCTTCTACCAAACCTGAGACCCTTCCTTTAGCATGAGATGTGATATCCAACTCCTTCCCATTCCAATCCTGAGACCCTTCCTATAGCATGAGATGTGATATCTAAATACTTCTAATACCAAACCTGAGATCCTTCCGATAACATGAGATGTGATATCTCAATACTTCTAATACCAAACCTGAGATCCATCCTATAACATGAGATGTGATATCCAAATCCTTCCCCTTCCAAACCTGAGACCCTCCCTTTAGCATGAGATGTGATATCCAACTCCTTCCCATTCCAATCCTGAGACCCTTCTGATAGCATAAGATATGATATCTCAATGCTTCTATACCAAACCTGAGATCCTTCCGATAGCATGAGATGTGATATCTCAATACTTCTAATACCAAACCTGAGATCCTTCCTATAACATGAGATGTGATATCCAAATCCTTATCTTCCAAACCTGAGACCCTCCCTTTACCATGAGATGTGATATCCAACTCCTTCCCATTCCAATCCTGAGACTCTTCTGATAGCATAAGATATGATATCTCAATGCTTCTATACCAAACCTGAGATCCTTCTGATAGCATGAGATGTGATATCTCAATGCTTCTAATACCAAACCTGAGATCCTACCTCTAACATGAAATGTGATATCCAACTCTTTCCCCTTGCAAACCTGAGAGCCTTCCTATAGCATGAGATGTGATATCCAAGTCCTTCCCATTCCAATCCTGAGACCCTTCCTATAACATGAGATGTGATATCCAACTCCTTCCCATTCCAACCTGAGACCCTTCCTATAGCATGAGATGGGATATCTAACTCCTTCCAAATCCAATCCCGATACCCTTCCGATAGCATGAGATGTGATAACCCAATGCTTCTACCAAACCTGAGACCCATATTATGGCATGAGATGTGATATCAAACTCCTTCCCATTCTAATCCTGAGACCCTTCCTTTATCATGAGATGTGATATCCAACTCCTTCCCATTCCAATCTTGAGACCCTTCCGATATCATGAAATGTGATATCTCAATGCTTCTATCAAACTTGAGACCCTCCCTATAGCATGAGATGTGATATCCAACTCCTTCCCATTCCAATCCTGAGACCCTTCCTACAGCATGCAATATGATATCTCAATGATTCTAATAACAAACCTGAGACCCGTCCTATAGCATGAGATATGATATCCAAGTCCTTCCCATTCCAATCCTGAGACCCTTCCTATAACATGAATTGTGATATCCAACTCCTTCCCATTCCAACCTGAGACCCTTCCTATAGCATGAGATGGGATATCCAACTTCTTCCAAATCCAATACTGATACCCTTCCGATAGCATGAGATGTGATATCCCAATGCTTCTACCAAACCTGAGACCCATACTATGGCATGAGATGTGATATCAAACTCCTTTCCATTCCAATCCTGAGACCCTTCCTATAGCTTGAGGTGTGATATCCAACTCCTTCCCATTCCAATTCTGAGACCCTTCTTATACCATGAGACTTGATATCTCAATGCTTCTAATACCAAACCTGAGACCCGTCCTATAACATGAGATGTGATATCCAAATCCTTCCCCTTCCAAACCTTAGACCCTTCCTTTATCATGAGATGTGGTATCCAACTCCTTCCCATTCCAATCCTGAGACCCTTCTGATAGCATGAGATGTGATATCTCAATGCTTCTAATACCAAACCTGAGATCCTTCCGATAGCATGAGATGTGATATCTCAATGCTTCTAATACCAAACCTGAGATCCTTCCTATAACATGAGATGTGATATCCAAATCCTTCCCCTTCCAAACCTGAGACCCTCCCTTTAGCATGAGATGTGATATCCAACTCCTTCCCATTCCATTCCTGAGACCCTTCTGATAGCATGAGATGTGATATATCAATGCCTCTAACACCAAACCTGAGATCCTACCTCTAACATGAAATGTGATATCCAACTCTTTCCCCTTCCAAACCTGAGAGCCTTCCTATAGCATGAGATGTGATATCCAGGTCCTTCCCATTCCAATCCAGAGACCCTTCCTATAGCTTGAGATGTGATATCCAACTCCTTCCCATTCCAATTCTGAGACCCTTCCTATACTCTGAGACTTGATATCTCAATGCTTCTAATACCAAACCTGAGACCCGTAATATAACATGAGATGTGATATCCAAATCCTTCCCCTTCCAAACCATAGACCCTTCCTTTATCATGAGATGTGATATCCAACTCCTTCCCATTCCAATCCTGAGACCCTTCCCATATCATGAGATGTGATATCTCAAAGCTTCTAATATCAAACTTGAGACCCTCCCTATAGCATGAGATGTGATATCCAAGTCCTTCCCATTCCAATCCTGAGACCCTTCCTATAGCATGAGATGTGATATCTCAATGCTTCTAATACCAAACCTGAGACCCTTCCTATAACATGAGATGGGAATATCCAACTCCTTCCCATTCCAATCCTGAGACCCTTCCGATAGCAGAGATGTGATATCTCAATGCTTATACCAAACCTGAGACCCTTCCTATGGCATGAGATGTGATATCCAACTCCTTGCCATTCAAATCCTGAGACCCTTCCTATAGCATGAGAAGGGATATCCAACTCCTTCCCAATCCAATCCTGAGACCCTTCCGATAGCAGAGACGTGATATCTCAATGCTTCTACCAAACCTGAGACCCTTCCTTTAGCATGAGATGTGATATCCAAATCCTTCACATTCCAATCCTGAGACCCTTCCTATAGCATGAGATGTGATATCTCAATGCTTCTAATACCAAACCTGAGATCCTTCCTATAACATGAGATGTGATATCCAATTCCTTCCCATTCCAACCCTGAGACCCTTCCTATAGCATGAGATGTGATGTCTCAATGCTTCTAATACCAAACCTGAGATCCTTCCTATAACATGAGATGTGATATCCAACTCCTTCCATTCCAATCCTGAGACCCGTCCTATAGCATGAGATGTGATATCTCAATGCTTATACCAAACCTGAGACCCTTCCTATAGCATGAGATGTGATATCCAACTACTTTCCATTCCAATCCTGAGACCCTTCCTATAGCATGAGATGTGATATCTCAATGCTTCTAATACCAAACCTGAGATCCTTCCTCTAACATGAAATGTGATATCCAACTCCTTCCCTTTCCAAACCTAAGTGCCTATCTATAGCATGAGATGTGATATCCAAGTCCTTCCCATTCCAATCCTTAGACCCTTCCTACAGCATGCAATATGATATCTCAATGATTCTAATAACAAACCTGAGACCCGTCCTATAGCATGAGATATGATATCCAAGTCCTTCCCATTCCAATCCTGAGACCCTTCCTATAACATGAAATGTGATATCCAACTCCTTCCCATTCCAACCTGAGACCCTTCCTATAGCATGAGATGGGATATCCAACTTCTTCCAAATCCAATACTGATACCCTTCCGATAGCATGAGATGTGATATCCCAATGCTTCTACCAAACCTGAGACCCATACTATGGCATGAGATGTGATATCAAACTCCTTTCCATTCCAATCCTGAGACCCTTCCTATAGCTTGAGGTGTGATATCCAACTCCTTCCCATTCCAATTCTGAGACCCTTCTTATACCATGAGACTTGATATCTCAATGCTTCTAATACCAAACCTGAGACCCGTCCTATAACATGAGATGTGATATCCAAATCCTTCCCCTTCCAAACCTTAGACCCTTCCTTTATCATGAGATGTGGTATCCAACTCCTTCCCATTCCAATCCTGAGACCCTTCCGATATCATGAGATTTGTTATCTCAATGCTTCTAATATCAAACTTGAGACCCTCCCTATAGCATGAGATGTGACATCCAAGTCGTTCCCATTCCAATCCTGAGACCCTTCCTATAGCATGAGATGTAATATCTCTATGCTTCTAATACCAAACCTGAGACCCTTCCTATAACATGAGATGGGATATCCAACTCCTTCCCATTCCAATCATGAGACCCTTCCGATAGCAGAGATGTGATATCTCAATGCTTATACCAAACCTGAGACCCTTCCTATGGCCTGAGATGTCATATACAACTCCTTCCCATTCCAATCCTGAGACCCTTCTTTTAGCATGAGATGTGATATCTCAATGCTTATACCAAATCTGAGACCCTTCCTATAGCATGAGATGTGATATCCAAATCCTTCCCATTCCAATCCTGAGACCCTTCCTATAGCATGAGATGTGATATCTCAATGCTTATACCAAACCTGAGAGCCTACCTATAGCATGAGATGTGATATCCAAGTCCATCCCATTCCAATCCTTAGACCCTTCCTACAGCATGCAATGTGATATCTCAATGATTCTAATACCAAACCAGAGACTCTTACTATAACATGAGATGGGATATCCAACTCCTTCCCATTCCAATCCTGAGCCGCTTCCGATAGCAGAGATGTGATATCTCAATGCTTATACCAAACCTGAGACCCTTCCTATAACATGAGATGTGATATCCAACTCCTTCCCGTTCCAAACCTGAGACACTAACTATAGCATATGTGATATCCAACTCCTTCCCATTCCAAACATGAGACCCTTCCTATAGCAAGAAAGTAATATCCAACTCCTACCCATTCCAATCCTGAGACCCTTCCTATAGCAAGAGATGTGATATCCAAATCCTTCCCATTCCAATCCTGAGACCCTTCCTATAACATGAGATGTGATATCCAACTCCTTCCCATTCCAACCTGAGACACTTCCTATAGCATGAGAAGGGATATCCAACTCCTTCCCAATCCAATCCTGAGACCCTTCCGATAGCAGAGATGTGATATCTCAATGCTTATACCAAACCTGAGACCCTTCCTATGGCATGAGATGTGATATCCAACTCCTTGCCATTCAAATCCTGAGACCCTTCCTATAGCATGAGAAGGGATATCCAACTCCTTCCCAATCCAATCCTGAGACCCTTCCGATAGCAGAGACGTGATATCTCAATGCTTCTACCAAACCTGAGACCCTTCCTTTAGCATGAGATGTGATATCCAAATCCTTCACATTCCAATCCTGAGACCCTTCCTATAGCATGAGATGTGATGTCTCAATGCTTCTAATACCAAACCTGAGATCCTTCCTATAACATGAGATGTGATATCCAACTCCTTCCATTCCAATCCTGAGACCCGTTTTATAGCATGAGATGTGATATCTCAATGCTTATACCAAACCTGAGACCCTTCCTATAGCATGAGATGTGATATCCAACTACTTCGCATTCCAATCCTGAGACCCTTCCTATAGCATGAGATGTGATATCTCAATGCTTCTAATACCAAACCTGAGATCCTTCCTCTAACATGAAATGTGATATCCAACTCCTTCACTTTCCAAACCTGAGACCCTTCCTATTGGATGAGATGTGATATCCAACTCCTTCCCATTCCAACCCTGAGACCCTTCCTATAGCATGAGATGTGATGTCTCAATGCTTCTAATACAAAACCTGAGATCCTTCCTATAACATGAGATGTGATATCCAACTCCTTCCATTCCAATCCTGAGACCCGTCCTATAGCATGAGATGTGATATCTCAATGCTTATACCAAACCTGAGACCCTTCCTATAGCATGAGATGTGATATCCAACTACTTCCCATTCCAATCCTGAGACCCTTCCTATAGCATGAGATGTGATATCTCAATGCTTCTAATACCAAACCTGAGATCCTTCCTCTAACATGAAATGTGATATCCAACTCCTTCCCTTTCCAAACCTAAGAGCCTATCTATAGCATGAGATGTGATATCCAGGTCCTTCCCATTCCAATCCTTAGACCCTTCCTACAGCATGCAATATGATATCTCAATGATTCTAATAACAAACCTGAGACCCGTCCTATAGCATGAGATATGATATCCAAGTCCTTCCCATTCCAATCCTGAGACCCTTCGTATAACATGAAATGTGATATCCAACTCCTTCCCATTCCAACCTGAGACCCTTCCTATAGCATGAGATGGGATATCCAACTTCTTCCAAATCCAATACTGATACCCTTCCGATAGCATGAGATGTGATATCCCAATGCTTCTACCAAACCTGAGACCCATACTATCGCATGAGATGTGATATCAAACTCCTTCCCATTCCAATCCTGAGACCCTTCCTATGGCTTGAGGTGTGATATCCAACTCCTTCCCATTCCAATTCTGAGACCCTTCTTATACCATGAGACTTGATATCTCAATGCTTCTAATACCAAACCTGAGACCCGTCCTATAACATGAGATGTGATATCCAAATCCTTCCCCTTCCAAACCTTAGACCCTTCCTTTATCGTGAGATGTGGTATCCAACTCCTTCCCATTCCAATCCTGAGACCCTACCGATATCATGAGATTTGTTATCTCAATGCTTCTAATATCAAACTTGAGACCCTCCCTATAGCATGAGATGTGACATCCAAGTCCTTCCCATTACAATCCTGAGACCCTTCCTATAGCATGAGATGTGATATCTCTATGCTTCTAATACCAAACCTGAGACCCTTCCTATAACATGAGATGGGATATCCAACTCCTTCCCATTCCAATCCTGAGACCCTTCCGATAGCAGAGATGTGATATCTCAATGCTTATACCAAACCTGAGACCCTTCCTATGGCCTGAGATGTCATATACAACTCCTTAACATTCCAATCCTGAGACCCTTCCTTTAGCATGAGATGTGATATCTCAATGCCTATACCAAATCTGAGACCCTTCCTATAGCATGAGATGTGATATCCAAATCCTTCCCATTCCAATCCTGAGACCCTTCCTATAGCATGAGATGTGATATCTCAATGCTTATACCAAACCTGAGAGCCTACCTATAGCATGAGATGTGATATCCAAGTCCATCCCATTCCAATCCTTAGACCCTTCCTACAGCATGCGATGTGATATCTCAATGATTCTAAAACCAAACCAGAGACTCTTACTATAACATGAGATGGGATATCGAACTCCTTCCCATTCCAATCCTGAGCTGCTTCCGATAGCAGAGATGTGATATCTCAATGCTTATACCAAACCTGAGACCCTTCCTATAACATGAGATGTGATATCCAACTCCTTCCCGTTCCAAACCTGAGACACTAACTATAGCATATGTGATATCCAACTCCTTCCCATTCCAAACATGAGACCCTTCCTATAGCAAGAAAGTAATATCCAACTCCTACCCATTCCAATCCTGAGACCCTTCCTATAGCAAGAGATGTGATATCCAAATCCTTCCCATTCCAATCCTGAGACCCTTCCTATAACATGAGATGTGATATCCAACTCCTTCCCATTCCAACCTGAGACACTTCCTATAGCATGAGAAGGGATATCCAACTCCTTCCCAATCCAATCCTGAGACCCTTCCGATAGCAGAGATGTGATATCTCAATGCTTATACCAAACCTGAGACCCTTCCTATGGCATGAGATGTGATATCCAACTCCTTGCCATTCAAATCCTGAGACCCTTCCTATAGCATGAGAAGGGATATCCAACTCCTTCCCAATCCAATCCTGAGACCCTTCCGATAGCAGAGACGTGATATCTCAATGCTTCTACCAAACCTGAGACCCTTCCTTTAGCATGAGATGTGATATCCAAATCCTTCACATTCCAATCCTGAGACCCTTCCTATAGCATGAGATGTGATATCTCAATGCTTCTAATACCAAACCTGAGATCCTTCCTATAACATGAGATGTGATATCCAATTCCTTCCCATTCCAAACCTGAGACCCTTCCTATTGGATGAGATGTGATATCCAACTCCTTCCCATTCCAACCCTGAGACCCTTCCTATAGCATGAGATGTGATGTCTCAATGCTTCTAATACCAAACCTGAGATCCTTCCTATAACATGAGATGTGATATCCAACTCCTTCCATTCCAATCCTGAGACCCGTTTTATAGCATGAGATGTGATATCTCAATGCTTATACCAAACCTGAGACCCTTCCTATAGCATGAGATGTGATATCCAACTACTTCCCATTCCAATCCTGAGACCCTTCCTATAGCATGAGATGTGATATCTCAATGCTTCTAATACCAAACCTGAGATCCTTCCTCTAACATGAAATGTGATATCCAACTCCTTCTCTTTCCAAACCTAAGAGCCTATCTATAGCATGAGATGTGATATCCAAGTCCTTCCCATTCCAACCCTTAGACCCTTCCTACAGCATGCAATATGATATCTCAATGATTCTAATAACAAACCTGAGACCCGTCCTATAACATGAGATGGGATATCCAACTCCTTCCCATTCCAATCCTGAGACACTGCCGATAGCAGAGATGTGATATCTCAATGCTTATACCAAACCTGAGACCCTTCCTATAACATGAGATGTGATATCCAAATCCTTCCCGTTCCAAACCTGAGACCCTTCCTTTAGCATGAGATGTGATATCCAGCTCCTTCCCATTCCAATCCTGAGACACTTCCGATAGCATGAGATGTGATATCTCAATGCTTCTAATATCAAAACTGAGACCCTCCCTATAGCATGATATGTGATATCTAAGTCCTTCCCATTCCAATCCTGAGACACTCCCTATAGCATGAGATGTGATATCCAACTCTTTCCCATTCCAATCCTGAGACCCTTCCTATAGCATGAGATATGATATCTCAATACTTCTAATACCAAACGTGAGATCCTTCCGATAACATGAGATGTGATATCCAAATCCTTCCCCTTCCAAACCTGAGACCCTCCCTTTAGCATGAGATGTGATATCCAACTCCTTCCCATTCCAATCCTGAGACCCTTCTGATAGCATGAGATGTGATATCTCAATGCTTCTAATACCAAACCTGAGATCCTTCCGATAGCATGAGATGTGATATCTCAATGCTTCTAATACCAAACCTGAGATCCTTCCTATAACATGAGATGTGATATCCAAATCCTTCCCCTTCCAAACCTGAGACCCTCCCTTTAGCATGAGATGTGATATCCAACTCCTTCCCATTCCATTCCTGAGACCCTTCTGATAGCATGAGATGTGATATCTCAATGCCTCTAATACCAAACCTGAGATCCTACCTCTAACATGAAATGTGATATCCAACTCTTTCCCCCTCCAAACCTGAGAGCCTTCCTATAGCATGAGATGTGATATCCAAGTCCTTCCCATTCCAATCCTGAGACCCTTCCTATAGCTTGAGATGTGATATCCAACTCCTTCCCATTCCAATCCTGAGACCCTTCCGATATCATGAGATGTGATATCTCAAAGCTTCTAATATCAAACTTGAGACCCTCCCTATAGCATGAGATGTGATATCCAAGTCCTTCCCATTCCAATCCTGAGACCCTTCCTATAGCATGAGATGTGATATCTCAATGCTTCTAATACCAAACCTGAGACCCTTCCTATAACATGAGATGGGAATATCCAACTCCTTCCCATTCCAATCCTGAGACCCTTCCGATAGCAGAGATGTGATATCTCAATGCTTATACCAAACATGAGACCCTTCCTATGGCATGAGATGTGATATCCAACTCCTTGCCATTCAAATCCTGAGACCCTTCCTATAGCATGAGAAGGGATATCCAACTCCTTCCCAATCCAATCCTGAGACCCTTCCGATAGCAGAGACGTGATATCTCAATGCTTCTACCAAACCTGAGACCCTTCCTTTAGCATGAGATGTGATATCCAAATCCTTCACATTCCAATCCTGAGACCCTTCGTATAGCATGAGATGTGATATCTCAATGCTTCTAATACCAAACCTGAGATCCTTCCTATAACATGAGATGTGATATCCAATTCCTTCCCATTCCAAACCTGAGACCCTTCCTATTGGATGAGATGTGATATCCAACTCCTTCCCATTCCAACCCTGAGACCCTTCCTATGGCATGAGATGTGATGTCTCAATGCTTCTAATACCAAACCTGAGATCCTTCCTATAACATGAGATGTGATATCCAACTCCTTCCCTTTCCAAACCTAAGAGCCTATCTATAGCATGAGATGTGATATCCAAGTCCTTCCCATTCCAATCCTTAGACCCTTCCTACAACATGCAATATGATATCTCAATGATTCTAATAACAAACCTGAGACCCGTCCTATAGCATGAGATATGATATCTAAGTCCTTCCCATTCCAATCCTGAGACACTCCCTATAGCATGAGATGTGATATCCAACTCTTTCCCATTCCAATCCTGAGACCCTTCCTATAGCATGAGATATGATATCTCAATACTTCTAATACCAAACGTGAGATCCTTCCGATAACATGAGATGTGATATCCAAATCCTTCCCCTTCCAAACCTGAGACCCTCCCTTTAGCATGAGATGTGATATCCAACTCCTTCCCATTCCAATCCTGAGACCCTTCTGATAGCATGAGATGTGATATCTCAATGCTTCTAATACCAAACCTGAGATCCTTCCGATAGCATGAGATGTGATATCTCAATGCTTCTAATACCAAACCTGAGATCCTTCCTATAACATGAGATGTGATATCCAAATCCTTCCCCTTCCAAACCTGAGACCCTCCCTTTAGCATGAGATGTGATATCCAACTCCTTCCCATTCCATTCCTGAGACCCTTCTGATAGCATGAGATGTGATATCTCAATGCCTCTAATACCAAACCTGAGATCCTACCTCTAACATGAAATGTGATATCCAACTCTTTCCCCCTCCAAACCTGAGAGCCTTCCTATAGCATGAGATGTGATATCCAAGTCCTTCCCATTCCAATCCTGAGACCCTTCCTATAGCTTGAGATGTGATATCCAACTCCTTCCCATTCCAATCCTGAGACCCTTCCGATATCATGAGATGTGATATCTCAAAGCTTCTAATATCAAACTTGAGACCCTCCCTATAGCATGAGATGTGATATCCAAGTCCTTCCCATTCCAATCCTGAGACCCTTCCTATAGCATGAGATGTGATATCTCAATGCTTCTAATACCAAACCTGAGACCCTTCCTATAACATGAGATGGGAATATCCAACTCCTTCCCATTCCAATCCTGAGACCCTTCCGATAGCAGAGATGTGATATCTCAATGCTTATACCAAACATGAGACCCTTCCTATGGCATGAGATGTGATATCCAACTCCTTGCCATTCAAATCCTGAGACCCTTCCTATAGCATGAGAAGGGATATCCAACTCCTTCCCAATCCAATCCTGAGACCCTTCCGATAGCAGAGACGTGATATCTCAATGCTTCTACCAAACCTGAGACCCTTCCTTTAGCATGAGATGTGATATCCAAATCCTTCACATTCCAATCCTGAGACCCTTCGTATAGCATGAGATGTGATATCTCAATGCTTCTAATACCAAACCTGAGATCCTTCCTATAACATGAGATGTGATATCCAATTCCTTCCCATTCCAAACCTGAGACCCTTCCTATTGGATGAGATGTGATATCCAACTCCTTCCCATTCCAACCCTGAGACCCTTCCTATGGCATGAGATGTGATGTCTCAATGCTTCTAATACCAAACCTGAGATCCTTCCTATAACATGAGATGTGATATCCAACTCCTTCCATTCCAATCCTGAGACCCGTCCTATAGCATGAGATGTGATATCTCAATGCTTATACCAAACCTGAGACCCTTCCTATAGCATGAGATGTGATATCCAACTACTTCCCATTCCAATCCTGAGACCCTTCCTATAGCATGAGATGTGATATCTCAATGCTTCTAATACCAAACCTGAGATCCTTCCTCTAACATGAAATGTGATATCCAACTCCTTCCCTTTCCAAACCTAAGAGCCTATCTATAGCATGAGATGTGATATCCAAGTCCTTCCCATTCCAATCCTTAGACCCTTCCTACAACATGCAATATGATATCTCAATGATTCTAATAACAAACCTGAGACCCGTCCTATAGCATGAGATATGATATCCAAGTCCTTCCCATTCCAACCCCGAGACCCTTCCTATGACATGAAATGTGATATCCAACTCCTTCCCATTCCAACCTGAGACCCTTCCTATAGCATGAGATGGGATATCCAACTTCTTCCAAATCCAATACTGATACCCTTCCGATAGCATGAGATGTGATATCCCAATGCTTCTACCAAACCTGAGACCCATACTATGGCATGAGATGTGATATCAAACTCCTTCCCATTCCAATCCTGAGACCCTTCCTATAGCTTGAGGTGTGATATCCAACTCCTTCCCATTCCAATTCTGAGACCCTTCTTATACCATGAGACTTGATATCTCAATGCTTCTAATACCAAACCTGAGACCCGTCCTATAACATGAGATGTGATATCCAAATCCTTCCCCTTCCAAACCTTAGACCCTTCCTTTATCATGAGATGTGATATCCAACTCCTTCCCATTCCAATCCTATGACCCTTCCGATATCATGAGATTTGTTATCTCAATGCTTCTAATATCAAACTTGAGACCCTCCCTATAGCATGAGATGTGACATCCAAGTCCTTCCCATTCCAATCCTGAGACCCTTCCTATAGCATGAGATGTGATATCTCAGTGATTCTAATACCAAACCAGAGACTCTTCCTATAACATGAGATGGGATATCCAACTCCTTCCCATTCCAATCCTGAGACCCTTCTGATAGCATGAGATGTGATATCTCAATGCTTCTAATACCAAACCTGAGATCCTTCCGATAGCATGAGATGTGATATCTCAATGCTTCTAATACCAAACCTGAGATCCTTCCTATAACATGAGATGTGATATCCAAATCCTTCCCCTTCCAAACCTGAGACCCTCCCTTTAGCATGAGATGTGATATCCAACTCCTTCCCATTCCATTCCTGAGACCCTTCTGATAGCATGAGATGTGATATCTCAATGCCTCTAATACCAAACCTGAGATCCTACCTCTAACATGAAATGTGATATCCAACTCTTTCCCCCTCCAAACCTGAGAGCCTTCCTATAGCATGAGATGTGATATCCAAGTCCTTCCCATTCCAATCCTGAGACCCTTCCTATAGCTTGAGATGTGATATCCAACTCCTTCCCATTCCAATCCTGAGACCCTTCCGATATCATGAGATGTGATATCTCAAAGCTTCTAATATCAAACTTGAGACCCTCCCTATAGCATGAGATGTGATATCCAAGTCCTTCCCATTCCAATCCTGAGACCCTTCCTATAGCATGAGATGTGATATCTCAATGCTTCTAATACCAAACCTGAGACCCTTCCTATAACATGAGATGGGAATATCCAACTCCTTCCCATTCCAATCCTGAGACCCTTCCGATAGCAGAGATGTGATATCTCAATGCTTATACCAAACATGAGACCCTTCCTATGGCATGAGATGTGATATCCAACTCCTTGCCATTCAAATCCTGAGACCCTTCCTATAGCATGAGAAGGGATATCCAACTCCTTCCCAATCCAATCCTGAGACCCTTCCGATAGCAGAGACGTGATATCTCAATGCTTCTACCAAACCTGAGACCCTTCCTTTAGCATGAGATGTGATATCCAAATCCTTCACATTCCAATCCTGAGACCCTTCGTATAGCATGAGATGTGATATCTCAATGCTTCTAATACCAAACCTGAGATCCTTCCTATAACATGAGATGTGATATCCAATTCCTTCCCATTCCAAACCTGAGACCCTTCCTATTGGATGAGATGTGATATCCAACTCCTTCCCATTCCAACCCTGAGACCCTTCCTATGGCATGAGATGTGATGTCTCAATGCTTCTAATACCAAACCTGAGATCCTTCCTATAACATGAGATGTGATATCCAACTCCTTCCCTTTCCAAACCTAAGAGCCTATCTATAGCATGAGATGTGATATCCAAGTCCTTCCCATTCCAATCCTTAGACCCTTCCTACAACATGCAATATGATATCTCAATGATTCTAATAACAAACCTGAGACCCGTCCTATAGCATGAGATATGATATCTAAGTCCTTCCCATTCCAATCCTGAGACACTCCCTATAGCATGAGATGTGATATCCAACTCTTTCCCATTCCAATCCTGAGACCCTTCCTATAGCATGAGATATGATATCTCAATACTTCTAATACCAAACGTGAGATCCTTCCGATAACATGAGATGTGATATCCAAATCCTTCCCCTTCCAAACCTGAGACCCTCCCTTTAGCATGAGATGTGATATCCAACTCCTTCCCATTCCAATCCTGAGACCCTTCTGATAGCATGAGATGTGATATCTCAATGCTTCTAATACCAAACCTGAGATCCTTCCGATAGCATGAGATGTGATATCTCAATGCTTCTAATACCAAACCTGAGATCCTTCCTATAACATGAGATGTGATATCCAAATCCTTCCCCTTCCAAACCTGAGACCCTCCCTTTAGCATGAGATGTGATATCCAACTCCTTCCCATTCCATTCCTGAGACCCTTCTGATAGCATGAGATGTGATATCTCAATGCCTCTAATACCAAACCTGAGATCCTACCTCTAACATGAAATGTGATATCCAACTCTTTCCCCCTCCAAACCTGAGAGCCTTCCTATAGCATGAGATGTGATATCCAAGTCCTTCCCATTCCAATCCTGAGACCCTTCCTATAGCTTGAGATGTGATATCCAACTCCTTCCCATTCCAATCCTGAGACCCTTCCGATATCATGAGATGTGATATCTCAAAGCTTCTAATATCAAACTTGAGACCCTCCCTATAGCATGAGATGTGATATCCAAGTCCTTCCCATTCCAATCCTGAGACCCTTCCTATAGCATGAGATGTGATATCTCAATGCTTCTAATACCAAACCTGAGACCCTTCCTATAACATGAGATGGGAATATCCAACTCCTTCCCATTCCAATCCTGAGACCCTTCCGATAGCAGAGATGTGATATCTCAATGCTTATACCAAACATGAGACCCTTCCTATGGCATGAGATGTGATATCCAACTCCTTGCCATTCAAATCCTGAGACCCTTCCTATAGCATGAGAAGGGATATCCAACTCCTTCCCAATCCAATCCTGAGACCCTTCCGATAGCAGAGACGTGATATCTCAATGCTTCTACCAAACCTGAGACCCTTCCTTTAGCATGAGATGTGATATCCAAATCCTTCACATTCCAATCCTGAGACCCTTCGTATAGCATGAGATGTGATATCTCAATGCTTCTAATACCAAACCTGAGATCCTTCCTATAACATGAGATGTGATATCCAATTCCTTCCCATTCCAAACCTGAGACCCTTCCTATTGGATGAGATGTGATATCCAACTCCTTCCCATTCCAACCCTGAGACCCTTCCTATGGCATGAGATGTGATGTCTCAATGCTTCTAATACCAAACCTGAGATCCTTCCTATAACATGAGATGTGATATCCAACTCCTTCCATTCCAATCCTGAGACCCGTCCTATAGCATGAGATGTGATATCTCAATGCTTATACCAAACCTGAGACCCTTCCTATAGCATGAGATGTGATATCCAACTACTTCCCATTCCAATCCTGAGACCCTTCCTATAGCATGAGATGTGATATCTCAATGCTTCTAATACCAAACCTGAGATCCTTCCTCTAACATGAAATGTGATATCCAACTCCTTCCCTTTCCAAACCTAAGAGCCTATCTATAGCATGAGATGTGATATCCAAGTCCTTCCCATTCCAATCCTTAGACCCTTCCTACAACATGCAATATGATATCTCAATGATTCTAATAACAAACCTGAGACCCGTCCTATAGCATGAGATATGATATCCAAGTCCTTCCCATTCCAACCCCGAGACCCTTCCTATGACATGAAATGTGATATCCAACTCCTTCCCATTCCAACCTGAGACCCTTCCTATAGCATGAGATGGGATATCCAACTTCTTCCAAATCCAATACTGATACCCTTCCGATAGCATGAGATGTGATATCCCAATGCTTCTACCAAACCTGAGACCCATACTATGGCATGAGATGTGATATCAAACTCCTTCCCATTCCAATCCTGAGACCCTTCCTATAGCTTGAGGTGTGATATCCAACTCCTTCCCATTCCAATTCTGAGACCCTTCTTATACCATGAGACTTGATATCTCAATGCTTCTAATACCAAACCTGAGACCCGTCCTATAACATGAGATGTGATATCCAAATCCTTCCCCTTCCAAACCTTAGACCCTTCCTTTATCATGAGATGTGATATCCAACTCCTTCCCATTCCAATCCTATGACCCTTCCGATATCATGAGATTTGTTATCTCAATGCTTCTAATATCAAACTTGAGACCCTCCCTATAGCATGAGATGTGACATCCAAGTCCTTCCCATTCCAATCCTGAGACCCTTCCTATAGCATGAGATGTGATATCTCAGTGATTCTAATACCAAACCAGAGACTCTTCCTATAACATGAGATGGGATATCCAACTCCTTCCCATTCCAATCCTGAGCCGCTTCCGATAGCAGAGATGTGATATCTCAATGCTTATACCAAACCTGAGACCCTTCCTATAACATGAGATGTGATATCCAACTCCTTCCCGTTCCAAACCTGAGACACTAACTATAGCATATGTGATATCCAACTCCTTCCCATTCCAAACATGAGACCCTTCCTATAGCAAGAAAGTAATATCCAACTCCTACCCATTCCAATCCTGAGATCCTTCCTATAGCAAGAGATGTGATATCCAAATCCTTCCCATTCCAATCCTGAGACCCTTCCTATAACATGAGATGTGATATCTAACTCCTTCCCATTCCAACCTGAGACCCTTCCTATAGCATGAGAAGGGATATCCAACTCCTTCCCAATCCAATCCTGAGACCCTTCCGATAGCAGAGATGTGATATCTCAATGCTTATACCAAACCTGAGACCCTTCCTATGGCATGAGATGTGATATCCAACTCCTTGCCATTCAAATCCTGAGACCCTTCCTATAGCATGAGATGTGATATCTCTATGCTTCTAATACCAAACCTGAGACCCTTCCTATAACATGAGATGGGATATCCAACTCCTTCCCATTCCAATCCTGAGACCCTTCCGATAGCAGAGATGTGATATCTCAATGCTTATACCAAATCTGAGACCCTTCCTATAGCATGAGATGTGATATCCAATTCCTTCCCATTCCAATCCTGAGACCCTTCCTATATCATGAGATGTGATATCTCAATGCTTATACCAAACCTGAGAGCCTACCTATAGCATGAGATGTGATATCCAAGTCCATCCCATTCCAATCCTTAGACCCTTCCTACAGCATGCGATGTGATATCTCAATGATTCTAATACCAAACCAGAGACTCTTCCTATAACATGAGATGGGATATCCAACTCCTTCCCATTCCAATCCTGAGCCGCTTCCAATAGCAGAGATGTGATATCTCAATGCTTTTAACAAACCTGAGACCCTTCCTATAACATGAGATGTGATATCCAACTCCTTCCCGTTCCAAACCTGAGACACTAACTATAGCATATGTGATATCCAACTCCTTCCCATTCCAAACATGAGACCCTTCCTATAGCAAGATAGTAATATCCAAGTCCTACCCATTCCAATCCTGAGACCCTTCCTATAGCAAGAGATGTGATATCCAAATCCTTCCCATTCCAATCCTGAGACCCTTCCTATAACATGAGATGTGATATCCAACTCCTTCCCATTCCAACCTGAGACACTTCCTATAGCATGAGAAGGGATATCCAACTCCTTCCCAATCCAGTCCTGAGACCCTTCCGATAGCAGAGATGTGATATCTCAATGCTTATACCAAACCTGAGACCCTTCCTATGGCATGAGATGTGATATCCAACTCCTTCCCAATCCAATCCTGAGACCCTTCCGATAGCAGAGACGTGATATCTCAATGCTTCTACCAAACCTGAGACCCTTCCTTTAGCATGAGATGTGATATCCAAATCCTTCACATTCCAATCCTGAGACCCTTCCTATAGCATGAGATGTGATATCTCAATGCTTCTAATACCAAACCTGAGATCCTTCCTATAACATGAGATGTGATATCCAATTCCTTCCCATTCCAAACCTGAGACCCTTCATATTGGATGAGATGTGATGTCCAACTCCTTCCCATTCCAACCCTGAGACCCTTCCTATAGCATGAGATGTGATGTCTCAATGCTTCTAATACCAAACCTGAGATCCTTCCTATAACATGAGATGTGATATCCAACTCCTTCCATTCCAATCCTGAGACCCGTCCTATAGCATGAGATGTGATATCTCAATGCTTATACCAAACCTGAGACCCTTCCTATAGCATGAGATGTGATATCCAACTGCTTCCCATTCCAATCATGAGACCCTTCCTATAGCATGAGATGTGATATCTCAATGCTTCTAATACCAAACCTGAGATCCTTCCTCTAACATGAAATGTGATATTCAACTCCTTCCCTTTCCAAACCTAAGAGCCTATCTATAGCATGAGATGTGATATCCAAGTCCTTCCCATTCCAACCCTTAGACCCTTCCTACAGCATGCAATATGATATCTCAATGATTCTAATAACAAACCTGAGACCAGTCCTATAAAATGAGATGGGATATCCAACTCCTTCACATTCCAATCCTGAGACACTTCCTATAGCAGAGATGTGATATCTCAATGCTTATACCAAACCTGAGACCCTTCCTATAACATGAGATGTGATATCCAAATCCTTCCCGTTCCAAACCTGAGACCCTTCCTTTAGCATGAGATGTGATATCCAGCACCTTCCCATTCCAATCCTGAGACGCTTCCGATAGCATGAGATGTGATATCTCAATACTTCTAATATCAAAACTGAGACCCTCCCTATAGCATGATATGTGATATCTAAGTCCTTCCCATTCCAATCCTGAGACCCTCCCTATAGCATGAGATGTGATATCCAACTCCTTCCCATTCCAATCCTGAGACCCTCCCTATAGCATGAGATATGATATCTCAATACTTCTAATACCAAACGTGAGATCCTTCCGATAACATGAGATGTGATATCCAAATCCTTCCCCTTCCAAACCTGAGACCCTCCCTTTAGCATGAGATGTGATATCCAACTCCTTCCTATTCCAATCCTGAGACTCTTCTGATAGCATGAGATGTGATATCTCAATGCTTCTAATACCAAACCTGAGATCCTTCCGATAGCATGAGATGTGATATCTCAATGCTTCTAATACCAAACCTGAGATCCTTCCTATAACATGAGATGTGATATCCAAATCCTTCCCCTTCCAATCCTGAGACCCTCCCTTTAGCATGAGATGTGATATCCAACTCCTTCCCATTCCATTCCTGAGACCCTTCTGATAGCATGAAATGTGATATCTCAAAGCCTCTAATACCAAACCTGAGATCCTACCTCTAACATGAAATGTGATATCCAACTCTTTCCCCTTCCAAACCTGAGAGCCTTCCTATAGCATGAGATGTGATATCCAAGTCCTTCCCATTCCAATCCTGAGACCCTTCCTATAGCTTGAGATGTGATATCCAACTCCTTCACATTCCAATTCTGAGACCCTTCCTATACTATGAGACTTGATATCTCAATGCTTCTAATACCAAACCTGAGACCCGTAATATAACATGAGATGTGATATCCAAATCCTTCCCCTTCCAAACCTTAGACCCTTCCTTTATCATGAGATGTGATATCCAACTCCTTCCCATTCCAATCCTGAGACCCTTCCGATAGCAGAGATGTGATATCTCAATGCTTATACCAAACCTGAGATCCTTCCTATAACATGAGATGTGATATCCAACTCCTTCCCATTCCAATCCTGAGACACTTCCTATAGCATGAGATGTGATATCTCACTGCTTATACCAAACCTGAGACCCTTCCCATAGCATGAGATGTGATATCCAACTCCTTCCCATTCCAATCCTCAGACCCTTCCTATAGCATGAGATGTGATATCTCAATGCTTCTAATATCAAACTTGAGACCCTACCTATAGCATGAGATGTGATATCCAAGTCCTTCCCATTCCAATCCTGAGACACTTCCTATAGCATGAGATGTGATATCCAACTCCTTCCCATTCCAATCCTGAGACTCTTCCTATAGCATGAGATATGATATCTCAATACTTCTAATACCAAACATGAGATCCTTCCGAAAACATGAGATGTGATATCCAAATCCTTCCCCTTCCAAACCTGAGACCCTCCCTTTAGCATGAGATGTGATATCCAACTCCTTCCCATTCCAATCCTGAGACCCTTCTGATAGCATGAGATGTGATATCTCAATGCTTCTAATACCAAACCTGAGATCCTTACGATAGCATGAGATGTGATATCTCAATGCTTCTAATACCAAACCTGAGATCCTTCCTATAACATGAGATGTGATATCCAAATCCTTCCCCTTCCAATCCTGAGACCCTCCCTTTAGCATGAGATGTGATATCCAACTCCTTCCCATTCCATTCCTGAGACCCTTCTGATAGCATGAAATGTGATATCTCAAAGCCTCTAATACCAAACCTGAGATCCTACCTCTAACATGAAATGTGATATCCAACTCTTTCCCCTTCCAAACCTGAGAGCCTTCCTATAGCATGAGATGTGATATCCAAGTCCTTCCCATTCCAATCCTGAGACCCTTCCTATAGCTTGAGATGTGATATCCAACTCCTTCCCATTCCAATTCTGAGACCCTTCCTATACTCTGAGACTTGATATCTCAATTTTGATATTAGAAGCATTGAGATACACATCTCATGCTATAGGAAGGGTCTGAGGATTGGAATGGGAAGGAGTTGGATATCACATCTCATGCTATGGGAAGGGTCTCAGGTTTGGTATAAGCAGTGAGATATCACATCTCATGCTATAGGGAGGGTCTCAGGATTGGAATGGGAAGGACTTAGATATCACATATCATGCTATAGGGAGGGTCTCAGTTTTGATATTAGAAGCATTGAGATATCACATCTCATGCTATCGGAAGTGTCTCAGGATTGGAATGGGAAGGTGCTGGATATCACATCTCATGCTAAAGGAAGGGTCTCAGGTTTGGAACGGGAAGGATTTGGATATCACATCTCATGTTATAGGAAGGGTCTAAGGTTTGGTATAAGCATTGAGATATCACATCTCTGCTATCTGAAGTGTCTCAGGATTGGAATGGGAAGGAGTTGGATATCCCATCTCATGTTATAGGACGGGTCTCAGGTTTGTTATTAGAATCATTGAGATATCATATTGCATGCTGTAGGAAGGGTCTAAGGGTTGAAATGGGAAGGACTTGGATATCACATCTCATGCTATAGATAGGCTCTTAGGTTTGGAAAGGGAAGGAGTTGGATATCACATTTCATGTTAGAGGAAGGATCTCAGGTTTGATATTAGAAGCATTGAGATATCACATCTCATGCTATAGGAAGGGTCTCAGGATTGGAATGGGAAGCAGTTGGATATCACATCTCATGCTATGGGAAGGGTCTCAGGTTTGGTATAAGCAGTGAGATATCCCTTCTCATGCTATAGGAAGTGTCTCAGGTTGGAATGGGAAGGAGTTGGATATCACATCTCATGTTATAGGAAGGGTCTCAGGATTGGAATGGGAAGGACTTGGATGTCACATCTCATGCTATAGGAAGGATCTCAGGTTTGGTATTAGAAGCATTGAGACATCACATCTCATGCTATAGGAAGGGTCTCAGGGTTGGAATGGGAAGGAGTTGGATATCACATCTCATCCAATAGGAAGGGTCTCAGGTTTGGAATGGGAAGGAATTGGATATCACATCTCATGTTATAGGAAGAGTCTCTGGTTTGGTATTAGAATCATTGAGATATCACATCGCATGCTGTAGGAAGGGTCTAAGGATTGGAATGGAATGGACTTGGATATCACATCTCATGCTATAGGTAGGCTCTCAGGTTTGGTATAAGCATTGAGATATCACATCTCATGCTATAGGAAGGGTCTCAGGATTGGAATGGGAAGGAATTGGATATCACATCTCATGCTATAGGAAGGGTCTCAGATTTGGTATAAGCATTGAGATATCACATCTCATGCTAAAGGAAGGGTCTCAGGATTGGAATGGGAAGGAGTTGTATTTGACATCTCAGGCCATAGGAAGGTTCTCAGGTTTGGTATAAGCATTGAGATATCACATCTCTGCTATCGGAAGGGTCTCAGGATTGGAATGGGAAGGAGTTGGATATCACATCTCATGTTATAGGAAGGGTCTCAGGTTTGGTATTAGAAGCATAGAGATATCACATCTCATGCTATAGGAAGGGTCTCAGGATTTGAATGGTAAGGAGTTGGATATCACATCTCATGCCATAGGAAGGGTCTCAGGTTTGGTATAAGCATTGAGATATCACATCTCTGCTATCGGAAGGGTCTCAGGATTGGATTGGGAAGGAGTTGGATATCCCTTCTCATGCTATAGGAAGTGTCTCAGGTTGGAATGGGAAGGAGTTGGATATCACATCTCATGTTATAGGAAGGGTCTCGGGATTGGAATGGGAAGGATTTGGATATCACATCTCTTGCTATAGGAAGGGTCTCAGGTTTGGAATGGGTAGGAGTTGGATATTACTTTCTTGCTATAGGAAGGGTCTCATGTTTGGAATGGGAAGGAGTTGGATATCACATATACTATAGTTAGTGTCTCAGGTTTGGAACGGGAACGAGTTGGATATCACATCTCATATTATAGGAAGGGTCTCAGGTTTGGTATAAGCATTGAGATATCACATCTCTGCTATCGGAAGCGGCTCAGGATTGGAATGGGAAGGAATTGGATATCACATCTCATGCTATAGGAAGGGTCTCAGATTTGGTATAAGCATTGAGATATCACATCTCATGCTAAAGGAAGGGTCTCAGGATTGGAATGGGAAGGAGTTGTATATGACATCTCAGGCCATAGGAAGGTTCTCAGGTTTGGTATAAGCATTGAGATATCACAACTCTGCTATCGGAAGGGTCTCAGGATTGGAATGGGAAGGAGTTGGATATCCCATCTCATGTTATAGGAAGGGTCTCAGGTTTGGTATTAGAAGCATAGAGATATCACATCTCATGCTATAGGAAGGGTCTCAGGATTGGAATGGGAAGGACTTGGATGTCACATCTCATGCTATAGGGAGGGTCTCAAGTTTGATATTAGAATCATTGAGATAACAAATCTCATGATATCGGAAGGGTCTCAGGATTGGAATGGGAAGGAGTTGGATATCACATCTCATGATAAAGGAAGGGTCTAAGGTTTGGAAGGGGAAGGATTTGGATATCACATCTCATGTTATAGGACGGGTCTCAGGTTTGGTATTAGAAGCATTGAGATATCAAGTCTCATGGTATAAGAAGGGTCTCAGAATTGGAATGGGAAGGAGTTGGATATCACACCTCAAGCTATAGGAAGGGTCTCAGGATTGGAATGGGAAGGAGTTTGATATCACATCTCATGCCATAGTATGGGTCTCAGGTTTGGTAGAAGCATTGGGATATCACATCTCATGCTATCGGAAGGGTATCAGTATTGGATTTGGAAGAAGTTGGATATCCCATCTCATGCTATAGGAAGGGTCTCAGGTTGGAATGAGAAGGAGTTGGATATCACATTTCATGTTATAGGAAGGGTCTCAGGATTGGAATGGGAAGGACTTGGATATCATATCTCATGCTATAGGACGGGTCTCAGGTTTGTTATTAGAATCATTGAGATATCATATTGCATGCTGTAGGAAGGGTCTAAGGATTGGAATGGGAAGGACTTGGATATCACATCTCATGCTATAGATAGGCTCTTAGGTTTGGAAAGGGAAGGAGTTGGATATCACATTTCATGTTAGAGGAAGGATCTCAGGTTTGGTATTAGAAGCATTGAGATATCACATCTCATGCTATAGGAAGGGTCTCAGGATTGGAATGGGAAGTAGTTGGATATCACATCTCATGCTATAGGAAGGGTCTCAGGTTTGGTATAAGCATTGAGATATCACATCTCATGCTATAGGACGGGTCTCAGGATTGGAATGGAAGGAGTTGGATATCACATCTCATGTTATAGGAAGGATCTCAGGTTTGGTATTAGAAGCATTGAGACATCACATCTCATGCTATAGGAAGGGTCTCAGGGTTGGAATGGGAAGGAGTTGGATATCACATCTCATGCTAAAGGAAGGGTCTCAGGTTTGGTAGAAGCATTGAGATATCACGTCGCTGCTATCGGAAGGGTCTCAGGATTGGATTGGGAAGGAGTTGGATATCCCTTCTCATGCTATAGGAAGGGTCTCAGGATTTGAATGGCAAGGAGTTGGATATCACATCTCATGCCATAGGAAGGGTCTCAGGTTTGGTATAAGCATTGAGATATCACATCTCTGCTATCGGAAGGGTCTCAGGATTGGATTGGGAAGGAGTTGGATATCCCTTCTCATGCTTTAGGAAGTGTCTCAGGTTGGAATGGAAAGGAGTTGGATATCACATCTCATGTTATAGGAAGGGTCTCAGGATTGGAATGGGAAGGATTTGGATATCACATCTCTTGCTATAGGAAGGGTCTCAGGATTGGAATGGGTAGGAGTTGGATATTACTTTCTTGCTATAGGAAGGGTCTCATGTTTGGAATGGGAAGGAGTTGGATATCACATATGCTATAGTTAGTGTCTCAGGTTTGGAACGGGAAGGAGTTGGATATCACATCTCATGTTATAGGAAGGGTCTAAGGTTTGGTATAAGCATTGAGATATCACATCTCTGCTATCTGAAGTGTCTCAGGATTGGAATGGGAAGGAGTTGGATATCCCATCTCATGTTATAGGACGGGTCTCAGGTTTGTTATTAGAATCATTGAGATATCATATTGCATGCTGTAGGAAGGGTCTAAGGGTTGAAATGGGAAGGACTTGGATATCACATCTCATGCTATAGATAGGCTCTTAGGTTTGGAAAGGGAAGGAGTTGGATATCACATTTCATGTTAGAGGAAGGATCTCAGGTTTGATATTAGAAGCATTGAGATATCACATCTCATGCTATAGGAAGGGTCTCAGGATTGGAATGGGAAGCAGTTGGATATCACATCTCATGCTATGGGAAGGGTCTCAGGTTTGGTATAAGCAGTGAGATATCCCTTCTCATGCTATAGGAAGTGTCTCAGGTTGGAATGGGAAGGAGTTGGATATCACATCTCATGTTATAGGAAGGGTCTCAGGATTGGAATGGGAAGGACTTGGATGTCACATCTCATGCTATAGGAAGGATCTCAGGTTTGGTATTAGAAGCATTGAGACATCACATCTCATGCTATAGGAAGGGTCTCAGGGTTGGAATGGGAAGGAGTTGGATATCACATCTCATCCAATAGGAAGGGTCTCAGGTTTGGAATGGGAAGGAATTGGATATCACATCTCATGTTATAGGAAGAGTCTCTGGTTTGGTATTAGAATCATTGAGATATCACATCGCATGCTGTAGGAAGGGTCTAAGGATTGGAATGGAATGGACTTGGATATCACATCTCATGCTATAGGTAGGCTCTCAGGTTTGGTATAAGCATTGAGATATCACATCTCATGCTATAGGAAGGGTCTCAGGATTGGAATGGGAAGGAATTGGATATCACATCTCATGCTATAGGAAGGGTCTCAGATTTGGTATAAGCATTGAGATATCACATCTCATGCTAAAGGAAGGGTCTCAGGATTGGAATGGGAAGGAGTTGTATTTGACATCTCAGGCCATAGGAAGGTTCTCAGGTTTGGTATAAGCATTGAGATATCACATCTCTGCTATCGGAAGGGTCTCAGGATTGGAATGGGAAGGAGTTGGATATCACATCTCATGTTATAGGAAGGGTCTCAGGTTTGGTATTAGAAGCATAGAGATATCACATCTCATGCTATAGGAAGGGTCTCAGGATTTGAATGGTAAGGAGTTGGATATCACATCTCATGCCATAGGAAGGGTCTCAGGTTTGGTATAAGCATTGAGATATCACATCTCTGCTATCGGAAGGGTCTCAGGATTGGATTGGGAAGGAGTTGGATATCCCTTCTCATGCTATAGGAAGTGTCTCAGGTTGGAATGGGAAGGAGTTGGATATCACATCTCATGTTATAGGAAGGGTCTCGGGATTGGAATGGGAAGGATTTGGATATCACATCTCTTGCTATAGGAAGGGTCTCAGGTTTGGAATGGGTAGGAGTTGGATATTACTTTCTTGCTATAGGAAGGGTCTCATGTTTGGAATGGGAAGGAGTTGGATATCACATATACTATAGTTAGTGTCTCAGGTTTGGAACGGGAACGAGTTGGATATCACATCTCATATTATAGGAAGGGTCTCAGGTTTGGTATAAGCATTGAGATATCACATCTCTGCTATCGGAAGCGGCTCAGGATTGGAATGGGAAGGAATTGGATATCACATCTCATGCTATAGGAAGGGTCTCAGATTTGGTATAAGCATTGAGATATCACATCTCATGCTAAAGGAAGGGTCTCAGGATTGGAATGGGAAGGAGTTGTATATGACATCTCAGGCCATAGGAAGGTTCTCAGGTTTGGTATAAGCATTGAGATATCACAACTCTGCTATCGGAAGGGTCTCAGGATTGGAATGGGAAGGAGTTGGATATCCCATCTCATGTTATAGGAAGGGTCTCAGGTTTGGTATTAGAAGCATAGAGATATCACATCTCATGCTATAGGAAGGGTCTCAGGATTGGAATGGGAAGGACTTGGATGTCACATCTCATGCTATAGGGAGGGTCTCAAGTTTGATATTAGAATCATTGAGATAACAAATCTCATGATATCGGAAGGGTCTCAGGATTGGAATGGGAAGGAGTTGGATATCACATCTCATGATAAAGGAAGGGTCTAAGGTTTGGAAGGGGAAGGATTTGGATATCACATCTCATGTTATAGGACGGGTCTCAGGTTTGGTATTAGAAGCATTGAGATATCAAGTCTCATGGTATAAGAAGGGTCTCAGAATTGGAATGGGAAGGAGTTGGATATCACACCTCAAGCTATAGGAAGGGTCTCAGGATTGGAATGGGAAGGAGTTTGATATCACATCTCATGCCATAGTATGGGTCTCAGGTTTGGTAGAAGCATTGGGATATCACATCTCATGCTATCGGAAGGGTATCAGTATTGGATTTGGAAGAAGTTGGATATCCCATCTCATGCTATAGGAAGGGTCTCAGGTTGGAATGAGAAGGAGTTGGATATCACATTTCATGTTATAGGAAGGGTCTCAGGATTGGAATGGGAAGGACTTGGATATCATATCTCATGCTATAGGACGGGTCTCAGGTTTGTTATTAGAATCATTGAGATATCATATTGCATGCTGTAGGAAGGGTCTAAGGATTGGAATGGGAAGGACTTGGATATCACATCTCATGCTATAGATAGGCTCTTAGGTTTGGAAAGGGAAGGAGTTGGATATCACATTTCATGTTAGAGGAAGGATCTCAGGTTTGGTATTAGAAGCATTGAGATATCACATCTCATGCTATAGGAAGGGTCTCAGGATTGGAATGGGAAGTAGTTGGATATCACATCTCATGCTATAGGAAGGGTCTCAGGTTTGGTATAAGCATTGAGATATTACATCTCATGCTATAGGACGGGTCTCAGGATTGGAATGGAAGGAGTTGGATATCACATCTCATGTTATAGGAAGGATCTCAGGTTTGGTATTAGAAGCATTGAGACATCACATCTCATGCTATAGGAAGGGTCTCAGGGTTGGAATGGGAAGGAGTTGGATATCACATCTCATCCAATAGGAAGGGTCTCAGGTTTGGAATGGGAAGGAATTGGATATCACATCTCATGTTATAGGAAGGATCTCAGGTTTGGTATTAGAAGCATTGAGATATCACATCTCATGCTATAGGAAGGGTCTCAGGATTGGAATGTGAAGGATTTGGATATCACATCTCATGCTAAAGGAAGGGTCTCAGGTTTGGTAGAAGCATTGAGATATCACGTCTCTGCTATCGGAAGGGTCTCAGGATTGGATTGGGAAGGAGTTGGATATCCCTTCTCATGCTATAGGAAGGGTCTCAGGATTTGAATGGCAAGGAGTTGGATATCACATCTCATGCCATAGGAAGGGTCTCGGGTTTGGTATAAGCATTGAGATATCACATCTCTGCTATCGGAAGGGTCTCAGGATTGGAATGGGAAGGAGTTGGATATTCCCATCTCATGTTATAGGAAGGGTTTCAGGTTTGGTATTAGAAGCATTGAGATATCACATCTCATGCTATAGGAAGGGTCTCAGGATTGGAATGGGAAGGACTTGGATATCACATCTCATGCTATAGGGAGGGTCTCAAGTTTGATATTAGAAGCTTTGAGATATCACATCTCATGATATCGGAAGGGTCTCAGGATTGGAATGGGAAGGAGTTGGATATCACATCTCATGATAAAGGAATGGTCTAAGGTTTGGAAGGGGAAGGATTTGGATGGATATCACATCTCATGTTATATTACGGGTCTCAGGTTTGGTATTAGAAGCATTGAGATATCAAGTCTCAGAGTATAGGAAGGGTCTCAGAATTGGAATGGGAAGGAGTTGGATATCACATCTCAAGCTATAGGAAGGGTCTCAGGATTGGAATGGGAAGGACTTGGATATCACATCTCATGCTATAGGAAGGCTCTCAGGTTTGGAAGGGGAAAGAGTTGGATATCACATTTCATGTTAGAGGTAGGATCTCAGGTTTGGTATTAGAAGCATTGAGACATCACATCTCATGCTATAGGAAGGGTCTCAGGAATGGAATGGGAAGGAGTTGGATATCACATCTCATGCTAAAGGGAGGGTCTCAGGTTTGGAAGGGGAAGGATTTGGATATCACATCTCATGTTATAGGAAGGATCTCAGGTTTGGTAATAGAAGCATTGAGATATCACATCTCATGCTATCGGAAGGATCTCAGGTTTGGTATTAGAAGCATTGAGATATCACATCTCATGGTATCAGAAGGGTCTCAGGATTGGAATGGGAAGGAGTTGGATATCACATCTCATGCTAAAGGGAGGGTCTCAGGTTTGGAAGGGGAAGGATTTGGATATCACATCTCATGTTATCGGAAGGATCTCACGTTTGGTATTAGAAGTATTGAGATATCATATCTCATGCTATAGGAAGGGTCTCAGGATTGGAATGGGAAAGAGTTGGATATCACATCTCATGCTATAGGGAGTGTCTCAGGATTGGAATGGGAAGGACTTAGATATCACATATCGTGCTATAGGGAGGGTCTCAGTTTTGATATTAGAAGCATTGAGATATCACATCTCATGCTATCGGAAGTGTCTCAGGATTGGAATGGGAAGGAGCTGGATATCACATCTCATGCTAAAAGAAGGGTCTCAGGTTTGGAACAGGAAGGATTTGGATATCACATCTCATGCTAAAGGAAGGGTCTCAGGTTTGGAACGGGAAGGATTTGGATATCACATCTCATGTTATAGGAAGGGTCTCACGTTTGGTATAAGCATTTGAGATATCACATCTCTGCTATCAGAAGTGTCTCAGGATTGGAATGGGAAGGTGTTGGATATCCCATCTCATGTTATAGGACGGGTCTCAGGTTTGTTATTAGAATCATTGAGATATCATATTGCATGCTGTAGGAAGGGTCTAAGGGTTGGAATGGGAAGGACCTGGATATCACATCTCATGCTATAGATAGGCTCTTAGGTTTGGAAAGGGAAGGAGTTGGATATCACATTTCATGTTAGAGGAAGGATCTCAGGTTTGGTATTAGAAGCATTGAGATATCACATCTCATGCTATAGGACGGGTCTCAGGATTGGAATGGAAGGAGTTGGATATCACATCTCATGTTATAGGAAGGATCTCAGGTTTGGTATTAGAAGCATTGAGACATCACATCTCAAGCTATAGGAAGGGTCTCAGGATTGGAATGGGAAGGACTTGGATATCACATCTCATGCTATAGGAAGGCTCTCAGGTTTGGAAGGGGAAAGAGTTGGATATCACATTTCATGTTAGAGGTAGGATCTCAGGTTTGGTATTAGAAGCATTGAGACATCACATCTCATGCTATAGGAAGGGTCTCAGGAATGGAATGGGAAGGAGTTGGATATCACATCTCATGCTAAAGGGAGGGTCTCAGGTTTGGAAGGAGAAGGATTTGGATATCACATCTCATGTTATAGGAAGGATCTCAGGTTTGGTAATAGAAGCATTGAGATATCACATCTCATGCTATCGGAAGGATCTCAGGTTTGGTATTAGAAGCATTGAGATATCACATCTCATGCTATCAGAAGGGTCTCAGGATTGGAATGGGAAGGAGTTGGATATCACATCTCATGCTAAAGGGAGGGTCTCAGGTTTGGAAGGGGAAGGATTTGGATATCACATCTCATGTTATCGGAAGGATCTCACGTTTGGTATTAGAAGTATTGAGATATCATATCTCATGCTATAGGAAGGGTCTCAGGATTGGAATGGGAAAGAGTTGGATATCACATCTCATGCTATAGGGAGTGTCTCAGGATTGGAATGGGAAGGACTTAGATATCACATATCATGCTATAGGGAGGGTCTCAGTTTTGATATTAGAAGAATTGAGATTTCACATCTCATGCTATCGGAAGTGTCTCAGGATTGGAATGGGAAGGAGCTGGATATCACATCTCATGCTAAAGGAAGGGTCTCAGGTTTGGAACAGGAAGGATTTGGATATCACATCTCATGCTAAAGGAAGGGTCTCAGGTTTGGAACGGGAAGGATTTGGATATCACATCTCATGCTATGGGAAGGGTCTCAGGTTTGGTATAAGCAGTGAGATATCCCTTCTCATGCTATAGGAAGTGTCTCAGGTTGGAATGGGAAGGAGTTGGATATCACATCTCATGTTATAGGAAGGGTCTCAGGATTGGAATGGGAAGGACTTGGATGTCACATCTCATGCTATAGGAAGGATCTCAGGTTTGGTATTAGAAGCATTGAGACATCACATCTCATGCTATAGGAAGGGTATCAGGGTTGGAATGGGAAGGAGATGGATATCACATCTCATCCAATAGGAAGGGTCTCAGGTTTGGAATGGGAAGGAATTGGATATCACATCTCATGTTATAGGAAGAGTCTCTGGTTTGGTATTAGAATCATTGAGATATCACATCGCATGCTGTAGGAAGGGTCTAAGGATTGGAATGGAATGGACTTGGATATCACATCTCATGCTATAGGTAGGCTCTCAGGTTTGGTATAAGCATTGAGATATCACATCTCATGCTATAGGAAGGGTCTCAGGATTGGAATGGGAAGGAATTGGATATCACATCTCATGCTATAGGAAGGGTCTCAGATTTGGTATAAGCATTGAGATATCACATCTCATGCTAAAGGAAGGGTCTCAGGATTGGAATGGGAAGGAGTTGTATTTGACATCTCAGGCCATAGGAAGGTTCTCAGGTTTGGTATAAGCATTGAGATATCACATCTCTGCTATCGGAAGGGTCTCAGGATTGGAATGGGAAGGAGTTGGATATCACATCTCATGTTATAGGAAGGGTCTCAGGTTTGGTATTAGAAGCATAGAGATATCACATCTCATGCTATAGGAAGGGTCTCAGGATTTGAATGGTAAGGAGTTGGATATCACATCTCATGCCATAGGAAGGGTCTCAGGTTTGGTATAAGCATTGAGATATCACATCTCTGCTATCGGAAGGGTCTCAGGATTGGATTGGGAAGGAGTTGGATATCCCTTCTCATGCTATAGGAAGTGTCTCAGGTTGGAATGGGAAGGAGTTGGATATCACATCTCATGTTATAGGAAGGGTCTCGGGATTGGAATGGGAAGGATTTGGATATCACATCTCTTGCTATAGGAAGGGTCTCAGGTTTGGAATGGGTAGGAGTTGGATATTACTTTCTTGCTATAGGAAGGGTCTCATGTTTGGAATGGGAAGGAGTTGGATATCACATATACTATAGTTAGTGTCTCAGGTTTGGAACGGGAACGAGTTGGATATCACATCTCATGTTATAGGAAGGGTCTCAGGTTTGGTATAAGCATTGAGATATCACATCTCTGCTATCGGAAGCGGCTCAGGATTGGAATGGGAAGGAATTGGATATCACATCTCATGCTATAGGAAGGGTCTCAGATTTGGTATAAGCATTGAGATATCACATCTCATGCTAAAGGAAGGGTCTCAGGATTGGAATGGGAAGGAGTTGTATGTGACATCTCAGGCCATAGGAAGGTTCTCAGGTTTGGTATAAGCATTGAGATATCACAACTCTGCTATCGGAAGGGTCTCAGGATTGGAATGGGAAGGAGTTGGATATCCCATCTCATGTTATAGGAAGGGTCTCAGGTTTGGTATTAGAAGCATAGAGATATCACATCTCATGCTATAGGAAGGGTCTCAGGATTGGAATGGGAAGGACTTGGATGTCACATCTCATGCTATAGGAAGGGTCTCAAGTTTGATATTAGAATCATTGAGATAACAAATCTCATGATATCGGAAGGGTCTCAGGATTGGAATGGGAAGGAGTTGGATATCACATCTCATGATAAAGGAAGGGTCTAAGGTTTGGAAGGGGAAGGATTTGGATATCACATCTCATGTTATAGGATGGGTCTCAGGTTTGGTATTAGAAGCATTGAGATATCAAGTCTCATGGTATAAGAAGGGTCTCAGAATTGGAATGGGAAGGAGTTGGATATCACACCTCAAGCTATAGGAAGGGTCTCAGGATTGGAATGGGAAGGAGTTTGATATCACATCTCATGCCATAGTATGGGTCTCAGGTTTGGTAGAAGCATTGGGATATCACATCTCATGCTATCGGAAGGGTATCAGTATTGGATTTGGAAGAAGTTGGATATCCCATCTCATGCTATAGGAAGGGTCTCAGGTTGGAATGAGAAGGAGTTGGATATCACATTTCATGTTATAGGAAGGGTCTCAGGATTGGAATGGGAAGGACTTGGATATCATATCTCATGCTATAGGACGGGTCTCAGGTTTGTTATTAGAATCATTGAGATATCATATTGCATGCTGTAGGAAGGGTCTAAGGATTGGAATGGGAAGGACTTGGATATCACATCTCATGCTATAGATAGGCTCTTAGGTTTGGAAAGGGAAGGAGTTGGATATCACATTTCATGTTAGAGGAAGGATCTCAGGTTTGGTATTAGAAGCATTGAGATATCACATCTCATGCTATAGGAAGGGTCTCAGGATTGGAATGGGAAGTAGTTGGATATCACATCTCATGCTATAGGAAGGGTCTCAGGTTTGGTATAAGCATTGAGATATCACATCTCATGCTATAGGACGGGTCTCAGGATTGGAATGGAAGGAGTTGGATATCACATCTCATGTTATAGGAAGGATCTCAGGTTTGGTATTAGAAGCATTGAGACATCACTTCTCATGCTATAGGAAGGGTCTCAGGGTTGGAATGGGAAGGAGTTGGATATCACATCTCATCCAATAGGAAGGGTCTCAGGTTTGGAATGGGAAGGAATTGGATATCACATCTCATGTTATAGGAAGGATCTCAGGTTTGGTATTAGAAGCATTGAGATATCACATCTCATGCTATAGGAAGGGTCTCAGGATTGGAATGTGAAGGATTTGGATATCACATCTCATGCTAAAGGAAGGGTCTCAGGTTTGGTAGAAGCATTGAGATATCACGTCTCTGCTATCGGAAGGGTCTCAGGATTGGATTGGGAAGGAGTTGGATATCCCTTCTCATGCTATAGGAAGGGTCTCAGGATTTGAATGGCAAGGAGTTGGATATCACATCTCATGCCATAGGAAGGGTCTCAGGTTTGGTATAAGCATTGAGATATCACATCTCTGCTATCGGAAGGGTCTCAGGATTGGAATGGGAAGGAGTTTTAATATTCCCATCTCATGTTATAGGAAGGGTTTCAGGTTTGGTATTAGAAGCATTGAGATATCACATCTCATGCTATAGGAAGGGTCTCAGGATTGGAATGGGAAGGACTTGGATATCACATCTCATGCTATAGGGAGGGTCTCAAGTTTGATATTAGAAGCTTTGAGATATCACATCTCATGATATCGGAAGGGTCTCAGGATTGGAATGGGAAGGAGTTGGATATCACATCTCATGATAAAGGAATGGTCTAAGGTTTGGAAGGGGAAGGATTTGGATGGATATCACATCTCATGTTATATTACGGGTCTCAGGTTTGGTATTAGAAGCATTGAGATATCAAGTCTCAGAGTATAGGAAGGGTCTCAGAATTGGAATGGGAAGGAGTTGGATATCACATCTCAAGCTATAGGAAGGGTCTCAGGATTGGAATGGGAAGGACTTGGATATCACATCTCATGCTATAGGAAGGCTCTCAGGTTTGGAAGGGGAAAGAGTTGGATATCACATTTCATGTTAGAGGTAGGATCTCAGGTTTGGTATTAGAAGCATTGAGACATCACATCTCATGCTAAAGGGAGGGTCTCAGGTTTGGAAGGGGAAGGATTTGGATATCACATCTCATGTTATAGGAAGGATCTCAGGTTTGGTAATAGAAGCATTGAGATATCACATCTCATGCTATCGGAAGGATCTCAGGTTTGGTATTAGAAGCATTGAGATATCACATCTCATGCTATCAGAAGGGTCTCAGGATTGGAATGGGAAGGAGTTGGATATCACATCTTATGCTAAAGGGAGGGTCTCAGGTTTGGAAGGGGAAGGATTTGGATATCACATCTCATGTTATCGGAAGGATCTCACGTTTGGTATTAGAAGTATTGAGATATCATATCTCATGCTATAGGAAGGGTCTCAGGATTGGAATGGGAAAGAGTTGGATATCACATCTCATGCTATAGGGAGTGTCTCAGGATTGGAATGGGAAGGACTTAGATATCACATATCATGCTATAGGGAGGGTCTCAGTTTTGATATTAGAAGCATTGAGATATCACATCTCATGCTATCGGAAGTGTCTCAGGATTGGAATGGGAAGGAGCTGGATATCACATCTCATGCTAAAGGAAGGGTCTCAGGTTTGGAACGGGAAGGATTTGGATATCACATCTCATGTTATAGGAAGGGTCTCACGTTTGGTATAAGCATTGAGATATCACATCTCTGCTATCGGAAGTGTCTCAGGATTGGAATGGGAAGGTGTTGGATATCCCATCTCATGTTATAGGACGGGTCTCAGGTTTGTTATTAGAATCATTGAGATATCATATTGCATGCTGTAGGAAGGGTCTAAGGGTTGGAATGGGAAGGACTTGGATATCACATCTCATGCTATAGATAGGCTCTTAGGTTTGGAAAGGGAAGGAGTTGGATATCACATTTCATGTTAGAGGAAGGATCTCAGGTTTGGTATTAGAAGCATTGAGATATCACATCTCATGCTATAGGACGGGTCTCAGGATTGGAATGGAAGGAGTTGGATATCACATCTCATGTTATAGGAAGGATCTCAGGTTTGGTATTAGAAGCATTGAGACATCACATCTCAAGCTATAGGAAGGGTCTCAGGATTGGAATGGGAAGGACTTGGATATCACATCTCATGCTATAGGAAGGCTCTCAGGTTTGGAAGGGGAAAGAGTTGGATATCACATTTCATGTTAGAGGTAGGATCTCAGGTTTGGTATTAGAAGCATTGAGACATCACATCTCATGCTATAGGAAGGGTCTCAGGAATGGAATGGGAAGGAGTTGGATATCACATCTCATGCTAAAGGGAGGGTCTCAGGTTTGGAAGGGGAAGGATTTGGATATCACATCTCATGTTATAGGAAGGATCTCAGGTTTGGTAATAGAAGCATTGAGATATCACATCTCATGCTATCGGAAGGATCTCAGGTTTGGTATTAGAAGCATTGAGATATCACATCTCATGCTATCAGAAGGGTCTCAGGATTGGAATGGGAAGGAGTTGGATATCACATCTCATGCTAAAGGGAGGGTCTCAGGTTTGGAAGGGGAAGGATTTGGATATCACATCTCATGTTATCGGAAGGATCTCACGTTTGGTATTAGAAGTATTGAGATATCATATCTCATGCTATAGGAAGGGTCTCAGGATTGGAATGGGAAAGAGTTGGATATCACATCTCATGCTATAGGGAGTGTCTCAGGATTGGAATGGGAAGGACTTAGATATCACATATCATGCTATAGGGAGGGTCTCAGTTTTGATATTAGAAGAATTGAGATTTCACATCTCATGCTATCGGAAGTGTCTCAGGATTGGAATGGGAAGGAGCTGGATATCACATCTCATGCTAAAGGAAGGGTCTCAGGTTTGGAACAGGAAGGAGTTGGATATCACATCTCATGCTAAAGGAAGGGTCTCAGGTTTGGAACGGGAAGGATTTGGATATCACATCTCATGTTATAGGAAGGGTCTCACGTTTGGTATAAGCATTGAGATATCACATCTCTGCTATCGGAAGTGTCTCAGGATTGGAATGGGAAGGAGTTGGATATCCCATCTCATGTTATAGGACGGGTCTCAGGTTTGTTATTAGAATCATTGAGATATCATATTGCATGCTGTAGGAAGGGTCTAAGGGTTGGAATGGGAAGGACTTGGATATCACATCTCATGCTATAGATAGGCTCTTAGGTTTGGAAAGGGAAGGAGTTGGATATCACATTTCATGTTAGAGGAAGGATCTCAGGTTTGGTATTAGAAGCATTGAGATATCACATCTCATGCTATAGGACGGGTCTCAGGATTGGAATGGAAGGAGTTGGATATCACATCTCATGTTATAGGAAGGATCTCAGGTTTGGTATTAGAAGCATTGAGACATCACATCTCATGCTATAGGAAGGGTCTCAGGGTTGGAATGGGAAGGAGTTGGATATCACATCTCATCCAATAGGAAGGGTCTCAGGTTTGGAATGGGAAGGAATTGGATATCACATCTCATGTTATAGGAAGGATCTCAGGTTTGGTATTAGAAGCATTGAGATATCACATCTCATGCTATAGGAAGGGTCTCAGGATTGGAATGTGAAGGATTTGGATATCACATCTCATGCTAAAGGAAGGGTCTCAGGTTTGGTAGAAGCATTGAGATATCACGTCTCTGCTATCGGAAGGGTCTCAGGATTGGATTGGGAAGGAGTTGGATATCCCTTCTCATGCTATAGGAAGGGTCTCAGGATTTGAATGGCAAGGAGTTGGATATCACATCTCATGCCATAGGAAGGGTCTCAGGTTTGGTATAAGCATTGAGATATCACATCTCTGCTATCGGAAGGGTCTCAGGATTGGATTGGGAAGGAGTTGGATATCCCTTCTCATGCTATAGGAAGTGTCTCAGGTTGGAATGGGAAGGAGTTGGATATGACATCTCATGTTATAGGAAGGGTCTCAGGATTGGAATGGGAAGGATTTGGATATCACATCTCTTGCTATAGGAAGGGTCTCAGGATTGGAATGGGTAGGAGTTGGATATTACTTTCTTGCTATAGGAAGGGTCTCATGTTTGGAATGGGAAGGAGTTGGATATCACATATGCTATAGTTAGTGTCTCAGGTTTGGAACGGGAAGGAGTTGGATATCACATCTCATGATATAGGAAGGGTCTCAGGTTTGGTATAAGCATTGAGATATCACATCTCTGCTATAGGAAGCGGCTCAGGATTGGAATGGGAAGGAGTTGGATATCTCATCTCATGTTATAGTAAGAGTCTCTGGTTTGGTATTAGAATCATTGAGATATCACATTGCATGCTGTAGGAAGGGTCTAAGGATTGGAATGGGATGGACTTGGATATCACATCTCATGCTATAGGTAGGCTCTCAGGTTTGGTATAAGCATTGAGATATCACATCTCATGCTATAGGAAGGGTCTCAGGATTGGAATGGGAAGGATTTGGATATCACATCTCATGCTATAGGAAGGGTCTCAGATTTGGTATAAGCATTGAGATATCACATCTCATGCTAAAGGAAGGGTCTCAGGATTGGAATGGGAAGGAGTTGTATATGACATCTCAGGCCATAGGAAGGGTCTCAGGTTTGGTATAAGCATTGAGATATCACATCTCTGCTATCGGAAGGGTTTCAGGATTGGAATGGGAAGGCGTTGGATATCCCATCTCATGTTATAGGAAGGGTCTCAGGTTTGGTATTAGAAGCATAGAGATATCACATCTCATGCTATAGGAAGGTTCTCAGGATTGGAATGGGAAGGACTTGGATGTCACATCTCATGCTATAGGGAGGGTCTCAAGTTTGATATTAGAAGCATTGAGATAACAAATCTCATGATATCGGAAGGGTCTCAGGATTGGATTTGGAAGAAGTTGGATATCCCATCTCATGCTATAGGAAGGGTCTCAGGTTGGAATGGGAAGAGGTTGGATATCACATTTCATGTTATAGGAAGGGTCTCAGGATTGGAATGGGAAGGACTTGGATATCATATCTCATGCTATAGGACGGGTCTCAGGTTTGTTATTAGAATCATTGAGATATCATATTGCATGCTGTAGGAAGGGTCTAAGGATTGGAATGGGAAGGACTTGGATATCACATCTCATGCTATAGATAGGCTCTTAGGTTTGGAAAGGGAAGGAGTTGGATATCACATTTCATGTTAGAGGAAGGATCTCAGGTTTGGTATTAGAAGCATTGAGATATCACATCTCATGCTATAGGAAGGGTCTCAGGATTGGAATGGGAAGTAGTTGGATATCACATCTCATGCTATAGGAAGGGTCTCAGGATTGTAATGGGAAGGAGTTTGATATCACATCTCATGCCATAGTATGGGTCTCAGGTTTGGTATTAGAAGCATTGAGATATCAAGTCTCATGGTATAAGAAGGGTCTCAGAATTGGAATGGGAAGGAGTTGGATATCACACATCAAGCTATAGGAAGGGTCTCAGGATTGGAATGGGAAGGAGTTTGATATCACATCTCATGCCATAGTATGGGTCTCAGGTTTGGTAGAAGCATTGGGATATCACATCTCATGCTATCGGAAGGGTATCAGTATTGGATTTGGAAGAAGTTGGATATCCCATCTCATGCTATAGGAAGTGTCTCAGGTTGGAATGGGAAGGAGTTGGATATCACATTTCATGTTATAGGAAGGGTCTCAGGATTGGAATGGGAAGGACTTGGATATCACATCTCATGCTATAGATAGGCTCTTAGGTTTGGAAAGGGAAGGAGTTGGATATCACATTTCATGTTAGAGGAAGGATCTCAGGTTTGGTATTAGAAGCATTGAGATATCACATCTCATGCTATAGGAAGGGTCTCAGGATTGGAATGGGAAGTAGTTGGATATCACATCTCATGCTATAGGAAGGGTCTCAGGTTTGGTATAAGCATTGAGATATCACATCTCATGCTATAGGAAGGATCTCAGGTTTGGTATTAGAAGCATTGAGACATCACATCTCATGCTATAGGAAGGGTCTCAGGTTTGGAATGGGAAGGAATTGGATATCACATCTCATGTTATAGGAAGGATCTCAGGTTTGGTATTAGAAGCATTGAGATATCACATCTCATGCTATAGGAAGGGTCTCAGGATTGGAATGTGAAGGATTTGGATATCACATCTCATGCTAAAGGAAGGGTCTCAGGTTTGGTAGAAGCATTGAGATATCACGTCTCTGCTATCGGAAGGGTCTCAGGATTGGATTGGGAAGGAGTTGGATATCCCTTCTCATGCTATAGGAAGGGTCTCAGGATTTGAATGGCAAGGAGTTGGATATCACATCTCATGACATAGGAAGGGTCTCAGGTTTGGTATAAGCATTGAGATATCACATCTCTGCTATCGGAAGGGTCTCAGGATTGGAATGGGAAGGAGTTGGATATTCCCATCTCATGTTATAGGAAGGGTCTCAGGTTTGGTATTAGAAGCATTGAGATATCACATCTCATGCTATAGGAAGGGTCTCAGGATTGGAATGGGAAGGACTTGGATATCACATCTCATGCTATAGGGAGGGTCTCAAGTTTGATATTAGAAGCTTTGAGATATCACATCTCATGATATCGGAAGGGTCTCAGGATTGGAATGGGAAGGAGTTGGATATCACATCTCATGATAAAGGAAGGGTCTAAGGTTTGGAAGGGGAAGGATTTGGATATCACATCTCATGTTATATTACAGGTCTCAGGTTTGGTATTAGAAGCATTGAGATATCAAGTCTCAGAGTATAGGAAGGGTCTCAGAATTGGAATGGGAAGGAGTTGGATATCACATCTCAAGCTATAGGAAGGGTCTCAGGATTGGAATGGGAAGGACTTGGATATCACATCTCATGCTATAGGAAGGCTCTCAGGTTTGGAAGGGGAAAGAGTTGGATATCACATTTCATGTTAGAGGTAGGATCTCAGGTTTGGTATTAGAGGCATTGAGATATCACATCTCATGCTATCAGAAGGGTCTCAGGAATGGAATGGGAAGGAGTTGGATATCACATCTCATGCTAAAGGGAGGGTCTCAGGTTTGGAAGGGGAAGGATTTGGATATCACATCTCATGCTAAAGGAAGGGTCTCAGGTTTGGTAGAAGCATTGAGATATCACGTCTCTGCTATCGGAAGGGTCTCAGGATTGGATTGGGAAGGAGTTGGATATCCCTTCTCATGCTATAGGAAGGGTCTCAGGATTTGAATGGCAAGGAGTTGGATATCACATCTCATGACATAGGAAGGGTCTCAGGTTTGGTATAAGCATTGAGATATCACATCTCTGCTATCGGAAGGGTCTCAGGATTGGAATGGGAAGGAGTTGGATATTCCCATCTCATGTTATAGGAAGGGTCTCAGGTTTGGTATTAGAAGCATTGAGATATCACATCTCATGCTATAGGAAGGGTCTCAGGATTGGAATGGGAAGGACTTGGATATCACATCTCATGATAAAGGAAGGGTCTAAGGTTTGGAAGGTGAAGGATTTGGATATCACATCTCATGTTATATTACAGGTCTCAGGTTTGGTATTAGAAGCATTGAGATATCAAGTCTCAGAGTATAGGAAGGGTCTCAGAATTGGAATGGGAAGGAGTTGGATATCACATCTCAAGCTATAGGAGGGGTCTCAGGATTGGAATGGGAAGGACTTGGATATCACATCTCATGCTATAGGAAGGCTCTCAGGTTTGGAAGGGGAAAGAGTTGGATATCACATTTCATGTTAGAGGTAGGATCTCAGGTTTGGTATTAGAGGCATTGAGATATCACATCTCATGCTATCAGAAGGGTCTCAGGAATGGAATGGGAAGGAGTTGGATATCACATCTCATGCTAAAGGGAGGGTCTCAGGTTTGGAAGGGGAAGGATTTGGATATCACATCTCATGTTATAGGAAGGATCTCAGGTTTGGTATTAGAAGCATTGAGATATCACATTTCATGCTATCGGAAGGATCTCAGGTTTGGTATTAGAAGCATTGAGATATCACATCTCATGCTATCAGAAGGGTCCCAGGATTGGAATGGGAAGGAGTTGGATATCACATCTCATGCTAAAGGGAGGGTCTCAGGTTTGGAAGGGGAAGGATTTGGATATCACATATCATGTTTTCGGAAGGATCTCACGTTTGGTATTAGAAGTATTGAGATATCAAGTCTCAGAGTATAGGAAGGGTCTCAGAATTGGAATGGGAAGGAGTTGGATATCACATCTCAAGCTATAGGAAGGGTCTCAGGATTGGAATGGGAAGGACTTGGATATCACATCTCATGCTATAGGAAGGCTCTCAGGTTTGGAAGGGGAAAGAGTTGGATATCACATTTCATGTTAGAGGTAGGATCTCAGGTTTGGTATTAGAGGCATTGAGATATCACATCTCATGCTATCAGAAGGGTCTCAGGAATGGAATGGGAAGGAGTTGGATATCACATCTCATGCTAAAGGGAGGGTCTCAGGTTTGGAAGGGGAAGGATTTGGATATCACATCTCATGTTATAGGAAGGATCTCAGGTTTGGTATTAGAAGCATTGAGATATCACATTTCATGCTATCGGACGGATCTCAGGTTTGGTATTAGAAGCATTGAGATATCACATCTCATGCTATCAGAAGGGTCTCAGGATTGGAATGGGAAGGAGTTGGATATCACATCTCATGCTAAAGGGAGGGTCTCAGGTTTGGAAGGGGAAGGATTTGGATATTACATCTCATGTTTTCGGAAGGATCTCACGTTTGGTATTAGAAGTATTGAGATATCATATCTCATGCTATAGGAAGGGTCTCAGGATTGGAATGGGAAAGAGTTGGATATCACATCTCATGCTATAGGGAGTGTCTCAGGATTGGAATGTGAAGGACTTAGATATCACATATCATGCTATAGGGAGGGTCTCAGTTTTGATATTAGAAGCATTGAGATATCACATCTCATGCTATCGGAAGTGTCTCAGGATTGGAATGGGAAGGAGCTGGATATCACATCTCATGCTAATGGAAGGGTCTCAGGTTTGGAACGGGAAGGATTTGGATATCACATCTCATGTTATAGGAAGGATCTCAGGTTTGGTATTAGAAGCATTGAGATATCACATCTCATGCTATAGGAAGGGTCTCAGGATTGGAATGTGAAGGATTTGGATATCACATCTCATGCTAAAGGAAGGGTCTCAGGTTTGGTAGAAGCATTGAGATATCACGTCTCTGCTATCGGAAGGGTCTCAGGATTGGATTGGGAAGGAGTTGGATATCCCTTCTCATGCTATAGGAAGGGTCTCAGGATTTGAATGGCAAGGAGTTGGATATCACATCTCATGACATAGGAAGGGTCTCAGGTTTGGTATAAGCATTGAGATATCACATCTCTGCTATCGGAAGGGTCTCAGGATTGGAATGGGAAGGAGTTGGATATTCCCATCTCATGTTATAGGAAGGGTCTCAGGTTTGGTATTAGAAGCATTGAGATATCACATCTCATGCTATAGGAAGGGTCTCAGGATTGGAATGGGAAGGACTTGGATATCACATCTCATGCTATAGGGAGGGTCTCAAGTTTGATATTAGAAGCTTTGAGATATCACATCTCATGATATCGGAAGGGTCTCAGGATTGGAATGGGAAGGAGTTGGATATCACATCTCATGATAAAGGAAGGGTCTAAGGTTTGGAAGGGGAAGGATTTGGATATCACATCTCATGTTATATTACAGGTCTCAGGTTTGGTATTAGAAGCATTGAGATATCAAGTCTCAGAGTATAGGAAGGGTCTCAGAATTGGAATGGGAAGGAGTTGGATATCACATCTCAAGCTATAGGAAGGGTCTCAGGATTGGAATGGGAAGGACTTGGATATCACATCTCATGCTATAGGAAGGCTCTCAGGTTTGGAAGGGGAAAGAGTTGGATATCACATTTCATGTTAGAGGTAGGATCTCAGGTTTGGTATTAGAGGCATTGAGATATCACATCTCATGCTATCAGAAGGGTCTCAGGAATGGAATGGGAAGGAGTTGGATATCACATCTCATGCTAAAGGGAGGGTCTCAGGTTTGGAAGGGGAAGGATTTGGATATCACATCTCATGCTAAAGGAAGGGTCTCAGGTTTGGTAGAAGCATTGAGATATCACGTCTCTGCTATCGGAAGGGTCTCAGGATTGGATTGGGAAGGAGTTGGATATCCCTTCTCATGCTATAGGAAGGGTCTCAGGATTTGAATGGCAAGGAGTTGGATATCACATCTCATGACATAGGAAGGGTCTCAGGTTTGGTATAAGCATTGAGATATCACATCTCTGCTATCGGAAGGGTCTCAGGATTGGAATGGGAAGGAGTTGGATATTCCCATCTCATGTTATAGGAAGGGTCTCAGGTTTGGTATTAGAAGCATTGAGATATCACATCTCATGCTATAGGAAGGGTCTCAGGATTGGAATGGGAAGGACTTGGATATCACATCTCATGATAAAGGAAGGGTCTAAGGTTTGGAAGGTGAAGGATTTGGATATCACATCTCATGTTATATTACAGGTCTCAGGTTTGGTATTAGAAGCATTGAGATATCAAGTCTCAGAGTATAGGAAGGGTCTCAGAATTGGAATGGGAAGGAGTTGGATATCACATCTCAAGCTATAGGAAGGGTCTCAGGATTGGAATGGGAAGGACTTGGATATCACATCTCATGCTATAGGAAGGCTCTCAGGTTTGGAAGGGGAAAGAGTTGGATATCACATTTCATGTTAGAGGTAGGATCTCAGGTTTGGTATTAGAGGCATTGAGATATCACATCTCATGCTATCAGAAGGGTCTCAGGAATGGAATGGGAAGGAGTTGGATATCACATCTCATGCTAAAGGGAGGGTCTCAGGTTTGGAAGGGGAAGGATTTGGATATCACATCTCATGTTATAGGAAGGATCTCAGGTTTGGTATTAGAAGCATTGAGATATCACATTTCATGCTATCGGAAGGATCTCAGGTTTGGTATTAGAAGCATTGAGATATCACATCTCATGCTATCAGAAGGGTCCCAGGATTGGAATGGGAAGGAGTTGGATATCACATCTCATGCTAAAGGGAGGGTCTCAGGTTTGGAAGGGGAAGGATTTGGATATCACATATCATGTTTTCGGAAGGATCTCACGTTTGGTATTAGAAGTATTGAGATATCAAGTCTCAGAGTATAGGAAGGGTCTCAGAATTGGAATGGGAAGGAGTTGGATATCACATCTCAAGCTATAGGAAGGGTCTCAGGATTGGAATGGGAAGGACTTGGATATCACATCTCATGCTATAGGAAGGCTCTCAGGTTTGGAAGGGGAAAGAGTTGGATATCACATTTCATGTTAGAGGTAGGATCTCAGGTTTGGTATTAGAGGCATTGAGATATCACATCTCATGCTATCAGAAGGGTCTCAGGAATGGAATGGGAAGGAGTTGGATATCACATCTCATGCTAAAGGGAGGGTCTCAGGTTTGGAAGGGGAAGGATTTGGATATCACATCTCATGTTATAGGAAGGATCTCAGGTTTGGTATTAGAAGCATTGAGATATCACATTTCATGCTATCGGAAGGATCTCAGGTTTGGTATTAGAAGCATTGAGATATCACATCTCATGCTATCAGAAGGGTCCCAGGATTGGAATGGGAAGGAGTTGGATATCACATCTCATGCTAAAGGGAGGGTCTCAGGTTTGGAAGGGGAAGGATTTGGATATCACATATCATGTTTTCGGAAGGATCTCACGTTTGGTATTAGAAGTATTGAGATATCAAGTCTCAGAGTATAGGAAGGGTCTCAGAATTGGAATGGGAAGGAGTTGGATATCACATCTCAAGCTATAGGAAGGGTCTCAGGATTGGAATGGGAAGGACTTGGATATCACATCTCATGCTATAGGAAGGCTCTCAGGTTTGGAAGGGGAAAGAGTTGGATATCACATTTCATGTTAGAGGTAGGATCTCAGGTTTGGTATTAGAGGCATTGAGATATCACATCTCATGCTATCAGAAGGGTCTCAGGAATGGAATGGGAAGGAGTTGGATATCACATCTCATGCTAAAGGGAGGGTCTCAGGTTTGGAAGGGGAAGGATTTGGATATCACATCTCATGTTATAGGAAGGATCTCAGGTTTGGTATTAGAAGCATTGAGATATCACATTTCATGCTATCGGACGGATCTCAGGTTTGGTATTAGAAGCATTGAGATATCACATCTCATGCTATCAGAAGGGTCTCAGGATTGGAATGGGAAGGAGTTGGATATCACATCTCATGCTAAAGGGAGGGTCTCAGGTTTGGAAGGGGAAGGATTTGGATATTACATCTCATGTTTTCGGAAGGATCTCACGTTTGGTATTAGAAGTATTGAGATATCATATCTCATGCTATAGGAAGGGTCTCAGGATTGGAATGGGAAAGAGTTGGATATCACATCTCATGCTATAGGGAGTGTCTCAGGATTGGAATGTGAAGGACTTAGATATCACATATCATGCTATAGGGAGGGTCTCAGTTTTGATATTAGAAGCATTGAGATATCACATCTCATGCTATCGGAAGTGTCTCAGGATTGGAATGGGAAGGAGCTGGATATCACATCTCATGCTAATGGAAGGGTCTCAGGTTTGGAACGGGAAGGATTTGGATATCACATCTCATGTTATAGGAAGGATCTCAGGTTTGGTATTAGAAGCATTGAGATATCACATCTCATGCTATAGGAAGGGTCTCAGGATTGGAATGTGAAGGATTTGGATATCACATCTCATGCTAAAGGAAGGGTCTCAGGTTTGGTAGAAGCATTGAGATATCACGTCTCTGCTATCGGAAGGGTCTCAGGATTGGATTGGGAAGGAGTTGGATATCCCTTCTCATGCTATAAGAAGGGTCTCAGGATTTGAATGGCAAGGAGTTGGATATCATATCTCATGACATAGGAAGGGTCTCAGGTTTGGTATAAGCATTGAGATATCACATCTCTGCTATCGGAAGGGTCTCAGGATTGGAATGGGAAGGAGTTGGATATTCCCATCTCATGTTATAGGAAGGGTCTCAGGTTTGGTATTAGAAGCATTGAGATATCACATCTCATGCTATAGGAAGGGTCTCAGGATTGGAATGGGAAGGACTTGGATATCACATCTCATGCTATAGGGAGGGTCTCAAGTTTGATATTAGAAGCTTTGAGATATCACATCTCATGATATCGGAAGGGTCTCAGGATTGGAATGGGAAGGAGTTGGATATCACATCTCATGATAAAGGAAGGGTCTAAGGTTTGGAAGGGGAAGGATTTGGATATCACATCTCATGTTATATTACAGGTCTCAGGTTTGGTATTAGAAGCATTGAGATATCAAGTCTCAGAGTATAGGAAGGGTCTCAGAATTGGAATGGGAAGGAGTTGGATATCACATCTCAAGCTATAGGAAGGGTCTCAGGATTGGAATGGGAAGGACTTGGATATCACATCTCATGCTATAGGAAGGCTCTCAGGTTTGGAAGGGGAAAGAGTTGGATATCACATTTCATGTTAGAGGTAGGATCTCAGGTTTGGTATTAGAGGCATTGAGATATCACATCTCATGCTATCAGAAGGGTCTCAGGAATGGAATGGGAAGGAGTTGGATATCACATCTCATGCTAAAGGGAGGGTCTCAGGTTTGGAAGGGGAAGGATTTGGATATCACATCTCATGCTAAAGGAAGGGTCTCAGGTTTGGTAGAAGCATTGAGATATCACGTCTCTGCTATCGGAAGGGTCTCAGGATTGGATTGGGAAGGAGTTGGATATCCCTTCTCATGCTATAGGAAGGGTCTCAGGATTTGAATGGCAAGGAGTTGGATATCACATCTCATGACATAGGAAGGGTCTCAGGTTTGGTATAAGCATTGAGATATCACATCTCTGCTATCGGAAGGGTCTCAGGATTGGAATGGGAAGGAGTTGGATATTCCCATCTCATGTTATAGGAAGGGTCTCAGGTTTGGTATTAGAAGCATTGAGATATCACATCTCATGCTATAGGAAGGGTCTCAGGATTGGAATGGGAAGGACTTGGATATCACATCTCATGATAAAGGAAGGGTCTAAGGTTTGGAAGGTGAAGGATTTGGATATCACATCTCATGTTATATTACAGGTCTCAGGTTTGGTATTAGAAGCATTGAGATATCAAGTCTCAGAGTATAGGAAGGGTCTCAGAATTGGAATGGGAAGGAGTTGGATATCACATCTCAAGCTATAGGAAGGGTCTCAGGATTGGAATGGGAAGGACTTGGATATCACATCTCATGCTATAGGAAGGCTCTCAGGTTTGGAAGGGGAAAGAGTTGGATATCACATTTCATGTTAGAGGTAGGATCTCAGGTTTGGTATTAGAGGCATTGAGATATCACATCTCATGCTATCAGAAGGGTCTCAGGAATGGAATGGGAAGGAGTTGGATATCACATCTCATGCTAAAGGGAGGGTCTCAGGTTTGGAAGGGGAAGGATTTGGATATCACATCTCATGTTATAGGAAGGATCTCAGGTTTGGTATTAGAAGCATTGAGATATCACATTTCATGCTATCGGAAGGATCTCAGGTTTGGTATTAGAAGCATTGAGATATCACATCTCATGCTATCAGAAGGGTCCCAGGATTGGAATGGGAAGGAGTTGGATATCACATCTCATGCTAAAGGGAGGGTCTCAGGTTTGGAAGGGGAAGGATTTGGATATCACATATCATGTTTTCGGAAGGATCTCACGTTTGGTATTAGAAGTATTGAGATATCAAGTCTCAGAGTATAGGAAGGGTCTCAGAATTGGAATGGGAAGGAGTTGGATATCACATCTCAAGCTATAGGAAGGGTCTCAGGATTGGAATGGGAAGGACTTGGATATCACATCTCATGCTATAGGAAGGCTCTCAGGTTTGGAAGGGGAAAGAGTTGGATATCACATTTCATGTTAGAGGTAGGATCTCAGGTTTGGTATTAGAGGCATTGAGATATCACATCTCATGCTATCAGAAGGGTCTCAGGAATGGAATGGGAAGGAGTTGGATATCACATCTCATGCTAAAGGGAGGGTCTCAGGTTTGGAAGGGGAAGGATTTGGATATCACATCTCATGTTATAGGAAGGATCTCAGGTTTGGTATTAGAAGCATTGAGATATCACATTTCATGCTATCGGACGGATCTCAGGTTTGGTATTAGAAGCATTGAGATATCACATCTCATGCTATCAGAAGGGTCTCAGGATTGGAATGGGAAGGAGTTGGATATCACATCTCATGCTAAAGGGAGGGTCTCAGGTTTGGAAGGGGAAGGATTTGGATATTACATCTCATGTTTTCGGAAGGATCTCACGTTTGGTATTAGAAGTATTGAGATATCATATCTCATGCTATAGGAAGGGTCTCAGGATTGGAATGGGAAAGAGTTGGATATCACATCTCATGCTATAGGGAGTGTCTCAGGATTGGAATGTGAAGGACCTAGATATCACATATCATGCTATAGGGAGGGTCTCAGTTTTGATATTAGAAGCATTGAGATATCACATCTCATGCTATCGGAAGTGTCTCAGGATTGGAATGGGAAGGAGCTGGATATCACATCTCATGCTAATGGAAGGGTCTCAGGTTTGGAACGGGAAGGATTTGGATATCACATCTCATGTTATAGGAAGGGTCTCAGGTTTGGTATAAGCATTGAGATATCACATCTCTGCTATCGGAAGTGTCTCAGGATTGGAATGGGAAGGAGTTGGATATCCCATCTCATGTTATAGGACGGGTCTCAGGTTTGTTATTAGAATCATTGAGATATCATATTGCATGCTGTAGGAAGGGTCTAAGGGTTGGAATGGGAAGGACTTGGATATCACATCTCATGCTATAGATAGGCTCTTAGGTTTGGAAAGGGACGGAGTTGGATATCACATTTCATGTTAGAGGAAGGATCTCAGGTTTGGTATTAGAAGCATTGAGATATCACATCTCATGCTATAGTAAGGGTCTCAGGATTGGAATGGGAAGTAGTTGGATATCACATCTCATGCTATAGGAAGGGCCTCAGGTTTGGTATAAGCATTGAGATATCACATCTAATGCTATAGGACGGGTCTCAGGATTGGAATGGAAGGAGTTGGATATCACATCTCATGTTATAGGAAAGATCTCAGGTTTGGTATTACAAGCATTGAGACATCACATCTCATGCTATAGGAAGGGTCTCAGGGTTGGAATGGGAAGGAGTTGGATATCACCTCTCATCCAATAGGAAGGGTCTCAGGTTTGGAATGGGAAGGAATTGGATATCACATCTTATGTTATAGGAAGGATCTCAGGTTTGGTATTAGAAGCATTGAGATATCACATCTCATGCTATAGGAAGGGTCTCAGGATTGGAATGTGAAGGATTTGGATATCATATCTCATGCTAAAGGAAGGGTCTCAGGTTTGGTAGAAGCATTGAGATATCACGTCTCTGCTATCGGAAGGGTCTCAGGATTGGATTGGGAAGGAGTTGGATATCCCTTCTCATGCTATAGGAAGGGTCTCAGGATTTGAATGGCAAGGAGTTGGATATCACATCTCATGCCATAGGAAGGGTCTCAGGTTTGGTATAAGCATTGAGATATCACATCTCTGCTATCGGAAGGGTCTCAGGATTGGATTGGGAAGGAGTTGGATATCCCTTCTCATGCTATAGGAAGTGTCTCAGGTTGGAATGGGAAGGAGTTGGATATCACATCTCATGTTATAGGAAGGGTCTCAGGTTTGGTATTAGAAGCATTGAGATATCAAGTCTCATGGTATAAGAAGGGTCTCAGAATTGGAATGGGAAGGAGTTGGATATCACACCTCAAGCTATAGGAAGGGTCTCATGATTGGAATGGGAAGGAGTTTGATATCACATCTCATGCCATAGTATGGGTCTCAGGTTTGGTAGAAGCATTGGGATATCACATCTCATGCTATCGGAAGGGTATCAGTATTGGATTTGGAAGAAGTTGGATATCCCATCTCATGCTATAGGAAGGGTCTCAGGTTGGAATGGGAAGGAGTTGGATATCACATTTCATGTTATAGGAAGGGTCTCAGGATTGGAATGGGAAGGACTTGGATATCATATCTCATGCTATAGGACGGGTCTCAGGTTTGTTATTAGAATCATTGAGATATCATATTGCATGCTGTAGGAAGGGTCTAAGGATTGGAATGGGAAGGACTTGGATATCACATCTCATGCTATAGATAGGCTCTTAGGTTTGGAAAGGGAAGGAGTTGAATATCACATTTCATGTTAGAGGAAGGATCTCAGGTTTGGTATTAGAAGCATTGAGATATCACATCTCATGCTATGGGAAGGGTCTCAGGATTGGAATGGGAAGTAGTTGGATATCACATCTCATGCTATAGGAAGGGTCTCAGGTTTGGTATAAGCATTGAGATATCACATCTCATGCTATAGGACGGGTCTCAGGATTGGAATGGAAGGAGTTGGATATCACATCTCATGTTATAGGAAGGATCTCAGGTTTGGTATTAGAAGCATTGAGACATCACATCTCATGCTATAGGAAGGGTCTCAGGGTTGGAATGGGAAGGAGTTGGATATCACATCTCATCCAATAGGAAGGGTCTCAGGTTTGGAATGGGAAGGAATTGGATATCACATCTCATGTTATAGGAAGGATCTCAGGTTTGGTATTAGAAGCATTGAGATATCACATCTCATGCTATAGGAAGGGTCTCAGGATTGGAATGTGAAGGATTTGGATATCACATCTCATGCTAAAGGTAGGGTCTCAGGTTTGGTAGAAGCATTGAGATATCACGTCTCTGCTATCGGAAGGGTCTCAGGATTGGATTGGGAAGGAGTTGGATATCCCTTCTCATGCTATAGGAAGGGTCTCAGGATTTGAATGGCAAGGAGTTGGATATCACATCTCATGACATAGGAAGGGTCTCAGGTTTGGTATAAGCATTGAGATATCACATCTCTGCTATCGGAAGGGTCTCAGGATTGGAATGGGAAGGAGTTGGATATTCCCATCTCATGTTATAGGAAGGGTCTCAGGTTTGGTATTAGAAGCATTGAGATATCACATCTCATGCTATAGGAAGGGTCTCAGGATTGGAATGGGAAGGACTTGGATATCACATCTCATGCTATAGGGAGGGTCTCAAGTTTGATATTAGAAGCTTTGAGATATCACATCTCATGATATCGGAAGGGTCTCAGGATTGGAATGGGAAGGAGTTGGATATCACATCTCATGATAAAGGAAGGGTCTAAGGTTTGGAAGGGGAAGGATTTGGATATCACATCTCATGTTATATTACGGGTCTCAGGTTTGGTATTAGAAGCATTGAGATATCAAGTCTCAGAGTATAGGAAGGGTCTCAGAATTGGAATGGGAAGGAGTTGGATATCACATCTCAAGCTATAGGAAGGGTCTCAGGATTGGAATGGGAAGGACTTGGATATCACATCTCATGCTATAGGAAGGCTCTCAGGTTTGGAAGGGGAAAGAGTTGGATATCACATTTCATGTTAGAGGTAGGATCTCAGGTTTGGTATTAGAGGCATTGAGATATCACATCTCATGCTATCAGAAGGGTCTCAGGAATGGAATGGGAAGGAGTTGGATATCACATCTCATGCTAAAGGGAGGGTCTCAGGTTTGGAAGGGGAAGGATTTGGATATCACATCTCATGCTAAAGGAAGGGTCTCAGGTTTGGTAGAAGCATTGAGATATCACGTCTCTGCTGTCGGAAGGGTCTCAGGATTGGATTGGGAAGGAGTTGGATATCCCTTCTCATGCTATAGGAAGGGTCTCAGGATTTGAATGGCAAGGAGTTGGATATCACATCTCATGACATAGGAAGGGTCTCAGGTTTGGTATAAGCATTGAGATATCACATCTCTGCTATCGGAAGGGTCTCAGGATTGGAATGGGAAGGAGTTGGATATTCCCATCTCATGTTATAGGAAGGGTCTCAGGTTTGGTATTAGAAGCATTGAGATATCACATCTCATGCTATAGGAAGGGTCTCAGGATTGGAATTGGAAGGACTTGGATATCACATCTCATGATAAAGGAAGGGTCTAAGGTTTGGAAGGGGAAGGATTTGGATATCACATCTCATGTTATATTACGGGTCTCAGGTTTGGTATTAGAAGCATTGAGATATCAAGTCTCAGAGTATAGGAAGGGTCTCAGAATTGGAATGGGAAGGAGTTGGAAATCACATCTCAAGCTATAGGAAGGGTCTCAGGATTGGAATGGGAAGGACTTGGATATCACATCTCATGCTATAGGAAGGCTCTCAGGTTTGGAAGGGGAAAGAGTTGGATATCACATTTCATGTTAGAGGTAGGATCTCAGGTTTGGTATTAGAGGCATTGAGATATCACATCTCATGCTATCAGAAGGGTCTCAGGAATGGAATGGGAAGGAGTTGGATATCACATCTCATGCTAAAGGGAGGTTCTCAGGTTTGGAAGGGGAAGGATTTGGATATCACATCTCATGTTATAGGAAGGATCTCAGGTTTGGTATTAGAAGCATTGAGATATCACATTTCATGCTATCAGAAGGATCTCAGGTTTGGTATTAGAAGCATTGAGATATCACATCTCATGCTATCAGAAGGGTCTCAGGATTGGAATGGGAAGGAGTTGGATATCACATCTCATGCTAAAGGGAGGGTCTCAGGTTTGGAAGGGGAAGGATTTGGATATCACATATCATGTTTTCGGAAGGATCTCACGTTTGGTATTAGAAGTATTGAGATATCAAGTCTCAGAGTATAGGAAGGGTCTCAGAATTGGAATGGGAAGGAGTTGGATATCACATCTCAAGCTATAGGAAGGGTCTCAGGATTGGAATGGGAAGGACTTGGATATCACATCTCATGCGATAGGAAGGCTCTCAGGTTTGGAAGGGGAAAGAGTTGGATATCACATTTCATGTTAGAGGTAGGATCTCAGGTTTGGTATTAGAGGCATTGAGATATCACATCTCATGCTATCAGAAGGGTCTCAGGAATGGAATGGGAAGGAGTTGGATATCACATCTCATGCTAAAGGGAGGGTCTCAGGTTTGGAAGGGGAAGGATTTGGATATCACATCTCATGTTATAGGAAGGATCTCAGGTTTGGTATTAGAAGCATTGAGATATCACATTTCATGCTATCGGAAGGATCTCAGGTTTGGTATTAGAAGCATTGAGTATCACATCTCATGCTATCAGAAGGGTCTCAGGATTGGAATGGGAAGGAGTTGGATATCACATCTCATGCTAAAGGGAGGGTCTCAGGTTTGGAAGGGGAAGGATTTGGATATCACATCTCATGTTTTCGGAAGGATCTCACGTTTGGTATTAGAAGTATTGAGATATCATATCTCATGCTATAGGAAGGGTCTCAGGATTGGAATGGGAAAGAGTTGGATATCACATCTCATGCTATAGGGAGTGTCTCAGGATTGGAATGGGAAGGACTTAGATATCACATATCATGCTATAGGGAGGGTCTCAGTTTTGATATTAGAAGCATTGAGATATCACATCTCATGCTATCGGAAGTGTCTCAGGATTGGAATGGGAAGGAGCTGGATATCACATCTCATGCTAATGGAAGGGTCTCAGGTTTGGAACGGGAAGGATTTGGATATCACATCTCATGTTATAGGAAGGGTCTCAGGTTTGGTATAAGCATTGAGATATCACATCTCTGCTATCGGAAGTGTCTCAGGATTGGAATGGGAAGGAGTTGGATATCCCATCTCATGTTATAGGACGGGTCTCAGGTTTGTTATTAGAATCATTGAGATATCATATTGCATGCTGTAGGAAGGGTCTAAGGGTTGGAATGGGAAGGACTTGGATATCACATCTCATGCTATAGATAGGCTCTTAGGTTTGGAAAGGGAAGGAGTTGGATATCACATTTCATGTTAGAGGAAGGATCTCAGGTTTGGTATTAGAAGCATTGAGATATCACATCTCATGCTATAGGAAGGGTCTCAGGATTGGAATGGGAAGTAGTTGGATATCACATCTCATGCTATAGGAAGGGCCTCAGGTTTGGTATAAGCATTGAGATATCACATCTAATGCTATAGGACGGGTCTCAGGATTGGAATGGAAGGAGTTGGATATCACATCTCATGTTATAGGAAGGATCTCAGGTTTGGTATTACAAGCATTGAGACATCACATCTCATGCTATAGGAAGGGTCTCAGGGTTGGAATGGGAAGGAGTTGGATATCACCTCTCATCCAATAGGAAGGGTCTCAGGTTTGGAATGGGAAGGAATTGGATATCACATCTTATGTTATAGGAAGGATCTCAGGTTTGGTATTAGAAGCATTGAGATATCACATCTCATGCTATAGGAAGGGTCTCAGGATTGGAATGTGAAGGATTTGGATATCACATCTCATGCTAAAGGAAGGGTCTCAGGTTTGGTATAAGCATTGAGATATCACGTCTCTGCTATCGGAAGGGTCTCAGGATTGGATTGGGAAGGAGTTGGATATCCCTTCTCATGCTATAGGAAGGGTCTCAGGATTTGAATGGCAAGGAGTTGGATATCACATCTCATGCCATAGGAAGGGTCTCAGGTTTGGTATAAGCATTGAGATATCACATCTCTGCTATCGGAAGGGTCTCAGGATTGGATTGGGAAGGAGTTGGATATCCCTTCTCATGCTATAGGAAGTGTCTCAGGTTGGAATGGGAAGGAGTTGGATATCACATCTCATGTTATAGGAAGGGTCTCAGGTTTGGTATTAGAAGCATTGAGATATCAAGTCTCATGGTATAAGAAGGGTCTCAGAATTGGAATGGGAGGGAGTTGGATATCACACCTCAAGCTATAGGAAGGGTCTCATGATTGGAATGGGAAGGAGTTTGATATCACATCTCATGCCATAGTATGGGTCTCAGGTTTGGTAGAAGCATTGGGATATCACATCTCATGCTATCGGACGGGTATCAGTATTGGATTTGGAAGAAGTTGGATATCCCATCTCATGCTATAGGAAGGGTCTCAGGTTGGAATGGGAAGGAGTTGGATATCACATTTCATGTTATAGGAAGGGTCTCAGGATTGGAATGGGAAGGACTTGGATATCATATCTCATGCTATAGGACGGGTCTCAGGTTTGTTATTAGAATCATTGAGATATCATATTGCATGCTGTAGGAAGGGTCTAAGGATTGGAATGGGAAGGACTTGGATATCACATCTCATGCTATAGATAGGCTCTTAGGTTTGGAAAGGGAAGGAGTTGAATATCACATTTCATGTTAGAGGAAGGATCTCAGGTTTGGTATTAGAAGCATTGAGATATCACATCTCATGCTATGGGAAGGGTCTCAGGATTGGAATGGGAAGTAGTTGGATATCACATCTCATGCTATAGGAAGGGTCTCAGGTTTGGTATAAGCATTGAGATATCACATCTCATGCTATAGGACGGGTCTCAGGATTGGAATGGAAGGAGTTGGATATCACATCTCATGTTATAGGAAGGATCTCAGGTTTGGTATTAGAAGCATTGAGACATCACATCTCATGCTATAGGAAGGGTCTCAGGGTTGGAATGGGAAGGAGTTGGATATCACATCTCATCCAATAGGAAGGGTCTCAGGTTTGGAATGGGAAGGAATTGGATATCACATCTCATGTTATAGGAAGGATCTCAGGTTTGGTATTAGAAGCATTGAGATATCACATCTCATGCTATAGGAAGGGTCTCAGGATTGGAATGTGAAGGATTTGGATATCACATCTCATGCTAAAGGAAGGGTCTCAGGTTTGGTAGAAGCATTGAGATATCACGTCTCTGCTATCGGAAGGGTCTCAGGATTGGATTGGGAAGGAGTTGGATATCCCTTCTCATGCTATAGGAAGGGTCTCAGGATTTGAATGGCAAGGAGTTGGATATCACATCTCATGCCATAGGAAGGGTCTCAGGTTTGGTATGAGCATTGAGATATCACATCTCTGCTATCGGAAGGGTCTCAGGATTGGAATGGGAAGGAGTTGGATATTCCCATCTCATGTTATAGGAAGGGTCTCAGGTTTGGTATTAGAAGCATTGAGATATCACATCTCATGCTATAGGAAGGGTCTCAGGATTGGAATGGGAAGGACTTGGATATCACATCTCATGCTATAGGGAGGGTCTCAAGTTTGATATTAGAAGCTTTGAGATATCACATCTCATGATATCGGAAGGGTCTCAGGATTGGAATGGGAAGGAGTTGGATATCACATCTCATGATAAAGGAAGGGTCTAAGGTTTGGAAGGGGAAGGATTTGGATATCACATCTCATGTTATATTACGGGTCTCAGGTTTGGTATTAGAAGCATTGAGATATCAAGTCTCAGAGTATAGGAAGGGTCTCAGAATTGCAATGGGAAGGAGTTGGATATCACATCTCAAGCTATAGGAAGGGTCTCAGGATTGGAATGGGAAGGACTTGGATATCACATCTCATGCTATAGGAAGGCTCTCAGGTTTTGAAGGGGAAAGAGTTGGATATCACATTTCATGTTAGAGGTAGGATCTCAGGTTTGGTATTAGAGGATTTGAGATATCACATCTCATGCTATCAGAAGGGTCTCAGGAATGGAATGGGAAGGAGTTGGATATCACATCTCATGCTAAAGGGAGGGTCTCAGGTTTGGAAGGGGAAGGATTTGGATATCACATCTCATGTTATAGGAAGGATCTCAGGTTTGGTATTAGAAGCATTGAGATATCACATCTCATGCTATCGGAAGGATCTCAGGTTTGGTATTAGAAGCATTGAGATATCACATCTCATGCTATCAGAAGGGTCTCAGGATTGGAATGGGAAGGAGTTGGATATCACATCTCATGCTAAAGGGAGGGTCTCAGGTTTGGAAGGGGAAGGATTTGGATATCACATCTCATGTTATCGGAAGGATCTCACGTTTGGTATTAGAAGTATTGAGATATCATATCTCATGCTATATGAAGGGTCTCAGGATTGGAATGGGAAAGAGTTGGATATCACATCTCATGCTTTAGGGAGTGTCTCAGGATTGGAATGGGAAGGACTTAGATATCACATATCATGCTATAGGGAGGGTCTCAGTTTTGATATTAGAAGCATTGAGATATCACATCTCATGCTATCGGAAGTGTCTCAGGATTGGAATGGGAAGGAGCTGGATATCACATCTCATGCTAAAGGAAGGGTCTCAGGTTTGGAACGGGAAGGATTTGGATATCACATCTCATGCTAAAGGAAGGGTCTCAGGTTTGGAACGGGAAGGATTTGGATATCACATCTCATGTTATAGGAAGGGTCTCAGGTTTGGTATAAGCATTGAGATATCACATCTCTGCTATCGGAAGGGTCTAAGGGTTGGAATGGGAAGGACTTGGATATCACATCTCATGCTATAGATAGGCTCTTAGGTTTGGAAAGGGAAGGAGTTGGATATCACATTTCATGTTAGAGGAAGGATCTCAGGTTTGGTATTAGAAGCATTGAGATATCACATCTCATGCTATAGGAAGGGTCTCAGGATTGGAATGGGAAGTAGTTGGATATCACATCTCATGCTATAGGAAGGGTCTCAGGTTTGGTATAAGCATTGAGATATCACATCTCATGCTATAGGACGGGTCTCAGGATTGGAATGGAAGGAGTTGGATATCACATCTCATGTTATAGGAAGGATCTCAGGTTTGGTATTAGAAGCATTGAGACATCACATCTCATGCTATAGGAAGGGTCTCAGGGTTGGAATGGGAAGGAGTTGGATATCACATCTCATCCAATAGGAAGGGTCTCAGGTTTGGAATGGGAAGGAATTGGATATCACATCTCATGTTATAGGAAGGATCTCAGGTTTGGTATTAGAAGCATTGAGATATCACATCTCATGCTATAGGAAGGGTCTCAGGATTGGAATGTGAAGGATTTGGATATCACATCTCATGCTAAAGGAAGGGTCTCAGGTTTGGTAGAAGCATTGAGATATCATGTCTCTGCTATCGGAAGGGTCTCAGGATTGGATTGGGAAGGAGTTGGATATCCCTTCTCATGCTATAGGAAGGGTCTCAGGATTTGAATGGCAAGGAGTTGGATATCACATCTCATGCCATAGGAAGGGTCTCGGGTTTGGTATAAGCATTGAGATATCACATCTCTGCTATCGAAAAGGGTCTCAGGATTGGATTGGGAAGGAGTTGGATATCCCTTCTCATGCTATAGGAAGTGTCTCAGGTTGGAATGGGAAGGAGTTGGATATCACATCTCATGTTATAGGAAGGGTCTCAGGATTGGAATGGGAAGGATTTGGATATCACATCTCTTGCTATAGGAAGGGTCTCAGGATTGGAATGGGTAGGAGTTGGATATTACTTTCTTGCTATAGGAAGGGTCTCATGTTTGGAATGGGAAGGAGTTGGATATCACATATGCTATAGTTAGTGTCTCAGGTTTGGAACGGGAAGGAGTTGGATATCACATCTCATGTTATAGGAAGGGTCTCAGGTTTGGTATAAGCATTGAGATATCACATCTCTGCTATCGGAAGCGGCTCAGGATTGGAATGGGAAGGAGTTGGATATCCCATCTCATGTTATAGTAAGAGTCTCTGGATTGGTATTAGAATCATTGAGATATCACATTGCATGCTGTAGGAAGGGTCTAAGGATTGGAATGGGATGGACTTGGATATCACATCTCATGCTATAGGTAGGCTCTCAGGTTTGGTATAAGCATTGAGATATCACATCTCATGCTATAGGAAGGGTCTCAGGATTGGAATGGGAAGGATTTGGATATCACATCTCATGCTATAGGAAGGGTCTCAGGTTTGGTATTAGAAGCATAGAGATATCACATCTCATGCTATAGGAAGGGTCTCAGGATTGGAATGAGAAGGACTTGGATGTCACATTTCATGCTATAGGGAGGGTCTCAAGTTTGATATTAGAAGCATTGAGATAACAAATCTCATGATATCGGAAGGGTCTCAGGATTGGAATGGGAAGGAGTTGGATACCACATCTCATGATAAAGGAAGGGTCTAAGGTTTGGAAGGGGAAGGATTTGGATATCACATCTCATGTTATAGGACGGGTCTCAGGTTTGGTATTAGAAGCATTGAGATATCAAGTCTCATGGTATAAGAAGGGTCTCAGAATTGGAATGGGAAGGAGTTGGATATCACACCTCAAGCTATAGGAAGGGTCTCAGGATTGGAATGGAAAGGAGTTTGATATCACATCTCATGCCATAGTATGGGTCTCAGGTTTGGTAGAAGCATTGGGATATCACATCTCATGCTATCGGAAGGGTATCAGTATTGGATTTGGAAGAAGTTGGATATCCCATCTCATGCTATAGGAAGGGTCTCAGGTTGGAATGGGAAGGAGTTGGATATCACATTTCATGTTATAGGAAGGGTCTCAGGATTGGAATGGGAAGGACTTGGATATCATATCTCATGCTATAGGACGGGTCTCAGGTTTGTTATTAGAATCATTGAGATATCATATTGCATGCTGTAGGAAGGGTCTAAGGATTGGAATGGGAAGGACTTGGATATCACATCTCATGCTATAGATAGGCTCTTAGGTTTGGAAAGGGAAGGAGTTGGATATCACATTTCATGTTAGAGGAAGGATCTCAGGTTTGGTATTAGAAGCATTGAGATATCACATCTCATGCTATAGGAAGGGTCTCGGGATTGGAATGGGAAGTAGTTGGATATCACATCTCATGCTATAGGACGGGTCACAGGATTGGAATGGAAGGAGTTGGATATCACATCTCATGTTATAGGAAGGATCTCAGGTTTGGTATTAGAAGCATTGAGACATCACATCTCATGCTATAGGACGGGTCTCAGGGTTGGAATGGGAAGGAGTTGGATATCACATCTCATCCAATAGGAAGGGTCTCAGGTTTGGAATGGGAAGGAATTGGATATCACATCTCATGTTATAGGAAGGATCTCAGGTTTGGTATTAGAAGCATTGAGATATCACATCTCATGCTATAGGAAGGGTCTCAGGATTGGAATGTGAAGGATTTGGATATCACATCTCATGCTAAAGGAAGGGTCTCAGGTTTGGTAGAAGCATTGAGATATCACGTCTCTGCAATCGGAAGGGTCTCAGGATTGGATTGGGAAGGAGTTGGATATCCCTTCTCATGCTATAGGAAGGGTCTCAGGATTTGAATGGCAAGGAGTTGGATATCACATCTCATGCCATAGGAAGGGTCTCAGGTTTGGTATAAGCATTGAGATATCACATCTCTGCTATCGGAAGGGTCTCAGGATTGGAATGGGAAGGAGTTGGATATTCCCATCTCATGTTATAGGAAGGGTCTCAGGTTTGGTATTAGAAGCATTGAGATATCACATCTCATGCTATAGGAAGGGTCTCAGGATTGGAATGGGAAGGACTTGGATATCCCATCTCATGCTATAGGGAGGGTCTCAAGTTTGATATTAGAAGCTTAGAGATATCACATCTCATGATATCGGAAGGGTCTCAGGATTGGAATGGGAAGGAGTTGGATATCACATCTCATGATAAAGGAAGGGTCTAAGGTTTGGAAGGGGAAGGATTTGGATATCACATCTCATGTTATATTACGGGTCTCAGGTTTGGTATTAGAAGCATTGAGATATCAAGTCTCAGAGTATAGGAAGGGTCTCAGAATTGGAATGGGAAGGAGTTGGATATCACATCTCAAGCTATAGGAAGGGTCTCAGGATTGGAATGGGAAGGACCTGGATATCACATCTCATGCTATAGGAAGGCTCTCAGGTTTGGAAGGGGAAAGAGTTGGATATCACATTTCATGTTAGAGGTAGGATCTCAGGTTTGGTGTTAGAGGCATTGAGATATCACATCTCATGCTATCAGAAGGGTCTCAGGAATGGAATGGGAAGGAGTTGGATATCACATCTCATGCTAAAGGGAGGGTCTCAGGTTTGGAAGGGGAAGGATTTGGATATCACATCTCATGGTATAGGAAGGATCTCAGGTTTGGTATTAGAAGCATTGAGATATCACATCTCATGCTATCGGAAGGATCTCAGGTTTGGTATTAGAAGCATTGAGATATCTCATCTCATGCTATCAGAAGGGTCTCAGGATTGGAATGGGAAGGAGTTGGATACCACATCTCATGATAAAGGAAGGGTCTAAGGTTTGGAAGGGGAAGGATTTGGATATCACATCTCATGTTATAGGAGGGGTCTCAGGTTTGGTATTAGAAGCATTGAGATATCAAGTCTCATGGTATAAGAAGGGTCTCAGAATTGGAATGGGAAGGAGTTGGATATCACACCTCAAGCTATAGGAAGGGTCTCAGGATTGGAATGGAGTTTGATATCACATCTCATGCCATAGTATGGGTCTCAGGTTTGGTAGAAGCATTGGGATATCACATCTCATGCTATCAGAAGGGTCTCAGGATTGGAATGGGAAGGAGTTGGATATCACATCTCATGCTAAAGGGAGGGTCTCAGGTTTGGAAGGGGAAGGATTTGGATATCACATCTCATGTTATCGGAAGGATCTCACGTTTGGTATTAGAAGTATTGAGATATCATATCTCATGCTATAGGAAGGGTCTCAGGATTGGAATGGGAAAGAGTTGGATATCACATCTCATGCTTTAGGGAGTGTCTCAGGATTGGAATGGGAAGGACTTAGATATCACATATCATGCTATAGGGAGGGTCTCAGTTTTGATATTAGAAGCATTGAAATATCACATCTCATGCTATCGGAAGTGTCTCAGGATTGGAATGGGAAGGAGCTGGATATCACATCTCATGCTAAAGGAAGGGTCTCAGGTTTGGAACGGGAAGGATTTGGATATCACATCTCATGCTAAAGGAAGGGTCTCAGGTTTGGAACGGAAAGGATTTGGATATCACATCTCATGTTATAGGAAGGGTCTCAGGTTTGGTATAAGCATTGAGATATCACAACTCTGCTATCGGAAGTGTCTCAGGATTGGAATGGGAAGGAGTTGGATATCCCATCTCATGTTATAGGACGGGTCTCAGGTTTGTTATTAGAATCATTGAGATATCATATTGCATGCTGTAGGAAGGGTCTAAGGGTTGGAATGGGAAGGACTTGGATATCACATCTCATGCTATAGATAGGCTCTTAGGTTTGGGAAGCGAAGGAGTTGGATATCACATTTCATGTTAGAGGAAGGATCTCAGGTTTGTTATTAGAAGCATTGAGATATCACATCTCATGCTATAGGAAGGGTTTCAGGTTTGGTATAAGCATTGAGATATCACATCTCATGCTATAGGACGGGTCTCAGGATTGGAATGGAAGGAGTTGGATATCACATCTCATGTTATAGGAAGGATCTCAGGTTTGGTATTAGAAGCATTGAGACATCACATCTCATGCTATGGGAAGGGTCTCAGGGTTGGAATGGGAAGGAGTTGGATATCACATCTCATCCAATAGGAAGGGTCTCAGGTTTGGAATGGGAAGGAATTGGATATCACATCTCATGTTATAGGAAGGATCTCAGGTTTGGTATTAGAAGCATTGAGATATCACATCTCATGCTATAGGAAGGGTCTCAGGATTGGAATGTGAAGGATTTGGATATCACATCTCATGCTAAAGGAAGGGTCTCAGGTTTGGTAGAAGCATTGAGATATCACGTCTCTGCTATCGGAAGGGTCTCAGGATTGGATTGGGAAGGAGTTGGATATCCCTTCTCATGCTATAGGAAGGGTCTCAGGATTTGAATGGCAAGGAGTTGGATATCACATCTCATGCCATAGGAAGGGTCTCAGGTTTGGTATAAGCATTGAGATATCACATCTCTGCTATCGGAAGGGTCTCAGGATTGGATTGGGAAGGAGTTGGATATCCCTTCTCATGCTATAGGAAGTGTCTCAGGTTGGAATGGGAAGGAGTTGGATATCACATCTCATGTTATAGGAAGGGTCTCAGGATTGGAATGGGAAGGATTTGGATATCACATCTCTTGCTATAGGAAGAGTCTCAGGATTGGAATGGGTAGGAGTTGGATATTACTTTCTTGCTATAGGAAGGGTCTCATGTTTGGAATGGGAAGGAGTTGGATATCACATATGCTATAGTTAATGTCTCAGGTTTGGAACGGGAAGGAGTTGGATATCACATCTCATGTTATAGGAAGGGTCTCAGGTTTGGTATAAGCATTGAGATATCACATTTCTGCTATCGGAAGCGGCTCAGGATTGGAATGGGAAGGAGTTGGATATCCCATCTCATGTTATAGTAAGAGTCTCTGGTTTGGTATTAGAATCATTGAGATATCACATTGCATGCTGTAGGAAGGGTCTAAGGATTGGAATGGGATGGACTTGGATATCACATCTCATGCTATAGGTAGGCTCTCAGGTTTGGTATAAGCATTGAGATATCACATCTCATGCTATAGGAAGGGTCTCAGGATTGGAATGGGAAGGATTTGGATATCACATCTCATGCTATAGGAAGGGTCTCAGATTTGGTATAAGCATTGAGATATCACATCTCATGCTAAAGGAAGGGTCTCAGGATTGGAATGGGAAGGAGTTGTATATGACATCTCAGGCCATAGGAAGGGTCTCAGGTTTGGTATAAGCATTGAGATATCACATCTCTGCTATCGGAAGGGTCTCAGGATTGGAATGGGAAGGAGTTGGATATCCGATCTCATGTTATAGGAAGGGTCTCAGGTTTGGTATTAGAAGCATAGAGATATCACATCTCATGCTATAGGAAGGGTCTCAGGATTGGAATGGGAAGGACTTGGATGTCACATCTCATGCTATAGGGAGGGTCTCAAGTTTGATATTAGAAGCATTGAGATAACAAATCTCATGATATCAGAAGGGTCTCAGGATTGGAATGGGAAGGAGTTGGATACCACATCTCATGATAAAGGAAGGGTCTAAGGTTTGGAAGGGGAAGGATTTGGATATCACATCTCATGTTATAGGACGGGTCTCAGGTTTGGTATTAGAAGCATTGAGATATCAAGTCTCATGGTATAAGAAGGGTCTCAGAATTGGAATGGGAAGGAGTTGGATATCACACCTCAAGCTATAGGAAGGGTCTCAGGATTGGAATGGAAAGGAGTTTGATATCACATCTCATGCCATAGTATGGGTCTCAGGTTTGGTAGAAGCATTGGGATATCACATCTCATGCTATCGGAAGGGTATCAGTATTGGATTTGGAAGAAGTTGGATATCCCATCTCATGCTATAGGAAGGGTCTCAGGTTGGAATGGGAAGGAGTTGGATATCACATTTCATGTTATAGGAAGGGTCTCAGGATTGGAATGGGAAGGACTTGGATATCATATCTCATGCTATAGGACGGGTCTCAGGTTTGTTATTAGAATCATTGAGATATCAAATTGCATGCTGTAGGAAGGGTCTAAGGATTGGAATGGGAAGGACTTGGATATCACATCTCATGCTATAGATAGGCTCTTAGGTTTGGAAAGGGAAGGAGTTGGATATCACATTTCATGTTAGAGGAAGGATCTCAGGTTTGGAATTAGAAGCATTGAGATATCACATCTCATGCTATAGGAAGGGTCTCAGGATTGGAATGGGAAGTAGTTGGATATCACATCTCATGCTATAGGACGGGTCTCAGGATTGGAATGGAAGGAGTTGGATATCACATCTCATGTTATAGGAAGGATCTCAGGTTTGGTATTAGAAGCATTGAGACATCACATCTCATGCTATAGGAAGGGTCTCAGGGTTGGAATGGGAAGGAGTTGGATATCACATCTCATCCAATGGGAAGGGTCTCAGGTTTGGAATGGGAAGGAATTGGATATCACATCTCATGTTATAGGAAGGATCTCAGGTTTGGTATTAGAAGCATTGAGATATCACATCTCATGCTATAGGAAGGGTCTCAGGATTGGAATGTGAAGGATTTGGATATCACATCTCATGCTAAAGGAAGGGTCTCAGGTTTGGTAGAAGCATTGAGATATCACGTCTCTGCTATCGGAAGGGTCTCAGGATTGGATTGGGAAGGAGTTGGATATCCCTTCTCATGCTATAGGAAGGGTCTCAGGATTTGAATGGCAAGGAGTTGGATATCACATCTCATGCCATAGGAAGGGTCTCAGGTTTGGTATAAGCATTGAGATATCACATCTCTGCTATCGGAAGGGTCTCAGGATTGGAATGGGAAGGAGTTGGATATTCCCATCTCATGTTATAGGAAGGGTCTCAGGTTTGGTATTAGAAGCATTGAGATATCACATCTCATGCTATAGGAAGGGTCTCAGGATTGGAATGGGAAGGACTTGGATATCACATCTCATGCTATAGGGAGGGTCTCAAGTTTGATATTAGAAGCTTAGAGATATCACATCTCATGATATCGGAAGGGTCTCAGGATTGGAATGGGAAGGAGTTGGATATCACATCTCATGATAAAGGAAGGGTCTAAGGTTTGGAAGGGGAAGGATTTGGATATCACATCTCATGTTATATTACGGGTCTCAGGTTTGGTATTAGAAGCATTGAGATATCAAGTCTCAGAGTATAGGAAGGGTCTCAGAATTGGAATGGGAAGGAGTTGGATATCACATCTCAAGCTATAGGAAGGGTCTCAGGATTGGAATGGGAAGGACCTGGATATCACATCTCATGCTATAGGAAGGCTCTCAGGTTTGGAAGGGGAAAGAGTTGGATATCACATTTCATGTTAGAGGTAGGATCTCAGGTTTGGTGTTAGAGGCATTGAGATATCACATCTCATGCTATCAGAAGGGTCTCAGGAATGGAATGGGAAGGAGTTGGATATCACATCTCATGCTAAAGGGAGGGTCTCAGGTTTGGAAGGGGAAGGATTTGGATATCACATCTCATGGTATAGGAAGGATCTCAGGTTTGGTATTAGAAGCATTGAGATATCACATCTCATGCTATCGGAAGGATCTCAGGTTTGGTATTAGAAGCATTGAGATATCACATCTCATGCTATCAGAAGGGTCTCAGGATTGGAATGGGAAGGAGTTGGATACCACATCTCATGATAAAGGAAGGGTCTAAGGTTTGGAAGGGGAAGGATTTGGATATCACATCTCATGTTATAGGACGGGTCTCAGGTTTGGTATTAGAAGCATTGAGATATCAAGTCTCATGGTATAAGAAGGGTCTCAGAATTGGAATGGGAAGGAGTTGGATATCACACCTCAAGCTATAGGAAGGGTCTCAGGATTGGAATGGAGTTTGATATCACATCTCATGCCATAGTATGGGTCTCAGGTTTGGTAGAAGCATTGGGATATCACATCTCATGCTATCAGAAGGGTCTCAGGATTGGAATGGGAAGGAGTTGGATATCACATCTCATGCTAAAGGGAGGGTCTCAGGTTTGGAAGGGGAAGGATTTGGATATCACATCTCATGTTATCGGAAGGATCTCACGTTTGGTATTAGAAGTATTGAGATATCATATCTCATGCTATAGGAAGGGTCTCAGGATTGGAATGGGAAAGAGTTGGATATCACATCTCATGCTTTAGGGAGTGTCTCAGGATTGGAATGGGAAGGACTTAGATATCACATATCATGCTATAGGGAGGGTCTCAGTTTTGATATTAGAAGCATTGAAATATCACATCTCATGCTATCGGAAGTGTCTCAGGATTGGAATGGGAAGGAGCTGGATATCACATCTCATGCTAAAGGAAGGGTCTCAGGTTTGGAACGGGAAGGATTTGGATATCACATCTCATGCTAAAGGAAGGGTCTCAGGTTTGGAACGGGAAGGATTTGGATATCACATCTCATGTTATAGGAAGGGTCTCAGGTTTGGTATAAGCATTGAGATATCACATCTCTGCTATCGGAAGTGTCTCAGGATTGGAATGGGAAGGAGTTGGATATCCCATCTCATGTTATAGGACGGGTCTCAGGTTTGTTATTAGAATCATTGAGATATCATATTGCATGCTGTAGGAAGGGTCTAAGGGTTGGAATGGGAAGGACTTGGATATCACATCTCATGCTATAGATAGGCTCTTAGGTTTGGGAAGCGAAGGAGTTGGATATCACATTTCATGTTAGTGGAAGGATCTCAGGTTTGTTATTAGAAGCATTGAGATATCACATCTCATGCTATAGGAAGGGTCTCAGGATTGGAATGGGAAGTAGTTGGATATCACATCTCATGCTATAGGAAGGGTTTCAGGTTTGGTATAAGCATTGAGATATCACATCTCATGCTATAGGACGGGTCTCAGGATTGGAATGGAAGGAGTTGGATATCACATCTCATGTTATAGGAAGGATCTCAGGTTTGGTATTAGAAGCATTGAGACATCACATCTCATGCTATAGGAAGGGTCTCAGGGTTGGAATGGGAAAGAGTTGGATATCACATCTCATCCAATAGGAAGGGTCTCAGGTTTGGAATGGGAAGGAATTGGATATCACATCTCATGTTATAGGAAGGATCTCAGGTTTGGTATTAGAAGCATTGAGATATCACATCTCATGCTATAGGAAGGGTCTCAGGATTGGAATGTGAAGGATTTGGATATCACATCTCATGCTAAAGGAAGGGTCTCAGGTTTGGTAGAAGCATTGAGATATCACGTCTCTGCTATCGGAAGGGTCTCAGGATTGGATTGGGAAGGAGTTGGATATCCCTTCTCATGCTATAGGAAGGGTCTCAGGATTTGAATGGCAAGGAGTTGGATATCACATCTCATGCCATAGGAAGGGTCTCAGGTTTGGTATAAGCATTGAGATATCACATCTCTGCTATCGGAAGGGTCTCAGGATTGGATTGGGAAGGAGTTGGATATCCCTTCTCATGCTATAGGAAGTGTCTCAGGTTGGAATGGGAAGGAGTTGGATATCACATCTCATGTTATAGGAAGGGTCTCAGGATTGGAATGGGAAGGATTTGGATATCACATCTCTTGCTATAGGAAGGGTCTCAGGATTGGAATGGGTAGGAGTTGGATATTACTTTCTTGCTATAGGAAGGGTCTCATGTTTGGAATGGGAAGGAGTTGGATATCACATATGCTATAGTTAGTGTCTCAGGTTTGGAACGGGAAGGAGTTGGATATCACATCTCATGTTATAGGAAGGGTCTCAGGTTTGGTATAAGCATTGAGATATCACATCTCTGCTATCGGAAGCGGCTCAGGATTGGAATGGGAAGGAGTTGGATATCCCATCTCATGTTATAGTAAGAGTCTCTGGTTTGGTATTAGAATCATTGAGATATCACATTGCATGCTGTAGGAAGGGTCTAAGGATTGGAATGGGATGGACTTGGAAATCACATCTCATGCTATAGGTAGGCTCTCAGGTTTGGTATAAGCATTGAGATATCACATCTCATGCTATAGGAAGGGTCTCAGGATTGGAATGGGAAGGATTTGGATATCACATCTCATGCTATAGGAAGGGTCTCAGATTTGGTATAAGCATTGAGATATCACATCTCATGCTAAAGGAAGGGTCTCAGGATTGGAATGGGAAGGAGTTGTATATGACATCTCAGGCCATAGGAAGGGTCTCAGGTTTGTTATAAGCATTGAGATATCACATCTCTGCTATCGGAAGGGTCTCAGGATTGGAATGGGAAGGAGTTGGATATCCCGTCTCATGTTATAGGAAGGGTCTCAGGTTTGGTATTAGAAGCATAGAGATATCACATCTCATGCTATAGGAAGGGTCTCAGGATTGGAATGGGAAGGACTTGGATGTCACATCTCATGCTATAGGGAGGGTCTCAAGTTTGATATTAGAAGCATTGAGATAACAAATCTCATGATATCAGAAGGGTCTCAGGATTGGAATGGGAAGGAGTTGGATACCACATCTCATGATAAAGGAAGGGTCTAAGGTTTGGAAGGGGAAGGATTTGGATATCACATCTCATGTTATAGGACGGGTCTCAGGTTTGGTATTAGAAGCATTGAGATATCAAGTCTCATGGTATAAGAAGGGTCTCAGAATTGGAATGGGAAGGAGTTGGATATCACACCTCAAGCTATAGGAAGGGTCTCAGGATTGGAATGGAAAGGAGTTTGATATCACATCTCATGCCATAGTATGGGTCTCAGGTTTGGTAGAAGCATTGGGATATCACATCTCATGCTATCGGAAGGGTATCAGTATTGGATTTGGAAGAAGTTGGATATCCCATCTCATGCTATAGGAAGGGTCTCAGGTTGGAATGGGAAGGAGTTGGATATCACATTTCATGTTATAGGAAGGGTCTCAGGATTGGAATGGGAAGGACTTGGATATCATATCTCATGCTATAGGACGGGTCTCAGGTTTGTTATTAGAATCATTGAGATATCATATTGCATGCTGTAGGAAGGGTCTAAGGATTGGAATGGGAAGGACTTGGATATCACATCTCATGCTATAGATAGGCTCTTAGGTTTGGAAAGGGAAGGAGTTGGATATCACATTTCATGTTAGAGGAAGGATCTCAGGTTTGGTATTAGAAGCATTGAGATATCACATCTCATGCTATAGGAAGGGTCTCAGGATTGGAATGGGAAGTAGTTGGATATCACATCTCATGCTATAGGACGGGTCTCAGGATTGGAATGGAAGGAGTTGGATATCACATCTCATGTTATAGGAAGGATCTCAGGTTTGGTATTAGAAGCATTGAGACATCACATCTCATGCTATAGGAAGGGTCTCAGGGTTGGAATGGGAAGGAGTTGGATATCACATCTCATCCAATGGGAAGGGTCTCAGGTTTGGAATGGGAAGGAATTGGATATCACATCTCATGTTATAGGAAGGATCTCAGGTTTGGTATTAGAAGCATTGAGATATCACATCTCATGCTATAGGAAGGGTCTCAGGATTGGAATGGAAAGGAGTTTGATATCACATCTCATGCCATAGTATGGGTCTCAGGTTTGGTAGAAGCATTGGGATATCACATCTCATGCTATCGGAAGGGTATCAGTATTGGATTTGGAAGAAGTTGGATATCCCATCTCATGCTATAGGAAGGGTCTCAGGTTGGAATGGGAAGGAGTTGGATATCACATTTCATGTTATAGGAAGGGTCTCAGGATTGGAATGGGAAGGACTTGGATATCATATCTCATGCTATAGGACGGGTCTCAGGTTTGTTATTAGAATCATTGAGATATCATATTGCATGCTGTAGGAAGGGTCTAAGGATTGGAATGGGAAGGACTTGGATATCACATCTCATGCTATAGATAGGCTCTTAGGTTTGGAAAGGGAAGGAGTTGGATATCACATTTCATGTTAGAGGAAGGATCTCAGGTTTGGTATTAGAAGCATTGAGATATCACATCTCATGCTATAGGAAGGGTCTCAGGATTGGAATGGGAAGTAGTTGGATATCACATCTCATGCTATAGGACGGGTCTCAGGATTGGAATGGAAGGAGTTGGATATCACATCTCATGTTATAGGAAGGATCTCAGGTTTGGTATTAGAAGCATTGAGACATCACATCTCATGCTATAGGAAGGGTCTCAGGGTTGGAATGGGAAGGAGTTGGATATCACATCTCATCCAATGGGAAGGGTCTCAGGTTTGGAATGGGAAGGAATTGGATATCACATCTCATGTTATAGGAAGGATCTCAGGTTTGGTATTAGAAGCATTGAGATATCACATCTCATGCTATAGGAAGGGTCTCAGGATTGGAATGTGAAGGATTTGGATATCACATCTCATGCTAAAGGAAGGGTCTCAGGTTTGGTAGAAGCATTGAGATATCACGTCTCTGCTATCGGAAGGGTCTCAGGATTGGATTGGGAAGGAGTTGGATATCCCTTCTCATGCTATAGGAAGGGTCTCAGGATTTGAATGGCAAGGAGTTGGATATCACATCTCATGCCATAGGAAGGGTCTCAGGTTTGGTATAAGCATTGAGATATCACATCTCTGCTATCGGAAGGGTCTCAGGATTGGAATGGGAAGGAGTTGGATATTCCCATCTCATGTTATAGGAAGGGTCTCAGGTTTGGTATTAGAAGCATTGAGATATCACATCTCATGCTATAGGAAGGGTCTCAGGATTGGAATGGGAAGGACTTGGATATCACATCTCATGCTATAGGGAGGGTCTCAAGTTTGATATTAGAAGCTTAGAGATATCACATCTCATGATATCAGAAGGGTCTCAGGATTGGAATGGGAAGGAGTTGGATATCACATCTCATGATAAAGGAAGGGTCTAAGGTTTGGAAGGGGAAGGATTTGGATATCACATCTCATGTTATATTACGGGTCTCAGGTTTGGTATTAGAAGCATTGAGATATCAAGTCTCAGAGTATAGGAAGGGTCTCAGAATTGGAATGGGAAGGAGTTGGATATCACATCTCAAGCTATAGGAAGGGTCTCAGGATTGGAATGGGAAGGACCTGGATATCACATCTCATGCTATAGGAAGGCTCTCAGGTTTGGAAGGGGAAAGAGTTGGATATCACATTTCATGTTAGAGGTAGGATCTCAGGTTTGGTGTTAGAGGCATTGAGATATCACATCTCATGCTATCAGAAGGGTCTCAGGAATGGAATGGGAAGGAGTTGGATATCACATCTCATGCTAAAGGGAGGGTCTCAGGTTTGGAAGGGGAAGGATTTGGATATCACATCTCATGGTATAGGAAGGATCTCAGGTTTGGTATTAGAAGCATTGAGATATCACATCTCATGCTATCGGAAGGATCTCAGGTTTGGTATTAGAAGCATTGAGATATCACATCTCATGCTATCAGAAGGGTCTCAGGATTGGAATGGGAAGGAGTTGGATACCACATCTCATGATAAAGGAAGGGTCTAAGGTTTGGAAGGGGAAGGATTTGGATATCACATCTCATGTTATAGGACGGGTCTCAGGTTTGGTATTAGAAGCATTGAGATATCAAGTCTCATGGTATAAGAAGGGTCTCAGAATTGGAATGGGAAGGAGTTGGATATCACACCTCAAGCTATAGGAAGGGTCTCAGGATTGGAATGGAGTTTGATATCACATCTCATGCCATAGTATGGGTCTCAGGTTTGGTAGAAGCATTGGGATATCACATCTCATGCTATCGGAAGGGTATCAGTATTGGATTTGGAAGAAGTTGGATATCCCATCTCATGCTATAGGAAGGGTCTCAGGTTGGAATGGGAAGGAGTTGGATATCACATTTCATGTTATAGGAAGGGTCTCAGGATTGGAATGGGAAGGACTTGGATATCATATCTCATGCTATAGGACGGGTCTCAGGTTTGTTATTAGAATCATTGAGATATCATATTGCATGCTGTAGGAAGGGTCTAAGGATTGGAATGGGAAGGACTTGGATATCACATCTCATGGTATAGATAGGCTCTTAGGTTTGGAAAGGGAAGGAGTTGGATATCACATTTCATGTTAGAGGAAGGATCTCAGGTTTGGTATTAGAAGCATTGAGATATCACATCTCATGCTATAGGAAGGGTCTCAGGATTGGAATGGGAAGTAGTTGGATATCACATCTCATGCTATAGGAAGGGTCTCAGGTTTGGTATAAGCATTGAGATATCACATCTCATGCTATAGGACGGGTCTCAGGATTGGAATGGAAGGAGTTGGATATCACATCTCATGTTATAGGAAGGATCTCAGGTTTGGTATTAGAAGCATTGAGACATCACATCTCATGCTATAGGAAGGGTCTCAGGGTTGGAATGGGAAGGAGTTGGATATCACATCTCATCCAATAGGAAGGGTCTCAGGTTTGGAATGGGAAGGAATTGGATATCACATCTCATGTTATAGGAAGGATCTCAGGTTTGGTATTAGAAGCATTGAGATATCACATCTCATGCTATAGGAATGGTCTCAGGATTGGAATGTGAAGGATTTGGATATCACATCTCATGCTAAAGGAAGGGTCTCAGGTTTGGTAGAAGCATTGAGATATCACGTCTCTGCTATCGGAAGGGTCTCAGGATTGGATTGGGAAGGAGTTGGATATCCCTTCTCATGCTATAGGAAGGGTCTCAGGATTTGAATGGCAAGGAGTTGGATATCACATCTCATGCCATAGGAAGGGTCTCAGGTTTGGTATAAGCATTGAGATATCACATCTCTGCTATCGGAAGGGTCTCAGGATTGGAATGGGAAGGAGTTGGATATTCCCATCTCATGTTATAGGAAGGGTCTCAGGTTTGGTATTAGAAGCATTGAGATATCACATCTCATGCTATAGGAAGGGTCTCAGGATTGGAATGGGAAGGACTTGGATATCACATCTCATGCTATAGGGAGGGTCTCAAGTTTGATATTAGAAGCTTTGCGATATCACATCTCATGATATCGGAAGGGTCTCAGGATTGGAATGGGAAGGAGTTGGATATCACATCTCATGATAAAGGAAGGGTCTAAGGTTTGGAAGGGGAAGGATTTGGATATCACATCTCATGTTATATTACGGGTCTCAGGTTTGGTATTAGAAGCATTGAGATATCAAGTCTCAGAGTATAGGAAGGGTCTCAGAATTGGAATGGGAAGGAGTTGGATATCACATCTCAAGCTATAGGAAGGGTCTCAGGATTGGAATGGGAAGGACTTGGATATCACATCTCATGCTATAGGAAGGCTCTCAGGTTTGGAAGGGGAAAGAGTTGGATATCACATTTCATGTTAGAGGTAGGATCTCAGGTTTGGTATTAGAGGCATTGAGATATCACATCTCATGCTATCAGAAGGGTCTCAGGAATGGAATGGGAAGGAGTTGGATATCACATCTCATGCTAAAGGGAGGGTCTCAGGTTTGGAAGGGGAAGAATTTGGATATCACATCTCATGTTATAGGAAGGATCTCAGGTTTGGTATTAGAAGCATTGAGATATCACATCTCATGCTATCGGAAGGATCTCAGGTTTGGTATTAGAAGCATTGAGATATCACATCTCATGCTATCAGAAGGGTCTCAGGATTGGAATGGGAAGGAGTTGGATATCACATCTCATGCTAAAGGGAGGGTCTCAGGTTTGGAAGGGGAAGGATTTGGATATCACATCTCATGTTATCGGAAGGATCTCACGTTTGGTATTAGAAGTATTGAGATATCATATCTCATGCTATAGGAAGGGTCTCAGGATTGGAATGGGAAAGAGTTGGATATCACATCTCATGCTATAGGGAGTGTCTCAGGATTGGAATGGGAAGGACTTAGATATCACATATCATGCTATAGGGGGGGTCTCAGTTTTGATATTAGAAGCATTGAGATATCACATCTCATGCTATCGGAAGTGTCTCAGGATTGGAATGGGAAGGAGCTGGATATCACATCTCATGCTAAAGGAAGGGTCTCAGGTTTGGAACGGGAAGGATTTGGATATCACATCTCATGTTATAGGAAGGGTCTCAGGTTTGGTATAAGCATTGAGATATCACATCTCTGCTATCGGAAGTGTCTCAGGATTGGAATGGGAAGGAGTTGGATATCCCATCTCATGTTATAGGACGGGTCTCAGGTTTGTTATTAGAATCATTGAGATATCATATTGCATGCTGTAGGAAGGGTCTAAGGGTTGGAATGGGAAGGACTTGGATATCACATCTCATGCTATAGATAGGCTCTTAGGTTTGGAAAGGGAAGGAGTTGGATATCACATTTCATGTTAGAGGAAGGATCTCAGGTTTGGTATTAGAAGCATTGAGATATCACATCTCATGCTATAGGAAGGGTCTCAGGATTGGAATGGGAAGTAGTTGGATATCACATCTCATGCTATAGGAAGGGTCTCAGGTTTGGTATAAGCATTGAGATATCACATCTAATGCTATAGGACGGGTCTCAGGATTGGAATGGAAGGAGTTGGATATCACATCTCATGTTATAGGAAGGATCTCAGGTTTGGTATTAGAAGCATTGAGACATCACATCTCATGCTATAGGAAGGGTCTCAGGGTTGGAATGGGAAGGACTTGGATATCACATCTCATGCTATAGGAAGGGTCTCAGGATTGGAATGGGAAGTAGTTGGATATCACATCTCATGCTATAGGAAGGGTCTCAGGTTTGGTATAAGCATTGAGATATCACATCTCATGCTATAGGACGGGTCTCAGGATTGGAATGGAAGAAGTTGGATATCACATCTCATGTTATAGGAAGGATCTCAGGTTTGGTATTAGAAGCATTGAGACATCACATCTCATGCTATAGGAAGGGTCTCAGGGTTGGAATGGGAAGGAGTTGGATATCACATCTCATCCAATAGGAAGGGTCTCAGGTTTGGAATGGGAAGGAATTGGATATCACATCTCATGTTATAGGAAGGATCTCAGGTTTGGTATTAGAAGCATTGAGATATCACATCTCATGCTATAGGAAGGGTCTCAGGATTGGAATGTGAAGGATTTGGATATCACATCTCATGCTAAAGGAAGGGTCTCAGGTTTGGTAGAAGCATATAGATATCACGTCTCTGCTATCGGAAGGGTCTCAGGATTGGAATGGGAAGGAGTTGGATATCCCTTCTCATGCTATAGGAAGGGTCTCAGGATTTGAATGGCAAGGAGTTGGATATCACATCTCATGCCATAGGAAGGGTCTCAGGTTTGGTATAAGCATTGAGATATCACATCTCTGCTATCGGAAGGGTCTCAGGATTGGAATGGGAAGGAGTTGGATATTCCCATCTCATGTTATAGGAAGGGTCTCAGGTTTGGTATTAGAAGCATTGAGATATCACATCTCATGCTATAGGAAGGGTCTCAGGATTGGAATGGGAAGGACTTGGATATCACATCTCATGCTATAGGGAGGGTCTCAAGTTTGATATTAGAAGCTTTGAGATATCACATCTCATGATATCGCAAGGGTCTCAGGATTGGAATGGGAAGGAGTTGGATATCACATCTCATGATAAAGGAAGGGTCTAAGGTTTGGAAGGGGAAGGATTTGGATATCACATCTCATGTTATATTACGGGTCTCAGGTTTGGTATTAGAAGCATTGAGATATCAAGTCTCAGAGTATAGGAAGGGTCTCAGAATTGGAATGGGAAGGAGTTGGATATCACATCTCAAGCTATAGGAAGGGTCTCAGGATTGGAATGGGACGGACTTGGATATCACATCTCATGCTATAGGAAGGCTCTCAGGTTTGGAAGGGGAAAGAGTTGGATATCACATTTCATGTTAGAGGTAGGATCTCAGGTTTGGTATTAGAGGCATTGAGATATCACATCTCATGCTATCAGAAGGGTCTCAGGAATGGAATGGGAAGCAGTTGGATATCACATCTCATGCTAAAGGGAGGGTCTCAGGTTTGGAAGTGGAAGGATTTGGATATCACATCTCATGTTATAGGAAGGATCTCAGGTTTGGTATTAGAAGCATTGAGATATCACATCTCATGCTATCGGAAGGATCTCAGGTTTGGTATTAGAAGCATTGAGATATCACATCTCATGCTATCAGAAGGGTCTCAGGATTGGAATGTGAAGAAGTTGGATATCACATCTCATGCTAAAGGGAGGGTCTCAGGTTTGGAAGGGGAAGGATTTGGATATCACATCTCATGTTATCGGAAGGATCTCACGTTTGGTATTAGAAGTATTGAGATATCATATCTCATGCTATAGGAAGTGTCTCAGGATTGGAATGGGAAAGAGTTGGATATCACATCTCATGCTATAGGGAGTGTCTCAGGATTGGAATGGGAAGGACTTAGATATCACATATCATGCTATAGGGAGGGTCTCAGTTTTGATATTAGAAGCATTGAGATATCGCATCTCATGCTATCGGAAGTGTCTCAGGATTGGAATGGGAAGGAGCTGGATATCACATCTCATGCTAAAGGAAGGGTCTCAGGTTTGGAACGGGAAGGATTTGGATATCACATCACATGTTATAGGAAGGGTCTCAGGTTTGGTATAAGCATTGAGATATCACATCTCTGCTATCGGAAGTGTCTCAGGATTGGAATGGGAAGGAGTTGGATATCCCATCTCATATTATAGGACGGGTCTCAGGTTTGTTATTAGAATCATTGAGATATCATATTGCATGCTGTAGGAAGGGTCTAAGGGTTGGAATGGGAAGGACTTGGATATCACATCTCATGCTATAGATATGCTCTTAGGTTTGGAAAGGGAAGGAGTTGGATATCACATTTCATGTTAGAGGAAGGATCTCAGGTTTGGTATTAGAAGCATTGAGATATCACATCTCATGCTATAGGAAGGGTCTCAGGATTGGAATGGGAAGTAGTTGGATATCACATCTCATGCTATAGGAAGGGTCTCAGGTTTGGTATAAGCATTGAGATATCACATCTAATGCTATAGGACGGGTCTCAGGATTGGAATGGAAGGAGTTGGATATCACATCTCATGTTATAGGAAGGATCTCAGGTTTGGTATTAGAAGCATTGAGACATCACATCTCATGCTATAGGAAGGGTGTCAGGGTTGGAATGGGAAGGAATTTGGATATCACATCTTATGTTATAGGAAGGATCTCAGGTTTGGTATTAGAAGCATTGAGATATCACATCTCATGCTATAGGAAGGGTCTCAGGATTGGAATGGGAAGGAATTTGGATATCACATCTTATGTTATAGGAAGGATCTCAGGTTTGGTATTAGAAGCATTGAGATATCACATCTCATGCTATAGGAAGGGTCTCAGGATTGGAATGTGAAGGATTTGGATATCACATCTCATGCTAAAGGAAGGGTCTCAGGTTTGGTAGAAGCATTGAGATATCACGTCTCTGCTATCGGAAGGGTCTCAGGATTGGATTGGGCAGGAGTTGGATATCCCTTCTCATGCTATAGGAAGGGTCTCAGGATTTGAATGGCAAGGAGTTGGATATCACATCTCATGCCATAGGAAGGGTCTTAGGTTTGGTATAAGCATTGAGATATCACATCTCTGCTATCGGAAGGGTCTCAGGATTGGTTTGGGAAGGAGTTGGATATCCCTTCTCATGCTATAGGAAGGGTCTCAGGTTTGGTATAAGCATTGAGATATCACATCTCATGCTATAGGACGGGTCTCAGGATTGGAATGGAAGGAGTTGGATATCACATCTCATGTTATAGGAAGGAGCTCAGGTTTGGTATTAGAAGCATTGAGACATCACATCTCATGCTATAGGAAGGGTCTCAGGGTTGGAATGGGAAGGAGTTGGATATCACATCTCATCCAATAGGAAGGGTCTCAGGTTTGGAATGGGAAGGAATTGGATATCACACCTCATGTTATAGGAAGGATCTCAGGTTTGGTATTAGTAGCATTGAGATATCACATCTCATGCTATAGGAAGGGTCTCAGGATTGGAATGTGAAGGATTTGGATATCACATCTCATGCTAAAGGAAGGGTCTCAGGTTTGGTAGAAGCATTGAGATATCACGTCTCTGCTATCGGAAGGGTCTCAGGATTGGAATGGGAAGGAGTTGGATATCCCTTCTCATGCTATAGGAAGGGTCTCAGGATTTGAATGGCAAGGAGTTGGATATCACATCTCATGCCATAGGAAGGGTCTCTGGTTTGGTATAAGCATTGAGATATCACATCTCTGCTATCGGAAGGGTCTCAGGATTGGAATGGTGTTAGGAAAGATTTCGTTATTGTAGGGAACTTTCCTTCCATGTGGCAACCCCTAAACTTTTTGCTATTGTTTTCAACCTGTTTTCTTGACTTTGCCAGAGAAGTGCAGCCTTCTGCCGTACTCCTCTGGGCTTTCGCTCCTTTCTTACGGGGAAACTGACATGCCCTTAAGACAGTCAGTACCGGGGAACGCTGTTTCCCGTAGTTTCTTTTATCGTGTCGCCATTTTAGTGCAACACGACACAAGAGGGCACTGTAAGCTAAGTTACAGCTCTCTTGGGTCTCTAGCCTTCTACAGACCCTAGACACTCTTATAGGATGGTTTTTGGATCGGTGCAAGTCATTCAGGGACTGGGCTGGTGGCAGCGATCATTTGGTTTATTTTGAGCTCCTTTTGCCGTTCTGAGCACCTTTTTGCCGCGAACACAAAAGGGTGGCCCGGCTACCCAAAATGGCCGGACCACGAGGCTCCTTTGTCTCGTCCACTGTCCGTCTTGCTCCCTTTACCTTCCCCCGGGTCAGGCGACCCGGGGCCTTCCTTATTTGGGCATGTAGTTTCCCGCGAAACACGGTTGCTTTCGCGGGCTTCTACATGTCGTTTGAGTGCCCCCAGGATGTGGGCTGGGCTGTCTGGTCCCAATACACATCCTGGGTGCCAGAGAGTCTAGGGTGGTGTGAATGCCTGGGACCACTGTGGTCCGTGATTGGTCCACGTATGGTATGTGTGTTGATGAGCGGATCTCCCATTGGCTCCCCTCCGTTTTGGCGCGAAGGGAACCGTGGATAAGAGGGAGCTGGAAACACCACTACCAGGTCGATCTCCTGAGTTCTCACGAACCCAGGGATACAGGAGCCAAGTATCCTGCGAACACGAGGCTGGACCGAGGAATCACTGGTGACCCCCTGAAGAACTTCTGCTCCTCATTGCTGTCGTCCGGTGAAGCCCTTTCCACCTAAGATCGAACAAGAAGGCCTGTACTGGCGCTTCGACCTATTGGAATAGCAGGACCAGCTATTCCCGGCACCTTCATCAACTCCTGCTGTAAGCCTTCGGAAGTGTCTCTGGGCCATCCAGTTGACTGACCAGCTTACTAAGGAGGCCTGCTCTGTAATCGCCGACAGGTTGGGTGGTATTCTGAGTCCGGGGCACGCTCACACGCTTCGTTTGCTTAGCAGTCCTAAGCTAGAGGTGAGCGGTGCTCGTTTGGCTTGAATACACCCGGCCGTTCCGTTGCCCTGCTGTGGCGACAAAACTGTGCTTGTTTCTTCGATCGGGACGTCTTTTTACTCTGCACGACGACGAGACGTTCCCTGCTCTTCAGAACCTGCCAGAAGCTGCATCTATCGAGGAGAAGCTCGGGCCTGCTTGCTTCGGGGACCGGTGAGTAGATTAGCTAGGATCTGGTCGCCCTCCTGCAGTGCCCTTTGCTTTTCCCCGCTGTGAATACAGCACCCCTTGTCCGTACTCGCGCCCTGCTTCTGCCTCACAGTGGAGGCTGCGCTAGAGTCGCGGACCGTGTTCTCCTTCATTAGAGCTCCCTACAGAGCTGTTCAACGTCCTCCGAAGAGCTTCACCTTCTGCCCATTGGCACCGGCGTGTGCAGGTACTTTTGAGCGCTAGGCTCCACTCTTCGTAGGGATTGGACTACCATCCAGTTAGGGGCCTCAGAAGGCGGACATATCACTCGCATTGGTTCGCACTGCCTGTTTTCCTTCCCCTGCAGGTGGATAACATATTTCGTGCTGCTAATGCTGTGAAACTGTGTATTCTGTATATATATTGGGTGGATAGTGTATGTGTTGGTTTAATATCGTTGTATATTGCTGCTTTTACTGTGGTTATTAGTTTCAAGGCCTTATAATAAATGTGTATCTATTTTTGATATAAACAACTGTTTGGAGTAGTTTGTAAGCGCTCTTGCTTTGTGTGCTCATTGCGGGCTTTCAGTCACCCTCACCCCTCTTGAGACCTAGTCTTGACCGCCGCGATCGCTACCTTGATTGGTCTGGCTTGTCCAGAGGTTACCCTGTTCCAAGTAATTAGGTTGGCCTTCTGAACCTCTGCGCCACCAGGACAGAGTTCAGAAATCCGTCTTAACAAATTGGTGGCAGCGGTGGGATACGACTGAAGGTATCCAGTGTTGCGCACGAGCTAAGGCGTTTTCAGGTTATTCCAACCAGGACACGCAGTAAAGTATTGAATATAACGTTAAAAAGGCCATAGTCCTATCAACAGTATGGAAACGAATACTTTGTTAACCTTAAATGCTTCGAAATCTGAAACATTGAAGAAGATGTGTGCGGAGAGAGGGGTTTCCTCTCAAGGCACTAAATTGGAAATGATCCAGAGAATCGTGGCGTGGCAAGAAGCGCAGCTTGAAGCTATAACTTCCGAGGACAGTGCAGAAGGTGGTGGGGCTGCTCTCACTGGCAGAACCGACGGTTCTGCCGCTGCACTGATCCATCACGACCACGAGGACAGGGAGGATGTAATGTCTAATGTTTCCTCTGCCAGTATTGATGGGGAGGCTATGCTTGAATTCAAGAAGCAAGAGCTGCGGTTTAGGCAGCAGGAGCTTGAATTCAGCATAGCCAAACTGAAAATCGACCAGGCAGAAAAACAAAAAGACAGGGATCACCAGTTGGAACTGGCCAAGCTTCAGTTCGCAAATGGGTCCAAGGGTCCTGGACATGGTTCTGGGGCTTCCTCTCATCCACGGTTTCCAAAAGATCTGCTCAGTGTGTATGAGGAACGAAATGACATTATGGACTGGTTAAATGCGTTTGAGTATGCATGCGAGGTTCAGGAGGTTGATAATGCGGATAAGATTGCATGGTTACTCAGCAGACTGCCCCATTCTGGTTGCAGTGCCATTATGGAAATGTCGAAGGCTGAGCGCGCTGATTTTGCAATGTTGAAGCAGACTCTCATTTTAAAGTTTGGGAAGACTCCGACCCAATATTTGAAAAGGTTTAGAGAGTATAAGAAAAAGGAAGGTGGTACTTGGGTGTCGTATGTAGCTGAGTCCCTGAAAAACTTGACTGGCTGGGTTGAAGGTTATAAGGTTTCTACCTTCGAAGGCATGATCAATCTGGTCATGCTGGAACACATTTTTGCTTCTTCTTCCCCGGAGCTTAAGCAGCATTTGGCCGATTCGAAGGAGATAGATCCTAAGAAGCTGGCCATTGCAGCAGACTTATGGGTGTCACATCGAGTGTCCCATAAGGACAAAACTCATCCTGGTAAGCAGGAGGAAGGGAAAAAGTCCAAAGATATGGAGGGTGGGGAATCTGCTAAATCTTCTTCCCATAAGGGCCACAAAAAGAAAAATAAGGGTGAGCCATCCGAGAACTCACAGGGTAGTGGAGGTTCGCCTCCGAAACAGAACTCTGGTTATAATAAGCCTCCCTACGTAAACAGACCCAATGGGGCTTGTTTTTCTTGTGGAGCAACTGACCATGTGAAGGGGGATCCCCGTTGTAAGGTTAGACCTTTGGGGGTCCACTCCGCTAATCTGGCCTTCTCCTCCTACGAGGAAGAAGAGATTACAGGAGCATCCTTCTCCTCAGACTCATTTCCCAGCGGAATAGAGGCTGAGGTAGTTTTAGTGTCCCTGGGTTCCTGGGAGCCTAAAGTCGCAGAGGCGTATGCTAGGATTCCGGATAATACCAAGCACTACTTTAAAGACAGTGTGCTGATCAATGGAGTGGATACTCCAGCTCTTAGGGATAGTGGGTGCAGTCGAACTGTAGTGGATTCTACCTTGGTAGACTCAGAGGAAGTTGCCAGAGCTCCTCTGATGCCCACTAAGTTGGCTGACGGCCCCCTCCGTATGTTTCCCGTGATCCCTGTTAATCTAACTTTAAATGGTACAGCAGTTAGGATTCCAGTGAGCATTCAGAGAAACGTCCCGGGAAAGGTCTTGTTGGGCAATGATCTCAGAGCTCTAGGGCTCGTAGGAGACACTGCCGAAAGACCCTACACACGGTCTCAAGCACGGGCAGCATTGGCCAAGTCCAATACGCCGCCCCAGCCGAAGGGGAAACCCAAGGCGAAAGGAGTCAACAAGTCCCGACGGGGGAAAGAGAATATTCCCCCGAACTCGCCTACCACTGCGGTGGAGGGAGTTGGTCAATCGCCCGAGCCTGACGAGGAGGTGGCGATGCCTGAAGTGTTCGACCCCAACGACCATCCTGAACTAAAAGACTTGTTAGTTGAAGGAGGTCCTGATAGGGACGACTTCAGTAAGGGCCAACGTGAGTGCCCATCTCTGGAAGGCCTAAGGAGACAGGCCTGCTCCCAGCTTGAGGGTGAACCTCCTGGGAAGCATCGGATTTATTGGGAAGGTGGACTCCTGTACAGTGAGCCCACAGAGTCTACAGAAGGAGACCATAGGAGGTTGGTGGTTCCCCTTGCTGTTAGACCCTTCCTCCTGCAGTTGGCGCATGAAGTTCCCCTTGCTGGTCACCTTGGAATGAAGAGGACCAAGCAAAGGTTATCTATGCACTTCTACTGGCCCAAGATGGGGGTGCAAGTAGAAAGTCACTGCAGGAGTTGTGCCGCCTGCCAGTTGTCTGGTAAGGTTGGCGCGACAATCCAAGCTCCGTTGGTACCGCTCCCAGTTGTGGGGGTACCATTTGAAAGGGTAGGGATCGACATCGTTGGTCCCCTTGACCCGCAAACATCCTCAGGCAATAGGTTTATCCTGGTGCTGGTCGACCATGCAACCAGGTATCCTGAGGCCATCCCATTAAAGACTGTAACTGCCAAGTCAGTTGCAAAAGCTTTACTCGGCATATTTACTAGGGTTGGCTTCCCTAAAGAAGTTGTGTCAGATCGTGGCAGCAACTTTATGTCGAAGTATATGCAGGCTATGTGGAAAGAATGTGGGGTCACCTACAAGTTCTCTTCTGCATACCACCCCCAGACCAATGGTCTGGTGGAGCGTTTCAACAGAACGCTAAAGAGCATGATTGGGGCTCTGGAGGAGCCCCAGAGGAGGAAATGGGACCTTCTTTTACCATGCTTGTTGTTTGCCTACAGAGAGGTACCACAGGAGGGTGTTGGCTTCAGCCCCTTCGAACTTCTGTTCGGTCATCCCGTACGGGGACCCTTAGCCATCGTCAAAGAGGGATGGGAGATGCCCACTCCCCCTGTTACTACCAATGTAGTTGACTATGTGCTAGGGCTCAGAAAACGGATGGTACTCCTGATGGGCTTGGCTAGTGAAAAGTTGAAGGCAGGACAAGCGCTGGTGAAACATTGGTACGACCAGAAAGCTTCCTTAATTCACTTTACCCCTGGTCAGCAAGTCCTGATCATGAACCCTATAAGGCCTCGCGCTTTACAGGACAAATGGTCAGGCCCTTACACAGTGGTGGAGCCCCTGGGTGAGGTGAACTATTTAGTGGACCTTGGAAGGCCTGGACAGGCTCCAAAAGTGTTCCACGTAAATAGGCTGAAGGCTTTCGTCCCAAGAGTCGAAATCGCAGCACTGCTACTGGCGTCAGACGTTGAGGAAGAGGAGTCAGAACCTCTTCCCGACCTGTTCCAAAGCAGTCCTTCAGAAAGCTCTTTTGAGGGTGTCCGAGTGGCCCCTCACCAAAATGGACAAGGCTCAGTGGTTTGCCTTGGACATGAAGTAGGTGGAGGGAGGAGACAGCCTCTATCCAGTAAGGTACCAGCGGTACAAGACTGGCCTACCCCCACTACGCAAACCCAAGTGAGAGCCTTCTTAGGACTCACGGGTTATTACCGCAATTTTGTGGCAGACTATGGCACCATAGCTGCTCCTCTGACTGCCCTCACAACTCCGAAGAAACCCAAGAAGGTAACTTGGACTGACGAGTGTGAGAAGGCCTTCAATGGCTTGAAAGACTCCTTGTGCCAGGCCCCTGTGCTCAGGGCCCCTGATTATCAAAGACCTTTTATCGTGCAGACGGATGCCTCTGACACTGGGATAGGAGCTGTACTATCACAAGTAGATGAGAAGGGTAAGGAACACCCTATCGGTTTTATTAGTCGCCAGCTTAAGGACAGAGAGCTCAGATGGTCCACGGTAGAGAAAGAATGTTTCTCTGTTGTGTGGGCCCTAAGGAAGCTGCGGCCCTACCTCTATGGGACCCACTTCACTGTGCAGACTGACCATAAGCCGTTAAAGTGGCTAATGAACATGAAGGGGGAGAATCCAAAGTTGCTTAGGTGGTCCATAAGTCTACAAGGCTTCGACTTCACTATTGAGCATAGGCCAGGTGTCCAACATAGCAATGCTGATGGGTTGTCCAGAATGTTTTACCGACCTGAACAAGAGACTCATCCAGGGGTGGATTAGTTCCCCCTGTCCATAGTCTGGGAGGGGCGAGTGTTAGGAAAGATTTCGTTATTGTAGGGAACTTTCCTTCCATGTGGCAACCCCTAAACTTTTTGCTATTGTTTTCAACCTGTTTTCTTGACTTTGCCAGAGAAGTGCAGCCTTCTGCCGTACTCCTCTGGGCTTTCGCTCCTTTCTTACGGGGAAACTGACATGCCCTTAAGACAGTCAGTACCGGGGAACGCTGTTTCCCGTAGTTTCTTTTATCGTGTCGCCATTTTAGTGCAACACGACACAAGAGGGCACTGTAAGCTAAGTTACAGCTCTCTTGGGTCTCTAGCCTTCTACAGACCCTAGACACTCTTATAGGATGGTTTTTGGATCGGTGCAAGTCATTCAGGGACTGGGCTGGTGGCAGCGATCATTTGGTTTATTTTGAGCTCCTTTTGCCGTTCTGAGCACCTTTTTGCCGCGAACACAAAAGGGTGGCCCGGCTACCCAAAATGGCCGGACCACGAGGCTCCTTTGTCTCGTCCACTGTCCGTCTTGCTCCCTTTACCTTCCCCCGGGTCAGGCGACCCGGGGCCTTCCTTATTTGGGCATGTAGTTTCCCGCGAAACACGGTTGCTTTCGCGGGCTTCTACATGTCGTTTGAGTGCCCCCAGGATGTGGGCTGGGCTGTCTGGTCCCAATACACATCCTGGGTGCCAGAGAGTCTAGGGTGGTGTGAATGCCTGGGACCACTGTGGTCCGTGATTGGTCCACGTATGGTATGTGTGTTGATGAGCGGATCTCCCATTGGCTCCCCTCCGTTTTGGCGCGAAGGGAACCGTGGATAAGAGGGAGCTGGAAACACCACTACCAGGTCGATCTCCTGAGTTCTCACGAACCCAGGGATACAGGAGCCAAGTATCCTGCGAACACGAGGCTGGACCGAGGAATCACTGGTGACCCCCTGAAGAACTTCTGCTCCTCATTGCTGTCGTCCGGTGAAGCCCTTTCCACCTAAGATCGAACAAGAAGGCCTGTACTGGCGCTTCGACCTATTGGAATAGCAGGACCAGCTATTCCCGGCACCTTCATCAACTCCTGCTGTAAGCCTTCGGAAGTGTCTCTGGGCCATCCAGTTGACTGACCAGCTTACTAAGGAGGCCTGCTCTGTAATCGCCGACAGGTTGGGTGGTATTCTGAGTCCGGGGCACGCTCACACGCTTCGTTTGCTTAGCAGTCCTAAGCTAGAGGTGAGCGGTGCTCGTTTGGCTTGAATACACCCGGCCGTTCCGTTGCCCTGCTGTGGCGACAAAACTGTGCTTGTTTCTTCGATCGGGACGTCTTTTTACTCTGCACGACGACGAGACGTTCCCTGCTCTTCAGAACCTGCCAGAAGCTGCATCTATCGAGGAGAAGCTCGGGCCTGCTTGCTTCGGGGACCGGTGAGTAGATTAGCTAGGATCTGGTCGCCCTCCTGCAGTGCCCTTTGCTTTTCCCCGCTGTGAATACAGCACCCCTTGTCCGTACTCGCGCCCTGCTTCTGCCTCACAGTGGAGGCTGCGCTAGAGTCGCGGACCGTGTTCTCCTTCATTAGAGCTCCCTACAGAGCTGTTCAACGTCCTCCGAAGAGCTTCACCTTCTGCCCATTGGCACCGGCGTGTGCAGGTACTTTTGAGCGCTAGGCTCCACTCTTCGTAGGGATTGGACTACCATCCAGTTAGGGGCCTCAGAAGGCGGACATATCACTCGCATTGGTTCGCACTGCCTGTTTTCCTTCCCCTGCAGGTGGATAACATATTTCGTGCTGCTAATGCTGTGAAACTGTGTATTCTGTATATATATTGGGTGGATAGTGTATGTGTTGGTTTAATATCGTTGTATATTGCTGCTTTTACTGTGGTTATTAGTTTCAAGGCCTTATAATAAATGTGTATCTATTTTTGATATAAACAACTGTTTGGAGTAGTTTGTAAGCGCTCTTGCTTTGTGTGCTCATTGCGGGCTTTCAGTCACCCTCACCCCTCTTGAGACCTAGTCTTGACCGCCGCGATCGCTACCTTGATTGGTCTGGCTTGTCCAGAGGTTACCCTGTTCCAAGTAATTAGGTTGGCCTTCTGAACCTCTGCGCCACCAGGACAGAGTTCAGAAATCCGTCTTAACAAATGGGAAGGAGTTGGATATTCCCATCTCATGTTATAGGAAGGGTCTCAGGTTTGGTATTAGAAGCATTGAGATATCACATCTCATGCTATAGGAAGGGTCTCAGGATTGGAATGGGAAGGACTTGGATATCACATCTCATGCTATAGGGAGGGTCTCAAGTTTGATATTAGAAGCTTTGAGATATCACATCTCATGATATCGGAAGGGTCTCAGGATTGGAATGGGAAGGAGTTGGATATCACATCTCATGATAAAGGAAGGGTCTAAGGTTTGGAAGGGGAAGGATTTGGATATCACATCTCATGTTATATTACGGGTCTCAGGTTTGGTATTAGAAGCATTGAGATATCAAGTCTCAGAGTATAGGAAGGGTCTCAGAATTGGAATGGGAAGGAGTTGGATATCACATCTCAAGCTATAGGAAGGGTCTCAGGATTGGAATGGGAAGGACTTGGATATCACATCTCATGCTATAGGAAGGCTCTCAGGTTTGGAAGGGGAAAGAGTTGGATATCACATTTCATGTTAGAGGTAGGATCTCAGGTTTGGTATTAGAGGCATTGAGATATCACATCTCATACTATCAGAAGGGTCTCAGGAATGGAATGGGAAGGAGTTGAATATCACATCTCATGCTAAAGGGAGGGTCTCAGGTTTGGAAGGGGAAGGATTTGGATATAACATCTCATGTTATAGGAAGGATCTCAGGTTTGGTATTAGAAGCATTGAGATATCACATCTCATCCTATCGGAAGGATCTCAGGTTTGGTATTAGAAGCATTGAGATATCACATCTCATGCTATCAGAAGGGTCTCAGGATTGGAATGGGAAGGAGTTGGATATCACATCTCATGCTAAAGGGAGGGTCTCAGGTTTGGAAGGGGAAGGATTTGGATATCACATCTCATGTTATCGGAAGGATCTCACGTTTGGTATTAGAAGTATTGAGATATCATATCTCATGCTATAGGAAGGGTCTCAGGATTGGAATGGGAAAGAGTTGGATATCACATCTCATGCTATAGGGAGTGTCTCAGGATTGGAATGGGAAGGACTTAGATATCACATATCATGCTATAGGGGGGGTCTCATTTTTGATATTAGAAGCATTGAGATATCACATCTCATGCTATCGGAAGTGTCTCAGGATTGGAATGGGAAGGAGCTGGATATCACATCTCATGCTAAAGGAAGGGTCTCAGGTTTGGAACGGGAAGGATTTGGATATCACATCTCATGTTATAGGAAGGGTCTCAGGTTTGGTATAAGCATTGAGATATCACATCTCTGCTATCGGAAGTGTCTCAGGATTGGAATGGGAAGGAGTTGAATATCCCATCTCATGTTATAGGACGGGTCTCAGGTTTGTTATTAGAATCATTGAGATATCATATTGCATGCTGTAGGAAGGGTCTAAGGGTTGGAATGGGAAGGACTTGGATATCACATCTCATGCTATAGATAGGCTCTTAGGTTTGGAAAGGGAAGGATTTGGATATCACATTTCATGTTAGAGGAAGGATCTCAGGTTTGGTATTAGAAGCATTGAGATATCACATCTCATGCTATAGGAAGGGTCTCAGGATTGGAATGGGAAGTAGTTGGATATCACATCTCATGCTATAGGAAGGGTCTCATGTTTGGTATAAGCATTGATATATCACATCTAATGCTATAGGACGGGTCTCAGGATTGGAATGGAAGGAGTTGGATATCACATCTCATGTTATAGGAAGGATCTCAGGTTTGGTATTAGAAGCATTGAGACATCACATCTCATGCTATAGGAAGGGTCTCAGGGTTGGAATGGGAAGGACTTGGATATCACATCTCATGATATAGGAAGGGTCTCAGGATTGGAATGGGAAGTAGTTGGATATCACATCTCATGCTATAGGAAGGGTCTCAGGTTTGGTATAAGCATTGAGATATCACATCTCATGCTATAGGACGGGTCTCAGGATTGGAATGGAAGGAGTTGGATATCACATCTCATGTTATAGGAAGGATCTCAGGTTTGGTATTAGAAGCATTGAGACATCACATCTCATGCTATAGGAAGGGTCTCAGGGTTGGAATGGGAAGGAGTTGGATATCACATCTCATCCAATAGGAAGGGTCTCAGGTTTGGAATGGGAAGGAATTGGATATCACATCTCATGTTATAGGAAGGATCTCAGGTTTGGTATTAGAAGCATTGAGATATCACATCTCATGCTATAGGAAGGGTCTCCGGATTGGAATGTGAAGGATTTGGATATCACATCTCATGCTAAAGGAAGGGTCTCAGGTTTGGTAGAAGAATTGAGATATCACGTCTCTGCTATCGGAAGGGTCTCAGGATTGGAATGGGAAGGAGTTGGATATCCCTTCTCATGCTATAGGAAGGGTCTCAGGATTTGAATGGCAAGGAGTTGGATATCACATCTCATGCCATAGGAAGGGTCTCAGGTTTGGTATAAGCATTGAGATATCACATCTCTGCTATCGGAAGGGTCTCAGGATTGGAATGGGAAGGAGTTGGATATTCCCATCTCATGTTATAGGAAGGGTCTCAGGTTTGGTATTAGAAGCATTGAGATATCACATCTCATGCTATAGGAAGGGTCTCAGGATTGGAATGGGAAGGACTTGGATATCACATCTCATGCTATAGGGAGGGTCTCAAGTTTGATATTAGAAGCTTTGAGATATCACATCTCATGATATCGGAAGGGTCTCAGGATTGGAATGGGAAGGAGTTGGATATCACATCTCATGATAAAGGAAGGGTCTAAGGTTTGGAAGGGGAAGGATTTGGATATCACATCTCATGTTATATTACGGGTCTCAGGTTTGGTATTAGAAGCATTGAGATATCAAGTCTCAGAGTATAGGAAGGGTCTCAGAATTGGAATGGGAAGGAGTTGGATATCACATCTCAAGCTATAGGAAGGGTCTCAGGATTGGAATGGGAAGGACTTGGATATCAAATCTCATGCTATAGGAAGGCTCTCAGGTTTGGAAGGGGAAAGAGTTGGATATCACATTTCATGTTAGAGGTAGGATCTCAGGTTTGGTATTAGAGGCATTGAGATATAACATCTCATGCTATCAGAAGGGTCTCAGGAATGGAATGGGAAGGAGTTGGATATCACATCTCATGCTAAAGTGAGGGTCTCAGGTTTGGAAGGGGAAGGATTTGGATATCACATCTCATGTTATAGGAAGGATCTCAGGTTTGGTATTAGAAGCATTGAGATATCACATCTCATGCTATCGGAAGGATCTCAGGTTTGGTATTAGAAGCATTGAGATATCACATCTCATGCTATCAGAAGGGTCTCAGGATTGGAATGTGAAGAAGTTGGATATCACATCTCATGCTATCAGAAGGGTCTCAGGATTGGAATGGGAAGGAGTTGGATATCACATCTCATGCTAAAGGGAGGGTCTCAGGTTTGGAAGGGGAAGGATTTGGATATCACATCTCATGTTATCGGAAGGATCTCACGTTTGGTATTAGAAGTATTGAGATATCATATCTCATGCTATAGGAAGGGTCTCAGGATTGGAATGGGAAAGAGTTGGATATCACATCTCATGCTATAGGGAGTGTCTCAGGATTGGAATGGGAAGGACTTAGATATCACATATCATGCTATAGGGGGGGTCTCAGTTTTGATATTAGAAGCATTGAGATATCACATCTCATGCTATCGGAAGTGTCTCAGGATTGGAATGGGAAGGAGCTGGATATCACATCTCATGCTAAAGGAAGGGTCTCAGGTTTGGAACGGGAAGGATTTGGATATCACATCTCATGTTATAGGAAGGGTCTCAGGTTTGGTATAAGCATTGAGATATCACATCTCTGCTATCGGAAGTGTCTCAGGATTGGAATGGGAAGGAGTTGGATATCCCATCTCATGTTATAGGACGGGTCTCAGGTTTGTTATTAGAATCATTGAGATATCATATTGCATGCTGTAGGAAGGGTCTAAGGGTTGGAATGGGAAGGACTTGGATATCACATCTCATGCTATAGATAGGCTCTTAGGTTTGGAAAGGGAAGGATTTGGATATCACATTTCATGTTAGAGGAAGGATCTCAGGTTTGGTATTAGAAGCATTGAGATATCACATCTCATGCTATAGGAAGGGTCTCAGGATTGGAATGGGAAGTAGTTGGATATCACATCTCATGCTATAGGAAGGGTCTCAGGTTTGGTATAAGCATTGATATATCACATCTAATGCTATAGGACGGGTCTCAGGATTGGAATGGAAGGAGTTGGATATCACATCTCATGTTATAGGAAGGATCTCAGGTTTGGTATTAGAAGCATTGAGACATCACATCTCATGCTATAGGAAGGGTCTCAGGGTTGGAATGGGAAGGACTTGGATATCACATCTCATGATATAGGAAGGGTCTCAGGATTGGAATGGGAAGTAGTTGGATATCACATCTCATGCTATAGGAAGGGTCTCAGGTTTGGTATAAGCATTGAGATATCACATCTCATGCTATAGGACGGGTCTCAGGATTGGAATGGAAGGAGTTGGATATCACATCTCATGTTATAGGAAGGATCTCAGGTTTGGTATTAGAAGCATTGAGACATCACATCTCATGCTATAGGAAGGGTCTCAGGGTTGGAATGGGAAGGAGTTGGATATCACATCTCATCCAATAGGAAGGGTCTCAGGTTTGGAATGGGAAGGAATTGGATATCACATCTCATGTTATAGGAAGGATCTCAGGTTTGGTATTAGAAGCATTGAGATATCACATCTCATGCTATAGGAAGGGTCTCAGGATTGGAATGTGAAGGATTTGGATATCACATCTCATGCTAAAGGAAGGGTCTCAGGTTTGGTAGAAGCATTGAGATATCACGTCTCTGCTATCGGAAGGGTCTCAGGATTGGAATGGGAAGGAGTTGGATATCCCTTCTCATGCTATAGGAAGGGTCTCAGGATTTGAATGGCAAGGAGTTGGATATCACATCTCATGCCATAGGAAGGGTCTCAGGTTTGGTATAAGCATTGAGATATCACATCTCTGCTATCGGAAGGGTCTCAGGATTGGAATGGGAAGGAGTTGGATATTCCCATCTCATGTTATAGGAAGGGTCTCAGGTTTGGTATTAGAAGCATTGAGATATCACATCTCATGCTATAGGAAGGGTCTCAGGATTGGAATGGGAAAGACTTGGATATCACATCTCATGCTATAGGGAGGGTCTCAAGTTTGATATTAGAAGCTTTGAGATATCACATCTCATGATAACGGAAGGGTCTCAGGATTGGAATGGGAAGGAGTTGGATATCACATCTCATGATAAAGGAAGGGTCTAAGGTTTGGAAGGGGAAGGATTTGGATATCACATCTCATGTTATATTACGGGTCTCAGGTTTGGTATTAGAAGCATTGAGATATCAAGTCTCAGAGTATAGGAAGGGTCTCAGAATTGGAATGGGAAGGAGTTGGATATCACATCTCAAGCTATAGGAAGGGTCTCAGGATTGGAATGGGAAGGACTTGGATATCAAATCTCATGCTATAGGAAGGCTCTCAGGTTTGGAAGGGGAAAGAGTTGGATATCACATTTCATCTTAGAGGTAGGATCTCAGGTTTGGTATTAGAGGCATTGAGATATCACATCTCATGCTATCAGAAGGGTCTCAGGAATGGAATGGGAAGGAGTTGGATATCACATCTCATGCTAAAGGGAGGGTCTCAGGTTTGGAAGGGGAAGGATTTGGATATCACATCTCATGTTATAGGAAGGATCTCAGGTTTGGTATTAGAAGCATTGAGATATCACATCTCATGCTATCGGAAGGATCTCAGGTTTGGTATTAGAAGCATTGAGATATCACATCTCATGCTATCAGAAGGGTCTCAGGATTGGAATGTGAAGAAGTTGGATATCACATCTCATGCTAAAGGGAGGGTCTCAGGTTTGGAAGGGGAAGGATTTGGATATCACATCTCATGTTATCGGAAGGATCTCACGTTTGGTATTAGAAGTATTGAGATATCATATCTCATGCTATAGGAAGGGTCTCAGGATTGGAATGGGAAAGAGTTGGATATCACATCTCATGCTATAGGGAGTGTCTCAGGATTGAAATGGGAAGGACTTAGATATCACATATCATGCTATAGGGAGGGTCTCAGTTTTGATATTAGAAGCATTGAGATATCACATCTCATGCTATCGGAAGTGTCTCAGCATTGGAAATGGGAAGGAGCTGGATATCACATCTCATGCTAAAGGAAGGGTCTCAGGTTTGGAACGGGAAGGATTTGGATATCACATCACATGTTATAGGAAGGGTCTCAGGTTTGGTATAAGCATTGAGATATCACATCTCTGCTATCGGAAGTGTCTCAGGATTGGAATGGGAAGGAGTTGGATATCCCATCTCATATTATAGGACGGGTCTCAGGTTTGTTATTAGAATCATTGAGATATCATATTGCATGCTGTAGGAAGGGTCTAAGGGTTGGAATGGGAAGGACTTGGATATCACATCTCATGCTATAGATATGCTCTTAGGTTTGGAAAGGGAAGGAGTTGGATATCACATTTCATGTTAGAGGAAGGATCTCAGGTTTGGTATTAGAAGCATTGAGATATCACATCTCATGCTATAGGAAGGGTCTCAGGATTGGAATGGGAAGTAGTTGGATATCACATCTCATGCTATAGGAAGGGTCTCAGGTTTGGTATAAGCATTGAGATATCACATCTAATGCTATAGGACGGGTCTCAGGATTGGAATGGAAGGAGTTGGATATCACATCTCATGTTATAGGAAGGATCTCAGGTTTGGTATTAGAAGCATTGAGACATCACATCTCATGCTATAGGAAGGGTCTCAGGGTTGGAATGGGAAGGAGTTGGATATCACCTCTCATCCAATAGGAAGGGTCTCAGGTTTGGAATGGGAAGGAATTTGGATATCACATCTTATGTTATAGGAAGGATCTCAGGTTTGGTATTAGAAGCATTGAGATATCACATCTCATGCTATAGGAAGGGTCTCAGGATTGGAATGTGAAGGATTTGGATATCACATCTCATGCTAAAGGAAGGGTCTCAGGTTTGGTAGAAGCATTGAGATATCACGTCTCTGCTATCGGAAGGGTCTCAGGATTGGATTGGGCAGGAGTTGGATATCCCTTCTCATGCTATAGGAAGGGTCTCAGGATTTGAATGGCAAGGAGTTGGATATCACATCTCATGCCATAGGAAGGGTCTCAGGTTTGGTATAAGCATTGAGATATCACATCTCTGCTATCGGAAGGGTCTCAGGATTGGATTGGGAAGGAGTTGGATATCCCTTCTCATGCTATAGGAAGTGTCTCAGGTTGGAATGGGAAGGAGTTGGATATCACATCTCATGTTATAGGAAGGGTCTCAGGATTGGAATGGGAAGGATTTGGATATCACATCTCTTGCTATAGGAAGGGTCTCAGGATTGGAATGGGTAGGAGTTGGATATTACTTTCTTGCTATAGGAAGGGTCTCATGTTTGGAATGGGAAGGAGTTGGATATCACATATGCTATAGTTAGTGTCTCAGGTTTGGAACGGGAAGGAGTTGGATATCACATCTCATGTTATAGGAAGGGTCTCAGGTTTGGTATAAGCATTGAGATATCACATCTCTGCTATCGGAAGCGGCTCAGGATTGGAATGGGAAGGAGTTGGATATCCCATCTCATGTTATAGTAAGAGTCTCTGGTTTGGTATTGGAATCATTGAGATATCACATCGCATGCTGTAGGAAGGGTCTAAGGATTGGAATGGGATGGACTTGGATATCACATCTCATGCTATAGGTAGGCTCTCAGGTTTGGTATAAGCATTGAGATATCACATCTCATGCTATAGGAAGGGTCTCAGGATTGGAATGGGAAGGATTTGGATATCACATCTCATGCTATAGGAAGGGTCTCAGATTTGGTATAAGCATTGAGATATCACATCTCATGCTAAAGGAAGGGTCTCAGGATTGGAATGGGAAGGAGTTGTATATGACATCTCAGGCCATAGGAAGGGTCTCAGGTTTGGTATAAGCATTGAGATATCACATCTCTGCTATCGGAAGGGTGTCAGGATTGGAATGGGAAGGAGTTGGATATCCCATTTCATGTTATAGGAAGGGTCTCAGGTTTGGTATTAGAAGCATAGAGATATCACATCTCATGCTATAGGAAGGGTCTCAGGATTGGAATGGGAAGGACTTGGATGTCACATCTCATGCTATAGGGAGGGTCTCAAGTTTGATATTAGAAGCATTGAGATAACAAATCTCATGATATCGGAAGGGTCTCAGGATTGGAATGGGAAGGAATTGGATACCACATCTCATGATAAAGGAAGGGTCTAAGGTTTGGAAGGGGAAGGATTTGGATATCACATCTCATGTTATAGGACGGGTCTCAGGTTTGGTATTAGAAGCATTGAGATATCAAGTCTCATGGTATAAGAAGGGTCTCAGAATTGGAATGGGAAGGAGTTGGATATCACACCTCAAGTTATAGGAAGGGTCTCAGGATTGGAATGGGAAGGAGTTTGATATCACATCTCATGCCATAGTATGGGTCTCAGGTTTGGTAGAAGCATTGGGATATCACATCTCATGCTATCGGAAGGGTATCAGTATTGGATTTGGAAGAAGTTGGATATCCCATCTCATGCTATAGGAAGGGTCTCAGGTTGGAATGGGAAGGAGTTGGATATCACATTTCATGTTATAGGAAGGGTCTCAGGATTGGAATGGGAAGGACTTGGATATCATATCTCATGCTATAGGACGGGTCTCAGGTTTGTTATTAGAATCATTGAGATATCATATTGCATGCTGTAGGAAGGGTCTAAGGATTGGAATGGGAAGGACTTGGATATCACATCTCATGCTATAGATAGGCTCTTAGGTTTGGAATGGGAAGGAGTTGGATATCACATTTCATGTTATAGGAAGGGTCTCAGGATTGGAATGGGAAGGACTTGGATATCATATCTCATGCTATAGGACGGGTCTCAGGTTTGTTATTAGAATCATTGAGATATCATATTGCATGCTGTAGGAAGGGTCTAAGGATTGGAATGGGAAGGACTTGGATATCACATCTCATGCTATAGATAGGCTCTTAGGTTTGGAAAGGGAAGGAGTTGGATATCACATTTCATGTTAGAGGAAGGATCTCAGGTTTGGTATTAGAAGCATTGAGATATCACATCTCATGCTATAGGAAGGGTCTCAGGATTGGAATGGGAAGTAGTTGGATATCACATCTCATGCTATAGGAAGGGTCTCAGGTTTGGTATAAGCATTGAGATATCACATCTCATGCTATAGGACGGGTCTCAGGATTGGAATGGAAGGAGTTGGATATCACATCTCATGTTATAGGAAGGATCTCAGGTTTGGTATTAGAAGCATTGAGACATCACATCTCATGCTATAGGAAGGGTCTCAGGGTTGGAATGGGAAGGAGTTGGATATCACATCTCATCCAATAGGAAGGGTCTCAGGTTTGGAATGGGAAGGAATTGGATATCACATCTCATGTTATAGGAAGGATCTCAGGTTTGGTATTAGAAGCATTGAGATATCACATCTCATGCTATAGGAAGGGTCTCAGGATTGGAATGTGAAGGATTTGGATATCACATCTCATGCTAAAGGAAGGGTCTCAGGTTTGGTAGAAGCATTGAGATATCAGGTCTCTGCTATCGGAAGGGTCTCAGGATTGGATTGGGAAGGAGTTGGATATCCCTTCTCATGCTATAGGAAGGGTCTCAGGATTGGAATGGAAGGAGTTGGATATCACATCTCATGTTATAGGAAGGATCTCAGGTTTGGTATTAGAAGCATTGAGACATCACATCTCATGCTATAGGAAGGGTCTCAGGGTTGGAATGGGAAGGAGTTGGATATCACATCTCATCCAATAGGAAGGGTCTCAGGTTTGGAATGGGAGGGAATTGGATATCACATCTCATGTTATAGGAAGGATCTCAGGTTTGGTATTAGAAGCATTGAGATATCACATCTCATGCTATAGGAAGGGTCTCAGGATTGGAATGTGAAGGATTTGGATATCACATCTCATGCTAAAGGAAGGGTCTCAGGTTTGGTAGAAGCATTGAGATATCAGGTCTCTGCTATCGGAAGGGTCTCAGGATTGGATTGGGAAGGAGTTGGATATCCCTTCTCATGCTATAGGAAGGGTCTCAGGATTTGAATGGGAAGGAGTTGGATATCACATCTCATGTTATAGGAAGGGTCTCAGGATTGGAATGGGAAGGATTTGGATATCACATCTCTTGCTATAGGAAGGGTCTCAGGATTGGAATGGGTAGGAGTTGGATATTACTTTCTTGCTATAGGAAGGGTCTCATGTTTGGAATGGGAAGCAGTTGGATATCACATATGCTATAGTTAGTGTCTCAGGTTTGGAACGGGAAGGAGTTGGATATCACATCTCATGTTATAGGAAGGGTCTCAGGTTTGGTATAAGCATTGAGATATCACATCTCTGCTATCGGAAGCGGCTCAGGATTGGAATGGGAAGGAGTTGGATATCCCATCTCATGTTATAGGAGGAGTCTCTGGTTTGGTATTAGAATCATTGAAATATCACATCGCATGCTGTAGGAAGGGTCTAAGGATTGGAATGGGATGGACTTGGATATCACATCTCATGCTATAGGTAGGCTCTCAGGTTTGGTATAAGCATTGAGATATCACATCTCATGCTATAGGAAGGGTCTCAGGATTGGAATGGGAAGGAATTGGATATCACATCTCATGCTATAGGAAGGGTCTCAGATTTGGTATAAGCATTGAGATATCACATCTCATGCTAAAGGAAGGGTCTCAGGATTGGAATGGGAAGGAGTTGTATATGACATCTCAGGCCATAGGAAGGGTCTCAGGTTTGGTATAAGCATTGAGATATCACATCTCTGCTATCGGAAGGGTCTCAGGATTGGAATGGGAAGGAGTTGGATATCCCATCTCATGTTATAGGAATGGTCTCAGGTTTGGTATTAGAAGCATAGAGATATCACATCTCATGCTATAGGAAGGGTCTCAGGATTGGAATGGGAAGGACTTGGATGTCACATCTCATGCTATAGGGAGGGTCTCAAGTTTGATATTAGAAGCGTTGAGATAACAAATCTCATGATATCGGAAGGGTCTCAGGATTGGAATGGGAAGGAGTTGGATATCACATCTCATGATAAAGGAAGGGTCTAAGGTTTGGAAGGGGAAGGATTTGGATATCACATCTCATGTTATAGGACAGGTCTCAGGTTTGGTATTAGAAGCATTGAGATATCAAGTCTCATGGTATAAGAAGGGTCTCAGAATTGGAATGGGAAGGAGTTGGATATCACACCTCAAGCTATGGGAAGGGTCTCAGGATTGGAATGGGAAGGAGTTTGATATCACATCTCATGCCATAGTATGGGTCTCAGGTTTGGTAGAAGCATTGGGATATCACATCTCATGCTATCGGAAGGGTATCAGTATTGGATTTGGAAGAAGTTGGATATCCCATCTCATGCTATAGGAAGGGTCTCAGGTTGGAATGGGAAGGAGTTGGATATCACATTTCATGTTATAGGAAGGGTCTCAGGATTGGAATGGGAAGGACTTGGATATCATATCTCATGCTATAGGACGGGTCTCAGGTTTGTTATTAGAATCATTGAGATATCATATTGCATGCCGTAGGAAGGGTCTAAGGATTGGAATGGGAAGGACTTGGATATCACATCTCATGCTATAGATAGGCTCTTAGGTTTGGAAAGGGAAGGAGTTGGATATCACATTTCATGTTAGAGGAAGGATCTCAAGTTTGGTATTAGAAGCATTGAGATATCACATCTCATGCTATAGGAAGGGTCTCAGGATTGGAATGGGAAGTAGTTGGATATCATATCTCATGCTATAGGAAGGGTCTCAGGTTTGGTATAAGCATGGAGATATCACATCTCATGCTATAGGACGGGTCTCAGGATTGGAATGGAAGGAGTTGGATATCACATCTCATGTTATAGGAAGGATCTCAGGTTTGGTATTAGAAGCATTGAGACATCACATCTCATGCTATAGGAAGGGTCTCAGGGTTGGAATGGGAAGGAGTTGGATATCACATCTCATCCAATAGGAAGGGTCTCAGGTTTGGAATGGGAAGGAATTGGATATCACATCTCATGTTATAGGAAGGATCTCAGGTTTGGTATTAGAAGCATTGAGATATCACATCTCATGCTATAGGAAGGGTCTCAGGATTGGAATGTGAAGGATTTGGATATCACATCTCATGCTAAAGGAAGGGTCTCAGGTTTGGTAGAAGCATTGAGATATCACGTCTCTGCTATCGGAAGGGTCTCAGGATTGGATTGGGAAGGAGTTGGATATCCCTTCTCATGCTATAGGAAGGGTCTCAGGATTTGAATGGGAAGGAGTTGGATATCACAACTCATGTTATAGGGAGGGTCTCAAGTTTGATATTAGAAGCATTGAGATAACAAATCTCATGATATCGGAAGGGTCTCAGGATTGGAATGGGAAGGAGTTGGATATCACATCTCATGATAAAGGAAGGGTCTAAGGTTTGGAAGGGGAAAGATTTGGATATCACCTCATGTTATAGGACGGGTCTCAGGTTTGGTATTAGAAGCATTGAGATATCAAGTCTCATGGCATAGGAAGGGTCTCAGAATTGGAATGGGAAGGAGTTGGATATCACATCTCAAGCTATAGGAAGAGTCTCAGGATTGGAATGGGAATGAGTTTGATATCACATCTCATGCCATAGTATGGGTCTCAGGTTTGGTAGAAGCATTGGGATATCACAATTCATGCTATTGGAAGGGTATCAGTATTGGATTTGGAAGGAGTTGGATATCCCATCTCATGCTATAGGAAGGGTCTCAGGTTGGAATGGGAAGGAGTTGGATATCACATTTCATGTTATAGGAAGGGTCTCAGGATTGGAATGGGAAGGACTTGGATATCATATCTCATGCTATAGGAAAGCTCTCAGGTTTGGAAGGGGAAGGAGTTGGATATCACATTTCATGTTAGAGGAAGGATCTCAGGTTTGGTATTAGAGGCCTTGAGATATCACATCTCATGCTATAGGAAGGGTCTCAGGTTTGGAAGGGGAAGGAGTTGGATATCCAATCTCATGTTATAGGACTGGTCTCAGGTTTGGTATTAGAAGCATTGAGATATCACATCGCATGCTGTAGGAAGGTTCTCAGGTTTGGTATTCCAAATCTGAGACCCTTCCTATAGCATGAGATGTGATATCCAACTCCTTCCCATTCCAATCCTGAGACCCTTCCTATAGCATGAGATGTGATGTCTCAATGCTTCTAATACCAAACCTGAGATCCTTCCTATAACATGAGATGTGATATCCAACTCCTTCCCATTCCAATCATGAGACCCTTCCTATAGCATGAGATGTGATGTCTCAATGCTTCTAATACCAAACCTGAGAACCTTCCTACAGCATGCAATGTGATATCTCAATGCTTCTAATACCAAACCTGAGACCAGTCCTATAACATGAGATTGGATATCCAACTCCTTCCCCTTCCAAACCTGAGACCCCTCCTATAGCATGAGATGTGATATCCAACTTCTTCCCATTCCAATCCTGAGACCCTTCCTATAACATGAGATGTGATGTCTCAATGCTTCTAATACCAAACCGGAGATCTTTCCTATAACATGAGATGTGATATCCAACTCCTTCCCATTCCAATCCTGAGACCCTTCCGATATCATGAGATCTGTTATCTCAATGCTTCTAATATCAAACTTGAGACCCTCCCTATAGCATGAGATGTGACATCCAAGTCCTCCCCATTCCAATCCTGAGACCCTTCCTATAGCATGAGATGTGCTATCTCAATGCTTCTAATACCAAACCTGAGACCCTTCCTATAACATGAGATGTGATTTCCAAATCCTTCCCCTTCCAAACCTGAGACCCTCCCTTTAGCATGAGATGTGATATACAACTCCTTCCCATTCCAATCCTGAGACCCTTCTGATAGCATGAGATGTGATATCTCAATGCCTCTAATACCAAACCTGAGATCCTATCTCTAACATGAAATGTGATATCCATCTCCTTCCCTTTCCAAACCTGAGACCCTGCCTATAGCATGAGATGTGATATCCAAGTCCTTCCCATTCCAATCCTGAGACCCTTTCTATAGCATGTGATGTGATATCTCAATGCTTATACCAAACCTGAGACCCTTCCTATGGCATGAGATGTCATATACAACTCCTTCCCATTCCAATCCTGAGACCCTTCCTACAGCATGAGATGTGATATCTCAATGCATATACCAAACCTGAGACCCTTCCTATAGCATGAGATGTGATATCCAACTCCTTCCCATTCCAATCCTGAGACCCTTCCTATAGCATGAGATGTGATATCTCAATGCTTATACCAAACCTGAGACTCTTCCTATAGCTTGAGATGTGATATCCAACTCCTTCCCATTCCAATCCAGAGACCCTTCCTATAGCATGAGATGTGATATCTCAAGACCTCTAATACCAAACCTGAGATCCTTCCTCTAACATGAAATGTGATATCCAACTCCTTCCCCTTCCAAACCTGAGAGCCTTCCTATAGCATGAGATATGATATCCAAGTCCTTCCCATTCCAATCCTGAGACCCTTTCTATAACATGAAATGTGATATCCAACTCCTTCCCATTCTAACCTGAGACCCTTCCTATAGCATGAGATGGGATATCCAACTCCTTCCAAATCCAATACTGATACCCTTCCGATAGCATGAGATGTGATATCCCAATGCTTCTACCAAACCTGAGACCCATACTATGGCATGAGATGTGATATCAAACTCCTTCCCATTCCAATCCTGAGGCCCTTCCTATAGCTTGAGGTGTGATATCCAACTCCTTCCCATTCCAATTCTGAGACCCTTCTTATACCATGAGACTTGATATCTCAATGCTTCTAATACCAAACCTGAGACCCGTCCTATAACATGAGATGTGATATCCAAATCCTTCCCCTTCCAAACCTCAGACCCTTCCTTTATCATGAGATGTGATATCCAACTCCTTCCCATTCCAATCCTGAGACCCTTCCGATATCATGAGATTTGTTATCTCAATGCTTCTAATATCAAACTTGAGACCCTCCCTATAGCATGAGATGTGACATCCAAGTCCTTCCCATTCCAATCCTGAGACCCTTCCTATAGCATGAGGTGTGATATCTCTATGCTTCTAATACCAAACCTGAGACCCTTCCTATAACATGAGATGGGATATCCAACTCCTTCCCATTCCAATCCTGAGACCCTTCCGATAGCAGAGATGTGATATCTCAATGCTTATACCAAACCTGAGACCCTTCCTATGGCCTGGGATGTCATATACAACTCCTTCCCATTCCAATCCTGAGACCCTTCCTATAGCATGAGATGTGATATCTCAATGCCTATACCAAATCTGAGACCCTTCCTATAGCATGAGATGTGATATCCAATTCCTTCCCATTCCAATCCTGAGACCCTTCCTATAGCATGAGATCTGATATCTCAATGCTTATACCAAACCTGAGAGCCTACCTATAGCATGAGATGTGATATCCAAGTCCATCCCATTCCAATCCTTAGACCCTTCCTACAGCATGCGATGTGATATCTCAATGATTCTAATACCAAACCAGAGACTCGTCCTATAACATGAGATGGGATATCCAACTCCTTCCCATTCCAATCCTAAGCCACTTCCGATAGCAGAGATGTGATATCTCAATGCTTATACCAAACCTGAGACCCTTCCTATAACATGAGATGTGATATCCAACTCCTTCCCGTTCCAAACCTGAGACACTAACTATAGCATATGTGATATCCAACTCCTTCCCATTCCAATCCTGAGATCCTTCCTATAGCAAGAGATGTGATATCCAAATCCTTCCCATTCCAATCCTGAGACCCTTCCTATAACATGAGATGTGATATCCAACTCCTTCCCATTCCAACCTGAGACACTTCCTATAGCATGAGAAGGGATATCCAACTCCTTCCCAATCCAATCCTGAGACCCTTCTGATAGCAGAGATGTGATATCTCAATGCTTATACCAAACCTGAGACCCTTCCTATAGCATGAGAAGGGATATCCAATTCCTTCCCAATCCAATCCTGAGACCCTTCCGATAGCAGAGACGTGATATCTCAATGCTTCTACCAAACCTGAGACCCTTCCTTTAGCATGAGATGGGATATCCAACTCCTTCCAAATCCAATACTGATACCCTTCCAATAGCATGAGATGTGATATCCCAATGCTTCTACCAAACCTGAGAACCATACTATGGCATGAGATGTGATATCAAACTCCTTCCCATTCCAATCCTGAGACTCTTCCTATAGCTTGAGATGTGATATCCAAATCCTTCCCATTCCAATTCTGAGACCCTTCCTATACCATGAGACTTGATATCTCAATGCTTCTAATACCAAACCTGAGACCCGTCCTATAACATGAGATGTGATATCCAAATCTTTCCCCTTCCAAACCTTAGACCCTTCCTTTATCATGAGATGTGATATCCAACTCCTTCCCATTCCAATCCTGAGACCCTTCCGATATCATGAGATTTGTTATCTCAATGCTTCTAATATCAAAATTGAGACCCGTCCTATTACATGAGATGTGATATCCAAATCTTTCCCCTTCCAAACCTTAGACCCTTCCTTTATCATGAGATGGGATATCCAACTCCTTCCCATTCCAATCCTGAGACCCTTCCGATAGCAGAGATGTGATATCTCAATGCTTATACCAATCCTGAGACCCTTCCTATGGCCTGAGATGTCATATACAACTTGTTCCCAATCCAATCCTGAGACCCTTCCTATATCATGAGATGTGATATCTCAATGCTTATACCAAATCTGAGACCCTTCCTATAGCATGAGATGTGATATCCAACTCCTTCAAATTCCAATCCTGAGACCCTTCCTATAGCATGAGATGTGATGTCTCAATGCTTCTAATACCAAACCTGAGATCTTTCCTATAACATGAGATGTGATATCCAACTCCTTCCATTTCCAATCCTGAGACCCTTCCTATAGCATGAGATGTGATGTCTCAATGCTTCTAATACCAAACCTGAGAACCTTCCTACAGCATGCGATGTGATATCTCAATGCTTCTAATACCAAACCTGAGACCAGTCCTATAACATGAGATTGGATATCCAACTCCTTCCCCTTCCAAACCTGAGACCCTTCCTATAGCATGAGATGTGATATCCAACTTCTTCCCATTCCAATCCTGAGACCCTTCCTATAACATGAGATGTGATGTCTCAATGCTTCTAATACCAAACCTGAGATCTTTCCTATAACATGAGATGTAATATCCAACTCCTTCCCATTCCAATCCTGAGTCCCTTCCTATAGCATGAGATGTGCTATCGCAATGCTTATACCAAACCTGAGACCCTTCCTAAAGCTTGAGATGTGATATCCAACTCCTTCCCATTCCAATCCTGAGACCCTTCCTATAGCATGATATGTGATATCTCAATGCCTCTAATACCAAACCTGAGATCCTTCCTCTAACATGAAATGTGATATCGAACTCCTTCCCTTTCCAAACCTGAGAGCCTACCTATAGCATGAGATGTGATATCCAAGTCCTTCCCATTCCAATCCTTAGACCCTTCCTACAGCATGCAATATGATATCTCAATGATTCTAATAACAAACCTGAGACCCGTCCTATAACATGAGATGGGATATCCAACACCTTCCCATTCCAATCCTGAGACACTTCCGATAGCAGAGATGTGATATCTCAATGCTTATAACAAACCTGAGACCCTTCCTATAACATGAGATGTGATATCCAACTCCTTCCCGTTTCAAACCTGAGACCCTTCCTATAGCATATGTGATATCCAACTCCTTCCCATTCCAAACATGAGACCCTTCCTATAGCAAGAATGTAATATCCAACTCCTTCCCATTCCAATCCTGAGACCATTCCTATAGCATGAGATATGATATCTCAATGCTTCTAATCCCAAAACTGAGATCCTTCCTATGACATGAGATGTGATATCCAATTCCTCCCCATTCCAAACCTGAGAACCTTCCTACAGCATGCGATGTGATATCTCAATGCTTCTAATACCAAACCTGAGACCAGTCCTATAACATGAGATTGGATATCCAACTCCTTCCCCTTCCAAACCTGAGACCCTTCCTATAGCATGAGATGTGATATCCAACTTCTTCCCATTCCAATCCTGAGACCCTTCCTATAACATGAGATGTGATGTCTCAATGCTTCTAATACCAAACCTGAGATCTTTCCTATAACATGAGATGTGATATCCAACTCCTTCCCATTCCAATCCTGAGACCCTTCCTATAGCATGAGATGTGCTATCTCAATGCTTATACCAAACCTGAGACCCTTCCTAAAGCTTGAGATGTGATATCCAACTCCTTCCCATTCCAATCCTGAGACCCTTCCTATAACATGAAATGTGATATCCAACTCCTTCCCATTAAAACCTGAGACCCTTCCTATAGCATGAGATGGGATATCCAACTCCTTCCAAATCCAATACTGATACCCTTCCAATAGCATGAGATGTGATATCCCAATGCTTCTACCAAACCTGAGAACCATACTATGGCATGAGATGTGATATCAAACTCCTTCCCATTCCAATCCTGAGACTCTTCCTATAGCTTGAGATGTGATATCCGAAATCCTTCCCATTCCAATTCTGAGACCCTTCCTATACCATGAGACTTGATATCTCAATGCTTCTAATACCAAACCTGAGACCCGTCCTATAACATGAGATGTGATATCCAAATCTTTCCCCTTCCAAACCTTAGACCCTTCCTTTATCATGAGATGGGATATCCAACTCCTTCCCATTCCAATCCTGAGACCCTTCCGATAGCAGAGATGTGATATCTCAATGCTTATACCAATCCTGAGACCCTTCCTATGGCCTGAGATGTCATATACAACTCCTTCCCAATCCAATCCTGAGACCCTTCCTATAGCATGAGATGTGATATCTCAATGCTTATACCAAATCTGAGACCCTTCCTATAGCATGAGATGTGATATCCAACTCCTTCCCATTCCAATCCTGAGACCCTTCCTATAGCATGAGATGTGATGTCTCAATGCTTCTAATACCAAACCTGAGATCCTTCCTATAACATGAGATGTGATATCCAACTCCTTCCCATTCCAATCCTGAGACCCTTCCTATAGCATGAGATGTGATGTCTCAATGCTTCTAATACCAAACCTGAGAACCTTCCTACAGCATGCGATGTGATATCTCAATGCTTCTAATACCAAACCTGAGACCAGTCCTATAACATGAGATTGGATATCCAACTCCTTCCCCTTCCAAACCTGAGACCCTTCCTATAGCATGAGATGTGATATCCAACTTCTTCCCATTCCAATCCTGAGACCGTTCCTATAACATGAGATGTGATGTCTCAATGCTTCTAATACCAAACCTGAGATCTTTCCTATAACATGAGATGTAATATCCAACTCCTTCCCATTCCAATCCTGAGACCCTTCCTATAGCATGAGATGTGCTATCTCAATGCTTATACCAAACCTGAGACCCTTCCTAAAGCTTGAGATGTGATATCCAACTCCTTCCCATTCCAATCCTGAGACCCTTCCTATAGCATGATATGTGATATCTCAAGGCCTCTAATACCAAACCTGAGATCCTTCCTCTAACATGAAATGTGATATCCAACTCCTTCCCATTCCAACCTGAGACCCTTCCTATAGCATGAGATGGGATATCCAACTCCTTCCAAATCCAATACTGATACCCTTCCAATAGCATGCGATGTGATATCCCAATGCTTCTACCAAACCTGAGACCCATACTATGGCATGAGATGTGATATCAAACTCCTTCCCATTCCAATCTTGAGACCCTTCCTATGCCATGAGACTTGATATCTCAATGCTTCTAATACCAAACCTGAGACCCGTCCTATAACATGAGATGTGATATCCAAATCTTTCCCCTTCCAAACCTTAGACCCTTCCTTTATCATGAGATGTGATATCCAACTCCTTCCCATTCCAATCCTGAGACCCTTCCGATATCATGAGATTTGTTATCTCAATGCTTCTAATATCAAACTTGAGACCCTCGCTATAGCATGAGATGTGACATCCAAGTCCTCCCCATTCCAATCCTGAGACCCTTCCTATAGCATGAGATGTGATATCTCAATGCTTCTAATACCAAACCTGAGACCCTTCCTATAACATGAGATGGGATATCCAACTCCTTCCCATTCCAATCCTGAGACCCTTCCGATAGCAGAGATGTGATATCTCAATGCTTATACCAATCCTGAGACCCTTCCTATGGCCTGAGATGTCATATACAACTCCTTCCCAATCCAATCCTGAGACCCTTCCTATAGCATGAGATGTGATATCTCAATGCTTATACCAAATCTGAGACCCTTCCTATAGCATGAGATGTGATATCCAACTCCTTCCCATTCCAATCCTGAGACCCTTCCTATAGCATGAGATGTGATGTCTCAATGCTTCTAATACCAAACCTGAGAACCTTCCTACAGCATGCAATGTGATATCTCAATGCTTCTAATACCAAACCTGAGACCAGTCCTATAACATGAGATTGGATATCCAACTCCTTCCCCTTCCAAACCTGAGACCCTTCCTATAGCATGAGATGTGATATCCAACCTCTTCCCATTCCAATCCTGAGACCCTTCCTATAACATGAGATGTGATGTCTCAATGCTTCTAATACCAAACCGGAGATCTTTCCTATAACATGAGATGTGATATCCAACTCCTTCCCATTCCAATCCTGAAACCCTTCCTATAGCATGAGATGTGCTATCTCAATGCTTATACCAAACCTGAGACCCTTCCTAAAGCTTGAGATGTGATATCCAACTCCTTCCCATTCCAATCCTGAGACCCTTCCAATAGCATGAGATGTGATATCTCAAGGCCTCTAATACCAAACCTGAGATCCTTCCTCTAACATGAAATGTGATATCCAACTCCTTCCCCTTCCAAACCTGAGAGCCTTCCTATAGCATGAGATATGATATCCAAGTCCTTCCCATGCCAATCCTGAGACCCTTCCTATAACATGAAATGTGATATCCAACTCCTTCCCATTCCAACCTGAGACCCTTCCTATAGCATGAGATGGGATATCCAACTCCTTCCAAATCCAATACTGATACCCTTCCAATAGCATGAGATGTGATATCCCAATGCTTCTACCAAACCTGAGACCCATACTATGGCATGAGATGTGATATCAAACTCCTTCCCATTCCAATCCTGAGACTCTTCCTATAGCTTGAGATGTGATATCCAACTCCTTCCCATTCCAATTCTGAGACCCTTCCTATGCCATGAGACTTGATATCTCAATGCTTCTAATACCAAACCTGAGACCCGTCCTATAACATGAGATGTGATATCCAGATCTTTCCCCTTCCAAACCTTAGACCCTTCCTTTATCATGAGATGTGATATCCAACTCCTTCCCATTCCAATCCTGAGACCCTTCCGATATCATGAGATTTGTTATCTCAATGCTTCTAATATCAAACTTGAGACCCTCCCTATAGCATGAGATGTGACATCCAAGTCCTCCCCATTCCAATCCTGAGACCCTTCCTATAGCATGAGATGTGATATCTCAATGCTTCTAATACCAAACCTGAGACTCTTCCTATAACATGAGATGGGATATCCAACTCCTTCCTATTCCAATCCTGAGACCCTTCCGATAGCAGAGATGTGATATCTCAATGCTTATACCAATCCTGAGACCCTTCCTATGGCCTGAGATGTCATATACAACTCCTTCCCAATCCAATCCTGAGACCCTTCCTATAGCATGAGATGTGATATCTCAATGCTTATACCAAATCTGAGACCCTTCCTATAGCATGAGATAGGATATCCAACTCCTTCCAAATCCAATACTGATACCCTTCCAATAGCATGAGATGTGATATCCCAATGCTTCTACCAAACCTGAGACCCATACTATAGCATGAGATGGGATATTCAACTCCTTCCAAATCCAATACTGATACCCTTCCAATAGCATGTGATGTGATATCCCAATGCTTCTACCAAACCTGAGACCCATACTATGGCATGAGATGTGATATCAAACTCATTCCCATTCCAATCCTGAGACTCTTCCTATAGCTTGAGATGTGATATCCAACTCCTTCCCATTCCAATTCTGAGACCCTACCTATGCCATGAGACTTGATATCTCAATTCTTCTAATACCAAACCTGAGACCCGTCCTATAACATGAGATGTGATATCCAAATCTTTCCCCTTCCAAACCTTAGACCCTTCCATTATCATGAGATGTGACATCCAAGTCCTCCCCATTCCAATCCTGAGACCCTTCCTATAGCATGAGATGTGATATCTCAATGCTTCTAATACCAAACCTGAGACCCTTCCTATAACATGAGATGTGATTTCCAAATCCTTCCCCTTCCAAACCTGAGACCCTCCCTTTAGCATGAGATGTGATATACAACTCCTTCCCATTCCAATCCTGAGACCCTTCTGATAGCATGAGATGTGATATATCAATGCCTCTAATACCAAACCTGAGATCCTATCTCTAACATGAAATGTGATATCCATCTCCTTCCCTTTCCAAACCTGAGACCCTGCCTATAGCATGAGATGTGATATCCAAGTCCTTCCCATTCCAATCCTGAGACCCTTTCTATAGCATGTGATGTGATATCTCAATGCTTATACCAAACCTGAGACCCTTCCTATGGCATGAGATGTCATATACAACTCCTTCCATTCCAATCCTGAGACCCTTCCTATAGCATGAGATGTGATATCTCAATGCATATACCAAACCTGAGACCCTTCCTATAGCATGAGATGGGATATCCAACTCCTTCCAAATCCAATACTGATACCCTTCCAATAGCATGAGATGTGATATCCCAATGCTTCTACCAAACCTGAGACCCATACTATGGCATGAGATGTGATATCCAACTCCTTCCCATTCCAATTCTGAGACCCTTCCTATGCCATGAGACTTGATATCTCAATGCTTCTAATACCAAACCTGAGACCCGTCCTATAACATGAGATGTGATATCCAAATCTTTCCCCTTCCAAACCTTAGACCCTTCCTTTATCATGAGATGTGATATCCAACTCCTTCCCATTCCAATCCTGAGACCCTTCCGATATCATGAGATTTGTTATCTCAATGCTTCTAATATCAAACTTGAGACCCTCCCTATAGCATGAGATGTGACATCCAAGTCCTCCCCATTCCAATCCTGAGACCCTTCCTATAGCATGAGATGTGATATCTCAATGCTTCTAATACCAAACCTGAGACCCTTCCTATAACATGAGATGGGATATCCAACTCCTTCCCATTCCAATCCTGAGACCCTTCCGATAGCAGAGATGTGATATCTCAATGCTTATACCAATCCTGAGACCCTTCCTATGGCCTGAGATGTCATATACAACTCCTTCCAAATCCAATCCTGAGACCCTTCCTATAGCATGAGATGTGATATCTCAATGCTTATACCAAATCTGAGACCCTTCCTATAGCATGAGATGTGATATCCAACTCCTTCCCATTCCAATCCTGAGACCCTTCCTATAGCATGAGATGTGATGTCTCAATGCTTCTAATACCAAACCTGAGATCCTTCCTATAACATGAGATGTGATATCCAACTCCTTCCCATTCCAATCCTGAGACCCTTCCTATAGCATGAGATGTGATGTCTCAATGCTTCTAATACCAAACCTGAGAACCTTCCTACAGCATGCAATGTGATATCTCAATGCTTCTAATACCAAACCTGAGACCAGTCCTATAACATGAGATTGGATATCCAACTCCTTCCCCTTCCAAACCTGAGACCCTTCCTATAGCATGAGATGTGATATCCAACCTCTTCCCATTCCAATCCTGAGACCCTTCCTATAACATGAGATGTGATGTCTCAATGCTTCTAATACCAAACCGGAGATCTTTCCTATAACATGAGATGTGATATCCAACTCCTTCCCATTCCAATCCTGAAACCCTTCCCATAGCATGAGATGTGCTATCTCAATGCTTATACCAAACCTGAGACCCTTCCTAAAGCTTGAGATGTGATATCCAACTCCTTCCCATTCCAATCCTGAGACCCTTCCAATAGCATGAGATGTGATATCTCAAGGCCTCTAATACCAAACCTGAGATCCTTCCTCTAACATGAAATGTGATATCCAACTCCTTCCCCTTCCAAACCTGAGAGCCTTCCTATAGCATGAGATATGATATCCAAGTCCTTCCCATGCCAATCCTGAGACCCTTCCTATAACATGAAATGTGATATCCAACTCCTTCCCATTCCAACCTGAGACCCTTCCTATAGCATGAGATGGGATATCCAACTCCTTCCAAATCCAATACTGATACCCTTCCAATAGCATGAGATGTGATATCCCAATGCTTCTACCAAACCTGAGACCCATACTATGGCATGAGATGTGATATCAAACTCCTTCCCATTCCAATCCTGAGACTCTTCCTATAGCTTGAGATGTGATATCCAACTCCTTCCCATTCCAATTCTGAGACCCTTCCTATGCCATGAGACTTGATATCTCAATGCTTCTAATACCAAACCTGAGACCCGTCCTATAACATGAGATGTGATATCCAGATCTTTCCCCTTCCAAACCTTAGACCCTTCCTTTATCATGAGATGTGATATCCAACTCCTTCCCATTCCAATCCTGAGACCCTTCCGATATCATGAGATTTGTTATCTCAATGCTTCTAATATCAAACTTGAGACCCTCCCTATAGCATGAGATGTGACATCCAAGTCCTCCCCATTCCAATCCTGAGACCCTTCCTATAGCATGAGATGTGATATCTCAATGCTTCTAATACCAAACCTGAGACTCTTCCTATAACATGAGATGGGATATCCAACTCCTTCCTATTCCAATCCTGAGACCCTTCCGATAGCAGAGATGTGATATCTCAATGCTTATACCAATCCTGAGACCCTTCCTATGGCCTGAGATGTCATATACAACTCCTTCCCAATCCAATCCTGAGACCCTTCCTATAGCATGAGATGTGATATCTCAATGCTTATACCAAATCTGAGACCCTTCCTATAGCATGAGATAGGATATCCAACTCCTTCCAAATCCAATACTGATACCCTTCCAATAGCATGAGATGTGATATCCCAATGCTTCTACCAAACCTGAGACCCATACTATAGCATGAGATGGGATATTCAACTCCTTCCAAATCCAATACTGATACCCTTCCAATAGCATGTGATGTGATATCCCAATGCTTCTACCAAACCTGAGACCCATAGTATGGCATGAGATGTGATATCAAACTCATTCCCATTCCAATCCTGAGACTCTTCCTATTGCTTGAGATGTGATATCCAACTCCTTCCCATTCCAATTCTGAGACCCTACCTATGCCATGAGACTTGATATCTCAATTCTTCTAATACCAAACCTGAGACCCGTCCTATAACATGAGATGTGATATCCAAATCTTTCCCCTTCCAAACCTTAGACCCTTCCATTATCATGAGATGTGACATCCAAGTCCTCCCCATTCCAATCCTGAGACCCTTCCTATAGCATGAGATGTGATATCTCAATGCTTCTAATACCAAACCTGAGACCCTTCCTATAACATGAGATGTGATTTCCAAATCCTTCCCCTTCCAAACCTGAGACCCTCCCTTTAGCATGAGATGTGATATACAACTCCTTCCCATTCCAATCCTGAGACCCTTCTGATAGCATGAGATGTGATATCTCAATGCCTCTAATACCAAACCTGAGATCCTATCTCTAACATGAAATGTGATATCCATCTCCTTCCCTTTCCAAACCTGAGACCCTGCCTATAGCATGAGATGTGATATCCAAGTCCTTCCCATTCCAATCCTGAGACCCTTTCTATAGCATGTGATGTGATATCTCAATGCTTATACCAAACCTGAGACCCTTCCTATGGCATGAGATGTCATATACAACTCCTTCCCATTCCAATCCTGAGACCCTTCCTATAGCATGAGATGTGATATCTCAATGCATATACCAAACCTGAGACCCTTCCTATAGCATGAGATGGGATATCCAACTCCTTCCAAATCCAATACTGATACCCTTCCAATAGCATGAGATGTGATATCCCAATGCTTCTACCAAACCTGAGACCCATACTATGGCATGAGATGTGATATCCAACTCCTTCCCATTCCAATTCTGAGACCCTTCCTATGCCATGAGACTTGATATCTCAATGCTTCTAATACCAAACCTGAGACCCGTCCTATAACATGAGATGTGATATCCAAATCTTTCCCCTTCCAAACCTTAGACCCTTCCTTTATCATGAGATGTGATATCCAACTCCTTCCCATTCCAATCCTGAGACCCTTCCGATATCATGAGATTTGTTATCTCAATGCTTCTAATATCAAACTTGAGACCCTCCCTATAGCATGAGATGTGACATCCAAGTCCTCCCCATTCCAATCCTGAGACCCTTCCTATAGCATGAGATGTGATATCTCAATGCTTCTAATACCAAACCTGAGACCCTTCCTATAACATGAGATGGGATATCCAACTCCTTCCCATTCCAATCCTGAGACCCTTCCGATAGCAGAGATGTGATATCTCAATGCTTATACCAATCCTGAGACCCTTCCTATGGCCTGAGATGTCATATACAACTCCTTCCAAATCCAATCCTGAGACCCTTCCTATAGCATGAGATGTGATATCTCAATGCTTATACCAAATCTGAGACCCTTCCTATAGCATGAGATGTGATATCCAACTCCTTCCCATTCCAATCCTGAGACCCTTCCTATAGCATGAGATGTGATGTCTCAATGCTTCTAATACCAAACCTGAGATCCTTCCTATAACATGAGATGTGATATCCAACTCCTTCCCATTCCAATCCTGAGACCCTTCCTATAGCATCAGATGTGATGTCTCAATGCTTCTAATACCAAACCTGAGAACCTTCCTACAGCATGCAATGTGATATCTCAATGCTTCTAATACCAAACCTGAGACCAGTCCTATAACATGAGATTGGATATCCAACTCCTTCCCCTTCCAAACCTGAGACCCTTCCTATAGCATGAGATGTGATATCCAACCTCTTCCCATTCCAATCCTGAGACCCTTCCTATAACATGAGATGTGATGTCTCAATGCTTCTAATACCAAACCGGAGATCTTTCCTATAACATGAGATGTGATATCCAACTCCTTCCCATTCCAATCCTGAAACCCTTCCCATAGCATGAGATGTGCTATCTCAATGCTTATACCAAACCTGAGACCCTTCCTAAAGCTTGAGATGTGATATCCAACTCCTTCCCATTCCAATCCTGAGACCCTTCCAATAGCATGAGATGTGATATCTCAAGGCCTCTAATACCAAACCTGAGATCCTTCCTCTAACATGAAATGTGATATCCAACTCCTTCCCCTTCCAAAACTGAGAGCCTTCCTATAGCATGAGATATGATATCCAAGTCCTTCCCATGCCAATCCTGAGACCCTTCCTATAACATGAAATGTGATATCCAACTCCTTCCCATTCCAACCTGAGACCCTTCCTATAGCATGAGATGGGATATCCAACTCCTTCCAAATCCAATACTGATACCCTTCCCATAGCATGAGATGTGATATCCCAATGCTTCTACCAAACCTGAGACCCATACTATGGCATGAGATGTGATATCAAACTCCTTCCCATTCCAATCCTGAGACTCTTCCTATAGCTTGAGATGTGATATCCAACTCCTTCCCATTCCAATTCTGAGACCCTTCCTATGCCATGAGACTTGATATCTCAATGCTTCTAATACCAAACCTGAGACCCGTCCTATAACATGAGATGTGATATCCAGATCTTTCCCCTTCCAAACCTTAGACCCTTCCTTTATCATGAGATGTGATATCCAACTCCTTCCCATTCCAATCCTGAGACCCTTCCGATATCATGAGATTTGTTATCTCAATGCTTCTAATATCAAACTTGAGACCCTCCCTATAGCATGAGATGTGACATCCAAGTCCTCCCCATTCCAATCCTGAGACCCTTCCTATAGCATGAGATGTGATATCTCAATGCTTCTAATACCAAACCTGAGACTCTTCCTATAACATGAGATGGGATATCCAACTCCTTCCTATTCCAATCCTGAGACCCTTCCGATAGCAGAGATGTGATATCTCAATGCTTATACCAATCCTGAGACCCTTCCTATGGCCTGAGATGTCATATACAACTCCTTCCCAATCCAATCCTGAGACCCTTCCTATAGCATGAGATGTGATATCTCAATGCTTATACCAAATCTGAGACCCTTCCTATAGCATGAGATAGGATATCCAACTCCTTCCAAATCCAATACTGATACCCTTCCAATAGCATGAGATGTGATATCCCAATGCTTCTACCAAACCTGAGACCCATACTATAGCATGAGATGGGATATTCAACTCCTTCCAAATCCAATACTGATACCCTTCCAATAGCATGTGATGTGATATCCCAATGCTTCTACCAAACCTGAGACCCATAGTATGGCATGAGATGTGATATCAAACTCATTCCCATTCCAATCCTGAGACTCTTCCTATTGCTTGAGATGTGATATCCAACTCCTTCCCATTCCAATTCTGAGACCCTACCTATGCCATGAGACTTGATATCTCAATTCTTCTAATACCAAACCTGAGACCCGTCCTATAACATGAGATGTGATATCCAAATCTTTCCCCTTCCAAACCTTAGACCCTTCCATTATCATGAGATGTGACATCCAAGTCCTCCCCATTCCAATCCTGAGACCCTTCCTATAGCATGAGATGTGATATCTCAATGCTTCTAATACCAAACCTGAGACCCTTCCTATAACATGAGATGTGATTTCCAAATCCTTCCCCTTCCAAACCTGAGACCCTCCCTTTAGCATGAGATGTGATATACAACTCCTTCCCATTCCAATCCTGAGACCCTTCTGATAGCATGAGATGTGATATCTCAATGCCTCTAATACCAAACCTGAGATCCTATCTCTAACATGAAATGTGATATCCATCTCCTTCCCTTTCCAAACCTGAGACCCTGCCTATAGCATGAGATGTGATATCCAAGTCCTTCCCATTCCAATCCTGAGACCCTTTCTATAGCATGTGATGTGATATCTCAATGCTTATACCAAACCTGAGACCCTTCCTATGGCATGAGATGTCATATACAACTCCTTCCCATTCCAATCCTGAGACCCTTCCTATAGCATGAGATGTGATATCTCAATGCATATACCAAACCTGAGACCCTTCCTATAGCATGAGATGTGATATCCAACTTCTTCCCATTCCAATCCTGAGACCCTTCCTATAACATGAGATGTGATGTCTCAATGCTTCTAATACCAAACCTGAGATATTTCCTATAATATGAGATGTGATATCCAACTCCTTCCCATTCCAATCCTGAGACCCTTCCTATAGCATGAGATGTGATATCTCAATGCTTATACCAAACCTGAGACCCTTCCTATAGCTTGAGATGTGATATCCAACTCCTTCCCATTCCAATCCAGAGACCCTTCCTATAGCATGAGATGTGATATCTCAAGGCCTCTAATACCAAACCTGAGATCCTTCCTCTATCATGAAATGTGATATCCAACTCCTTCCCCTTCCAAACCTGAGAGCCTTCCTATAGCATGAGATATGATATCCAAGTCCTTCCCATTCCAATCCTGAGACACTTTCTATAACATGAAATGTGATATCCAACTCCTTCCCATTCCAACCTGAGACCCTTCCTATAGCATGAGATGGGATATCCAACTCCTTCCAAATCCAATACTGATACCCTTCCGATAGCATGAGATGTGATATCCCAATGCTTCTACCAAACCTGAGACCCATACTATGGCATGAGATGTGATATCAAACTCCTTCCCATTCCAATCCTGAGGCCCTTCCTATAGCTTGAGGTGTGATATCCAACTCCTTTCCATTCCAATTCTGAGACCCTTCTTATACCATGAGACTTGATATCTCAATGCTTCTAATACCAAACCTGAGACCCGTCCTATAACATGAGATGTGATATCCAAATCCTTCCCCTTCCAAACCTCAGACCCTTCCTTTATCATGAGATGTGATATCCAACTCCTTCCCATTCCAATCCTGAGACCCTTCCGATATCATGAGATTTGCTATCTCAATGCTTCTAATATCAAACTTGAGACCCTCCCTATAGCATGAGATGTGACATCCAAGTCCTTCCCATTCCAATCCTGAGACCCTTCCTATAGCATGAGATGTGATATCTCTATGCTTCTAATACCAAACCTGAGACCCTTCCTATAACATGAGATGGGATATCCAACTCCTTCCCATTCCAATCCTGAGACCCTTCCGATAGCAGAGATGTGATATCTCAATGCTTATACCAAACCTGAGACCCTTCCTATGGCCTGGGATGTCATATACAACTCCTTCCCATTCCAATCCTGAGACCCTTCCTATAGCATGAGATGTGATATCTCAATGCCTATACCAAATCTGAGACCCTTCCTATAGCATGAGATGTGATATCCAATTCCTTCCCATTCCAATCCTGAGACCCTTCTTATAGCATGAGATGTGATATCTCAATGCTTATACCAAACCTGAGAGCCTACCTATAGCATGAGATGTGATAACCAAGTCCATCCCATTCCAATCCTTAGACCCTTCCTACAGCATGCGATGTGATATCTCAATGATTCTAATACCAAACCAGAGACTCGTCCTATAACATGAGATGGGATATCCAACTCCTTCCCATTCCAATCCTGAGCCACTTCCGATAGCAGAGATGTGATATCTCAATGCTTATACCAAACCTGAGACCCGTCCTATAACATGAGATGTGATATCCAACTCCTTCCCGTTCCAAACCTGAGACACTAACTATAGCATATGTGATATCCAACTTCTTCCCATTCCAAACATGAGACCCTTCCTATAGCAAGAAAGTAATATCCAACTCCTACCCATTCCAATCCTGAGACCCTTCCTATAGCAAGAGATGTGATATCCAAATCCTTCCCATTCCAATCCTGAGACCCTTCCTATTACATGAGATGTGATATCCAACTCCTTCCCATTCCAACCTGAGACACTTCCTATAGCATGAGAAGGGATATCCAACTCCTTCCCAATCCAATCCTGAGACCCTTCCGATAGCAGAGATGTGATATCTCAATGCTTATACCAAACCTGAGACCCTTCCTATAGCATGAGAAGGGATATCCAACTCCTTCCCAATCCAATCCTGAGACCCTTCCGATAGCAGAGACGTGATATCCCAATGCTTCTACCAAACCTGAGACCCTTCCTTTAGCATGAGATGTGATATCCAAATCCTTCACATTCCAATCCTGAGACCCTTCCTATAGCATGAGAAGGGATATCTCAATGCTTCTAATACCAAGCCTGAGATCCTTCCTATAACATGAGATGTGATATCCAATTCCTTCCCATTCCAATCCTGAGACCCTTCCGATAGCAGAGATGTGATATCTCAATGCTTATACCAAACCTGAGACCCTTCCTATGGCCTGAGATGTCATATACAACTCCTTCCCATTCCAATCCTGAGACCCATCCTATAGCATGAGATGTGATATCTCAATGCTTATACCAAATCTGAGACTCTTCCTATAGCATGAGATGTGATATCCAACTCCTTCCCATTCCAATCCTGAGACCCTTCCTATAGCATGAGATGTGATGTCTCAATGCTTCTAATACCAAACCTGAGATCCTTCCTATAACATGAGATGTGATATCCAACTCCTTCCCATTCCAATCCTGAGACCCTTATGAAAGCATGAGATGTGATATCTCAATGCTTCTAATACCAAACCTGAGATCCTTCCTACAACATGAGATGTGATTTCCAAATCCTTCCCCTTCCAAACCTGAGACCCTCCCTTTAGCATGAGATGTGATATCCAACTCCTTCCCATTCCAATCCTGAGACCCTTCTGATAGCATGAGATGTGATATCTCAATGCCTCTAATACCAAACCTGAGATCCTACCTCTAACATGAAATGTGATATCCATCTCATTCCCTTTCCAAACCTGACACCCTGCCTATAGCATGAGATGTGATATCCAAGTCCTTCCCATTCCAATCCTGAGACCCTTCCTATAGCATGTGATGTGATATCTCAATGCTTATACCAAACCTGAGACCCTTCCTATGGCATGAGATGTCATATACAACTCCTTCCCATTCCAATCCTGAGACCCTTCCTATAGCATGAGATGTGATATCTCAATGCTTATACCAAATCTGAGACCCTTCCTATAGCAAGAGATGTGATATCCAACTTCTTCCCATTCCAATCCTGAGACCCTTCCTATAACATGAGATGTGATGTCTCAATGCTTCTAATACCAAACCTGAGATCTTTCCTATAACATGAGATGTGATATCCAACTCCTTCCCATTCCAATCCTGAGACCCTTCCTATAGCATGAGATGTGATATCACAATGCTTATACCAAACCTGAGACCGTTCCTATAGCTTGAGATGTGATATCCAACTCCTTCCCATTCCAATCCTGAGACCCTTCCTATAGCATGAGATGTGATATCTCAAGGCCTCTAATACCAAACCTGAGATCCTACCTCTAACATGAAATGTGATATCCAACTCCTTCTCCTTCCAAGCCTGAGAGCCTTCCTATAGCATGGGATATGATATCCAAGTCCTTCCCATTCCAATCCTGAGACCCTTCCTATAACATGAAATGTGATATCCAACTCCTTCCCATTCCAACCTGAGACCCTTCCTATATCATGAGATGGGATATCTCAATGCTTCTAATACCAAACCTGAGACTCTTCCTATAACATGAGATGGGATATCCAACTCCTTCCCATTCCAATCCTAAGACCCTTTCGATAGCAGAGATGTGATATCTCAATGCTTATACCAAACCTGAGACCCTTCCTACGGCATGAGATGTCATATACAACTCCTTCCCATTCCAATCCTGAGACCCTTCCTATAACACGAGATGTGATATCTCAATGCTTATACCAAACCTGAGACCCTTCCTCTAGCATGAGATGTGATATCCAACTCCTTCCCATTCCAATCCTGAGACCCTTCCTATAGCATGAGATGTGATATCCAACTCCTTCCCATTCCAATCCTGAGACCCTTCCTATAGCCTGAGATCTGATATCTCAATGCCTCTAATACCAAACCTGAGATCCTTCCTCTAACATGAAATGTGATATCCAACTCCTTCCCTTTCCAAACCTGAGAGCCTATCTATAGCATGAGATGTGATATCCAAGTCCTTCCCATTCCAATCCTGAGACACTTCCGATAGCAGAGATGTGATATCTCAATGCTTATACCAAACCTGAGACCCTTCCTATAACATGAGATGTGATATCCAACTCCTTCCCGTTCCAAACCTGAGACCCTTCCTTTAGCATGAGATGTGATATCCAGCTCCTTCCCATTCCAATCCTGAGACACTTCCGATAGCATGCGATGTGATATCTCAATGCTTCTAATATCAAAACTGAGACCCTCCCTATAGCATGATATGTGATATCTAAGTCCTTCCCATTCCAATCCTGAGACCCTTCCTATAGCATGAGATGTGATATCTCAATGCTTCTACCAAACCTGAGACCCTTCCTTTAGCATGAGATGTGATAACCAACTCCTTCCCATTCCAATCCTGAGACCCTTCCTATAGCATGAGATGTGATATCTCAATACTTCTAATACCAAACCTGAGATCCTTCCGATAACATGAGATGTGATATCCAAATCCTTCCCCTTCCAAACCTGAAACCCTCCCTTTAGCATGAGATGTGATATCCAACTCCTTCCCATTCCAATCCTGAGAACCTTCTGATAGCATGAGATGTGATATCTCAATGCTTCTATACCAAACCTGAGATCCTTCCGATAGCATGAGATGTGATATCTCAATGCTTCTAATACCAAACCTGAGATCCTTCCTATAACATGAGATGTGATATCCAAATCCTTCCCCTTCCAAACCTGAGACCCTCCCTTTAGCATGAGATGTGATATCCAACTCCTTCCCATTCCAAACCTGAGAGCCTTCCTATAGCATGAGATGTGATATCCAAGTCCTTCTAATTCCAATAATGAGTTGGATATCACATCTCATATTATAGGAAGGGTCTTAGGATTGGAATGGGAAGAAGTTGGATATCACATCTCATGCTATAGGAAGGGTCTCAGGTTTGGTATAAGCATTGAGATATCACATCTCATGCTATAGGAAGGGTCTCAGGATTGGAATGGGAAGGAGTTGTATATGACATCTCATGCCATAGGAAGGGTCTCAGGTTTGGTATAAGTATTGAGATATCACATCACATGCTATAGGAAGGGTCTCAGGATTGGAATGGGAAGGACTTGAATATCACATCTCATGCTATAGGCGGGGTCTCAGGTTTGGAAAGGGAAGGAGATGGATATCACATTTCATGTTAGAGGTAGGATCTCAGGTTTGGTATTAGAGGCATTGAGATATCACATCTCATGCTATCAGAAGGGTCTCAGGATTGGAATGGGAAGGAGTTGTATATCACATCTCATGCTAAAGGGATGGTCTCAGGTTTGGTAGGGGAAGGGTTTGGAAATCACATCTCATGTTATAGGAAGGATCTCAGGTTTGGTATTAGAAGCATTGAGATATCACATCTCATGCTATCGGAAGTATCTCAGGTTTGGTATTAGAGGCATTGAGATATCACATCTCATGCTATCATACGGGTCTCAGGATTGGAATGGGAAGGAATTGGATATCACATCTCATGTTATAGGAAGGATCTCAGGTTTGGTATTAGAAGCATTGAGATATCACATCTCATGCTATAGGAAGGGTCTCAGGATTGGAATGGGAAGGAGTTGGATATCACATCTCATGCTATAGGAAGGGTCTCAGATTTGGTATAAGCATTGAGATATCACATCTCATGCTATAGGAAGGGTCTCAGGATTGGAATGGGAAGGAGTTGGATATCACATCTCATGCTATAGGAAGGGTCTCAGGTTTGGAACGGGAAGGAGTTAGATATCACATCTCATGTTATAGGAAGAGTCTCAGGTTTGGTATAAGCATTGAGATATCACATCTCAGCTATCGGAGGTGTCTCAGGATTGGGATGGGAAGGAATTGGATATCACATCTCATGCTATAGGAAGGGTATCAGGTTTGGAACGGGAAGGAGTTGGATATCCCATCTCATGTTATAGGACAGGTCTCAGGTTTGATATTAGAAGCATTGAGATATCATATCTCTGCTATTGGAAGGGTCTCAGGATTGGAATGGGAAGGACCTGGATATCAGAATTCATGTTATAGGAAGGGTCTCAGGTTTGGTATTAGAAGCATTGAGATATCACATCTCATGCTATAGGAAGGGTCTCAGGCTTGAAATGGGAAGGACTTGGATATCACATCTCATGTTATAGGAAGGGTCTCAGGTTTGGTATTAGAAGCATTGAGATATCACATCTCATGCTATAGGAAGGGTCTCAGGAATGGAATGGGAAGGACTTGGATATCACATCTCATGATAAAGGAAGGGTCTAAGGTTTGGAAGGGGAAGGATTTGGATATCACATCTCATGTTATTGGACCGGTCTCAGGTTTGGTATTAGAAGCATTGAGATATCAAGTCTCATGGTATAGGACGGGAGTTTGATATCACATCTCATGCCATGGTATGGGTCTCAGGTTTTGTAGAAGCATTGGGATATCACATCTCATGCTATCGGAAGGGTATCAGGATTGGTTTTGGAAGGAGTTGGATATCCCATCTCATGCTATAGGAAGGGTCTCAGGTTGGAATGGGAAGGAGTTGGATATGACATCTCATGTTATAGGAAGGGTTTTAGGATTGGAATGGGAAGGACTTGGATATCACATCTCATGCTGTAGGAAGGCTCTCAGGTTTGGAAAGGGAAGGAGTTGGATATCACATTTCATGTTAGAGGTAGGATCTCAGGTTTGGTATTAGAGGCATTGAGATATCACATCTCATGCTATCAGAAGGGTATCAGGATTGGAATGGGAAGGAGTTGGATATCACATCTCATGCTAAAGGGAGGGTCTCAGGTTCAGAAGGGGAAGGATTTGGATATCACATCTCATGTTATAGGAAGGATCTCAGGTTTGGTATTAGAAGCATTGAGATATCACATCTCATGCTATCGGAAGGATCTCAGGTTTGGTATTAGAAGCATTGAGATATCACATCTCATGCTATAGGAAGGGTCTCAGGATTGGAATGGGAAGGAGTTGGATATCACATCTCATGATAAAGGAAGGGTCTAAGGTTTGGAAGGGGAAGGATTTGGATATCACATCTCATGTTATAGGACGGGTCTCAGGTTTGGTATTAGAAGCATTGAGATATCAAGTCTCATGGTATAGGAGGGGTCTCAGAATTGGAATGGGAAGGAGGTGGATATCACATCTCAAGCTATAGGAAGGGTCTCAGGATTGGAATGGGAAGGAGTTTGATGTCACATCTTATGCCATAGTATGGGTCTCAGGTTTGGTAGAAGCATTGGGATATCACATCTCATGCTATTGGAAGGGTATCAGTATTGGATTTGGAAGGAGTTGGATATCCCATCTCATGCTATAGGAAGGGTCTCAGGTTGGAATGGGAAGGAGTTGGATATCACATTTCATGTTATAGGAAGGGTCTCAGGATTGGAATGGGAAGGACTTGGATATCATATCTCATGCTATAGGAAGGCTCTCAGGTTTGGAAGGGGAAGGAGTTGGATATCACATTTCATGTTAGAGGAAGGATCTCAGGTTTGGTATTAGAAGCATTGAGACATCACATCTCATGTTATAGGAAGGGTCTTAGGATTGGAATGGGAAGAAGTTGGATATCACATCTCATGCTATAGGAAGGGTCTCAGGTTTGGTATAAGCATTGAGATATCACATCTCATGCTATAGGAAGGGACTCATGATTGGAATGGGAAGGAGTTGTATATGACATCTCATGCCATAGGAAGGGTCTCAGGTTTGGTATAAGCATTGAGATATCACATCACATTCTATATGAAGGGTCTCAGGATTGGAATGGGAAGGACTTGGATATCACATCTCATGCTATAGGCAGGGTCTCAGGTTTGGAAAGGGAAGGAGATGGATATCACATTTCATGTTAGAGGTAGGATCTCAGGTTTGGTATTATAGGCATTGAGATATCACATCTCATGCTATCAGAAGGGTCTCAGGATTGGAATGGGAAGGAGTTGGATATCACATCTCTTGTTATAGGAAGGATCTCAGGTTTGGTATTAGAAGCATTGAGATATCACATCTCATGCTATCGGAAGTATCTCAGGTTTGGTATTAGAGGCATTGAGATATCACATCTCATGCTATCATAAGGGTCTCAGGATTGGAATGGGAAGGAGTTGGATATCACATCTCTTGTTATAGGAAGGATCTCAGGTTTGGTATTAGAAGCATTGAGATATCACATCTCATGCTATAGGAAGGGTCTCAGGATTGGAATGGGAAGGAGTTGGATATCACATCTCATGCTATAGGAAGGGTCTCAGATTTGGTATAAGCATTGAGATATCACATCTCATGCTATAGGAAGGGTCTCAGGATTGGAATGGGAAGGAGTTGGATATCACATCTCATGCTATAGGAAGGGTCTCAGGTTTGGAACGGAAAGGAGTTAGATATCACATCTCATGTTATAGGAAGAGTCTCAGGTTTGGTATAAGCATTGAGATATCACATCTCTGCTATCGGAGGTGTCTCAGGATTGGGATGTGAAGGAATTGGATATCACATCTCATGCTATAGGAAGGGTATCAGGTTTGGAACGGGAAGGAGTTGGATATCCCATCTCATGTTATAGGGCAGGTCTCAGGTTTGATATTAGAAGCATTGAGATATCACATCTCTGCTATAGGAAGGGTCTCAGGATTGAAATGGGAAGGACTTGAATATCACATCTCATGTTATAGGAAGGGTCTCAGGTTTGTTATTAGAAGCATTGAGATATCACATCTCATGCTATAGGAAGGGTCTCAGGAATGGAATGGGAAGGACTTGGATATCACATCTCATGATAAAGGAAGGGTCTAACGTTTGGAAGGGGAAGGATTTGGATATCACATCTCATGTTATTGGACCGGTCTCAGGTTTGGTATTAGAAGCATTGAGATATCAAGTCTCATGGTATGGGACGGGAGTTTGATATCACATCTCATGCCATGGTATGGGTATCAGGTTTTGTAGAAGCATTGGGATATCACATCTCATGCTATCGGAAGGGTATCAGGATTGGATTTGGAAGGAGTTGGATATCCCATCTCATGCTATAGGAAGGGTATCAGGTTGGAATGGGAAGGAGTTGGATATGACATCTCATGTTATAGGAAGGGTCTCAGGATTGGAATGGGAAGGACTTGGATATCACATCTCATGCTGTAGGAAGGCTCTCAGGTTTGGAAAGGGAAGGAGTTGGATATCACATTTCATGTTAGAGGTAGGATCTCAGGTTTGGTATTTGAGGCATTGAGATATCACATCTCATGCTATCAGAAGGGTATCAGGATTGGAATGAGAAGGAGTTGGATATCACATCTCATGCTAAAGGGAGGGTCTCAGGTTCGGAAGGGGAAGGATTTGGATATCACATCTCATGTTATAGGAAGTATCTCAGGTTTGGTATTAGAAGCATTGAGATATCACATCTCATGCTATCGGAAGGATCTCAGGTTTGGTATTAGAAGCATTGAGATATCACATCTCATGCTATAGGAAGGGTCTCAGGATTGGAATGGGAAGGAGTTGGATATCACATCTCATGATAAAGGAAGGGTCTAAGGTTTGGAAGGGGAAGGATTTGGATATCACATCTCATGTTATAGGACGGGTCTCAGGTTTGGTATTAGAAGCATTGAGATATCAAGTCTCATGGTATAGGAGGGGTCTCAGAATTGGAATGGGAAGGAGGTGGATATCACATCTCAAGCTATAGGAAGGGTCTCAGGATTGGAATGGGAAGGAGTTTGATGTCACATCTTATGCCATAGTATGGGTCTCAGGTTTGGTAGAAGCATTGGGATATCACATCTCATGCTATTGGAAGGGTATCAGTATTGGATTTGGAAGGAGTTGGATATCCCATCTCATGCTATAGGAAGGGTCTCAGGTTGGAATGGGAAGGAGTTGGATATCACATTTCATGTTATAGGAAGGGTCTCAGGATTGGAATGGGAAGGACTTGGATATCATATCTCATGCTATAGGAAGGCTCTCAGGTTTGGAAGGGGAAGGAGTTGGATATCACATTTCATGTTAGAGGAAGGATCTCAGGTTTGGTATTAGAAGCATTGAGACATCACATCTCATGTTATAGGAAGGGTCTTAGGATTGGAATGGGAAGAAGTTGGATATCACATCTCATGCTATAGGAAGGGTCTCAGGTTTGGTATAAGCATTGAGATATCACATCTCATGCTATAGGAAGGGACTCATGATTGGAATGGGAAGGAGTTGTATATGACATCTCATGCCATAGGAAGGGTCTCAGGTTTGGTATAAGCATTGAGATATCACATCACATTCTATATGAAGGGTCTCAGGATTGGAATGGGAAGGACTTGGATATCACATCTCATGCTATAGGCAGGGTCTCAGGTTTGGAAAGGGAAGGAGATGGATATCACATTTCATGTTAGAGGTAGGATCTCAGGTTTGGTATTATAGGCATTGAGATATCACATCTCATGCTATCAGAAGGGTCTCAGGATTGGAATGGGAAGGAGTTGGATATCACATCTCTTGTTATAGGAAGGATCTCAGGTTTGGTATTAGAAGCATTGAGATATCACATCTCATGCTATCGGAAGTATCTCAGGTTTGGTATTAGAGGCATTGAGATATCACATCTCATGCTATCATAAGGGTCTCAGGATTGGAATGGGAAGGAGTTGGATATCACATCTCTTGTTATAGGAAGGATCTCAGGTTTGGTATTAGAAGCATTGAGATATCACATCTCATGCTATAGGAAGGGTCTCAGGATTGGAATGGGAAGGAGTTGGATATCACATCTCATGCTATAGGAAGGGTCTCAGATTTGGTATAAGCATTGAGATATCACATCTCATGCTATAGGAAGGGTCTCAGGATTGGAATGGGAAGGAGTTGGATATCACATCTCATGCTATAGGAAGGGTCTCAGGTTTGGAACGGAAAGGAGTTAGATATCACATCTCATGTTATAGGAAGAGTCTCAGGTTTGGTATAAGCATTGAGATATCACATCTCTGCTATCGGAGGTGTCTCAGGATTGGGATGTGAAGGAATTGGATATCACATCTCATGCTATAGGAAGGGTATCAGGTTTGGAACGGGAAGGAGTTGGATATCCCATCTCATGTTATAGGGCAGGTCTCAGGTTTGATATTAGAAGCATTGAGATATCACATCTCTGCTATAGGAAGGGTCTCAGGATTGAAATGGGAAGGACTTGAATATCACATCTCATGTTATAGGAAGGGTCTCAGGTTTGTTATTAGAAGCATTGAGATATCACATCTCATGCTATAGGAAGGGTCTCAGGAATGGAATGGGAAGGACTTGGATATCACATCTCATGATAAAGGAAGGGTCTAACGTTTGGAAGGGGAAGGATTTGGATATCACATCTCATGTTATTGGACCGGTCTCAGGTTTGGTATTAGAAGCATTGAGATATCAAGTCTCATGGTATGGGACGGGAGTTTGATATCACATCTCATGCCATGGTATGGGTATCAGGTTTTGTAGAAGCATTGGGATATCACATCTCATGCTATCGGAAGGGTATCAGGATTGGATTTGGAAGGAGTTGGATATCACATCTCATGATAAAGGAAGGGTCTAAGGTTTGGAAGGGGAAGGATTTGGATATCACATCTCATGTTATAGGACGGGTCTCAGGTTTGGTATTAGAAGCATTGAGATATCAAGTCTCATGGTATAGGAGGGGTCTCAGAATTGGAATGGGAAGGAGGTGGATATCACATCTCAAGCTATAGGAAGGGTCTCAGGATTGGAATGGGAAGGAGTTTGATGTCACATCTTATGCCATAGTATGGGTCTCAGGTTTGGTAGAAGCATTGGGATATCACATCTCATGCTATTGGAAGGGTATCAGTATTGGATTTGGAAGGAGTTGGATATCCCATCTCATGCTATAGGAAGGGTCTCAGGTTGGAATGGGAAGGAGTTGGATATCACATTTCATGTTATAGGAAGGGTCTCAGGATTGGAATGGGAAGGACTTGGATATCATATCTCATGCTATAGGAAGGCTCTCAGGTTTGGAAGGGGAAGGAGTTGGATATCACATTTCATGTTAGAGGAAGGATCTCAGGTTTGGTATTAGAAGCATTGAGACATCACATCTCATGTTATAGGAAGGGTCTTAGGATTGGAATGGGAAGAAGTTGGATATCACATCTCATGCTATAGGAAGGGTCTCAGGTTTGGTATAAGCATTGAGATATCACATCTCATGCTATAGGAAGGGACTCATGATTGGAATGGGAAGGAGTTGTATATGACATCTCATGCCATAGGAAGGGTCTCAGGTTTGGTATAAGCATTGAGATATCACATCACATTCTATATGAAGGGTCTCAGGATTGGAATGGGAAGGACTTGGATATCACATCTCATGCTATAGGCAGGGTCTCAGGTTTGGAAAGGGAAGGAGATGGATATCACATTTCATGTTAGAGGTAGGATCTCAGGTTTGGTATTATAGGCATTGAGATATCACATCTCATGCTATCAGAAGGGTCTCAGGATTGGAATGGGAAGGAGTTGGATATCACATCTCTTGTTATAGGAAGGATCTCAGGTTTGGTATTAGAAGCATTGAGATATCACATCTCATGCTATCGGAAGTATCTCAGGTTTGGTATTAGAGGCATTGAGATATCACATCTCATGCTATCATAAGGGTCTCAGGATTGGAATGGGAAGGAGTTGGATATCACATCTCTTGTTATAGGAAGGATCTCAGGTTTGGTATTAGAAGCATTGAGATATCACATCTCATGCTATAGGAAGGGTCTCAGGATTGGAATGGGAAGGAGTTGGATATCACATCTCATGCTATAGGAAGGGTCTCAGATTTGGTATAAGCATTGAGATATCACATCTCATGCTATAGGAAGGGTCTCAGGATTGGAATGGGAAGGAGTTGGATATCACATCTCATGCTATAGGAAGGGTCTCAGGTTTGGAACGGAAAGGAGTTAGATATCACATCTCATGTTATAGGAAGAGTCTCAGGTTTGGTATAAGCATTGAGATATCACATCTCTGCTATCGGAGGTGTCTCAGGATTGGGATGTGAAGGAATTGGATATCACATCTCATGCTATAGGAAGGGTATCAGGTTTGGAACGGGAAGGAGTTGGATATCCCATCTCATGTTATAGGGCAGGTCTCAGGTTTGATATTAGAAGCATTGAGATATCACATCTCTGCTATAGGAAGGGTCTCAGGATTGAAATGGGAAGGACTTGAATATCACATCTCATGTTATAGGAAGGGTCTCAGGTTTGTTATTAGAAGCATTGAGATATCACATCTCATGCTATAGGAAGGGTCTCAGGAATGGAATGGGAAGGACTTGGATATCACATCTCATGATAAAGGAAGGGTCTAACGTTTGGAAGGGGAAGGATTTGGATATCACATCTCATGTTATTGGACCGGTCTCAGGTTTGGTATTAGAAGCATTGAGATATCAAGTCTCATGGTATGGGACGGGAGTTTGATATCACATCTCATGCCATGGTATGGGTATCAGGTTTTGTAGAAGCATTGGGATATCACATCTCATGCTATCGGAAGGGTATCAGGATTGGATTTGGAAGGAGTTGGATATCCCATCTCATGCTATAGGAAGGGTATCAGGTTGGAATGGGAAGGAGTTGGATATGACATCTCATGTTATAGGAAGGGTCTCAGGATTGGAATGGGAAGGACTTGGATATCACATCTCATGCTGTAGGAAGGCTCTCAGGTTTGGAAAGGGAAGGAGTTGGATATCACATTTCATGTTAGAGGTAGGATCTCAGGTTTGGTATTTGAGGCATTGAGATATCACATCTCATGCTATCAGAAGGTTATCAGGATTGGAATGAGAAGGAGTTGGATATCACATCTCATGCTAAAGGGAGGGTCTCAGGTTCGGAAGGGGAAGGATTTGGATATCACATCTCATGTTATAGGAAGTATCTCAGGTTTGGTATTAGAAGCATTGAGATATCACATCTCATGCTATCGGAAGGATCTCAGGTTTGGTATTAGAAGCATTGAGATATCACATCTCATGCTATAGGAAGGGTCTCAGGATTGGAATGGGAAGGAGTTGGATATCACATCTCATGATAAAGGAAGGGTCTAAGGTTTGGAAGGGGAAGGATTTGGATATCACATCTCATGTTATAGGACGGGTCTCAGGTTTGGTATTAGAAGCATTGAGATATCAAGTCTCATGGTATAGGAGGGGTCTCAGAATTGGAATGGGAAGGAGGTGGATATCACATCTCAAGCTATAGGAAGGGTCTCAGGATTGGAATGGGAAGGAGTTTGATGTCACATCTTATGCCATAGTATGGGTCTCAGGTTTGGTAGAAGCATTGGGATATCACATCTCATGCTATTGGAAGGGTATCAGTATTGGATTTGGAAGGAGTTGGATATCCCATCTCATGCTATAGGAAGGGTCTCAGGTTGGAATGGGAAGGAGTTGGATATCACATTTCATGTTATAGGAAGGGTCTCAGGATTGGAATGGGAAGGACTTGGATATCATATCTCATGCTATAGGAAGGCTCTCAGGTTTGGAAGGGGAAGGAGTTGGATATCACATTTCATGTTAGAGGAAGGATCTCAGGTTTGGTATTAGAAGCATTGAGACATCACATCTCATGTTATAGGAAGGGTCTTAGGATTGGAATGGGAAGAAGTTGGATATCACATCTCATGCTATAGGAAGGGTCTCAGGTTTGGTATAAGCATTGAGATATCACATCTCATGCTATAGGAAGGGACTCATGATTGGAATGGGAAGGAGTTGTATATGACATCTCATGCCATAGGAAGGGTCTCAGGTTTGGTATAAGCATTGAGATATCACATCACATTCTATATGAAGGGTCTCAGGATTGGAATGGGAAGGACTTGGATATCACATCTCATGCTATAGGCAGGGTCTCAGGTTTGGAAAGGGAAGGAGATGGATATCACATTTCATGTTAGAGGTAGGATCTCAGGTTTGGTATTATAGGCATTGAGATATCACATCTCATGCTATCAGAAGGGTCTCAGGATTGGAATGGGAAGGAGTTGGATATCACATCTCTTGTTATAGGAAGGATCTCAGGTTTGGTATTAGAAGCATTGAGATATCACATCTCATGCTATCGGAAGTATCTCAGGTTTGGTATTAGAGGCATTGAGATATCACATCTCATGCTATCATAAGGGTCTCAGGATTGGAATGGGAAGGAGTTGGATATCACATCTCTTGTTATAGGAAGGATCTCAGGTTTGGTATTAGAAGCATTGAGATATCACATCTCATGCTATAGGAAGGGTCTCAGGATTGGAATGGGAAGGAGTTGGATATCACATCTCATGCTATAGGAAGGGTCTCAGATTTGGTATAAGCATTGAGATATCACATCTCATGCTATAGGAAGGGTCTCAGGATTGGAATGGGAAGGAGTTGGATATCACATCTCATGCTATAGGAAGGGTCTCAGGTTTGGAACGGAAAGGAGTTAGATATCACATCTCATGTTATAGGAAGAGTCTCAGGTTTGGTATAAGCATTGAGATATCACATCTCTGCTATCGGAGGTGTCTCAGGATTGGGATGTGAAGGAATTGGATATCACATCTCATGCTATAGGAAGGGTATCAGGTTTGGAACGGGAAGGAGTTGGATATCCCATCTCATGTTATAGGGCAGGTCTCAGGTTTGATATTAGAAGCATTGAGATATCACATCTCTGCTATAGGAAGGGTCTCAGGATTGAAATGGGAAGGACTTGAATATCACATCTCATGTTATAGGAAGGGTCTCAGGTTTGTTATTAGAAGCATTGAGATATCACATCTCATGCTATAGGAAGGGTCTCAGGAATGGAATGGGAAGGACTTGGATATCACATCTCATGATAAAGGAAGGGTCTAACGTTTGGAAGGGGAAGGATTTGGATATCACATCTCATGTTATTGGACCGGTCTCAGGTTTGGTATTAGAAGCATTGAGATATCAAGTCTCATGGTATGGGACGGGAGTTTGATATCACATCTCATGCCATGGTATGGGTATCAGGTTTTGTAGAAGCATTGGGATATCACATCTCATGCTATCGGAAGGGTATCAGGATTGGAATGGGAAGGAGTTGGATATGACATCTCATGTTATAGGAAGGGTCTCAGGATTGGAATGGGAAGGACTTGGATATCACATCTCATGCTGTAGGAAGGCTCTCAGGTTTGGAAAGGGAAGGAGTTGGATATCACATTTCATGTTAGAGGTAGGATCTCAGGTTTGGTATTTGAGGCATTGAGATATCACATCTCATGCTATCAGAAGGGTATCAGGATTGGAATGAGAAGGAGTTGGATATCACATCTCATGCTAAAGGGAGGGTCTCAGGTTCGGAAGGGGAAGGATTTGGATATCACATCTCATGTTATAGGAAGTATCTCAGGTTTGGTATTAGAAGCATTGAGATATCACATCTCATGCTATCGGAAGGATCTCAGGTTTGGTATTAGAAGCATTGAGATATCACATCTCATGCTATAGGAAGGGTCTCAGGATTGGAATGGGAAGGAGTTGGATATCACATCTCATGTTATAGGAAGGATCTCAGGTTTGGTATTAGAAGCATTGAGATATCACATCTCATGCTATAGGACTGGTCTCAGGATTGGAATGGGAAGGAGTTGGATATCACATCTCATGCTAAAGGAAGGGTCTCAGTTTTGGTAGAAGCATTGAGATTTCACATATCATGCTATAGGAAGGGTCTCAGGATTGGAATGGGAAGGAATTGTATATCACATCTCATGCCAAAGGGAGGGTCTCAGGTTTGGAAGGGGAAGGATTTGGAAATCACATCTCATGTTATAGGAAGGATCTCAGGTTTGGTATTAGAAGCATTGAGATATCACATCTCATGCTATCGGAAGTATCTCAGGTTTGGTATTAGAGGCATTGAGATATCACATCTCATGCTATCATAAGGGTCTCAGGATTGGAATGGGAAGGAGTTGGATATCACATCTCTTGTTATAGGAAGGATCTCAGGTTTGGTATTAGAAGCATTGAGATATCACATCTCATGCTATAGGAAGGGTCTCAGGATTGGAATGGGAAGGAGTTGGATATCACATCTCATGCTATAGGAAGGGTCTCAGATTTGGTATAAGCATTGAGATATCACATCTCATGCTATAGGAAGGGTCTCAGGATTGGAACGGAAAGGAGTTAGATATCACATCTCATGTTATAGGAAGAGTCTCAGGTTTGGTATAAGCATTGAGATATCACATCTCTGCTATCGGAGGTGTCTCAGGATTGGGATGGGAAGGAATTGGATATCACATCTCATGCTATAGGAAGGGTATCAGGTTTGGAACGGGAAGGAGTTGGATATCACATCTCATGCTATAGGAAGGGTCTCAGGTTTGGAACGGAAAGGAGTTAGATATCACATCTCATGTTATAGGAAGAGTCTCAGGTTTGGTATAAGCATTGAGATATCACATCTCTGCTATCGGAGGTGTCTCAGGATTGGGATGGGAAGGAATTGGATATCACATCTCATGCTATAGGAAGGGTATCAGGTTGGAATGGGAAGGAGTTGGATATGACATCTCATGTTATAGGAAGGGTCTCAGGATTGGAATGGGAAGGACTTGGATATCACATCTCATGCTGTAGGAAGGCTCTCAGGTTTGGAAAGGGAAGGAGTTGGATATCACATTTCATGTTAGAGGTAGGATCTCAGGTTTGGTATTTGAGGCATTGAGATATCACATCTCATGCTATCAGAAGGGTATCAGGATTGGAATGAGAAGGAGTTGGATATCACATCTCATGCTAAAGGGAGGGTCTCAGGTTCGGAAGGGGAAGGATTTGGATATCACATCTCATGTTATAGGAAGTATCTCAGGTTTGGTATTAGAAGCATTGAGATATCACATCTCATGCTATCGGAAGGATCTCAGGTTTGGTATTAGAAGCATTGAGATATCACATCTCATGCTATAGGAAGGGTCTCAGGATTGGAATGGGAAGGAGTTGGATATCACATCTCATGTTATAGGAAGGATCTCAGGTTTGGTATTAGAAGCATTGAGATATCACATCTCATGCTATAGGACTGGTCTCAGGATTGGAATGGGAAGGAGTTGGATATCACATCTCATGCTAAAGGAAGGGTCTCAGTTTTGGTAGAAGCATTGAGATTTCACATATCATGCTATAGGAAGGGTCTCAGGATTGGAATGGGAAGGAATTGTATATCACATCTCATGCCAAAGGGAGGGTCTCAGGTTTGGAAGGGGAAGGATTTGGAAATCACATCTCATGTTATAGGAAGGATCTCAGGTTTGGTATTAGAAGCATTGAGATATCACATCTCATGCTATCGGAAGTATCTCAGGTTTGGTATTAGAGGCATTGAGATATCACATCTCATGCTATCATAAGGGTCTCAGGATTGGAATGGGAAGGAGTTGGATATCACATCTCTTGTTATAGGAAGGATCTCAGGTTTGGTATTAGAAGCATTGAGATATCACATCTCATGCTATAGGAAGGGTCTCAGGATTGGAATGGGAAGGAGTTGGATATCACATCTCATGCTATAGGAAGGGTCTCAGATTTGGTATAAGCATTGAGATATCACATCTCATGCTATAGGAAGGGTCTCAGGATTGGAACGGAAAGGAGTTAGATATCACATCTCATGTTATAGGAAGAGTCTCAGGTTTGGTATAAGCATTGAGATATCACATCTCTGCTATCGGAGGTGTCTCAGGATTGGGATGGGAAGGAATTGGATATCACATCTCATGCTATAGGAAGGGTATCAGGTTTGGAACGGGAAGGAGTTGGATATCACATCTCATGCTATAGGAAGGGTCTCAGGTTTGGAACGGAAAGGAGTTAGATATCACATCTCATGTTATAGGAAGAGTCTCAGGTTTGGTATAAGCATTGAGATATCACATCTCTGCTATCGGAGGTGTCTCAGGATTGGGATGGGAAGGAATTGGATATCACATCTCATGCTATAGGAAGGGTATCAGGTTTGGAACGGGAAGGAGTTGGATATCCCATCTCATGTTATAGGACAGGTCTCAGGTTTGATATTAGAAGCATTGAGATATCACATCTCTGCTATTGGAAGGGTCTCAGGATTGGAATGGGAAGGACTTGGATATCAGAATTCATGTTATAGGAAGGGTCTCAGGTTTGGTATTAGAAGCATTGAGATATCACATCTCATGCTATAGGAAGGGTCTCAGGATTGAAATGGGAAGGACTTGGATATCACATCTCATGTTATAGGAAGGGTCTCAGGTTTGGTATTAGAAGCATTGAGATATCACATCTCATGCTATAGGAAGGGTCTCAGGAATGGAATGGGAAGGACTTGGATATCACATCTCATGATAAAGGAAGGGTCTAAGGTTTGGAAGGGGAAGGATTTGGATATCACATCTCATGTTATTGGACCGGTCTCAGGTTTGGTATTAGAAGCATTGAGATATCAAGTCTCATGGTATGGGACGGGAGTTTGATATCACATCTCATGCCATGGTATGGGTATAAGGTTTTGTAGAAGCATTGGGATATCACATCTCATGCTATCGGAAGGGTATCAGGATTGGATTTGGAAGGAGTTGGATATCCCATCTCATGCTATAGGAAGGGTATCAGGTTGGAATGGGAAGGAGTTGGATATGACATCTCATGTTATAGGAAGGGTCTCAGGATTGGAATGGGAAGGACTTGGATATCACATCTCATGCTGTAGGAAGGCTCTCAGGTTTGGAAAGGGAAGGAGTTGGATATCACATTTCATGTTAGAGGTAGGATCTCAGGTTTGGTATTAGAGGCATTGAGATATCACATCTCATGCTATCAGAATGGTATCAGGAATGGAATGAGAAGGAGTTGGATATCACATCTCATGCTAAAGGGAGGGTCTCAGGTTCGGAAGGGGAAGGATTTGGATATCACATCTCATGTTATAGGAAGTATCTCAGGTTTGGTATTAGAAGCATTGAGATATCACATCTCATGCTATCGGAAGGATCTCAGGTTTGGTATTAGAAGCATTGAGATATCACATCTCATGCTATAGGAAGGGTCTCAGGATTGGAATGGGAAGGAGTTGGATATCACATCTCATGTTATAGGAAGGATCTCAGGTTTGGTATTAGAAGCATTGAGATATCACATCTCATGCTATAGGACTGGTCTCAGGATTGGAATGGGAAGGAGTTGGATATCACATCTCATGCTAAAGGAAGGGTCTCAGTTTTGGTAGAAGCATTGAGATTTCACATATCATGCTATAGGAAGGGTCTCAGGATTGGAATGGGAAGGAGTTGGATATCACATCTCATGCTATAGGAAGGGTCTCAGGTTTGGTATAAGCATTGAGATATCACATCTCATGCTAAAGGGAGGGTCTCAGGTTCGGAAGGGGAAGGATTTGGATATCACATATCATGTTATAGGAAGTATCTCAGGTTTGGTATTAGAAGCATTGAGATATCACATCTCAGGCTATCGGAAGGATCTCAGGTTTGGTATTAGAAGCATTGAGATATCACATCTCATGCTATAGGAAGGGTCTCAGGATTGGAATGGGAAGGAGTTGGATATCACATCTCATGTTATAGGAAGGATCTCAGGTTTGGTATTAGAAGCATTGAGATATCACATCTCATGCTATAGGACTGGTCTCAGGATTGGAATGGGAAGGAGTTGGATATCACATCTCATGCTAAAGGAAGGGTCTCAGTTTTGGTAGAAGCATTGAGATTTCACATATCATGCTATAGGAAGGGTCTCAGGATTGGAATGGGAAGGAGTTGGATATCACATCTCATGCTATAGGAAGGGTCTCAGGTTTGGTATAAGCATTGAGATATCACATCTCTGCTATCGGAAGGGTCTCAGGATTGGAATGGGAAGGACTTAGATATCACATCTCATGCTATAGGGAGGGTCTCAGTATTGATATTAGAAGCATTGAGATATCACATCTCAAGCTATCGGAAGGGTCTCAGGATTAGAATGGGAAGGAGTTGGATATCACATCTCATGCTATAGGAAGGGTCTCAGGTTAGGAACGGGAAGGAGTTGGATATCACATCTCATGTTATAGGAAGAGTCTCATGCTAAGACCTGATAGACCCTTCCTATAACATGAGATGGGAATATCCAACTCCTTCCCATTCCAATCCTGAGACCCTTCCGATAGCAGAGATGTGATATCTCAATGCTTATCCCAAACCTGAGACCCTTCCTATAGCATGAGATGTGATATCCAACTCCTTCCCATTCCAATACTGAGACCCTTCCTATAGCATGAGATGTGATATCTCAATGCTTCTAATATCAAACTTGAGACCCTCCCTATAGCATGAGATGTGATATCCAAGTCCTTCCCATTCCAATCCTGAGACACTTCCTATAGCATGAGATGTGATATCTCAATGCTTCTAATACCAAACCTGAGACTCTTCCTATAACATGAGATGGGATATCCAACTCCTTCCCATTACAATCCTGAGACCCTTCCGAAAGCAGAGATGTGATATCTCAATGCTTATACCAAACCTGAGACCCTTCCTATGGCATGAGATGTCATATACAGATCCTTCCCATTCCAATCCTGAGACCCTTCCTATAGCATGAGATGTGATATCTCAATGCTTATACCAAACCTAAAACCCTTCCTATAGCATGAGATGTGATATCCAACTCCTTCCCATCCCAATCCTGAGACCATTCCTATAGCATGAGATGTGATATCCAATGGCTCTAATATCAAACCTGAGATCCTTCCTCTAACATTAAATGTGATATCCAACTCCTTCCCTTTCCAAACCTGAGAGCCTACCTATAGCATGAGATGTGATATCCAAGTCCTTCCCATTCCAATCCTTAGACCCTTCCTACAGCATGCATTATGATATCTCAATGATTCTAATAACAAACCTGAGACCCTTCCTATAACATGAGATGGGAATATCCAACTCCTTCTCATTCCAATCCTGAGACCCTTCCGATAGCAAACATGTGATATCTCAATGCTTATACCAAACCTGAGATCCTTCTTATAACATGAGATGTGATATCCAACTCCTTCCCATTCCAATCCTGAGACACTTCCTATAGCATGAGATGTGATATCTCACTGCTTATACCAAACCTGAGACCCTTCCTATAGCATGAGATGTGATATCCAAGTCCTTCCCATTCCAATCCTGAGACACTTCCTATAGCATGAGATGTGATATCTCAATGCTTCTAATACCAAACCTGAGACTCTTCCTATAACATGAGATGGGATATCCAACTCCTTCCCATTACAATCCTGAGACCCTTCCGAAAGCAGAGATGTGATATCTCAATGCTTATACCAAACCTGAGACCCTTCCTATGGCATGAGATGTCATATACAGATCCTTCCCATTCCAATCCTGAGACCCTTCCTATAGCATGAGATGTGATATCTCAATGCTTATACCAAACCTAAAACCCTTCCTATAGCATGAGATGTGATATCCAACTCCTTCCCATTCCAATCCTGAGACCCTTCCTATAGCATGAGATGTGATATCCAATGGCTCTAATATCAAACCTGAGATCCTTCCTCTAACATTAAATGTGATATCCAACTCCTTCCCTTTCATAACCTGAGAGCCTACCTATAGCATGAGATGTGATATCCAAGTCCTTCCATTCCAATCCTTAGACCCTTCCTACAGCATGCAATATGATATCTCAATGATTCTAATAACAAACCTGAGACCCGTCCTATAACATGAGATGTGATATCCAACTCCTTCCCATTCCAATCCTGAGACACTTCCGATAGCAGAGATGTGATATCTCAATGCTTCTAATACCAAACATGAGACCAGTCCTATAACATGAGATGGGATATCCAACTCCTTCCCGTTCCAAACCTGAGACCCTTCCTATAGCATGAGATGTGATATCCAACTCCTTCCCATCCCAATCCTGAGACACTTCCGATTGCAGAGATTTGATATCTCAATGCTTATACCAAATCTGAGACTCTTCCTATAACATGAGATGTGATATCCAACTCCTTCCCGTTCCAAACCTGAGACCCTTCCTATAGCATGAGATGTGATATCCAACTCCTTCCCATTCCAATCCTGAGACCCTTATGATAGCATGAGATGTGATATCTCAATGCCTCTAATACCAAATCTGAGATTCTTCCGATAGCATGAGATGTGATATCTCAATGCTTCTTATACCAAACCTGAGATCCTTCCTATAACATGAGATGTGATATCCAAATCCTTCCCCTTCCAAACCTGAGACCCTCCCTTTAGCATGAGATGTGATATCCAACTCCTTCCCATTCCAACCTGAGACCCTTCCTATAGCATGAGATGGGATATCCAACTCCTTGGAATTCCAATCCTGATACCCTTCCGATAGCATGAGATTTGATATCCCAATGCTTATACCAAACCTGAGACCCATACTATGGCATGAGATGTGATATCAAACTCCTTCCCATTCCAATCCTGAGACCCTTCCTATAGCTTGAGATGTGATATCCAACTCCTTCTCATTCCAATTCTGAGACCCTTCCTATACCATGAGACTTGATATCTCAATGCTTCTAATACCAAACCTGAGACCCGTCCTATAACATGAGATGTGATATCCAAATCCTTCCCCTTCCAAACCTTAGACCCTTCCTTTATCATGAGATGTGATATCCAACTCCTTCCCATTCCAATCCTGAGACCCTTCCGATATCATGAGATGTGATATCTCAATGCTTCTAATATCAAACTCGAGACCCTCCCTATAGCATGAGATGTGATATCCAAGTCCTTCCCATTCCAATCCTGAGACGCTTCCTATAGCATGAGATGTAATGTCTCAATGCTTCTAATACCAAACCTGAGACCCTTCCTATAACATGAGATGGGAATATCCAACTCCTTCCCATTCCAATCCTGAGACCCTTCCGATAGCAAACATGTGATATCTCAATGCTTATACCAAACCTGAGATCCTTCCTATAACATGAGATGTGATATCCAACTCCTTCCCATTCCAATCCTGAGACACTTCCTATAGCATGAGATGTGATATCTCACTGCTTGTGCCAAACCTGAGACCCTTCCTATAGCATGAGATGTGATATCCAACTCCTTCCCATTCCAATCCTGAGACCCTTCCTATAGCATGAGATGTGATATCTCAATGCTTCTAATATCAAACTTGAGACCCTCCCTATAGCATGAGATGTGATATCCAAGTCCTTCCCATTCCAATCTTGAGACACTTCCTATAGCATGAGATGTGATATCTCAATGCTTCTAATACCAAACCTGAGACTCTTCCTATAACATGAGATGGGATATCCAACTCCTTCCCATTGCAATCCTGAGACCCTTCCGATAGCAGAGATGTGATAATTCAATGCTTATACCAAACCTGAGACCCTTCCTATGGACTGAGATGTCATATACAACTCCTTCCCATTCCAATCCTGAGACCCTTCCTTTAGCATGAGATGTGATATCTCAATGCTTATACCAAATCTGAGACCCTTCCTATAGCATGAGATGTGATATCCAAATCCTTCCCATTCCAATCCTGAGAACCTTCCTATAGCATGAGATGTGATATCTCAATGCTTATACCAAACCTGAGAGCCTACCTATAGCATGAGATGTGATATCCAAGTCCATCCCATTCCAATCCTTAGACCCTTCCTACAGCATGCGATGTGATATCTCAATGATTCTAATACCAAACCAGAGACTCTTACTATAACATGAGATGTGATATCCAAATCCTTCCCATTCCAATCCTGAGACCCTTCCTATAACATGAGATGTGATATCCAACTCCTTCCCATTCCAACCTGAGACACTTCCTATAGCATGAGAAGGGATATCCAACTCCTTCCCAATCCAATCCTGAGACCCTTCCGATAGCAGAGATGTGATATTTCAATGCTTATACCAAACCTGAGACCCTTCCTATGGCATGAGATGTGATATCCAACTCCTTGCCATTCAAATCCTGAGACCCTTCCTATAGCATGAGAAGGGATATCCAACTCCTTCCCAATCCAATCCTGCGACCCTTCCGATAGCAGAGACGTGATATCTCAATGCTTCTACCAAACCTGAGACCCTTCCTTTAGCATGAGATGTGATATCCAAATCCTTCACATTCCAATCCTGAGACCCTTCCTATAGCATGAGATGTGATATCTCAATGCTTCTAATACCAAACCTGAGATCCTTCCTATAACATGAGAAGTGATATCCAATTCCTTCCCATTCCAAACCTGAGACCCTTCCTATTGGATGAGATGTGATATCCAACTCCTTCCCATTCCAACCCTGAGACCCTTCCTATAGCATGAGATGTGATGTCTCAATGCTTCTAATACCAAACCTGAGATCCTTCCTATAACATGAGATGTGATATCCAACTCCTTCCATTCCAATCCTGAGACCCGTCCTATAGCATGAGATGTGATATCTCAATGCTTATACTAAACCTGAGACCCTTCCTATAGCATGAGATGTGATATCCAACTACTTCCCATTCCAATCCTGAGACCCTTCCTATAGCATGAGATGTGATATCTCAATGCTTCTAATATCAAAACTGAGATCCTTCCTATAACATGAGATGTGATATCCAATTCCTTCCCATTCCAAACCTGAGACCCTTCCTATTGGATGAGATGTGATATCCAACTCCTTCCCATTCCAACCCTGAGACCCTTCCTATAGCATGAGATGTGATGTCTCAATGCTTCTAATACCAAACCTGAGATCCTTCCTATAACATGAGATGTGATATCCAACTCCTTCCATTCCAATCCTGAGACCTGTCCTATAGCATGAGATGTGATATCTCAATGCTTATACCAAACCTGAGACCCTTCCTATAGCATGAGATGTGATATCCAACTACTTCCCATTCCAATCCTGAGACCCTTCCTTTAGCATGAGATGTGATATCTCAATGCTTCTAATACCAAACCTGAGATCCTTCCTCTAACATGAAATGTGATATCCAACTCCTTCCCTTTCCAAACCTAAGAGCCTATCTATAGCATGAGATGTGATATCCAAGTCCTTCCCATTCCAATCCTTAGACCCTTCCTACAGCATGCAATATGATATCTCAATGATTCTAATAACAAACCTGAGACCCGTCCTATAGCATGAGATATGATATCCAAGTCCTTCCCATTCCAATCCTGAGACCCTTCCTATAACATGAAATGTGATATCCAACTCCTTCCCATTCCAACCTGAGACCCTTCCTATAGCATGAGATGGGATATCCAACTTCTTCCAAATCCAATACTGATACCCTTCCGATAGCATGAGATGTGATATCCCAATGCTTCTACCAAACCTGAGACCCATACTATGGCATGAGATGTGATATCAAACTCCTTCCCATTCCAATCCTGAGACCCTTCCTATAGCTTGAGGTGTGATATCCAACTCCTTCCCATTCCAATTCTGAGACCCTTCTTATACCATGAGACTTGATATCTCAATGCTTCTAATACCAAACCTGAGACCCGTCCTATAACATGAGATGTGATATCCAAACCCTTCCCCTTCCAAACCTTAGACCCTTCCTTTATCATGAGACGTGATATCCAACTCCTTCCCATTCCAATCCTGAGACCCTTCCGATATCATGAGATTTGTTATCTCAATGCTTCTAATATCAAACTTTAGACCCTCCCTATAGCATGAGATGTGACATCCAAGTCCTTCCCATTCCAATCCTGAGACCCTTCCTATAACATGAGATGTGATATCCAACTCCTTCCCATTCCAACCTGAGACACTTCCTATAGCATGAGAAGGGATATCTAACTCCTTCCCAATCCAATCCTGAGACCCTTCCGATAGCAGAGATGTGATATCTCAATGCTTATACCAAACCTGAGACCCTTCCTATGGCATGAGATGTGATATCCAACTCCTTGCCATTCAAATCCTGAGACCCTTCCTATAGCATGAGATGTGATATCCCTATGCTTCGAATACCAAACCTGAGACCCTTCCTATAACATGAGATGGGATATCCAACTCCTTCCCATTCCAATCCTGAGACCCTTCCGATAGCAGAGATGTGATATCTCAATGCTTATACCAAACCTGAGAACCTTCCTATGGCCTGAGATGTCATATACAACTCCTTCCCATTCCAATCCTGAGACCCTTCCTTTAGCATGAGATGTGATATCTCAATGCTTATACCAAATCTGAGACCCTTCCTATAGCATGAGATGTGATATCCAATTCCTTCCCATTCCAATCCTGAGACCCTTCCTATAGCATGAGATGTGATATCTCAATGCTTATACCAAACCTGAGAGCCTACCTATAGCATGAGATGTGATATCCAAGTCCATCCCATTCCAATCCTTAGACCCTTCCTACAGCATGCGATGTGATATCCCAATGATTCTAATACCAAACCAGAGACTCTTCCTATAACATGAGATGGGATATCCAACTCCTTCCCATTCCAATCCTGAGCCGCTTCCGATAGCAGAGATGTGATATCTCAATGCTTATACCAAACCTGAGACCCTTCCTATAACATGAGATGTGATATCCAACTCCTTCCCGTTCCAAACCTGAGACACTAACTATAGCATATGTGATATCCAACTCCTTCCCATTCCAAACATGAGACCCTTCCTATAGCAAGAAAGTAATATCCAACTCCTACCCATTCCAATCCTGAGACCCTTCCTATAGCAAGAGATGTGATATCCAAATCCTTCCCATTCCAATCCTGAGACCCTTCCTATAACATGAGATGTGATATCCAACTCCTTCCCATTCCAACCTGAGACACTTCCTATAGCATGAGAAGGGATATCCAACTCCTTCCCAATCCAATCCTGAGGCCCTTCCGATAGCAGAGATGTGATATCTCAATGCTTATACCAAACCTGAGACCCTTCCTATGGCATGAGATGTGATATCCAACTCCTTCCCAATCCAATCCTGAGACCTTTCCGATAGCAGAGACGTGATATCTCAATGCTTCTACCAAACCTGAGACCCTTCCTTTAGCATGAGATGTGATATCCAAATCCTTCACATTCCAATCCTGAGACCCTTCCTATAGCATGAGATGTGATATCTCAATGCTTCTAATACCAAACCTGAGATCCTTCCTATAACATGAGATGTGATATCCAATTCCTTCCCATTCCAAACCTGAGACCCTTCCTATTGGATGAGATGTGATATCCAACTCCTTCCCATTCCAACCCTGAGACCCTTCCTATAGCATGAGATGTGATGTCTCAATGCTTCTAATACCAAACCTGAGATCCTTCCTATAACATGAGATGTGATATCCAACTCCTTCCATTCCAATCCTGAGACCCATCCTATAGCATGAGATGTGATATCTCAATGCTTATACCAAACCTGAGACCCTTCCTATAGCATGAGATGTGATATCCAACTGCTTCCCATTCCAATCCTGAGACCCTTCCTATAGCATGAGATGTGATATCTCAATGCTTCTAATACCAAACCTGAGATCCTTCCTCTAACATGAAATGTGATATCCAACTCCTTCCCTTTCCAAACCTAAGAGCCTATCTATAGCATGAGATGTGATATCCAAGTCCTTCCCATTCCAACCCTTAGACCCTTCCTACAGCATGCAATATGATATCTCAATGATTCTAATAACAAACCTGAGACCCGTCCTATAACATGAGATGGGATATCCAACTCCTTCCCATTCCAATCCTGAGACACTTCCGATAGCAGAGATGTGATATCTCAATGCTTATACCAAACCTGAGACCCTTCCTATAACATGAGATGTGATATCCAAATCCTTCCCGTTCCAAACCTGAGACCCTTCCTTTAGCATGAGATGTGATATCCAGCACCTTCCCATTCCAATCCTGAGACACTTCCTATAGCATGAGATGTGATATCTCAATGCTTCTAATATCAAAACTGAGACCCTCCCTATAGCATGATATGTGATATCTAAGTCCTTCCCATTCCAATCCTGAGACCCTCCCTATAGCATGAGATGTGATATCCAACTCCTTCCCATTCCAATCCTGAGACCCTTCCCATAGCATGAGATATGATATCTCAATACTTCTAATACCAAACGTGAGATCCTTCCGATAACATGAGATGTGATATCCAAATCCTTCCCCTTCCAATCCTGAGACCCTCCCTTTAGCATGAGATGTGATATCCAACTCCTTCCTATTCCAATCCTGAGACTCTTCTGATAGCATGAGATGTGATATCTCAATGCTTCTAATACCAAACCTGAGATCCTTCCGATAGCATGAGATGTGATATCTCAATGCTTCTAATACCAAACCTGAGATCCTTCCTATAACATGAGATGTGATATCCAAATCCTTCCCCTTCCAAACCTGAGACCCTCCCTTTAGCATGAGATGTGATATCCAACTCCTTCCCATTCCATTCCTGAGACCCTTCTGATAGCATGAGATGTGATATCTCAATGCCTCTAATACCAAACCTGAGATCCTACCTCTAACATGAAATGTGATATCCAACTCTTTCCCCTTCCAAACCTGAGAGCCGTCCTATAGCATGAGATGTGATATCCAAGTCCTTCCCATTCCAATCCTGAGACCCTTCCTATAGCTTGAGATGTGATATCCAACTCCTTCCCATTCCAATTCTGAGACCCTTCCTATACTATGAGACTTGATATCTCAATGCTTCTAATACAAACGTGAGACCCATAATATAACATGAGATGTGATATCCAAATCCTTCCCCTTCCAAACCTTAGACCCTTCCTTTATCATGAGATGTGATATCCAACTCCTTCCCATTCCAATCCTGAGACCCTTCCGATATCATGAGATGTGATATCTCAAAGCTTCTAATATCAAACTTGAGACCCTCCCTATAGCATGAGATGTGATATCCAAGTCCTTCCCATTCCAATCCTGAGACCCTTCCTATAGCTTGAGGTGTGATATCCAACTCCTTCCCATTCCAATTCTGAGACCCTTCTTATACCATGAGACTTGATATCTCAATGCTTCTAATACCAAACCTGAGACCCGTCCTATAACATGAGATGTGATATCCAAATCCTTCCCCTTCCAAACCTTAGACCCTTCCTTTATCATGAGATGTGATATCCAACTCCTTCCCATTCCAATCCTGAGACCCTTCCGATATCATGAGATTTGTTATCTCAATGCTTCTAATATCAAACTTGAGACCCTCCCTATAGCATGAGATGTGACATCCAAGTCCTTCCCATTCCAATCCTGAGACCCTTCCTATAACATGAGATGTGATATCCAACTCCTTCCCATTCCAACCTGAGACACTTCCTATAGCATGAGAAGGGATATCTAACTCCTTCCCAATCCAATCCTGAGACCCTTCCGATAGCAGAGATGTGATATCTCAATGCTTATACCAAACCTGAGACCCTTCCTATGGCATGAGATGTGATATCCAACTCCTTGCCATTCAAATCCTGAGACCCTTCCTATAGCATGAGATGTGATATCTCTATGCTTCTAATACCAAACCTGAGACCCTTCCTATAACATGAGATGGGATATCCAACTCCTTCCCATTCCAATCCTGAGACCCTTCCGATAGCAGAGATGTGATATCTCAATGCTTATACCAAACCTGAGAACCTTCCTATGGCCTGAGATGTCATATACAACTCCTTCCCATTCCAATCCTGAGACCCTTCCTTTAGCATGAGATGTGATATCTCAATGCTTATACCAAATCTGAGACCCTTCCTATAGCATGAGATGTGATATCCAATTCCTTCCCATTCCAATCCTGAGACCCTTCCTATAGCATGAGATGTGATATCTCAATGCTTATACCAAACCTGAGAGCCTACCTATAGCATGAGATGTGATATCCAAGTCCATCCCATTCCAATCCTTAGACCCTTCCTACAGCATGCGATGTGATATCTCAATGATTCTAATACCAAACCAGAGACTCTTCCTATAACATGAGATGGGATATCCAACTCCTTCCCATTCCAATCCTGAGCCGCTTCCGATAGCAGAGATGTGATATCTCAATGCTTATACCAAACCTGAGACCCTTCCTATAACATGAGATGTGATATCCAACTCCTTCCCGTTCCAAACCTGAGGCACTAACTATAGCATATGTGATATCCAACTCCTTCCCATTCCAAACATGAGACCCTTCCTATAGCAAGAAAGTAATATCCATCTCCTACCCATTCCAATCCTGAGACCCTTCCTATAGCAAGAGATGTGATATCCAAATCCTTCCCATTCCAATCCTGAGACCCTTCCTATAACATGAGATGTGATATCCAACTCCTTCCCATTCCAACCTGAGACACTTCCTATAGCATGAGAAGGGATATCCAACTCCTTCCCAATCCAATCCTGAGACCCTTCCGATAGCAGAGATGTGATATCTCAATGCTTATACCAAACCTGAGACCCTTCCTATGGCATGAGATGTGATATCCAACTCCTTCCCAATCCAATCCTGAGACCCTTCCGATAGCAGAGACGTGATATCTCAATGCTTCTACCAAACCTGAGACCCTTCCTTTAGCATGAGATGTGATATCCAAATCCTTCACATTCCAATCCTGAGACCCTTCCTATAGCATGAGATGTGATATCTCAATGCTTCTAATACCAAACCTGAGATCCTTCCTATAACATGAGATGTGATATCCAATTCCTTCCCATTCCAAACCTGAGACCCTTCCTATTGGATGAGATGTGATATCCAACTCCTTCCCATTCCAACCCTGAGACCCTTCCTATAGCATGAGATGTGATGTCTCAATGCTTCTAATACCAAACCTGAGATCCTTCCTATAACATGAGATGTGATATCCAACTCCTTCCATTCCAATCCTGAGACCCGTCCTATAGCATGAGATGTGATATCTCAATGCTTATACCAAACCTGAGACCCTTCCTATAGCATGAGATGTGATATCCAACTGCTTCCCATTCCAATCCTGAGACCCTTCCTATAGCATGAGATGTGATATCTCAATGCTTCTAATACCAAACCTCAGATCCTTCCTCTAACATGAAATGTGATATCCAACTCCTTCCCTTTCCAAACCTAAGAGCCTATCTATAGCATGAGATGTGATATCCAAGTCCTTCCCATTCCAACCCTTAGACCCTTCCTACAGCATGCAATATGATATCTCAATGATTCTAATAACAAACCTGAGACCCGTCCTATAACATGAGATGGGATATCCAACTCCTTCCCATTCCAATCTGAGACACTTCCGATAGCAGAGATGTGATATCTCAATGCTTATACCAAACCTGAGACCTTTCCTATAACATGAGATGTGATATCCAAATCCTTCCTGTTCCAAACCTGAGACCCTTCCTTTAGCATGAGATGTGATATCCAGCACCTTCCCATTCCAATCCTGAGACACTTCCTATAGCATGAGATGTGATATCTCAATACTTCTAATACCAAACGTGAGATCCTTCCGATAACATGAGATGTGATATGCAAATCCTTCCCCTTCCAATCCTGAGACCCTCCCTTTAGCATGAGATGTGATATCCAACTCCTTCCTATTCCAATCCTGAGACCCTTCCTATAGCATGAGATGTGATATCTCAATGCTTCTAATACCAAACCTGAGATCCGTCCTCTAACATGAAATGTGATATCCAACTCCTTCCCTTTCCAAACCTAAGAGCCTATCTATAGCATAAGATGTGATAGCCAAGTCCTTCCCATTCCAACCCTTAGACCCTTCCTACAGCATGCAATATGACATCTCAATGATTCTAATAACAAACCTGAGACCCGTCCTATAACATGAGATGGGATATCCAACTCCTTCCCATTCCAATCCTGAGACACTTCCGATAGCAGAGATGTGATATCTCAATGCTTATACCAAACCTGAGACCCTTCCTATAACATGAGATGTGATATCCAAATCCTTCCCGTTCCAAACCTGAGACCCTTCCTTTAGCATGAGATGTGATATCCAGCACCTTCCCATTCCAATCCTGAGGCACTTCCTATAGCATGAGATGTGATATCTCAATGCTTCTAATATCAAAACTGAGACCCTCCCTATAGCATGATATGTGATATCTAAGTCCTTCCCATTCCAATCCTGAGACCCTCCCTATAGCATGAGATGTGATATCCACTCCTTCCCATTCCAATCCTGAGACCCTTCCTATAGCATGAGATATGATATCTCAATACTTCTAATACCAAACGTGAGATCCTTCCGATAACATGAGATGTGATATGCAAATCCTTCCCCTTCCAATCCTGAGACCCTCCCTTTAGCATGAGATGTGATATCCAACTCCTTCCTATTCCAATCCTGAGACTCTTTGGATAGCATGAGATGTGATATCTCAATGCTTCTAATACCAAACCTGAGATCCTTCCGATAGCATGAGATGTGATATCTCAATGCTTCTAATACCAAACCTGAGATCCTTCCTATAACATGAGATGTGATATCCAAATCCTTCCCCTTCCAAACCTGAGACCCTCCCTTTAGCCTGAGATGTGATATCCAACTCCTTCCCATTCCATTCCTGAGACCCTTCTGATAGCATGAGATGTGATATCTCAATGCCTCTAATACCAAACCTGAGATCCTACCTCTAACATGAAATGTGATATCCAACTCTTTCCCCTTCCAAACCTGGGAGCCTTCCTATAGCATGAGATGTGATATCCAAGTCCTTCCCATTCCAATCCTGAGACCCTTCCTATAGCTTGAGATGTGATATCCAACTCCTTCCCATTCCAATTCTGAGACCCTTCCTATACTATGAGACTTGATATCTCAATACTTCTAATACAAACGTGAGACCCGTAATATAACATGAGATGTGATATCCAAATCCTTCCCCTTCCAAACCTTAGACCCTTCCTTTATCATGAGATGTGATATCCAACTCCTTCCCATTCCAATCCTGAGACCCTTCCGATATCATGAGATGTGATATCTCAAAGCTTCTAATATCAAACTTGAGACCCTCCCTATAGCATGAGATGTGATATCCAAGTCCTTCCCATTCCAATCCTGAGACCCTTCCTATAGCATGAGATGTGATATCTCAATGCTTCTAATACCAAACCTGAGACCCTTCCTATAACATGAGATGGGAATATCCAACTCCTTCCCATTCCAATCCTGAGACCCTTCCGATAGCAGAGATGTGATATCTCAATGCTTATACCAAACCTGAGATCCTTCCTATAACATGAGATGTGATATCCAACTCCTTCCCATTCCAATCCTGAGACACTTCCTATAGCATGAGATGTGATATCTCACTGCTTATACCAAACCTGAGACCCTTCCCATAGCATGAGATGCGATATCCAACTCCTTCCCATTCCAATCCTCAGACCCTTCCTATAGCATGAGATGTGATATCCAACTCCTTCCCATTCCAATCCTGAGACCCTTCCTATAGCATGAGATATGATATCTCAATACTTCTAATACCAAACGTGAGATCCTTCCGATAACATGAGATGTGATATCCAAATCCTTCCCCTTCCAAACCTGAGACCCTCCCTTTAGCATGAGATGTGATATCCAACTCCTTCCCATTCCAATCCTGAGACCCTTCTGATAGCATGAGATGTGATATCTCAATGCTTATACCAAACCTGAGACCCTTCGTATGGCATGAGATGTGATATCCAACTCCTTGCCATTCAAATCCTGAGACCCTTCCTATAGCATGAGAAGGGATATCCAACTCCTTCCCAATCCAATCCTGAGACCCTTCCGATAGCAGAGACGTGATATCTCAATGCTTCTACCAAACCTGAGACCCTTCCTTTAGCATGAGATGTGATATCCAAATCCTTCACATTCCAATCCTGAGACCCTTCCTATAGCATGAGATGTGATATCTCAATGCTTCTAATACCAAACCTGAGATCCTTCCTATAACATGAGATGTGATATCCAATTCCTTCCCATTCCAAACCTGAGACCCTTCCTATTGGATGAGTTGTGATATCCAACTCCTTCCCATTCCAACCCTGAGACCCTTCCTATAGCATGAGATGTGATGTCTCAATGATTCTAATACCAAACCTGAGATCCTTCCTATTACATGAGATGTGATATCCAACTCCTTCCATTCCAATCCTGAGACCCGTCCTATAGCATGAGATGTGATATCTCAATGCTTATACCAAACCTGAGACCCTTCCTATAGCATGAGATGTGATATCCAACTACTTCCCATTCCAATCCTGATACCCTTCCTATAGCATGAGATGTGATATCTCAATGCTTCTAATACCAAACCTGAGATCCTTCCTCTAACATGAAATGTGATATCCAACTCCTTCCCTTTCCAAACCTAAGAGCCTATCTATAGCATGAGATGTGATATCCAGGTCCTTCCTATTCCAATCCTTAGACCCTTCCTACAGCATGCAATATGATATCTCAATGATTCTAATAACAAACCTGAGACCCGTCCTATAGCATGAGATATGATATCCAAGTCCTTCCCATTCCAATCCTGAGACCCTTCCTATAACATGAAATGTGATATCCAACTCCTTCCCATTGCAACCTGAGACCCTTCCTATAGCATGAGATGGGATATCCAACTTCTTCAAAATCCAATACTGATACCCTTCCGATAGCATGAGATGTGATATCCCAATGCTTCTACCAAACCTGAGACCCATACTATGGCATGAGATGTGATATCAAACTCCTTCCCATTCCAATCCTGAGACCCTTCCTATAGCTTGAGGTGTGATATCCAACTCCTTCCCATTCCAATTCTGAGACCCTTCTTATACCATGAGACTTGATATCTCAATGCTTCTAATACCAAACCTGAGACCCGTCCTATAACATGAGATGTGATATCCAAATCCTTCCCCTTCCAAACCTTAGACCCTTCCTTTATCATGAGATGTGGTATCCAACTCCTTCCCATTCCAATCCTGAGACCCTTCCGATATCATGAGATTTGTTATCTCAATGCTTTTATATCAAACTTGAGATCCTCCCTATAGCATGAGATGTGACATCCAAGTCCTTCCCATTCCAATCCTGAGACCCTTCCTATAGCATGAGATGTGATATCTCTATGCTTCTAATACCAAACCTGAGACCCTTCCTATAACATGAGATGGGATATCCAACTCCTTCCCATTCCAATCCTGAGACCCTTCCGATAGCAGAGATGTGATATCTCAATGCTTATACCAAACCTGAGACCCTTCCTATGGCCTGAGATGTCATATACAACTCCTTCCCATTCCAATCCTGAGACCCTTCCTTTAGCATGAGATGTGATATCTCAATGCTTATACCAAATCTGAGACCCTTCCTATAGCATGAGATGTGATATCCAAATCCTTCCCATTCCAATCCTCAGACCCTTCCTATAGCATGAGATGTGATATCTCAATGCTTATACCAAACCTGAGAGCCTACCTATAGCATGAGATGTGATATCCAACTCCTTCCCGTTCCAAACCTGAGACACTAACTATAGCATATGTGATATCCAACTCCTTCCCATTCCAAACATGAGACCCTTCCTATAGCAAGAAAGTAATATCCAACTCCTACCCATTCCAATCCTGAGACCCTTCCTATAGCAAGAGATGTGATATCCAAATCCTTCCCATTCCAATCCTGAGACCCTTCCTATAACATGAGATGTGATATCCAACTCCTTCCCATTCCAACCTGAGATACTTCCTATAGCATGAGAAGGGATATCCAACTCCTTCCCAATCCAATCCTGAGACCCTTCCGATAGCAGAGATGTGATATCTCAATGCTTATACCAAACCTGAGACCCTTCCTATGGCATGAGATGTGATATCCAACTCCTTGCCATTCAAATCCTGAGACCCTTCCTATAGCATGAGAAGGGATATCCAACTCCTTCCCAATCCAATCCTGCGACCCTTCCGATAGCAGAGACGTGATATCTCAATGCTTCTACCAAACCTGAGACCCTTCCTTTAGCATGAGATGTGATATCCAAATCCTTCACATTCCAATCCTGAGACCCTTCCTATAGCATGAGATGTGATATCTCAATGCTTCTAATACCAAACCTGAGATCCTTCCTATAACATGAGATGTGATATCCAATTCCTTCCCATTCCAAACCTGAGACCGTTCCTATTGGATGAGATGTGATATCCAAATCCTTCCCATTCCAACCCTGAGACCCTTCCTATAGCATGAGATGTGATGTCTCAATGCTTCTAATACCAAACCTGAGATCCTTCCTATAACATGAGATGTGATATCCAACTCCTTCCATTCCAATCCTGAGACCCGTCCTATAGCATGAGATGTGATATCTCAATGCTTATACTAAACCTGAGACCCTTCCTATAGCATGAGATGTGATATCCAACTACTTCCCATTCCAATCCTGAGACCCTTCATATAGCATGAGATGTGATATCTCAATGCTTCTAATACCAAACCTGAGATCCTTCCTCTAACATGAAATGTGATATCCAACTCCTTCCCTTTCCAAACCTAAGAGCCTATCTATAGCATGAGATGTGATATCCAAGTCCTTCCCATTCCAACCCTTAGACCCTTCCTACAGCATGCAATATGATATCTCAATGATTCTAATAACAAACCTGAGACCCGTCCTATAACATGAGATGTGATATCCAACTCCTTCCCATTCCAATCCTGAGACACTTCCGATAGCAAAGATGTGATATCTCAATGCTTATACCAAACCTGAGACCCTTCCTATAACATGAGATGTGATATCCAAATCCTTCCCGTTCCAAACCTGAGACCCTTCCTTTAGCATGAGATGTGATATCCAGCTCCTTCCCATTCCAATCCTGAGACACTTCCGATAGCATGAGATGTGATATCTCAATGCTTCTAATATCAAAACTGAGACCCTCCCTATAGCATGATATGTGATATCTAAGTCCTTCCCATTCCAATCCTGAGACACTCCCTATAGCATGAGATGTGATAACCAACTCTTTCCCATTCCAATCCTGAGACCCTTCCTATAGCATGAGATATGATATCTCAATACTTCTAATACCAAACGTGAGATCCTTCCGATAACATGAGATGTGATATCCAAATCCTTCCCCTTCCAAACCTGAGACCCTCCCTTTAGCATGAGATGTGATATCCAACTCCTTCCCATTCCAATCCTGAGGCCCTTCTGATAGCATGAGATTTGATATCTCAATGCTTCTAATACCAAACCTGAGATCCTTCCGATAGCATGAGATGTGATATCTCAATGCTTCTAATACCAAACCTGAGATCCTTCCTATAACATGAGATGTGATATCCAAATCCTTCCCCTTCCAAACCTGAGACCCTCCCTTTAGCATGAGATGTGATATCCAACTCCTTCCCATTCCATTCCTGAGACCCTTCTGATAGCATGAGATGTGATATCTCAATGCCTCTAATACCAAACCTGAGATCCTACCTCTAACATGAAATGTGATATCCAACTCTTTCCCCTTCCAAACCTGAGAGCCTTCCTATAGCATGAGATGTGATATCCAAGTCCTTCCCATTCCAATCCTGAGACCCTTCCTATAGCTTGAGATGTGATATCCAACTCCTTCCCATTCCAATTCTGAGACCCTTCCTATACTCTGAGACTTGATATCTCAATGCTTCTAATACCAAACCTGAGACCCGTAATATAACATGAGATGTGATATCCAAATCCTTCCCCTTCCAAACCTTAGACCCTTCCTTTATCATGAGATGTGATATCCAACTCCTTCCATTCCAATCCTGAGACCCTTCCGATATCATGAGATGTGATATCTCAAAGCTTCTAATATCAAACTTGAGACCCTCCCTATAGCATGAGATGTGATATCCAAGTCCTTCCCATTCCAATCCTGAGACCCTTCCTATAGCATGAGATGTGATATCTCAATGCTTCTAATACCAAACCTGAGACCCTTCCTATAACATGAGATGGGAATATCCAACTCCTTCCCATTCCAATCCTGAGACCCTTCCGATAGCAGAGATGTGATATCTCAATGCTTATACCAAACCTGAGACCCTTCCTATGGCATGAGATGTGATATCCAACTCCTTGCCATTCAAATCCTGAGACCCTTCCTATAGCATGAGAAGGGATATCCAACTCCTTCCCAATCCAATCCTGAGACCCTTCCGATAGCAGAGACGTGATATCTCAATGCTTCTACCAAACCTGAGACCCTTCCTTTAGCATGAGATGTGATATCCAAATCCTTCACATTCCAATCCTGAGACCCTTCCTATAGCATGAGATGTGATATCTCAATGCTTCTACTACCAAACCTGAGATCCTTCCTATAACATGAGATGTGATATCCAATTCCTTCCCATTCCAAACCTGAGACCCTTCCTATTGGATGAGATGTGATATCCAACTCCTTCCCATTCCAACCCTGAGACCCTTCCTATAACATGAGATGTGATGTCTCAATGCTTCTAATACCAAACCTGAGATCCTTCCTATAACATGAGATGTGATATCCAACTCCTTCCATTCCAATCCTGAGACCTGTCCTATAGCATGAGATGTGATATCTCAATGCTTATACCAAACCTGAGACCCTTCCTATAGCATGAGATGTGATATCCAACTACTTCCCATTCCAATCCTGAGACCCTTCATATAGCATGAGATGTGATATCTCAATGCTTCTAATACCAAACCTGAGATCCTTCCTCTAACATGAAATGTGATATCCAACTCCTTCCCTTTCCAAACCTAAGAGCCTATCTATAGCATGAGATGTGATATCCAAGTCCTTCCCATTCCAATCCTTAGACCCTTCCTACAGCATGCAATATGATATCTCAATGATTCTAATAACAAACCTGAGACCCGTCCTATAGCATGAGATATGATATCCAAGTCCTTCCCATTCCAATCCTGAGACCCTTCCTATAACATGAAATGTGATATCCATCTCCTTCCCATTGCAACCTGAGACCCTTCCTATAGCATGAGATGGGATATCCAACTTCTTCCAAATCCAATACTGATACCCTTCCGATAGCATGAGATGTGATATCCCAATGCTTCTACCAAACCTGAGACCCATACTATGGCATGAGATGTGATATCAAACTCCTTCCCATTCCAATCCTGAGACCCTTCCTATAGCTTGAGGTGTGATATCCAACTCCTTCCCATTCCAATTCTGAGACCCTTCTTATACCATGAGACTTGATATCTCAATGCTTCTAATACCAAACCTGAGACCCGTCCTATAACATGAGATGTGATATCCAAATCCTTCCCCTTCCAAACCTTAGACCCTTCCTTTATCATGAGATGTGATATCCAACTCCTTCCCATTCCAATCCTGAGACCCTTCCGATATCATGAGATTTGTTATCTCAATGCTTCTAATATCAAACTTGAGACCCTCCCTATAGCATGAGATGTGACATCCAAGTCCTTCCCATTCCAATCCTGAGACCCTTCCTATAACATGAGATGTGATATCCAACTCCTTCCCATTCCAACCTGAGACACTTCCTATAGCATGAGAAGGGATATCTAACTCCTTCCCAATCCAATCCTGAGACCCTTCCGATAGCAGAGATGTGATATCTCAATGCTTATACCAAACCTGAGACCCTTCCTATGGCATGAGATGTGATATCCAACTCCTTGCCATTCAAATCCTGAGACCCTTCCTATAGCATGAGATGTGATATCTCTATGCTTCTAATACCAAACCTGAGACCCTTCCTATAACATGAGATGGGATATCCAACTCCTTCCCATTCCAATCCTGAGACCCTTCCGATAGCAGAGATGTGATATCTCAATGCTTATATCAAACCTGAGAACCTTCCTATGGCCTGAGATGTCATATACAACTCCTTCCCATTCCAATCCTGAGACCCTTCCTTTAGCATGAGATGTGATATCTCAATACTTATACCAAATCTGAGACCCTTCCTATCGCATGAGATGTGATATCCAATTCCTTCCCATTCCAATCCTGAGACCCTTCTTATAGCATGAGATGTGATATCTCAATGCTTATACCAAACCTGAGAGCCTACCTATAGCATGAGATGTGATATCCAAGTCCATCCCATTCCAATCCTTAGACCCTTCCTACAGCATGCGATGTGATATCTCAATGATTCTAATACCAAACCAGAGACTCTTCCTATAACATGAGATGGGATATCCAACTCCTTCCCATTCCAATCCTGAGCCGCTTCCGATAGCAGAGATGTGATATCTCCAATGCTTATACCAAACCTGAGACCCTTCCTATAACATGAGATGTGATATCCAACTCCTTCCCGTTCCAAACCTGAGACACTAACTATAGCATATGTGATATCCAACTCCTTCCCATTCCAAACATGAGACCCTTCCTATAGCATGAAAGTAATATCCAACTCCTACCCATTCCAATCCTGAGACCCTTCCTATAGCAAGAGATGTGATATCCAAATCCTTCCCATTCCAATCCTGAGACCCTTCCTATAACATGAGATGTGATATCCAACTCCTTCCCATTCCAACCTGAGACACTTCCTATAGCATGAGAAGGGATATCCAACTCCTTCCCAATCCAATCCTGAGACCCTTCCGATAGCAGAGATGTGACATCTCAATGCTTATACCAAACCTGAGACCCTTCCTATGGCATGAGATGTGATATCCAACTCCTTCCCAATCCAATCCTGAGACCCTTCCGATAGCAGAGACGTGATATCTCAATGCTTCTACCAAACCTGAGACCCTTCCTTTAGCATGAGATGTGATATCCAAATCCTTCACATTCCAATCCTGAGACCCTTCCTATAGCATGAGATGTGATATCTCAATGCTTCTAATACCAAACCTGAGATCCTTCCTATAACATGAGATGTGATATCCAATTCCTTCCCATTCCAAACCTGAGACCCTTCCTATTGGATGAGATGTGATATCCAACTCCTTCCCATTTCAACCCTGAGACCCTTCCTATAGCATGAGATGTGATGTCTCAATGCTTCTAATACCAAACCTGAGATCCTTCCTATAACATGAGATGTGATATCCAACTCCTTCCATTCCAATCCTGAGACCCGTCCTATAGCATGAGATGTGATATCTCAATGCTTATACCAAACCTGAGACCCTTCCTATCGCATGAGATGTGATATCCAACTGCTTCCCATTCCAATCCTGAGACCCTTCCTATAGCATGAGATGTGATATCTCAATGCTTCTAATACCAAACCTGAGATCCTTCCTCTAACATGAAATGTGATATCCAACTCCTTCCCTTTCCAAACCTAAGAGCCTATCTATAGCATGAGATGTGATATCCATCTCCTTCCCATTCCAACCTGAGACACTTCCTATAGCATGAGAAGGGATATCCAACTCCTTCCCAATCCAATCCTGAGACCCTTCCGATAGCAGAGATGTGACATCTCAATGCTTATACCAAACCTGAGACCCTTCCTATGGCATGAAATGTGATATCCAACTCCTTCCCAATCCAATCCTGAGACCCTTCCGATAGCAGAGACGTGATATCTCAATGCTTCTACCAAACCTGAGACCCTTTCATTAGCATGAGATGTGATATCCAAATCCTTCACATTCCAATCCTGAGACCCTTCCTATAGCATGAGATGTGATATCTCAATGCTTCTAATACCAAACCTGAGATCCTTCCTATAACATGAGATGTGATATCCAATTCCTTCCCATTCCAAACCTGAGACCCTTCCTATTGGATGAGATGTGATATCCAACTCCTTCCCATTCCAACCCTGAGACCCTTCCTATAGCATGAGATGTGATGTCTCAATGCTTCTAATACCAAACCTGAGATCCTTCCTATAACATGAGATGTGATATCCAACTCCTTCCATTCCAATCCTGAGACCCGTCCTATAGCATGAGATGTGATATCTCAATGCTTATACCAAACCTGAGACCCTTCCTATCGCATGAGATGTGATATCCAACTGCTTCCCATTCCAATCCTGAGACCCTTCCTATAGCATGAGATGTGATATCTCAATGCTTCTAATACCAAACCTGAGATCCTTCCTCTAACATGAAATGTGATATCCAAATCCTTCCCTTTCCAAACCTAAGAGCCTATCTATAGCATGAGATGTGATATCCAAGTCCTTCCCATTCCAACCCTTAGACCCTTCCTACAGCATGCAATATGATATCTCAATGATTCTAATAACAAACCTGAGACCCGTCCTATAACATGAGATGGGATATCCAACTCCTTCCCATTCCAATCCTGAGACACTTCCGATAGCAGAGATGTGATATCTCAATGCTTATACCAAACCTGAGACCCTTCCTATAACATGAGATGTGATATCCAAATCCTTCCCGTTCCAAACCTGAGATCCTTCCTTTAGCATGAGATGTGATATCCAGCACCTTCCCATTCCAATCCTGAGACACTTCCTATAGCATGAGATGTGATATCTCAATGCTTCTAATATCAAAACTGAGACCCTCCCTATAGCATGATATGTGATATCTAAGTCCTTCCCATTCCAATCCTGAGACCCTCCCTATAGCATGAGATGTGATATCCAACTCCTTCCCATTCCAATCCTGAGACCCTTCCTATAGCATGAGATATATCTCAATACTTCTAATACCAAACGTGAGATCCTTCCGATAACATGAGATGTGATATCCAAATCCTTCCCCTTCCAATCCTGAGACCCTCCCTTTAGCATGAGATGTGATATCCAACTCCTTCCTATTCCAATCCTGAGACTCTTCTGATAGCATGAGATGTGATATCTCAATGCTTCTAATACCAAACCTGAGATCCTTCCGATAGCATGAGATGTGATATCTCAATGCTTCTAATACCAAACCTGAGATCCTTCCTATAACATGAGATGTGATATCCAAATCCTTCCCCTTCCAAACCTGAGACCCTCCCTTTAGCATGAGATGTGATATCCAACTCCTTCCCATTCCATTCCTGAGACCCTTCTGATAGCATGAGATGTGATATCTCAATGCCTCTAATACCAAACCTGAGATCCTACCTCTAACATGAAATGTGATATCCAACTCTTTCCCCTTCCAAACCTGAGAGCCTTCCTATAGCATGAGATGTGATATCCAAGTCCTTCCCATTCCAATCCTGAGACCCTTCCTATAGCTTGAGATGTGATATCCAACTCCTTCCCATTCCAATTCTGAGACCCTTCCTATACTATGAGACTTGATATCTCAATGCTTCTAATACAAACGTGAGACCCGTAATATAACATGAGATGTGATATCCAAATCCTTCCCCTTCCAAACCTTAGACCCTTCCTTTATCATGAGATGTGATATCCAACTCCTTCCCATTCCAATCCTGAGACCCTTCCGATATCATGAGATGTGATATCTCAAAGCTTCTAATATCAAACTTGAGACCCTCCCTATAGCATGAGATGTGATATCCAAGTCCTTCCCATTCCAATCCTGAGACCCTTCCTATAGCATGAGATGTGATATCTCAATGCTTCTAATACCAAACCTGAGACCCTTCCTATAACATGAGATGGGAATATCCAACTCCTTCCCATTCCAATCCTGAGACCCTTCCGATAGCAGAGATGTGATATCTCAATGCTTATACCAAACCTGAGATCCTTCCTATAACATGAGATGTGATATCCAACTCCTTCCCATTCCAATCCTGAGACACTTCCTATAGCATGAGATGTGATATCTCACTGCTTATACCAAACCTGAGACCCTTCCCATAGCATGAGATGTGATATCAAACTCCTTCCCATTCCAATCCTCAGACCCTTCCTATAGCATGAGATGTGATATCTCAATGCTTCTAATATAAAACTTGAGACCCTACCTATAGCATGAGATGTGATATCCAAGTCCTTCCCATTACAATCCTGAGACACTTCCTATAGCATGAGATGTGATATCCAACTCCTTCCCATTCCAATCCTGAGACCCTTCCTATAGCATGAGATATGATATCTCAATACTTCTAATACCAAACGTGAGATCCTTCCGATAACATGAGATGTGATATCCAAATCCTTCCCCTTCCAAACCTGAGACCCTCCCTTTAGCATGAGATGTGATATCCAACTCCTTCCCATTCCAATCCTGAGACCCTTCTGATAGCATGAGATGTGATATCTCAATGCTTCTAATACCAAACCTGAGATCCTTCCGATAGCATGAGATGTGATATCTCAATGCTTCTAATACCAAACCTGAGATCCTTCCTATAACATGAGATGTGATATCCAAATCCTTCCCCTTCCAAACCTGAGACCCTCCCTTTAGCATGAGATGTGATATCCAACTCCTTCCCATTCCATTCCCGAGACCCTTCTGATAGCATGAGATGTGATATCTCAATGCCTCTAATACCAAACCTGAGATCCTACCTCTAACATGAAATGTGATATCCAACTCTTTCCGCTTCCAAACCTGAGAGCCTTCCTATAGCATGAGATGTGATATCCAAGTCCTTCCCATTCCAATCCTGTGACCCTTCCTATAGCTTGAGATGTGATATCCACCTCCTTCCCATTCCAATTCTGAGACCCTTCCTATACTCTGAGACTTGATATCCCAATGCTTCTAATACCAAACCTGAGACCCGTAATATAACATGAGATGTGATATCCAAATCCTTCCCCTTCCAAACCTTAGACCCTTCCTTTATCATGAGATGTGATATCCAACTCCTTCCCATTCCAATCCTGAGACCCTTCCGATATCATGAGATGTGATATCTCAAAGCTTCTAATATCAAACTTGAGACCCTCCCTATAGCATGAGATGTGATATCCAAGTCCTTCCCATTCCAATCCTGAGACCCTTCCTATAGCATGAGATGTGATATCTCAATGCTTCTAAAACCAAACCTGAGACCCTTCCTATTACATGAGATGGGAATATCCAACTCCTTCGCATACCAATCCTGAGACCCTTCCGATAGCAGAGATGTGATATCTCAATGCTTATACCAAACCTGAGACCCTTCCTATGGCATGAGATGTCATATACAACTTCTTCCCATTCCAATCCTGAGACCCCTCCTATAGCATGAGATGTGATATCTCAATGCTTATACCAAACCTGAGACCCTTCCTATAGCATGAGATGTGATATTCAACTTCTTCCCATTCCAATCCTAAGACCCTTCCTATAACATGAGATATGATGTCTCAATGCTTCTAATACCAAACCTGAGATCTTTCCTATAACATGAGATGTGATATCCAACTCCTTCCCATTCCAATCCTGAGACCCTTCCTATAGCATGAGATGTGATATCTCAATGCTTATACCAAACCTGAGACCCTTCCTATAGCTTGAGATGTGATATCCAACTCCTTCCCATTCCAATCCTGAGACCCTTCCTATAGCATGAGATGTGATATCTCAAGGCCTCTAATATCAAACCTGAGATCCTTCCTCTAACATGAAATGTGATATCCAACTCCTTCCCCTTCCAAACCTGAGAGCCTTCCTATAGCATGAGATATGATATCCAAGTCCTTCCCATTCCAATCCTGAGACCCTTCCTATAACATGAAATGTGATATCCAACTCCTTCCCATTCCAACCTGAGACCCTTCCTATAGCATGAGATGGGATATCCAACTCCTTCCAAATCCAATACTGATACCCTTCCAATAGCATGAGATGTGATATCCCAATGCTTCTACCAAACCTGAGACCCATACTATGGCATAAGATGTGACATCAAACTCCTTCCCATTCCAATCCTGAGACCCTTCCTATAGCTTGAGATGTGATATCCAACTCCTTCCCATTCCAATTCTGAGACCCTTCCTATACCATGAGACTTGATATCTCAATGCTTCTAATACCAAACCTGAGACCCGTCCTATAACATGAGATGTGATATCCAAATCCTTCCCCTTCCAAACCTTAGACCCTTCCTTTATCATGAGATGTGATATCCAACTCCTTCCCATTCCAATCCTGAGACCCTTCCTATAGCATGAGATGTGATATCTCAATGCTTCTAATACCAAACCTGAGATCCTTCCGATAGCATGAGATGTGATATCTCAATGCTTCTAATACCAAACCTGAGATCCTTCCTATAACATGAGATGTGATATCCAAATCCTTCCCCTTCCGAACCTGAGACCCTCCCTTTAGCATGAGATGTGATATCCAACTCCTTCCCATTCCAATCCTGATACCCTTCTGATAGCATGAGATGTGATATCTCAATGCCTCTAATACCAAACCTGAGATCCTACCTCTAACATCAAATGTGATATCCAACTCCTTCCCTTTCCAAACCTGAGAGCCTTCCTACAGCATGAGATGTGATATCCAAGTCCTTCCCATTCCAATCCTAAAGCCCTTCCTATAACATGAGATGTCATATCCAACTCCTTCCCATTCCAACCTGAGACCCTTCCTATAGCATGAGATGGGATATCCAACTCCTTCCAAAACCAATCCTGATACCCTTCCGATAGCATGAGATGTGATATCCCAATGCTTCTACAAAACCTGAGACCCATACCATGGCATGAGATGTGATATCAAACTCCCGTCCTATACCATGAGACTTGATATCTCAATGCTTCTAATACCAAACCTGAGACCGGTCCAATAACATGAGATGTGATATCCAAATCCTTCCCCTTCCAAACCTTAGACCCTTCCTTTATCATGAGATGTGATATCCAAGTCCTTCCCATTCCATTCCTGAGACCCTTCCTATAGCATGAGATGTGATATCTCAATGCTTCTAATACCAAACCTGAGACCCTTCCTATAACATGAGATGTGATATCCAAGTCCTTCCCATTTCAATCCTGAGACCCTTCCTATAGCATGAGATGTGATATCTCAATTCTTCTAATACCAAACCTGAGACCCTTCCTATAACATGAATTCTGATATCCAAGTCCTTCCCATTCCAATCCTGAGACCCTTCCAATAGCAGAGATGTGATATCTCAATGCTTCTAATATCAAACCGGAGACCTGTCCTATAACATGAGATGGGATATCCAACTCCTTCCCATTCCAAACCTGATACCCTTCCTATAGCATGAGATGTGATATCCAATTCCTTCCCATCCCAATCCTGAGACACCTCCGATAGCAGAGATGTGATATCTCAATGCTTATACCAAACCTGAGACTCTTCTTATAACATGAGATGTGATATCTAACTCCTTCCCGTTCCAAACCTGAGACCCTTCCTATAGCATGAGATGTGATATCCAAATCCTTCCCATTCCAATCCTGAGACCCTTCCTATAGCATGAGATGTGATATCTCAATGCTTATACTGAATCTGAGACCCTTCCTATAGCATGAGATGTGATATCCAACTCCTTCCCATTCCAATCCTGAGACCCTTATGATAGCATGAGATGTGATATCTCAATGCCTCTAATACCAAACCTGAGATACTTCCGATAGCATGAGATGTGATATCTCAATGCTTCTAATACCAAACCTGAGATCCTTCCTATAACATGAGATGTGATTTCCAAATCCTTCCCCTACCAAACCTGAGACCATCCCTTTAGCATGAGATGTGATATACAACTCCTTCCCATTCCAATCCTGAGACCCTTCTGATAGCATGAGATGTGATATCTCAATGCCTCTAATACCAAACCTGAGATCCTACCTCTAACATGAAATGTGATATCCATCTCCTTCCCTTTCCAAACCTGAGACCCTGCCTATAGCATGAGATGTGATATTCAAGTCCTTCCCATTCCAATCCTGAGACCCTTCCTATAGCATGTGATGTGATACCTCAATACTTATACCAAACCTGAGACCCTTCCTATGGCATGAGATGTCATATACAACTCCTTCCCATTCCAATCCTGAGACCCTTCCTATAGCATGAGATGTGATATCCAACTTCTTCCCATTCCAATCCTAAGACCCTTCCTATAACATGAGATGTGATGTCTCAATGCTTCTAATACCAAACCTGAGATCTTTCCTATAATATGAGATGTGATATCCAACTCCTTCCCATTCCAATCCTGAGACCCTTCCTATAGCATGAGATGTGATATCTCAATGCTTATACCAAACCTGAGACCCTTCCTATAGCTTGAGATGTGATATCGAACTCCTTCCCATTCCAATCCCGAGACCCTTCCTATAGCATGAGATGTGATATCTCAAGGCCTCTAATACCAAACCTGAGATCCTTCCTCTAACATGAAATGTGATATCCAACTCCTTCCCCTTCCAAACCTGAGAGCCTTCCTATAGCATGAGATATGATATCCAAGTCCTTCCCATTCCAATCCTGAGACCCTTCCTATAACATGAAATGTGATATCCAACTCCTTCCCATTCCAGCCTGAGACCCTTCCTATAGCATGAGATGGGATATCCAACTCCTTCCAAATCCAATACTGATACCCTTCCAATAGCATGCGATGTGATATCCCAATGCTTCTACCAAACCTGAGACCCATACTATGGCATAAGATGTGATATCAAACGCCTTCCCTTTCCAATCCTGAGACCCTTCCTATAGCTTGAGATGTGATATCCAACTCCTTCCCATTCCAATTCTGAGACCCTTCCTATACCATGAGACGTGATATCTCAATGCTTCTAATACCAAACCTGAGACCCGTCCTATAACATGAGATGTGATATCCAAATCCTTCCCCTTCCAAACCTTAGACCCTTCCTTTATCATGAGATGTGATATCCAACTCCTTCCCATTCCAATCCTGAGACCCTTCCGATATCATGAGATTTGTTATCTCAATGCTTCTAATATCAAACTTGAGACCCTCCCTATAGCATGAGATGTGACATCCAAGTCCTCCCCATTCCAATCCTGAGACCCTTCCTATAGCATAAGATGTGATATCTCAATGCTTCTAATACCAAACCTGAGACCCTTCCTATAACATGAGATGGGATATCCAACTCCTTCCCATTCCAATCCTGAGACCCTTCTGATAGCAGAGATGTGATATCTCAATGCGTATACCAACCTGAGACCCTTCCTATAACATGAGATGTGATATCCAACTCCTTCCCATTCCAAACCTGAGACCCTTCCTATAGCATATGTGATATCCAACTCCTTCCAATTCCAAACATGAGACCCTTCCCATAGCAAGAATGTAATATCCAACTCCTTCCCATTCCAATCCTGAGACCCTTCTGATAGCATGAAATGTGATATCTCAAAGCCTCTAATACCAAACCTGAGATCCTACCTCTAACATGAAATGTGATATCCAACTCTTTACCCTTCCAAACCTGAGAGCCTTCCTATAGCATGAGATGTGATATCCAAGTCCTTCCCATTCCAATCCTGAGACCCTTCCTATAGCTTGAGATGTGATATCCAACTCCTTCACATTCCAATTCTGAGACCCTTCCTATACTATGAGACTTGATATCTCAATGCTTCTAATACAAACGTGAGACCCGTAATATAACATGAGATGTGATATCCAAATCCTTCCCCTTCCAAACCTTAGACCCTTCCTTTATCATGAGATGTGATATCCAACTCCTTCCCATTCCAATCCTGAGACCCTTCCGATATCATGAGATGTGATATCTCAAAGCTTCTAATATCAAACTTGAGACCCTCCCTATAGCATGAGATGTGATATCCAAGTCCTTCCCATTCCAATCCTGAGACCCTTCCTATAGCATGAGATGTGATATCTCAATGCTTCTAATACCAAACCTGAGACCCTTCCTATAACATGAGATGGGAATATCCAACTCCTTCCCATTCCAATCCTGAGACCCTTCCGATAGCAGAGATGTGATATCTCAATGCTTATACCAAACCTGAGATCCTTCCTATAACATGAGATGTGATATCCAACTCCTTCCCATTCCAATCCTGAGACACTTCCTATAGCATGAGATGTGATATCTCACTGCTTATACCAAACCTGAGACCCTTCCCATAGCATGAGATGTGATATCCAACTCCTTCCCATTCCAATCCTCAGACCCTTCCTATAGCATGAGATGTGATATCTCAATGCTTCTAATATAAAACTTGAGACCCTACCTATAGCATGAGATGTGATATCCAAGTCCTTCCCATTACAATCCTGAGACACTTCCTATAGCATGAGATGTGATATCCAACTCCTTCCCATTCCAATCCTGAGACCCTTCCTATAGCATGAGATATGATATCTCAATACTTCTAATACCAAACGAGAGATCCTTCCGATAACATGAGATGTGATATCCAAATCCTTCCCCTTCCAAACCTGAGACCCTCCCTTTAGCATGAGATGTGATATCCAACTCCTTCCCATTCCAATCCTGAGACCCTTCTGATAGCATGAGATGTGATATCTCAATGCTTCTAATACCAAACCTGAGATCCTTCCGATAGCATGAGATGTGATATCTCAATGCTTCTAATACCAAACCTGAGATCCTTCCTATAACATGAGATGTGATATCCAAATCCTTCCCCTTCCAAACCTGAGACCCTCCCTTTAGCATGAGATGTGATATCCAACTCCTTCCCATTCCATTCCCGAGACCCTTCTGATAGCATGAGATGTGATATCTCAATGCCTCTAATACCAAACCTGAGATCCTACCTCTAACATGAAATGTGATATCCAACTCTTTCCCCTTCCAAACCTGAGAGCCTTCCTATAGCATGAGATGTGATATCCAAGTCCTTCCCATTCCAATCCTGAGACCCTTCCTATAGCTTGAGATGTGATATCCACCCTTCCCATTCCAATTCTGAGACCCTTCCTATACTCTGAGACTTGATATCTCAATGCTTCTAATACCAAACCTGAGACCCGTAATATAACATGAGATGTGATATCCAAATCCTTCCCCTTCCAAACCTTAGACCCTTCCTTTATCATGAGATGTGATATCCAACTCCTTCCCATTCCAATCCTGAGACCCTTCCGATATCATGAGATGTGATATCTCAAAGCTTCTAATATCAAACTTGAGACCCTCCCTATAGCATGAGATGTGATATCCAAGTCCTTCCCATTCCAATCCTGAGACCCTTCCTATAGCATGAGATGTGATATCTCAATGCTTCTAAAACCAAACCTGAGACCCTTCCTATTACATGAGATGGGAATATCCAACTCCTTCGCATACCAATCCTGAGACCCTTCCGATAGCAGAGATGTGATATCTCAATGCTTATACCAAACCTGAGACCCTTCCTATGGCATGAGATGTCATATACAACTCCTTCCCATTCCAATCCTGAGACCCCTCCTATAGCATGAGATGTGATATCTCAATGCTTATACCAAACCTGAGACCCTTCCTATAGCATGAGATGTGATATTCAACTTCTTCCCATTCCAATCCTAAGACCCTTCCTATAACATGAGATATGATGTCTCAATGCTTCTAATACCAAACCTGAGATCTTTCCTATAACATGAGATGTGATATCCAACTCCTTCTCATTCCAATCCTGAGACCCTTCCTATAACATGAGATGTGATATCTCAATGCTTATACCAAACCTGAGACCCTTCCTATAGCTTGAGATGTGATATCCAACTCCTTCCCATTCCAATCCTGAGACCCTTCCTATAGCATGAGATGTGATATCTCAAGGCCTCTATTATCAAACCTGAGATCCTTCCTCTAACATGAAATGTGATATCCAACTCCTTCCCCTTCCAAACCTGAGAGCCTTCCTATAGCATGAGATATGATATCCAAGTCCTTCCCATTCCAATCCTGAGACCCTTCCTATAACATGAAATGTGATATCCAACTCCTTCCCATTCCAACCTGAGACCCTTCCTATAGCATGAGATGGGATATCCAACTCCTTCCAAATCCAATACTGATACCCTTCCAATAGCATGAGATGTGATATCCCAATGCTTCTACCAAACCTGAGACCCATACTATGGCATAAGATGTGACATCAAACTCCTTCCCATTCCAATCCTGAGACCCTTCCTATAGCTTGAGATGTGATATCCAACTCCTTCCCATTCCAATTCTGAGACCCTTCCTATACCATGAGACTTGATATCTCAATGCTTCTAATACCAAACCTGAGACCCGTCCTATAACATGAGATGTGATATCCAAATCCTTCCCCTTCCAAACCTTAGACCCTTCCTTTATCATGAGATGTGATATCCAACTCCTTCCCATTCCAATCCTGAGACCCTTCCTATAGCATGAGATGTGATATCTCAATGCTTCTAATACCAAACCTGAGATCCTTCCGATAGCATGAGATGTGATATCTCAATGCTTCTAATACCAAACCTGAGATCCTTCCTATAACATGAGATGTGATATCCAAATCCTTCCCCTTCCGAATCTGAGACCCTCCCTTTAGCATGAGATGTGATATCCAACTCCTTCCCATTCCAATCCTGATACCCTTCTGATAGCATGAGATGTGATATCTCAATGCCTCTAATACCAAACCTGAGATCCTACCTCTAACATGAAATGTGATATCCAACTCCTTCCCTTTCCAAACCTGAGAGCCTTCCTACAGCATGAGATGTGATATCCAAGTCCTTCCCATTCCAATCCTAAAGCCCTTCCTATAACATGAGATGTCATATCCAACTCCTTCCCATTCCAACCTGAGACCCTTCCTATAGCATGAGATGTGATGTCTCAATGCTTCTAATACCAAACCTGAGATCCTTCCTATAACATGAGATGTGATATCCAACTCCTTCCATTCCAATCCTGAGACCTGTCCTATAGCATGAGATGTGATATCTCAATGCTTATACCAAACCTGAGACCCTTCCTATAGCATGAGATGTGATATCCAACTACTTCCCATTCCAATCCTGAGACCCTTCATATAGCATGAGATGTGATATCTCAATGCTTCTAATACCAAACCTGAGATCCTTCCTCTAACATGAAATGTGATATCCAACTCCTTCCCTTTCCAAACCTAAGAGCCTATCTATAGCATGAGATGTGATATCCAAGTCCTTCCCATTCCAATCCTTAGACCCTTCCTACAGCATGCAATATGATATCTCAATGATTCTAATAACAAACCTGAGACCCGTCCTATAGCATGAGATATGATATCCAAGTCCTTCCCATTCCAATCCTGAGACCCTTCCTATAACATGAAATGTGATATCCATCTCCTTCCCATTGCAACCTGAGACCCTTCCTATAGCATGAGATGGGATATCCAACTTCTTCCAAATCCAATACTGATACCCTTCCGATAGCATGAGATGTGATATCCCAATGCTTCTACCAAACCTGAGACCCATACTATGGCATGAGATGTGATATCAAACTCCTTCCCATTCCAATCCTGAGACCCTTCCTATAGCTTGAGGTGTGATATCCAACTCCTTCCCATTCCAATTCTGAGACCCTTCTTATACCATGAGACTTGATATCTCAATGCTTCTAATACCAAACCTGAGACCCGTCCTATAACATGAGATGTGATATCCAAATCCTTCCCCTTCCAAACCTTAGACCCTTCCTTTATCATGAGATGTGATATCCAACTCCTTCCCATTCCAATCCTGAGACCCTTCCGATATCATGAGATTTGTTATCTCAATGCTTCTAATATCAAACTTGAGACCCTCCCTATAGCATGAGATGTGACATCCAAGTCCTTCCCATTCCAATCCTGAGACCCTTCCTATAACATGAGATGTGATATCCAACTCCTTCCCATTCCAACCTGAGACACTTCCTATAGCATGAGAAGGGATATCTAACTCCTTCCCAATCCAATCCTGAGACCCTTCCGATAGCAGAGATGTGATATCTCAATGCTTATACCAAACCTGAGACCCTTCCTATGGCATGAGATGTGATATCCAACTCCTTGCCATTCAAATCCTGAGACCCTTCCTATAGCATGAGATGTGATATCTCTATGCTTCTAATACCAAACCTGAGACCCTTCCTATAACATGAGATGGGATATCCAACTCCTTCCCATTCCAATCCTGAGACCCTTCCGATAGCAGAGATGTGATATCTCAATGCTTATATCAAACCTGAGAACCTTCCTATGGCCTGAGATGTCATATACAACTCCTTCCCATTCCAATCCTGAGACCCTTCCTTTAGCATGAGATGTGATATCTCAATACTTATACCAAATCTGAGACCCTTCCTATCGCATGAGATGTGATATCCAATTCCTTCCCATTCCAATCCTGAGACCCTTCTTATAGCATGAGATGTGATATCTCAATGCTTATACCAAACCTGAGAGCCTACCTATAGCATGAGATGTGATATCCAAGTCCATCCCATTCCAATCCTTAGACCCTTCCTACAGCATGCGATGTGATATCTCAATGATTCTAATACCAAACCAGAGACTCTTCCTATAACATGAGATGGGATATCCAACTCCTTCCCATTCCAATCCTGAGCCGCTTCCGATAGCAGAGATGTGATATCTCCAATGCTTATACCAAACCTGAGACCCTTCCTATAACATGAGATGTGATATCCAACTCCTTCCCGTTCCAAACCTGAGACACTAACTATAGCATATGTGATATCCAACTCCTTCCCATTCCAAACATGAGACCCTTCCTATAGCATGAAAGTAATATCCAACTCCTACCCATTCCAATCCTGAGACCCTTCCTATAGCAAGAGATGTGATATCCAAATCCTTCCCATTCCAATCCTGAGACCCTTCCTATAACATGAGATGTGATATCCAACTCCTTCCCATTCCAACCTGAGACACTTCCTATAGCATGAGAAGGGATATCCAACTCCTTCCCAATCCAATCCTGAGACCCTTCCGATAGCAGAGATGTGACATCTCAATGCTTATACCAAACCTGAGACCCTTCCTATGGCATGAGATGTGATATCCAACTCCTTCCCAATCCAATCCTGAGACCCTTCCGATAGCAGAGACGTGATATCTCAATGCTTCTACCAAACCTGAGACCCTTCCTTTAGCATGAGATGTGATATCCAAATCCTTCACATTCCAATCCTGAGACCCTTCCTATAGCATGAGATGTGATATCTCAATGCTTCTAATACCAAACCTGAGATCCTTCCTATAACATGAGATGTGATATCCAATTCCTTCCCATTCCAAACCTGAGACCCTTCCTATTGGATGAGATGTGATATCCAACTCCTTCCCATTTCAACCCTGAGACCCTTCCTATAGCATGAGATGTGATGTCTCAATGCTTCTAATACCAAACCTGAGATCCTTCCTATAACATGAGATGTGATATCCAACTCCTTCCATTCCAATCCTGAGACCCGTCCTATAGCATGAGATGTGATATCTCAATGCTTATACCAAACCTGAGACCCTTCCTATCGCATGAGATGTGATATCCAACTGCTTCCCATTCCAATCCTGAGACCCTTCCTATAGCATGAGATGTGATATCTCAATGCTTCTAATACCAAACCTGAGATCCTTCCTCTAACATGAAATGTGATATCCAACTCCTTCCCTTTCCAAACCTAAGAGCCTATCTATAGCATGAGATGTGATATCCATCTCCTTCCCATTCCAACCTGAGACACTTCCTATAGCATGAGAAGGGATATCCAACTCCTTCCCAATCCAATCCTGAGACCCTTCCGATAGCAGAGATGTGACATCTCAATGCTTATACCAAACCTGAGACCCTTCCTATGGCATGAAATGTGATATCCAACTCCTTCCCAATCCAATCCTGAGACCCTTCCGATAGCAGAGACGTGATATCTCAATGCTTCTACCAAACCTGAGACCCTTTCATTAGCATGAGATGTGATATCCAAATCCTTCACATTCCAATCCTGAGACCCTTCCTATAGCATGAGATGTGATATCTCAATGCTTCTAATACCAAACCTGAGATCCTTCCTATAACATGAGATGTGATATCCAATTCCTTCCCATTCCAAACCTGAGACCCTTCCTATTGGATGAGATGTGATATCCAACTCCTTCCCATTCCAACCCTGAGACCCTTCCTATAGCATGAGATGTGATGTCTCAATGCTTCTAATACCAAACCTGAGATCCTTCCTATAACATGAGATGTGATATCCAACTCCTTCCATTCCAATCCTGAGACCCGTCCTATAGCATGAGATGTGATATCTCAATGCTTATACCAAACCTGAGACCCTTCCTATCGCATGAGATGTGATATCCAACTGCTTCCCATTCCAATCCTGAGACCCTTCCTATAGCATGAGATGTGATATCTCAATGCTTCTAATACCAAACCTGAGATCCTTCCTCTAACATGAAATGTGATATCCAAATCCTTCCCTTTCCAAACCTAAGAGCCTATCTATAGCATGAGATGTGATATCCAAGTCCTTCCCATTCCAACCCTTAGACCCTTCCTACAGCATGCAATATGATATCTCAATGATTCTAATAACAAACCTGAGACCCGTCCTATAACATGAGATGGGATATCCAACTCCTTCCCATTCCAATCCTGAGACACTTCCGATAGCAGAGATGTGATATCTCAATGCTTATACCAAACCTGAGACCCTTCCTATAACATGAGATGTGATATCCAAATCCTTCCCGTTCCAAACCTGAGATCCTTCCTTTAGCATGAGATGTGATATCCAGCACCTTCCCATTCCAATCCTGAGACACTTCCTATAGCATGAGATGTGATATCTCAATGCTTCTAATATCAAAACTGAGACCCTCCCTATAGCATGATATGTGATATCTAAGTCCTTCCCATTCCAATCCTGAGACCCTCCCTATAGCATGAGATGTGATATCCAACTCCTTCCCATTCCAATCCTGAGACCCTTCCTATAGCATGAGATATATCTCAATACTTCTAATACCAAACGTGAGATCCTTCCGATAACATGAGATGTGATATCCAAATCCTTCCCCTTCCAATCCTGAGACCCTCCCTTTAGCATGAGATGTGATATCCAACTCCTTCCTATTCCAATCCTGAGACTCTTCTGATAGCATGAGATGTGATATCTCAATGCTTCTAATACCAAACCTGAGATCCTTCCGATAGCATGAGATGTGATATCTCAATGCTTCTAATACCAAACCTGAGATCCTTCCTATAACATGAGATGTGATATCCAAATCCTTCCCCTTCCAAACCTGAGACCCTCCCTTTAGCATGAGATGTGATATCCAACTCCTTCCCATTCCATTCCTGAGACCCTTCTGATAGCATGAGATGTGATATCTCAATGCCTCTAATACCAAACCTGAGATCCTACCTCTAACATGAAATGTGATATCCAACTCTTTCCCCTTCCAAACCTGAGAGCCTTCCTATAGCATGAGATGTGATATCCAAGTCCTTCCCATTCCAATCCTGAGACCCTTCCTATAGCTTGAGATGTGATATCCAACTCCTTCCCATTCCAATTCTGAGACCCTTCCTATACTATGAGACTTGATATCTCAATGCTTCTAATACAAACGTGAGACCCGTAATATAACATGAGATGTGATATCCAAATCCTTCCCCTTCCAAACCTTAGACCCTTCCTTTATCATGAGATGTGATATCCAACTCCTTCCCATTCCAATCCTGAGACCCTTCCGATATCATGAGATGTGATATCTCAAAGCTTCTAATATCAAACTTGAGACCCTCCCTATAGCATGAGATGTGATATCCAAGTCCTTCCCATTCCAATCCTGAGACCCTTCCTATAGCATGAGATGTGATATCTCAATGCTTCTAATACCAAACCTGAGACCCTTCCTATAACATGAGATGGGAATATCCAACTCCTTCCCATTCCAATCCTGAGACCCTTCCGATAGCAGAGATGTGATATCTCAATGCTTATACCAAACCTGAGATCCTTCCTATAACATGAGATGTGATATCCAACTCCTTCCCATTCCAATCCTGAGACACTTCCTATAGCATGAGATGTGATATCTCACTGCTTATACCAAACCTGAGACCCTTCCCATAGCATGAGATGTGATATCAAACTCCTTCCCATTCCAATCCTCAGACCCTTCCTATAGCATGAGATGTGATATCTCAATGCTTCTAATATAAAACTTGAGACCCTACCTATAGCATGAGATGTGATATCCAAGTCCTTCCCATTACAATCCTGAGACACTTCCTATAGCATGAGATGTGATATCCAACTCCTTCCCATTCCAATCCTGAGACCCTTCCTATAGCATGAGATATGATATCTCAATACTTCTAATACCAAACGTGAGATCCTTCCGATAACATGAGATGTGATATCCAAATCCTTCCCCTTCCAAACCTGAGACCCTCCCTTTAGCATGAGATGTGATATCCAACTCCTTCCCATTCCAATCCTGAGACCCTTCTGATAGCATGAGATGTGATATCTCAATGCTTCTAATACCAAACCTGAGATCCTTCCGATAGCATGAGATGTGATATCTCAATGCTTCTAATACCAAACCTGAGATCCTTCCTATAACATGAGATGTGATATCCAAATCCTTCCCCTTCCAAACCTGAGACCCTCCCTTTAGCATGAGATGTGATATCCAACTCCTTCCCATTCCATTCCCGAGACCCTTCTGATAGCATGAGATGTGATATCTCAATGCCTCTAATACCAAACCTGAGATCCTACCTCTAACATGAAATGTGATATCCAACTCTTTCCGCTTCCAAACCTGAGAGCCTTCCTATAGCATGAGATGTGATATCCAAGTCCTTCCCATTCCAATCCTGTGACCCTTCCTATAGCTTGAGATGTGATATCCACCTCCTTCCCATTCCAATTCTGAGACCCTTCCTATACTCTGAGACTTGATATCCCAATGCTTCTAATACCAAACCTGAGACCCGTAATATAACATGAGATGTGATATCCAAATCCTTCCCCTTCCAAACCTTAGACCCTTCCTTTATCATGAGATGTGATATCCAACTCCTTCCCATTCCAATCCTGAGACCCTTCCGATATCATGAGATGTGATATCTCAAAGCTTCTAATATCAAACTTGAGACCCTCCCTATAGCATGAGATGTGATATCCAAGTCCTTCCCATTCCAATCCTGAGACCCTTCCTATAGCATGAGATGTGATATCTCAATGCTTCTAAAACCAAACCTGAGACCCTTCCTATTACATGAGATGGGAATATCCAACTCCTTCGCATACCAATCCTGAGACCCTTCCGATAGCAGAGATGTGATATCTCAATGCTTATACCAAACCTGAGACCCTTCCTATGGCATGAGATGTCATATACAACTTCTTCCCATTCCAATCCTGAGACCCCTCCTATAGCATGAGATGTGATATCTCAATGCTTATACCAAACCTGAGACCCTTCCTATAGCATGAGATGTGATATTCAACTTCTTCCCATTCCAATCCTAAGACCCTTCCTATAACATGAGATATGATGTCTCAATGCTTCTAATACCAAACCTGAGATCTTTCCTATAACATGAGATGTGATATCCAACTCCTTCCCATTCCAATCCTGAGACCCTTCCTATAGCATGAGATGTGATATCTCAATGCTTATACCAAACCTGAGACCCTTCCTATAGCTTGAGATGTGATATCCAACTCCTTCCCATTCCAATCCTGAGACCCTTCCTATAGCATGAGATGTGATATCTCAAGGCCTCTAATATCAAACCTGAGATCCTTCCTCTAACATGAAATGTGATATCCAACTCCTTCCCCTTCCAAACCTGAGAGCCTTCCTATAGCATGAGATATGATATCCAAGTCCTTCCCATTCCAATCCTGAGACCCTTCCTATAACATGAAATGTGATATCCAACTCCTTCCCATTCCAACCTGAGACCCTTCCTATAGCATGAGATGGGATATCCAACTCCTTCCAAATCCAATACTGATACCCTTCCAATAGCATGAGATGTGATATCCCAATGCTTCTACCAAACCTGAGACCCATACTATGGCATAAGATGTGACATCAAACTCCTTCCCATTCCAATCCTGAGACCCTTCCTATAGCTTGAGATGTGATATCCAACTCCTTCCCATTCCAATTCTGAGACCCTTCCTATACCATGAGACTTGATATCTCAATGCTTCTAATACCAAACCTGAGACCCGTCCTATAACATGAGATGTGATATCCAAATCCTTCCCCTTCCAAACCTTAGACCCTTCCTTTATCATGAGATGTGATATCCAACTCCTTCCCATTCCAATCCTGAGACCCTTCCTATAGCATGAGATGTGATATCTCAATGCTTCTAATACCAAACCTGAGATCCTTCCGATAGCATGAGATGTGATATCTCAATGCTTCTAATACCAAACCTGAGATCCTTCCTATAACATGAGATGTGATATCCAAATCCTTCCCCTTCCGAACCTGAGACCCTCCCTTTAGCATGAGATGTGATATCCAACTCCTTCCCATTCCAATCCTGATACCCTTCTGATAGCATGAGATGTGATATCTCAATGCCTCTAATACCAAACCTGAGATCCTACCTCTAACATCAAATGTGATATCCAACTCCTTCCCTTTCCAAACCTGAGAGCCTTCCTACAGCATGAGATGTGATATCCAAGTCCTTCCCATTCCAATCCTAAAGCCCTTCCTATAACATGAGATGTCATATCCAACTCCTTCCCATTCCAACCTGAGACCCTTCCTATAGCATGAGATGGGATATCCAACTCCTTCCAAAACCAATCCTGATACCCTTCCGATAGCATGAGATGTGATATCCCAATGCTTCTACAAAACCTGAGACCCATACCATGGCATGAGATGTGATATCAAACTCCCGTCCTATACCATGAGACTTGATATCTCAATGCTTCTAATACCAAACCTGAGACCGGTCCAATAACATGAGATGTGATATCCAAATCCTTCCCCTTCCAAACCTTAGACCCTTCCTTTATCATGAGATGTGATATCCAAGTCCTTCCCATTCCATTCCTGAGACCCTTCCTATAGCATGAGATGTGATATCTCAATGCTTCTAATACCAAACCTGAGACCCTTCCTATAACATGAGATGTGATATCCAAGTCCTTCCCATTTCAATCCTGAGACCCTTCCTATAGCATGAGATGTGATATCTCAATTCTTCTAATACCAAACCTGAGACCCTTCCTATAACATGAATTCTGATATCCAAGTCCTTCCCATTCCAATCCTGAGACCCTTCCAATAGCAGAGATGTGATATCTCAATGCTTCTAATATCAAACCGGAGACCTGTCCTATAACATGAGATGGGATATCCAACTCCTTCCCATTCCAAACCTGATACCCTTCCTATAGCATGAGATGTGATATCCAATTCCTTCCCATCCCAATCCTGAGACACCTCCGATAGCAGAGATGTGATATCTCAATGCTTATACCAAACCTGAGACTCTTCTTATAACATGAGATGTGATATCTAACTCCTTCCCGTTCCAAACCTGAGACCCTTCCTATAGCATGAGATGTGATATCCAAATCCTTCCCATTCCAATCCTGAGACCCTTCCTATAGCATGAGATGTGATATCTCAATGCTTATACTGAATCTGAGACCCTTCCTATAGCATGAGATGTGATATCCAACTCCTTCCCATTCCAATCCTGAGACCCTTATGATAGCATGAGATGTGATATCTCAATGCCTCTAATACCAAACCTGAGATACTTCCGATAGCATGAGATGTGATATCTCAATGCTTCTAATACCAAACCTGAGATCCTTCCTATAACATGAGATGTGATTTCCAAATCCTTCCCCTACCAAACCTGAGACCATCCCTTTAGCATGAGATGTGATATACAACTCCTTCCCATTCCAATCCTGAGACCCTTCTGATAGCATGAGATGTGATATCTCAATGCCTCTAATACCAAACCTGAGATCCTACCTCTAACATGAAATGTGATATCCATCTCCTTCCCTTTCCAAACCTGAGACCCTGCCTATAGCATGAGATGTGATATTCAAGTCCTTCCCATTCCAATCCTGAGACCCTTCCTATAGCATGTGATGTGATACCTCAATACTTATACCAAACCTGAGACCCTTCCTATGGCATGAGATGTCATATACAACTCCTTCCCATTCCAATCCTGAGACCCTTCCTATAGCATGAGATGTGATATCCAACTTCTTCCCATTCCAATCCTAAGACCCTTCCTATAACATGAGATGTGATGTCTCAATGCTTCTAATACCAAACCTGAGATCTTTCCTATAATATGAGATGTGATATCCAACTCCTTCCCATTCCAATCCTGAGACCCTTCCTATAGCATGAGATGTGATATCTCAATGCTTATACCAAACCTGAGACCCTTCCTATAGCTTGAGATGTGATATCGAACTCCTTCCCATTCCAATCCCGAGACCCTTCCTATAGCATGAGATGTGATATCTCAAGGCCTCTAATACCAAACCTGAGATCCTTCCTCTAACATGAAATGTGATATCCAACTCCTTCCCCTTCCAAACCTGAGAGCCTTCCTATAGCATGAGATATGATATCCAAGTCCTTCCCATTCCAATCCTGAGACCCTTCCTATAACATGAAATGTGATATCCAACTCCTTCCCATTCCAGCCTGAGACCCTTCCTATAGCATGAGATGGGATATCCAACTCCTTCCAAATCCAATACTGATACCCTTCCAATAGCATGCGATGTGATATCCCAATGCTTCTACCAAACCTGAGACCCATACTATGGCATAAGATGTGATATCAAACGCCTTCCCTTTCCAATCCTGAGACCCTTCCTATAGCTTGAGATGTGATATCCAACTCCTTCCCATTCCAATTCTGAGACCCTTCCTATACCATGAGACGTGATATCTCAATGCTTCTAATACCAAACCTGAGACCCGTCCTATAACATGAGATGTGATATCCAAATCCTTCCCCTTCCAAACCTTAGACCCTTCCTTTATCATGAGATGTGATATCCAACTCCTTCCCATTCCAATCCTGAGACCCTTCCGATATCATGAGATTTGTTATCTCAATGCTTCTAATATCAAACTTGAGACCCTCCCTATAGCATGAGATGTGACATCCAAGTCCTCCCCATTCCAATCCTGAGACCCTTCCTATAGCATAAGATGTGATATCTCAATGCTTCTAATACCAAACCTGAGACCCTTCCTATAACATGAGATGGGATATCCAACTCCTTCCCATTCCAATCCTGAGACCCTTCTGATAGCAGAGATGTGATATCTCAATGCGTATACCAACCTGAGACCCTTCCTATAACATGAGATGTGATATCCAACTCCTTCCCATTCCAAACCTGAGACCCTTCCTATAGCATATGTGATATCCAACTCCTTCCAATTCCAAACATGAGACCCTTCCCATAGCAAGAATGTAATATCCAACTCCTTCCCATTCCAATCCTGAGACCCTTCTGATAGCATGAAATGTGATATCTCAAAGCCTCTAATACCAAACCTGAGATCCTACCTCTAACATGAAATGTGATATCCAACTCTTTACCCTTCCAAACCTGAGAGCCTTCCTATAGCATGAGATGTGATATCCAAGTCCTTCCCATTCCAATCCTGAGACCCTTCCTATAGCTTGAGATGTGATATCCAACTCCTTCACATTCCAATTCTGAGACCCTTCCTATACTATGAGACTTGATATCTCAATGCTTCTAATACAAACGTGAGACCCGTAATATAACATGAGATGTGATATCCAAATCCTTCCCCTTCCAAACCTTAGACCCTTCCTTTATCATGAGATGTGATATCCAACTCCTTCCCATTCCAATCCTGAGACCCTTCCGATATCATGAGATGTGATATCTCAAAGCTTCTAATATCAAACTTGAGACCCTCCCTATAGCATGAGATGTGATATCCAAGTCCTTCCCATTCCAATCCTGAGACCCTTCCTATAGCATGAGATGTGATATCTCAATGCTTCTAATACCAAACCTGAGACCCTTCCTATAACATGAGATGGGAATATCCAACTCCTTCCCATTCCAATCCTGAGACCCTTCCGATAGCAGAGATGTGATATCTCAATGCTTATACCAAACCTGAGATCCTTCCTATAACATGAGATGTGATATCCAACTCCTTCCCATTCCAATCCTGAGACACTTCCTATAGCATGAGATGTGATATCTCACTGCTTATACCAAACCTGAGACCCTTCCCATAGCATGAGATGTGATATCCAACTCCTTCCCATTCCAATCCTCAGACCCTTCCTATAGCATGAGATGTGATATCTCAATGCTTCTAATATAAAACTTGAGACCCTACCTATAGCATGAGATGTGATATCCAAGTCCTTCCCATTACAATCCTGAGACACTTCCTATAGCATGAGATGTGATATCCAACTCCTTCCCATTCCAATCCTGAGACCCTTCCTATAGCATGAGATATGATATCTCAATACTTCTAATACCAAACGAGAGATCCTTCCGATAACATGAGATGTGATATCCAAATCCTTCCCCTTCCAAACCTGAGACCCTCCCTTTAGCATGAGATGTGATATCCAACTCCTTCCCATTCCAATCCTGAGACCCTTCTGATAGCATGAGATGTGATATCTCAATGCTTCTAATACCAAACCTGAGATCCTTCCGATAGCATGAGATGTGATATCTCAATGCTTCTAATACCAAACCTGAGATCCTTCCTATAACATGAGATGTGATATCCAAATCCTTCCCCTTCCAAACCTGAGACCCTCCCTTTAGCATGAGATGTGATATCCAACTCCTTCCCATTCCATTCCCGAGACCCTTCTGATAGCATGAGATGTGATATCTCAATGCCTCTAATACCAAACCTGAGATCCTACCTCTAACATGAAATGTGATATCCAACTCTTTCCCCTTCCAAACCTGAGAGCCTTCCTATAGCATGAGATGTGATATCCAAGTCCTTCCCATTCCAATCCTGAGACCCTTCCTATAGCTTGAGATGTGATATCCACCCTTCCCATTCCAATTCTGAGACCCTTCCTATACTCTGAGACTTGATATCTCAATGCTTCTAATACCAAACCTGAGACCCGTAATATAACATGAGATGTGATATCCAAATCCTTCCCCTTCCAAACCTTAGACCCTTCCTTTATCATGAGATGTGATATCCAACTCCTTCCCATTCCAATCCTGAGACCCTTCCGATATCATGAGATGTGATATCTCAAAGCTTCTAATATCAAACTTGAGACCCTCCCTATAGCATGAGATGTGATATCCAAGTCCTTCCCATTCCAATCCTGAGACCCTTCCTATAGCATGAGATGTGATATCTCAATGCTTCTAAAACCAAACCTGAGACCCTTCCTATTACATGAGATGGGAATATCCAACTCCTTCGCATACCAATCCTGAGACCCTTCCGATAGCAGAGATGTGATATCTCAATGCTTATACCAAACCTGAGACCCTTCCTATGGCATGAGATGTCATATACAACTCCTTCCCATTCCAATCCTGAGACCCCTCCTATAGCATGAGATGTGATATCTCAATGCTTATACCAAACCTGAGACCCTTCCTATAGCATGAGATGTGATATTCAACTTCTTCCCATTCCAATCCTAAGACCCTTCCTATAACATGAGATATGATGTCTCAATGCTTCTAATACCAAACCTGAGATCTTTCCTATAACATGAGATGTGATATCCAACTCCTTCTCATTCCAATCCTGAGACCCTTCCTATAACATGAGATGTGATATCTCAATGCTTATACCAAACCTGAGACCCTTCCTATAGCTTGAGATGTGATATCCAACTCCTTCCCATTCCAATCCTGAGACCCTTCCTATAGCATGAGATGTGATATCTCAAGGCCTCTATTATCAAACCTGAGATCCTTCCTCTAACATGAAATGTGATATCCAACTCCTTCCCCTTCCAAACCTGAGAGCCTTCCTATAGCATGAGATATGATATCCAAGTCCTTCCCATTCCAATCCTGAGACCCTTCCTATAACATGAAATGTGATATCCAACTCCTTCCCATTCCAACCTGAGACCCTTCCTATAGCATGAGATGGGATATCCAACTCCTTCCAAATCCAATACTGATACCCTTCCAATAGCATGAGATGTGATATCCCAATGCTTCTACCAAACCTGAGACCCATACTATGGCATAAGATGTGACATCAAACTCCTTCCCATTCCAATCCTGAGACCCTTCCTATAGCTTGAGATGTGATATCCAACTCCTTCCCATTCCAATTCTGAGACCCTTCCTATACCATGAGACTTGATATCTCAATGCTTCTAATACCAAACCTGAGACCCGTCCTATAACATGAGATGTGATATCCAAATCCTTCCCCTTCCAAACCTTAGACCCTTCCTTTATCATGAGATGTGATATCCAACTCCTTCCCATTCCAATCCTGAGACCCTTCCTATAGCATGAGATGTGATATCTCAATGCTTCTAATACCAAACCTGAGATCCTTCCGATAGCATGAGATGTGATATCTCAATGCTTCTAATACCAAACCTGAGATCCTTCCTATAACATGAGATGTGATATCCAAATCCTTCCCCTTCCGAATCTGAGACCCTCCCTTTAGCATGAGATGTGATATCCAACTCCTTCCCATTCCAATCCTGATACCCTTCTGATAGCATGAGATGTGATATCTCAATGCCTCTAATACCAAACCTGAGATCCTACCTCTAACATGAAATGTGATATCCAACTCCTTCCCTTTCCAAACCTGAGAGCCTTCCTACAGCATGAGATGTGATATCCAAGTCCTTCCCATTCCAATCCTAAAGCCCTTCCTATAACATGAGATGTCATATCCAACTCCTTCCCATTCCAACCTGAGACCCTTCCTATAGCATGAGATGGGATATCCAACTCCTTCCAAAACCAATCCTGATACCCTTCCGATAGCATGAGATGTGATATCCCAATGCTTCTACAAAACCTGAGACCCATACCATGGCATGAGATGTGATATCAAACTCCCGTCCTATACCATGAGACTTGATATCTCAATGCTTCTAATACCAAACCTGAGACCGGTCCAATAACATGAGATGTGATATCCAAATCCTTCCCCTTCCAAACCTTAGACCCTTCCTTTATCATGAGATGTGATATCCAAGTCCTTCCCATTCCATTCCTGAGACCCTTCCTATAGCATGAGATGTGATATCTCAATGCTTCTAATACCAAACCTGAGACCCTTCCTATAACATGAGATGTGATATCCAAGTCCTTCCCATTTCAATCCTGAGACCCTTCCTATAGCATGAGATGTGATATCTCAATGCTTCTAATACCAAACCTGAGACCCTTCCTATAACATGAATTCTGATATCCAAGTCCTTCCCATTCCAATCCTGAGACCCTTCCAATAGCAGAGATGTGATATCTCAATGCTTCTAATATCAAACCTGAGACCTGTCCTATAACATGAGATGGGATATCCAACTCCTTCCCATTCCAAACCTGATACCCTTCCTATAGCATGAGATGTGATATCCAATTCCTTCCCATCCCAATCCTGAGACACCTCCGATAGCAGAGATGTGATATCTCAATGCTTATACCAAACCTGAGACTCTTCCTATAACATGAGATGTGATATCTAACTCCTTCCCGTTCCAAACCTGAGACCCTTCCTATAGCATGAGATGTGATATCCAACTCCTTCCCATTCCAATCCTGAGACCCTGCCTATAGCATGAGATGTGATATCTCAATGCTTATACTGAATCTGAGACCCTTCCTATAGCATGAGATGTGATATCCAACTCCTTCCCATTCCAATCCTGAGACCCTTATGATAGCATGAGATGTGATATCTCAATGCCTCTAATACCAAACCTGAGATACTTCCGATAGCATGAGATGTGATATCTCAATGCTTCTAATACCAAACCTGAGATCCTTCCTATAACATGAGATGTGATTTCCAAATCCTTCCCCTACCAAACCTGAGACCATCCCTTTAGCATGAGATGTGATATACAACTCCTTCCCATTCCAATCCTGAGACCCTTCTGATAGCATGAGATGTGATATCTCAATGCCTCTAATACCAAACCTGAGATCCTACCTCTAACATGAAATGTGATATCCATCTCCTTCCCTTTCCAAACCTGAGACCCTGCCTATAGCATGAGATGTCATATACGACTCCTTCCCATTCCAATCCTGAGACCCTTCCTATAGCATGAGATCTGATATCTCAATGCTTATACCAAACCTGAGACCCTTCCTATAGCATGAGATGTGATATCCAACTTCTTCCCATTCCAATCCTAAGACCCTTCCTATAACATGAGATGTGATGTCTCAATGCTTCTAATACCAAACCTGAGATCTTTCCTATAATATGAGATGTGATATCGAACTCCTTCCCATTCCAATCCTGAGACCCTTCCTATAGCATGAGATGTGATATCTCAATGCTTATACCAAACCTGAGACCCTTCCTATAGCTTGAGATGTGATATCGAACTCCTTCCCATTCCAATCCCGAGACCCTTCCTATAGCATGAGATGTGATATCTCAAGGCCTCTAATACCAAACCTGAGATCCTTCCTCTAACATGAAATGTGATATCCAACTCCTTCCCCTTCCAAACCTGAGAGCCTTCCTATAGCATGAGATATGATATCCAAGTCCTTCCCATTCCAATCCTGAGACCCTCCCTATAACATGAAATGTGATATCCAACTCCTTCCCATTCCAACCTGAGACCCTTCCTATAGCATGAGATGGGATATCCAACTCCTTCCAAATCCAATACTGATACCCTTCCAATAGCATGCGATGTGATATCCCAATGCTTCTACCAACCCTGAGACCCATACTATGGCATAAGATGTGATATCAAACGCCTTCCCTTTCCAATCCTGAGACCCTTCCTATAGCTTGAGATGTGATATCCAACTCCTTCCCATTCCAATTCTGAGACCCTTCCTATACCATGAGACTTGATATCTCAATGCTTCTAATACCAAACCTGAGACCCGTCCTATAACATGAGATGTGATATCCAAATCCTTCCCCTTCCAAACCTTAGACCCTTCCTTTATCATGAGATGTGATATCCAACTCCTTCCCATTCCAATCCTGAGACCCTTCCGATATCATGAGATTTGTTATCTCAATGCTTCTAATATCAAACTTGAGACCCTCCCTATAGCATGAGATGTGACATCCAAGTCCTCCCCATTCCAATCCTGAGACCCTTCCTATAGCATAAGATGTGATATCTCAATGCTTCTAATACCAAACCTGAGACCCTTCCTATAACATGAGATGGGATATCCAACTCCTTCCCATTCCAATCCTGAGACCCTTCCGATAGCAGAGATGTGATATCTCAATGCGTATACCAACCTGAGACCCTTCCTATAACATGAGATGTGATATCCAACTCCTTCCCATTCCAAACCTGAGACCCTTCCTATAGCATATGTGATATCCAACTCCTTCCAATTCCAAACATGAGACCCTTCCCATGGCAAAAATGTAATATCCAACTCCTTCCCATTCCAATCCTGAGACCATTCCTATAGCATGAGATGTGATATCTCAATGCTTCTAATACCAAACCTGAGATCCTTCCTATGACATGAGATGTGCTATCCAATTCCTTCCCATTCCAAACCTGAGACCCTTCCTACAGCATGCAATGTGATATCTCAATGCTTCTAATACCAAACCTGAGACCAGTCCTATAACATGAGATGGGATATCCAACTCCTTCCCGTTCCAATCCTGAGACACTTCCGATTGCAGAGATTTGATATCTCAATGCTTACACCAAACCTGAGACTCTTCCTATAACATGAGATGTGATATCCAACTCCTTCCCGTTCCAAACCTGAGACCCTTCCTATAGCATGAGATGTGATATCCAAATCCTTCCCATCCCAATCCTGAGACACTTCCAATTGCAGAGATGTGATATCTCAATGCTTATACCAAACCTGAGACTCTTCCTATAACACGAGATGTGATATCCAACTCCTTCCCGTTCCAAACCTGAGACCCTTCCTATAGCATGAGATGTGATATCCAACTCCTTCCCATTCCAATCCTGAGACCTTTCCAATAGCATGAGATGTGATATCTCAATGCCTCTAATACCAAACCTGAGATCCTTCCTATAACATGTGATGTGATATTCAAATCCTTCCCCTTCCAAACCTGAGACCCTCACTTTAGCATGAGATGTGATATACAACTCCTTCCCATTCCAATCCTGAGACCCTTCTGATAGCATGAGATGTGATATCTCAATGCCTCTAATACCAAACCTGAGATCCTACCTCTAACATGAAATGTGATATCCATCTCCTTCCCTTTCCAAACCTGAGACCCTGCCTTTAGCATTAGCTGTGATATCCAAGTCCTTCCCATTCCAATCATGAGACCCTTCCTATAGCATGTGATGTGATATCTCAATGCTTATACCAAACCTGAGACCCTTCTTATGGCATGAGATGTCATATACAACTCCTTCCCATTCCAATCCTGGGACCCTTCCTATAGCATGAGATGTGATATCTCAATGCTTATACCAAACCTGAGACCCTTCCTATAGCATGAGATATGATATCTCAAGGCCTCTAATACCAAACCTGAGATCCTTCCTCTAACATGAGATGTGATATCCAACTCCTTCCCGTTCCAAACCTGAGACACTTCCTATAGCATATGTGATATCCAACTCCTTCCATTCCAAACATGAGACCCTTCCTATAGCAAGAATGTAATATCCAACTCCTACCCATTCCAATCCTGAGACCCTTCCTATAGCAAGAGATGTGATATCCAAATCCTTCCCATTCCAATCCTGAGACCCTTCCTATAACATGAGATGTGATATCCAACTCCTTCCCATTCCAACCTGAGACACTTCCTATAGCATGAGAAGGGATATCCAACTCCTTCGCAATCCAATCCGGAGACCCTTCCGATAGCAGAGATGTGATATCTCAATGCTTATACCAAACCTGAGACCCTTCCTATGGCATGATATGTGATATCCAACTCCTTGCCATTCAAATCCTGAGACCCTTTTATAGCATGGGAAGGGATATCCAACTCCTTCCCAATCCAATCCTGAGACCCTTCCGATAGCAGAGATGTGATATCTCAACGCTTCTACCAAACCTGAGACCCTTCCTTTAGCATGAGATGTGATATCCAAATCCTTCGCATTCCAATCCTGAGACCCTTCCTATAGCATGAGATGTGATATCTCAATGGTTCTAATACCAAACCTGAAATCCTTCCTATAACATGAGATGTGATATCCAATTCCTTCCCATTCCAAACCTGAGACCCTTCCTATAACATGAAATGTGATATCTCAAGGCCTCTAATACCAAACCTGAGATCCTTCCTCTAACATGAAATGTGATATCCAACTCCTTCCCATTCCAAACCTGAGACCCTTCCTATAACATGAAATGTGATATCCAACTCCATCCCATTCCAACCTGAGACCTTTCCTATAGCATGAGATGGGATATCCAACTCCTTCCAAATCCAATACTGATACCATTCCGATAGCATGAGATGTGATATCCCAATGCTTCTACCAAATCTGAGACCCATACTATGGCATGAGATGTGATATCAAACTCCTTCCCATTCCAATCCTGAGACCCTTCCTAAAGCTTGAGATGTGATATCCAATTTCTTCCCATTCCAATTCTGAGACCCTTCCTATACCATGAGACTTGACATCTCAATGCTTCTAATACCAAACCTGAGACCCGTCCTATAACATGAGATGTGATATCCAAATCCTTCCCCTTCCAAACCTTAGACCCTTCCTTTATCATGAGATGTGATATCCAACTCCTTCCCATTCCAATCCTGAGACCCTTCCGATATCATGAGATTTGTTATCTCAATGCTTCTAATATCAAACCTGAGACCCTCCCTATAGCATGAGATGTGACATCCAAGTCCTCCCCATTCCAATCCTGAGACCCTTCCTATAGCATGAGATGTGATATCTCAATGCTTCTAGTACCAAACCTGAGACCCTTCCTATAACATGAGATGGGATATCCAACTCAGATGGGATATCCAACTCCTTCCCATTCCAATCCTGAGACCCTTCCGATAGCAGAGATGTGATATCTCAATGCTTATATCAAACCTGAGACCCTTCCTATGGCCTGAGATGTCATATACAACTCCTTCCCGTTCCAATCCTGAGACCCTTCCTATAGCATGAGATGTGATATCTCAATGCTTATACCAAATCTGAGACCCTTCCTGTAGCATGAGATGTGATATCCAACTCCTTCCCATTTCAATCCTGAGACCCTTCCTATAGCATGAGATGTGATGTCTCAATGCTTCTAGTACCAAACCTGAGATCCTTCCTATAACATGAGATGTGATATCCAACTCCTTCCCATTCCAATCCTGAGACCCTTATGATAGCATGAGATGTGATATCTCAATGCCTCTTATACCAAACCTGAGATCCTTCCGATAGCATGAGATGTGATATCTCAATGCTTCTAATACCAAACCTGAGACCCTGCCTATAGCATGAGATGTGATATCCAGGTCCTTCCCATTCCAATCCTGAGACCCTTCCTATAGCATGTGATGTGATATCTCAATGCTTATACCAAACCTGAGACCCTTCCTATGGCATGAGATGTCATATACAACTCCTTCCCATTCCAATCCTGAGACCCTTCCTATAGCATGAGATGTGATATCTCAATGCTTATACCAAACCTGAGACCCTTCCTATAGCATGAGATGTGATATCCAACTTCTTCCCATTCCAATCCAGAGACCCTTCCTATAGCATGAGATGTGATATCTCAATGCTTATACCAAACCTGAGACCCTTCCTATAGCTTGAGAAGTGATATCCAACTCCTTCCCATTCCAATCCTGTGACCCTTCCGATAGCATGAGATGTGATATCTCAAGGCCTCTAATACCAAACCTGAGATCCTTCCTCTAACATGAAATGTGATATCCAACTCCTTCCCTTTCCAAACCTGAGAACCTTCCTATAGCATGAGATATGATATCCAACTCCTTCCCATTCCAACCTGAGACCCTTCCTATAGCATGAGATGGGATATCCAACTCCTTCCAAATCCAATACTGATACCCTTCCGATAGCATGAGATGTGATATCCCAATGCTGCTACCAAACCTGAGAACCATACTATGGCATGAGATGTGATATCAAACTCCTTCCCATTCCAATCCTGAGATGCTTCCTATAGCTTGAGATGTGATATCCAACTCCTTCCCATTCCAATTCTGAGACCCTTCTTATACCATGAGACTTGATATCTCAATGCTTCTAATACCAAACCTGAGACCCGTCCTATAACATGAGATGTGATATCCAAATCCTTCCCCTTCCAAACCTTAGACTCTTCCTTTATCATGAGATGTGATATCCAACTCCTTCCCATTCCAATCCTGAGACCCTTCCGATATCATGAGATTTGTTATCTCAATGCTTCTAATATCAAACTTGAGACCCTCCCTATAGCATGAGATGTGACATCCAAGTCCTTCCCATTCCAATCCTGAGACCCTTCCTATAGCATGAGATGTGATATCTCAATGCTTCTAATACCAAACCTGAGACCTCATGCTAAAGGGAGGGTCTCAGGTTTGAAAGGGGAAGGATTTGGATATCACATCTCATGTTATAGGAAGGATCTCAGGATTGGTATTAGAAGCATTGAGATATCACATCTCATGCTATCGGAAGGATCTCAGGTTTGGTATTAGAAGCATTGAGATATCACATCTCATGCTATCGGAAGGATCTCAGGTTTGGCATTAGAAGCATTGAGATATCACATCTCATGCTATAGCAAGGGTCTCAGGTTTTGAACGGGAAGGAGTTGGATATCCCATCTCATGTTATAGGACTGGTCTCAGGTTTGGTATTAGAAGCATTGAGATATCACATTGCATGTTGTAGGAAGGGTCTCAGGTTTAGAATGGGATGGAATTGGATATCACATCTCATGTCATAGGAAGGATCTCAGGTTTGGTATTAGAAGCATTGAGATATCACATCTCATGCTATAGGAATGGTCTCAGGATTGGAATGGGAAGGAGTTGGATATTACATTCTTGCTATAGGAAGGGTCTCATGTTTGGAATGGGAAGGAGTTGGATATCACATATGGTATAGGAAGGGTCTCAGGTTTGGAACGGGAAGGAGTTGGATATCACATCTCATGTTGAAGGAAGCGTCTCAGGTTTGATATAAGCATTGAGATATCACATCTCTGCTATCGGAAGTGTCTCAGGATTGGAATGGGAAGAAGTTGGATATCCCATCTCATGTTATAGGATGGGTCTCAGGTTTGTTATTAGAATCATTGAGATATCATATTGCATGCTGTAGGAAGGGTCTAAGGATTGGAATGGGAAGGACTTGGATATCACATCTCATGCTATAGGTAGGCTCTCAGGTTTGGAAAGGGAAGGCGTTGGATATCACATCTCATGCTATAGGAAGGGTCTCAGGATTGGAATGGGAAGGAGTTGGATATCACATCTCATGCTATAGGAAGGGTCTCAGGTTTGGTATAAGCATTGAGATATCACATCTCTGCTATCGGAAGGGTCTCAGGATTGGAATGGGAAGGACTTAGATATCACATCTCATGCTATAGGGAGGTCTCAGTATTGATATTAGAAGCATTGAGATATCACATCTCAAGCTATCGGAAGGGTCTCAGGATTGGAATGGGAAGGAGTTGGATATCACATCTCATGCTATAGGAAGGGTCTCAGGTTAGGAACGGGAAGGAGTTGGATATCACATCTCATGTTATAGGAAGAGTCTCATGCTAAGACCTGATAGACCCTTCCTATAACATGAGATGGGAATATCCAACTCCTTCTCATTCCAATCCTGAGACCCTTCCCATAGCAGAGATGTGATATCTCAATGCTTATACCAAACCTGAGACCCTTCCTATAGCATGAGATGTGATATCCAACTCCTTCCCATTCCAATACTGAGACCCTTCCTATAGCATGAGATGTGATATCTCAATGCTTCTAATATCAAACTTGAGACCCTCCCTATAGCATGAGATGTGATATCCAAGTCCTTCCCATTCCAATCCTGAGACACTTCCTATAGCATGAGATGTGATATCTCAATGCTTCTAATACCAAACCTGAGACTCTTCCTATAACATGAGATGGGATATCCAACTCCTTCCCATTACAATCCTGAGACCCTTCCGAAAGCAGAGATGTGATATCTCAATGCTTATACCAAACCTGAGACCCTTCCTATGGCATGAGATGTCATATACAGATCCTTCCCATTCCAATCCTGAGACCCTTCCTATAGCATGAGATGTGATATCTCAATGCTTATACCAAACCTAAAACCCTTCCTATAGCATGAGATGTGATATCCAACTCCTTCCCATTCCAATCCTGAGACCATTCCTATAGCATGAGATGTGATATCCAATGGCTCTAATATCAAACCTGAGATCCTTCCTCTAACATTAAATGTGATATCCAACTCCTTCCCTTTCCAAACCTGAGAGCCTACCTATAGCATGAGATGTGATATCCAAGTCCTTCCCATTCCAATCCTTAGACCCTTCCTACAGCATGCAATATGATATCTCAATGATTCTAATAACAAACCTGAGACCCGTCCTATAACATGAGATGTGATATCCAACTCCTTCCCATTCCAATCCTGAGACACTTCCGATAGCAGAGATGTGATATCTCAATGCTTCTAATACCAAACCTGAGACCAGTCCTATAACATGAGATGGGATATCCAACTCCTTCCCGTTCCAAACCTGAGACCCTTCCTATAGCATGAGATGTGATATCCAACTCCTTCCCATTCCAATCCTGAGACCCTTATGATAGCATGAGATGTGATATCTCAATGCCTCTAATACCAAATCTGAGATTTTTCCGATAGCATGAGATGTGATATCTCAATGCTTCTTATACCAAACCTGAGATCCTTCCTATAACATGAGATGTGATATCCAAATCCTTCCCCTTCCAAACCTGAGACCCTCCCTTTAGCATGAGATGTGATATCCAACTCCTTCCCATTCCAACCTGAGACCCTTCCTATAGCATGAGATGGGATATCCAACTCCTTGGAATTCCAATCCTGATACCCTTCCGATAGCATGAGATTTGATATCCCAATGCTTATACCAAACCTGAGACCCATACTATGGCATGAGATGTGATATCAAACTCCTTCCCATTCTAATCCTGAAATCCTGAGACCCTTCCTATAGCTTGAGATGTGATATCCAACTCCTTCCCATTCCAATTCTGAGACCCTTCCTATACCATGAGACTTGATATCTCAATGCTTCTAATACCAAACCTGAGACCTGTCCTATAACATGAGATGTGATATCCAAATCCTTCCCCTTCCAAACCTTAGACCCTTCCTTTATCATGAGATGTGATATCCAACTCCTTCCCATTCCAATCCTGAGACCCTTCCGATATCATGAGATGTGATATCTCAATGCTTCTAATATCAAACTCGAGACCCTCCCTATAGCATGAGATGTGATATCCAAGTCCTTCCCATTCCAATCCTGAGACCCTTCCTATAGCATGGGATGTGATGTCTCAATGCTTCTAATACCAAACCTGAGACCCTTCCTATAACATGAGATGGGAATATCCAACTCCTTCCCATTATAATCCTGAGACCCTTCCGATAGCAAACATGTGATATCTCAATGCTTATACCAAACCTGAGATCCTTCCTATAACATGAGATGTGATATCCAACTCCTTCCCATTCCAATCCTGAGACACTTCCTATAGCATGAGATGTGATATCTCACTGCTTATACCAAACCTGAGACCCTTCCTATAGCATGAGATGTGATATCCAAGTCCTTCCCATTCCAATCCTGAGACACTTCCTATAGCATGAGATGTGATATCTCAATGCTTCTAATACCAAACCTGAGACCCTTCCTATGGCATGAGATGTCATATACAGATCCTTCCCATTCCAATCCTGAGACCCTTCCTATAGCATGAGATCTGATATCTCAATGCTTATACCAAACCTAAAACCCTTCCTATAGCATGAGATGTGATATCCAACTCCTTCCAATTCCAATCCTGAGACCCTTCCTATAGCATGAGATGTGATATCCAATGGCTCTAATATCAAACCTGAGATCCTTCCTCTAACATTAAATGTGATATCCAACTCCTTCCCTTTCCAAACCTGAGAGCCTACCTATAGCATGAGATGTGATATCCAAGTCCTTCCATTCCAATCCTTAGACCCTTCCTACAGCATGCAATATGATATCTCAATGATTCTAATAACAAACCTGAGACCCGTCCTATAACATGAGATGTGATATCCAACTCCTTCCCATTCCAATCCTGAGACACTTCCGATAGCAGAGATGTGATATCTCAATGCTTCTAATACCAAACCTGAGACCAGTCCTATAACATGAGATGGGATATCCAACTCCTTCCCGTTCCAAACCTGAGACCCTTCCTATAGCATGAGTTGTGATATCCAACTCCTTCCCATCCCAATCCCGAGACACTTCCGATTGCAGAGATTTGATATCTCAATGCTTATACCAAACCGGAGACTCTTCCTATAACATGAGATGATATCCAACTCCTTCCCGTTCCAAACCTGAGACCCTTCCTATAGCATGAGATGTGATATCCAACTCCTTCCCATTCCAATCCTGAGACCCTTATGATAGCATGAGATGTGATATCTCAATGCCTCTAATACCAAATCTGAGATTCTTCCGATAGCATGAGATGTGATATCTCAATGCTTCTTATACCAAACCAGAGATCCTTCCTATAACATGAGATGTGATATCCAAATCCTTCCCCTTCCAAACCTGAGACCCTCCCTTTAGCATGAGATGTGATATCCAACTCCTTCCCATTCTAACCTGAGACCCTTCCTATAGCATGAGATGGGATATCCAACTCCTTGGAATTCCAATCCTGATACCCTTCCGATAGCATGAGATTTGATATCCCAATGCTTATACCAAACCTGAGACCCATACTATGGCATGAGATGTGATATCAAACTCCTTCCCATTCCAATCCTGAGACCCTTCCTATAGCTTGAGATGTGATATCCAACTCCTTCCCATTCCAATTCTGAGACCCTTCCTATACCATGAGACTTGATATCTCAATGCTTCTAATACCAAACCTGAGACCCGTCCTATAACATGAGATGTGATATCCAAATCCTTCCCCTTCCAAACCTTAGACCCTTCCTTTATCATGAGATGTGATATCCAACTCCTTCCCATTCCAATCCTGAGACCCTTCCGATATCATGAGATGTGATATCTCAATGCTTCTAATATCAAACTCGAGACCCTCCCTATAGCATGAGATGTGATATCCAAGTCCTTCCAATTCCAATCCTGAGACCCTTCCTATAGCATGAGATGTGATGTCTCAATGCATCTAATACCAAACCTGAGACCCTTCCTATAACATGAGATGGGAATATCCAACTCCTTCCCATTCCAATCCTGAGACCCTTCCGAAAGCAGAGATGTGATATCTCAATGCTTATACCAAACCTGAGACCCTTCCTATGGCATGAGATGTCATATACAGATCCTTCCCATTCCAATCCTGAGACCCTTCCTATAGCATGATATGTGATATCTCAATGCTTATACCAAACCTAAAACCCTTCCTATAGCATGAGATGTGATATCCAACTCCTTCCCATTCCAATCCTGAGACCATTCCTATAGCATGAGATGTGATATCCAATGGCTCTAATATCAAACCTGAGATCCTTCCTCTAACATTAAATGTGATATCCAACTCCTTCCCTTTCCAAACCTGAGAGCCTACCTATAGCATGAGATGTGATATCCAAGTCCTTCCCATTCCAATCCTTAGACCCTTCCTACAGCATGCAATATGATATCTCAATGATTCTAATAACAAACCTGAGACCCGTCCTATAACATGAGATGTGATATCCAACTCCTTCCCATTCCAATCCTGAGACACTTCCGATAGCAGAGATGTGATATCTCAATGCTTCTAATACCAAACCTGAGACCAGTCCTATAACATGAGATGGGATATCCAACTCCTTCCCGTTCCAAACCTGAGACCCTTCCTATAGCATGAGATGTGATATCCAACTCCTTCCCATCCCAATCCTGAGACACTTCCGATTGCAGAGATTTGATATCTCAATGCTTATACCAAACCTGAAACTCTTCCTATAACATGAGATGTGATATCCAACTCCTTCCCATTCCAAACCTGAGACCCTTCCTATAGCATGAGATGTGATATCCAACTCCTTCCCATTCCAATCCTGAGACCCTTATGATAGCATGAGATGTGATATCTCAATGCCTCTAATACCAAATCTGAGATTCTTCCGATAGCATGAGATGTGATATCTCAATGCTTCTTATACCAAACCTGAGATCCTTCCTATAACATGAGATGTGATATCCAAATCCTTCCCTTTCCAAACCTGAGACCCTCCCTTTAGCATGAGATGTGATATCCAACTCCTTCCCATTCCGACCTGAGACCCTTCCTATAGCATGAGATGGGATATCCAACTCCTTGGAATTCCAATCCTGATACCCTTCCGATAGCATGAGATTTGATATCCCAATGCTTATACCAAACCTGAGACCCATACTATGGCATGAGATGTGATATCAAACTCCTTCCCATTCTAATCCTGAAATCCTGAGACCCTTCCTATAGCTTGAGATGTGATATCCAACTCCTTCCCATTCCAATTCTGAGACCCTTCCTATACCATGAGACTTGATATCTCAATGCTTCTAATACCAAACCTGAGACCCGTCCTATAACATGAGATGTGATATCCAAATCCTTCCCCTTCCAAACCTTAGACCCTTCCTTTATCATGAGATGTGATATCCAACTCCTTCCCATTCCAATCCTGAGACCCTTCCGATATCATGAGATGTGATATCTCAATGCTTCTAATATCAAACTCGAGACCCTCCCTATAGCATGAGATGTGATATCCAAGTCCTTCCCATTCCAATCCTGAGACCCTTCCTATAGCATGAGATGTGATGTCTCAATGCTTCTAATACCAAACCTGAGACCCTTCCTATAACATGAGATGGGAATATCCAACTCCTTCCCATTCCAATCCTGAGACCCTTCCGATAGCAAACATGTGATATCTCAATGCTTATACCAAACCTGAGATCCTTCCTATAACATGAGATGTGATATCCAACTCCTTCCCATTCCAATCCTGAGACACTTCCTATAGCATGAGATGTGATATCTCACTGCTTATACCAAACCTGAGACCCTTCCTATAGCATGAGATGTGATATCCAACTCCTTCCCATTCCAATCCTGAGACCCTTCCTATAGCATGAGATGTGATATCTCAATGCTTCTAATATCAAACTTGAGACCCTCCCTATAGCATGAGATGTGATATCCAAGTCCTTCCCATTCCAATCTTGAGACACTTCCTATAGCATGAGATGTGATATCTCAATGCTTCTAATACCAAACCTGAGACTCTTCCTATAACATGAGATGGGATATCCAACTCCTTCCCATTGCAATCCTGAGACCCTTCCGATAGCAGAGATGTGATATCTCAATGCTTATACCAAACCTGAGACCCTTCCTACGGCATGAGATGTCATATACAACTCCTTCCCATTCCAATCCTGAGACCCTTCCTATAGCATGAGATGTGATATCTCAATGCTTATACCAAACCTGAGACCCTTCCTATAGCATGAGATGTGATATCCAACTCCTTCCCATTCCAATCCTGAGACCCTTCCTATAGCATGAGATGTGATGTCTAAATGCTTCTAATACCAAACCTGAGATCCTTCCTATAACATGAGATGTGAAATCCAACTCCTTCCATTCCAATCCTGAGACCCTTCCTATAGCATGAGATGTGATATCTCAATGCTTATACTAAACCTGAGACCCTTCCTTTAGCATGAGATGTGATATCCAACTCCTTCCCATTGCAATCCTGAGACCCTTCCGATAGCAGAGATGTGATATCTCAATGCTTATACCAAACCTGAGACCCTTCCTACGGCATGAGATGTCATATACAACTCCTTCCCATTCCAATCCTGAGACCCTTCCTATAGCATGAGATGTGATATCTCAATGCTTATACCAAACCTGAGACCCTTCCTATAGCATGAGATGTGATATCCAACTCCTTCCCATTCGATTCCTGAGACCCTTCCTATAGCATGAGATGTGATGTCTAAATGCTTCTAATACCAAACCTGAGATCCTTCCTATAACATGAGATGTGAAATCCAACTCCTTCCATTCCAATCCTGAGACCCTTCCTATAGCATGAGATGTGATATCTCAATGCTTATACTAAACCTGAGATCCTTCCTCTAGCATGAAATGTGATATCCAACTCCTTCCCTTTCCAAACCTGAGAGCCTATCCATAGCATGAGATGTGATATCCAAGTCCTTCCCATTCCAATCCTTAGACCCTTCCTACAGCATGCAATAACACTACTCACTTCAGACCTGGGAACGCCAAGTGTACGAATCATGTGAGAGTGACAAGGACTCGATATACTACACAACCTGGCGGCGGTTACAGAGCAAGACTCCTGTGTAGGCTGGTCAGTCTGCTGGATGGCCCAGAGACGCTTCCGAAGGCTTACTAGCAGGAGATGGTGAAAATGCCGAGAATAGCTGTCCCCGCTATTCCAAGGGTCGAAGTACCAGTACAGGCCTTCTGGTTCGATCAAAGGTGAAAAGGGTTTCACAAGGCGACAGCAGTGCAGAGGAGCAGTCCTTCAGCGGGTCACCAGCGATTCCTCGGTTCAGCCTCTTGGTTGCAGGATACTTGGCTCCTGTATTCCTTCGTTCGTGAGAACTCAGGAGATCGACATGGTAGTGGTGTTTCCAGCCCCCTCTTATCCACGGTTCCCTTCGCGCCAAAACGGAGGGGACCCAATGGGAGATCCGCTCATCAACACTCACACCATTCGTGGACCTATCACGGACCACGGTGGTCCCAGGCATTCACACCACCCTAGACTCTCTGGCACCCAGGATGTGTATTGGGACCAGACATCCCAGCCCACATCCTGGAGGCACACACAAGACATGTAGAAGCCTGCGAAAGCATCTGTGTTTCGCGGGAAAGCACATGCCCAAATAAGGAAGGCCCCAGGTCGGCTCGACCTGGGGAAGGTGAAGGGAGCAAGACGGTCAGCGGACAGGACAAAGGAGCCTCGTGGTCTGGCCATTTTGGGATCTAGGCCACCATTTTGGGTTAAGCGCGAGAAACGCGCTTAGCACGCCAAAAGGATCTCAAAACACAAGAAACGATCGCTGCCACCATTCCCGTCCGTGAATCACTTGCACCGATCAGTTACAATCCTGAAAGAGTATCTAGGGCCTGTAGAAGGCTAGAGACCCAAGAGAGCAGTAACTTAGCTTACAGTGCCCTCTTGTGTCATGTTGCACGAAAGCTGCAACATGATACAAGAAACTACGGAAACCAGCGTTTCCTGGTACTGACTGTCTTAAGGGCATGACAGTTTCCCCGTAAGAAAGGAGCGAAAGCCCAGAGGAGTGCGGCAGAAGGCTGCACTTCTCGGGCAAAGTCGAGAACAAGGTGAAAAACAACAGCAAAAAGTTTAGGGGTTGCCACATGGAAGGAAAATTACCTACAATTACGAAATCTTTCCTAACACTCGCCCCTCCCAGACTATGGACAGGGGGAACTAATCCACCCCTGGATGAGTCTCTTGTTCAGGTCGGTTAAACATTCTCCACAACCCATCAGCATTGCTATGTTGGACACCTGGCCTATGCTCAATAGTGAAGTCGAAGCCTTGTAGACTTATGGACCACCTAAGCAACTTTGGATTCTCCCCCTTCATGTTTATTAGCCACTTTAAGGGCTTATGGTCAGTTTGCACAGGGAAGTGGGTCCCATAGAGGTAGGGCCTCAGCTTCCTTAGGGCCCACACAACAGAGAAACATTCTTTCTCTACCGTGGACCATCTGAGCTCTCTGTCCTTAAACTGGCGACTAATAAAACCAATAGGGTGTTCCTTACCCTTCTCATCTACTTGCGATAGTACAGCTCCTATCCCAGTGTCAGAGGCGTCCGTCTGCACGATAAAAGGTCTTTGATAATCAGGGGCCCTGAGGACAGGGGCCTGGCACAAGGAGTCTTTTAAGCCATTGAAGGCCTTCTCACACTCGTCGGTCCAAGTTACCTTCTTGGGTTTCTTCAGAGTTGTGAGGACAGTCAGAGGGGCAGCTATGGTGCCATAGTCTGCCACAAAATTGCGGTAATACCCTGTGAGTCCTAAGAAGGCTCTCACTTGGGTTTGTGTAGTGGGGGTAGGCCAGTCTTGTACTGCTTGTACTTTACTGGGTAGAGGCTGTATCCTCCCTCCACCTACTTCATGTCCAAGGTAAAACACTGAGCCTTGTCCAATCTGGCGTTTACTAGCCTTTATGGTCAAGTGTGCTTTCTGAAGAGCCTGGAGCACAATCCCGAGGTGTTTCACATGGTCAGGTGGCACTGAAAACTGCTATATCGTCCAGATATGCAAGACAGAATTCGTCCAACCCATTCAAAACATGATGCACAAGCCTCTGGAAAGTGGCAGGTGCATTCTTCAACCCGAACGGCATTACCCGGAATTGGTAAAGGCCGTCTGGAGTAGAAAACGCTGTCTTCTCCTTGGCATGTTCTGCTAAAGCTATTTGCCAATAGCCAGCAGTGAGGTCAAACGTGCTGAGGTACTTGGAGGCACCCAAAGTATCCACCAGCTCATCTGTTCGAGGCAAGGGGTGTGCATCTGTCTTGGTGACAGCATTCAGAGCCCTGTAATCCACACAGAACCTCAATTCAGAAGTGCCTGCCTTTGGAACGAAAACCACAGGGCTGGACCAAGGACTACTAGAGGGTTCAATCACCCCAAGGTCTAACATCTTGTTGACCTCGGTCTTAATATAGGACCGTACTTTGTCTGACATCCTGTATCCCCTACTTTTGGTAGGTACACTGTCTCCTGTGTCTATGTTATGTTTGCACCAAGGTGTCAAACCAGGCGACTGTGAAAACAGGGGGGAAAACTGCCTAAGCAAACTTTTCACCTCAGCCTGCTGATCAGAAGTCAGGTGAGGGGCCACTCGGACACCCTCAAAGGAGCTATCTGAAGGACCGCTTTGGAACAGGTCGGGGAGAGGTTCAGACTCCTCTTCCTCAACATCTGAAGCCAGTAACAGTGCTGCGATTTTGACTCTTGGGACGAAAGCCTTCAGCCTATTCACGTAAAACACTTTTGGAGCCTGTCCAGGCCTTCCAAGGTCCACTAAATAGTTAACCTCACCCAGGGGCTCCACCACTGTGTAAGGGCCTGACCATTTGTCCTGTAAAGCTCAAGGCCTTATGGGATTCATGATCAGGACTTGCTGACCAGGTGTAAAGTTGATGAGGGAAGCTTTCTGGTCGTACCAATGTTTCACCAGCGCTTGTACTGCCTTCAATTTATCACTAGCCAAGCCCATCAGAAGTACCATCCGTTTTCTGAGCCCTAGCACATAATCAACTACGTTGGTAGTAACAGGGGGAGTGGGCATCTCCCATCCCTCTTTGACTATGGCTAAGGGACCCCGTACAGGATGACCAAACAGAAGTTTGAAGGGGCTGAAGCCAACACCCTCCTGTGGTACCTCTCGGTAGGCAAACAGTAAGCATGGTAAAAGAAGATAATACCAAACCTGAGATCCTACCTCTAACATGAAATGAGATATCCAACTCTTTCCCCTTCCAAACCTGAGAGCCTTCCTATAGCATGAGATGTGATATCCAAGTCCTTCCCATTCCAATACTGAGACCCTTCCTATAGCTTGAGATGTGATATCCAACTCCTTCCCATTCCAATTCTGAGACCCTTCCTATAGCATGAGATGTGATATCTCAATGCTTATACCAAACCTGAGAGCCTACCTATAGCATGAGATGTGATATCCAAGTCCATCCCATTCCAATCCTTAGACCCTTCCTACAGCATGCGATGTGATATCTCAATGATTCTAATACCAAACCAGAGACTCTTCCTATAACATGAGATGGGATATCCAACTCCTTCCCATTCCAATTCTGAGACCCTTCCTATACTATGAGACTTGATATCTCAATGCTTCTAATACCAAACCTGAGACCCGTAATATAACATGAGATGTGATATCCAAATCCTTCCCCTTCCAAACCTTAGACCATTCCTTTATCATGAGATGTGATATCCAACTCCTTCCCATTCCAATCCTGAGACCCTTCCGATATCATGAGATGTGATATCTCAAAGCTTCTAATATCAAACTTGAGACCCTCCCTATAGCATGAGATGTGATATCCAAGTCCTTCCCATTCTAATCCTGAGACCCTTCCTATAGCATGAGATGTGATATCTCAATGCTTCTAATACCAAACCTGAGACCCTTCCTATAACATGAGATGGGAATATCCAACTCCTTCCCATTCCAATCTTGAGACCCTTCCGATAGCAGAGATGTGATATCTCAATGCTTATACCAAACCTGAGATCCTTCCTATAACATGAGATGTGATATCCAACTCCTTCCCATTCCAATCCTGAGACACTTCCTATAGCATGAGATGTGATATCTCACTGCTTATACCAAACCTGAGACCCTTCCCATAGCAGGAGATGTGATATCCAACTCCTTCCCATTCCAATCCTCAGACCCTTCCTATAGCATGAGATTTGATATCCCAATGCTTATACCAAACCTGAGACCCATACTATGGCATGAGATGTGATATCAAACTCCTTCCCATTCCAATCCTGAGACCCTTCCTATAGCTTGAGATGTGATATCCAACTCCTTCCCATTCCAATTCTGAGACCCTTCCTATACCATGAGACTTGATATCTCAATGCTTCTAATACCAAACCTGAGACCCGTCCTATAACATGAGATGTGATATCCAAATCCTTCCCTTTCCAAACCTTAGACCCTTCCTTTATCATGAGATGTGATATCCAACTCCTTCCCATTCCAATCCTGAGACCCTTCCGATATCATGAGATGTGATATCTCAATGCTTCTAATATCAAACTCGAGACCCTCCCTATAGCATGAGATGTGATATCCAAGTCCTTCCAATTCCAATCCTGAGACCCTTCCTATAGCATGAGATGTGATGTCTCAATGCTTCTAATGCCAAACCTGAGACCCTTCCTATAACATGAGATGGGAATATCCAACTCCTTCCCATTCCAATCCTGAGACCCTTCCGAAAGCAGAGATGTGATATCTCAATGCTTATACCAAACCTGAGACCCTTCCTATGGCATGAGATGTCATATACAGATCCTTCCCATTCCAATCCTGAGACCCTTCCTATAGCATGAGATGTGATATCTCAATGCTTATACCAAACCTAAAACCCTTCCTATAGCATGAGATGTGATATCCAACTCCTTCCCATTCCAATCCTGAGACCATTCCTATAGCATGAGATGTGATATCCAATGGCTCTAATATCAAACCTGAGATCCTTCCTCTAACATTAAATGTGATATCCAACTCCTTCCCTTTCCAAACCTGAGACCCGTCCTATAACATGAGATGTGATATCCAACTCCTTCCCATTCCAATCCTGAGACACTTCCGATAGCAGAGATGTGATATCTCAATGCTTCTAATACCAAACCTGAGACCAGTCCTATAACATGAGATGGGATATCCAACTCCTTCCCGTTCCAAACCTGAGACCCTTCCTATAGCATGATATGTGATATCCAACTCCTTCCCATCCCAATCCTGAGATACTTCCGATTGCAGAGATTTGATATCTCAATGCTTATACCAAACCTGAAACTCTTCCTATAACATGAGATGTGATATCCAACTCCTTCCCATTCCAAACCTGAGACCCTTCCTATAGCATGAGATGTGATATCCAACTCCTTCCCATTCCAATCCTGAGACCCTTATGATAGCATGAGATGTGATATCTCAATGCCTCTAATACCAAATCTGAGATTCTTCCGATAGCATGAGATGTGATATCTCAATGCTTCTTATACCAAACCTGAGATCCTTCCTATAACATGAGATGTGATATCCAAATCCTTCCCCTTCCAAACCTGAGACCCTCCCTTTAGCATGAGATGTGATATCCAACTCCTTCCCATTCCAACCTGAGACCCTTCCTATAGCATGAGATGGGATATCCAACTCCTTGGAATTCCAATCCTGATACCCTTCCGATAGCATGAGATTTGATATCCCAATGCTTATACCAAACCTGAGACCCATACTATGGCATGAGATGTGATATCAAACTCCTTCCCATTCTAATCCTGAAATCCTGAGACCCTTCCTATAGCTTGAGATGTGATATCCAACTCCTTCCCATTCCAATTCTGAGACCCTTCCTATACCATGAGACTTGATATCTCAATGCTTCTAATACCAAACCTGAGACCCGTCCTATAACATGAGATGTGATATCCAAATCCTTCCCCTTCCAAACCTTAGACCCTTCCTTTATCATGAGATGTGATATCCAACTCCTTCCCATTCCAATCCTGAGACCCTTCCGATATCATGAGATGTGATATCTCAATGCTTCTAATATCAAACTCGAGACCCTCCCTATAGCATGAGATGTGATATCCAAGTCCTTCCCATTCCAATCCTGAGACCCTTCCTATAGCATGAGATGTGATGTCTCAATGCTTCTAATACCAAACCTGAGACCCTTCCTATAACATGAGATGGGAATATCCAACTCCTTCCCATTCCAATCCTGAGACCCTTCCGATAGCAAACATGTGATATCTCAATGCTTATACCAAACCTGAGATCCTTCCTATAACATGAGATGTGATATCCAACTCCTTCCCATTCCAATCCTGAGACACTTCCTATAGCATGAGATGTGATATCTCAATGCTTATACCAAACCTAAAACCCTTCCTATAGCATGAGATGTGATATCCAACTCCTTCCCATTCCAATCCTTAGACCCTTCCTAGCATGAGATGTGATATCCAATGGCTCTAATATCAAACCTGAGATCCTTCCTCTAACATTAAATGTGATATCCAACTCCTTCCCTTTCCAAACCTGAGAGCCTACCTATAGCATGAGATGTGATATCCAAGTCCTTCCATTCCAATCCTTAGACCCTTCCTACAGCATGCAATATGATATCTCAATGATTCTAATAACAAACCTGAGACCCGTCCTATAACATGAGATGTGATATCCAACTCCTTCCCATTCCAATCCTGAGACACTTCCGATAGCAGAGATGTGATATCTCAATGCTTCTAATACCAAACCTGAGACCAGTCCTATAACATGAGATGGGATATCCAACTCCTTCCCGTTCCAAACCTGAGACCCTTCCTATAGCATGAGATGTGATATCCAACTCCTTCCCATCCCAATCCTGAGACACTTCCGATTGCAGAGATTTGATATCTCAATGCTTATACCAAACCTGAGACTCTTCCTATAACATGAGATGTGATATCCAACTCCTTCCCGTTCCAAACCTGAGACCCTTCCTATAGCATTAGATGTGATATCCAACTCCTTCCCATTCCAATCCTGAGACCCTTATGATAGCATGAGATGTGATATCTCAATGCCTCTAATACCAAATCTGAGATTCTTCCGATAGCATGAGATGTGATATCTCAATGCTTCTTATACCAAACCTGAGACCCTTCCTATAACATGAGATGTGATATCCAACTCCTTGGAATTCCAATCCTGATACCCTTCCGATAGCATGAGATTTGATATCCCAATGCTTATACCAAACCTGAGACCCATACTATGGCATGAGATGTGATATCAAACTCCTTCCCATTCCAATCCTGAGACCCTTCCTATAGCTTGAGATGTGATATCCAACTCCTTCCCATTCCAATTCTGAGACCCTTCCTATACCATGAGACTTGATATCTCAATGCTTCTAATACCAAACCTGAGACCCGTCCTATAGCATGAGATGTGATATCCAAATCCTTCCCCTTCCAAACCTTAGACCCTTCCTTTATCATGAGATGTGATATCCAACTCCTTCCCATTCCAATCCTGAGACCCTTCCGATATCATGAGATGTGATATCTCAATGCTTCTAATATCAAACTCGAGACCCTCCCTATAGCATGAGATGTGATATCCAAGTCCTTCCCATTCCAATCCTGAGACCCTTCCTATAGCATGAGATGTGATGTCTCAATGCTTCTAATACCAAACCTGAGACCCTTCCTATAACATGAGATGGGAATATCCAACTCCTTCCCATTCCAATCCTGAGACCCTTCCGATAGCAAACATGTGATATCTCAATGCTTATACCAAACCTGAGATCCTTCCTATAACATGAGATGTGATATCCAACTCCTTCCCATTCCAATCCTGAGACACTTCTTATAGCATGAGATGTGATATCTCACTGCTTATACCAAACCTGAGACCCTTCCTATAGCATGAGATGTGATATCCAACTCCTTCCCATTCCAATCCTGAGACCCTTCCTATAGCATGAGATGTGATATCTCAATGCTTCTAATATCAAACTTGAGACCCTCCCTATAGCATGAGATGTGATATCCAAGTCCTTCCCATTCCAATCTTGAGACACTTCCTATAGCATGAGATGTGATATCTCAATGCTTCTAATACCAAACCTGAGACTCTTCCTATAACATGAGATGGGATATCCAACTCCTTCCCATTGCAATCCTGAGACCCTTCCGATAGCAGAGATGTGATATCTCAATGCTTATACCAAACCTGAGACCCTTCCTACGGCATGAGATGTCATATACAACTCCTTCCCATTCCAATCCTGAGACCCTTCCTATAGCATGAGATGTGATATCTCAATGCTTATACCAAACCTGAGACCCTTCCTATAGCATGAGATGTGATATCCAACTCCTTCCCATTCCAATCCTGAGACCCTTCCTATAGCATGAGATGTGATGTCTAAATGCTTCTAATACCAAACCTGAGATCCTTCCTATAACATGAGATGTGAAATCCAACTCCTTCCATTCCAATCCTGAGACCCTTCCTATAGCATGAGATGTGATATCTCAATGCTTATACTAAACCTGAGACCCTTCCTTTAGCATGAGATGTGATTTCCAACTCCTTCCCATTCCAATCCTGAGACCCTTCCTATAGCATGAGATGTGATATCTCAATGCCTCTAATACCAAACCTGAGATCCTTCCTCTAACATGAAATGTGATATCCAACTCCTTCCCTTTCCAAACCTGAGAGCCTATCCATAGCATGAGATGTGATATCCAAGTCCTTCCCATTCCAATCCTTAGACCCTTCCTACAGCATGCAATAACACTACTCACTTCAGACCTGGGAACGCCAAGTGTACGAATCATGTGAGAGTGACAAGGACTCGATATACTACACAACCTGGCGGCGGTTACAGAGCAAGACTCCTGTGTAGGCTGGTCAGTCTGCTGGATGGCCCAGAGACGCTTCCGAAGGCTTACTAGCAGGAGATGGTGAAAATGCCGAGAATAGCTGTCCCCGCTATTCCAAGGGTCGAAGTACCAGTACAGGCCTTCTGGTTCGATCAAAGGTGAAAAGGGTTTCACAAGGCGACAGCAGTGCAGAGGAGCAGTCCTTCAGCGGGTCACCAGCGATTCCTCGGTTCAGCCTCTTGGTTGCAGGATACTTGGCTCCTGTATTCCTTCGTTCGTGAGAACTCAGGAGATCGACATGGTAGTGGTGTTTCCAGCCCCCTCTTATCCACGGTTCCCTTCGCGCCAAAACGGAGGAGACCCAATGGGAGATCCGCTCATCAACACTCACACCATTCGTGGACCTATCACGGACCACGGTGGTCCCAGGCATTCACACCACCCTAGACTCTCTGGCACCCAGGATGTGTATTGGGACCAGACATCCCAGCCCACATCCTGGAGGCACACACAAGACATGTAGAAGCCTGCGAAAGCATCTGTGTTTCGCGGGAAAGCACATGCCCAAATAAGGAAGGCCCCAGGTCGGCTCGACCTGGGGAAGGTGAAGGGAGCAAGACGGTCAGCGGACAGGACAAAGGAGCCTCGTGGTCTGGCCATTTTGGGATCTAGGCCACCATTTTGGGTTAAGCGCGAGAAACGCGCTTAGCACGCCAAAAGGATCTCAAAACACAAGAAACGATCGCTGCCACCATTCCCGTCCGTGAATCACTTGCACCGATCAGTTACAATCCTGAAAGAGTATCTAGGGCCTGTAGAAGGCTAGAGACCCAAGAGAGCAGTAACTTAGCTTACAGTGCCCTCTTGTGTCATGTTGCACGAAAGCTGCAACATGATACAAGAAACTACGGAAACCAGCGTTTCCTGGTACTGACTGTCTTAAGGGCATGACAGTTTCCCCGTAAGAAAGGAGCGAAAGCCCAGAGGAGTGCGGCAGAAGGCTGCACTTCTCGGGCAAAGTCGAGAACAAGGTGAAAAACAACAGCAAAAAGTTTAGGGGTTGCCACATGGAAGGAAAATTACCTACAATTACGAAATCTTTCCTAACACTCGCCCCTCCCAGACTATGGACAGGGGGAACTAATCCACCCCTGGATGAGTCTCTTGTTCAGGTCGGTTAAACATTCTCCACAACCCATCAGCATTGCTATGTTGGACACCTGGCCTATGCTCAATAGTGAAGTCGAAGCCTTGTAGACTTATGGACCACCTAAGCAACTTTGGATTCTCCCCCTTCATGTTTATTAGCCACTTTAAGGGCTTATGGTCAGTTTGCACAGTGAAGTGGGTCCCATAGAGGTAGGGCCTCAGCTTCCTTAGGGCTCACACAACAGAGAAACATTCTTTCTCTACCGTGGACCATCTGAGCTCTCTGTCCTTAAACTGGCGACTAATAAAACCAATAGGGTGTTCCTTACCCTTCTCATCTACTTGCGATAGTACAGCTCCTATCCCAGTGTCAGAGGCGTCCGTCTGCACGATAAAAGGTCTTTGATAATCAGGGGCCCTGAGGACAGGGGCCTGGCACAAGGAGTCTTTTAAGCCATTGAAGGCCTTCTCACACTCGTCGGTCCAAGTTACCTTCTTGGGTTTCTTCAGAGTTGTGAGGGCAGTCAGAGGGGCAGCTATGGTGCCATAGTCTGCCACAAAATTGCGGTAATACCCCGTGAGTCCTAAGAAGGCTCTCACGTGGGTTTGTGTAGTGGGGGTAGGCCAGTCTTGTACTGCTTGTACTTTACTGGGTAGAGGCTGTATCCTCCCTCCACCTACTTCATGTCCAAGGTAAAACACTGAGCCTTGTCCAATCTGGCGTTTACTAGCCTTTATGGTCAAGTGTGCTTTCTGAAGAGCCTGGAGCACAATCCCGAGGTGTTTCACATGGTCAGGTGGCACTGAAAACTGCTATATCGTCCAGATATGCAAGACAGAATTCGTCCAACCCATTCAAAACATGATGCACAAGCCTCTGGAAAGTGGCAGGTGCATTCTTCAACCCGAACGGCATTACCCGGAATTGGTAAAGGCCGTCTGGAGTAGAAAACGCTGTCTTCTCCTTGGCATGTTCTGCTAAAGCTATTTGCCAATAGCCAGCAGTGAGGTCAAACGTGCTGAGGTACTTGGAGGCACCCAAAGTATCCACCAGCTCATCTGTTTGAGGCAAGGGGTGTGCATCTGTCTTGGTGACAGCATTCAGAGCCCTGTAATCCACACAGAACCTCAATTCAGAAGTGCCTGCCTTTGGAACGAAAACCACAGGGCTGGACCAAGGACTACTAGAGGGTTCAATCACCCCAAGGTCTAACATCTTGTTGACCTCGGTCTTAATATAAGACCGTACTTTGTCTGACATCCTGTATCCCCTACTTTTGGTAGGTACACTGTCTCCTGTGTCTATGTTATGTTTGCACCAAGGTGTCAAACCAGGCGACTGTGAAAACAGGGGGGAAAACTGCCTAAGCAAACTTTTCACCTCAGCCTGCTGATCAGAAGTCAGGTGAGGGGCCACTCGGACACCCTCAAAGGAGCTATCTGAAGGACCGCTTTGGAACAGGTCGGGGAGAGGTTCAGACTCCTCTTCCTCAACATCTGAAGCCAGTAACAGTGCTGCGATTTTGACTCTTGGGACGAAAGCCTTCAGCCTATTCACGTAAAACACTTTTGGAGCCTGTCCAGGCCTTCCAAGGTCCACTAAATAGTTAACCTCACCCAGGGGCTCCACCACTGTGTAAGGGCCTGACCATTTGTCCTGTAAAGCTCAAGGCCTTATGGGATTCATGATCAGGACTTGCTGACCAGGTGTAAAGTTGATGAGGGAAGCTTTCTGGTCGTACCAATGTTTCACCAGCGCTTGTACTGCCTTCAATTTATCACTAGCCAAGCCCATCAGAAGTACCATCCGTTTTCTGAGCCCTAGCACATAATCAACTACGTTGGTAGTAACAGGGGGAGTGGGCATCTCCCATCCCTCTTTGACTATGGCTAAGGGTCCCCGTACAGGATGACCAAACAGAAGTTTGAAGGGGCTGAAGCCAACACCCTCCTGTGGTACCTCTCGGTAGGCAAACAGTAAGCATGGTAAAAGAAGATAATACCAAACCTGAGATCCTACCTCTAACATGAAATGAGATATCCAACTCTTTCCCCTTCCAAACCTGAGAGCCTTCCTATAGCATGAGATGTGATATCCAAGTCCTTCCCATTCCAATACTGAGACCCTTCCTATAGCTTGAGATGTGATATCCAACTCCTTCCCATTCCAATTCTGAGACCCTTCCTATAGCATGAGATGTGATATCTCAATGCTTATACCAAACCTGAGAGCCTACCTATAGCATGAGATGTGATATCCAAGTCCATCCCATTCCAATCCTTAGACCCTTCCTACAGCATGCGATGTGATATCTCAATGATTCTAATACCAAACCAGAGACTCTTCCTATAACATGAGATGGGATATCCAACTCCTTCCCATTCCAATTCTGAGACCCTTCCTATACTATGAGACTTGATATCTCAATGCTTCTAATACCAAACCTGAGACCCGTAATATAACATGAGATGTGATATCCAAATCCTTCCCCTTCCAAACCTTAGACCCTTCCTTTATCATGAGATGTGATATCCAACTCCTTCCCATTCCAATCCTGAGACCCTTCCGATATCATGAGATGTGTTATCTCAAAGCTTCTAATATCAAACTTGAGACCCTCCCTATAGCATGAGATGTGATATCCAAGTCCTTCCCATTCCAATCCTGAGACCCTTCCTATAGCATGAGATGTGATATCTCAATGCTTCTAATACCAAACCTGAGACCCTTCCTATAACATGAGATGGGAATATCCAACTCCTTCCCATTCCAATCGTGAGACCCTTCCGATAGCAGAGATGTGATATCTCAATGCTTATACCAAACCTGAGCTCCTTCCTATAACATGAGATGTGATATCCAACTCCTTCCCATTCCAATCCTGAGACACTTCTTATAGCATGAGATGTGATATCTCACTGCTTATACCAAACCTGAGACCCTTCCCATAGCAGGAGATGTGATATCCAACTCCTTCCCATTCCAATCCTCAGACCCTTCCTATAGCATGAGATGTGATATCTCAATGCTTCTAATGTCAAACTTGAGACCCTACCTATAGCATGAGATGTGATATCCAAGTCCTTCCCATTCCAATCCTAAGACACTTCCTATAGCATGAGATTTGATATCTCAATGCTTCTAATACCAAACTTGAGACTCTTCCTATAACATGAGATGGGATATCCAACTCCTTCCCATTCCAATCCTGAGACCCTTTTGATAGCAGAGATGTGATATCTCAATGTTTATAACAAACCTGAGACCCTTCCTACGGCATGAGATGTCATATTCAACTCCTTCCCATTCCAATCCTGAGACCCTTCCTATAGCATGAGATTTGATATCCAACTCCTTCCCATTCCAATCCTGAGACCCTTCCTATAGCATGAGATGTGATGTCTCAATGCTTCTAATACCAAACCTGAGATCCTTCCTATAACATGAGATGTGATATCCAACTCCTTCCATTCCAATCCTGAGACCCTTCCTATAGCATGAGATGTGATATCTCAATGCTTCTAATACCAAACCTGAGATCCTTCCTCTAACATGAAATGTGAGATCCAACTCCTTCCCTTTCCAAACCTAAGAGCCTATCTATAGCATGAGATGTGATATCCAAGTCCTTCACATTCCAACCCTTAGACCCTTCCTACAGCATGCAATATGATATCTCAATGATTCCAATAACAAACCTGAGACCCGTCCTATAACATGAGATGGGATATCCAACTCCTTCCCATTCCAATCCTGAGACACTTCCGATAGCAGAGATGTGATATCTCAATGTTTATACCAAACCTGAGACTCTTCCTATAACATGAGATGGGATATCCAACTCCTTCCCATTCCAATCCTGAGACCCTTTTGATAGCAGAGATGTGATATCTCAATGTTTATACCAAACCTGAGACCCTTCCTACGGCATGAGATGTCATATTCAACTCCTTCCCATTCCAATCCTGAGACCCTTCCTTTAGCATGAGATGTGATATCCAGCTCCTTCCCATTCCAATCCTGAGACACTTCCGATAGCATGAGATGTGATATCTCAATGCTTCTAATATCAAAACTGAGACCCTCCCTATAGCATGATATGTGATATCTAAGTCCTTCCCATTCCAATCCTGAGACCCTTCCTATAGCATGAGATGTGATATCTCAATGCTTCTACCAAACCTGAGACCCTTCCTTTAGCATGATATGTGATATCCAACTCCTTCCCATTCCAATCCTGAGACCCTTCCTATAGCATGAGATGTGATATCTCAATACTTCTAATACCAAACCTGAGATCCTTCCGATAACATGAGATGTGATATCTCAATACTTCTAATACCAAACCTGAGATCCATCCTATAACATGAGATGTGATATCCAACTCCTTCCCTTTCCAAACCTGAGAGCCGTTCTATAGCATGAGATGTGATATCCAGGTCCTTCCCATTCCAATCCTTAGACCCTTCCTACAGCATGCAATATGATATCTCAATGCTTATACCAAACCTGAGAACCTTCCTATGCCCTGAGATGTCATGGCCTGAGATGTCATATACAACTCCTTCCCATTCCAATCCTGAGACCCTTCCTTTAGCATGAGATGTGATATCTCAATGCTTATACCAAATCTGAGACCCTTCCTATAGCATGAGATGTGATATCCAATTCCTTCCCATTCCAATCCTGAGACCCTCCCTATAGCATGAGATGTGATATCTCAATGCTTATACCAAACCTGAGAGCCTACCTATAACATGAGATGTGATATCCAAGTCCATCCCATTCCAATCCTTAGACCCTTCCTACAGCATGCGATGTGATATCTCAATGATTCTAATACCAAACCAGAGACTCTTCCTATAACATGAGATGGGATATCCAACTCCTTCCCATTCCAATCCTGAGCCGCTTCCGATAGCAGAGATGTGATATCTCAATGCTTATACCAAACCTGAGACCCTTCCTATAACATGAGATGTGATATCCAACTCCTTCACGTTCCAAACCTGAGACACTAACTATAGCATATGTGATATCCAACTCCTTCCCATTCCAAACATGAGACCCTTCCTATAGCAAGAAAGTAATATCCAACTCCTACCCATTCCAATCCTGAGACCCTTCCTATAGCAAGAGATGTGATATCCAAATCCTTCCCATTCCAATCCTGAGACCCTTCCTATAACATGAGATGTGATATCCAACTCCTTCCCATTCCAACCTGAGACACTTCCTAAAGCATGAGAAGGGATATCCAACTCCTTCCCAATCCAATCCTGAGACCCTTCCGATAGCAGAGATGTGATATCTCAATGCTTATACCAAACCTGAGACCCTTCCTATGGCATGAGATGTGATATCCAACTCCTTGCCATTCAAATCCTGAGACCCTTCCTATAGCATGAGAAGGGATATCCAACTCCTTCCCAATCCAATCCTGAGACCCTTCCGATAGCAGCGACGTGATATCTCAATGCTTCTACCAAACCTGAGACCCTTGCTTTAGCATGAGATGTGATATCCAAATCCTTCACATTCCAATCCTGAGACCCTTCCTATAGCATGAGATGTGATATCTCAATGCTTCTAATACCAAACCTGAGATCCTTCCTATAACATGAGATGTGATATCCAATTCCTTCCCATTCCAAACCTGAGACCCTTCCTATTGGATGAGATGTGATATCCAACTCCTTCCCATTCCAACCCTGAGACCCTTCCTATAGCATGAGATGTGATGTCTCAATGCGTCTAATACCAAACCTGAGATCCTTCCTATAACATGAGATGTGATATCCAACTCCTTCCATTCCAATCCTGAGACCCGTCCTATAGCATGAGATGTGATATCTCAATGCTTATACCAAACCTGAGACCCTTCCTATAGCATGAGATGTGATATCCAACTGCTTCCCATTCCAATCCTGAGACCCTTCCTATAGCATGAGATGTGATATCTCAATGCTTCTAATACCAAACCTGAGATCCTTCCTCTAACATGAAATGTGATATCCAACTCCTTCCCTTTCCAAACCTAAGAGCCTATCTATAGCATGAGATGTGATATCCAAGACCTTCACATTCCAACCCTTAGACCCTTCCTACAGCATGCAATATGATATCTCAATGATTCTAATAACAAACCTGAGACCCGTCCTATAACATGAGATGGGATATCCAACTCCTTCCCATTCCAATCCTGAGACACTTCCGATAGCAGAGATGTGATATCTCAATGCTTATACCAAACCTGAGACCCTTCCTATAACATGAGATGTGATATCCAAATCCTTCCCGTTCCAAACCTGAGACCCTTCATTTAGCATGAGATGTGATATCCAGCTCCTTCCCATTCCAATCCTGAGACACTTCCGATAGCATGAGATGTGATATCTCAATGCTTCTAATATCAAAACTGAGACCCTCCCTATAGCATGATATGTGATATCTAAGTCCTTCCCATTCCAATCCTGAGACCCTCCCTATAGCATGAGATGTGATATCCAACTCCTTCCCATTCCAATCCTGAGACCCTTCCTATAGCATGAGATATGATATCTCAATACTTCTAATACCAAACGTGAGATCCTTCCGATAACATGAGATGTGATATCCAAATCCTTCCCCTTCCAAACCTGAGACCCTACCTTTAGCATGAAATGTGATATCCAACTCCTTCCTATTTCAATCCTGAGACTCTTCTGATAGCATGAGATGTGATATCTCAATGCTTCTAATACCAAACCTGAGATCCTTCCGATAGCATGAGATGTGATATCTCAATGCTTCTAATACCAAACCTGAGATCCTTCCTATAACATGAGATGTGATATCCAAATCCTTCCCCTTCCAAACCTGAGACCCTCCCTTAAGCATGAGATGTGATATCTAACTCCTTCCCATTCCATTCCTGAGACCCTTCTGATAGCAAGAGATGTGATATCTCAATGCCTCTAATACCAAACCTGAGATCCTACCTCTAACATGAAATGAGATATCCAACTCTTTCCCCTTCCAAACCTGAGAGCCTTCCTATAGCATGAGATGTGATATCCAAGTCCTTCCCATTCCAATACTGAGACCCTTCCTACAGCTTGAGATGTGATATCCAACTCCTTCCCATTCCAATTCTGAAACCCTTCCTATAGCATGAGATGTGATATCTCAATGCTTATACCAAACCTGAGAGCCTTCCTATAGCATGAGATGTGATATCCAAGTCCATCCCATTCCAATCCTTAGACCCTTCCTACAGCATGCGATGTGATATCTCAATGATTCTAATACCAAACCAGAGACTCTTCCTATAACATGAGATGGGATATCCAACTCCTTCCCATTCCAATTCTGAGACCCTTCCTATACTATGAGACTTGATATCTCAATGCTTCTAATACCAAACCTGAGACCCGTAATATAACATGAGATGTGATATCCAAATCCTTCCCCTTCCAAACCTTAGACCCTTCCTTTATCATGAGATGTGATATCCAACTCCTTCCCATTCCAATCCTGAGACCCTTCCGATATCATGAGATGTGATATCTCAAAGCTTCTAATATCAAACTTGAGACCCTCCCTATAGCATGAGATGTGATATCCAAGTCCTTCCCATTCCAATCCTGAGACCCTTCCTATAGCATGAGATGTGATATCTCAATGCTTCTAATACCAAACCTGAGACCCTTCCTATAACATGAGATGGGAATATCCAACTCCTTCCCATTCCAATCTTGAGACCCTTCCGATAGCAGAGATGTGATATCTCAATGCTTATACCACACCTGAGATCCTTCCTATAACATGAGATGTGATATCCAACTCCTTCCCATTCCAATCCTCAGACCCTTCCTATAGCATGAGATGTGATATCTCAATGCTTCTAATGTCAAACTTGAGACCCTACCTATAGCATGAGATGTGATATCCAAGTCCTTCCCATTCCAATCCTGAGACACTTCCTATAGCATGAGATGTGATATCTCAATGCTTCTAATACCAAACCTGAGACTTCCTATAACATGAGATGGGATATCCAACTCCTTCCAATTCCAATCCTGAGACCCTTTTGATAGCAGAGATGTGATATCTCAATGTTTATACCAAACCTGAGACCCTTCCTACGGCATGAGATGTCATATTCAACTCCTTCCCATTCCAATCCTGAGACCCTTCCTATAGCATGAGATTTGATATCCAACTCCTTCCCATTCCAATCCTGAGACCCTTCCTATAGCATGAGATGTGATGTCTCAATGCTTCTAATACCAAACCTGAGATCCTTCCTATAACATGAGATGTGATATCCAACTCCTTCCATTCCAATCCTGAGACCCTTCCTATAGCATGAGATGTGATATCTCAATGCTTATACCAAACCTGAGACCCTTCCTATAGCATGAGATGTGATATCCAACTCCTTCCCATTCCAATCCTGAGACCCTTCCTATAGCCTGAGATGTGATATCTCAATGCCTCTAATACCAAACCTGAGATCCTTCCTCTAACATGAAATGTGATATCCAACTCCTTCACTTTCCAAACCTGAGAGCCTATCTATAGCATGAGATGTGATATCCAAGTCCTTCGCATTCCAATCCTTAGACCCTTCCTACAGCATGCAATATGATATCTCAATGATTCTAATAAAAAACCTGAGACCCGTCCTATAACATGAGATGGGATATCCAACTCCTTCCCATTCCAATCCTGAGACACTTCCGATAGCAGAGATGTGATATCTCAATGCTTATACCAAACCTGAGACCCTTCCTATAACATGAGATGTGATATCCAAATCCTTCCCGTTCCAAACCTGAGACCCTTCCTTTAGCATGAGATGTGATATCCAGCTCCTTCCCATTCCAATCCTGAGACACTTCCGATAGCATGAGATGTGATATCTCAATGCTTCTAATATCAAAACTGAGACCCTCCCTATAGCATGATATGTGATATCTAAGTCCTTCCCATTCCAATCCTGAGACCCTTCCTATAGCATGAGATATGATATCTCAATACTTCTAATACATAACGTGAGATCCTTCCGATAACATGAGATGTGATATCCAAATCCTTCCCCTTCCAAACCTGAGACCCTCCCTTTAGCATGAGATGTGATATCCAACTCCTTCCCATTCCAATCCTGAGACCCTTCTGATAGCATGAGATGTGATATCTCAATGCTTCTAATACCAAACCTGAGATCCTTCCGATAGCATGAGATGTGATATCTCAATGGTTCTAATACCAAACCTGAGATCCTTCCTATAACATGAGATGTGATATCCAAGTCCTTCCCATTCCAATCCTGAGACCCTTCCTATAGCTTGAGATGTGATATCCAACTCCTTCCCATTCCAATTCTGAGACCCTTCCTATACTCTGAGACTTGATATCTCAATGCTTCTAATACCAAACCTGAGACCCGTAATATAACATGAGATGTGATATCCAAATCCTTCCCCTTCCAAACCTTAGACCCTTCCTTTATCATGAGATGTGATATCCAACTCCTTCCCATTCCAATCCTGAGACCCTTCCGATATCATGAGATGTGATATCTCAAAGCTTCTAATATCAAACTTGAGACCCTCCCTATAGCATGAGATGTGATATCCAAATCCTTCCCATTCCAATCCTGAGACCCTTCCTATAGCATGAGATGTGATATCTCAATGCTTCTAATACCAAACCTGAGACCCTTCCTATAACATGAGATGGGAATATCCAACTCCTTCCCATTCCAATCCTGAGACCCTTCCGATAGCAGAGATATGATATCTCAATGCTTATACCAAACCTGAGACCCTTCCTATGGCATGAGATGTGATATCCAACTCCTTGCCATTCAAATCCTGAGACCCTTCCTATAGCATGAGAAGGGATATCCAACTCCTTCCCAATCCAATCCTGAGACCCCTCTGATAGCAGAGACGTGATATCTCAATGCTTCTACCAATCCTGAGACCCTTCCTTTAGCATGAGATGTGATATCCAAATCCTTCACATTCCAATCCTGAGACCCTTCCTATAGCATGAGATGTGATATCTCAATGCTTCTAATACCAAACCTGAGCTCCTTCCTATAACATGAGATGTGATATCCAATTCCTTCCCATTCCAAACCTGAGACCCTTCCTATTGGATGAGATGTGATATCCAACTCCTTCCCATTCCAACCCTGAGACCCTTCCTATAGCATGAGATGTGATGTCTCAATGCTTCTAATACCAAACCTGAGATCCTTCCTATAACATGAGATGTGATATCCAACTCCTTCCATTCCAATCCTGAGACCCGTCCTATAGCATGAGATGTGATATCTCAATGCTTATACCAAACCTGAGACCATTCCTATAGCATGAGATGTGATATCCAACTACTTCCCATTCCAATCCTGAGACCCTTCCTATAGCATGAGATGTGATATCTCAATGCTTCTAATACCAAACCTGAGATCCTTCCTCTAACATGAAATGTGATATCCAACTCCTTCCCTTTCCAAACCTAAGAGCCTATCTATAGCATGAGATGTGATATCCAAGTCCTTCCCGTTCCAATCCTTAGACCCTTCCTACAGCATGCAATATGATATCTCAATGATTCTAATAACAAACCTGAGACCTGTCCTATAGCATGAGATATGATATCCAAGTCCTTCTCATTCCAATCCTGAGACCCTTCCTATAACATGAAATGTGATATCCAACTCCTTCCCATTCCAACCTGAGACCCTTCCTATAGCATGAGATGGGATATCCAACTTCTTCCAAATCCAATACTGATACCCTTCCGATAGCATGAGATGTGATATCCCAATGCTTCTACCAAACCTGAGACCCATACTATGGCATGAGATGTGATATCAAACTCCTTCCCATTCCAATCCTGAGACCCTTCCTATAGCTTGAGGTGTGATATCCAACTCCTTACCATTCCAATTCTGAGACCCTTCTTATACCATGAGACTTGATATCTCAATGCTTCTAATACCAAACCTGAGACCCGTCCTATAACATGAGATGTGATATCCAAATCCTTCCCCTTCCAAACCTTAGACCCTTCCTTTATCATGAGATGTGGTATCCAACTCCTTCCCATTCCAATCCTGAGACCCTTCCGATATCATGAGATTTGTTATCTCAATGCTTCTAATATCAAACTTGAGACCCTCCCTATAGCATGAGATGTGACATCCAAGTCCTTCCCATTCCAATCCTGAGACCCTTCCTATAGCATGAGATGTGATATCTCTATGCTTCTAATACCAAACCTGAGACCCTTCCTATAACATGAGATGGGATATCCAACTCCTTCCCATTCCAATCCTGAGACCCTTCCGATAGCAGAGATGTGATATCTCAATGCTTATACCAAACATGAGACCCTTCCTATGGCCTGAGATGTCATATACAACTCCTTCCCATTCCAATCCTGAGACCCTTCCTACAGCATGCGATGTGATATCTCAATGATTCTAATACCAAACCAGAGACTCTTACTATAACATGAGATGGGATATCCAACTCCTTCCCATTCCAATCCTGAGCCGCTTCCGATAGCAGAGATGTGATATCTCAATGCTTATACCAAACATGAGACCCTTCCTATAACATGAGATGTGATATCCAACTCCTTCCCGTTCCAAACCTGAGACACTAACTATAGCATATGTGATATCCAACTCCTTCCCATTCCAAACATGAGACCCTTCCTATAGCAAGAAAGTAATATCCAAATCCTTCCCATTCCAATCCTGAGACCCTTCCTATAACATGAGATGTGATATCCAACTCCTTCCCATTCAAATCCTGAGACCCTTCCTATAGCATGAGAAGGGATATCCAACTCCTTCCCAATCCAATCCTGAGACCCTTCCGATAGCAGAGATCTGATATCTCAATGCTTCTACCAAACCTGAGACCCTTCCTTTAGCATGAGATGTGATATCCAAATCCTTCACATTCCAATCCTGAGACCCTTCCTATAGCATGAGATGTGATATCTCAATGCTTCTAATACCAAACCTGAGATCCTTCCTATAACATGAGATGTGATATCCAATTCCTTCCCATTCCAAACCTGAGACCCTTCCTATTGGATGAGATGCGATATCCAACTCATTCCCATTCCAACCCTGAGACCCTTCCTATAGCATGAGATGTGATGTCACAATGCTTCTAATACCAAACCTGAGATCCTTCCTATAACATGAGATGTGATATCCAACCCCTTCCATTCCAATCCTGAGACCCGTCCTATAGCATGAGATGTGATATCTCAATGCTTATACCAAACCTGAGACCCTTCCTATAGCATGAGATGTGATATCCAACTACTTCCCATTCCAATCCTGAGACCCTTCCTATAGCATGAATGTGATATCTCAATGCTTCTAATACCAAACCTGAGATCCTTCCTCTAACATGAAATGTGATATCCAACTCCTTCCCTTTCCAAACCTTAGACCCTTCCTACAGCATGCAATATGATATCTCAATGATTCTAATAACAAACCTGAGACCCGTCCTATAGCATGAGATATGATATCCAAGTCCTTCCCATTCCAATCCTGAGACCCTTCCTATAACATGAAATGTGATATCCAACTCCTTCCCATTCCAACCTGAGACCCTTCCTATAGCATGAGATGGGATATCCAACTTCTTCCAAATCCAATACTGATACCCTTCCGATAGCATGAGATGTGATGTCCCAATGCTTCTAATACCAAACCTGAGACCCGTCCTATAACATGAGATGTGATATCCAAATCCTTCCCCTTCCAAACCTTAGACCCTTCCTTTATCATGAGATGTGGTATCCAACTCGTTCCCATTCCAATCCTGAGACCCTTCCAATATCATGAGATTTGTTATCTCAATGCTTCTAATATCAAACTTGAGACCATCCCTATAGCATGAGATGTGACATCCAAGTCCTTCCCATTCCAATCCTGAGACCCTTCCTATAGCATGAGATGTGATATCTCTATACTTCTAATACCAAACCTGAGACCCTTCCTATAACATGAGATGGGATATCCAACTCCTTCCCATTCCAATCCTGAGACCCTTCCGATAGCAGAGATGTGATATCTCAATGCTTATACCAAACCTGAGACCCTTCCTATGGCCTGAGATGTCATATACAACTCCTTCCCATTCAAATCCTGAGACCCTTCCTTTAGCATGAGATGTGATATCTCAATGCTTATACCAAATCTGAGATCCTTCCTATAGCATGAGATGTGATATCCAAATCCTTCCCATTCCAATCCTGAGACCCTTCCTATTGCATGAGATGTGATATCTCAATGCTTATACCAAACCTGAGAGCCTACAATCCTGAGACCCTTCCTTTAGCATGAAATGTGATATCTCAATGCTTATACCAAATCTGAGACCCTTCCTATAGCATGAGATGTGATATCCAAGTCCATCCCATTCCAATCCTTAGACCCTTCCTACAGCATGCGATGTGATATCTCAATGATTCTAATACCAAACCAGAGACTCTTACTATAACATGAGATGGGATATCCAACTCCTTCCCATTCCAATCCTGAGCCGCTTCCGATAGCAGAGATGTGATATCTCAATGCTTATACCAAACCTGAGACCCTTCCTATAACATGAGATGTGATATCCAACTCCTTCCCGTTCCAAACCTGAGACACTAACTATAGCATATGTGATATCCAAATCCTTCCCATTCCAAACATGAGACCCTTCCTATAGCAAGAAAGTAATATCCAACTCCTACCCATTCCAATCCTGAGACCCTTCCTATAGCAAGAGATGTGATATCCAAATCCTTCCCATTCCAATCCTGAGACCCTTCCTATAACATGAGATGTGATATCCAACTCCTTCCCATTCCAACCTGAGACACTTCCTATAGCATGAGAAGGGATATCCAACTCCTTCCCAATCCAATCCTGAGACCCTTCCGATAGCAGAGATGTGATATCTCAATGCTTATACCAAACCTGAGACCCTTCCTATGGCATGAGATGTGATATCCAACTCCTTGCCATTCAAATCCTGAGACCCTTCCTATAGCATGAGAAGGGATATCCAACTCCTTCCCAATCCAATCCTGAGACCCTTCCGATAGCAGAGACGTGATATCTCAATGCTTCTACCAAACCTGAGACCCTTCCTTTAGCATGAGATGTGATCTCCAAATCCTTCACATTCCAATCCTGAGACCCTTCCTATAGCATGAGATGTGATATCTCAATGCTTCTAATACCAAACCTGAGATCCTTCCTATAACATGAGATGTGATATCCAATTCCTTCCCATTCCAAACCTGAGACCCTTCCTATTGGATGAGATGTGATATCCAACTCCTTCCCATTCCAACCCTGAGACCCTTCCTATAGCATGAGATGTGATGTCTCAATGCTTCTAATAGCAAACCTGAGATCCTTCCTATAACATGAGATGTGATATCCAACTCCTTCCATTCCAATCCTGAGACCCGTCCTATAGCATGAGATGTGATATCTCAATGCTTATACCAAACCTGAGACACTTCCTATAGCATGAGATGTGATATCCAACTACTTCCCATTCCAATCCTGAGACCCTTCCTATAGCATGAGATGTGATATCTCAATGCTTCTAATACCAAACCTGAGATCCTTCCTCTAACATGAAATGTGATATCCAACTCCTTCCCTTTCCAAACCTAAGAGCCTATCTATAGCATGAGATGTGATATCCAAGTCCTTCCCATTCCAACCCTTAGACCCTTCCTACAGCATGCAATATGATATCTCAATGATTCTAATAACAAACCTGAGACCCGTCCTATAACATGAGATGGGATATCCAACTCCTTCCCATTCCAATCCTGAGACACTTCCGATAGCAGAGATGTGATATCTCAATGCTTATACCAAACCTGAGACCCTTCCTATAACATGAGATGTGATATCCAAATCCTTCCCGTTCCAAACCTGAGACCCTTCCTTTAGCATGAGATGTGATATCCAGCTCCTTCCCATTCCAATCCTGAGACACTTCCGACAGCATGAGATGTGATATCTCAATGCTTCTAATATCAAAACTGAGACCCTCCCTATAGCATGATATGTGATATCTAAGTCCTTCCCATTCCAATCCTGAGACCCTTCCTATAGCATGAGATATGATATCTCAATACTTCTAATACCAAACGTGAGATCCTTCCGATAACATGAGATGTGATATCCAAATCCTTCCCCTTCCAAACCTGAGACCCTCCCTTTAGCATGAGATGTGATATCCAACTCCTTCCCATTCCAATCCTGAGACCCTTCTGATAGCATGAGATGTGATATCTCAATGCTTCTAATACCAAACCTGAGATCCTTCCGATAGCATGAGATGTGATATCTCAATGGTTCTAATACCAAACCTGAGATCCTTCCTATAACATGAGATGTGATATCCAAATCCTTCCCCTTCCAAACCTGAGACCCTCCCTTTAGCATGAGATGTGATATCCAACTCCTTCCCATTCCATTCCTGAGACCCTTCTGATAGCATGAGATGTGATATCTCAATGCTTCTAATACCAAACCTGAGATCCTTCCGATAGCATGAGATGTGATATCTCAATGCCTCTAATACCAAACCTGAGATCCTACCTCTAACATGAAATGTGATATCCAACTCTTTCCCCTTCCAAACCTGAGAGCCTTCCTATAGCATGAGATGTGATATCCAAGTCCTTCCCATTCCAATCCTGAGACCCTTCCTATAGCTTGAAATGTGATATCCAACTCCTTCCCATTCCAATTCTGAGACCCTTCCTATACTCTGAGACTTGATATCTCAATGATTCTAATACCAAACCTGAGACCCGTAATATAACATGAGATGTGATATCCAAATCCTTCCCCTTCCAAACCTTAGACCCTTCCTTTATCATGAGATGTGATATCCAACTCCTTCCCATTCCAATCCTGAGACCCTTCCGATATCATGAGATGTGATATCTCAAAGCTTCTAATATCAAACTTGAGACCCTCCCTATAGCATGAGATGTGATATCCAAGTCCTTCCCATTCCAATCCTGAGACCCTTCCTATAGCATGAGATGTGATATCTCAATGCTTCTAATACCAAACCTGAGACCCTCCCTATGACATGAGATGGGAATATCCAACTCCTTCCCATTCCAATCCTGAGACCCTTCCGATAGCAGAGATGTGATATCTCAATGCTTATACCAAACCTGAGACCCTTCCTATGGCATGAGATGTGATATCCAACTCCTTGCCATTCAAATCCTGAGACCCTTCCTATAGCATGAGAAGGGATATCCAACTCCTTCCCAATCCAATCCTGAGACCCGTCCTATAGCATGAGATGTGATATCTCAATGCTTATACCAAACCTGAGACACTTCCTATAGCATGAGATGTGATATCCAACTACTTCCCATTCCAATCCTGAGACCCTTCCTATAGCATGAGATGTGATATCTCAATGCTTCTAATACCAAACCTGAGATCCTTCCTCTAACATGAAATGTGATATCCAACTCCTTCCCTTTCCAAACCTAAGAGCCTATCTATAGCATGAGATGTGATATCCAAGTCCTTCCCATTCCAACCCTTAGACCCTTCCTACAGCATGCAATATGATATCTCAATGATTCTAATAACAAACCTGAGACCCGTCCTATAACATGAGATGGGATATCCAACTCCTTCCCATTCCAATCCTGAGACACTTCCGATAGCAGAGATGTGATATCTCAATGCTTATACCAAACCTGAGACCCTTCCTATAACATGAGATGTGATATCCAAATCCTTCCCGTTCCAAACCTGAGACCCTTCCTTTAGCATGAGATGTGATATCCAGCTCCTTCCCATTCCAATCCTGAGACACTTCCGATAGCATGAGATGTGATATCTCAATGCTTCTAATATCAAAACTGAGACCCTCCCTATAGCATGATATGTGATATCTAAGTCCTTCCCATTCCAATCCTGAGACCCTTCCTATAGCATGAGATATGATATCTCAATACTTCTAATACCAAACGTGAGATCCTTCCGATAACATGAGATGTGATATCCAAATCCTTCCCCTTCCAAACCTGAGACCCTCCCTTTAGCATGAGATGTGATATCCAACTCCTTCCCATTCCAATCCTGAGACCCTTCTGATAGCATGAGATGTGATATCTCAATGCTTCTAATACCAAACCTGAGATCCTTCCGATAGCATGAGATGTGATATCTCAATGGTTCTAATACCAAACCTGAGATCCTTCCTATAACATGAGATGTGATATCCAAATCCTTCCCCTTCCAAACCTGAGACCCTCCCTTTAGCATGAGATGTGATATCCAACTCCTTCCCATTCCAATCCTGAGACCCTTCCTATAGCATGAGATGTGATATCTCAATGCTTCTAATACCAAACCTGAGATCCTTCCTCTAACATGAAATGTGATATCCAACTCCTTCCCTTTCCAAACCTAAGAGCCTATCTATAGCATGAGATGTGATATCCAAGTCCTTCCCATTCCAACCCTTAGACCCTTCCTACAGCATGCAATATGATATCTCAATGATTCTAATAACAAACCTGAGACCCGTCCTATAACATGAGATGGGATATCCAACTCCTTCCCATTCCAATCCTGAGACACTTCCGATAGCAGAGATGTGATATCTCAATGCTTATACCAAACCTGAGACCCTTCCTATAACATGAGATGTGATATCCAAATCCTTCCCGTTCCAAACCTGAGACCCTTCCTTTAGCATGAGATGTGATATCCAGCTCCTTCCCATTCCAATCCTGAGACACTTCCGATAGCATGAGATGTGATATCTCAATGCTTCTAATATCAAAACTGAGACCCTCCCTATAGCATGATATGTGATATCTAAGTCCTTCCCATTCCAATCCTGAGACCCTTCCTATAGCATGAGATATGATATCTCAATACTTCTAATACCAAACGTGAGATCCTTCCGATAACATGAGATGTGATATCCAAATCCTTCCCCTTCCAAACCTGAGACCCTCCCTTTAGCATGAGATGTGATATCCAACTCCTTCCCATTCCAATCCTGAGACCCTTCTGATAGCATGAGATGTGATATCTCAATGCTTCTAATACCAAACCTGAGATCCTTCCGATAGCATGAGATGTGATATCTCAATGGTTCTAATACCAAACCTGAGATCCTTCCTATAACATGAGATGTGATATCCAAGTCCTTCCCATTCCAATCCTGAGACCCTTCCTATAGCATGAGATGTGATATCCAACTCCTTCCCATTCCATTCCTGAGACCCTTCTGATAGCATGAGATGTGATATCTCAATGCTTCTAATACCAAACCTGAGATCCTTCCGATAGCATGAGATGTGATATCTCAATGCCTCTAATACCAAACCTGAGATCCTACCTCTAACATGAAATGTGATATCCAACTCTTTCCCCTTCCAAACCTGAGAGCCTTCCTATAGCATGAGATGTGATATCCAAGTCCTTCCCATTCCAATCCTGAGACCCTTCCTATAGCTTGAGATGTGATATCCAACTCCTTCCCATTCCAATTCTGAGACCCTTCCTATACTCTGAGACTTGATATCTCAATGCTTCTAATACCAAACCTGAGACCCGTAATATAACATGAGATGTGATATCCAAATCCTTCCCCTTCCAAACCTTAGACCCTTCCTTTATCATGAGATGTGATATCCAACTCCTTCCCATTCCAATCCTGAGACACTTCCTATAGCATGAGATGTGATATCCAACTACTTCCCATTCCAATCCTGAGACCCTTCCTATAGCATGAGATGTGATATCTCAATGCTTCTAATACCAAACCTGAGATCCTTCCTCTAACATGAAATGTGATATCCAACTCCTTCCCTTTCCAAACCTAAGAGCCTATCTATAGCATGAGATGTGATATCCAAGTCCTTCCCATTCCAACCCTTAGACCCTTCCTACAGCATGCAATATGATATCTCAATGATTCTAATAACAAACCTGAGACCCGTCCTATAACATGAGATGGGATATCCAACTCCTTCCCATTCCAATCCTGAGACACTTCCGATAGCAGAGATGTGATATCTCAATGCTTATACCAAACCTGAGACCCTTCCTATAACATGAGATGTGATATCCAAATCCTTCCCGTTCCAAACCTGAGACCCTTCCTTTAGCATGAGATGTGATATCCAGCTCCTTCCCATTCCAATCCTGAGACACTTCCGATAGCATGAGATGTGATATCTCAATGCTTCTAATATCAAAACTGAGACCCTCCCTATAGCATGATATGTGATATCTAAGTCCTTCCCATTCCAATCCTGAGACCCTTCCTATAGCATGAGATATGATATCTCAATACTTCTAATACCAAACGTGAGATCCTTCCGATAACATGAGATGTGATATCCAAATCCTTCCCCTTCCAAACCTGAGACCCTCCCTTTAGCATGAGATGTGATATCCAACTCCTTCCCATTCCAATCCTGAGACCCTTCTGATAGCATGAGATGTGATATCTCAATGCTTCTAATACCAAACCTGAGATCCTTCCGATAGCATGAGATGTGATATCTCAATGGTTCTAATACCAAACCTGAGATCCTTCCTATAACATGAGATGTGATATCCAAATCCTTCCCCTTCCAAACCTGAGACCCTCCCTTTAGCATGAGATGTGATATCCAACTCCTTCCCATTCCAATCCTGAGACCCTTCCTATAGCATGAGATGTGATATCTCAATGCTTCTAATACCAAACCTGAGATCCTTCCTCTAACATGAAATGTGATATCCAACTCCTTCCCTTTCCAAACCTAAGAGCCTATCTATAGCATGAGATGTGATATCCAAGTCCTTCCCATTCCAACCCTTAGACCCTTCCTACAGCATGCAATATGATATCTCAATGATTCTAATAACAAACCTGAGACCCGTCCTATAACATGAGATGGGATATCCAACTCCTTCCCATTCCAATCCTGAGACACTTCCGATAGCAGAGATGTGATATCTCAATGCTTATACCAAACCTGAGACCCTTCCTATAACATGAGATGTGATATCCAAATCCTTCCCATTCCAAACCTGAGACCCTTCCTTTAGCATGAGATGTGATATCCAGCTCCTTCCCATTCCAATCCTGAGACACTTCCGATAGCATGAGATGTGATATCTCAATGCTTCTAATATCAAAACTGAGACCCTCCCTATAGCATGATATGTGATATCTAAGTCCTTCCCATTCCAATCCTGAGACCCTTCCTATAGCATGAGATATGATATCTCAATACTTCTAATACCAAACGTGAGATCCTTCCGATAACATGAGATGTGATATCCAAATCCTTCCCCTTCCAAACCTGAGACCCTCCCTTTAGCATGAGATGTGATATCCAACTCCTTCCCATTCCAATCCTGAGACCCTTCTGATAGCATGAGATGTGATATCTCAATGCTTCTAATACCAAACCTGAGATCCTTCCGATAGCATGAGATGTGATATCTCAATGGTTCTAATACCAAACCTGAGATCCTTCCTATAACATGAGATGTGATATCCAAGTCCTTCCCATTCCAATCCTGAGACCCTTCCTATAGCTTGAGATGTGATATCCAACTCCTTCCCATTCCAATTCTGAGACCCTTCCTATACTCTGAGACTTGATATCTCAATGCTTCTAATACCAAACCTGAGACCCGTAATATAACATGAGATGTGATATCCAAATCCTTCCCCTTCCAAACCTTAGACCCTTCCTTTATCATGAGATGTGATATCCAACTCCTTCCCATTCCAATCCTGAGACCCTTCCGATATCATGAGATGTGATATCTCAAAGCTTCTAATATCAAACTTGAGACCCTCCCTATAGCATGAGATGTGATATCCAAATCCTTCCCATTCCAATCCTGAGACCCTTCCTATAGCATGAGATGTGATATCTCAATGCTTCTACTACCAAACCTGAGACCCTTCCTATAACATGAGATGGGAATATCCAACTCCTTCCCATTCCAATCCTGAGACCCTTCCGATAGCAGAGATATGATATCTCAATGCTTATACCAAACCTGAGACCCTTCCTATGGCATGAGATGTGATATCCAACTCCTTGCCATTCAAATCCTGAGACCCTTCCTATAGCATGAGAAGGGATATCCAGCTCCTTCCCAATCCAATCCTGAGACCCCTCTGATAGCAGAGACGTGATATCTCAATGCTTCTACCAATCCTGAGACCCTTCCTTTAGCATGAGATGTGATATCCAAATCCTTCACATTCCAATCCTGAGACCCTTCCTATAGCATGAGATGTGATATCTCAATGCTTCTAATACCAAACCTGAGCTCCTTCCTATAACATGAGATGTGATATCCAATTCCTTCCCATTCCAAACCTGAGACCCTTCCTATTGGATGAGATGTGATATCCAACTCCTTCCCATTCCAACCCTGAGACCCTTCCTATAGCATGAGATGTGATGTCTCAATGCTTCTAATACCAAACCTGAGATCCTTCCTATAACATGAGATGTGATATCCAACTCCTTCCATTCCAATCCTGAGACCCGTCCTATAGCATGAGATGTGATATCTCAATGCTTATACCAAACCTGAGACCATTCCTATAGCATGAGATGTGATATCCAACTACTTCCCATTCCAATCCTGAGACCCTTCTTATAGCATGAGATGTGATATCTCAATGCTTCTAATACCAAACCTGAGATCCTTCCTCTAACATGAAATGTGATATCCAACTCCTTCCCTTTCCAAACCTAAGAGCCTATCTATAGCATGAGATGTGATATCCAAGTCCTTCCCGTTCCAATCCTTAGACCCTTCCTACAGCATGCAATATGATATCTCAATGATTCTAATAACAAACCTGAGACCTGTCCTATAGCATGAGATATGATATCCAAGTCCTTCTCATTCCAATCCTGAGACCCTTCCTATAACATGAAATGTGATATCCAACTCCTTCCCATTCCAACCTGAGACCCTTCCTATAGCATGAGATGGGATATCCAACTTCTTCCAAATCCAATACTGATACCCTTCCGATAGCATGAGATGTGATATCCCAATGCTTCTACCAAACCTGAGACCCATACTATGGCATGAGATGTGATATCAAACTCCTTCCCATTCCAATCCTGAGACCCTTCCTATAGCTTGAGGTGTGATATCCAACTCCTTACCATTCCAATTCTGAGACCCTTCTTATACCATGAGACTTGATATCTCAATGCTTCTAATACCAAACCTGAGACCCGTCCTATAACATGAGATGTGATATCCAAATCCTTCCCCTTCCAAACCTTAGACCCTTCCTTTATCATGAGATGTGGTATCCAACTCCTTCCCATTCCAATCCTGAGACCCTTCCGATATCATGAGATTTGTTATCTCAATGCTTCTAATATCAAACTTGAGACCCTCCCTATAGCATGAGATGTGACATCCAAGTCCTTCCCATTCCAATCCTGAGACCCTTCCTATAGCATGAGATGTGATATCTCTATGCTTCTAATACCAAACCTGAGACCCTTCCTATAACATGAGATGGGATATCCAACTCCTTCCCATTCCAATCCTGAGACCCTTCCGATAGCAGAGATGTGATATCTCAATGCTTATACCAAACATGAGACCCTTCCTATGGCCTGAGATGTCATATACAACTCCTTCCCATTCCAATCCTGAGACCCTTCCTACAGCATGCGATGTGATATCTCAATGATTCTAATACCAAACCAGAGACTCTTACTATAACATGAGATGGGATATCCAACTCCTTCCCATTCCAATCCTGAGCCGCTTCCGATAGCAGAGATGTGATATCTCAATGCTTATACCAAACATGAGACCCTTCCTATAACATGAGATGTGATATCCAACTCCTTCCCGTTCCAAACCTGAGACACTAACTATAGCATATGTGATATCCAACTCCTTCCCATTCCAAACATGAGACCCTTCCTATAGCAAGAAAGTAATATCCAAATCCTTCCCATTCCAATCCTGAGACCCTTCCTATAACATGAGATGTGATATCCAACTCCTTCCCATTCAAATCCTGAGACCCTTCCTATAGCATGAGAAGGGATATCCAACTCCTTCCCAATCCAATCCTGAGACCCTTCCGATAGCAGAGATCTGATATCTCAATGCTTCTACCAAACCTGAGACCCTTCCTTTAGCATGAGATGTGATATCCAAATCCTTCACATTCCAATCCTGAGACCCTTCCTATAGCATGAGATGTGATATCTCAATGCTTCTAATACCAAACCTGAGATCCTTCCTATAACATGAGATGTGATATCCAATTCCTTCCCATTCCAAACCTGAGACCCTTCCTATTGGATGAGATGCGATATCCAACTCCTTCCCATTCCAACCCTGAGACCCTTCCTATAGCATGAGATGTGATGTCACAATGCTTCTAATACCAAACCTGAGATCCTTCCTATAACATGAGATGTGATATCCAACTCCTTCCATTCCAATCCTGAGACCCGTCCTATAGCATGAGATGTGATATCTCAATGCTTATACCAAACCTGAGACCCTTCCTATAGCATGAGATGTGATATCCAACTACTTCCCATTCCAATCCTGAGACCCTTCCTATAGCATGAATGTGATATCTCAATGCTTCTAATACCAAACCTGAGATCCTTCCTCTAACATGAAATGTGATATCCAACTCCTTCCCTTTCCAAACCTTAGACCCTTCCTACAGCATGCAATATGATATCTCAATGATTCTAATAACAAACCTGAGACCCGTCCTATAGCATGAGATATGATATCCAAGTCCTTCCCATTCCAATCCTGAGACCCTTCCTATAACATGAAATGTGATATCCAACTCCTTCCCATTCCAACCTGAGACCCTTCCTATAGCATGAGATGGGATATCCAACTTCTTCCAAATCCAATACTGATACCCTTCCGATAGCATGAGATGTGATGTCCCAATGCTTCTAATACCAAACCTGAGACCCGTCCTATAACATGAGATGTGATATCCAAATCCTTCCCCTTCCAAACCTTAGACCCTTCCTTTATCATGAGATGTGGTATCCAACTCGTTCCCATTCCAATCCTGAGACCCTTCCAATATCATGAGATTTGTTATCTCAATGCTTCTAATATCAAACTTGAGACCATCCCTATAGCATGAGATGTGACATCCAAGTCCTTCCCATTCCAATCCTGAGACCCTTCCTATAGCATGAGATGTGATATCTCTATACTTCTAATACCAAACCTGAGACCCTTCCTATAACATGAGATGGGATATCCAACTCCTTCCCATTCCAATCCTGAGACCCTTCCGATAGCAGAGATGTGATATCTCAATGCTTATACCAAACCTGAGACCCTTCCTATGGCATGAGATGTGATATCCAACTCCTTGCCATTCAAATCCTGAGACCCTTCCTATAGCATGAGAAGGGATATCCAACTCCTTCCCAATCCAATCCTGAGACCCGTCCTATAGCATGAGATGTGATATCTCAATGCTTATACCAAACCTGAGACACTTCCTATAGCATGAGATGTGATATCCAACTACTTCCCATTCCAATCCTGAGACCCTTCCTATAGCATGAGATGTGATATCTCAATGCTTCTAATACCAAACCTGAGATCCTTCCTCTAACATGAAATGTGATATCCAACTCCTTCCCTTTCCAAACCTAAGAGCCTATCTATAGCATGAGATGTGATATCCAAGTCCTTCCCATTCCAACCCTTAGACCCTTCCTACAGCATGCAATATGATATCTCAATGATTCTAATAACAAACCTGAGACCCGTCCTATAACATGAGATGGGATATCCAACTCCTTCCCATTCCAATCCTGAGACACTTCCGATAGCAGAGATGTGATATCTCAATGCTTATACCAAACCTGAGACCCTTCCTATAACATGAGATGTGATATCCAAATCCTTCCCGTTCCAAACCTGAGACCCTTCCTTTAGCATGAGATGTAATATCCAGCTCCTTCCCATTCCAATCCTGAGACACTTCCGATAGCATGAGATGTGATATCTCAATGCTTCTAATATCAAAACTGAGACCCTCCCTATAGCATATGTGATATCTAAGTCCTTCCCATTCCAATCCTGAGACCCTTCCTATAGCATGAGATATGATATCTCAATACTTCTAATACCAAACGTGAGATCCTTCCGATAACATGAGATGTGATATCCAAATCCTTCCCCTTCCAAACCTGAGACCCTCCCTTTAGCATGAGATGTGATATCCAACTCCTTCCCATTCCAATCCTGAGACCCTTCTGATAGCATGAGATGTGATATCTCAATGCTTCTAATACCAAACCTGAGATCCTTCCGATAGCATGAGATGTGATATCTCAATGGTTCTAATACCAAACCTGAGATCCTTCCTATAACATGAGATGTGATATCCAAATCCTTCCCCTTCCAAACCTGAGACCCTCCCTTTAGCATGAGATGTGATATCCAACTCCTTCCCATTCCAATCCTGAGACCCTTCCTATAGCATGAGATGTGATATCTCAATGCTTCTAATACCAAACCTGAGATCCTTCCTCTAACATGAAATGTGATATCCAACTCCTTCCCTTTCCAAACCTAAGAGCCTATCTATAGCATGAGATGTGATATCCAAGTCCTTCCCATTCCAACCCTTAGACCCTTCCTACAGCATGCAATATGATATCTCAATGATTCTAATAACAAACCTGAGACCCGTCCTATAACATGAGATGGGATATCCAACTCCTTCCCATTCCAATCCTGAGACACTTCCGATAGCAGAGATGTGATATCTCAATGCTTATACCAAACCTGAGACCCTTCCTATAACATGAGATGTGATATCCAAATCCTTCCCGTTCCAAACCTGAGACCCTTCCTTTAGCATGAGATGTGATATCCAGCTCCTTCCCATTCCAATCCTGAGACACTTCCGATAGCATGAGATGTGATATCTCAATGCTTCTAATATCAAAACTGAGACCCTCCCTATAGCATGATATGTGATATCTAAGTCCTTCCCATTCCAATCCTGAGACCCTTCCTATAGCATGAGATATGATATCTCAATACTTCTAATACCAAACGTGAGATCCTTCCGATAACATGAGATGTGATATCCAAATCCTTCCCCTTCCAAACCTGAGACCCTCCCTTTAGCATGAGATGTGATATCCAACTCCTTCCCATTCCAATCCTGAGACCCTTCTGATAGCATGAGATGTGATATCTCAATGCTTCTAATACCAAACCTGAGATCCTTCCGATAGCATGAGATGTGATATCTCAATGGTTCTAATACCAAACCTGAGATCCTTCCTATAACATGAGATGTGATATCTCAAAGCTTCTAATATCAAACTTGAGACCCTCCCTATAGCATGAGATGTGATATCCAAATCCTTCCCATTCCAATCCTGAGACCCTTCCTATAGCATGAGATGTGATATCTCAATGCTTCTAATACCAAACCTGAGACCCTTCCTATAACATGAGATGGTAATATCCAACTCCTTCCCATTCCAATCCTGAGACCCTTCCGATAGCAGAGATATGATATCTCAATGCTTATACCAAACCTGAGACCCTTCCTATGGCATGAGATGTGATATCCAACTCCTTGCCATTCAAATCCTGAGACCCTTCCTATAGCATGAGAAGGGATATCCAACTCCTTCCCAATCCAATCCTGAGACCCCTCCGATAGCAGAGACGTGATATCTCAATGCTTCTACCAATCCTGAGACCCTTCCTTTAGCATGAGATGTGATATCGAAATCCTTCACATTCCAATCCTGAGACCCTTCCTATAGCATGAGATGTGATATCTCAATGCTTCTAATACCAAACCTGAGCTCCTTCCTATAACATGAGATGTGATATCCAATTCCTTCCCATTCCAAACCTGAGACCCTTCCTATTGGATGAGATGTGATATCCAACTCCTTCCCATTCCAACCCTGAGACCCTTCCTATAGCATGAGATGTGATGTCTCAATGCTTCTAATACCAAACCTGAGATCCTTCCTATAACATGAGATGTGATATCCAACTCCTTCCATTCCAATCCTGAGACCCGTCCTATAGCATGAGATGTGATATCTCAATGCTTATACCAAACCTGAGACCCTTCCTATAGCATGAGATGTGATATCCAACTACTTCCCATTCCAATCCTGAGACCCTTCCTATAGCATGAGATGTGATATCTCAATGCTTCTAATACCAACTCTGAGATCCTTCCTCTAACATGAAATGTGATATCCAACTCCTTCCCTTTCCAAACCTAAGAGCCTATCTATAGCATGAGATGTGATATCCAAGTCCTTCCCGTTCCAATCCTTAGACCCTTCCTACAGCATGCAATATGATATCTCAATGATTCTAATAACAAACCTGAGACCTGTCCTATAGCATGAGATATGATATCCAAGTCCTTCCCATTCCAATCCTGAGACCCTTCCTATAACATGAAATGTGATATCCAACTCCTTCCCATTCCAACCTGAGACCCTTCCTATAGCATGAGATGGGATATCCAACTTCTTCCAAATCCAATACTGATACCCTTCCGATAGCATGAGATGTGATATCCCAATGCTTCTACCAAACCTGAGACCCATACTATGGCATGAGATGTGATATCAAACTCCTTCCCATTCCAATCCTGAGACCCTTCCTATAGCTTGAGGTGTGATATCCAACTCCTTCCCATTCCAATTCTGAGACCCTTCTTATACCATGAGACTTGATATCTCAATGCTTCTAATACCAAACCTGAGACCCGTCCTATAACATGAGATGTGATATCCAAATCCTTCCCCTTCCAAACCTTAGACCCTTCCTTTATCATGAGATGTGGTATCCAACTCCTTCCCATTCCAATCCTGAGACCCTTCCGATATCATGAGATTTGTTATCTCAATGCTTCTAATATCAAACTTGAGACCCTCCCTATAGCATGAGATGTGACATCCAAGTCCTTCCCATTCCAATCCTGAGACCCTTCCTATAGCATGAGATGTGATATCTCTATGCTTCTAATACCAAACCTGAGACCCTTCCTATAACATGAGATGGGATATCCAACTCCTTCCCATTCCAATCCTGAGACCCTTCCGATAGCAGAGATGTGATATCTCAATGCTTATACCAAACATGAGACCCTTCCTATGGCCTGAGATGTCATATACAACTCCTTCCCATTCCAATCCTGAGACCCTTCCTTTAGCATGAGATGTGATATCTCAATGCTTATACCAAATCTGAGACCCTTCCTATAGCATGAGATGTGATATCCAAATCCTTCCCATTCCAATCCTGAGACCCTTCCTATAGCATGAGATGTGATATCTCAATGCTTATATCAAACCTGAGAGCCTACCTATAGCATGAGATGTGATATCCAAGTCCATCCCATTCCAATCCTTAGACCCTTCCTACAGCATGCGATGTGATATCTCAATGATTCTAATACCAAACCAGAGACTCTTACTATAACATGAGATGGGATATCCAACTCCTTCCCATTCCAATCCTGAGCCGCTTCCGATAGCAGAGATGTGATATCTCAATGCTTATACCAAACATGAGACCCTTCCTATAACATGAGATGTGATATCCAACTCCTTCCCGTTCCAAACCTGAGACACTAACTATAGCATATGTGATATCCAACTCCTTCCCATTCCAAACATGAGACCCTTCCTATAGCAAGAAAGTAATATCCAAATCCTTCCCATTCCAATCCTGAGACCCTTCCTATAACATGAGATGTGATATCCAACTCCTTCCCATTCAAATCCTGAGACCCTTCCTATAGCATGAGAAGGGATATCCAACTCCTTCCCAATCCAATCCTGAGACCCTTCCGATAGCAGAGATCTGATATCTCAATGCTTCTACCAAACCTGAGACCCTTCCTTTAGCATGAGATGTGATATCTCAATGCTTCTAATACCAAACCTGAGATCCTTCCTATAACATGAGATGTGATATCCAATTCCTTCCCATTCCAAACCTGAGACCCTTCCTATTGGATGAGATGCGATATCCAACTCCTTCCCATTCCAACCCTGAGACCCTTCCTATAGCATGAGATGTGATGTCTCAATGCTTCTAATACCAAACCTGAGATCCTTCCTATAACATGAGATGTGATATCCAACTCCTTCCATTCCAATCCTGAGACCCGTCCTATAGCATGAGATGTGATATCTCAATGCTTATACCAAACCTGAGACCCTTCCTATACCATGAGATGTGATATCCAACTACTTCCCATTCCAATCCTGAGACCCTTCCTATAGCATGAGATGTGATATCTCAATGCTTCTAATACCAAACCTGAGATCCTTCCTCTAACATGAAATGTGATATCCAACTCCTTCCCTTTCCAAACCTTAGACCCTTCCTACAGCATGCAATATGATATCTCAATGATTCTAATAACAAACATGAGACCCGTCCTATAGCATGAGATATGATATCCAAGTCCTTCCCATTCCAATCCTGAGACCCTTCCTATAACATGAAATGTGATATCCAACTCCTTCCCATTCCAACCTGAGACCCTTCCTATAGCATGAGATGGGATATCCAACTTCTTCCAAATCCAATACTGATACCCTTCCGATAGCATGAGATGTGATGTCCCAATGCTTCTAATACCAAACCTGAGACCCGTCCTATAACATGAGATGTGATATCCAAATCCTTCCCCTTCCAAACCTTAGACCCTTCCTTTATCATGAGATGTGGTATCCAACTCGTTCCCATTCCAATCCTGAGACCCTTCCGATATCATGAGATTTGTTATCTCAATGCTTCTAATATCAAACTTGAGACCCTCCCTATAGCATGAGATGTGACATCCAAGTCCTTCCCATTCCAATCCTGAGACCCTTCCTATAGCATGAGATGTGATATCTCTATACTTCTAATACCAAACCTGAGACCCTTCCTATAACATGAGATGGGATATCCAACTCCTTCCCATTCCAATCCTGAGACCCTTCCGATAGCAGAGATGTGATATCTCAATGCTTATACCAAACCTGAGACCCTTTCTATGGCCTGAGATGTCATATACAACTCCTTCCCATTCCAATCCTGAGACCCTTCCTTTAGCATGAGATGTGATATCTCAATGCTTATACCAAATCTGAGATCCTTCCTATAGCATGAGATGTGATATCCAAATCCTTCCCATTCCAATCCTGAGACCCTTCCTATTGCATGAGATGTGATATCTCAATGCTTATACCAAACCTGAGAGCCTACAATCCTGAGACCCTTCCTTTAGCATGAAATGTGATATCTCAATGCTTATACCAAACCTGAGAGCCTACCTATAGCATGAGATGTGATATCCAAGTCCATCCCATTCCAATCCTTAGACCCTTCCTACAGCATGCGATGTGATATCTCAATGATTCTAATACCAAACCAGAGACTCTTAC